>NC_141479.1:13612500-14965000 GCF_009769465.1 Tauraco erythrolophus | reverse complement strand
ACTTCAGAACCTGTGCAAATCCTCAGCTGCCCAGGCTAAGACCAGCATCGTACACCCACTAGACAATACTTTGCTACCTAGCTAAGCACCCACTTCACGAAGGTGAAGCATATTCCACAGTGGAGGCATTTCCTACCCACTAGATCAGCCAGGCTGCACTTCAAGTGAAAAAATCAATATTCCCAATCTCCTGTAATTTACATTCCCTAGTTTCACCAGGCAGTGAATTTTGCTACTGAATGCCATGAAAAGAATGCTACTGTGTCAGAAAAGATACTGTTTCTTAGTAAAAGTTGCAAAAAGTCCTCATGAAGATGGTTTACCCCCTTTGAGTCATTGAGGAAAATACATCACTAGAAAGCAGAGTAAGTCAACATCCATAAATGTATTTTTCTTTAAGGAAATACACTTTGAGTACCTATTTTCCTCTGTCTGCATCAAGCCTGCCTCCCAATCTAAGTATTTCTTTTAAATGGCTGAAAAAACCTTTCAGACTTTTTAAAGAAATAGATCAAATGCTGATAAAAAGTTACATTCCTATTATAGAGCATTACCAGAAAAATAAATACACTGAACTTCTAGAAAAAGTGTTTCATTCTCAAAGAAAATGTGTATGTTTTAAGGCCATTTCTGTAATAATCCTCCTGATTTCCCCTCATTAAAGAGCATTCAATAAGCACTCTCAATGCTTAGAGTAGCCGATAATGAGACCATGAGGGATTCTTTCCACAGTGGTTTGGATCAAGACCTGAGTGCCCTGAGGCCAAACTCCATCTTGTTGAATGGAGGCAAGTGCAACAAAACTTGGCTGGTTTTGTTTCTTTAAACAACCTTTAAGGCTTCCTTTGTTCAACATCAGATTTGGTTTTGGTTTCTTTCAGCCTCTCAGGGTTTTAATATGGAATGATAACCTGACTGAAAGCATTCTGAACCAGAAAAAAAAAAAGAAAAAGAAAAAAAGAAAAAAAATTAATCAATAGAGTACTTTACTTTCTTTGCTCTACAGATTTTCCTCCGTTAAACTAAAAAAGAAACAAAAAAAACAAAACACAAAAAAAACCCAAACCAACAAAAAAACATGGACGGAAAACATTCCTCCGACTTTTAGAATA
The DNA here is from genome assembly GCF_009769465.1 of Tauraco erythrolophus. Taxonomy (NCBI): domain Eukaryota; kingdom Metazoa; phylum Chordata; class Aves; order Musophagiformes; family Musophagidae; genus Tauraco; species Tauraco erythrolophus. Next base: position 14,963,888 of record NC_141479.1, on the reverse strand, counting down.
TTTTTGTATAGTATTCAACTTGTTTCTCCACTATAGATATAAACAGGACTTTCCCCAGTCCGTCATTTGCAGTTTAGTTTATGAAACTCTTATTACCTAGCTAGAAGTTTATTAAAAAAAATAATTCCGATTTCTGAAACCTAAACTGAATCTTGAACATTTTGCCAGTTATCCTCCTCCGCTGTATGATGCTCTTCAGAAGTAGGCACAAGTAAATTTTTATCTTCAGTAACTTACAGGTGATAGATTGCAATTTCACAAACATATTTTTGCATTTTAAACTTCCACTGAGAAGTAGAGAAGGATTTATAAACTAGACTTTTGGAAATCCCACATAATAATCACTAATTTGTAGAATAAACTTCCTGTATGCTAAGGTATAGTTACAAATATTAAAAAAAAAAGTAAATAAAATAAAAAGTGATATTGGGTTAAATTCACTACAATTTAAGATCTAAAATTACCTTAAAATCCCATGTCATAAAATAAATAAATAAATTGGTAAAAGAATAAATTATTTCCCGCCTTTACAGGCTTGAAATAGAGCTCACGTTTCAGTGAGACGCAACTTCAAAATGCAACATTTGTGACAAAATTAGAATCTCTCATAAGCTATTTGGCAGAGAAATCACATCTGTCAGGGATATAAAAAAAGTACAAAGAATCCATCCCATATATACCGACATATGAAACAGTCATTATAGCTGATCTCTATTGAGAGTCAAGCATTATTGTCTTTAGGCCAATGTCTTTCAACAGCTGATCATGGAAAGATTTTTATTTTTTTTTTGAAGTCTATTACTTTACAAGGATCTTCATCAGAAATTATTTGATTGGCTTTAAAAGTTAAAATGCAGTTTTACACTTACACCGTCTGTAACAGCCATACAGTGTTTTTTCTTCACCTACAAGGCACGGAGCCTAATACAGGACTTGACATTCTAATCTCTGTTCTTTGTCTCCCTTTTCCTCATTGTCCAAACCTCATAATGGTAACACAGCAATTACTTGTTCTATTCCCACTGCGATGTACTTCAGATTTTGCCAGCGTTTCCACCTAAACATTGTATTATTCTTTCATGCCCTACTTAGAAACCTCAAAGTAGCTTGAAAGTGTCTTCCTAATAGAAATATCGTTGCATAAATATGTCTATTTCTTAATGTTAATGGTTAACAAGATAATATTGTAGGTAACTAGTAGAGAACATACCTTGCAATTAAAAACAATTCTTTTAAGGCTTATGCATGTTACTTCTAAACTGAATATCTTAGTACATCTGTATCCTCTTTATCCATTAAAATATAATTTAATTCTGTGACCATCATAGAATTTGTCTGTTTTACAGTGCGTGTGAAAGTGAAAGTATTTTGAACTTCATCTATGTTTTTTTAAACTGTTTTCATTTTTCCAAATATTGTTAGCTCTAAAAGACATACTAAACAAAACACGACCAAATTTTAGCAGATATTTTGAGGATATGGTCTATTTAAGGAAAATTGTTTTTCTGCTAATCATGTGTCTTCCTACCTTCTCAACAGTGTAAGTAACTCTGGTCTCTTCAGAATACTCACCAAGGCATACAAAAAGCTGCAGGTTTACACATGCCTGAAATTGTCAGGGCAGTGGGCAGAAACACAAGCATGATACCCCCAGAAGTCATCTTTGTGCCTGATAACTGAGCAGTTCAAATATTTTCCATTACCAGAAAAAATGAATTCATATTGATCTTCATCCTCTCTAGAGCATCCTTTGGAAAAATGATATATATGTATAGATGAGGCACTGTTCACTTCAGTACCATAACGATTGGTTTCAAGTGAAAAATGAGGACAGCAACTCATTATACAGTACACATGGGGCAATGTCTTTGTTTCCTTTTCATTTCTTTTTTTGCCAGAGCAAATGTTCTTATTTAAAACTTCATCACCAAAAATGCCTAATCTAAATTGCAACATGAGGAGGCTTCACTCAGTTCAGACACACATTTCTTAAAAACAAAACAAGAAAAAGAAGAGGGGGGAAAAAGAAGGAGGGAAAAGAAGAAGGGGAGGGGAAAAAAAGAAGAGGGGGGAAAAAGCACTGGGGTTTCTCCTGTTCTCTCTCAGGATATGCCTGCATTGAAAACCACAGCAGATGCAGGAGTGCTTGAAAGAGTTCTAGCAACTAGCTCAGGTACTGGCAGCCTAGTCGCCTCAGTTCATGGACCTACTAATTTAACTTGCTTTAGAACTTCGTGCTACCATCCCTAAACTAGTAATACGACTATACAAAGTTGAAACTGGCATATCTGTTCCGTGCATTGTTTTGCAGATTAGAAATATCCATTGTTGCCCTGAAAGCAGCTTTACTGATAGAAATTATTTTTACATTATATTGCCTGTTAATTTCTACATCAAAATCATCAGATTCTCAAAAATTCCCATTCAGCTCCAAAAGAAATATTGAAGTAATAGAGGAAAGACTTAAAAAACCAAAACCAAAAACCAGGTGCCAGCTGCTATTCTAGGTATGAAAAAAGAACACAGAAAAAGTTTTGAAAACCTTTTTCAGCTACTGAAAAGTTTGTGCTCAGAAACCAATTAGAGATATTCATTTACATATAAAACATTTACATATAAAAGCCAATCTGCAAAAGGAAGGGGGTCTCTTTTTTAGCACATGACTGTTATTAAACAAATGAGAAATTCCAAAACAGACAAGTGACCTCTGAGGTGTCCAGTTATGAAGGAGAATTTCCATGCAAGCCACATGGGAAAGAGACTCATTTGACAGTAATTGTCAGAGTCACAGGTCCTCAATTGAAAAGTCTGAGTTGTTCGATGTTGCACAACAGAAATGACGTATTAGCAACACATTTTCTGCGAATATTTACAGTGGCACAAAGGGACTCAACAAAGGGACAGTATGTGGTATAACTTGATCGTTCATGTTTCTTTGAGCTCTAAAGAAACTATGATCCTGAAATAAACCAGGATCTGTAAGTTAGCCAGCTCTGTCTGGCCATCAAACGCTTCATCAGGCTGACCTAGCTATGTTAATGCTCCCCGATATCAGAAGGTCTTCTCCTGCATCAAGGAGAGCAAAGCAGCCAGGCGAATGTCGATTGCAGTCTCCTCACAAAACAAACAAGTGAGAGAGGGGCCCAAAGTATCCATAGTGGATTCTGCATGCATGCCTTTCGAGGGTTAATACTGAAACCTGGGATATTCTCTCCACAGCAGAAAATTTAGAGACTGAGCGCAATTTCCTCATTTCAATGAAATGTGGAAGACCTTACCACCTGAAAGGTTAAAGCCCAGTAATTAATTATCTTTATGGGAGGAAGAAAACTTGTGGAGAAACAGGAAACTTGTAGGAAAATCAACATCAACAATTTTTTAATAAGCCACAAGATCTCTCTTTCTTTCTACAAATTCTCTCCATCTAAATGGAGACAATGTCACAAACGATCTCTTAAAGAAAGGGTTATCTTTTTGCATTCCAGCCCTAAAAATTGCAACACAGAAGCAACAATAGGTGTTAATTTTGCCTATTATTAAGCACCTATATAGCGATTGTTCTCCAAAGAATCTCCATAAAGCAGATTCACTGAGAAAATATGGAGCAATGAAAAATGAAAACACTTCTAACCATTAGCCATACTCCAAGACATCCCTTCAAGCTTTCTGTGCTTGCCTCACTTCCACATCTGAGGACAGCAGTTTTGATTGGTCTCCAAAAAGGAGGAAATAACGGTATACCATCAATATTTTCCCTTCTGGGCTTTTTCTAGGAACAAAGAAAGACATACTGTTCTCTGTTTTGCATGAAGTAAAATTTTCTCTACTCTAGATCAGCAAAGGAAGCTGCATCAAATAAAAGGATTTCTGCTTACTTTGCATAAGAAGATATTTCTCAGGTTTATAGATAACCAGAGAATTTCTCAAAGCTCCAATCCTACAGTCACAGCATCACTAATTTCAGAAGCAGCTAAACACTAAAAGACATCACTATGAGTTGCAATATTGTTAGATGTTTGGTACATTCATCTTTGGAGAAACCAGATAAACCCATTTTTATTTAATTCAATCAGTAGCAGAGACCAAATAATAATGGCAAGATAGAGTCACATCCAGACAGGCACCACTGTACTTTAAATAAGCAGTAACGACAGTAGATTTTTAAAACAAAGTACAATAATTTGTGAGGAGCATATGAGGGGTTAAGAAGGTGAAAGAAATTCTGTGCAGAGAGGTCCTGGGATAAAAGCTACAAAATGTAGCTGTGTAATCAGTAACACGTTTTATTTGCATTGCAGTGTTTGGGTTTCTTTTCAATCACGAGCACCAAAGTCAAAGTGGGACTCTGATCATCTCACCGCAGTTTACCAATCAGGACTATAAGCCAATGTGTAATGAAGTGGAACTACATGATGTGACAAAATACGATGTGACAAGTAAATTTTAAAGGAAAACCCACTAATTTGGAACCAGTAATTGCTACAATTCAAGCAGCCCAATTACTTATAAACTGAGCTTTCAAAGTTGGATTTGTGGCATATTTTTAACTGGATTAAGTGTCAACTTCAATGGAGCAATTAGCATTTTTAAAAAATATTTCTCATCAACGGAGTACTATTTGTCACCTGGCAGGTAATAATTTCTTATTCCTACCTTTAGTACTGCTGAATATTTTCTCTCAAATAACATATTCAATCAAAAGAACACAACATTTTATGCTAATGCAATCTTTGTACAGATTTAGCTAAAATCTCAAGTGCTGATAATTACAAAACAGTCTGTGATGGGATTCCAGAAAACTAGCATTTTATTTATTTATTTTTATGGGGACAAAAATTCAGCAAGTTCTTGAACAATGTTCAATAGTGCAAACTGCAAGTATTATATTTGCATGTCTTGTATTACTAGCCTAGGTACTGAAAATAACTCTGGAATGGAGCAGATGACACAATGCAAAGCTTCTGGAGAACTTTGTCATCTACAAACAACACACACTACTTTAGAAAGGTGACACTTCAACATTCCACTCTGTCAGTTTCTTAATAAAAAGAAAGTCCAGATTCCATACAGACTAGCACTGTGGTACGGAGTAAGAGTATTTTAGGATCACAAAAGTTACTCTGTGAAACAATATAAAGTATTAAATAGTCCACAGGGTACCACTACAATGCTTCCATAGGTGGAGATTTTGAATGATGTGGAAGCATTTATGAAAAATAAGAGGTAGCATAAAACACGAGAGTAATTTTAAATTCAAGATCATAACCCAAGGACTGGCAGGGAAGACTGCAAATGTATATATACATCATGAGTGTCTTAATCTTTCTAGTTAAGACCTTAAAATTTCTGACTAGTGTTCTCCAGTATGCAGTAAACAGTCAACCTTCACATACAAACCACAAAAGCTATGTACGTATCTCCCAAAATAACATCAGACCACCCCGATGTCACTAACAATGAACGCACAATTTGTCTACCCTAATAACAAAGTGACACAAATATTCAACCTCTTTAGAAACAGAAAACACTGAAAAATCGTAATTGTCTATTTCTTAAATAAAAGATGTAGCTAGTTCACAAAATGTAACAAAAATTATCGCTTCCTCTAGACAATACTTTTGGAAAGGAGCAATGGCAATGTTTGTTTCGCAATTACATTTTAAAAACTGAGGGCTTTAATTTTTTTAACGAATACTTTGAAAGACTTATCAGATATGGTAAGCTTCCTGGATGTCAAAAAAGCCATTTTAAGAATAATGTCCAAGATAAAGCATCAAAACCAAGTGTAAAGACTAATCCCGAGTTATCAAACTGTTTCAAGGAATATACAGCAGCATTAAGGCAGAACCTCCTCTTAGCTCTCTGAAGTTCTGTTTATTACCACTTGCTTTTGTGCCTTTACTAAGCTTGTGTTACTAACTAATAGGGGGTAGAGGGAAAGAGATTGTCAACTTCATTTCAACTCCTAACGTAAGTGTACTTACCAAAATCAGCCACTGACAGATGTTGTTTTTGGAAAGATAACTGCACCAAAAGAACTGATGTGCACTATTCCATCCTGCATAAAGCTCTATTGTGTAAGAGCACCTTTAATTAATGTTCGTAAACATTCACACTCAAGAGTTTTGTGGTCACTAATACGTAACTGTGGTTGTGCATGTGTGCGTGCAAGAGCACATTTGCATTTCAATTCACAGCACTTAAGCACAAAGTCTCGCCAAAGATTTCCAGGTATCAGCCCACAAGCACAGTAAACTGCCCATTTCTGTGTGTTTATTTACCACTTCAGATGTTTCTCTTACATGTAAATGGTTTTCTCCCCGGAGATTTCATAAAGGATTCAGCCCCAGCTCAAGCTTCTGCACAATTTAAGTACCTTAAATGCCAATACCAACTGACTCTGAATAGTAAACAGACTGAAATTCTTATTTTTGCTTGTGTAACTCGATTGGAACATTTTTAAAGCTAACAAAATACTGGAAATCCTCAACACTCACTTCAACACTACTGCACATTATCAGCTCTATTTTGCAGAAAACTATACCGCATCAGTCAATTCTTTGGGTGATGAACTAATCTCGCATATCTTTAGGTTTGCAATAGTCATTACCCATAATGGTGGTTTCAATAGTAATTGCACAAATTTCAGGAAAGGTTAAGCAGCACATAAAAAATAAATAAATAAGTTAAATCAGAGAAACCAGAAGGAAGAGGTTTCTTAAGCTCTTTTAGCAGCTTAGAAGTAAATCATAAAAATGTCAAGCTATAAAATTGGCTCAGATAAATAAGATTTTTCCTGAATTAGTTCACTAAGCTTTTATCCTTCCTGAACACTTTCAAGTCAATCCTAAATGCTGAGCTTACCTTAATATTGAACAGCTGTGCTACAACACATACAAAAGACTGAATATATGAGCTATTCTCAAAGTGAGTTTGTCAGTCTTTGCTTTTCCTTCCAATGCCAAATAAATTCTGTATTTTCTTTATTTAAACAAAGTCATTAAGATAATCCTTAGGTATTTTTCTTCCATTTAGCTAAGGGCTTCCACTGGATGCTATCTTCTGTTATACTCATTATAAACTTCAAAACTTTGTATCTTAAATCTTGAAACTATTTAGTTTCATATAATTCACATTTTAACAATAATATAATTGTGTCTGTTAGTAATTACACTGTCAAAATTACACCATCATATTTTCAACTGTTTAAGGCTTTAAAAATTTCAAACAAACTGTCATTTCAGATTCCACGGGGCTTTTATTCTTTTTCCATGACCTATGATAAATCCTGTTAATACTAAGTCATACACTACATATGGATGTATATGGACATATATGAAGTATACAATTTAGATAATGAATCCTCAGTTTTTGGATACAATACCCAGAGCATATGAGAAGAAGTGTTCTAAAGGAAATATTTTAAAGCAACGATTATATAAAATTGAAATTCTAAGCCTGAAAATAAAAATTAATCATTTTTTTCAGCATGCCAACTTAAAAAAAAAAAATTAAAAGGCTACAATATTCATTACATAATTAAAACACAAATTCCAGTGGACTTTTGTATTCAGCTAGAGTTTTGGCTACACATCTCAAGTTTAAAGGTTCCATTTATTTCCCCCCCAGACAAATGGCAACATCTTAGAAACCTCTCCAGTAACTGAGATTAACTTTGCTCTTGTTCCTAAACCTGCAAGTTTTCCACAGAGGTAGATTACTAAGGCCATGAAGAATGTTGTCAGAGAGCCCTTGATTGTGGCCTTAGTAGACAAGACATGATTCTATCGGCACTGACAGATGTTCTTTCCTCTCAGGAAATGGCCACCAAGGACAAAAGTTACTATCCGCATATAAAGACGACTAATTTGCATTTGAAGCCCTATATGCATTCCCCAGAATCTCCACCACTGAGAAAAATCACGCCTGCCCTTCATTTTCAGCATCAGCAGCCCAACATGAAGGCACAGTTTTTCGGTTCCATTTACCTGCCTCCAAGGACTATCAGCAGGTACGTAGCATTAAGGTCACCACCAGACATAGGGCGTTCTGAACATTTGGTTCACCTCCTCCTGCTACCAAGTCACGTTTGAGAGAATATTTTTGTCAGGCAAATGTTTTTGTGCGTAAGTATATTTGAGAGGAAATACTTGTTAAAAAAAAAAAAAGACCAACTTTAGTGTGTGCTTGGAAGCTTATACAAAAGTCATTATTGTGTATAGATCCATGTTATCCATGAAACTACCCAGAAACTACTTGCAAAGAACTACTTTCATCAATAGTGGAATTAAAAAAAAGACTAATATTAAGACCAATAAAAGAATTAATATTAAAATCCTCTCCAATGTATGCAAAAATATATTTGTATTGTGAGTCAAATATACATGTAACTTAGCATGAGTTATAATTCATCTAACCTTAAATTGATCTGCAGTTCAGAAAAATCATGTGTGTTTCCTCTGAGGTTAAAGATGTTCCAGGGCAGAATAACATGGCAGATTCACAGTACAAAACAAGAGGGAGTAGAACTTGTACTACACAAAGTAGAATATTTTCAATTCGTCCAATATTCCTGAACGTGCTGAGAGATGGTGATCCGATGCAGTACAACAGGCTTTCTTGGATTTAAATCAAAGGATATTAAATTTCAGCACACAACAATGGTCAAACTCCTCTTCCCCAGGGCAGATTCAAGGCTAGCAAACAAATACAGATGTACTTTAAAAGTTTGTATTTAAAATACTGCACTTAGTAATTTATAATTGAGCAAAACCCATGTATATAAAAAGCAATTAAATGTAAAGAAAATATAAGATTGTTATAGTCCTTTTCTCTTTGACAATGTATATTTTTTTTGTATGATTTCGTGAGTTAGTGGGGAATGGATTCCCTTCATGATTCTTAGAAATTTTACTATGCTGTCCTGTTTCTGTAAACATTTGGTAAATGTGCCAACATGCAAATTAAATACACTGCAGACTATGGCTATAAACTATTAATTCTCCTTTTTCAACAATAATTTTCATCTTAACAATGGGTACACTCCTACAACACGTATTAACATAAATAATACATAAAGAAATACAGCCTGCTGAGCGTCATGTTTGTCAACAAGCAATCAAAAGGTGCTGACACAATGCCAGTGGAGGTCAAGGAGTTTTTCAGTACTTCAGTAATTTTAAACCAGTCTCAAGGGAAAAATGCATCAAACAAGCAGGTGCCTTTAATTAAACAAAATTATTTGCCTTCTAACTATAAAAGATGAAATCAAAAGCAAGAGAGATTCACATCTTGGATTAGAGATCAATTGTTTCTTCTGAAGTGCTGAAAGTAATCCCTGTAGCTGTTCCTTAACAGCAAAATAAGCGTCATCGGTAGTTCTTGTGGAAACATATAAAGAAGGTGAAATATATTTGGGACAAAAAGTTATTCCAGCGTTCATTTCTAGTATCATAAACTTACATGTTTTTAATTATTCTTTTAGAAAACATCTTTGCCATCAACTCTAAGATACTTACAGATTCAGTCTACTCTAACTACTGTTTAAAGTGCAACTCTAAACTCTTAGTAATATTTTCTGCATCAGTACAATTTTATGATGGACATATACTGAAGTTCTTAATGAAGAAAAAAAAATTGAAAATCTCATGAGTTTTCTATTTTGAGTGTACTTGAACCACCTCCTAATAGAATAGGTGGTTCACTTCACGCTGCTACTACTGACTGAATCAGTCTATTCAGTGATCAAACACAAGAGAATAAAAGTTCTTCGTTGCATACTGCAGAAACTTAAAACTCGTAAGCAATGAAGAAACCACATTTTCCCAACACCAACATTTAAGGAACATCTGCATCCTAAACATCTTGATATGGTGGAAAAAAAAACATTTGTTTACTTTGATACTACAACAAAATCAGATAGCTTGTGGGTAATGAGGCAGAAACACTCACTTCAAGAGGTCAACCATGAACATGCCTGTAACAATCAGAGGTTGAGGAAGACTAATAACAATGGATAAAGTTGTAGCTTTAAAAAAAAATAAAGAAACCAAAAAACACACAAAAAAAGCCCCACCAAAAAAAACCCACAAACAAACAAAGAAACAAAAAACCCCACAAACCAAAAAAGACTGCTCCATAAAACTATGAGGATTAAAAAGGTTAGTTTAGAAATACAAGCACATTTCGGCACAGACACGTTGAAAGACTTGAATTTCACCAGCATCACAGTAACAGCAGCACCACGATCCCACCAATAAAATCAGTCAGCAGACACAGCAAGAAAAGTAGTTCTTCTAGGAAAGAATTTGCTCCAGTTTCTTCAAGTCATTTAAAAAGGCTTGTTTCTGATAAAAATGCCAAAGTAAGAAAGAAATCTGAATACCATTTACTAGAAAATATGAACAATATTGTGACCATCTCTAAACATAATAGATTCAGTGACAGTTCTACAGTTTCTCGGCCCCATAACAGTGAACACTGATTTATTTATTATTTTTTTTTAACATGAAATGCAGATCTTTAAATTTTTAATAGAATTATTAGGAGAGGACTAATTATGGCTACAAGATAATTTTGATCTTAAAACTGTAGTACATTCTTTAACCTAAAGAATAGAATAAGAACTTAATTACCTATGTGAATTTAAACTGTGAATAAAATGATGCATCTCCTTAATATAGAAGAAAATACAAACAGTATTATTTGAAATTATGAATTACTGATGAAAATTTAAATATAAACAGATAACATTAAATAAGCCTTCCAGTATTTCTGTGACCTCATTAAATTGTATTATTGCCATTTTAAAACAGAAAATAATTGACATATCTGTATATTTAATCCAAATTTTATCTAAATCTGTGACAGTAGGGAATGCAAAGAGAAATACTAACTCTTGTTTTCTAATCACTTACTGAAATCACTCACTACATTTCAGGCATGGGAGTACTATAAATAGTCATTGTGGTCTGATCCAATCCCTGTTTAAGTCAATGGGAATCTTTTAGAGACATTAGGATAGATCACTGTAAGAATCAAAAAAACCTCTACGTTTATTCCTATTCCTCTTCTGCTTTTCACCCGTTCCTTTCCTTCACAGTCTCCAGAAACGCAGGGAATCTATTTAAATTTAAGTGACTTATGAAGGACACTACATTTTGGTATTCCTGAATTCCCAATGACTATTGGAAAGAATTTGAAAATAGCACTGAAAAGTCCAATAATGCATCTGGACCTATTTTCATTTTGCATATCAATTCATAGTGTCTTTCTAAACATCATCTGAATTTTTTATTTTCCCCTGCCTTTTTTTCAGACTACAGAAATAAAACAGAAGCTTTGCTTTTCAAGCACAACCAAGCCAATTAAGGGATCCAAATTACTGGATAATTGATCGCATTTTGACCTTTGAGAACTAATCTAGGGAATAAAATGGCAGATCATTAACAGCTCAAGAAAAACAATTCTTGTCTACAAGTTATATTAATCCTTCACACAAAATAAGTCAGAAAACGTCTATATAATTTACTTATCAGCATTTTTGTGCACTTTTAACCTCTTTTACATTAAAAAAGCTAAAATTTAGTATTTTTAATTTAAGTATATTGTAATCTGAGGTTTATTCTCTACGGTGTTCAGAGGTACTCACCATAATACAGAAAATGTAGTAATACAAATTAAAGTTGGAAGACACCTATTTGTTTAGTATTACTATGATTTTGATTCCAGATGAGGACTGGGACCAAAGCACACAGATGCCCTACAGTTAATATTAAAGTTTGCAGAGAGCCTTCAGATACGTTAGTGTCCAAATCAAGGGTTGAAATTTGGAGCACCCTGTACTTCCACAGAGATATTCAGCAGGATGTGCGTAGAGCTACTAGGAACATTCCTGCCACCAGAGTAAATGCCTGGTGCTTGATTCGGAGTTAGGTAGGAGCCTCTGGATATGGCTGGGGCTAGTAACAGATTCCAAGTTGGAGTTCAACACTTAAGAGAACAAACAGTTCATGGTATCACTGCATCCTAGATGACCCGAGCCCAAGAAAAATACATTTCTACAAGATAAAACAGTGTGCTGGTATTGGCTGGGACAGAGTTAATTTTCTTCACAGTAGCTAGCATAGGGCTATGTTTTGGATTTATGCAGAAGACAATGTTGATAATACAAGGATGTTTTCATTAGTGAATGAATTCCTTGTTTCGCTTTGTTTGAGCACATAGGTTTTGGTTTACCTGTTAAATTGTCTTTATCTCAGCCCACGAGTTTTCTCACTTTTACCCTGTCGATTCTCTCCCCGATCCCACTGGTGTGGAATGAGCAAGCAGCTGTGTGAGGCTTAGCTGCTGGCTGGGGTTAAACCATGACAAATAATTTTACTTTTTTGTTTTGTAGAACACTAAAACTAACCTTAAATACAGTCCTAGCCTTATCCACAAGCAGTAAGTGAGGTAAATGAAAATCCGTTTCTACTAGACCTCCTTCTAGCTCATGGATCATGCATGGCAAACAGTCACTCATGCCAAATCCCATCAGCACACAGGTGTAGAAGATGCTGTCCGATGCATAGTAATTACTTTTAAGATTTGCATTTGCAGACTAATAGTAAACAACTTAAGATAAAGTCAAATGATACAGAATTAATGCAGTCTACGAACGTAAATATTGTAATGCAGGCATTGGAAATTTTTAAAAGATTGAGACATTTCAGAATTGCTGCAGTGGTTTTAGTCACACAAACCCAAACTGTAAATTGTTCCACGTGTTTTAAACACAGAGAGAAATAAACCCAGTACATTCTAAAAAGCTTAATGTCTATCTAGGTGGAAGGGCAGGAGATGGAAACGAAAAATCTCAGTATAACGCAGCCTTATAATAATAATTTTTTTTTGTTCTATTTTAAACTATTAGATATTTATTCCATGTTAGACAAAACATACAGTACATGACCAAATACAGAGATATCCTGGAAACTCAGTTGTACCCAAAAAAAAAAAGTGAGGAAAGTAAGTCCGATAATGAGAGAAGACTACAATAAATTAACAGTACGCTTGACTTTAAGCCAGTTGGGCCACACATGCACACAATGGGAAAGACTATTGTTCACAAGCTCTCCTGTGAACCTGGGGAAGCTACAAGATCTACAAAGGCAACTGATTAATGCCTTCACAACCAGAGATGGACACAACCTTTAAAGAAAGAAAATTTAAATTCTACAGATTTCTAGGCAAGGTGCCTGAGGTGACAGTTTGCTCAGCTCAAAGAAAGAAATCTACTATTTACACTGCCAGCATCACCAAGTAGCTTCCAGCTAGAATTTTCTAAACGCCTGTGCCTCAAAGGGAGATTCACAGGTGCAGTGGCTTCTTTAAGCTTCTTGATTGTAACAAAAGAAAAAGAAAAATATTGTAAAGTTCACATGACAAACACAGTCAGCCAAACAGATTACATTACATAATAAATAAATAAGAACACTTAAAGTAAATGCCGTATGAGTATTTCAGAGATTAGTTGCAAAAAGGAAACAAAAAAATACATTAGAGAACACTTAAGTCAGAAGACTGTTTTGTTAAGCAGATGCACAACCACTCACTCACCCCACTTTGTAAGTCTATGTCAGATCCAGTGAAGATCCGAAAAGACATTCTACACACAACGAAAGACAATTAACCTGCAACATCTAAGGAGAACAGACTAGTTTTAGATGGGGCTGGAAGACTCCCAAACGGCTATTAATGCAGGCTCCATCAAAAGCTTATACGACCTTCAAGACCATCTCTACCTCAAGCTCAAGCAGGTAGGCACATGACTAAGCTGAAACTTCTTGCTTGCTGAATGCTGACTATCTGTATTTTTACATACTCCATGTTCCTCTGGACTGTCACAACTTCAGCCTTGAGCCATCCCTTCGTACAAAGAAATCTTTAACTAAATGCTAGTGAAGCTGAAACCCAACATGTTCCTAAAATAAAATTAAATGCTTTGGAAACATTACCTTTGACTGTACAATAGAGTTCATATACAGTTAATAACTCTATATTAAAATATATGTTAATAATATGTTAATTTACGTTAAGACTAAAGAATACTGAAAATAATGATAAATATATTAAACATTAAATATTAACTCTCAATATACAGATTAAATAACATTTAATACAGTTATACTTCCTAAGAAAATGGTAATCAAATAACTAGGATTAATCCACCACAGCACTGTGTAATCCTAGAGCTAGTCATATTTAGAGAGAAAGTCTATCAAGTGATTCAACAGCGACATGGGCCTCTCATCATATGTGTCTGAAATCAGAGGCTATGGCAACACCCAGGGGAAAAAAAAACCACAAACAACCCAAAAATTAAACAAAGCAACCTTGAAAAGCCTAACTAAATCATTGCTTACTAGAGGAGTTCAACAATCCTTTGGAAGAGTCTCCTGTAGGAACTGCTAAGTATTCCAAAGTCATTGCAGAAGAACAGTTTGGCTAATTCTTGTAGCAGAAAGCTGTTTTCAGCATCACAAAGCTTTCTTCAAGAACAGGAAACCAGGTTTTCATCAATTACTGCTAGCAGGCACTATGAACACATTACACACTAAGTGCTGGGCTTTCTAAAATTTAAGAGAAAATTATTTTTTCCTTGCTTGCAACTCTGCAGATGCACGTTAACAAATCTGCAACACCCTAACATGCACGGAGGAACTATCTTAAGTGTGCAGATAAAGAAGAAAAATGTCGTGTCACCTACTCCAATGTAAACCTAGTGGTTGCAGAGTGAAGATGTACAGTATCTGCTAGTAAACCTGTAATGTTGGGGTTTTATTAAGAATTATAACTATTTCCACTAACTCAATTGTGTAATAGAGCAATATCAGGTTAATAGCAATTCCATCTCAGTGTTTGTTTGTTAAATACAGCAATTCACACAATGAGACATTAATCAAATTAGCTAGCTCTACCGGTTACAACAAGGCCATAAATCGAATGCTGCAATAATTAACACACCCACACACTCCCTTGCCTTATGCCATGAGCAAAAATTAGCTTAGCTGTCTTTTAGAAGGTTTTTTTGGTGTGGGGTTTTTTGGTTGTGGGGGGTGTGTGTGTGTGTGTGCACGAGTGGGGTTTTTTTTCTCGTAATTCTAAAATCGGAAAATCTCTTTTGCTTACATTTTGAGAATGAGATCGAATTTTTTGCAGCCTCACCTAATGGTCACATAATTCCAACAACATGATGTGAATTAACTCAAGCCTAACTGTCATACAGAGAACTAGAAAAGTGCTACAGCCAGTCATTAACGAAGTTGCCCAGTAGTGAAGGTTGTTGGGATTTTTTCCCCTAGAAAAATGAAAGAGGAAAGAAAATTAAAACTATGCCTATACTTGCCAGGAGTATTTTTATTTACAGATCCTGAAGACTGCCTTTGAAGTACAGTGCAAGATGGCAGTTAGTAAACAAAAAACGAGAAACAAAAGCAGATAATATAGATAACTGGTCATCTACCATAAACAACAAATTGTGAATTTTGACTCCCTCAAGCCAAAAGTAAGCGTTACAAGCTCCAGACTAGAAGCCATTTCCAGTGCACATTAACAAGAAGTTTATTGATCTTGCAAAACTCACCAAAAGGTCAGCACATTTCATGGCATCTGCTGCTGGCACTTTATCTATTAATTATTTGCATATAAACATACGTAAAGACCTTTTTCTTTCATGTCATTCAACACTACTGAAAAGCTGCAGCTACTATACCAGTGGGAAAACGACAAGCCAATACATATTCAAAAAGCAACAGCTTTAAAACTAGTAAGAGACAATTATCAGCTAGTCTGACCTCTAGCAGAACAAAGGTAAAATATTCTCACTCAGCATTTTTGCATCACACCCATACATTCCTAGCTAATGTCTTGCAGCAAAGATGTAAAATTGAGAAGCAAGCTATCACATCTCTCAATAAGTATTACAAATATGTATATACTTCAAATATCCATTGGACCTTACATGACTTTCTGCCAGATTAATCTACTGTCAGCAATTTCTTTCCTCCTCTAAATCATAAAAATGAATATTCAAAATTGATTAAATACAATAATACTAAAAATCATTTTGTGGCTGGTAGCTGAACACAAAACAGTACTACATGCAGGAATAAACAATGCTCTTTACAGTTCACACACTTCTAGTTGAATATTTTGTTTTTCTGGATGAGATCTTAAGACAGGTTTCTTCCTACTTTACTGAGACAGCAAGGTAAACGTCTCAAATGATCTACTGAAGAGGACATTGTTTGCGGGGGGGGAGGGGGGGTGCTGTTCCATATGTCTGAGGAAGACAAAATACATCGCAACACTCTGCACAATCAAAAAATATACCACAGTCAAAGGAATTTATAATGACCTGATCATACATCTAGATTAAACTTTTCCTGTATCAATTTTGCTGAAAAAGATTCCCTCCACAAAAGGATCCACCCCTCAACTACAAAAATCTGGTGCCATGATATAGTTCTAAAAAGTCTTTATTTTCTCCTCTGCCCCACGCTACTCCTCACAAAACACAATGTACTAGTCTTGATTGAAAACAGTTCCGTGAAGCCAGCTTCTCTGAAGTTCACAGGGTTGTAACCGATCCGTTCATTTGCTATCCTAGCAATAGAAAATTGGAGTTTGATCTTCTTGTGCTTTTCCTTTACCATTTTAAACATCCAGAGACAACAGGTAGCACAGATATGAACAGCATTCTAATCTCTTATGGTACATTCTATATTCCTAGTGGCAGATTTTTTTTATATATCCCCCTATAGTTTTTTTTATATATATAGGTTTATATACATGTAAAAAAACTAGATTCTGAAGTGCTGAAGTAATTTATGACTCAATCCTTTGAGTAAATTACATGTGCCTCTTCTCATATGGCAAGCACTAGTCCCAACCCTGATTTTTTCGGATTGCTGCATGAATAATCTGAGTGATATCAGTACACATGCTCAGAACTATTGGTCACTTTACAACAAGGAACTCATTCAGTTCAGTTCTCTGAAACCTTAGGCTAATTTGCACAGCACCTAGTGCCGCTGCGATGCAACTACAGCAAACCAAATTATTGGCTTCTTTTTCAGATTTTACTATTATGTTTGAGAGGAACTTCAGGGCAGCAAGACAGCAGGAAAGCTTTTCAGCCATGAGGAAAACAATGTTTTCTCTCTCATACACTGAGCTGAGAAGAGTACAAGAGCAACAGTAACTAATCGCTGTGGTTGTACATGCATAATACAGAGAATCGCTCTTTTTTTTATCTTGAAGGTAGCTTAATAGTCTGAGAACAGAGTCTTATTAATGCAAATGAAGCTCTAATAGCATATTGCATGAAATTCTTTTTATTAAGCATTTCTTTGGAAAACAGCCTACAAACTGGATTAATCCACCACACCGTTATTTTCTGTAAGCACCTAACCAAAGTGACTTTTAAAACAGATCGCTGAGTAAACTTTAAAGTAGCCAATAAAGATACTTCTGCTGTAAAAAAGTGTTTCATATGTAGTTAATTTCACACTTATTTGCACTGGAAAATTAAATTTTTACTTATCAACATACCACAGAAATACTGGGGAAAACTCTGCTCTGATGTTCTGCACAGTATTTTTTGCTTTAGGCAAACTATAATAAAATTAATTGATAATTAGGAAACTGACATTATAATCTTGGTAATATTGTCTATTTCTCCAATGGCACTGTCCACACTGCTTGTCCATTTCATCAAAAAGAACAAAAACAATTTTTGTAATGCCTGAGAATGCACCTAAATTCACAAATGATTTTTTAAAATAGAGTCAAGGAACATTTATCATTTATGCGCTTTTGAAAATAATACCTTAGGCCTGTGGTTCCTGAGCACTCAAAATTCTCTTCAACTATAATGAGAAAAAAAGTAGGATTGAGTCTCTGTGACTGACAGTAACATCTTACATTAATTCATTATCCACTTAAAATGAGAAGAAAAAGTGCATATATTTTGTGGGCAAAAACAAAGAAAAATGAATTATCATGCTCAGTCCAGAGCATTAAAATAAAATGCTCTGGACTACTTCTAGACAGAGTTTAAGAGGCTACCCTCAAAAGACTGAAAATCTGCTTTATTTTCAGGTAGCTTTCAAATGAAGAGGCATTCTTAATTTGTTTTTAAATTTCAAATGTGTTCTGAGTTGTAAATATTACTGACAGAGATGTTTTTCTGCTTCTTGTTCTCAGGTTTTTCTCGTAAAACAAGTGTAATATCTAATACATTATAAATGAACTCTCCCTGACAGAACTTGAGATTTATCCTGTAGATCAATTAAGACTTAAGCATAGCTGACAATGATGCAAATTTGATTATTTTTTAACAGTCTATCAACAATTTCTTATGCATTTTTCTTCTTAAATATTGAATCAAACATCAACACCAAATCCTGTTATAAATTTCCCTCAGTGGCTTAAAGATTGCACTCTTTTTAGTATAAATACCATGGATAGTTTAAATTCCTGGGAAATTGTGTATCAGCAACTACAGAAAAATTCTGTCCTAGAAAGCTGTATACAGCTACTGGTTGATTTTATTAAAACTCGCACAATCAGGAATGCAGAGTTTTGCCACACAGCAAAGAAAAAGTCTCAAATTTCCAGCAATGGCTTCTTATCCTCACTCCCAAGATTCTTGTACCTCTGTGAGCACTTTCAAATTCTGTAAAGATTAATATCTTTATGCTCCGTAATGTAAGAAAACAACAAATACCTACTTCCCACCCGGCCTTAGTATTTTGTGTCTGTAACATAAATTTGGAGAAAACTACCTTTATCTAGAAAGGTAGCTAAGGGTAGGTTGAAAGTAACACCAATTACATAAATCACTTAGTGACCTACTACTGATACTTATATTACATCCCTAACACAATGGTTGAAGTTTCAGACCCATTTAAACCAGCATAAGCCAATCATAGAATCACAGAATGGTTAGGGTTGGAAGGAACCTTAAAGATCATCTAGTTCCAACCCCCTTACACCCTTCACTACATCAGGTTGCTCAAAACCTCATCCAACCAGGCCTTGAACACTTCCAGGGATGGGGCATCCACAGCTTCTCTGGGCAACCTGTTCCAGTACCTTATCACCCTCTGAGTGAAAAACTTCTTCCTTATATCCAATCTAAATCTCCCCTCTTTCAGTTTAAAGCCATCGCCCCTTGTCCTATCACTACATGCCCTTGTAAAAAGTTCCTCTCCAGCTTTCCTGTAGGCCCCCTTTAAGTACTGGAAAGCTGCAATAAGATCACCCTGGAGCCTTCTCTTCTCCAGGCTGAACAGCCCCAACTCTCTCAGCCTGTCTCCATAGCAGAGGTGTTCCAGCCCTCTCGCTCCAGCAGCTCCATGTCTATCTTGTGTTGGGGACTCCAGAGCTGAACAGAGCATTCCAGGTGGGGTCTCACGAGAGCAGAGCAGAGGTGCAGAATCACCTCCCTCGACCTGCTGGCCACGTTTCTTTTGATGCAGCCCAGGATATGGTTGGCTTTCTGGGCTGCCAGTGCACATTCTGGCTCATGTTGAGCTTCTCATCCACCAGCACTCCCAAGTTCTTTTCCTCAGAGCTGCTCTCAATCCATTCTCCGCCCAGCCTGTACTTGTGCTTGGGATTGCCCGACCCATGTGCAGGACCTTGCACTTGGCCTTGTTGAACTTCATGAGGTTCACACAGGCCCACCTCTCCAGCCTGTCAAGGTCCTTCTGGATGGCTGGGATGGCATCCCTTCCCCCCAGCGTGTCCACAACACCACACAACTTGGTGTCATCTGCAAACTTGCTGAGGGTGTACTCAGTCCCACTGTCCATGTCGCCAACAAAGATGTTAAATAGCACCGGGCCCAGTACTGACCCCTGAGGAACACCACTCGTCACTGGCCTCCACTTGGACATTGAACCATTGACCGCAACTCTTTGAGTACGACCATCCAGCCAATTCCTTATCCACCGAGTGGTCCATCCATCAAATCCGTCTCTCCAGTTTAGAGACAAGGATGTCATGCAGGCCAGTGTCAAATGCTTTGGACAAGTCCAGGTAGATGATGTCAGTTGCTCTTCCCTTATCCACTGGTAAAGTGGATATCCAGTCTCACTGGAAAAGACATCCAGTCTCCTCCTTGCTCTCCTGGCTCTCTTCATCTCAGCTATTTGTTAAGATAATTTCTACTATTACATAATGACAAGTCCTGAAAAAGGGCTTGTAGCCTCAGGTTCCAAGACGACATGGTCAGACTTCCCTGTAATGATCCATTTTTTACAGTGTTTGTTACAGGCCTTCCCTGCATACCTGTGGGTGTGGGATACAGTGGCTGTCTTCTTGGAAAAGATCCCTCCATTCGTTTAATCCTAAGACTTACTAGGGTGTATTTCCCTGTTTCCGACAATTTTCTGGGTTAGGTTCACTGGCCTTTAGAGTTTCAGGAAAGCAAGTTACAGACAGACTTTTTTCCTATATTACTTACTTTTAATAAGCAAGTATTAAAAAGTAAGAGTCAAAAGATTTATCAAAAAGTCCACAGCATCTTATAAACAGTATGCAGCACTCCATATAAACAGGGAGTAAAAATACTATGAGTCAGCGGCTGAGTCATTCTCCCTACTGCTTATCTTGAAGTTAAAAGCCTATTTCGTATCTAAGTAAACCTTCTCTTACCTTCTCTTACTTATCATTGATGGCAAATGATAAAATAGAAATCCAGCCTGGAGGAGCCCTCACCATTTTAAAAGGCTTGGAAGATCTGAACAATCCAGATGCAAGATGCTAAGGGCACATAGTTGTAGCAAACCACTTTGTTTCCTCATTGAATAACACTTAGAAAAGTTAAAAAATGTGTCTAGTGGATTGCTTGGGGGATATACTTCCATGGATTATTAATGGCCTTATTACTGACCAGTAGTAACTACGAAGAGTTATGGAAGGCAATCAATCACAAGGAACTTACATGTACAATATAACCACTTAGTTGCTCAATCCTGCAATGGTAATTATATTATTTAAATAATTACACTGAGGTGAGGTTTTTTCCACAGGAGGTGCTAGTTAGATTAGCAAACCTTTTACTCTGCTGTTTGCTTAGTTTTTAGTGGTTTACATCAAAGGTTTATATTGAAGCAAGTCAAGAAGTTTTCTTGAAAGAAATGAGAATCGCTAGTGTTGAAGTTCAAGTATAAGTAAATCAGGAATAGCTGGTGATTTCAAGTTTAGGCAACTGTGCTGCAAGAGAGGTCTAATTAATCTATGACCACAAATAGTGAGAGATCTCTAGGTGGAAGATAGTTTAAATACAAATAATTACTAATATTAACCATGCAAATCAACACTGTCATGACTGTCATATTTACAATCATGCTTACAGATTTGTTTTTCATGAATGTAAACACCCATGTTTTACAAGAATTTTTACTTCTCTTAGTGTCAGACACTTCTTCTCTTTTGATATCTTTCTTTTGATATTTTTCTTGGAGACAGCTTCTGCTTTAATTCTTTTCCTGGAAAAAAAGTATTCTTACATGCAATTCCATTAGAATTGGAATCTAACAATCTAACAATTTTTTCGCTCAGTTCAGCATTATTAACCTTTGTTTAATTTGTATAAACTTAATTTAGCATTTTTCCCAATCCTGAATGTTTTTCCTTTCCCTGCTTCTCTCTCTATTGGTAGGGATAAATCATCAATACTAGATAAATAAAACCAGCCTTAATGGTGAACACTGCATATATTTTTCGAACTCTTCAAGCACGAGTACTCTTACCTTGCTTCTCTGTTGGAAGGTATCATTTAAAAACTTGGTTCTAAAAGCAAAGTCTTCACTGACACTGTCAGAATGCTCTATCTGTATAACAGCCTCCCCAGGTGCCATTCCCGCATCCATTGAGAAATCCTCTGATCCCAAATGCTCCCTAGGAGAACTCTGCTTGGACTCTAGTTTTCTAAGATTTTATCATCACCCATTTTTCAAGATCCTCTTATAAACAATTCAGTTGAAAATTCACCAGTGTATCAGAAGAGAATGGCATACACTTACTGTGTTCAGAAAGAATTCCAGCATGCAATTAAAGAAAAAATACTATTCCCTCTCTCTTCTTCCCCTCTGCTGTCTCCCCTAGGTAGGCATGGGCCATAAAGATAAGTGAGGGCAAGAGGGGAGAAGGAAGAATACTACAAAGGTTATGAGTAAGGAATATTTATGGACCTCTCTCTTTTTCCTCCCTGGTTCTACTATCCTAAGCTGACCTGGGGGAAGGAAACAGACAAAGGACATGAGTAACCATAATGCAAGTATGTCAAAGTGTCACATACTATCCCAACAAAGACATCTGACTCTGGAGCAGACAATGCTCTGAAGACTTTGGAGCAAGTCAGCTCAATGATAACATAAAGATAATTGTTCAGAAGTTTCACTTTTACTGGAAAACATCTTTGTTCTCTGAGGCAGAACAAGAGATTCTGGAATTTTGCTCAATGCTGAAAACACTCGTCTGCTTACAAGGAACAAGTGGCATTCATATCGGGTTCTGCTGTCCCAGTAAGTCATACCAGTGGATGCACTGATGAACTACCAATCAGCACATTGGGAATTTTACTTTTTTTTTTTCCCCTTCAGTGTTGGATCTGTGGCCTACCAGTGCATTGTCTCCCATTGCTCTCACAGTGTGCTTGTTCCTTCCTTTAAATTGTTAAGAGTGCTTAACATATTCTTGCTCAATGAAAACCAGTAGCTAATCTAGCTAAAGGCTAATAAAAGCACAACAGAAATCAGGCATCAAATAATACTTCCTTACTTTGAACATACACATATGGCCCAACAGTCATTTTCAACATACCTTCTCTCCAAAAGATAAACTAAAGAAAACCTCTACTTTATATCTCTGTGCATATGTGTACACAGCCTGCCTAGAGAGACAGGAAAATTGAACAAAATACCAGTTCAGCTCTAACACAAATGACAAACTCAAATAACGATATTCAAAAGGTCTCTTGCTGTATTAGGGAGTTTGAGATTTCATAAAAGGATCCAAAGACCACAGAAGTCTGCTGCTTTTTCTCTGCAAGACCTTCATCCTTTTTTTAATTTTTCTTCTATGTTTCACATTTTATAAACCATGTGCATTGTGACAGCATCTGCAGGTCCCGCTTGTGATCAGCTCTTCATGCTACTAGACACTGAACTTCAGTCATAGTTCTGAACTTCTAGGTCCCTGAGTGCTTTTAAAAAAAAAATCGTCTTGTCCCATTTAGACTAAAATCAATCATTAGATAATTGATAGCAATAAAAGACAATTCTAACAAACTAGAATCCCTGCTGTTTCACCAATACCTAATCTCAGCTAAAATCTTTTTTTAAATTTCCATCATTTATTTTATAAAACTAGTAGCAAATTCCATAGTGGCTAAATAGACACGTACATGGGAAGATCTGTGCCTGCAATTTAATTAAGGATGCAAAACCATACTAAACTCTGGTGCAGTGTCCATTAAGAGCAGAGGCTAACCTTGTTAGAATCTCCATCGAACAATGCTTATGAGATAACACTAAGTACTTAGAGGAGCATATCCATTGTTCACAGAGTCGACCAGACCAACAGGGACTTGAATATGTAATTTGAGTGTGGTTAGATATTGCATCTGAGGTTCAGATACCCATGTAATGACTTCCATTTACTTGCACTAAGAAATATCCTTCTGTGGCTCAAAAACATCTTGCCCATAATTATATCTAAGAATCAAAGAAGCTCCACATAATTTCCAGCAATAAAACAAAAACACAAGCATGTACTGTATGTAAACAACAGTAACAGTAACAAAGATGATTTGGGAACTAGGACTGGAGTGTCATGGAAATAAAATGACTGCTTAGGTTCAGGGAAGTGATGTCTGTGAAAACATAGAAATCCTTTACATAGATTTCATATTACTCTAACAAATACAGCTCTGGTAAGAAGAACACTAAAGGCCATTATGTATTTTAAAATACTTGGTATCTCTGATGACTTATGCTGAGCGGAGGACAAATGTCAAAGCAACAATTCTTTTTTAATTGTATTTTTAAGCAATTTGTTCTTATTACTTCATTTATTCTCATTACTGTAACACCTAAAATCTCTGATTAAGGATCCAGAACAAGGATGAAAAGACATCAATTGCACATCATTCTACTTTCACAGCTGCCTATTGTGATATAAATATACTCTGTATGTACGCATGTGTGTAAAGAAAAATGAAGTTTTGCTTCAAATCAGTATTTTTTTAGTGTAATTCCCCCTTCCTACTTAAACAGAAGACTTTACAAAAATTTTCATTCTGCCAGGAGGTAGTATCTAAAAAGGTGGTTAATATTGTCAACTTTCAGTCCTAACAAGAAATTCAGGAGAAATTTCAATGCAGTCTCTTCACAGAAGCTACAAATATCCTGAACAGATTAAGAACCAAACATTCTCCGTTACCTTTCATTTACCAACTAGCTGTTAGTACCACCCACAGTTTGTCTTTTGGAGCCAGCTGCCCTAAATTACAACCAAGTACCAGGTCTCCTACACACATAACTGAGCATGGTTTTCTGCTTTAAACTCAGCTACTAGCAAAGCCTCATATTTCTTAAGGGACAAAGGTACTTGCTTAGGCACTACAGAAAGTAATACCCAGGGGATACAGAGGATAAATCCTGATCTGCTCAGCTCTGTCAAAGTTGATGTGTTCCAAAACATAATATGCCTGAAGATTTTTAGTGTAAAAAGACATACACAGTACTACCATTGCCATGCCTCCAGGATTAGACGGTACCTTCACAATAGTTTAGGATTCCAACTTTTATAGCCTGAATTCAACGAAGTACCACTTTGGAGGAATAAATCCTTTCCTTGACAGACAATGATTTTGTATTCTTAAAATTCAAAAGGGGATGCTATGCTATAAACATTTTCACAAGATTCTGAAGAATTCTGAAGACTCTACCTTGTGATATACAAGGTAATAAATGTCACAGGTTATCTAGGGTGTATCTCCAGCCTAGTGCCAAGAGCTTCCCACGTAAATACATCTCTAGGATGACTTACTGTACCATATACAAGATAAAGTTACCAATAACTGCTTTGTTCACTGTTTTGTTTGGGGTTTTTTAGATCATATGTGGTTCCTCCCTCACTGTTCTTCAGTACAGCTATACAGTTCCTGGCTGTTTTAAACTACGTGAATATAATGATAAAAAAGGGAAGAAAAAGGAGCAAGCAAAATCACAATACATTAAAACATGAGGAAGTAAGCAACGTGCACTGAAGTCAGAGACCATTCTATAGTACAATAAAAGCAACTTTAAAGTTCCTACACATGTTGTCTCTACTGAGGTGTATCATTTTCATAAAATCATTCTCTCATCGTGTGATGTTTCACTTCTACAAAGCACATGAACATGCTGCAGAGTCACACTTTGTAAGCGCTTCCATAATACAATATTCAAGGTTTTGCATTATACCATGGCTGCAAACAAGACTTCAAGGAGTGGACAACTTAGGGTATGCATAAAATATTTTCAATTTCAAGGTCTCAATATTCACAGAGACCTTAATGATGCCAACTGCTAATACTGATTCATATTACCAGAAAATAAAGTCAGTTGTTGAAATGGAAGTTTTGATGAGCCTAATGAAAGCCTCAAACAATTATCACTTACCTAATCAATGCAAACTGGGATAAAACAATCCCAATGACAAATTTTACCTATGTGGACTAACGGGCTCATGAGCT
Organism: Tauraco erythrolophus; assembly: GCF_009769465.1. NCBI lineage: Eukaryota > Metazoa > Chordata > Aves > Musophagiformes > Musophagidae > Tauraco > Tauraco erythrolophus. The sequence goes on along the minus strand of NC_141479.1, from coordinate 14,938,093 downwards.
GATTTACAGGAGCAAGATATGGCGTAGATAAGCTTATGGAAATGTCAGTTAATGTTCAGTATCAGTCAAAACAACACATCAAATATTTGAAATTACTGGAGAAAATGAAAAGAATGAAATAGACATAACACGATGTCAGTATAAACTCATGATACCCTCATGTTCTAGGTGTAGTTCTGTTCCCACTCTCAAAAAGGTAACTTGAATTGAAAAGTCACTATGAAGAAAAGTCAGCAGCAGACTGGTTTTGTACAAGAAATTATTCAACTACCTAGCTCTCTTCAGCCTGAAAAGAAGATGTCAGAACAGTATGATAGACAGAAAATCCTAAGCAGAACAGAGAAGCTGATTATGGATCAATGGGCCATTATCTCTTCCATTAACAAAAATACTAGATTTTATACGCCAATGTTCACATTTAGTCAAGAAAAACTAAGGTGACAATGATGCTAAGTTACAATAAGAAAAGACAAAACATAGTAAAGATTATTTCAGAATTTTTATTACCAAGCCTTGGGGTCTCAGTTGCTCCCAGCAATTCAAAGAGCAGTCATAATCTGAATTGTTTTTATACTTAATTACACTACGATGAATGCAACCCATTCTATTTTGTGTTCCTTATTAATGCCTTCAGTTGCCTACAAAGCACTCAGTATGGCATTATCCTTCGGTATCTACTGGAATGCTGAAGGTAGTTCAAAAATTTAATTTACCTCTTCAGCATGTTCCTCATTAAAAGCACATGATAGACACTGATTGCTTCCTAACATTTAAATAGCCGCAGGTGGAGCTTTTTTTTTTAACTATAAAATCTCAGACTAATGTAAAAATATGTTTACAGTATCACAAGTGCTCAAGTTACCAAAATTAATGAGTTACTGTTCACCAGCTGAGGTCATACAAAACATATAGCACCATGTACAAACCATCAGTAAATGCTGTGGACTAAGGCGATTTAGTTTGAACTACCATGAAAGAACTTAGGGAGTACATTTTCATGGGAAAAGAAAGCACTATTACCTAAAGCAGCTTTAGGTATTCTCCATTCCTTGAAGCTGCATCCCATGAAGGAATTAAAATACTGTGTTTTCTAAGTATTCACAGAGGGATCAACACAAACGGTTAGTTGTCATTACACTGTAACTCAATCTGTTTCAGATAAAAGCTGACACTCTAGAAGAAAGGCATGCAATTAGACTGTTTTATGAAGTTTAACTAGGTAATCACACTCACGGCCCTTTCCACATCTGTAACAGCACCCTAATCGCTGTACATAGTGCACATTCATTACACAAAAAGTAAGATAATGATTTTTCGGGTTAGCCCAAATTCTGTGACTAGAGCCTGGCAATAGGAACATTTTTGTAAATAAGATTCCTATTTAACATTTTTATTGTAAAAAGAATACTACAGCTTCTATAGTACTGGGTAATCTTTGATCTCAGACAAGAATCAAAACTGACATTTTCAATTAAACAATAATCCCAACAAAGGATATGAGGAAAAAAAAAAATCAAACTCCTATTCTATGGAGAGTGAAAGCTGAAATGAACTACAGTTAAAATGAAAGATGAGTTTTACATGAATTAATAAAAGGAAAAATGCTGCTCAACAAAGAAGTTGTGCCTTCATAAACTCCTACATATCAGGACACTTAAATTTTATTTCATCCCTAAATCTATGTACTTCCAGAAATGTTTTCTGCAGTTCAGTTATACTGCAAAGTAAGATTATATTGCTATTGAGTTCATTTTCTCAGTATATAATACCAAACTGAGCTGCAGTGTATGACAGATTTATGTCTTTATGTTTTGAAAAAACAGGAAATAGCAGGCATTGTGATCTATGCTGTATGGAAAGTCCTCAAAAATAGTTTCAGAAACTCAATGTGTTACAACGGAGAGGAGGGCTCAACTTCTTTTAAGCCTTCTCTAACCACTATATGCATATTTCCAGCAACATGTTTTAAGATACAACACAGTCCACTGCATTTTCCTCTGAAAAGCAAATATCTCCTGTGCAGGGCCTAACTGTAGCTCATAGGCAAATTAAAGCAAAACATTCAGAGACAGATTTACTGTGAAGACACTTGTGACAAAAGAAATTGATAGCTTGTTACTACGAAAAGATGACATTTACAAAGGAAATACTACTTGATATTTCATGTGTTTTCCAGCCTATGGTTATCACAGAGAGATGGCAAATTATAAAGAAATAAATAAAAAAGAAATAGTGTGTTGCTATGCAATATGTAGTATGGGCATCACTGGAAGTGTTCAAGGCCAGGTTGGACGAGGCTTTGAGCAACCTATCTGGTGGAAGGTGTCCCTGCCCATGGCAGAGGGGTTGGACTAAATGATCTAAAGTCCCTTCCAACACAGCCTATTCTATGATTAAAAAAGCAATCCAATCTTCACATCCAGATTGCATTCAGTCAGATTTTTGAGACCGAAAATTCCAGACTTAAGCTTGCCCTTGTGGCTTCATTCTGACATCAGTTTTAAATCACATAATTTTTTTTTTTTTTTTTTTTATTCCACCAAAAGGGTTCTGTGGTTCAATTATTTCACAGACTGTGACTGATTATGTAGGAAGTATGTAGGAATAACTACATGCTTGAAACAGGTATATGCGCATCATCAGCATCTATCAGGATGGTTATTTCCAAGCAAAATCCCGTTGAGCTTCTGCAGGCCTGAACTGTAACATGGTATTATATTGCAGGTATGGGGTATGTTCAATGCAAAGAAACTCCTGAAAAATCTGGTTGTCAAGTGAGAAGGCTGTATAAAAAGTCATTTTTACGTTCATTTTGAAAGGTGAAGGGGGCTAGTTCAGATTTTTAAAACTGACTTTTAATTAATAAGAAAAGTGCTTTCTCAGTAACAAATGCCACAGTGAGGAAAATTAGTGGACAATATTGGACAAAACCCACTGAACTCAAAAATTTGAAAATCACACAGATTAAGACTCATGAAATTGCCAAGACTTGTTTAGGCAAAGCTAACTATTTAGTTACAATGCGTAGTGTGGTAGTTCTTTAAACTGCAGACCGTCTCATCACAAAAATCAACATCCCTGTCTGCAAGGCGCAATCACATGATCAAAGTCAAGACCAAAATGAAGGACTGATTCGGCAGGGAAATCACCTCAACATAAAGATTAAAGCTAGGATTAATGACACATCAGAGAAACTCATTTACTCTATGGACAACAGTGTCATGCAAACAAATGAAAGACCACGGTTTTCTTCTCAGACATGACATTAGACTTCAAAAGAAATAAATATAACTATAGATTTCTGAATATTTACATTTTAAAGATACACTTGAAACCCTAACATCTAAAGATTACTTGATCTCTAGTATTATGTGTATAGCAGTATCTGAAGTATGTCGTGGTTAGTCATTTTAGTCCTACAAAATGAGTACTTATGTTTCCCCTACATTCTTCAAACAAAAAGCTTGTAAATGGTTTACTGTCAACACTAGCAAAGGTCAAGCAGTTCTATTTTGCAAAGTAAAAGTACGGTTAGACTGAAGTTACATCTGGCTGAAAGAAATCTGTCACTTTTTCAAAAAAAATATACGTAACAGCACCAAGTCAAGTGTCATTCTCCAACCAGATGTGCTTCACCTGTACATCTTCAAGTCTGAACTGCATCTTCTGAGTTCGTTACCAGTATGCTCTATTTCCATATGCTGTCATCAAAGTACCAAAACAGGATGTATATATTGAACAATTCTACCATAAAATAGTATTTCTTATCACATTCATGCAGTTCACTTGTTTCTTAGCGACTTGCTTTTCTTCTCTTTTCTCCTGCGGTGCATTTTTTTGTGGTTGTTTTGTTTTGCTTTTTTTTCCCTCTTCTCCTTTTAACATTTTGAAATAAATGAAAAGAAAATAACAATCCCTAAAAGCTCACACCAGTTGGCAGGGAAATTAAAAAATCACAGATTCAAAAGTACTTTCCTAGTTCATGAAAACATCTCTAATGAGACAGATGAAAATATGAATTGCTCCTAATGAGCTCAAAATTGCACATATTTCCCTTAGTTTAATTTTGTAAGATATTTTGTGTTATGCTTTGTTATAAAACAAGAAGTGGCCACAAGGCTGTGATAACCAATTTGTGAGATTAAAGTACTCAACTTGAATGGTTTCATTAACTTTTAAGTCATGAGTCAAAGGCAGCATAAAATACAATTCCTTTTCTATTCATGGAGGGTCTTACTCTCCAGTGACTTCCAACCTTTTGGCACATTTGCACCTGCGACACTGTTTTTCTTGACTTCTCAGCACTATACTCACTAGCACAGCTATGAAAGGACAACGTACAGCACAACCATGAAGAATAAGGCCCTAACACCTATTAGACGTGTACCACGGATTTCAGCTACAACACAGCAGAATGAATATGGCATTCAACTTCAATCTAAGCTGCCGTCCCCATCAATACATTCTAACCAGATTTGGAACAGGATGAAACAAAGTCAGAGCAAACACTTCAGCCAGCTTTTGTGAATAGATTTTAGGACGGCCAGGAATGCACTAGGTCACATCACAAGTACATGCCATTGCACTGCAGACAGAAAATGGAAAGAAATTGTGACAGGATTTGTAAAAGTTCTGTGTCAGTTCCAGCCTATATTCAGTTGTGACTAACTCATGGATCTGTGGGTGCATAATGCAGGTAACATGGCGGAGGACAGGGTGATAACAAGAAAAGGGGGGGAAGAAAAGCAAAGACCCCATGCGGACAACGGCCAGCCATGTGTGCTCGTGAGACCCAGGAACAGGTTCAAATCTGAAACTCCACCAGTTCTGCAGCTGCAGTGTAAGTGTTAGGATAAACCTGTGAACTTTATATGCAGAAGTGGACAAAATATGATCCATCGCCTTGCCCCAAACTACAGGATAGTTTCAGTGTGCTCAAGAAAATAGATAAACTATACGAGCTACCTCTTGATTGTAAAGAAGTGCAAATGTGACCAGAGGTGTCCAGAACAGGAACACTGAGAGCACCAGAAACAGCTACAGCAATTCAGAAAATGACTCCAGAATTTGAACAGACTAATGACCAATGAGGTATTCCTGACACAATTCTATAAACTAGGGACACTTAAGGCAGCAAGAACAGTGAAATTAAGGGGGCAAGGCAGGGGGAGGATGGAGAAGGTGTCCACAACTCATGACCCTGCACCATGACTACACATCGCATGGATGGAACCACTAGTAGGAGCTCAGACAATCTCTTCTCTTGGGTACTTGAACAACTGTTGGGGGAACACCATGACCCTGTACCAGGATCTGGGATGACCTCTTTAACCTCTCAGGTACTCAGGAAGTAGAGAACTACCCAGAGGAGCCCATGACTGAGCCAAAAGTACACCCAGCACAGCTAGATTCACCACACTAACCCATACACCTTCTTTCCTGGACTGTATCATCTCTGCCCCAGACCAGGGAAATAGCAGGAGGAACCACTATGCTAACCTGCTCAACTTCTAGACAGACTATGCTATCTCTCCTATGGGAAAGTGAAGCTGTGTCATTAGCAAAATTGCACATATCTATGATGAAAGTGTTTTGTATCTAAATCCATTCAGTCTCCACACTGTCATTTGGTTTTAAACCCCAGCATTGAAAGGATTGCTGCTTTACCACATATCTAAACCTTAACGTTTTGTTATAGTGAAGAATTTAATTTTCTCACCAGTTCTACTTAATGTTTACAGTTTGAGCTTCTAACTATATTACACCAAGAAGGACTATCACAGCACACCAATCACAGAAGAGTAGTATCTATATTGCAACAGCATAGTGCAGTACAGAATCATATGCAGCACAACAACATAACAGAAGAAAATATCACTACTAAATATCAGCATGTACCCACCTTTGTATTGCGAGCACCTAAGGGAACTGTGTGCAGCTTTGTAATAGGAGAAGAATGAAAAGGAGATCTACATTTTCAATCAACTTCCTAAAACTTTGAAGAAGAATTCTGTGTATTTGTAAACATATTTTAATAAACCAACAGTCTAGACAACTGTTAATTTACAATTAATTTAAGAAAATTTGAAAAATAAAATAAAAGCTAACACATTTAACAGCAAAAAGCAATTGCTCGTCATATTACTTCACAGGTTATTCAAGCAACCTTGTTCGTTTCAATGTATTTCTCTTCTTTTTCTCAAGTCTTTTCAGTTGCGTTCCATCCAGCAAGCAACATGTTCCCCAGCTCATTTTTGCACTTTTCTCCAAACCATTCTCGGCCTTCTGCTGGCAATGTCCTCATCTTTCTCACACACTATGTTTGCTGTTCAACTTGCTGCATTTCCCTTCTGAGCTGGGTGCACACTGATGCAGGGCAAGAGCTTTAACACAACGCACAGCAGCATGATGGAGATTTCACTACCAAATACACCTCAATGAAAAGAGTTCACAATTCCGACTGTGCTGCTAAACAAATATTAACCCATTTCACAGATGTTCTTACGAAGTACAGCAGCTAGGCCCAACATTCACATATACACAGCTAAAGATGAGTAACAACATGACGAAGGAGAAAAGCAGAACAAAACCTCAGAGGACAATTTACTCACAGGATCAGGATCTTCCTTTTCTGTTCTGTAATACCCATCACTGCTACAGGACCCAGGCACAGGTAGTTTCTGTTTCTCTCTCTCTCCCCCACACATGCAAGATGAATTCATTTTTGACACTGGATCTGACCTCAAAGTTTGTGACTTAAGTAAAGGGGAAGCAAAGTACCCTGGAAGCAATTATTAACACTTCAAGAACCAGCAGAATTTTGGCATCCAGTTCAGATGAACTCAACGAAATCATCACTAGACAATCTTGGTCATGGTGTCCAGCTAGTCAATTGTTAATCCACTTCTAACAAACGTATGGAAGCATAAGTATAACATCTCCTCCCACAAGCTGAGAAGACTATCCTCTGTCCTTTTATTTCGGACTACAGATTTGTTCTTTGCATTAACAGTTTTCCTATGAAAATACCACTGCTGTACTTATAGTTCTGCTTAGCATTAACAAAGGGAGTATGCTGTTGACATTCAATAAATGAAAAATATATCTATAAATAATTTAGTAGTAATCCAATTGCTTTTTACTGCAGGAATGGACTCAGTAAGGTAGCCCTTTTCTACTCCCAGTTTTTATGCTAGTATTTTTATGAGTATATCACTAATATACTATTTTAAAGTTTTGTTTATGCCTTTCAGAATAACAAAAAAGCACATACAGAAAATCTCAACAATGGAAAATTGCGATCTTGACAGCATGTTTTGGGATTGTGTGGCTGGGGTTTTGTAGCAGGGGACAAGCTAGAGGTGGCCTCTGTGAGAAGCTGCTAGAAGCTTCCCCAGCTCCAAGTTGGACCTGCCTCTGGTCAAGGCTGAGGCAACAAGCACCTCTGTGAATAACATATTTAAGAAGGGAAAAAACCCCACATGTGTTCATGCAAAGAGAGAGGGAAGACGCAGGCGGCTGTCTGTACAGGGCTACTCTCTCCTCACATAGTCGGGGGGACAGGGTGATAGGAGCAGCTTGGAGCACTCCAAAGCTCCCACTCCCAAGGCAGCCACTAGGCAGAGCGTGTCCCACCAGGGCTGCCAGAGTTCATTGAGCCAGTTGGGCCTGGTGTGGCTGCAGCAGAGAGAGGAATGAAATCTGAGAAAAACAACTGCGCAGACACCAGGTCAGTAAAGACGGAGGGGAAGGAGGTGTGCTGGAGCTGAGACTCCCCTGCAGCCCGTGGTGAGACAGCAGGCTGTCCCTCTGAAGCCCATGGAGGTTAATGGCGGAGCAGAGACCCACCTGCAGCCATGGAGGACTTCACACCACAGCAGGTGACTGCGTCCAAAAAAGGCTGTGACTCTGTGGAAAGCCCACACAGGAGCAGTCTGTTCCTGAAGGACTGCACCCCACAAGAGAGACTCATGCTGAAGCAGTTCATGAAGAGCTGCACCCACAGGAAGGACTCATGTCAGAGCAGTCTGCATAGAGCTATTGTCTCCCATGGGAAGGGACCCCACACTGGAGCAGAGTAAGAGTGTGAGGTGTCCTCCCAGTGAGGAGGAAGGAGCAGAAGAAATAGTGTGTGATGCACTGACCTGCAACCCCCATTCCTCATCTCTCGAAGCTGCCGGGGTGAGGAGGCAGAGAAATCGGTAGCAAAGCTGAGCCCAGGAAGAAGGGAAAGGGTGGTGGAAGGCTGGGGTTTTTTTCAAGATTTGGTTTTGTTTCTCATCCTTCTCTGATTTGACTGGTAACAAATTAAATTGATTATTTTCCCAAGTTGAGTCCGTTTTGCCTGTGACCATAACTGGTGAGAGATCCCTCCTTGTCCTTGTCTTGACCCTCCAGCCTTTTGTTACATTTTCTCCTCTCCATGGCACCAGGGGGGAGGAGTGAGGGAGCAGCCATGTGGTGATTAGTTGCTGGCTGGGCTAAACCCCAACAATGACATTGATGGATTTCCACAAAACTCCAAGGAGCCTTGACATCAGCCAAATAAAATCACATTTTATTTCCAAGAGCATACAACTATATCCTGCATGTTTGCAGTCAGAAAAACCTTCATGGAGATACTCTGCTTCTGAAAGCTTGAAGGTACTTTAAAAAGTACTTTTTTTTTTTAAATATATATACTTCATAAACTCCACTTTTAGATGTCTAATAAACAGATTAAGTAAAAATAAAAAAGAAGAAATAAATAACTTAAGAGAGATTTCATTATTTTGTACCTCCTTCAGTAAGAGGAACAGGTGAGGAGGGAAAGGAAAAAAGGAAATTACAGTTTCAGTGGTTCCTTCTGCTAAATAAAACTATTCATTTAGGCAAAAAAAAGTATAAGACTAAAATAGATTCCAAACCTTCATGAGTTCATTAAAATGGCTTTTAAATAAATCTACTTACAAGTGAATGAAGCAGCCAAGGACAATATGCGTGTGCCTTCTTTTCTAAACCCAGTTATATTTCTTAATCGGTTTTAGAAAATGTCCAACTACTGAATCCTATAGAATGTTCATGTGGCCTTTAAAAATCCCTGCAAATGAGAACTGCTGGCAGAACAATTAGCATTTAAAAGCTAGAATGACCTTAAATCTGCGCATCATTGTGATTAGTTTGGACTTTAATATCAAGCACAGAACCACAAAATACCTTAGCTGCCAAGATAAAGAGCTCCTAGCACCAACAAAAGGACATTGGGTAATAGGGTGAAGCATGTGCAATGAAACATAAAGGACAAACTTGTATGATTATGTTTGATTTGTGTTGACTTAGCAACCAAGCAGAAGGGCCTTCCTGGGCAGTAAGCATGGAAAAGTAAGAGAACAAATCTCCTGTTTCTGATATAGCATGGATGCAGTACAGAGGAGAACCAGCATATATTATTTATCCCTCCAATGAAGTTCAAGTGTCAGAAGACAGTAAACTGCACATAAATTTTGTTTCCAAGGAATCTCTGGGTAACTCTAACTGCCTAACCGAACTGTGAATCAGACGTCATCTAAACAAAATAGACAGAATACTTCACTTTATATATATATCTCATTTAAATATATGTATCATGATTATATGTAGATGAGGTGTCGTTTTATTTTAAATATAATTTGCATATATTGCACGCAATTATATTAATTCATGTACTATCCCTCCCATTCTGAAAATGAGATGTCTTCTTATATCTCTAGAAATGACAGCACTGGCTTGAGGTTGGGAGTGGTGAAGTGCTACAGCTGCAGATTTTACTAAAAAGAATGATTCTTAAGTCAAAAGCTGAACATGTGTATTGTCTGAATATGCAAATAAAACAGAATAATAAACTACAAGTGTCCCCTATTTGCACCAGATTTTTTTTTAAAGCTTAAAGCATTTGGTTCCATTTTTCTTCTAGCTCTCATTCCCATATTCCAAACTACTCAAAAATAAATATTCATAAAACATAAATTTATTTCTATATAGAAAATATTTCTGAATTTTGTGTACATTGTAATAAATACAACTGAGTTAAATCTTTAAAGTTATACTGAATATAGATGGCATTCTAAATATCATCAATTATTTACATGAATGATTTGTAAAGATTCAAGTTTCTCAATGACGGTGCTGCTTAACCAAGTAGTCAATACATCAGTTACTACTGATATTAGTAATATTGCAGCAGTAGTATCTGGAAAACCCACTGGTGGCCAAAAATCTCACAGTATACTGGTCATCGTACAAATAAGAAGATATTGTAGTGAATGCTATTGCTTGGGATTAGTACGATTCGGTCATCTACTGTCCTTCCAAGAAACAGCCCTATCAACACTTCAGAGTGTTTTACACGGATTCCCTGTGGAGTTTTGCTAAACTTATGGCAAGTGCATTATCCTGTCAGTTTTGTACCTTCTATGTGGATCGAGTTTGCGACGTGCAGATTGCAAGAGGGGAGATATTTAAAGTCAGATGTTGAGTCACATTAAGTAATTTACGCGCTCATGCCAGGTGCTCCATATAGATATTTCAGACAGCAATTTTCTTAATATAGCTTAGATAAATACTTAACATTTAAAGAACAGTTGATACATAAGTAACAGTTTATCATTCAGGAGATGACAGTTCCACATAAATATAGATTACCAAAGCATGTATGATTGTATGCAGATTCAGAATATTAAGGTATTTAATAATTCACAGGGACGTCAAGGGTCAAACTAGACACCAGTTTGACACACACCAAAAAAATACTGAATGTAAAGCCTTGACAGATCTCTGTGTTACGTTCCTCTGTCATACATCCAGCAAACCTAGACCTCCTACCAAATTCTTTCTGTGTTCTGACTACTTATACCATCTTCTGTCTAATAATGTCCTGTATCAATATCCTTTAAACACCAGAATATGCAATGTTTCATGTAGGAACTTTCTGCTACAAACACTCTTCATGCTGGGTTCTTACAATGTGTCTGTCCTGTAAGACCTGCTCGATTTTAGGTGCTTGACTTCCAAAGAAAATCCTAAACCATTGAATTACTCAGCAAGTTCATACCTAAGTTTTGTGACTCTCCAATGTCAAAACGAGTGCCCTGGCAAAATTTCAATGTAGATAATCACATCCTACCTGCCTTAATCTCTCCTGAACTTTGAATTCAGTAATTTATTATAGAATTTCCTACCAAGATGGTACTATAGATTTTACAGTTAACTTTCTATGTCAGAACATAGAGTACTGATTCCTATATAAAAAGGGTAAGTTCAACACACCGAAGTCAAACAGTAGCATGGTAATATCATGTTTAATTCATATGTAGTATAGTTTGTTTTATAAAATTATGATCATTATTTTCTGCCTCAATTTTGTCTTATATATAATTATAACAGCATTTAAAAACTCAGGAATATTCCTGCTCTGTTTATTATATCTTAAGAGACTAGCAAGGAAGGTGAAGAGGAGGTGAAAACTATCTGTTTGGCATACTGTGAACATAATCAAGAATTCCGAACAGAACTGAAAGTTTAATATCCATACAGTTCCCAAAAACAGTAGGCATTAAAATAGTTCTGAAAGAGCCCAGGAAACCAAGCAGATTGAATCTGGTAGGATGGACTGCAAGAGTTCAATAAGCAGAAGGAAAGAAAAATACAACAACTTGGAGATGCAGAAAAGCTAGAGGGTAACATATGTATTGGTGGTATCGGGAGCACTGAAATATGGTTTTACTAAGTTATGTATTTATGGGACTGGCAGCATCTGAACTGAGTGCATTCAGTCAACAAGCAAGACAATGAGATCTGAAATTAGAAACAAAGGTCTGGACAAGTAACATATGGGAAGAGAACTGGGAAAACACTCTTCAAAGAGATGGAAGGTATTGAACTGTACAACTTAGTATATTAGAACAACTATGTGCATACATACATACATATATATATATATAAAAAATAAAAATGGCAACAAAGCAAACTAGGACAGGATTTGGGAGGGGAAATGAAACCATCCAGAGAATGCACAAGCCTGAAAGAACGCTGACAGGTATACTTGTCCTGAAAGCAAAAAAATGAATGGGATGCAACTGCCTATAAGCAATCTTCTCTTGCTTCTAGGATTTCATCAAACTTCCTTGCAAACTGGTAAGACTCCCTAAAGTATGGCTGGTCAAGCACAGGCAGAAAGGGTTAGCTAAAATTATTCTTCCTGTAGTTAGGGCAAGAGTGATCTTTCTTTCATTGCATTTTGAAGGTTCTCTCACCTTCATAATAGTTATCTAACCGACACTGTGACTAATAGGGCACAAATTGCAACTGGTTACATGCTAGAATGGAATGTCCATGGTGCTGATGTCATTTTGAAAAGGTTTGAATGCTTGAAATTGCATGGGAAGATGACAACCGAATGGTAGTATTAGATTACATATTTACTTCCATTAATCTTGCCAAGCTGCCTTCAGAACAAAGAACACTTGAGGAAACTTCACACACCTCATTTGCAAGAGACAGAACAATATGATTAAGCATGAAACAGCTTTGGACTACTCATTTCACAAAGTGCAGTTCTAGTCTACTAAACACTTTGAACTAGAATGCCCAAAATTAAGGTTTTATTCTGAGCCTTAAACATTCTGATTTCAGTGGAAAGAAAAATTCTCATTTTTAATGTTGCATTCACTTAGCTTTCAAAATCCAATCCATACTATGCTCTGTGTGTGCTAACACCAGAAGTGTGGTAATCAATTCCATTTAGCACACTGAATTGAGAGAAGTAATTTCATTACTTATTAATATCGAAAAAGTGTTGGGAGGAAATTTTCCTTACACAGGCTTTTTAGCAAGACCTACTTTTATTAGCAGTTAATATACTATATGGGTACCATTAAGATTTGCTCTTCAAAATCCTAATCCAAATTCTTCTCCAGTTATACGTGAACACCACCATTAACAATAATTACATTATTTCAAGTTTACAATGGAAGAACTGAACCAAATTAGACATTGTAAAATAATGTGGAAAATGAGAGGATGCACTCAATCACAATACAGACTCATTTCTTAGCGATTTTTTTTTTTGTTTACTTAATAACAGCATTTGCAGGGTCACTCCACTATCCCATAATTTCTACAAGCCTTGATCCTGAAAACCTCTCTCATTGGCTTTATACGGGTTTACAGAATTCAGCATGACTATGAATAACACAGCACATGTTGTAGTACGTTTTACATTTGCTACGCTGTAGGAGAGAGGAAACTGAAGGTCAGACATGCAGCCACTCAGCCCTGCAAAAAACAGGCGGCTATCAAGCATGCCTGTTCCCACGTAGCAGCCACGACTAGAAAAGGTGGTGTTACGATGGATGGCATACCACATGAGACTTCTGCTTGGGTGTCACTAATTAAAAGAAACAACAAAACACTGTCAGAGACAAACCGATGACCAGTTTATCTAGGCTGTGTTTAGTGGGATATCCACTCTTACACCAGTCAGGTCACCCCACTCTTTTCACTCCCAAAGCCATTAAAACTATAAACACTGGGATCAAGTGAAGAAAGTACTGAACTGATTTTACCTTGTAGTTCTTCCCACATCCTTAAAACCTCCACATTCCTGTAAATCTCAGTCCAGCACACGCTAATTCCTGATTTTTCATAGGAATATTTCTTCCCTTTCATAGGAAGAAATATTTGCTTTTGCAGTATCTTGCAGGCTGATGTGACTGAAAACATAAAGTTAGAATGAGTACATGGACATCTTTGAAAAAAAGAGTAATTCATAGCTCTTGAAAGCCATTAAACTGTTGGCCTAGAAACAAATTTAATCAAAAGAACCTGCCTGCAAAGACAGAGCACCGAGGAGATACATAGGATTTAATAAACACTACGTAAAGAAGTCTTTATACTTCTTTATACTTTATCTTGTCCTCTCCGCTTTCTGATCCACGTCATTTTCTAAGAACGCAGGTAGATTCATATGTAAAATTTAAGGTATTTTAAATATTGTAAATTTCACCAGAAAAGTGAAACATGGTATTTCTACTTCATCTTTAAAAGCTTAGATTTATAAACTTTTGTCACCTTTGTACTCCTCTTTCTCATATCCAAAACCAGAGCCAAATAAATGTGTAGAAATCTACTTACTTACTATTTGACATTGAATGAGAGATGGTTTGGGATTGAAAGTTTCCTATCTCTAGACTTACTTGCACATCGCTACATTCTCTCTATCCAGAAGGCTTTAATACGTGTTACATCAAGGATTTGTGATATGACTTTTTCCATTGAGATAGTGAACTTCACTGAGCTACTCATTCTTTTTAAATGCTTAAGCAAGTCCTTTGCCCTGTCTTCTGAAGAAAGCATGGTAAATTTGTATATTATGAAATTAACGACATTTCATGTTTTTAAACTTTTCATTTAATGTTTTAAAATAAAACATTTTCTTTAAAAACACACCAGTCAACAAAAGAGGAACAGTATGTACTTGCATCTATTGCTTGAGGGGAAAAAAAAAATTCCTCGAAAAATTGAAAGCAGCATGTTCAGGATGTTGCTTTTGCTCTTGAATAGAATTGACATCTCATTCATTGTAACCTTCCTGTAATGAATAAACATTAAAATGTGAGAACTGGGCCTCAACCAACTAACTATGACCAGTTATCCTGATCTATTAAACAATATGAATCCTTAACCTAGTGTGCTAAACATCTAGTAACTTATTTCAGTAGCAAAAAAAATCATAACAGAAGCCATTATTCATGAATGTAAAGCTGTTTTTATATTCTACGGTATGATTCAAAACCAAACTGTTTTTTCCATTTTTCCATTAGGCTAGAATCACATTCCTTTTCTTAACTTCATAGATCTATCACTGCAGAACAAGTACAAGAAGTTCCTTATACTTTTCTCCATAAAAGTCTCATATTAGTTTAAGTTTGAAAATGAGTCCATTAAATTTCATTCACTTCACAAGCTCTTTGGATAGAAAAGCGATTCCACAGAAAAGGGGACTGAGGAATGGCCATAACTGAGAATTTCGCTTCCGAAAAACATTATTTATAGCTTCAGGCCTCAAGTTTCAAGTTCAAGTGAGAGATATGAACTATAATCCTTGTTGTGGTTTGTGCAGAATATGATTCTGAAGGCCAGACATTGAAAACAACACACTAATTTCATGGGATTAGTCTATCTATTTGGAATTAATAGAAAATTCAAGAGTCACAGTTCATCTGAAAAAACACAGCCCAACTGCAGTCATTTTAAATAGCCATTCTTTTCCTTCAAACTGACTGTTTAATTATGATTTCTCAATGTAGAGCAATGTAATGTGGCCTGAAGCAAAAGGTCAGATTTAGGCCTTTTCAAACCAAGGTGAACGAAACTTGGAAACATTCTATAGAGACAGAGGTAGCAGGTCCTACTGCTAAGACACCTCATGGTCTCAGCCCTTCACCAAAACTTTTTTTTAATGGAGTGAAAGAGATCCTCTTCCTTTATCCTAAGTTCTTTTATGTTTAGGGCTTTGAAATGTGAAAATAACATCTTAAAATTTAACCTGATAATTCATACACAGCCAATGTAAGCTTACTGAGATGATTTAGAGTACTGAGTTTAATTCAAGTTTATCCGTTTTCCTTTTTAAAGATAACCTTTTATTAAGTATTACCATTGAAGTGCATTTTCTTGCTTTCTTTTTGGACTCATTTACCTACAAGCCGTGTTTCTTTCTTTCTTAACTACAAGAAAAGCATCTGTTTCTGTCTCAGTTCTCTCCTTTGTAGAGTTTGCCACTAACATCAAGCCCAGGCCTAAGCACTTGATTAAAATAATGAGACTTTATTAGAGGAAAAAAAAGAAAAAAAAAAGAGGTATGTTGTATAATTGTGGATGCTTCATAAACAATTTCTATAGCTGTGACTATATGGTAAACTATATGATAACATCATTTTTCATTTTCTCAGTCCCTCAGTTGCTCTTTGAGAAGTCTTGGCAGCTACTGCATTAAGAATTCCTCTCACTATATACAATTTTACTACACAAAGTCACATTGAAGTGAAAGATACATGCACCATTGAGTTTAATATGACTTTGTATAATAAGAATAATATGCAGTTATAGTATATTGCAATAAACTATATTGTAAGGCAGGAAAAACAGGCTTGAATATACAAGGTTTATATGGTGAAAAGGCTGACATTCAAAACCAAAGGCCTAAAGGCTACACTTCTCAAAATACAAACCTGTAATAATTTATTAAATTTTGGAAAACACATTCACTTCCTCCTTCTCCCCTAACCCTGGCACTTTTTAATTAAACACCGCTTCCTCCTCACAGCTCACAGGGAGGCTTCATTCCTGGTTTGACAATCCAAATGCAGGGTGGATCCCTATTTACATGTAGCACTGCAAAAAGAAAGCGCCTTCCACCTGGCTAGATGTCAGCTCAGCCACAGAGTTGTAGGTTCCTTGTCTGTTAGAAACAGGGGAAGAAGTGAAACTCAATTTTTCTGCCCAAAATTTCAGATAATGTTTTACAAATGAATGAGAGAACATCCAGCACTTTCACTCACAGGTAACACATCATTCCTTAGTGAAGAAGGGTATTAAAAGAAAACACATCAGCTAAATTATCGTCCCCCAACCTTAGATATGCATTCATGTGCACCATTTCACACTGCATAGTGTACATATTTCTCTAAGAAAATACCCTAAAAATTTAACAACACTGTAGTGTGATATGTTTATGAACCTGCCAGTTACTTGGACTTTGCTGCATTTTCTCAGATGACTAATTACTGCTAGAGTACCACTCAGGGAGTTTAGCTAGCCGTTGTAAATTAAATTGTAATGCCTTATTATATTAATTGTAGCAGAAATGGAAAAAAATATTAAAAATTTGACCTTAAGTTCCTCTTGTTGAAATAAAACTACATAGCTCTAGAAATTCCTGTAATTTATTACCATTTTCTTAACTGTTTATTTCTCATTCTCTGTGGTGTTGGGTTTTTTTTTTCTTCTCCCTCTTCCACAGCATTTTTCTCCATTCTGACATCTACCAAACGTGTGCTGATAAAAACTTTTTAAGATTCAAAATAATTAAATGTTTTGGTTGGCATACATATATAGCTAATGAGGACATAATCCTGTTTTCCCAACAGATAAGCTATCAGAAACTTCCAGATGCTCAGTTTCCAAAGAAATTCTTTGTGAGCACAATCCCTCCCAGCCTGGTCGCAAAAACGACCTTGGATACAGAGTCAGGTGCTTTGGAGGCTTTCAAAGAAAAGATTATTCAGCCTGAAAAAGAATGTCTCAAGGCCAAACAGACAAAAAAATCTTGGGGTTTTAGAATAACAGGAATAAGATTGAAATCTAGCAAAAGAAACTATCCTTCAAAGTTGATTCCCCTCAGAAATATAATTCTGATTTAGCAGCACCCATCTCAGGATTACTGTTCGATTTAGCTTTTGCATTACCATCTATTCATATTTTGAATCACCTGTGAAGACTTGCTAGACATCAGCATGTTTAGAACTTCCCATTTATCAGAGTGCATTTGTTGCTGAAATGTGGGGGAGTGGGAGTGAGGAACAACACACACTGGATACAGTTGTGTTTGGTGCTATTTCTTTAGACTGAAGTAAAAGCCTAAGCAAAGCAACTTCTCTATCAGAGGCAGAAATTTAAAATCATAGAATGGCTTGGGTTGGAAGATCACCTAGTTCCAACCCCCCTGCCATGGGCAGGGACACCCTCCACTACACCAGGTCGCTCAAAGCCTCATCCAACCTGGCCTTGAACATGTCCAGGGATGGGGCATCTACAACTTCTCTGGGCAACCTGTTCCAGTGCCTCACCATCCTCTGAGTGAAAAATTTCTTCTTATATCTAATCTAAATCTGCCCTCTTTCAGTTTAAATCCATTGCTCCTCATCCTATCACCACATGCCCTTGTAAAAAGTCCCTCTCCAGCTTTCCTGTAGGTTCCCTTTAAGTACCGGAAGAATGCTATAAATCTCTGCTTTGGAAAAGAAAGTCTGTTAAATGTTTTATAAACTGCATGAACACAGTACTTTTACAACATCTGATGTGATTCTGCATCATTTCCTCAAAAAAAGAAATAGTACATTTCTGCAGTGAAATGGTAAACACTGAGACAGCAGACTTTCCCCATAACTAGCAATACAGAATGCGTCCAAGAAACTTTCCTGATTTTAAAATCTTTCAAAAGTTTATATCCAGGAGTGAATTTTTATTCTGTGAATGTGTCCTTTTTTTTTTTTTTTCTAATTTAAGTTAGCTCTGCTTGTATATCTCCTATCACATCTTTTGAGCTTATTACATGCATAAATCTCTCAACTTCACACATTAAGATCCATACCACCATACGAAGTCAATGAAAGTCACAGGTCCTTAGAAACTCTTACAAATTTTGAGTGAATTAAAGCCTCAGGATCCACTCCTCAAGACCGAAAAATCACAGATATTTTTTTAAAAGTGGGTCTTCATTTAGTCATTGGTTTGAATGATTATCCTTCTTTCTCTCATTAATTCTCCAAATCTCTCCAAAGCCAGTGACAATGTTCCTCATGAGCAGGCAGGCATAACTATCAATATATTATCTACATTCATCATCAGAACTCCTATAAAATGATAGAGTCTCTCAAGAAAGATACCTGGGGTATTTTTAGGTATGGAGAAGGGAAAACTGGATGGATTTTGTCTGATTTTAATTCCATTTAGACATTGTTCATTTTGTTTATCAAGATCCAACTCACCTTTTAAAGGAAGTTTGTTATTCATTACAGAACAGAGTTACTAAGATGATGTCAGGCTATAGATTTTCCATCTCACATTAGGACTGCTTAGTGTGGATTCTGTACTTGACATGAGGAAACAATTCAGCCACTGTTACAGCCCATTCATCATACTCTCATAAAGCCCACGACGTAGATGCTGCATCACTTTTTGAAGCTTTAAATAAGGTAATTCTGCATTGTTATATGTTATTTATTTCAGTGCTTAAGCATATATCTCTTTTTACATCTTGTAAGAGTGCACACAGAAAATAAGCAGTTACATTAGCCACTTTGGTATTGACGAAATTAACTGGATTACAGTCAACAAACCTGTAATCTTTAATTCTGAAGCAAATGAAAATTTTCAGGGAGAGTATCAGCATTGAGCATATACATTTAAATAGCTTCATACTTATATAATGATCTGCACTGCAAAGCTAGAAGTATATATTGAGGCTTAGGCACTGTCAAAATAAAAACAAAATAAAACCCCAAACACACCCACCACACACAGGCACATGTCCTCTACTAGCTTTAAAAGATTTTCATAAAGATATTTGAGAGACAGCAAGAGATTCAAGTCCTGAAAACACAGAATAAAATTTTGTGTGCATCTATTAATTAGTAGAAGGTTACTGTGGGACATTTAAGTAGAAAACCACATTAATAATATGACTAGAGGGGAAATCATTTAGCTGTAGGTTGCAATGGTGATGAATAGAGGTTGCCATGAACTTGAAAACATAATCTGAAATTACAATGCTGTATCAAAGGTCAATGCTAGCTTTGTTCATTTAGTAAAAAGCTAATTATATTTACATCATAAACCACTGGAGTTATCAAGCAATCAAAAAACAAGTTTTTAGAAGTGAATGAACAAATTGATTGATCAGTTGTCAATTCTACAGTTAGTTGCTTTAGAAACCTAACCCTCACAAAACGCGACTGAAGGAAAACTTTTTGCAGAACCTCTTGGCTCTTTGCTGTATCGAGTGTTTTAAATGTTCTCCCAGAAGTCATAGAATCAAAAGCTGTGAGGTGAGGTTACCAAGTAGCCCACTAGAGATAAGGAAAGGCTGCTTGCCATTGCTGTCAAATTTACAGTCGCACTATATCAACTGGGTCACTTGTTCACTCTGTAACTACACTTCAGTCAAGTACAGAGAACCGGCAGCCTAACAGAGCTTTGCCAGGAGCCAGACAATCGTTTCCAGCAATGGGAAGTTTGCACAAAGTTTTTGCATTTAAACAGCCATTCTAAAAGTCTTCCACAATTACAGACCTCAACACTGCATTATATATTATGTTAAAAGAACTAAGTTTGTGTAAATACCGAAGTTGCATTTTTGGAAAGATACAATAAATTTGTTTGGGGGAGATAAGATAATGACAAACCTGATTCAGAGCTTTAAGACAATCAAAAAAGGTAACAAAAAATAACCCTACTCCACCCTCTCCCCAAAAAAACAGTCAACCACCCAAAACCCACACAACAGCCACCACACTGCATAGTAAATATTTCCTAGATGACTCAAACCCACATGAGTAACACACTAACTCTTTGCATCGTGCAGGAAACGATATCATATAGTTACCTCTGTGAGGGTTTCATACACACTGACAATGACTGCATCGACTACTATCAGAAACAGAAGTCTATATTACACCCTTTCAAACAGGAAAGGCTGAGAAGACAGATAAAGCTGTCATGAAAGACAGCCCTGTAGCCTGTAATCTTTTTTCATTATTTTCAATTTCCCCTTGGTATTCTTTTTTCATCACCTCTGTCTGAATATGGAATTCTAGCACTATTAAAATTATAGTGAATAGTATATTCACCACATTGACAACTAAATAAGAAAAATGCATATTCAGGATGCACAAAACCAGTGTGAATGAACTGGCTGCAATGTTCTATGAACTTTACCTTTAGTGCGTTCAGGGTATTATGTTGTTTAAACAGCTGATTAAGTCTTTCTGCATCCTTATTCATATTGAAGCATGAAAATTTTTCAAGAGACATTTCAGCCAGAAAGGAAGGAGTAGAAACTTGTCTAAATGTGAACATATACGTTCACACAGTATATGGTAGTAACATAGGAAAATGTTGGTTTTGTTATTCTGACTTTCTGACTTACAACTTGGAAGTTGCAAGCCTTATATATTGCATTCTTTTACACCTAGCTAAAATACCCAGACATTGTAAAAAAAAACAAAGTTCTAATGTGTTATTTAAGATTAAAAACATCAAATTAAGTCTTAACTATCCTCTGAAAGGAAAGCATCATCTGGAAGGAGGTTAGCAATGACAAATATTATCCTTGGAACCAATCTTTTTTAGTATTTTCTTTGTATTACTCTGACACAAGAAACTGACAAGCACTGCGAAAACAAAGTTAGAACCACTGTCAATAAGGAGTAGAAAGGAGATATAACACCAAATGAACCAGACTATCTCAATGACTGGAATTACAAACAGGGAATGAAAGCCGTAAGTATAAAAATCAAGATGATTCAGCTAGTAACTAAGAAGAAAAACCCATCATTACAGCAAAGATCTCATCAGTCAGAAATGACCGCAGAGAACAGGGACACGGATGCAGTAGAAGCCACCACTGCCATACACTCTTATTGCTACAGACGTCACGTGGCCAGGTTGGACGAGGCCCTGAGCAACCTGATCTAGTTGGAGATATCCCTGTTCCTTGCAGGGGGGTTGGACTAGATGACCTTTGAAGGTCCCTTCCAGCCCCAACCATTCTATGATTCACTAAAGGTATTAGTATTAGTCCTGTGTAAAAGTGTACTGGCGAAACATAATGTCAAACAGAACATGGCCTTGATTCGTTCACGCATCAGCACGGACGTTAAATGGAAATGACTGACTGATACGTATATACACATTGTGCCAGTCATGCCATTCCAAGGAGATGATGTTCTGTACATATTATGTCTTTGGTAGCCCCTGTTGCTGTTACTGTTGTTGCCAGGACAGTTAATAACAATTGGCTAGCAGGCAGAGCTCAGCCTATTTGAGCTATGGCCTGTTAGAACCCTCACATCTGCTCTTCTTGTCTCTTGCCTTGGGCCAGCCCTGACCACTACTCAAAGAGAACCTCCCTGACTAGAATACCAGGCAAAGACGTCTGGTCCCCAGGGCTCCATGGGTACATCTGCAGAGGATGCTGTTCAGGCTCTGGTATGGAACAGATACAAGCATAACCCCGACGTGTTGTAGGGAGAGAGAAAGAAAGAGAAGGAGCAAATGAAAAGATAAAAAAAAACCTGTCTACCTTAAAGACCAATGGAAATTAGGGTTCACAGCCACTTCACAGATTAAAGTCGGAAATTGGCAGAGTTTTCTGCCATTAGAGCTATCAAAGTCTGGAACACCTCTTGGAAGAGAGTTTCAGATAAGAAATAGTAGGGACAAAATAATTTAACTTTTTAAAATGCATCTTTGTAAATTTTGAGAAGGGAATATTTCATGTGGTAAGTGATTGATGGGACTAGTGATCTCTTCAGATGATTGCTTTAAGTCTAATAATCCCATCTCTCAACTCCAATAACTGTTTGCTTACATACATCAATAGAGAACTTCAACACATTGTCCCTCATTCTCTTAACTAAAAATACATATTCAGGAAGCATGCTGGAAAAATCAGTGTTATACTTTTACCAAAGTTTGTATTCTAATGTGAAAGAACAAAACATCAAACATACAACCATTATATTTCCTGTCAAAGGTGGGTCAAAATTATCTGCAGCCCACAGCTATTCAATTAAAAACGGTATCCATATCTAAATGATCTTGCATGCATAGCTAGACATCACAGATTTATTAGCAGTTGATACGTACTTTACACAATTAAAAAGAGATAAACAGGTCCTACCTTTATACTTAGGAAACTATTAGGAAGTTGTTACAGCAGCTGTTGCAAATTAATCCACCATAATCCTTCTACATCCTGCCATTAGTTACACAATAAAATCAGAGCTTCTTGAAAACCAAAAATAAAGATGCGTGAAATTGTTCTAATTACATACTTAACTTATGAAAAATGAGACTATTCCATTCACCCCAATTCAAATCTCCTAGAAAATTAAAAGATAAATCAAAGCATCTTAGTTTGAACCTGTTTACATTTCACTACAAGATTTCCACCCAGTAAGACCTTCCCTTAAATTAAGATACTTTGCCTTCGCATTCTTATGACCAGGGAATCTATTTTTGGTCTTCACCTAATATACTAAGAATTTATCCAGAATTTATCCTTGAGTGAAAAAAAGATATAATAAACTACAGAAAAGCAGTAGATCACATGCAAAAAAAAAAAAAAAAAATCATAGTAAAGTATTCAAGCAATTTATTTAATTTTATACTCAAACTTCAGGAACTTTTAATACATCTTTCCATTGCCACATTCTTTATGAAACCTGACTGGGAAGACAGAAGTGTGAAAGGAATCAGAGAGGATTTAGGAATACTGAAAAATAAGAACAGTTACAAATAAAAAGAAAACCCATTTGGAACATTGGAAAATTACCTGTCACCAATGACATTCAGCTGTGAAAGGATAGCATCTTAATATCTTCATCTAAAGAACTTTGATTTGAAATATTTATAAAATACATGAAATGGGACTGCTGGTAACAATGAGAACTGTCAAGTACTGAAAATAGTGAGTGTTGCAATGCAATTTTTTTCCATCAAGTTTGAATTCTGTATTTCAGAACTGGAGAAGTATCACCTATAATGCAGAGGTTTGGGGTTTCTTTTCTTCCAAAGAATGACTTACAGTGCTACTATTTCTGGTTATACGGTATGCCCACTCCCATCACTAGCCATGTCCCTCTCTGTCCATTAGCAGTCATAGTAAATGACCTCTAGAAACACTTATACAAAGAGGAGGGATAGGTGGAGGGTGAGGGGAAGCAAACATACAGAAAACCACATTTATTTCTACACCACCACAGTGGGAGCATTCCTTCTCTAAGAAAGCTTAGTCTGCACTGTCACTTTAGAGAGTTTAGTGGCACAAAGGACCCTCAAACTATCAAAACCACATGCTAATCCTTTTTAGCCCACTCCGCTTAGAAGACGTCATCATTGTGTACTTGTAATAGAGCCAAGAGAGCTACACCAAGAAGGGATTGTAACACTTTAACATAACCATGAAAGTAAAACTCAGTTAAACAGTATCATACGAATAAACGCCAAGCAAAATCTGTGTCATCCAGTTTCTTCCCCTTCCTCATCAACAGACACCATCGAACAGCTCACTCCCAGTGTTTCTTTAAACCCATCACAGACTGAACAGGAGTTGTCTGCACTGCACACTTCAGTGCCAAGAGCTACCTATGAACTCAGACCAAAGCATCTTCCTCAAAAGATACAACTGAAAAGACAGAGGACTCCAGCAATAGTAAGACCAATGTTTTGCCTTATTAAAACATCTTTTTTTCAACAACTTATCAGAAGAGACAATGGAAATTTTGAGAATTCCTGGTCTGGACTGTAATAATTTCAACCAGACATTTGCAGTCTCAAATCATTCCCTTAGTCTATTACAATGACAAATATCATTGTCACACGTTTCTGCAAGGTGATCTAGTTTCTCAAGTGTCTTAAATTATCATGCGAGCGATTATTTGGGTTGACTTGGCAGGAAGTAAACCTCAGGTCACAGCCCCTGACCGAGAAATTAATTTAACAAACTCCATGGAGTTCCAATATTTTCCTAATCTGTTGAAGAAATTCTTTGATATATAGCTGTTGCTAATAACCAGTTAGTTGATGATTCAAAAAAATAATGCTGAAAATCTGATAAATCATCTTGTCTGTTCTTGTGGGTTAAGACAAGACAAAAAGTCCTCGCACATGTTTTAGTCTTTAAAACCTCCAGAATTAGAGAAATAATTGTGATACTATCCACAGCAATGAGAAAAGGGTTAAAGAAAATATTTTTACATGCTTTTCCTACCACCCACAATAAACTACATGCCTTTTGTTTCAAATCAAGTCATTTTTCCTTCCTACTGTGATTTGTTAGTTGTTCTATTTATTTTATGAATGCTGCAAAACGCTACTATAACATTTCTCTGTAAATACAAATCTAAACCAATGCCCCAAAACCCCTAAACTTACAAAAACATGAAATCTTGTTGCAAAACAAGCATCAGAAGACTCAATATTAATATTAAGCATATTAAAATACTATTTCTTCGTTCTATGCAATAACATCACTGTTTTTCTCTACAATTTTCCTTATGTTTGGTCTCTCCAGTATTTGTGTGTCTGATCTACAGCAGCAATTCAATCTGTTTCTTGGAACAGTAAACAAGGTCACTGATGCTACAGGCATTCCACTGACATTTTTTAGTCATGAAACATTTAGCCAACCGTATCCTGGGCTGCATCAAAAGTGTGGACAGCAGGTCGAGGGAGGTGATTCTCCCCCTCTTCTCTGCTCTTGTGAGACCCCACCTGGAATACTGCGTTCAGCTCTGGGGCCTCCAACAAAAGAAGGACATGGACCTATTGGAGTGGGTCCAGAGGAGGACCACGAAGATGATCCAAGGGATGGAGCACCTCTGCTATGAAGACAGGCTGAGAGAGTTGGGGCTGTTCAGCCTGGAGAAGAGAAGGCTCTGGGGTGATCTTATAGCAGCCTTCCAGTACTTAAAGGGGACCTACAGGAAAGCTAGAGAAGGACTTTTTACAAGGGCATGTAGTGATAGGACAAGGGGCAATGGCTTTAAACTGAAAGAGGACAGGTTTAGATCGGATATAAGGAAGAAATTTTTTACATTGAGGGTGGTGAGGCAGTAGAACAGGTTGCCCAGAGAAGTTGTGGATGCCCCATCCCTGGAAGCGCTCAAGGCCAGGCTAGATGGGGCTTTGAGCAACCCAATCTAGTGGAAGGTGTTCCTGCATGAGTTACTATCTCATGCAATTTCACACTGGCCAACAAAAATGCCACTTAAATATATAAATCAGACAGAAAAGTTTGAATAAACAAATACTGAAACTCAAAAATACAGGTACTGATTTTTCAGTCCTGTTGTAGAAGTTCTTTTAATTACACTGTATTCTGTTCAACTGAAGCCCAGTACATATGCTTACCATCACAGAGCACAAATACAAGCACACTGAAATAAAATATAAGTACACACTTTTTTAATTTAGAAAGGAATAAACCCCTCCCCTGCCTTTCCCAAATGCTTCTCTTCTTACTTAATACACCATTTAAATAAGCTCATGTCCCTTGATAACGGGCACCGAATAAGGACCAGAAGTCCAAGTTCAGCTATATTTGACAACATTGGCCTGACTTTTCAAGATTGAAGTACAAAAGTCTGAAGTAAAACAGAATCACCAACAGGCTCGACGCTTTCTGAGATGGAAATCAAAGAAGAAAGCAATCTCAAATACTAAACTACTTTTAGATGAGCTACAGCTCCTTTTAGTAGATCCTGTCAAGGTTATTAACAACTTCTGTTTTGAACTGGCATATAGAACACTTCAGCTAGTGGTAAATGTTATTGGAAAAAAACTTCACTGTTTCAGAGACGAATAAACCTAGGCAAGTATATAGATGTCTATATAACAATGTTTCATAAAACCTTTTTATTTGTTCAATTAATAACTACTCTGTTGCTTTTAACCAAGAAAGATAAAAATACTTAATGATATTGACTATCACTGTTCTGTGCTATGTTAATAAAACGAATCAGTAGAGGGATGCTTCACTAAACAGTATTAATTATATCCCCTATATATTTACAGTGAAATAACCACCTAGTAACTGCGATGGGCTTACCAAGCAGCACCAGCTGTATGTAACTCTAGGTAGTTCAACTCCAGTATGTTGTTAGGAAGCAAAGTCAAATACAGTTCAAACTTATTTAAAGCAGCATAAGAGATTGCAAACCCACTTTTAAAAACATTCAGTTTACAGAAATGTTGTAAAACCTTATACTGTACCTGCCCTAGGAGTTAAGGCTACATAGATAGAAGGCTGGCTGACGTGGCATCAGGCTTCCCACCATCAGCTGGGATTCACCTTTCTCAAAGAAGGAAAAGGGTCTTTGCTCATGAGGTAGCAGGGCTCATTGACAGGACTTTAAAATACTCTTGAAGGCAGAGGGAGATTATATCAGGCTTGATCAAGACAAGCTGAAAGCACCTAAAGAGCAGCAGAAAGGAATTCCAGCCACTCCAGTCAGTAAGTCAGCTTCACTGGGGTCCAACTTAAATGCCTCTATGCAAACACACATAACACAGGGAATAAACAAGAAGAATTAGAGACATGGGCACGCCTGCTGGGCTTTGATTTTATTGGCATCATGGAGATGTGGGGGGATGAATCCTATGACTGAAGTGCTGGAATGGAAGGATACAGGCTTTTTAGGAAGGACAAGAAAGGGAGACGAGGAGAAGGTGTCACCCTCTATGTCAAGGACTACCTGGAGTGCATGGAGCTCCACCTGGGGATTAATGAGGAGCTGACGGAGAGTTTATGAGTCAGGAATAAAGGGAGGGCAGGGACAGGTGACATAATGGGGGGGGGGTCTGCTGCAGGCCACCTGACCAGGAGGACCAGGTGGATAAGGCCCTCTATAGACAGATAGGAGCTGCCTCACATTCACGAGCCCTGGTCCTCATGGGGGACTAAACCACTCTGATATCTGTTGGAGGGACAATACAGCAGGGCATAAGCAATCCAGGAGATTCCTGGAATGCACTGATGATAACTTCCTTCTCCAAGTGGTAGAGGAATGAAGAAGGAGAGGTGCTATGCTGAACCTTGCTCTCACCAATAAGGAGGGGCTGATGGGGAATGTGAAGTTCAAGGGCAGCCTTGGCTGCAGTGACCATGAAATGGTGGAGTTCAAGATCCTCAGGGCGACAAGGAGGGCGCTCAGTAAGCTCACTACCCTGGATTTCAGGAGAGCAGACTTCAGCCTCCTCAGGGATCTGCTTGATAGAGTACCATGGGATAAAGCCCTGGACAGAAGAGGGGCCCAAGAAAGCTGGTTAATATTCAAGGATCACCTCCTCCAAGCTCAGGAGCGAGGCATCTTAACAAAGAGGAAGTCAGGCAGAAACACTAGGAGGCCTGCATGGATGAACAAGCAGCTCCTGGACAAACTCAAACACAAAAAGGAAGCCTACAGAGGGTGGAAGCAAGGACAGGTAGCCTGGGAAGAATACAGAGAAATTGTCCGAGGAACCAGGGATCACATCAGGAAAGCTAAGCACTAATAGATTTCAATCTGGCCAGAGACATCAAGGGCAACAAGAAAAGCTTCTATAGGTATGTCAGTGATAAAAGGAGGACTAGGGAAAATGTAAGCCCTTTCCAGAAGAAAATGAGAGACTTGGTTACCTCAGATATGGAGAAGGCTGAGGTACTCAGTGACTTTTTTGCCTCAGTCTTCACTGGCAAGTGCTCCAGCTGCACTGCCTGTGTCACAGAGGGCAATCACCAAATTAACACCAATCACACACAAATTGGATTCTTTCCAAGCAGCACCTCAGAAAGCTATCATCAAAAAAGCCCCAAACACCCCACCAACTAACCACCAAAATCTACACTTTCAAGATGCCAAAGTTGACCAAACCAAGAAATAAAGAATTATTCCTTCTCACACATGTATCCTGCAATTCACAATGACAGGAAGTAAAGTTAATTTTTAAAACTGAGTTAGATCATTTGCAATAACACAGAAGTTGCAGGGGTCCATCCATTCATTTAGGAGAAGGGTTAAAGCTAGTTAAATAAAAAGCTTAGGATTAGTTATAAGAGAACACCTAGAGTCCAATTTGGTCAATAGTAAACACAGACCAGTAAAGAAAAATACTAGAATATCAGAGTGGCTAAGTAAAACTAAAAATCCATCTTGCCCTGTTAGAACTGAAATAATAAATGTTTTCTATTTTCTTCATCAGCCTTGGGTATTTTGTTGCAGTTTGTGTGATCACTTCTGTCAACACTAGACAAAACATTAATTCCTGCAGATATATCTAATTTAAGCAAGTTCACATCTTAAGAATTTTATGACTGCAGGAGGAATGGCAAAATAAGATCTGCTTCCTTTAAAATGCATTTTATACTGAGCTTAATCTTCCTGCACTGTCTTTTTCTTTTCTAATTTAATTTCAACATTGAGACATACAATTGATTCAGTAACGAACATGACTGGTTACCTTTATGATATTATATGAATTGTCATAAAGAATGTCTTCTAGTTGAATTAACGTGACAGGTATGTAACAGATTCTTTAAAAATAAAGTCACAATATGCCATAATATTTCACAATGCTCCAAAACTGACAAGCAGTACTCTAATTACTGCTTACACTGAAATCCTAAACACCATTTTCATATATTTACTTTGCTAAGCAATCTATTATTTCAGTGCATCCTATGCTGAAAATAAAATTGCAGTTAGAAAGTGAAAAAGTGATAGATTTATTTATCTTTCATACTTATCAGAAAAACGTCAGGAGCTAACATGACAGCTGGCAAGTCATGGAAAACTCTGGATTTATAAACAGTATCAAGTGTACAAAGAAGCATCTGGCTTTGTTTCTGTATTTTATTCTTATTGGCTAAAAATATTTACCTGCAGTGCTTCTTCAATTTCTAGAACTTGTTTATTCTTGTTGCTTATGCAAATCAAGTCTCAATGCACTGTAACGTGAAGGGGAGTCCTTTGTAGAAAGCCCTCTGTGAGGACCAAGCACCCCCTTAAGTCCTCCAAAGGTGCTGTTTTCATGAGAAGGGGAAAGAGTTCCCTCTTCAAGGATATCTTCAAGGAGATTCAAGTAACACGGAGGTCTCCTACCTATGCATGTATGTAAGGTACTAGAATAATTTTGGCAATAGATTTCACGAAATTTATAACAGTTACCATTATTTATTTCTATTGCTAAATTCCTTGAGACATTAAAACCAGCAGTACCCTTTTTCAAGGCCTGCCTCCACCATTAGCCACAGGCCCTTATTATACTTCCAGGGACCCTGATCCTCCAGCAGGCACATCCAGGAACACACTGGTAAACCCTCATCTTCCAGGAATACAGTGTATTACTCCACTCTTGGCCCCACTAGTTAATCATAGTCTGCCACATGTTTTTAAGCTAAACAAGTATACACACAGGTAGCAACAGGATCTTATGATCAGTATGTGATTTCAATCTTTAAATTCTTCGTTTAAACATTTCTTCACCGGTACATTCTGCTCTATCTCTAGAAGGGGCTATTGTAGACCTTGTTAGTCTTTGATACATTATAGACATCCTGCTTTTAGATTGCCATCCAGCGTTTTGTCAATCATTTCATCCAGTTTCCTTTATTGCCTTTATCATCGTTAGAGTCATTATTTCAGGTTTTCACAGCTCTGCTTCAGTCTACAATTTTGGTTAAGCACTATGTTCACCATAAATTCAAATTTCAGTTCTCTAGACAAACACAAAAGCATACTATCACTTAAAAATTAAGAAGAAAGAGGGAAATCGCACACTAGTGTGCACAAATACTGTATAACCTTTCAGTGATCTTCTAGGATCATAACTTTATGAATAAACAGCGTTTTTCAGTAACTGTGTATCATGCTTGTTATCCCTTAAACCAAATGCATGTTAGTATATTTTTCTTCTCTTTAAGAATATGAACTTCTTTGTTGTTTTCATAAAAAATATTATTCCAACTGCAAGCTGTTCACAGCACAGACTATCACCTAGTGTGCATACAGTTGAGGCTCCAGGCATATCTGTGAGGTGTTTCTCAACTAATCAGTTTATAAGAGTTTTGAGAGAAGAAGGTTTTTTGAAATATTCCTTCAGAAAATTTTAGATAGAGATCAGAATTTTCGAGTGTTAGTATAGTAAAAAGCTTATTTCGCTGAAATGAAAACTGCAAGGGGTGAAAAAAAATGAAAAACATGCAAGAAAACAGATGAGACCCATTTTCTTTACAAGCAAAAATCAACTTCAATTAAAAAAAAAAATCACAAAATTTACTTGACTTTTACATTTTTCAAAAACTGGGCAACCTTTACCCTAAAACATAAAGAGTGCTGATGAATAAGTCTCCTTCACAGAACTTTACAATTTAGAGCTAAGCATTTACTGTAGCAGTTATACCTCCCTATTTAAAAAAATAGTTACTGGTGAAGTTGGTAATAAGCACTTCAAAACACTGAACTGACTTCATTTTTTGTTTAATTAAAGCAGTTACTTTTAGTACCCTCAAGAGCAGACACCAAATTCTCAAATGTTTTATTCTATGAAGCGAATAATAGCTAAATAAGCCTAACCACAGATTTAATTAAGATGGTGAAGTGGCTCCAAAGGAAGCCCTGTGGTCTACTGTGACAAACCACAGCCCAAGAAAACCCACAGGAGAGTTTAACCCAGTGCAAATTAACCATCTAAAAATGGTTAACCTAAGGATAACTTTGTGGAATGCACAGCTAATAGCTAAAAAAGAAGAAAAAAGAGCTTTGTTGTTTGTTGTTGTTTTTTTAATAATCTTCCCATCAATATGAGTATGTTTAGCTGCTGCATAAAAAACATGAGATCCAGCTGCAATTTTATGTTTCCTCTCCTAAGTAGGATGTTAC
Source organism: Tauraco erythrolophus (assembly GCF_009769465.1). Classification (NCBI taxonomy): domain Eukaryota; kingdom Metazoa; phylum Chordata; class Aves; order Musophagiformes; family Musophagidae; genus Tauraco; species Tauraco erythrolophus. The sequence goes on along the minus strand of NC_141479.1, from coordinate 14,906,654 downwards.
AGATACAGAATTCTATGAAAATGGTTGTTTTTTCTTCACATCTAGAAAGAGTTTTTGCAGTTTTGCTTGTGTGGTGTTTGTGGTTTTTATTTATTTTCCTTACCCCATTACTCCCCTTTCTTAAACAGGAGGAGATCAAATTTAACTACACGTTTTATTGAATATAAACTCACAGCGCTTGGCTTGAACATGAACCATTCACTTGTTACTTAAATGCCTCATTATTCACTCAGTCTGATTCTGTCCAAATCCCTGGAAGTTAATATTCTACTTTGCAGTTCATCCCCTGTTATCTGAGCTCCAGTACCTCATTATGTCAGCGACATGGATGACGGCATTGAGTGCACCCTCAGTAAGTTTGCCGATGACACCAGGTTGTGTGGTGCCGTGGACTCACTTGAGGGAAGAGATGCCATACAGAGGGACCTTGATAGGCTTGAGAATTGGGCCAGTGCAAATTGCATGAGCTTCAACAAGTCAAAATGCAAGGTCCTTCACCTGGGTTGGGCCAATCCTAGGCACAAATACAAACTGGGCACAGAGTGGGTTGAGAGTAGCCCTGAAGAGAAGGATTTGGGGGTGTTTATAGATGAGAAGCTCAACATGAGACAGCAGTGGGCTCATGCAGCTCATTTCTAGTACTTGGTAAAAGTCTTTCACAGCCTTTTACTTTCCTGTCCCAAGCACGGGAAGCGCACATGCAAACACCAAGCCTGGCACCAATATGTTAGAATAGAAAGTACATTGAGCTCTGCAGTAGATGTCATTGGGATTTTCCTTGGCTACTGCCAGCTCATGGAGGTAAGCATGCAAAAATTCAGGCTGGACACAAAGATTTATTGCATACCTGTGTGCTTCGACTCTCCTTTTTATGATGAAGCGAGTAACATAAGACTTTATGTTAAAAAAATAAATCCAGTGAAAGACTCAGATCTGTCACGCACAAGAAGAGGCTTTACTCGCTTGCAGAGACAGGCATCTGGCAAATAGCTACGAGGTCCTTCACAAGGTGGCTGTCCCTATTCTGTGTTTTTGTGACATGTAACTAAATAATTTCATCTTACCAGCATTATTTTAATAATCTATGCTGGTTTTCTTTTGTACAATATTTTTCTTAAATCTCCACTGCATTTTACGTATACATGTGAACACACACAACGGCTCCTGCAAAAACCTTGCTGAGATGTCTACCAGCTACAAAGCTTTAGAGCTGCCACTGTTATGTTGAAAGTATAAACTTGTTTCTTTGAAACAGCTGTTTATTTGGAACTCCATTTCTAACCACACCACGTGCCACCAAAGCTCAGGACAACATAGGCAGAAGGGTTAAAATTCTTTCAATAAAAGGAAAAGCTAAGCAAACTCTCAGGAAACTCTTCTTCATGACACTGCATCACACTTTCTCCATCAAGCCTGTAAAGTGGTGCTCTTTATACTTCAACTTGTCCCAGAATATGATCTGGAGTGGTGAGATCTAATATGCTTTTTTATTTGTTATAATGGAATTATTGACAACCTTCATTCACAACGTATTTTAAGAAGATTCTGAAATAGGGGGTAAGTGTTTTTGTGTAACATGTAGAATTCCTGTATGTAAATCACACAATCTTTACATTGATGTCTGTGTACTTAATTACTTGCTTTTTTTATGTTCAGTCCTGGCTGAAAGCTTCATGGTTTTCTTTTGTTAGAAACACCTCTTAATGTTGCTCAAATTCTTGCACTGACACTTTTCTACAAAAACAGCTGACTGACCACACCGTATTAGTACAACGTGCTCCGGAGGCAGACTGGACATATTTTGAAAAGGCAAAAACAACAGACAATGGGGATAAGGCAGATTTATGTATTCCACACAGCTCAGAAAATAAGGACTTTTTCAAAACATACTCAAATTTTAAAAACCAAAAACAATGGAGCATGCAAACAGATTTACAACGTTTCATATTTTGTGACTTTATAGTAGGATAATCTAGACAACAGATTACTGAACTGAGACAAAGATCTACAACCTGACTTGGATGCTGAAAAATCTTTGGCAAACAATTTCATCACCCATTTTCTCTCCTGCAAAATAGCAATATACGTTGAGAATCAGTAATGAAAAATGTTCAACAAAAATAAGAGACTACCCCACGGAGAGGCATTCTTATAGTGAACACTGTAAGTGATTATGTATCAAAGGTGTGTTCAGTGCTCCTTGCATACAGGAATTCATTCAGTGAATTCTGTTAGTTCTGTAGACATACACTCAAAGAAATAACTACTAAAGATTTGTGAAAGGAACAATATCTTACTTAAGAATCAACAAAGCCCATCTGAATCTTTCAAATGAAACTAGACCTGTTGATACCTAACCTGAGCAAGGAGCCAAACTTTCCAGTATGAGCTATGTTCTTGATGGTGCAATGAACCCATCAACAGTAAATGAAAAAACTGTGCTGGCTTTGGTGGGGATAGAGTTCATTTTCTTCATATTAGCAGGTACGGGGTACTACATTTTGGATTTGTGCTGAAAACAGAGTTGATAATACAGAAATGTTTTTGTTATTGCTGAGCAGAGCTTACACAGCGTCAAGGCCTCTTCTGCTTCTCACACCACTCCACCAGTGAGTGGGCTGGGGGTGCACAAGAAGATGGGAGGGGACACAGCTGGGACAGCTGATCCCAACTGACTGATGGGATATTCCATATCATACAGCATCATGCTCAGCATATAAAGCTGGGGGAAGAAGGAGGAAGGGGGGGACATTCAGAGTGATGGCATTTGTCCTCCCCAGTAACCCTTACACCTGATGAAGCCCTGCTTTCCTGGAGATGGCTGAACACCTGCCTGCCGATGGGAAGTAGTGAATGAATTCCTTGTTTTGTTTTTCTTGCATGCGTGTCTTCCGCTTTACCTATTGAATTGTCTTTATCTCAACCCATGGGTTTTCTCACTTTCACCCTTCCAATTCTCTCCCCCATTCCACTGCGGGGGAGCAAGTGAGTGGCTGTGTGGTGCTTAGTTGCAGGCTGGGATTAAACCACAACAAAACCCAAACCAGCTTACAACCAATACTTGCCATTCTTTCTTTCAGGTTTCTGGTTGATCCGCATTCTTTTTTTAAGCACTAGTATCTTCTGAATATACAAACTACCTGTACAAATAATTTAGTATTTGAGAAAAAGTATAAAATCAGAGTCACTGTTCCTTTAATAAACAGTAATGTAAAAGTTATTGCTTACAAGATTTCTATGATGGTAAAATAACACTTTTTTTGAAGCATACATACTCTTCAGTAAAAATTCATGCTCATTAAAAATACTGATCATCCATAATTAATATACTGCAAAATAAAACAGTATGTGGTGAAGACAGTGCATGTAGGCAAGCTGTAACACAGCTATTCTTAATTTCCAAGTCTCAGATTCAAAGCGATGAAGGGAATTGTCATGTTCTTCATATGACATTGACCATTACTAATTATCTCAGGGGCACCCTCACTGGTAATACTCCAGATGCTGATATGGGGATGGGGTGATTTTACAGGTGGTTTATGGTACTGGAACCTATTCTGATTTGCTACAGGTAGAAAAGGATGCTTCACATAATCATGATTAAGTTCCTTAACAAGACAAAAAATGATGCCTAGTGCTAATTCATAACTTAAACATTACTCAAACATATATATTTATATGTGTTGCTGTTTTTTTTTTTTTAATTCCGATTGAAATACTGGAACAGTACACATAGTAAAATGGGAAGTACATCTCAAGGAGTAAATATACAGTAATGATATGGCATTTTTCTATGACAAGTATGTATGGGGGCTGGTGTGTGTCCAGTCAATATACCTTGGAAAAACATGGGAAAGAGTCCACAGTTCTACCTTTGTTTGTTATTTCAAAGAATATTGCCAACACTTATTTCTGATACCGTAAACTGTGAAATTAAATTTACTAAGCTGACAAAGCAGACTGGCTGAAAAGGTTGAGATTTTACCTTCTGTCAACAGCTTAAGAATAAAGACACCACTTAGGATGGGATGAGTTACTCCACAAAGATAAAACAGAATCCCTGCTTGTAGTTTTGAAATAAAGGTAGACTGCCTTCCCAAAATGAATAGCAATCTATTGCTCTAACCTCGGTATCCAACAGGATATATTCTGTCATATTTCTATGTCTCATGTTCAAAGCCTCATGTGACAAGTTCAAAATCACAATAAACACATCTACCTCTTACCAACAGGTCATTTCGAACACGTTCAGAAACAGAGCATAGGCAAATTGTTAAAAAGAACATCAAGAAAATCCACTGACATCAACAACCCTACATATGTTGTGAGACATTAATTGGGCTTTAGATAATGCTGCAACACTAATAAACCACAGTTATCCTAACTGCAACAAAATACTATCTGGATATCAACTACAATAACAGAATCACAAAAACTGGATGAGAAAGGATTTCAAGAAGCCGCCTTTTTTCATTTCCTCTGCTTTAGAAGTACCAATGTAGATCTCAGACCTGTTTTGTAATTGCTTCAGACATGCACAGGCAAAAAAAAGGAATAGATGCTTCTATGGAAGAGTGCTAACAAGTTGACTATTCTACCCTTTCACTACCTAGTAAATGAAACTGTTGCTTTGTCGATTCCATACAGCACACTGAGCCTCACTTGTAGATACTCAAAGAGATTCAAACGTGCAGCCACATGGCACAAACTTTCAACTCTGAACACAGCCCAAATTCAATTTGAGTCCTGCGTGGTTCTGCAGTGTGTCATGGGCTATACTGTCCTACCCAGTTTAGCTCAGTGAAACTGACTGGATCTCTGCGTAAACCACAGACAGCAGGAGCCCTTTGAGTAGTTAGTTAAGCAACTTGTCTCTTTCTGACCAGATAGTTACGATTTTAGTCCTCAAACTATTTCTTTGGTCCTTGGTTTCTAGGTAAAAAAAAATGGTCATTACACACCATTGGAGCATGTTCCCCTTTTGCACCTTCAGATGCAAAGGAAAACTTCAAATAGTGCAAATGTATCTATGAAACATGGACAAAGCCAGCAAGACTCTGGAAGGTGGTGTTTCAACAACATGAGATCAATGCAGAAAGTGTTTCCTACTTACCCCATCATAATTTATCACAATTCCACGTAGGAAATTAACTTCATAGAACCTTTTCAAACTCATATTTTTTATTTTTGAATCAAGTAAAGGCATTTTAAAGTGAAATATTAAAAACTTAATGTTTAGTATATTTATGACTGTGTTGGGTTTGTGTGGCAACCCCCACTTCCCATACCCCTGCACCACCAGGGGTGAGGAAGTAGAGAAACTGGGAGCAAAGCCGAGCCCAGGAAGAAGGTGGGGGGATGGGAGGCAAGGGGGAGGTGTTTTGGTTTGTTGGTTTTCTGGATTTTTTTAAGATTTGGTTTTGTATCTCATTATCCTTCTCTGATTTGACTGGTAACAAATTAAATTGTTATTTTTTTTCCCCAAGTCGAGTCTGCTTTGCCCGTGACCATAAATGGCAAGAGATCCCTCCTTACCCTTGTCTCAACCCACGAGCCTTTTGTAGTGTTTTCTGCTCCCCATCCCACCAGAGCGAGCAAGAGGCCCTGTGGTGCTTCGTTGCTGGCTTGGCTAAACCGCAACAATGACAGTGACTACCACACACAGACACACAAACCATGAACTGAATCAGTGGGTCGTAGTGGGTCTGGGTTTTTTGCCTGCTTATTCTTTACGGCTGTTGGGCAACTGATGCAACAGAATATCAATGGCAGAACCAGCAGCTCTGATTCTACCACACGCTGTAAGAGAAAAAAAGCACATCTCTAGATGTGCTCTTAAAGTTATAATTTCTTCCTAATCATTACAGGCCACACATTTCTTTGAATTACTCAGGTGAGAGCCAGGGCTCCCAGCAAGTTCAGTGCAGCTCTTACCAACAACTTGTAAGAATTAAGGAGTTGTCAAAAAACATCATTAGAGGTTTAGCGATTATTTTCCTTCAATAACTCACTAGAAATTAGAACCTAATGCTTGCTTTCTTTGATGGTTTTTAGTTATCTGCAGGTGAAAGAATACAAGCCATAAAAGAAATCTGACTTTGTTTGTCATTAATTTTTAATTTGTTTTGAAACATTTTCCAAATATCTTCATAGGATTCATAATTAATTTTAGAATCTGTACAGCACATGTCTGTTACTAGTGATGGAAGTGATTCTAAATGTCAAATCCTAAAAGTCAGCTTGTATAGGTAGTATTGCTTTCAGTAGAGTGGCAATGAAGGACGTTTCTGAAGTTTACCATGAAGAAAGCCCTCTGGCCCTTCAGGAATAATATATAAAAGAAACAGCTTATTTCCAAAAGAATTCTACTTGTAAACCACACATCACCACCCCAAAAGAAATAAAAAAATCAAAGTTACTATAAGTTTAACATTACTGATTTGTAGGAATCTAAATTTAGAGCTAAAATATCAGAGACTAATATCTAAGCATGACTACACTGCCTTTATGTCCACGATTCCCATACAGTAAGTATTTAAACTTATTATATTGAAAAACTGCTACATTTTATTATGATTAACCCTTTGTCAACACCTGCCTTCATTGAGAATATACTTTATACTTCCCCCTGGAGGGCCTGATGCCCACTGTAACGACAGAACGTCCCAGGGATGTAAAGTTAGCAACACCACTTTTCACAGGAAACTAGAAGGGTTTCTATTCTGCCTATCTATCGTGTCTTCCATATCAAGACCCCAAGTGGTCATACTTGCCCCTGGTTTCTGCCTGGCTAAATTCAGGAGAATGGAAGGAGATTCTGCTCTACAGCTCCACGTATCAGGAAAAAAGTAAGGTATCTGCACATCATGGATCACATGTGTGAAGTCTACAACAACACATGGGTGAGGAAACACGTAGTGCATGTTCCTTACTACATCTAAATCTAGAGATACAACTGATTCCTAATGAAGAGCATTTCTAACTGTGTCCATCTACAGGCACTTGTGATACTGCTCAAAAGGCTGAATTTCTGACACACAATAGTTTACCATGCAATTAGCTTTTTATTTTTTTTTTACAATCTAGTAACTTCTGAGTGCCTCCAGTAAATTCATAACAAAATGAGAAGTTTTGAAGACTGTACCATTACTTTCACATTAAGAGCATTCTGTCTTCCTGCTTCTTACATGTGTCGAGATTATATCCATATATTGTGTTTTCAAAGAATACTGATCACAACAGATTAGAGAATACTCTATTTCCAGAAAGCGCTCTGCAAAATATATAAGGTTAGCAAGATCTTGGTTTCCCTGGTTACCTTCAGTGTACATGCCGCTCAATTAAGAACAAAAAAGAACAGATTTTCAGTCAGAATCCTTATCAGTTCCATCTAGAAAGAGATTTTTAGACAATGATAACCCCTCACTTTTTAAGGCTAGCTAAAATAAATAAAGAAGAAATGAATTGTCAACATGATATTGATATCCGTTCCAGAGGAGGGCCATGAAGATGATTCGAGGGCTGGAGCACCTCTGCTATGAAGACAGGCTGAGAGAGTTGGGGCTGTTCCGCCTGGAGAAGAGAAGGCTCCAGGGTGATCTTATAGCAGCTTTCCAGCACCTAAAGGGGGCCTACAGGAAAGCTGGAGAAGGACTTTTTACAAGGGCATGTAGTGATAGGACAAGGGGCAATGGATTTAAACTGAAGGAGGGGAGATTTAGATTAGATAAAAGGAAGAAATTTTTTACATTGAGGGTGGTGAGGCAGTGGAACAGGTTGCCCAGAGAAGCTGTGGATGCCCCATCCCTGGAAGTGTTCAAGGCCAAGTTAGATGAGGCTTTGGGCAACCTGGTGTAGTGGAGGGTGTCCCTGCCCATGGCAGAGGGGTTGGAACTAGATGATCTTTAAGGTCCCTTCCAACCCTAACCATTCTATGATTCTATGATATACAGAAACTGAAACAAGAAAAAAGAATCGGTCATGCTCAGGAAAACTCTGGAGTTGATCTTAGGATCACATATCCAAGGTAGGAATGCATATATTATGTGCATGGCATTAGACTTACCTGATGATCCTGACTCCTGTGTGCTCTAGAGGTAAAATCCCCAGAAGACTGCCAAATTCCTTTTGGAGTTGGCTAATATTCCTATACAATCACAGCCCAACTTGCAGAACTAATTATAAAATACAGTACTTTTATATATGGGCAAAAGTTTACTATTTTTTTGGAGTGCAGGATTAGGTCACAGCCGTATGTTTAAGAATTGACAAATGCATATATAAATGTATACTCTGAGTTTTACCACATACTGCATCAAGTTTTTGTCTATTATTTACAGCGAATATCAGCTCCTCCTGCTCTACAGATTTCACAAGAACGGTTTACATTATGACCTACTGGAGCCAAGAAAAGCAGTATAACAGTCGCAGTGCCACTAGTTAAAAGTCTCCTCCGATTGAAAGTAAGCCTTGGTCCTAGTACTTATTTTACCATCAACAAGTGATATCACCTGAATTCAAATAGGAATTATTGTGCATTTTTTTGCAACTTCCATTGTTGCTATTTCATCAGCCCTTATCTGGGAAAACTAGATATTACTAATGTCTTTTATTCCATCATGATCTCTATACAACAGTGTGTTTCCAAGTTCATTGGTATTAAGAACACAAAAGCATTACAGTAGTTTGGGAGGCAGACAGAGAGGAATATATCTAACAAGAAATGAAGGGTGGAAAGCTAGGCTGGAAATAGGGCAAAAGAAAACTGAGAAAGGTACAACATGAGAAACAGGAGGAGGAAGGGTAAAAAAATGGCAACTCTTGAGAAAGGAAAAAAGTGAAGTAAAATAAAAGTATTATAGAAAATCTGTATTCTCACTGGTTTAAAATATGTATGGATGAGAACATATATTAGCTCTCTGCTGAGGTCTATGGAACACAGTAGTGATTTTTGCTACCGAGAATTTAGTTTCCCCATAAAAAATCCTCAGTGTACTCCTTTTTTTAATTAAAAAAAGTTGATTTTTATTTTTTTATTTACAAAAAAAGTTCCTCTTTCTTTGTACTTTAAGTAGTTAAGCATAACTTAATTTTATTATAAGATTGTATTTCTTCCTTTCTACTACTGCTGCACCTAACAACTTCAAAAAGACAACAGAAATGGAAGGAAAAATCTACTACAATAGTGTTATTTTCAAAACAATTGTCAAAGAATTTCAATGATGTTTTTGATTCATTCTGGTTTGTTTCTTTTTTTAAGGAAGCATGTATGTTATGGTATTAGCAAAAGACATCCTTTAATGATTTTTCAGAAGTTTGCTTTCTGTCCTGTCAGCCTTTTCACAATTGAGGAAATATAAAGGGGGAAGAAAAAAAGAAAAAAAAAAATCAATACCAAGAAAACAACTGAAAAATTAAACTATTTCAGGTGATATGATCTAATTTCAACAGCCCACTTGACTCAAAGGCATTGTCTTTGTATAGTGAGTATGCAGTACTGTCATTTTAAAACACACTCCTGCAAAAAAATGAGAACAGTAATTTTGCAACAACCCAGCATCCTGCAAATAAAGGGATGAAACACTAGTATTTCATTATAACACACTCTCAGTCTTTTCATTAAAGTTAAGAAGATTTCCATTTTCAGGACATATTTCTCTAAAATGAAGAAAGCAAAACAAAGTTATTGCTCACACACAAAAAAGCTCTTAATAATAGGCTGTCGATGCACTGATTTCTTCTACCACCAGAAATAAAATTACACACCAGCGGGTCTAGTCAGAGCTAGACCCACTGGTCTCTAAACACACCCCCTCTTCGATTTCCTGCTGCTGGTTCAGACCTTTTACCTTATCAGGAAAATCAGCTATCAGACAGCAGCAGAGTTCTATGTGTTGGTCACGGGATTTTAGAGTTTTCCTTGTTACACTATATGTAAAGCTCAGAAATGTTAATGCACTTTTGATTTAAAATGTAATATTTTTTTTTCTCTCCTTTTGAAACAGAGGCTGAATCTAAAAATCTTAGCCGAGAAGTCCAAAGAAAAGTGAGCTTCCTAGAAGAGAAAATTTACAGGCTTCCTTAGGCCTCAGGCATAGGTTAAGGTCTTCTTAAATGGATGATACACGTTGTCACGTAACTTAGTCTAGAAGGACCTTTATTAGGAGCTGAGGCCTTATGCAAATGCTTACAGACCTAAAAGTCTCGGGATCTAGCATGATCATAAATGCAGATTATGCTTTTTTTGACAGAACAGTTACCTGCAAGTGTACCATCACCAAATTCTGAAACTGTATATTCCAGTGAGAGGCTTTCCCAGAGGTATAATTTCTCAAAGGTTAACATGCAATTAAAGTAGAAAATTTATTATACTGAATGGAATTTTTAAAAAGCAAACACACAATCTGTGTTTGAATTACTTTGGAATATATATTTTTATTAAATCTCCAGTAAAGTATGTTCAATAAATCACAGTATTTGTAATTAGTTATTCCAATGAAGCATGCTCAGCATATCAAATATTCATGAACTGATGATACAAGGCAGAAATCTACAAAATATCGGAGATAACTGAGTTCCTATGTGATTAATCTATCATTGTTTTGGCAACAGTAGCATTCTACATAGTCTGTTCAACTGTAATGTGTGTGTTTTGACAGGGACACCACAAGATTTAACAAGTGGGACATTCAGTGCAATGCATTGTGTTTGATTGCTCAGTGAAGACACAGTCTACTCAAATGCACTTTCACTACCAGATGTTTATCTGTATGTTGGAAGATTGTTTCTCTTGTAACCACTCGTCAGTTTTCTGCGTATATTTCTGTAAGTTAGCATCTAGCTGGTGGTTGGAGGGGCACACGTGTGTGTGAGTTCCTAAATAACCTCTGCTTCTCCACATCAAAACTTGCACATTAAAACAAGTAAGTATAGATGCTACATCACAAAGCCCGTTAAAATGTATTTGGATATGGGTAAGAAATTTTCATGGAGTAATGTCATCTGAAGGGTCACAACAATCAGATCAAGAAGTGCCTTAAATCTGCTGGTGCCTCTACAATCTCTCTCAAAACTCTTAACAAAAGAAGCAAGACAGACTATCGACACATTATTTTCCTGTAAAACAGAGCAAAAAGTATAGAAGCCTCCGTAACATCTGAAGTCGTTTACTTAAATACTGCCATGTCCAGCCTGCTTGTATATACAGCTATTTGCTAAACAGACAAATCAGTGCTAAAACACAACTGAGCTCCTTGCATTTGCTAAGTATATCTACGGCTGTAACATTTTAAAGTGAACAGGTGAAAGAAATAATCGTAACAGAACAAAAACATGAAAAGATCTACGGCTTTCTGGGCATCTTTCTCAGCCAGCCACTACTGAAGTACAGACAGAAGCGGCCTTCTGACTGTCAGTTTTGGATTTCATCCTTCAGAAAGACTTTCCAAGACTTTACGAAAACTCAAAGGTATGTTTTCTAGTATCGTAAGAGTCTAGTTTTAGCTGTCTCAAGTGACAACTCTTGTACTATTTCCCTTGGAAGGCTATTCTGCAATCTAAAAATAGACCAGGAGAAATAAGTAGTTAATAGGTAGCACTCACAGAACGTTTTATGTGCTTAAGGAGCTCCACACATACAGCATAGCTTTGAGCTACATCTGTCAGCTGTGGCAATATTTAAACTGAAGACATTTCCTCGTGTGCCCTTATCTATTCAATGAAATATTAAAAATATCTTCGGCACCAGGCACCCTCAGTGTTGTGATCAAGTTCGCCTCTAGCTTCACCATGGACACTGACGACAGCCGAGGTGAACAAGCAGATCTATCCATTCAGACTAAAGTAAGATAATATAAGTTGGTCATTCCAACTAGGAGGAAAAAATCTCTCCTTACCCATTCTGATAACAGTATTTTTCATAGTGAGTCAGCAATAATAGTGATAGAATCAGCAATGACTGTTGTAATATAAACCTGCTACCTTAATATTGTTATTTGTACTTACTAAAAGCAGTATCACCATCCCTTGAGCTCAGTCATTTATGTAACTACATCAACTAAATAACAAATAAAACCTCAACAAGCCAACAACATCTAAAACCAACAACAGTAATACTAGAAAACTAAAAAGATCAAAGCTTTGAAACGCTCTGAAGTTAAGTAAAGTAAACTCCACGTCACTTTCACCTGCTTACAAAGAGGCCCTTCGGTCTGTTCTCAAGTAGCCCATCCCCAGGTCTAAACACTGATCGCAAGTCACTTTGTAAATGCCACGCTGTTCCAACAAAACAAAGTACATGAGTACACCTTGTGAAGAGAATCACCACAGTGCATACATAAGGTTTAAAGAAAAACTTCCATTCTTTGATTTTATGCCTAATATTTGCATTGATTACAAACGAAATCATAAATCAACCCCTAAGCATCCACCAGACTGAAAAACAACAGGCAAATACCATAGGCCAACAGTGAATATGGAGTTACAGTGAGGTTCTCATAAGCACCTGGGGTGTGCCTGAATTACTGAAAAAGCTGTTGAGATTCTTTTCAGAAGAAGTCAGACATGCTGCCATAGTGGGGAAGGGGATTTCTCCCTCCAATGATCATTTGTTATTACCTGCTGAGATTGTGATTACAGTTAAATTCACCCAGTTTTCTAATTCATGCAACAGATCATTCCAGTGACAACTGGAAAGTATGTAGGTATTTATTAACCTGTTTCAGTCACACTTCGTGGCTCTGTGCTGTGCCTATTGCTATTAATATCCTTAGAAACTCTTTCATAGCCTACCACTCCAAATTTCCCCAATTCCTTCCTGAAAAGGGCATTGTTTCCCTGCTGCTAGCAATTGCCAGTAAATTTCTTTAAGTCTTGGTCCCTCTTACCCCTTCATCTTTTTCAGATCAACAAAGAGGTCGAGTGACCTCCCTAGAGATACTTAGCTAGTCTATCAACCTAAGCATATGCTCTGTACAGTAAGATCTTTGAATTCCATAGCTTTCACTACACATTTTCTTTATCGGATTTCCCAGGTTTTTTAATTAGAATTTTTGCCTGAACTTCTCACTCATAGTACTCCTCAAATCATTTCAGCACTTGAAAAAAAACTGAGTTCTCTTTCCTGCAGCAAGACTATTTAGCTCTCCTAATTATCTTCTATGCTGCATCGCTCTTCTTCACTGTTGCTTGAAACCCTCTGAACAGAAAATCAGCTCTGTAGCTTTGCTTTAGCATCTTCAATGTCTGAGGCTGTCATTGGCAGTTAGTGTCAACATAAATAATGCAATTTAGTGTTTGAGAGCATGTCTTTTTAACAGCTGGCTGTGTCCCAGTGTTACCATTTATTGCTGGTCACAAAGCTTTCCTCATCTGGAGAGTCCTGCTGTTTGCCTTTCCTTGCCCAGCCTTATGACAACACGAGAAACATGATGTTACTTCATACGGATTTATAAAGCCAATTTCTGCCTATGGAGACCAACTTGTTGTTAGAGGTAGCATAACTGACTGTTCTTCATCACCAGCAGAAGCATTTCCCTGTGCTTTTAATGCTGTATAGGTTTTGCTTTAGTGCACAGTGATGCTTTCAACAGTAAATGTGACATCACATCTTCCCTCTGCGTTGTCTCTGGGGAAAATTGATTGTGTTGTTCTGTGTCAAACCACACATTCAAGAGTACAATATCTAAATACATTTTAGTGACTGCATGTTTCATCTGCTTACTTGGTAACTATAAATATTCCCAAATAACCTCCCCTGAAGAAAAGGGCCTCCTAGCATCCTTTTCAATACACTATTAATTTTGTTGACTTTCCTAGCTCTAATCAGTATCCAGTTTTGAAGTACTCATGAAACTTTTTATACATTGCAAATACACGTTACACACCCAGCACTTTGGATCTGTTCTGTTTCACTACAGATCCATCAGAGGAAGACTTGGTAACAAAGCCACTGTCAGAGTAACTTCTAATTTTTAAATTATTTTTTAATTATTTTTTTTAGTACCAAGCACTTTATTTGTTCAAGCACCTTAAAAAAAGTTTTTTCCCATCATCAAATGTATCTTCTGGGTCATCTTACTTCATGAAATGATGTTTCAAATTAGATTTTAACTCCGAACATATCATACATAAATATTACAAAGTTCAAAATTTATATATTTCTTAAAGAAATAATATAAAAGGCATTTAAGATTGTTCTTCATTTCAAAACTGAAACAATCATATATAAAGACAGTATTACATGATCTGTCTTTAGGTTTAGCATCTTTAGAAAATACTTAAACTGGACCTCTCTATTAAGAAGAGATTATTGGTTTAAGTTTTCTATTCCTTAGAAAAGATTCAAAAGTCTTTAGAAACATAGTATTGCATATGTAAATGCAAACACCTTAATGTTAATATGTCCAAATATATTCTAACTATCAGTATTGACAAGTCATCGGACAAGTTAAAAAAAATAAAAATTAAAAAATCAAATTTTGTAGGCAGACTGCTTCCATCCAACCACTGGCCTCTCTGGCTGAGAGGCAAGACTCCTGCTCATACTCTTTAACTGATACCAAACAAGCTTATCAGTCAAAGAGGATGCACAGTTCCTAGTAAAGCTCTGCCTGAAGCGAGGCCTGGCCTTACACACATCTAGGAAAAACTTTATTTTTATGTTTGAACTTTCTCAACAAGCCTGATATTTGCCTTTGAAATGTAATTATCAGTCAGCGACTTTGCTGGCAGAAAGGCAGAAAAAAAAGAAGCCGCTTGTGCTATGTTTTACATAATAAAATTGCACAATACAAACCTGATGTGCATAATAGATTGTTACATATATCAGATTACACATGCACAGGTAAATTTTTCAGAAGGGTGACCTTCTATAATTTCTTATACATTCCAGAGCAGTGTTAAAAATACATTTAACATTTGAAATTCAGATGGTTACTGTTATAAAGCTGCTGACTCATAATATCTGAAAATGTAATAGCAAGTAGGATCTTAACTTGATGTATGATTTACTGAACCTTTTTATTTTCTATAAATTATTAAATTGTCTGTGCTACTTAGATGCACTTGTACAGAATTTCTTATAGATTTGAGCATTTAATATTACTTGTATTTAGCCTACTTTCATTTTTTTTAATTCAACCATCATGTTTCATCAAAATATCTTAAAGCACCTCTGGTATTCTCAAAATCCTTGGGGAGAGGAGAGGGGCAAAATAATACATGTACTATTGTGTTTGTTTTGCAGGTAGATGGACTGTAAGGCAGGATCCAGCCTAGTGAGGATCAACTGTCTCTAATCCAAGACCAAATTCTGCAAAGCACACTTGTATGACCCTGCCCCAGCTTCAAAGCAAAAGACTGCTGCTGAATTGACACAAAGAGAGCATATCAGCTAAAGACTTGAAAGATTTTTTTAGTAAGTAGAAACAAACAACAAAAACTTTTGAGTTGGTGGTAGTTTATAACTCCAGAGAAAAACACAGACATGAAGAGGCATAAAACCTTGAGAGGGAAAACAAAATGGGTTGGAAGTTAATAAGAAAGATCAAGAATCACCACATTCCAACAAGCAACACA
Source organism: Tauraco erythrolophus (assembly GCF_009769465.1). Lineage (NCBI taxonomy): Eukaryota > Metazoa > Chordata > Aves > Musophagiformes > Musophagidae > Tauraco > Tauraco erythrolophus. The sequence continues at coordinate 14,891,078 of NC_141479.1, read as the reverse complement.
GGCTGTCACCTTTCCATCTGACTGATGACTTCCTGTCCAGCAGTGACTCATGGGTGACTCCATCAAGGATGGGGAACATAATGCTTCGCCTATATTGGTTCCAGCCCCTTGCTTTCTGTATTAACAAACAGACAGCTCTTCTCCATACAATCAAAATCTTATCCTCTATTCATTATGACCATTACTTACTATTTCTTACTATTGCTTGACTTTTTTGCCCCAAACTAACAAAAATCAGGCTGATAATTCTTTGAGACCCAACTGAAACATTATCAACATCCAGTGCTTTGTTATTCCTGAGGGTTCTGACTGCCTTCTAAATTTCGTCATGTTCTAGTTCTTCACAAACAATTCAGCTGTCCAGAAAATAGCTGTCTGTCTCTACTCATTTCACCATTAAGACTCTCACTCTATAATTACATTCGCGGTAAATATTTTAGATTCTCAGCTCATTTTCTCTGTCACACATTCGTACCCCTGCCTCACCTGTTCCTCAAGGATTCAATCCTACAATCAATTACCATCCCAGTGTTTTATACTCCTCTCAAAGAAAGAGTAGCTAGATGCATTAACTATACATAATACAAATGTAAATGGTGTTATTAACTAATGCACAGAAACTAAACAGAAGGTTCAATGTAGTAAAGGGACTTATATTTGTGCATAAAATTACCAGCTGAGAAAGATTCTCTTTTTATGCGTCTGACCCTCATTCACTATACAGCAGCAGTTTACTAGCAGTCTAATAAAACAACAGAATTGTCACTTAAGGAAGCCCTTACCACTAGGGGGAAGGAAATAAAAAAAAAAGAGGTTGGGGTGGGTTTTTTTTGGTTGGTTTTGTATTGGGGGGAGGGGAAAGAGGAAGGTGGTTTTGTGTTGTTTTGGGTTTTTTTTTAAAGTGGCTACAATAATCAGTAGGGTAGAGTGTAAAATTCCATTCTAAAAACAAATTATGGATACGTAATCTTTTCAAAGAGGAAGAATGTGTAAGTAGAGAACATAGCTTGTCCACAAGCTACAATGCTGTTGTACAGTGCAAGTACCTAAGACATACAAAGAGTTTCTGGCTACACGCATTTTATACCTTTAGAACTCTAGTTGCAAAACAGTGAAAAACATCTGAATTTTTTTTTTTTTTGCAAGGAAATTATACATTCCCTGTCCACTTGTGTCACAAAGGCCTTTCACAGCAATTTTACACCCTGCTAATTTTGTATTTTCTTGCTAAATACTTCTCCCCCATTTACCTTAGTCTGACTTCAGTGAAAGATTTCTTCACAATATCTGATTCAACTCCCATGAAAATGCATCATTTCACAACGACTCCAAAAACATTTATGCTCCAGTACATTTCTACAAAGTATCCACAGGGTAATATTAATGCTGTCTCAGATCTTGCAAAGGTCATAGAATCATAGAATTATTTAGGTTGGAAAAGACCATCAAAAGATCATCAAGTCCAACTGTTAATCTAGCACTGCCAAATCCACCACTAAACCATGTCCCTAAGCACCACATCTACACATCTTTAAATACCTCCAGGGACAGTGACTCAACCACCTCCCTGGACAGCCTGTTCCAATGCTTGACAACCCTTTGCATGAAAGAATTTTTCCTAATATTCAATCTAAACTTCCCCTGGTGCAACTTGAGGCCATTTCCTCTTGTCTACCACTTGTTGATTGAGAGAAGAGACCAACACCCACCACACTACAGCCTCCTTTCAGGTAGATGTAGAGAGCAATAAGGTCTCCCCTCAGCCTCCTTTTCTCCAGGCTAAACAACACCAGTTCCTTCAGTCACTCCTCATAAGACTCATGCTCCAGACACTTCACCAGCTTCGTAGCCCTTCTTTGGACACACTCCAGCATCTCAATGTCTTTCTTGCCATGAGGGGCCCGAAACTGAACACAGTATTGGAGGTGCCAAGCACAGGGAGACAATCACTTCCCTATTTCTGCTGGCCAGGATGCTATTGGCTGCCTTGGCCACTGGGCACACTGCTGGCTCATATTCAGCCAGCTATTGACCAATACCCCCAGGTCCTTTTCTGCCAGGCAGCTCTTCAGCCACTCCTCCCCAAGCCTGTAGCATTACATGGGGTTGTTGTGACCCAAGTGCAGGACCCGATGCTCAGCCTTGTTGAACCTCATACAGCTGGCCTTGGCCCATTGATCCAGCCTGTCCAGATCCCTCTGAAGAACCTTCCTTCCCTCAAGCAGATCAACACTCTTGCTTCAGGAAAACACTCAAGCATGGGCAAACGTAAAGAGGAATACACCTGCTCTTGATGGTCCCTCAAAAAACCCTTCAGCTGTACTTCTGACCTGCTTCATCTTTGGTATTAAACCACATAAATATAATTTTTTGTATTGTATTTTATGTTCACAGTATTAATCAATCTATGGATAACTGGGAATGTGCATTATCTGCACTCCATATCAGTCTTGACTTTCTTCATGCAATCTTCAAACCATCTTTTGTTCTTTATACTTCAAGATATTCTCATGGCCCTTCTGTGATTCCCACTACTGTATCTCTGAATGTTCTCCCACCAGGCATCAACTCACTCTGTAACCTTCACAGTTTTCTAAAGCCTCAAGGTGTATCTCAAACAACTCGAAAACTAATTCATTTCATATGGCTGTTATTAATATCGTTCCCTGTTAAGTGATTTCCAAACATTTTTCTTTCCTATTGACTTAGATACAGATGAAAAATCACAAAAACAACGAAGCGTCTGAACAGAAGGCTCCATTTTGTTTACAGCTATATACAGAGAGATTTTCATTAAGTGGTATCATTTCCTGTGCTTAAATACACTGTCCTACTGTGTTTGGACAATTTCAAATCCTTCAGACCAGTCAGAAATTGTCTGAGAGGCAGCTTGGCTCATTAGCATCCAGCAGCTTGCAATCCCTGCCCAAAAGCTGAAGGCCTACCAGTTCAACCTCTTAGTTTTTGCAATAAACTGGATCTGAGCTACAAGTCAAACTCCTCCAGCCTTCTACCAAATCTGTTTCTGAGAAACAGCTGTTAGGCACCCGTATACACTGGACACCCTGACTAGAGATGACATACTTGTCCACATCTTTATGTTTATTCAACCTACTGAACACAGTTCTAGTATTATCTAAGCAAATACACGTATACCCTACATTCCATAAATAGGTTTGATTATCTGCACAGTTTCTTGTGAAGAATACTCACAACTGTGTAACTGAGTATAACGCATGCTTTGATAACGTCTTGTAGTCACGTGCTGCAGCATATTCGTTTCAGCAGCATTCCTGAATATACAGGGGAACATTAGGGCGTGAGCAGAAGCACCTTTAGCTACCATCCCTCTGCTCTTTCCAGCTTTCCACTAGATAGCTTTCTATAGTTGCTCTGTCCCTGACTGGAGGACAGGAAGCTTTTCTCTAACAGCTAAAATGGGGCCAAGAGTGTAAGATGATTTTGGTTTAAACTTATTTTGCTGCAAAGCATAAACACATTGCAAAGATTAACATCTGTTCCCTTTAGTCCCTGGTAAACGGGCTTCATTTGTGAGATATTTCCTTTACTGAAAAGATGGACAAAGTACACTCTCTCATACTCTGCCTGGTGATTCATATTATCACTTGCTATTTATAAATCTGATTTTAGTTCTATAAATAATTCTAAAATTTTAACAAAAAAGGTACCCTGAAACAAAAATATAATGAAGGCAAACAACCAAGGAAAGGATAATTGGATTTTTCTCAGGCTATGCTAATCTGCAGACTATAAATGCTGTCTGGTTACACTTGAATACTGTTAATTTGCATGTAGCTGGGAGCACTGGCGTGAACCACTAACATATTAGATCATGACACCTGACACTAAATGCTCTTTCAGACATCTAGCATTTCATACTGAAATTAGTTGACATAGCATACTTAGACACAAAAAATCAGAGCAAACTACTTCTCATACAGTTTAAAAAAATCAAGTGTGCAAGTATTTGATCAAATGTTTCTAGTAAGCAGGAGCTAACTACAAGCTATATATGCAACAGCTATTTATGCCTTGCTTGGCAAAAACAATCATTCAGACATTGGTATTCAGACAGTAAAGTGCTTGTCAAGATCAAAACGCTAATCATTGCTCGCTGAGAAATGCAGTTGTTCCCAGCTGTAGCGAAAGCAACACGTAGCTAGACACAGCTGCAGTATATTATCACTGTCTAGTCTTAACGGCAGTTGGATTCCTATGCAAGTGTTTCAGCACATGGCCACTAACGAGTCCCGGAAAGTTTACAGAGCATGTGACTACAATGTTTGTATTGAACATTTAAAAAAAAAAAAAACCACACACAAAAAGCCACAACAAACCCACACACACAAAAAACCCACCACAAAACCACACCACCATTGTTATCAGAAGGCTCATATTTCCTAAATCACAACACCACCTCAATCAGCAAAACAAAATGCATTCTCTGCAGCTCCCAATAATGCTTTTTTCTTTCAACAAAGGATTTGTTCATTGAATCCAGAGGAAGTCATAAGTGTTGTTCCATTACATTAAGACACTATATTGTCATACAAACATAAATTCTCACATCCATTTTACCTAATAATGCCATTTCTGTAAAAAACATGAAAAAAAATAAATTCCTGAGTTTTTTTATCTTGCTTATGTATTTTGAAAAAGACCAAAGTTTAATGATTAAATGAATATGAGATATGATAAAAGAACAAGCCTGGACACACCCACTGTTTCAGATCTAGAGTGCAATCAGATTTATGTGTAAGGATCCTTGCATCAGCCCCACTGGTTTTCACCGAGTTTCACACCAGCACTAGAATCTATTCAGAGGGACTTGATTTCAGAATTAGAGCCTAGGATCATCAGTGCATGCTACAAACAAAAACTGCTACATACATCCCTTGAGCCACCATAGACACTGCAGCTGGAACTGGGGTGCTGTATGTTGTTGTGTAGTTACAGGTTGGCCTCTAACTCTACTGCATCGTTCCATCCTAATCCTGGCAACCGACCAGAAACAAACTGCATGCTATGAGAACATGAGAAAAGTCTTCCAGTTAAAAAAACCTCACAAGATATCACTTTGCAATGGACACTAAAACATTTAACTAAATACTCAATCTCATCACATAGCTAACTAGATCTTCCATATCTATTTCCTTCTTTTAGCTGAGAAAAGGAAAAAGACAGGATAACAATGGAGAAAGAGATGACAAACTAGACCTACGAAAGATATTACTTCCACCAGCCTTTCCTTCTCCAAGGAGCTCAGCATCTGGCTGTGAGGATTGCAGGGGTTATGTATGCTCCTTCTCTAACCACAGGAAAGAGCCTGCCCTCATTTGGAAGCACGATACACACAGTGTCCCCAAAATACATAATCCTGTATGAAGGACGGGTTTAAAAACAAACTGCAAACAAAAAAAACCACCAACAAAATCTATACAGAAAGATTCCTCACAGAACGATTCCTCACAGAACAAACTCTGGCTTACTGTCTCAGGGATGTAATGATAATGCTTAGTTTGGTCCCAGCTTCTCAGGCAGATAAAATATTGTCTTCGCTTTGGATGTTCTTCATCTTCATGTTCAATCCTCTTAATATTCCAGTACTTCAAACTACTTTCGTCTGCCTATGTTATCCTCTTCTCTTGTAACACATCTGATTCCAAGACTGTGTCCATCAAACTGCAATCCCTCAGGCTGGTGATTTAGCCCACTAAGGTTTCTATGATGCTCAAGTGAAACAGTAATAATACTGGATATACTACAAATGCTTCTAAATTTCCATACTCTGTATTCTTTCATATATTGGGAGCTTTTCACATTGTAGTACAACATACTGCAGTTATGACAATAATTGTTATATACATGGGAGACAGACTATGGATAGCTACAGTGGAAGCCAAAACTTGAAAGTACAAACATTTTTACTCTTCCAAGATTAAAATACCACTGACATCAGAATAACTTAACAGGCACAGACACAACTTGGAGTCTAAAGTTCAATTTCAGGCTCTATGGATCACTTCAATGACTTCAGCATTCACTCCACTTCTGTTTCTTACTACTCTTTGTGAAATGAGGATAATCACAGCACTTTAAAATCTATGGGGGAATATTGTTACATAAAAGACAAGGGATAAACTGCTGATTACGACTATTAATAGCACAGAAACCAGTATCAACCTCTATCCAACTTCTGCTAAAACCAAAAAATATAAAAGGAATTGTTGATATATATTTCCCAACATTAAGTACCTGTATTTCTAGACAGCCATTACGATTACATAATTAGAGTAACCAAGAACACATCTGGTGACTGGTACCAGTCACAGTATTCTTACACTCTTTTTTTTTCCCCTCTCCCCCCACCCTTCCTCATTTGGAATATTAAGTGTAATAGTTTCGTACACGTAAGGCGCTTATTTCCAGGAACACTCGATTCACCTACTTGGTTGCTTAATATCAAGGACTGTTGTTCTAGACAATGGAGAAGATTGCTTTAAGCTGCTCTGTTATCCTAGTTGACAGGTTTTATAATATGCTTATTAATTTTTGGCAACAAATATCTTCTTTACGACTGCTTTTTATCCAAAGATTCCAGAAGGATTTGAAATGCATTTAGACAAACACTGAAATCAGTTCCACCTTTCATGAAGAGAAAAATGAAGGTAAAAATACTAAACTAAATTCATTTTTTAAATATTAATTTCATCCATATACAATTCTGGAATTATAAGAACATAATGCACAAATTGCACAAAAATCAAATTAAATTCAATTTTGTTATTAAAAACAGAATATGCCAAACTTTTACTTTGGGGCTATAGTACTGTTCGTTCATTTGTCCATTACCTCTCCCTTTTCAAAAGTTAAAAACAAGAGAAAATTATGGGACTGAGATGCAGCAGCCTGCAGGTTCATGCTGTTTATATTACGACTCTTCAGATACATGTATGACTAAAACCTATACCTCTGTACATTAAGGACTCAAGAATTCAATTGTGTATCTTGAGTAGTACCTGATATACTGGCCCCAGTAGCAGCATTCAGAGATACTCCACTGTCCCAACACTATATACTTAATTACAATTTTATATACTGTGTTCCACTAACGCATTTAAAGACTTCACACTTGCAAAGAAATTTAAGGTAAATCTGTATATGAAAGCCTCTAAAGATCGTGTTCTGAACTCCATTAAAACTTGAAAAGAATTCTATCATTATGAATTCTATGCATTATTTATTTGCATAAGTGTTTTAATACCAATATTCAACCACTAATTTTTGAACATAAGTTTCAAAACCCCTATTGCAAAGAAGAATCTTATTTTTGCACATCTCAAGAAATTTCACTAAATCAATTCACTGCATGAATTTAGCAATAAATGCTAATTAGATGCTTTGTATTTACCCCAATGGACTCTACGATTTCTTGAGCATTATATTTTCAAATGGATCCCACAATGAAACAACTCATAACGTTCCTAGGAAAATCCAAATATCAGCTATTACACCCATAAAATACATGTCTAGCACATATGACTGAAATCAAGATCATTCTAACGCAACTTCTGAGGAGAATATCAAGTATATATTCAAAATCAGTGTTGAATTTTCTTGGGCATTGCACATAAAATTCAAAGACTAAACCCAACATATTATTCCGGCAACAAGCAATTTTTTGAATACTCAGACCCTGAGCACCTTTCTGAGACGCCTGAAGAGTAGTAAGTTACATCAGAATTGCTCTGTGTCAACTACTACAAAATTTGTAACTCGTTCTGTGAAAGTGAAATCACTTGTTTTCCACCTCCTGTTTACATAGAGATGCATGTGTTTTTTCTTTAAGTTAGCACAGCCATCTCACTAGTTTCAAGCAGTGAGACACTTAGCACAAAGCGAATAAGCGATTCTAACAGAGGTTTTAAACTAAACTTCAATGCAACTTCTGACACTGCATACAGTTTCAGTCTATGCCAGCCACCAAAGCTACATTAACTCCAGGCAAAGTCTGCTTTTAGTACTGGAGATTTCCTGAACGCCACTGCAAAGCAGTGAGACAGATTGCCACTGTAATTAAACAATACTATTCACAGACTTGAGAACATCAAAGCCAGAGGCGCGGTGAGAACTCGCCCTAATGACCAACGGTTGCACTCTGTTCTGTAAGGCAATTCAGGTGTATGACACCGAACCTACTTCTAAGGAACAGCACGTGATCTGCAATTATCATCTTGAAGCTATAGACAAGATCCTTCCCTGCACCCCAGAAACTTGTGTGTAGGACAATCAAAAGACAGCACTTGGGAGCATAAATAAAACCCTCAGATGGCTGACACAAACTCTTCTTTCCCTCAAACACTTTGCTGCTGAAACACCAGTAAAAAGTAGTTGTGGCTTTGTAACTACTACTTTTTTTTTTTTCTAAAGCGTCCTTTATGTACGATTGACTCTTATAATGTAAATTCTCTTCCGAAATAACACAAGGAGACAGGACCCTTCACGCACAGCTACATTAGGGGCAGCAGAGAGAAGAGAACTATAGGCAATCTTATCCTTCGCAGTAAAAGAAAATTTTGGTCACATCTGTTGCCAGAACTAAACCCCAGGTTCTAAAATTTTTAAGTGTACGCAAAACATCTTTAAGTGTATGGAAAAAATAAGTGTAAGGCTATCATCAGCCAGTGACCCTAAAAGCCTGAAATACATCTACCAAAGGGTAGACGTTCTCCCCATATACTTACCACTTCACAAACAGGCCTTTACAGCTCACTCACAGAAAAGCACTTCCAGAAAGAAAGTTGCAGCTATACAAAAACAAGGCAATGGCAGCAATTTTGAGAAGAAATTTGCAACTTAAACAGACTCATAACAAAGGCAAACACTATTTGCCTTTGTTACAGGGTTAGAAATTCAAGGAAATCTAAACACCTCTCTGCAAATAAAAGATAAAGTGCCATCAGGTAAGTGAAATACTGGTTTATACCATTCACATGTTCATATCAAGATGTGTTGAAAGTGCAGATGTTAAAAAAAGAAAAAAGGCATCTAGCTTCCAGCAAAAGAACCAGACCAGTAGTCAAATACTTGTTAAATACAGTGCTAACTTTGCAAAAAAAGTCAAAGAAAAATAACCTGAAAAACTTTTATCAGAATGCATTTTTTTCATTCCTAAATAGCTTTAAGCCATAAGAACCAGAGTACCCACTTGAAATCAGGCAGATGATAGTTAACAAAAACGTAGCGAAAACATGTAAAGAACAGCATTATTAAGAACATCACAAAACTGCTCTATTGAAAGATACATTGGATTAGTCCAGGGTTCAGAATGTCACATTCAGTTCTCCTGTTTCTCATTGGATCCTTTTCCTGTTTCCAGCTGGGCTGTTCCTTTTCTTACCTCGACAGATGCAGCCTCTGCTGATAGATGTGGTTGCCTCATCTCTGGTTTGCCCAGGTTTTGGAGCCTTCCTTTGTGTAGCTGAGCACAAGTTCAACATGAGTTCAGCATATCTAGATGAAAAGATGGCAGCTTGCAGCCTAAGGCTTTAGCAAGTCTTGCTACTAATGCTAAGCAATGGATTCCATGTGAGCTAGAAAATGACTACTGTAACACGTGGCACCATGTTTTTAGGTTGTCGTTGTTTTAAGGCTTTTTATACTTCAATATATGGATAACATACCTCAGGATACAGCTTCAGGTAACAGCTAAGCCAATGATTACTCTGTTCCAGATGATGCAAGCCTATTCTCTATCAATACCTGCACTCTACCATCACATGCCGTGCCTCAGGGCCAATACCAATACTCTCTGACTTCATGGTGTAGCAGTTCAGGAGACAAGTTAGCAAAACGCCTAATTGTATTTCTACTGAGTTTAGTCCTTAGCATTTTAGCTCTTTCATGTGGTTGACCGCAAGGTCAGATTAGCACAGAGGGTGTCACAAAGGAAACACTGGAGATAGGCAGCCAGCATCTTTCAGACCCCAAATAGGGCACTAATCAAGTCAACTGTGCTGCAAAGCTGCACCTGAAGCACATAAATTCCACCGAATTTAACAGGATTCCATGGAATCTCTAACCAGCAAATCACATATCACGCCTACCTAAACTTTTTTAGATACCTAATTGTCATTAAGATTCTAATGTTTATTATGCCTGTTCTCAATTCTGTTATTTGTAAAATAGGAACAATAGTATGTCTGTATGCATGGTACTCTGATGCAGAGAGTGCAAAAATACTTTGGGTAAGATTTTAACTAACTGAACATAAAAAAATACAGTGTTATTACATGTTTGTATGCATACACGCATAATAATAGAGGAATGTAAATGGAGCCAGGCTGATGAATACATTGCATGGTTCAGGACTTTCAGTCTCATCTCCCTGTAGAACCTTTCAGATTTTCAAGGGCTTGAGACAAATGCAGCTTGAAGGAGAGTCAAACTAGTCCTTACGTGGATAGGTTCAATGCTCTTAGTTGTAAGGACCCAATCTAAAGCCACATAGAGCACAGTGAGTTATCACCTTGAAGTAACCCCCACTTTTTACACTCAAAGTAGGAAAAGAAGCCATCCTATAAAGTGTTCATTGAAGATACAATTTTGACATTTTTCTGCATTGTAATCCAGGTTTGCTTGTTATCAACACAGACACTCAGCTATTAAACCTGCCTGAATGCAACTCCAGAATATAGAATCTAGTTGGATATACTTGTTAACGATGCCCTGAAATGTTTTTTAATTCAGAAAACGCACGACTATAGCGCTCTCTTCCATTTACATCACAGTATCACATATCCTGCACTCACCATTAAGTCCTCTTTATCAGAAAATGTATCACATGCCTCTCAGACTTCAGCCATAGATTTAGACATATTATAATTGCAAGTATATTGACATGCTCACCAGATGACTGGTACTTTCTGAAAGCTCATCCTTCTTTGCAGCTCTTTCTTTAATTTATTTATTCCTTAAGTTCCTCAACTTAAAAAAATAAAAGAGACGGTGACTCTGCAAGAGGGTGGCCAAAAGTGAGTGACTACATGCAAGCTAGCAATGTTCTTTACAACTTCTGAGTCTTCATTTAGAGACCAAAGGCTCCTACATTTAAAGAACGACTGAAAATGTTTCAGTTTTTTAACATTCTTACTGCTTCATGGTGAAAAAAAGCCAGTCTTCCTTCCTATGCTATTAGGTAGTCACCGAAACCCAACACAGGTTTAATATAACACCAGCAAAAAGAAAAGCAAAAAGAAAAACAAACACACACACAAAAACACACACAAAAAAATCCAAAATCTAAAACCAACAGGGAATGAATGAGAATGAGTGCTCACTGCAGTACAGTCATTTGAACTTATTAGCAATAAAACATAGCTACATATTATAGCTCAGTATTAATTGCATTTTTCAGCATTTACAAAAACATATATTTATATTAAATTCAGCAAGATTTTCTAACATGACTCAATTCTTCTCCTGCCTTAATACTGCAGAAATTAACTTATCTATAAATTATCCTAAAAAACATTGTGCTTTAAACTAGCAAATTATTTACAAGACACATTATGTGTGTAGACATTACCACAAAAGTAAGAAATAATAAAGTGTTATATTTTGCACACTGTGCCTCAGTTCCTCAAGTCTGTACTTTATTTTTCTACTTTTTTCTGGTCTTCTATTTTTACTGTAACTTTTTCAGATCACTGCCATTTGATACATGGAAAAAGGTATTTTTAAAATACTTATATATATTTGAAAACCTGAGTGCATATCTCTATTACACATATGTATGTGGGTGCATGCATATAAACAAACATTGGAAAAATTATTTCCTTTTCTCTTGACAAAATGAGTAGAGTTTTTATGTTTTCCAGCTGGCACTGAATGGAGAAGCACTGAAAAAAAAAAAAAAAGTCACTGGCAGACGATCCAGTAGATCTGTGCCAAACATGGGTTTGAGCAGGATGAACTCCATGTGCTTCTCACCTTATGACAATATTTATACATAATTTTTCCATAAGCCTTATTTTTGCCCCTGCCATTCCATGTAAAATTCACATTTGTTCATGTGTTTGAATATACCACCGCAATAAAGAAAGTGTGTGAAAAATTCTGAGTAGGATTGCTATTCTGCAGTGATACTTGTTCATGTTAGACTGTGCCAATGTTATGGAACACTGAATATATTTACTGTGACAAGAGATCTAGTCACAAAGCTAAATCTCTAGGGAATGATGATTTTGCCCATCTGTCCAGGACTGGAAACTAGACTTTATGCTTATGCCACAATATTTCATTTTCCATGTGTTAGTCTGAGCATGCTAAAGTTGAATATCTATCACATGCCACAGAGGAAAAAAAATGGTATACTGAACAGAGAATTTAAAAGTTATAGATAAGGAAAACAAATATAGCTGCAATCATGACACACGACTCGTTACAATTTATTGCCAGAGTTGTTCAGCATACTTTACACTGTAAGTGAAAAGACTCAACAAGGATACTCGATAACAAATTTCAATGTAAATGTAATTGTTTTGCTGTTCTGGAAAAAAAAGAAAGTAGCAGCTTTTTAATTGCAATTAATATTTACAGATTTGTAATATATTTCACTTGGAACTGAGCTCAACTCAAGTTGAAGACAGTTCTGTTTCTGAATAGTCTGTTTATTTCCAGGTAGAATATTTGAGGTAACATGCTTGGGTTGGGGTTTTTTTTGTGGTTTTTTTTTCACTCACCCTGTTTAACCAATGAGCATCTAACAAGTCAAAAAATTCAATCCAAAACACAAGTCATGGACCTTCCCCTGACTGCCTTGGGAAACCACCAGGAGGAAAAAACTGTTCTCCCACAACCTGTCTGAACTCCAATCGCAAACAAATGATTAATTTATATGAGATACTACGAGCTAGGTTAAAACTTGACAGGATAATTTGCAGAGCATATGAGAACATTCCTGAGATAAGAAATTAAAAAGATTCACTGCAAGTAGAGTAACTGTTATATGCTTTGCACTTAACACATGTAACCTTAGAATCACTCGCACATTAATATTCAAACAATGGGGCTTGCAAAATATTTGAGGCCTTAAACATCCTGCAGTGTTTGTGAGGCCTCACGAGGGACATATACCCGTGGTATCAAGGTTATGAACACACTGCTAACAGAACAAAGCAGGATTATCATGCTCATTCTCTTCCCATCAGACAAATATACACACAGGCATACATGTAATCCTTGCAAAATTGTCTAGCTCCTGCATCAGCTAATTTAACTTTCCCTAAATCTCAAACATTACCTAGTAGCAAGGAAATCAATAGATTTGTCTGACATTGTTGTGTTCATCGCTACATTCCTAAAATAAATTTTCATATTCCTAAACTAGAAAAATACGAATATGATTTCCCCAATTTCAGGTCCATTAGTATTCTCCTGTAAAGATAAACATTGAATACTCAGTCCAATAGTCCAATGCAGTCCAAAAGTGCTCCAAGTAATTCAATTTTGAAGAAGGTCTTAATAATATATGTAGGAGCATTTTACCTGTAGTAGCAGTAATATTGATCTCATCATTAAGGTTTGCAGCATTTTTAAAACCCATTACCTTCCTGCACATTAGCTCTCACTAGCAGAAAGGACATCACTTTTGCTGTTAACTTCTGGCAGACATCAACACAAAAAGGTAATTCTACCTGCTAGAGTGTCTGCCTGACTGCTTGATAATGTCAATCAATAAGCAAAATCACTTTCTCACAGTTATCATAAAACAAGATACCTGTTACAAATTCAAATACAAAAGTTTTATTTCTGTATTCAAAATATTAATGAGCCTTAAAACACTTACTCACACATTTACTAACATACACTTCATGAATATCAGTAGATACACTCATTCATTACTTTTTGTACTTTATAAAGTAACAGCAGCTGGATGACACCAAAACGGATTTACAACATTGACGGCCAGTGTGTACAGCAGGTCATCACAGACACTACTGAATCATAAAAGACAGACCTGTCAAGTCTCAGATAAAGCTGGCAGTTGATGATGATAAATTATTTACTAAGTGTTCTTGTTGAACCATTAGGGAAATCCTTTCTTCTTCCTTCACCATCCATTCAACTCAACACTACGTGCTTGTTTTTAAACAATATAGAGCAAAAGAAAGCACGTTTTCAGAACAGCAAACAATAACAGACGTAAATATGAGGATAACAGCTAGGGATAGCCCCGCGTTACAAACTTGAAAGTGCTGGGATTCTCATCAACAATATCAAAATTGCTCAGAATAACGTATCTGGTGAAAGCTTCTAATTAGGTTAGCAAGGAGACTGGGTGGGTGTAAAAGTATTGAAGATAGTTAGGCCAGAAATAATTTGAGAATAGTCAGCATTGCTTGCTTATACCACCATATTTTTTGCCCTGCCTAAGTGTTCAAGAACACTCATCTTCTACCCTACCAGCTTGCTACTCAAGTATGAGCTGTGCATGCAGTTACTTAAACATTTCAAAATCCCCCAAAAATTCAGCTCCACTATCAGTTTGTCTGGGTATACAGCTGAAACCCGAACAATTCAACTGTGAAACAACACACTTCTAGGTTCACAAAACAGCTCTAGCAGTAACCATAGACCTCAGAGGATTTTGGACATGCTCAGTTCAAGCTCCTTATCAAAAGTTGGTATTAATAGAAATATTTAATCAAAAAGTTATATAGGATTTGCCAAAATACAGAAGATTATTTTGACAGTGAATTAGTAATTTGTTATTCTTCAAAGGCAGAAAACAATTTTAAATAGACTACAAATTTTCCTTACTATAGTAAGACTAACACACCTCAAAATCACAGCAGTAAACTTTTAAGCTCCTCTAGGATGGGATATACTCTAATCCACTAGAAACTGAAATATCTTGAAAGCAAACAAGTATATAGCAAACAGTATTCATTAGTGCATTAATACTAGATGAACTTACATTGTTTCCATCTACTAATATAATTGTTGATGATAGGGTGCTGAGAAATCAATAATTTTTAAATATCAAGAAGAAAAACAATATTTGTGATCTTTCACAATAATTCAAATTTTAAAATAGATCAGTGATTCCATATAATATCTGTATAGATTTCTAGGCATTCCATTTCTAAATTAGACCAGGCAAGCATTCACCTACGAACTTCCCAAGTCAAAAAAACTATAAAAAATAAAAACGTACAAACGAAAAAAAAAAACACACAGAGACAACTTCAGCTGGGGCAAGTCTGTTATTCCGTTCAAGTCACTGAAAACTTACACCAATATAAGATTGGTATCAAACAACTGCATGCTTACAATATCTGTATGCAGGCAGTTGTTTGATCCAAGTATTAAAACATACACATTATTTACACCATGTTTTTAACAAATACTCCAATGAATCTAAAAAACATAGCTTGAAGAGTAAACTTTAGTTATTAAAAATCACATATTAGTCCTATTTATTCTGAACTTTGAAGCCATATAAGAAAGAGGGAAAGAAATATTAGTATGTAGTTGTTGACATTACTTTGTCATGATAAATAACAATAACAATCAGGATTCTCGTATACAGTAAGCTGAAGCAAGACTTTAGAAAACTTTAGTGCCTTGCAAATACTTACAAAAATAAACATGCATGCACATCAACCCATTACTAATAACCTCTTTAGAAGGTGAAAAGTTAAAAAAATTATTTTACATGTATAACAAGTTGCATACAGAACTATTCCCATTAGATTTCAGCATGCTGTAAGATTCTACCTAGTGCCATAATGATGCTTGAAGATATTTTCCGATACTTGCTGAGGGACTGCTATCTTGATTGGAAGGCCAGAACTCACAGCACAGGTGCACTTTTCACTCTAACATCCACTGAGATTTGGCAGCATCATGTAACAGTCACAATCTCATCCTAAATAGACAATTCTAGAAAACAACAGGGTTACCGATCACCTATTAATACAATGCCTGCTCTGCTGAAGGCACCGTGTGTGACCCCTGGGAAAGTTCCAGTCTCATGCACCAGCCCATACTGCAGCACTCATCCAAGCAATAAAAGTTCTTCAAAGAGGTTAAAAAATATAGTAAGAACTGTTATTTTTAAAATTCAGTCATAACCAAGTTCCTTATTAAAGCAATAGAAGTAGTATAGACACAAGAAGCTCTTAGTTTTCATCCCTTATCTTCACAGGAAAAAACACCTGTTATTTCTGGTGCTTACTCTAAACAGAAGGATAAAATCCTGAGAGAAAAAAAGTATGTTCTTTCACAAGATCAGGAGTTACAGGAGCTCAGGCCTTACAGGGAACCTGATCCAAAGTCTTCTAACTGTTGATGAATGCTCTGTAGGCTTCAATGACCTTACCTACCATCATGTCAACCTGTAATTAATACCACCTTCTATGAAAAAGACTTAGGTTACTAGACATGCTTAAGTACAAAAATCAAAGCTCACTTGCACGAAAGGGATTATTTGCTTCCACTCCCTCAGAGGTCAAAGACATTTTCAGCTTTAACAACAAGGTACTCCGATTACTGAGTTCATTAAATGCACGGGGGATTTTCTTCTTTTTTTTAATAATTAACATACCTGAAGTTTGATATGATTTCTAGCATCTAATTTACACGGTAAGATGTTTGTGTTTTGAATTTCTGAATTGCTTCTGTGTGAGTGGTAGACTTTGATAAGTTTTTAATTAAACTGATAATATCACTTTAAAAGCTAAAACATCTAGAGTATAAAGGACAGAAGTAATAACAGATTTTATAAGGCTTAGCAGCTTTATAAGCTTGCTTGCTTTGTGGAAGAAACTGCTTTTGTGAAAATGCGTATTTGCCATTTGATTGCTTCTGAAGAACATTTAAAGAAGGTTAGACACCCCTGGCTTTAAGAAGTATTGTGTATTATGGTTCCAACAATACAGTTTTGTTTTGCATTTCAAAATGGGAGGGCTGTAAACCTTTCTTGCTGAATTAAATAGCTCTGCATTTCATGCTCTCTGCTCCTCTGAGAAAGGCAGCTTTGCCTGTGTGTTAGATTCTATGCTATAAAATGACATTTCTACTTAATTATGTTGTACTTGCAGTTTAACTACTACAACTATTTAGAAAATATGACAAACATCCTAAGAGTGGGCCAGCTTTTAAACAGGTGGGTTCCAATCTGGCTCATAAACACTGAAATTCAGCAGTACATCATCTCGGAAATGTTTTGCATGCAACTAAGGAAGGAAGCAACCAAGCAGTTTTCAAAAACACAGAGCCTGTAACTGGGGATAAAATACCTCCAACAGAAGCTGAACATTCCGAGCTTTTGAACACCTCCTACAAAACAACCAAATAACTACAAAGGCTAAAAACTGGCAAGACTCTGGCAAGTCTACCTACATTGAAATTCACTAAACTGAACAGGAGGACTGTTTCCTATATGGGAACAGATATCAATCTAAAATAGTAAAATCCCAGAATCAAGGCTTCAGCTGCCACACTAAAGATTTTTGAGAATTCTATCAAATTCTCTTCACTGAAAGCGAGTATAGAAAACCTCAGCTGGCATTGAAAAGCAGATTCATCAAAAGGCACTTAGTTGAACATTTTGCCCCAAGTCTCCACATCTTTACCTGATTGATAGGAAAGCTGATTCTTACCAGATATGCTGGAAGTTTGGCTGCTATTATGACTCACTAGATGTTTCCAAAACCTAACATCAGACAGCAGTAGCAGGAGACACAGGACTCAGGTCAAAGTCAGGCTGTTTGAATCAGAGTCAGATACCTGTTCTCTAATCCACTCTCAGATCCGCATGGCTTACCACGGAAAGTCCACTGATATCAACATGACTCCACGCAGGGACAAAGTGCAAAATTTTTTAAGTAAGCCACAGTGCAGAAAAGATAATTATTGCAATCCCATCTTAGCTTGAATGGAATATTTAAGGAAGTCTTCTCAATGTTCTCTTAAACCACAATTTAAACACTTGCCAAGTATGAGTTTAACCTCACAGTAACATGTTTAACGCAATGAGAATTTGACACACAGAGGGGCAAGACCATACTGTTTGTTATGTGCCTAGAAAGCAAATCACTGTTGTGTTTGTGTTTTCCCTTGGGTCCCTATTTTTATGGCAGATTTCCACTATCTTTGTATTTCAGAGGAAGCATCCTATGACTAAACAAAGCCCTTGATTTTGTAAGTAAAGAAAGTAATTTATTTTTAAGTCCTGTCATTTCTTAAGGAGCACTAAACTGATAAACTAAGAAACCTGAAATTATAATTAAGAACTGGTTTGAAAGGTACTTCAAATACATGTATATTTTCAAAAAAATCTTTCCACAGTATAAACTTATTCATTCTAACCTCAAAGAATACTAGTCCAATACCTTACCAATAACAAACCCACAAGATAAATTCCAAACATTAAACAATTTTACAGAAGAAGATTCAACGCATATTATTTTACTTCAGTTACACCACATTATTTTTCTTTCTAAGAATTTGTATAACCATTATTAACTGAAAGAGTCTGAAAAACACTCCTGGACACGTTTTTCTTGCTCCACATCAAAACAAAAATTAAACCTTTTTTACTTCTTCTGCTGAAACAAGTGCAGCCCATGCAAGCTCTGGAGTGAAGTCTCTAGCTGTGTATTTGACTATCAAGGCTACCATACCACAAGGCTCTTATTTAACTTCATCCTACATATGAACAAATTTCTGTAAAGGTAAGGCAAACTCAGCAATAGCTCTGCACTTGTATTTAGCTTTGAAACCTGCTACTATGTTTTTAATTTTACTGTATTTTGTTATTTTTTTAATCAGTTTGATGTATAGCACACTCTTATTGTTCAGTAAATTATTACCTGAATAATTTATTTACGGGCAACAAATATTTGTGTCTGCCTAAGAGTGGCTTGTAAGGCTGTAGGGCTTTCTTCATCTTTCAGTGTAGAAAATATGTAGCTAATTAGAGTGAGAACATCACATATTTAGGGGAAGATATTTTAGCCCTGTCTCTCACAGAAAGCAGTCTTAAAAAAAACAGGCAGACACCTCACTTCCCTCTTTCTCCTAAACACCTCTTAATCTATAGGCAAATGTCTTTTTTTTTTTTTGAGATATCAGTCTCGAATAAACAACAATCATTTAAGTTTCACAGAAAACAGGATAGGCTGACAGATTACTAAAACCCTTCTGAACGGGCAAAAGGATACAAGAAAACCTATCTAAGAGAGCCCACGAGAAAAGCTCCTGTACAAGGGTGCTCATAATTAAGGATCTGGCAACTCTGCAAGACAAACCCATGCAGTATTATTTGCAAGCATTCTCGCCTTCATTACAAGAACGCAGTAACGTAAGTGCTGAGTATATTAAAAGAGATGGATAGATGTGTTTTGATATGCAGCTTGACTTAGGGTTATAAAAATACAAATTTAGTGGTAAGTACAGCCTGGAAAAAGGACTAATGTTTACACTGGTAATACTCCAGGAGTATGTTTTTGAGGCTTAAGATTTAGATTTCAATAAAATTCTCCTTTTATTGTCCTCCTCTGGGAAATTAGATATGCTTTCATGCTTTAGAAGCTTCAGTAACAATCTGCTAATGCAAACTCCTAAAGTTGGATCAACTGACTTTACTACCGAAGCTCAGAGCCTACCTACAACCTGTTACACCTTCACTGACAGCCTCAGGGAGATACTATGTAGGCACGAATTTGTCTGAAGATCAGGCAGTCTATCTGCACACCATGGGGACTTAAGCGACTACTCAAATTGCCTTACCTCCTGTGCCATTCATCAGCTCACTAAGCTAAAACTAGATGTGGCAATGAAATTGCCCAGTGACCACAGTTACCACAGTTATCATAAATAATGACAATTTCATTTTGCAAACATAAACTTTCTACAGATAGGAGATACCCAGAGCACCAATCAATTCTCACACAAAAGACCTGAAGGACCACTCCACTTGTAAATAACCCTACTTTTTTCCCCTGAGTAAAAATAAAGGGCGGGGGAGGGGGGCAACAAACCTCAAAGTGAAACAGAAGAGTTGTTCTATTCCAATCCCCAAAAAATCCAGTGATTCCTTTGCAGAAAACTCTCTAATCACTGTACTGAAATTTAATCGCCTGTAAGACCAGACTTGTCAGAAATCTATTGAACAAAGTTCAAAGTAAGAACCTGCCTCCATAATCCAAGCTGCATTAGGTCTGTGCATAGTCCCAAAGGGGATAATTAGGTTTGCAAGTCTAATCATCCACTGTAATAGAACAGCCTTTGTTCTTACCAAGCAGGCCTTGTTTCGGTTCACCATCTGAGAAATGGGAATATCTGATGTCAATAATCAATTGACCTAAAGAAAACATTGTGCATTTCAAGAACTTCAGAGGTTTTGAAAACAAAGTTCTCCTCTCCTCCTGCACCAAATACAGATATTTGTGAAGAACATTTAAGACTGGCTCTTTGAATCCTAATGATTCAAATGTATCACACAACCAATTACAGATATAAAGTGTAATCACACAGCCTCTCCTTATGTGATACGGAAAGAGAATTTCATATGGGTAGATTTGCTATATAGTTTAACTTACTGTGTGTACATTCTAGTCTACAGTTCTCAGGTGTCAAAAACTGAACAAGTGTATAAATGTTTATGCTACCACCCTTGATACCCCTCCAGTTTGACCAGCTTTAGGTGGAATGTCAGTAAAAAACAGGAAAACATTTTAATTAAATGCAAGATTTCCCTCTTGGCGCAGACTCCTTTACTTCTCTGCAGCAGAACATCTGCTGGCCATAGACGCATGCATACGCACTTCGCTTCATGCAAATGATTTGCTACACAAATTATCTGTAAATAAGCATTAAGCCCAACATATCCCATGCATTTCATTTTGCAGCATGTGCAAAACAGATCTTGCAAATTCAGAAAGCGTAGAGTTCTTGTGCTCAGTCCAAAGAGGTGAACCGGATTCCTGAGTATCTGTTAGTTTAGCTGGAAATACTGCTCATTATACAAATACTGGAAAACTCTAGATACTCCTTGAACAACAGATCTGGAAAGAAAAGATCAGCTGCTTGTGGAATTCATTCACAGTATCAATTGGGACTAGAATTTTTAAAAGATTACATGGTTAGGCATTTTTTTAATCTTTAAATTACTAAAATCTTAACAGTCACGATTACTGTTCCCTAAATGAATCAAATTCTTTTTTAATCAATCTGGTCCACAAAAAATCTATAACAAAAAACCCAAGCTGAAAAGAACTGTTGCTCAAAGTTGTTTTATTTAAATGGTTTCTCTACTTCTTTAAGCAAGTTGTTCACTGCTGTAAGAAACAAAGTATATTGATTTTATAGGAATTCTTTGAAATCAATGCATTCTTAAAAGCGCAATTTCCCCCATCTTTTTACAAATGAGAGTATGTATATCCACCTAAAAAATTTTTCTCTCATGAAATGAAAATTTAAAAACAAATAAAAAGAATGTTTGTAATGCATTATACCACTCCTAAATTTCTGCACTTGCACTACTAACAATGGATTTTATATAAATAACCCAAAAGAGGGAAAGCCACATATAATGTGCAGGAGAGGCCTTCAATAAAGAGTAGGAAAGCAATGACCTGAAGTTTGGGGTGAGGTTGTTTTTTTTTTTTCCTTTCTCAATTCTTAATACTGCCTTTTCTCCCAACATACCAGTTTCAACACAGCTACTACTCACCAATGGCACATATGGGATATTACACTATCAAGAGTGACTAGTACATATTTTTAGCCAGCTCAGGTTTCACATTGTGAAAGAAATTTCTTTAAATGGTACTGTGGTGACAGACATTGTTATGGAAAAGTCCCATTTTAATTTTAAGACATCACAGAATTAGGTTTGGTTGTTTGCTTTTAATTTACAGAACAATAAAAGTCAGCACCTTCCCTACTGATAATGAAAGACATTATTGAGACAGATCTGCCTCCATGTTTGAAGTCTCTGCAGCCTAGACCTTTTTTCCTGAGAAGCACCATCTTTAACCAAACTGATTTTCTTGTAACAAGGGGTGTAATTCACAAAACAGAAGCCCAAACCTCAATCTAAAAGCATCACAATAGTAAGATGAATTTGGGAAGAGAATGTAGTTCACATTGCAAATTCTAGATCCGATGCCAAAATCTGCATCATTCGGGCATCTGGCTCTGCTACTCTTTTTAATTGCATCACCTTGCTCAGTTTGGGTAGAAGGTTGAATTTTCTTAGCCAGTTCAGACCAATGTTTGTATCTCAATAAGCAGGAGATATTTTCACTGAATAGAAAGGTAAACTGAGCAACAGAGTGCCTATCACTAGCAATTACAGAAGCCCTTATCTGCTTTCTCACTAAGATGTCTTTTGCCTACTTATGCTAGTTTAGACTGTTAATAACACTGAAAGTTGACTGTGGCAAATAACTGCTACTAAATATTATTGAACTAAACCCAAAGTAATCCATGAAAACGTTTCGAATTTCCTTACTACTTCTGAACAACTTGACATACTCTGTAACTTATTATTTCTCAGTCTAAGAAATAATTAGGTACCCAGTAGATCCTACTCTCAGCTACCTCTAACCCACAAGCCTGACAGCACTTCTAGTCCTTTAGTGAATGCCCACAGCTGGCTGGCTTTACGTGCCAGAGTATTTGCTTTATAATCTGGTTCCCCTGAGGCAGAAGATGGCACACACGGGCCAGAATGAGTCATGATGGGTCCATAAACTAGACAGGACGGGACCAAAAAAACCAGCGAACATTACACGACATAACACACCTTCCCTGCACTTAAATAGGATAGTACTGCAGTGAAGTGCAGTCTCAAGAGAGCATAAAAAAAATATAATTGAAATGCTATATAAATTGTGTAGTTGCTAAATCAGATTCTCTTGCCATAACATACCACCTCATCAGTGTCATTCTATTTGCCCCAATTATATCAGTCACAAAGTTACTAAGCAAAATTAAAGCAAACTTCATTCACAAATGAAACACTAAGATCAGGTTGCTTGACTGAAGAATTGTGAAAAGTAACCAAACTGCAGACAGCAAACCAAACCTTTGTTCCTCAGATTAGGATGTTTCCAAAACACAACAGGAACAAACATTTTTGTATAAATCAGTTTCAATACAGGGACAGCCATCAACTCTCTTCTTCCATTGACTTTCTCAGTGGCATAAGTAGGCATGAAGTATACAAACATGTACGTGACTTTCAACAAACCAAGCCTGCATTATCAAACGTTTGTTTCATTGCTAGGAGCATAAACTCTACAATGTGTTCATGCAATATGGAATTTACAGTTTTCCATACTAAAATCCGTTTTGAAACTGGGATTAAGTGAAATTAGGCAGTATGCCCTATCCAATACTAGAATCTCTTATAAATTACACATGTCAGCACACCTACCTTACTAATTCAGAAACAATGAAAACATTTCTCAAAAATTCCAATGGTAACAGTCAAGTCCTCAAAGACCACTGCATCTACTCGGAGGAAAGTTCATCACTCTTACCCCAATAACCTAAAGAGGATTACTTCTGCCAACAAGGACATACTTCATTACAATCAGAACACATTTCTTAAAAAGCCAACCAATCAGCACAGGATAATTTTTTTCAGTAGTTTTTCTTCCATCATGACTCTTTAAAATTCAAATGCCACCTCCTCCCCATTTTACTAAACTTCTAATCAAAAGCAAACCTTTTGTCATAACATACCAGAGAGCCCACACTGCAGAAACATAAAACATGCTAACACAGCTACCATCAAAATAATTGGCATAAGAAAAATAAGTACTTTCAGATCCTTCATTCTAGAGTTGAATAAACTTCATTTGGCCTACCACGTGCCCTCAGGTGAAAATAAACAGCTACTACACCACACAGCTCATTAAGGGGTGGGGCAGAGGAGAGGGGAATCGCACTTGCCAGGGGACCTCCCAGAAAAAGTCACTCTTGACTCTGGAGACTCTCAGTTACCTTTTGAAGATGAGTCTAGGAATTAAAAATAGTATTTTGGATACCAAAACCACTGATTCAATAGAAAGCACATTGAAGCTTCAAGACCAGTTTCATAAAATTGTAAAGTATCTGTGACTTTACCCTATTCCAGCAAGTAAATTAATATTAATATTTCCTTACCTACTGCATCCCTCCAGGCAGGTCCCCACTTCTTGGGTTGGTGATGCTGATTCAACAACTTCTCAACTGCAGCAAGCTTTGCCCGTTACCCTCTGGTCCACAGGAAGTTCCTCTTGAACTGTCTTTGGCCTGGCTGGCTGGGTCTCCCTCTCTGCATGGCAAGCTCCACTGGCACCGTTCCCACCATGCTCTGCAGCGTCCTGAAGCTTCTGTTTCTTGAGAGTGCCTGCTCAGCAGCTCCCTCGGCAGACAATCTCTCCTTTCCTCCAGGAGGCTCCTGTCAGCAGTCACTTCAAAAGAACTTAGTCTAGCACAGAGCAAAAGAAAAATTAAACAAAACCCAAATATTTCTGTCACAATCTTTCACTTTTTTAAGTACTTTTTCTTATAGCTTTGAAAAAGCAAAATTGTTCCATTGCTTACAACATCTTAGAAAAATTTTTTTGAGAAGAACACAAAGAAATGGGAAAACACAAAGGAAAAGCACAGAATGAGCTTCTCCCCTCAGTAACAGTTAAAAAAAAAAAATCTGTTTCTATAATATGCAAAGAAAATTTCATCCAGCTCAAATATTTAACAATACTCAAGTGGTAAGGCTTCATAGCATATCACTTGGATTCCTTCTCATACTCATAGAAGCTGGGAACAGTACTGAACATGCAAAGAATCCCATGTAAGTGAATCCTCTAACACATATGAGCTCACCCCAGTTGCTCCCTGTCTGAGAGAAGGGGGGAAGCTATTAAACAAAAGTATTTTGTTTTTTCTTTTCTCAGTGCACACATTGTGCATTATCTGTTTGACTTCACATCTATCCCTTCCCTTCAGGAAAAAAAAAACACATCACAATGTAGCACATGAAAGCTCACTCTTCAGAGTACAGTCATTCACTTCAGCAGGTGCTAAACTGATATCATTTGCACTTTTCCACAGATGGAGCAACACCAGCATGAAAAACGTCGTTAGATCCACTCCTCATTGAAAAAGTGGCAAGGCAGATGAAAATTAAAGCTCTGAGGACAACCTGAAGACTGCTCACCAGTGAAACCTGCAAGCTCAGAGCAGCTTTGCTAGCCTGAGGACACTGCTGAAGTGGGGACCTCTATGTAGCCCCAGGTTATTTCCCGTTCACATTCCCATTCACTGCAGATGATTCCTAATAATAATATAAACTACATTGACCACTCCATCTGCTGTTCTTTTTAAGTTTCACAAAATCTAAACTTACTTGAAAAGCATTACTATGATTAATGCAATATTTCGAGTTCCTGAGCCTAGATGAACAAGAATCTTTTTTGGCACTTGTATATAACATAGTCTTTAATCTATTCATTTTGCAATGCATAATAATTTCCCTCCCCCCCCCCCCCCCCAAAAAAAAAGATGTAATGAAGCATTCATTTCCTTCCATAAAATAAAAGCTAGTGCTTGGCCACTATATAAGTTTCACCTGTTAAACATGAAGAAGGTATATACAGAGCAGTTAATATCTGGAATATGTATCTCGGGGAAAAAAAAAAAAGGCAGGATTTTATCAGAAGTTAGAAATAAATCAAAATCCACAACTGATTCTCTAAAAAGAGATAGGTCTCACTTCCCTAGCATAAAAAATAAATATACTGGGAGTTACACAGCGTTGAAATATTTAATGCTGTTGAATTGAAACGAGAAAGATACTGCTTTAAAGTATTTCATCTTCTGTAATAATTTTTCTTTTTACTTGATTTTAAAAAGAAAAAGTTATTTCAATGTTTTAATAAGCAGAAAATCTTTTAAATAGAAAACAAAGAGTCTATGTTTCAATAACTTTAAAAAAAGAGGTTAAAGAGTAGCAAATTCTCTTTTTAAAGAGTAATAAAAAAAAGAGTTGCCATGGATATGAAATAAAAATATATTCCTCCCTTCCCCTTCCAGCTAAAACACAAGTATTTTAGGCTACGTTTGAAAGTGTTTCAAAATGAAAAACGGACAGGATGTGTAGTAACAATGTAATTATCCTGTAAATGTTCACTAACAACTGGCTAAAGTCCAAATGTCTTGGTCGCACCACTCAGTGGTTATTTAAAGTAGCAACCCCAATGAAGCAGACAAGCTACTTTTATGAACAGCCATGAACCCTTTTTTTCCACTACTAAAAGATCTGAACTCCAAGGTGGTCAGTTTTGCCCCAACTCTACATTCCTTAAATTGCCAGCTGTAACACTACCTAAAATAAGAAGCAATCTATTATCCTGTAGAAGAAAAAATGAAGCAGAAAGGAGTAGAAAACGGAGGCCTTAGGGAGTTATGAAAACCTATTTGAATATTGAAGCTATTGATTTTTTTTTTTTTGCTGCGACCCCTCAATCTATGGTTTTATCCATTTACCCTGCTTTAAATTAAACTGACAACACAGCACTGAAAATGAGTCATTCAAAGTGGTAAAACTTTGACCTCATAAATCTCAAATGATGACGACAGGCTACATGCTTGGTAGAATCAACTATGGAAATTTCAGTACGGGCAGAATTTTACTTACAAAATTGCCTGGACAGAGCATTTCAATGTGTAAAAAGCTTGTTTAAACTTTAAGGAATTTATCAGAATCGTGGCCAATCCACACATTCTGGTGGCTGAAGATACAGCCCAGCACACAACAAAGAGCACAGACGCCTCTAAGTCATTCAAAGAGTGCTCTACTTCATCCTATATTAAATCCATCCATAAATATGAATTCAGTAGAGGTAGATTTGAACTCCAGCAGAGAGCTGCCAATTAGCCCTATGCTATCTAATATGCTGTGCAATAGAGATTATACCCACGAACCCTGGGAAGATGGCTTATAGTTTTGTACAAATCCATACACTTTGCGTATCTTGCAGGTTATATAAAAATTTTGTTTAAATATTGTTAAAACTGAAAGATAAAACACCATTTAGCAAAAACACAGAAATTAAGGTGGCCCCATACACCTTAACTTAGTGCATCTGCATGCGTGGAAACAAATAGCATCTGCGTTTATGTGCCTCAGTTGAATTTCCTTTAGTCCAGTAAAACGTAAAAATCACTTTGAGTAAACAGCTCTCATTTCTCTTAGTCTGGAAAAATGCAAAAATCACTTTGAGAAAATCTCTCTCTCATGCACTCAATCACATTGTAGAGCCAAGGAGGACAAACAGCTGAACCTCCTTTCTCGAGGAAACTGGCCAGTGCCCACGCAATTAGGCTGCTGGGAGTCGAGCACTAACACTTGTCACTGTCAAGCACTTTATTTTGTAATCTTTAGAAGGAAATAACAAACTTTGCATGACTTTCCCCTCGGGAAGACACCAAACCCTGTCAGTTTCTTGCGAGTTTCACCATTAGGGTTAGCAGCCAAGCTGGCGCAGGGATCGCGGCAGGACAGGCACCTTCACACCAACCCACGCAGGCTGGGGGTTGCCACCAGCGTGTGACCGACTTCAGAGCAGGAGGTAACAGACCCGCGCAACAAGAGCACAGCCACCCCGAGGGAGCCAGACTCGCAGGACAGCAATCTCACCTTTTGTTCGGGTAAGCTTTGTGGCAGCCATCTCCCCACAGCACTAGTCACCCGAAGGGGTGAGCCACAGCCAATTTCGCAGCAACTGAGGGAGAGAAACTGCACAGTATTCACGATGCACAGCAAATAAAGGAAGAAGAGAAAAAAAAAAGGCAAACAAAAAACACGAGCACAATCACAGCAGCATTGCACAAGCAGCTTAAGGCGCTTGAGAAACCAGAGCATACAGCGCCCGCGCCGCTTCCTCCCACCCCTTATAGTTTCCAGCACATTCTGTGTTGCTAGGCAGACTTCGCCTCAGCACACGGCGTGGAGCCAATCCCCCTCGAGTTGGGGGGCGCGGTTTTTTTCTATTGGTGCATTCGGACCCCTCTTTTCTCATGCCTCCAGCCCGCTGCCCCACCCTCTCCCCCGCCCGCCGGGGGTGTTCCCGCCTTCGCGGCGAGGGCTCGTGCGGGGAGGGGCGGGGGGAGCGCTGGGGAACGAACGTCC
The DNA here is from genome assembly GCF_009769465.1 of Tauraco erythrolophus. Lineage (NCBI taxonomy): Eukaryota > Metazoa > Chordata > Aves > Musophagiformes > Musophagidae > Tauraco > Tauraco erythrolophus. Next base: position 14,862,856 of record NC_141479.1, on the reverse strand, counting down.
CGCGGCCGGTCCTGCTCCCGCATCCCCGAAGGCGAGACAGAGGAAGGGAGGAAGAAAGGAAGGAAGGGGACGGAGGGATGTAAGCCCCCTGGGAATGCTGCTGTGCAGGAACAGCGGGGTATGGAGCAGGGACAGCCTTTGTGGCTCAGCCCTGTTCGTTTTGTGTCAGCCTGCATCCCGTCCTGTGGGAACTATAGGAATGTATATATACCCAGCTGTCATGGATCACTTTCACTTTTTCTCCTCTGGCTATTCTCTGGCATTTTTGGGGCAAAGCATTTTTAATTTAGGAAAATTCATACAGATGTTAAGATTCCAATGATATTTCCTAAAGAAGAAAGGAGAAAATATCCAGTCCATGTATAACAAAGTTAGTAGACTGCCTTTTGCCTCTCAACACAGGCAAAAGCAAGAGCCCACTTCAGGAGCTGCTCAATATACCTTTTGTCCTGTCTTGTCTCCTACTCTTCTCTCATCCCCAGAATCAGAGGAGAAATGTCCAAGCTGGAAACCTTTTAACTTATGTAATTGAATTTTGCTGAAGTCAAAACCAAACAGAAGTAATTTCTTGTAAGGAACAATGTCAGAAAACTTTAATGATAGGTGACCATGTCTTTCCCCAAAGTAAATTTCATCCTGCTGAAAGACTGAGCAGCAATGACAAGCGACCAATTCTCTTAAAAGACTTAAAACTATTACTTGAATCCATGAGGAAAGAAGTTGAGGGAAGGATAAATAGAGAAGCTAGAGGAAAATCAGCAGTTGTTAGGGTTAAAGTACAGATCATTTGAGAGGATTGTAACTACGTGGCCTTAAGTGACACTCAAAAGGGATTTCCAAGGCATTGGTCCTGGTTTTATATTTGCCCATTAAACGTAAGGTCAATGGACTCTGAATCAAGGAAGAAGAGAGGCTGCCCAGCTGCTTTTTCTATCAGAACAGCAGCAGTGCTGGTGAGAGATCAGTACAGCTTTGAGTGGAAACAGGCTATTTATGAACCTAGAGGAATTTCAAACCTCAAGTGAAGTGAATGATCTTGTCAAATATGCCAGTCCAGAAGATATTATAAGGTAGGGCCAGATGAGTCAGAGGGCAGCTCAAGAACAAGGAAATGGCCAGGCCACTTCTGGGCTGCTACTCAGTACTGAGAGGACCAGAAGGTAGACAGCAACTCCGAGTTAAGTCAACCTTCAGACAAACGTGAAATCTGATTTCCATCATTCTGCAAACTTACAGCTCTGGGTGTTCACTCTGGCCCGTCCTTTCATATTTATATCCCTCTAGCTGAACAGTTTAGAGCCACAGAAAAGGGCTTAGTGTAGAACCATAAGAAGGGGCTCAGTTTCACAGGTAGACTTCCTGAAAATTAACAGGGCTTAAGCAATACTAATAGATAGGTAATTGTGTAGTTACAATGGAATCAGCTAATTAAAGTGATCCCAAATGGGAAATATCCACTGTTCTGTTTTGGCAGGCAACACAGGAAAAATTACTCGCTGCTTGTATGTATCCCTGAGACATTTATATCTCTAATTCCAGACCTTTTCTCTGTCTGAGTTAAGGATTAAAATCTCTTATGAAAATAGTGTTAACAGGAGAAAAGCAAACAAGAAAGCTTAGTTCTGAGATGGTAGTTACATTCTGAAATTTCAGTTTGGAAAGTGGTATCCTCCCATTCTCATCAAATTTCATCTTTACCATTCTTCAGCACATGCTTATTTATGGCAAAGCCAAAGTTTGTTTTCACCAAACAGTGAAATCAGAGACCAAACTAGGATGAACTAATATTTATTTGCTTTTTATGGTGTTAGCCTTTGTGACGAAAAGAGACTCGACTACAAGGTTCAAGCAAACGGTTTATTTGCACTGCGCTTACAGGTTTAACTGCAAGGTCCAAGATAACAATTTACTTGAACTGCACTTGGAGATTCAATACGCCACTATTGCAGGTTTTTATGGATACAGTGGAGGAATGCACTATTGCAATTTAAAAGCAAGATATACACTATTACAATACACTATCACAACACACAAAAGAGTCACGGAATGCACTATTGCAGCACACAAAGAGACGACACACAAGCTAAATAATCACTTACCCCTCCAGGCAAGGGCTCTCAATCCCAGGGAAGTTACCTTGGCCGGCGTCCCGATCAAGGGGGGAAGAATCTCCTAATCTCCTCACAGACCAGCTGTGTATTTGGAGAAGCAGCTCCCGATTCCCAACCCAAATCATAGGGCTTTTATCCCCTGATTTACGTGACTGTGTAGGTACTATGCCTGAGGGGGTCTTTCGGGGTGTGAAAGGGAGTTTCCCCTTATCGATCGTCGGAATACACAAAGTTGTCGGCTGAAGCAGAAACCTTCCAGCTTCCCTGGAAGCTGGCGACATTGAGTCGCCTGTGTGCTGGGCATTGCCGAGAAACTTGATTTGGAGCTGTGAGCCGGATGATCCATGCAGCCTTCTAAAACAAGTATAAAGAAGTAAATGGGATTCTCTCCCATCTTCAGGCTCAGCATCAAACATTTACTGCATCAGGGCTGCACAATTGTTGAGGATTATTGAAGATGTGAAAAAAAAAGTAAATTTATCGTATCCTTTTATCACTTAGAGAATATTTGGGACAAGCATGGTGCCATCCTACTTCCATAGAAAAACACAAATGTTTTAGCTGGGTGACAGCTTCAGTCTCTGGGTTGTGCATCCTACTCACCCCCACTGGTGTGAAATATGGAGCAAAGAAAGAATAGATGAGAAAGCAAAAAAGTAAAGAAATTTATTCATAAGTTCACTCATTTTTATGAAAATGTGTTGTCATGCATTTTTGTTATGCAACAAATACAAAGTATGATTTTTTCATCACTTGTATGAAGGGGAAAGGGAGTGATGACTATCTGTTTTAACCTGTAGAGTCTTTAGCAGCAAGAACAGTCTTTAGAAATAATAGGATGAAATAATAATTATAATTTAAAAAAATCTTTTAGTGGAAGCAGAAGGTGTAGGGATAATGTTGAAGAAATACTGGAAATCCATTTTCTCAAACTTTTTAAAGGTAGCCAGACAAGCCATTAGTAAAACTAATGTAAGACATAATCCTGCAGTAGCAAAAACGAGTACATGACTTAATGCATCCTTTCCATTTTTCTGTCTCCCACAATTCTTTTGATAATCTTATCATTGTGTAACCATCACAAGCAGCATCACCAGAAGTAATGGTTAGCTATTCTCAGACCGCTTTTAAATTATTCACAGCAGCTATGTTTCCATTTCTCTGACTCATTCTTTTAGAAATAACAGGAAGTAGAAAACATGGAAATGGAAGAGTTATGACACTACATTTTTAGAAAAACAGAAAGCTAAAAATTATCCAGTCTATTATTTCTTCTTAGCAATGCAAGAAACATTGTCATCTTACTGAAAATGATCCACTAAAAAAAAAACCCAACACAGAACTTGCTCAATATAGGACAGATCCATAGGTTCTTTTCTGCTACTCGTAAAGGAAAAAAGGACACAAAGATGAAGCTTTGCTAGGAGAGAAACAAGACTTTTTAAAAATTATTTTTTATTTTAATATTAATATTAATGAACCTCTATGGTAAGAGTAGCCCCAAAAGGAATATTTTTGCAGGCACCTTTTAGTGCATCTTGCACAGGAAGAATGCTTTTAAATGTCACACCCCTGTCACCCTCCCCAAATTGTTCAGTAGTACTTTCTGTGTTGTTTTTTTTTTTTTTTAAAAAAAAGTTATCCAAAAAAGGCTAATAATTTCAACTTATGCTTTTTATCAGAGGTCTCCAAGTAATTTACAAAGGTCAGGTTTGTTATCCTTATGTTAGGGAAGATAAGATCCTTATGTTAGGAGCGAGTCCAAAGAAGGGCGACCAAACTGGTCAAGGGGCTGGAAAATAAAACTTATGAGGAGCGGCTGAGGGAGTTGGGGCTGTTTAGCCTGGAAAAGAGGAGGCTGAGGGGAGACCTGATTACGGCCTATAAATACTTGAGAAAAGATGGTGGGGAGGTGGGGGAAGGGCTCTTTACATTAGTGACGGGTGATAGAACAAGAGGAAATGGGCATAAGCTTAGTCAGGGGAGATTCAGGTTGGATGTTAGGAAGTATTTCTTCTCTGAAAGGGTTGTCAGCCACTGGAATAAGCTGCCCAGGGAGGTGGTTGAGTCCCCATCCCTGGATGTGTTTAAGAATAGGGTGGATGAGCTACTTGAGGATATGGTTTAATGGGGATTAGGGATGGTTGGACTCGATGATCTCTAAGGTCTTTTCCAACCTAGAAATCTATGAAATCTATGAATCTATGAATAAGACTGAGACACAAGGAGAAAAGCCTTGGCAAAGAGTTCCAGGCAAAGAAACGGAGTTGAGGTGTGAACCCCAAAAGCCAACGCACCAGTTCTCACTACCGTCTAGAAACAGGGCAGGTTTAAAAAGAGAGCAAGTTCTCCACAGTGCACTTCACTATCCTCATTATTTTAAATGCTTTTTGATAGTATTGTAAAACAAGACTGTAACAAATGAGTAAACTGGTATTTCTAGGTGTAAGGGAGAGAAAAGACAACAAACACAAAAAGGGGATGGGGACTGTACAGCCCCTGTCTGCCACAAGAGTATTCCCTCTTTTGGAAAAACCCTAAAGATTTTGTAAATTTGCTTCAGGGCTGCTCCCCTTTACAGAAACACAGAAAAATACAGGGAAAAAAGGCTTCTAAAAGGATGATCTGGCTCAAGATCTCTATAGTAATAAACTATTGGACAAAATGTCTTACACAATCTTCCAAAATCAATTCAAAATTACTTGGAAACAAGCCAGCTGGACTGGAAGCTGGGTGAAGAACTGCAAACAAATGGCGATGTTGCACAGTAATGTATCAAGTTGTCCGCTCAGACACCATCGAGAGCAGTGTTCTGTCAGGTCTTATTTAAAGCATTGCTTTGCTCTGGAAAGTGACAAGACAAAATGGCACCTTCTTGCTCAACAAATCTGATCTATATATGTATCCAGTCATATCTGATTAGTGACAAAAGTTTATTCCTATTACTCCTGCAGAGCCAAAACAGTTGAGAGTTCCTGAAGGGTATTCCTGCCAGTACATCACTGAAGTAGTTTGGTAGGTTCCAGTCAGTTGTAGCTGTACAATAGGAGTTACAGAGGTGCCACCGGGGGCTTAATTCAGCAAACGGACTCTCTATTCCCAGTACTAATGCTTGAAATGGGGAAAAAAAAACTAAACAAACAACAAAAAAACACAAACAAAAAAACAGCACCTGTCTAACTCTCGGAACACAGCCAGAGTTTTCCAGACTAGCAGCCAGATCCCTCTTCTTGAGGGAGAAGTATGCTCAGCAAAGACTCAAGGGAGAATAGCGATGGATCCCCGTAACTATACATTTACCAATGTGAAATTTCACAGTGAACTGAAATAGCGAGCTTGTTTGTGATTTAAAAGTGGCAAGCTATGGGAGTTCATCCCCTGTGCTAATGAACAAATGCAAAATGATGACCTAAAAGGAAAGCTGAAAAACCCTGACAAGTTTAATATATAGTAGATCAAATTGGCCTTTAGAATGCCAGTAATTCTACCCTTGAATCCTCTTAAAATGCTTGTAACATTCAGTTTCTTTAAGTGTACATAAGCTGCTTTAACTGGAATTATCTCAAGTGATAAAAAAGAACATACATTGTGATTGGGCGCTTGTTTTCTTAGCCACAATGCTAGTGAATGTCTTGGAAACAGGACCAAATTCAGCAGGTGTATTGATCTATCTTAAAATAAACTAAGATAAATAATAAAATAGTCTAAGCTAAAGACATACAATATATTACAACATTAAAGGCTGTAGCATACCACACATAATGGATTTCTTGTGGTTCATGAGTACACATCAGGTATCGACTGCTCATAATAGAATCTAGCACAAAGTAGGGATGGACAGGAGTTTTAGCAAACTCCAAAGGCTGAAATACTGTGAATTTCCAAAAAGTAAACAGGAAACTTCCTTACAAAAGAACAAAATAAAAAAGAGCTAGAAATAAAGAGACAAAATTAAACAGTGCTTTCTGGTAGATTTTGATATAATGACTAACATCCTCATTAATAAGCAGAAGACTGACCACTCAGTTCCGGAAGATATGTTCCCACTTTGTATAAAAATACTGCTTCTAGCAAATACCCAGGAAAGAGGAATGCAACCTAGAGTACTTTTTCCCTCATGCTGCCACGCTTACTACTGCAGAAGTCTTGTGTAATCTGTTGCAAAATATGCCTAGTAGAAGGACTTGCTTAATATTTGCATTTTGAGATGCACACAGCAGGAGAAGGCCTTATGGATGGCTTCATTCCTATGGCCAACATTAAGAGAGCTTGTCATCTATCCTTTATTTGCCCTTACAGTCTCCAAAGGTGAAACAAACTGTTTCTACAGAAACCAAAGACTGAAACACAAAACTAAAAAACCTCTCAAAACCAAAATCAAACATCCTCTACTTGCTTATATGAAAACTTAGCAATACAACTGAGCTGTTCCTCATGCCACAGGATGTTTTTGTAAATAAAGAACTATCACAGTTCATCACACAAAATAAACTCTGAAGACAAACTTCATTGTTTCTTGCAGAAAAGAATTGGTGTTAACTTTCACCTTTTTTTGTACATTTCAGCATGTTCATACTACTCCATACTTTGGAATTCATTCCATTTGTCATTGCAATCTGCAAAACGAGACTGAGACCTAAAGGCTACTACCATGCTGGATTATAAAAAGAGGCTCAATAGCAATATCAGAGGTGTAAGCAAAAATACTATTTCTCCCAGCAGACGTCAATTCTCTTACATTCTTACACCAATTCTCAGTATGACTACTGCACACTTTAAAAAAGTTATACTTCTGCTTAGAATAGCCATATAGCTGAATTTTGCATTTAAAGCGACACACTTACTTCTATTACTTCAAAATTAGTACTAAAATCAAGATCTTTCAGGAATCCAAAAGACACTGTCAACTTACTCTAAAGAACACCAGCTTTCTTGATCGTAACTGAAGCCCAGTAAACTTCACCTTATTCTCTCACTTTGTTGCTTTTCAGTGTCAATGAGAAGAACAGTATAAAAACAAGTTGTTGCCACTAAAAATCAGTAAATGTGACTAAACAAACAGATAAAATGGGTAAAGAAACTGCAATTCTCATAGCTGTTTGTCAAGTGAAATCATACTTTGGAACACCTCATTGTGATGGTGTAAATATCTCTACAAATACATACTTCCATTGCCTAAATTTTCTCATTGATTTTTTTTCCCTAATGTCTGATTTAAATGTTTCCTTTTATGCAGTAATTTCATGCTACGGCTCATTATGCTGTTTTCAGCCACTGTCAATAACAAAACAGAGATCCTTGCTGATCAATTATTTGTAGACATATCATAGTCCCCCTTCGACTCTTTTTCTCCTGGTTGTGCATATCAAAGTGTGGTTCTGTCTGCAAAGTGTAAAGTGTATATAATGGGATTTGGTATTTATCATCCATCATTTGCTTTTGTACCAAAATGATACAAAATTTGCATGTCAAAAGCCTTTCTCCCACTTCCCCAACTGCTAAAGCAGCAAACTCAGTCTGGGATCTGAAAGCCAAGCTGTGTTCCTTCTGCTTCATACATCATCTTTCTAATAAAGGTTCTACAGTGAGACCCAGCTGCAATTCTGCTGATGACGCATGCAACAAAATACAAACCAGCTCGTAGTGCCATTGGCTCGACAGTCGCAACAGAAGTAAAATCTAGATGCCACTCGAGGGATTGGGAGTGACTTGAATTAATCACCTGGGACAGAGTGATGTCAGTAGCTTATGCTCAATATCTAGCAGAAGTCTTTCATTTAGACGTAATTTCTGGAGCTTAGCAATGTGTACAAAATATTATCATTCTAGAATGTGGAGCACATAATCTTAAAACATTTTCACAGGTCTAAAGTAGCGATTCATATTTTGCTATTTTCTATTAAGTCGTTTTCCAAAAGTCCTGAACTGTTGTTAAATGTAGTTCCTTCTTTAACGTGAACTCTCACTGCAGGATTTAGACAATGTTCTTCTGACATGTGAGGGAAAAAAAGAAACCGAAAAGCTAATAATGAGTTTTAACTGAGTAACAGCTTGTTTAATTTAATCTGTTTGAGAGCTATCCAGAAATAAATCCCAGAGTATAGGGCACAAGTCCTTGCATAGTCTTTCTGCTAGTGTGAGAGCTGCCAGCAGCCCACAGTTAGTGTTCAACCCATGGCAAAATGGTATTTCTCTTCTGTAGGTTCTAGGGGCCCTATGTTAACTCCCAAATTTTCCCTTCCATGTGTATTAAAGACTTAGACTTTCTGTCCATGTGAGAAACTGTCCTGAATCCCACAACTGGGAACGTGGTAATTTTTGCGATTGTCTAGTCTCTGCTAAATATATCGGAAGTAGGTACAGACCATACTCGTCTTGCGGTGAAAATTCCATGTCCTCCTTGACTTCTCACCAGTCTGAACTTAGGTTCACCTTTTTGTGGAAGCCCAGAAAAAAAGTCATAACCTTTGTAGAGCCACTGCCCTGACAAAAGCTCTCTCTTTAAATAAGTGAGCTTACGTTCATGCTGTGTGATGAATTAGGATAGTTTTATGTAACATTATATGTCCTGCAGGGCATTTTTTGTATGTTTACCACGAATTTAAGCATAAGGTCAGTGTGTAGGCCTGATGTTGGTAGTGTTATTAGTTACCAAGTCACTCGACTTCCCAAAAATCATTGGCTTTGATTCTGTTTGTGAAGTTAGTCTGGTATTGATTAAAGTCATATAGGAAGTAAGTTATCGAAGGTTTGCTGACTTGGACTATGGCACGGATAGTTTAATGCAGATTTCATAAATCATATTTAGCTCTTGTGAAAAGTGAGCATTGTTAGACTTGAACAAACCACATCAGGGTTGGCTCTCCCCTACCTGCCAATGTCTAGCAATACAGACTAAATATTAAAGTGTGGAAAAGTTTGTGGGTTTTTGTGGGGGTTTTGTTCTGGTTTTAAGCAAGCACCTGACTCTGGATTCTGTTTCTTTCTGTTTCTTTTCCAGAAACAGTTGACTATAAGGAGTTCAGAAGTCCTCAAAGCAGCTTACTATTTCTCTGCCTATCCATACACAGTGTAAACAGAGGCCAGAACAAGCCCAAAGCACAGTGAGTAACAGAAGAAGCTTTTCTTTGGAGTTGTTTTGACATAAATGTTTCTCAGGCAAAAAGGAGGTTTTGGAACACGGGAAAATTATTAGAACTGGACTATGTTTCTTTCATAAGGACTATTAAAAAAGTGCACAAAAGTGAGGTAAGCTAAAATATACAATGGAGCAATGACTTAGACTTCTGAAAGCAAAAAGTGATTTGATTCAAACCAGAACAATTAATAGACTTTGTATGAGAGGACTAATACTTAAGACTAAAATACTTGAAAAGGTTAAGACTGAAACAGCAAAACATGTAAAATGATGAGTCCCTGTGATAGTAACTGAAGTGCGTGTACACTTAAGTTAATCACTGCAAAACAGCATCATTAGGCATGCTAGAAATCTGGTATACCTATTCTTTAGAGAATATCGGACTTATGATGTCACAATGTATTTCTTTATTACATCACACCATGCTCAGATTGACAGGTTATTTGAAACAATACTACTATTGTCAAAATGCAGAGATGGAAATCTTTCCTAAAGCTATCTTTTCCGATTATTGCTTCTGAAATGTATTTAATAAAAACCATTAGTTAGTGGAGACTGTAAACGCACTACTGTGCTACTCTCTATTTGTGCTATTTTAAATTTGATTGAAAACAATTAGCAGATGAGAGAGATGCCTGTGAGCATTCATTAAAATGAGGGTTGTGGATTGTGGCTGCTGAGTTTCACTGTACATCTGGAGCTGTTTACACTGATGGCACAGTTTTCTGTCGTAGTAAAAAAGGGACTGTTCCCTATAAAGGTTATGGTGGCAAAAAATAAAGTGTATTAAATTTTTCCAAAACTTCCCCTTGAAAAAGCAGCAGCTTGTTACTCAAGGGGAATTTCTATATCGGATGATGATGGCTCATGGACAATTTAATTTGTTGTTTATTTTAACAGCTTGTAAATCCCTCTCCTATAAGCAACATGTGGTTGCAAAAGCTGACTGCTAATGAGATGATTGACCCAAAAGGTTATACTGGCAGAATCCCCCATTGTTTGCTTAAGGATATTATTTTCATTTAATCTAACTGAAAACTGATATTCAAGCATAATGCAATGAGAAATTAAACAAAAATATTGCATTACTGGAAGAACTATGGTTTATCTCTGAGATAGCTTGGACTGAAATGCTACTACTAAGGCAGTCAGCTGATGAATATGGGGCTCTCAGCTGGACTGTAGGAAGAAACAAATACACTGAAAATATCTTGTGAACAAGTACAGTATCAAAAGTGAGCATGTTCTGAACTTGAGCATTTGATTTTATTTTTCATTAAAACCAAGTTCAAATCCAAAACTCATCTCAAAGTGAGGTGAGTAGGGTAAAGAGGTGGTTTTATTAAGGTTTTGCTTGTTTTATATTAGAAATTTTAGTGGTAAAAATCTTTATACTTGCTTAACCCATTCTATGTACACAGTAGTCTGAAAAAAGCATAGAAATAAGTATGAGGCTGCTATGTTACCTCATATTAGCTCAGCATCTACCATAGTAGATGCACTCATCGTTCATGCTTTCTTCTGCACTCCAAGTGAAACTCATTCAAAAGAACTCAAAATTAGTTTAACATTATTTAGCTTGTACCAGCTGTACATCATCTCCAGCATTACTTGTGTGATTTCAACTACACACAACTAGAGTTGTGAAGAATCAAATAAGAATATTAACAAAGATAGCTTATGGGACAAGACCAAGATCTCGCTTTGACTTAGATTAGCAATAGGAGTTGTTAAAAATTCTAGACATACAATAATCTGTCATTACAAAGTAACTATTTGGAGAGGTCTGGATTTTAACTTATTTGCTCAGATCCATCATTAGTGCTCACACAGTTTAGGTACCATTTATATATAGGGAATATTTTGGGCTTTTGTGTCAATTTGTATCTTGAATCATGAATTACTTGGTTAATGTCTAGCAGTATACCCAAAAGTGAAATATTTAACAAATACAGGAGAGAACATGCATTACTCATCTGAGTTAATCCAGTAAGACTAAATAATGTAAATGAAGTGTGCAATACATTATCATTTTCAACATGTTCATTTGGGATAATCATGGTGATTACATGACCAGCTACCTGATCAAGACACACATGAACAGATCTGTAATAATACCTCAGATACATCAAATATATTGGCAGATATCCTGATACCTTTGCAAGCCTCTGGTATCTACTAAGGAAAGAAAAGTACTATTAGTATTCATACGTTGTTCTTATCAAAGTATTAGTTGTATAAAAAGCTCAAAATAATACTAGACCACGTGGCGCAAGTATACTGATTGTACACAAGATAACTTTGTGCATTACTCCAGCATCTTGGTACACATCTGAAAATTCGAAGTACTTTAAAAGGGCAATCTCTGGCATTTAGTTCATAGCAAACGTAATGTATACTAACAAAAAGACTAAAATTAACACTAATACTCATAAATCAGTCTGAAGAAAATTACAGGCTGTAGGTAGGTAGATGATACCTCATTTTTATATTTATGCATAATCAAAACTTAATAAGAGCTATGTGCTCTGCATGTCCCATTTACATCTCTAAAGGTTCAACAACAGGGTATTCAGGAATTCCAGGGTCTCCATGGTAATGATGTGGGTTGAGTATCTGTTCCCTCTGAATAAAAAGCGATGACCATATTTTTATTCTACTTGGCTTTGGTTAGCTTTGAGTACAGTCACAGCTCAGCTCTTTATGCTCTTTATGAAATATTCACATTCCATCATATTTTCCTCTATTCTTAGAGAAGTTGATAGGTCATATTAATTGATAGGAAGAAAAAACAAGGGTTGCTTGCCAGACAGAGGAGAAGGACTTGGGGGTGTTAGCTGATGAGAAACTCAACATGAGCTGGCAATGTGCACTGGCAGCCCAGAAAGCCAACAGGATCCTGGGCTGCATCAAAAGAAGTGTGGACAGCAGGTCGAGGGAGGTGATTCCCCCCTCTACTCTGCTCTCTTGAGACCCCACCTGCAGTTCTGCGTTCAGCTCTGGGCCCCCAACAAAAGAAGGACATGGAGATGTTGGAGTGGGTCTAGAGGAGGGCCACAAAGATGATCCGAGGGCTGGAGCACTTATGAAGACAGGCTGAGATAGTGTGGGTTGTTCAGCCTGGAGAACAGAAGGTTCCGGGGTGATCTTATTGCAGCCTTCCAAAAAGAGGGCCTTCAGGAAAGCTGGAGAGGGACTTTTTACAAGGGCATGTAGTGATAGGACAAGGGGCAATGGATTTAAACTGAAAGAGGGCAGATTTAGATTAGATCTAAGGAAGAAGTTCTTCACTTTGAGGGTGGTGGAGCACTGGAACAGATTGCGCAGAGAAGTTGTGGATGTCCCACCCCTGGAAGTGTTCAGGGCCAGGCTGGATGGGGCTTTGAGCAACCTGGTGTAATGGAGGGTTTCCCTGCCCATGGCAGGGGAGTTGGAACTAGATGATCTTTGAGGTCCCTTCCAACCCTAACCATTCTATGATTCTATAATTGACAGAAGAAAGGGTGAGGATTTCAACAGTTTTCAGAAAAGTTCTGATTATACCCTTGAGTTTCTAATTAAAAATAATAAAATATTCAAATATCTTTAAGTTTCTTTTTATTTTGGAATCCTGCACTGACAGACAAGCAGTATCAGCAAGGATGAGTCAACTGCCTAATGTCCCATTCTTCAGCCGTTTTATCTCATTTTATTTACTTTTTTTTTAAATGAAAGCCATTTATGCTACTCTGCAGATATCAAGCTAATACTCAAGAATTTAGTTTTCAGTGTCTATCAGGGCATTTACTGTAGCATCACCTGGTTGTACTCTCCCATAAGATCCGTGTTCGTTTTAGCCTACGGCACAGACTTGTACCATTTTAGTTAACACAGATTCAAACACCACGATTTTCTAGTGTAGGGAAACTGTCAAGGAATAACGAGGTAAACATCATTTATCCCCTATAGACTCTACTATTTGTCAGTTTAATGAAATGGGGACTTTTCCAAAGAAATCAAAGAAAAGGCAAGTGTTGTGATTTAAAAAAATCCCACAAGAAGAAGTTAAATGTTAAGCATCAAACACCCAGCCCCACAAAAAGTGATAAAGCATCACAATAGTCACTCCAATTACAGATGCTTCAGGATTTGCCCTATTCCTGTGTACAAACAGAGTGCTTAAAGATTACCCATCTAGAATCACTTGATTTTTTTGTCTATTGATCAGCAGCAGGGCTGTTGATATGCAAGGCTGCATATGTAATATGAATTACATACTAAATGTTCTTCCCAGACCCTGTTATCAATTTACTTCTTAGCTTCCTGGTGTCATGCACAGACAAGGTCACTCCTTTTTGTTCTTCTGTTTAGGGCATTACAGTTCCCCCTCTGAAGACCGCTGCTTGTGGTTAGCTACCTAGCACTGGAGCATCTATTGGTGTTTTCTACTAAAAAGGCTAAATTTTCCCTCCCCTTCTCAATTACCAAAAAAACCCACAATCCAAAAACTGCATCTTGGTCTTTGCATGAACAAAGGCTTTACTGCAAGGTTTTCAACAGCCAACATCAGAACAAGAAAAATATCACGCTGTCCACACAACAAGCTGAAGCTAAATAACAGGCCCCATCATCCAAGCAACATTTCATATTACCACGTGATACATCCAACCTTTAGATGCAATTACTTTGCTGATACAAGAGGTAAAATAGTGGTCCTCCATCTTCTTTTTCCTTCTCCTTAATAAATTAAAAACTTTCTTATTTAATCCTTTAAAAAAACCAAAAGAGACGATGACAAGAAGTTGAGGAGGTTAAGTGGCATGAAACTTGTATTTCGCAGAATAAAACTGCTGAAAAAGGAATTAAATATTTTTTATTTCCTTAGAATTTATCACAGTTGACACTTGAACTGCTGAGGAAACAAGATTTTGTGGACTTTTGTTTTGGGAGAAGAAGTAAAGAGCGGCAGGTGAAAGTATTGCAGGGAAACATACAGATTTTCACAGAAGGGTAAAATCTGTGACTTCTTCCTCACTGTTATTTAACTTCCAAAAAGTTTTGTGTTTTCTATCAAATGGCTAAAAAGCATCAACTTTGAACAAGTTTCTGAAACTTCACTTGTGAATTTTAATGAAACACTGATAGTAGTTTCCATTCCTCTGCTATTGTAGCTATACTGTATACATGCCATACATGCAAACATCTGCATATGTGTTTGGTGATGAACATGGATGATCACAGTTATGCCAGTACAGGAAACAATATATCGTATGTTTGCTTACGCTATCTAGGAAACTACAAAATTCTGTGCATTATATTTATGGCAGAGACTTACGATTCAACAAAGTGCCTGCAAACAATACTTAAATATCTTCAGGAAAGAGCAATTTAAATCTTTATATGACAAGAATTAATTGTTTAATGTTACTGGAGAGCCTAGAAGAATTAGCAACTTACTGTGTAGAACTAATTGCTTAATAGATGGCAAGGTGCGATGAGAAAGAATTGAACACTGGATTAGTGTGACATATTGGCCTTATGATTCTTTGTGGCACCAAAAATTTACATGAAATTCCAGGTCGCCAGTTTCCTTTTATCCTCCAAAATAAAAACTAACTCACTCACCTTGAAGTTCTCTGTCCAATGTGTATCTGAAGATGCTTCCATGTCTTGATCATACTAGCCCCTTCCCAGCAAACACTGCATCTCAGCAGTTTCATATGGCAGTACTTGTAGACAGGAGTATATAAATGGAAGTAAAATAGACATTTCATTTTATCACAACTATAGGAATATGATTTCCTTGTGTAAGTGAAAGTCAGATCAAGTTGGGGGCCATATGTCAGCTTTGTAAGCACTTTGGCAGTAGGTGGAAGAACCCATCTAGTAGGTTGAGCTTATTTTAGTCATTCCATTCCTATCAGCTGGAGGTGCTGCTTTGGCTTATAAGAACTCCACAGAAGGGGCAATTTTAGATGCTGATGTGCAACATAGCTGTGCAAATACTGTGAACTGTTCACAGAGCTGTTCTTTGCTTTCTTCTGAAGCAAAAGTGTCTACTAGTTAAATCATACTGGCTGTGGTCATTTGGGAGCAAAAGCTGTCCAGCTGTTAGCAATTTTTAGAGTACAAACTGTTAACTGCTTGTTCCCTGCTGAGGAACGCATGATCATTCTCAGGTCAGAGCTTGGATTTCTAGATCAGAATTGAATACTGAGAAACCTAAAAGAACACGATAAAGGCATTTAAGGCTCGAGTATTGTGTATCAATGAGAAAATTAGTGTCTGTGGCTAGAATAATTTTACTTTATTCATAGGCTGGCAATGCAGGGTAATATGCTGTCTGAAAGAATTGCACAAAGGATTTTATTGGACTAATCGGAGCCCCTGGTGAACAGACCTAATTACTAAAATGCCATGGAAACATCAGCACCGTTTCAGGTGATTGATAACTTTTGTTATTTCCAAAACACAGAGAACAGGGAGAAGGAAATATTTAGATAAGAAATAATGCATAAATGTGAGGGGAAATGTCATACCTTTAAAGTATGTTGCTCTTTTATGGAACTATTGTTATTCTTTTATCCATAATCATCGTAAAAAGCAAAACAGAAGTCATTTGCAGATATTCTCTTCAGGCCTACTGTTTTTCCTTAAAACTTTGAAGGAAAAAATGTCTAGAACCTCTTATCATATGGGGCAAATAAAACAGCTAACAAGATGAAAGCAAAATTGCTAATGGAGATTGTTACACAGATGTTACCAGGGATCAATGTCCATATGTGGGCATGATTGCTCTAGTAGAAATCAAGAAAAGAAGCAGGAAATTAGGCAAACCCAGTGATGTCAGTTCTTTTCACTGGCTTCAGCTGGCTCTGCATTACAACTCCACTGAAATTACTGCAGATTCACATCAGTGTAAGAAATGGTTAGGAATCTGGATGGACAGTTTATAGAATGTCATTACCTAAAGCCTTTTGGATCGTAACTGTTACAAAAAAGCTCATCTGTCTAGAAAGCCACCTGTTTGTTCAGTTGACAGCCTGACATATTATGTTGTAATAAAAAGGAAGAGTAACAGGGTTGTCGAGCATATTGCATTTCAAGGATTTTAATGAGAAATCTGCAAGCTTTCTTACGGATTTACAGAGAATGTGTTATTTCACAAAAAACACTCTTCTTTTTTTCTTTAAAAGAAGCCCCCCTGTATTTCCTCTTTGCAACCCAGCTGAGAACAGATGATAATGGCCATTTGTCCAAGATCTCCGCATGTCAAAGCCACTCGTTGAGAAGAGCAGTGCCTTGCTGTGTATGCCAACCAACTTCAGAGCATATGCTCAGCAGGGCCAAACTACGTAAGGATGCACTGCACTCACAGTGCGTGCAGTGCCGGGCTAAGCTAAACATCACTGACGTTTAGAATCCTCTCCTCTAGTCTCAACTCCCTCAGGAACACCAACGACTAACCCAATATAAATAGATTTATTCCTGAGCTTGCGGACAGCATATCCTGGATTCAGGGCATGCTCAAATCACTATGTATCTCTATCCGCTTAGATCTAGAAATACAAACATGTCATTGAAATGTAAAATTTTGAGCATGGGAACAGCAGCCCATGCCACATGATCTCCACTGAGATTGCTGCAGAGTGAATAAAAGCCAAATTCAAATTAATGTCAGAAATAAATAATTTTAAACTGAGCAATCGTCATCTTCATTTCATCTCACTGATGTGTTGCAGAAAAAGCCTTTTATGAAGGAGGGATGATTCTAGAATTTTTGAAGGTTCATTTCAAAAGCTTTTTGAATGATTATCCACAGCATCCCTTTGGTATAAAAATCAGGCTGGGATAGTTTTTTTTATGTCTTTAGACTACCATCTCCATTTGGACTGCGCAGACATGCCTTTCCCGCACAATCCTTCCCTTCCATTCATAGGTACCTCACAACAGTGCAGAGCCATGCAAATTATTAACTTACACATCAAAAAAAGATTAGGATTTTAAACCAAGTAAGAAATTCTAGATTGGTTCATTTAAAAACACTACTAAGGAATGAGCAGCTCACTCATCTGAATGTTGAGAAATCATTAATTAATCAGTTGGTCACACTGACATTAGACTTGATTGAAGTTTCTTGTTCACTTCAGTAGAGGCTGAACAACTTCACAAGTATATAACAGAAAAGATTGTAATCAGACAACAGAAACATGAACTCTGGTATTTTTCTGTTACATTTTATTCAGTAAGAATGCATTCTGTTAACTTGTTCAAGCTACAGTCTGCTTTACTACAAATAGGGAAGAAGGCTATCCTGGTCTTACAGGACTCGCATAGATTTTAGGTTAAGGTTCCTCTTTTATTACATTTTCTGTGTTGCCTTACACAAGTCTGTTAACATCTCAGTTTCAGTTCCTCAATTTGTCCAAGGTGGTTAACAACACATTGTTACCACACAGAGGTGTTGTGTGGGTAACTTAAAAAAAGTGAGGCATCCAGCTACTACAGTAATGGAAACTAATAATGTACATTAAAGAGACAGAAGTATATACCTCCCCTTCAATTTTCTTAGACTCTTGATGGAATCAATCTCTCAAGAAAAAATTCTTACAGTGTCTTGAAATCCCAGAGTCTCTAAAGTCTGGCTATTAAACAAACTATTAGTGTGCTCTTTCTCTGCTCCACTGTGGAGGCAAATAACCAGGATAATGCTTTAGGAACCTCCTATGAATAACAGCAATTTTTCTTAACCTCCATTATAATTTTGTCTTGCACCAATCCAGTATCATTTGCTCCCTTTTTTCCTTCGTTTTTTACCTGTCCACTAACCTCAGGCAATATGAGGGCAAATTGTTCATATTCGTTCTTAATTGATGAGATAGACATCAGAAATTATCCAGCTTGAGTGACACATTTTAACTTTTTTCAGAGACTCTTATCGTTTGAACAAGTTCATGTTCCGTTCTTTTCACACAAGTATCCATAAGCACAGTACCAGTTCCTGAAAAGGACACTAATTTGGCACATAACATGCCCTTTTAAATGGATGAATTTATGAATAAAAATCACTAATTACCCAGAACTCAGACATACCTCAAAACATGTGATGAACATATAATTCATCTATACCATAGCAGTGGGGGTTATAATTAAAAAAAATAAATGGTATTCACCTTAGTAAAATACATGTCAGAAAGCTGAGAAGGTGGGAGAGGAGAACTGGCAGGAGGGTTGATTTTTTTATTCTGGCCACCCCGCATTAAATAAAAAGTTTGGCATGCAACAAATTCCACAGGAACATCATCAGCAAAGCACACAGACACAAGTCAGGAATATTTTTTGAGAGAATAGCACGTAAAATAAGACAGGCACAGAGTAAAGGGTAATGAGACATTGACCATTGTTCTGAAGTATCTACTTGGGAACTATACAAATCCTCTTTATTGATCCATGTATTACAATGACAATTCCTACTCGAAAATTCAAGTTCTTTATAGTATCATATAACTTCTTTAAGCTTATTGCATATTTTTACAAAACAAGATCTGAAAGTTTAGTTTTCTTCCCTCTCAAGAGGAATTAATATTGCAGGGGACTAGATATTTTATTTCTAATCTTTTCCTTTTGTAGTTTTGGTTATGATGCCTTCCTTTACTCACTTAATAATATGATCAGTATTACTGTGAGAGAGCAGAAACGTCATACTTTGTTCCTCTGATGAGACAGAATAACTCTAATGAACCTGAACTCATTTAGGCTGTATCTAAACAGATAGCCCCAGGAATGCATCCAAGGCTCAGTATCCTACCTCCATATACAGTCTTTCCTCATATGCTGATTTTCATGGAAAGACATTCCACATTCACAGGGGAAAGGAAGACACTACAAATTTTGGACTTACTTAGAACTTGAACCAGCAAGCAAGCACATCTCTAGATTGTTCTCAAACTCCTTCATTACCTGTCCCTACATTTATTTGAGATGCAATCTTAGATTTCTTAGTGAATTAATTTTTACTTGGCTTTTTAGATACTTTGATAATGACAGTCAGATATAGCCAGCCGGTCCAGAAATGTTGGGGGTTTTTGGCTGCTTGTTGCGTTGGGGGTTTTGTGGTGTTGTGGGTTTGTTTTTTTTTTTATATCCAGCTTAAAGAAAAAAACATGCTGAAGTCGTCCCATGGCTTAAATCACTGAAGCTCTCACAGACTTCAGCTTGGCACATTGGTTTAAACTAACATCCACCTTAATGTTAGGGTCTTAACCA
Organism: Tauraco erythrolophus; assembly: GCF_009769465.1. NCBI lineage: Eukaryota > Metazoa > Chordata > Aves > Musophagiformes > Musophagidae > Tauraco > Tauraco erythrolophus. Next base: position 14,843,362 of record NC_141479.1, on the reverse strand, counting down.
CGTCTGTGAAGATTATTTCCTTCTGTCCACTCACAATTCCTTTTGTTGCAAGTTGTGGTCCTTGACTCTTGCCCTTTCCCTAGGTGCTTTTAGGAAGAGCCTGACTCTGTCTTTTTTATTATCCCCCTTTAGGTACTTGAAGACTGCCACTAGGTTCCACGTTACCCTTCTCTTCTCCAGGCTAAGAAAACTATCCTTTTAATTCTCCAGCATGGTTTAGGCTTGTTTCTTTTCACGGAAAAAACATAATAATTTTTCAGATATATGCAACTAAAAACAATGTGCAAATAGGCTACGGAATTTCCATCCTTGGATACTTTCAAAATTTAATTATGCAAAGATCTGCGCAACATTGTCTACTTTTGAAATCAGGGCTTCGAGAAGGAGGTTAGGCTGGAGGCCTCAGGAGATCTCCTCCAAACTAATTTTTTCTGTGATTCTATGGAAAATATGAGAATGCTCTGTGACATCATGCTTCTGTGATATTCACTGCCTGCTAGACAGCTGGGCAGTGTGAATGCTCATTCTTGGCTCAATCAGTATTGTCCACAGCGTGTGTATCACACTGAAGGATTCACTGGCAACGAAATTCAGGCTTAAACCTATGACTTCAAAAAAATCTTTGAGTTATCTAGCTCTTTTTTTAGCATAGATACTAACATCATCAAGATCATTGTAGTTCCCTCCCTAATACATGTAAAAATTAGTGGTGATAGGGAAATCTATCTGTTCTGGAAAATGATCTCTAAAGAAAAAGAAAATTACTACATTCCCTCGTTGCTGTGAAATTCTACTGAATTGGAAGAAAATAATTTCTTTACCCAATGCTCTTTCTCTGAAATTGACCAGTAAGAATGATTCCTTTTTTAAAAAAGATGACTTCACATATCTTTCCTTCAGTTTGCAATAGGCAAAGGAGCTGTATAAATATCATCAAATCAAAGAGATGAAATACTGCAACATCAGAAAGAAGTACTGCAAGGTGTTTGATTGTCTTTCACCTTTGGGTGAAAGGCAATCTGAAACACAAAATTCTACTCAAGGCATAGTGAGATGATCAGACGTATATTATTGCTCATATCATGTGACTCTGATGATGATTCTTTTTATAACAAGAAAAATAAAGCTGCTTGTGTTGCAGATAAGATCAGTGAAGAAAATAACCTGAGCAGATGTGTAAGTTTTCTAACAGTTATCTCACTAGAATAGAAATGCTTGAGCACTGTATAATCTGGACCATTAATTCTCTTTATAAAGACTGAATGTCAGGGTGTTAAATGTCCATGTTTGCAGAATCTTTTTGAAAATTTTGATAATTTCTTTGTCATTCTCTGCCATAATCTACACACATGCTCTGTCTCATGTTTATGATGTATTTGGGAGAAAAAACAATCTAGTTTTTTATTCTCATTTTTACTGCTTTCTGCTCTGCCACTCATCCCAGAAATCACTACATTCCCAATCTGATTGGGGGTTTACTGTGTACGCACTAAAAGCAATTAGACACAAACTCAGATTGCAACACAGTGATTTGATTATAAGTGACACCTTATGTTTTAGCTGCTCGTTCACTTTCAACTCTTGTGCATTATTTGAATTCTCACCAGCTGACTGGTACAATTTTGAACATTTTCAGCTTACACTGCACTACAGAATTGTAAAGCCATTGGGTACAAGCATGAAAGTTACAATGATGTATGAGACTGCCAACATAATGGCAATAGCCTGCAAGTTTGAAGCTTATTCTCTATGTTCGAGTCCTCAGAGAAAATCACTGTGGTGCTGAGGGCCATATTTTGTAGGTTTAAGTGTTAATTAAGTGGTGTATAGGTCTCACTCTGGTTCCCTGCACAGGGGAAGCTTTTACCCTTTGAGCTCGGTGAACTATTCACAACAGTAATTTTTTTTTCCTTTTTTCAGCTGTACCTCTTTTGCATCATTAGCCTTTCTCAACTTCTAGAAACTTGTTTGAATGTTTTACGTAAAGCATCAAATGCTGTGAATACAAACGACATTCTATAAGCACTTCCAAATATTCATAATTTGAATTTCAGCTTTCAAAGAAAAATGTTTGAGTTCCTAGGACAAATATAAAAATGATTACTACACACTTACCTGATCAGGTATTAGGTTAGATCGGGGTGTGTTGTATTACATCTGACAGTGCCTCAGTTTGTTTCTTGCTGATATTTTTGTGCTTCACCTGCCACCTAGAAGCAATCAGAGACAAATGCCAAAACAGAAATAGGCAAATTAGCCCTTCTCAGTCTACAGCATTTGCACCTGGTGCAGCAGGCATTTGCTAAGACTAGGCAGTTTATTATCCCTTTAGTCAGTAATGCATCCCTTACTCATAGAAATCTCTACAACATATCACCCTGTATGGAGCCTTACACACTTCCTCCTTTACCTTAGGCTGCTATATAACAAAAGGGTTGCTTACTTCCCACCCAGAGTTTCTATGCCCAGGACTGCTCTCCGACAGGCTTATTCAGCCTGCTGTTTTCTAGTCTCATATGAAAACAATAAATTAGGATAAGGAAGCATTTAATACCATAACACTAAAACCTGGAGCACAATCTTTGCCTTCCCAACAACTTTTCTTACACCCCGTAAGCCTCTTTTTCACTCTGAAGTTCTCATATTTTTTATCTATCATGACTTCCAACAATCGAATATACTCAAGCTCTCCATGAGGACTACATCTCCCATAATACCTTGTTGAAAACTAAATTGATATCAGGCCATCAAGTTTCATGATCCATGTGAAAGGACCACTTGCAGCAATAATGTATGTTCTCTTAATAGAAATAATTTTCCTATGACTTTCAGCACATGAATTTGTTTCCGCAAAATATTCCACAAAGCACAATAAAATTTTACTGAAATGCTGTAACCACTGCTTAATTTTTCATAAGGAGAAGCAATCGATTTCAGCTTACAAAAGAGTTGTATGCATACTGATACTTAATATCAGGCTTGAATGATGTAGGAGGAACCCAAGAATGTTTAGCAATGGAGACACGGTTTTCAATGTAAAATGTAACTTTCTATCAAAAAAACTTACCTGAACTCTTATTATATCATCTCCTGAGCAAAGAATAAGGATTTTATCTGTGTACTCTGTTCCACAATGTAAATATTTGGTGTAGCATTTCTTGGGGCTAAATCCAGCCACTTTTGTCATGCAAAGCTAGCTAGCAGACCTTGATTTCAGTGCAAGTACCTTTTGGGATTATTAGAATCCATACGTGGGAAATAAAAATGAAAACTAAAACTAGACTGAATCGTTCTGAAAATTTAGGAAAATATATCTGGTTTGTGGTTTGTTGTTTTTGGCGTTGTGTTTTTTTTTGTTGTGTTTTTTTTTTTTCTTAATGTTTTTCTTTTTTCTTGCTATTCTCAACTAGAAGTTGGTTTGTGATAACAAAACTCTTCACATCATTATGTGCTCATTTGACCATCATGATAACATAAGGGGAAGTAAATTCTCAAAATTAATAGATTCTGTTTGTGTCACATTAGGGTTGCAAAAAACCCCGCTCACCTAATTCTTTCATGCATCTTTAAGTGATAAAATATATTCAGAAACAGAAACTGTGGTAAAACTTGAAAAGCGGTTATTAAGGCAATCACAGGTTTGTAAGATAATACTTTTCTTCCCTATCTGATACTAGCACGCTGCCTGAAAGGAAAGGGTTCTTACTAGAGTCTGAGTCAAAAAGCTCTTAAACAAGCTGCCACACGGGCAGGACCAGACACAATGCTAAATTAAATTAATTAACTAATTAAACCAGCCAAAAGCATTCATGAGGATGGGACAGAAAGAGGAGAGTAATGTAGTCTTCTGCTTTGGTCAGATATTAGGCTGGGTCTATGCAATCATGGGCTGAAAATTTCCTGTTTGTTTTGTAAATTGTAGAAAAGAACAAGCAGACACTATGAAAGTCTAAATAAAGCCCCTTCATCATCAACTGTTACTTTTATTTAGGAAGAAATATTATGTACAATAAAATAAATGACTGCTTTCATTTGAAATAAGAGGGTTGGAAAATATCCATTAAAAACCTCCAGCACTTGGTGATTCATACTTGACCTTTTTCTGCACGGATTAATCACATCTCCTGCTCTGTGTTGCAATGACATTTTACCTAACAATACCCTGCCTTTTCTTGGTGTAGCAGGTTATGCTGGGTTGCTTCGGCTTGAAACAGTGAAGACCTGAAACTGTAGAAATTGAAAGGAAGCCAGTGCTGACTGGAAGACTGTAAAAGCTGTCTTAATACAAAGACTATAAAGTTACATCTGCCTCTCTGTAGATGACAGGCTCTTGGCCACCTTCACCGCTTTGCCATGGAACTTATCTGGCAGGAGGCTGAGATAACCCCCTGCCTCAGGTAACCTACAAAACAACCACGTGTTTGATAGTTGCAATAAGCCCCTTGGTTACGTTAAGGAGGGAGGTCGTGTATTGCCGAAATAATCGGTTACTTACCTCTAATCAGCTGTCCACTTGCCTGTATCTCACTGCTGAGACACTGGACCAGGACTTTGAATTCAGTTCGGGATTCTACTTGCTCATGTGTTTTTGAGTATAAAAACCTGTTCTTCCCTTGTCCATAGGTTTAAGTCATGACATACTTTTTTGATAAAATATAGGAAACTTATTCCTCAGCAATGCCTAAAGAGACTGAGGTATTCCCTTGTGTGTAAAACTCATACCAACCACATGTGAGCACAGCTATACCAGTGTATTTGAAAAGAAATCCAAAAGTGATCACACCTGTGGCTGGAAATGTGGGACTGTTGGAGTTTATTTTAAAGGTGATTCAGCTGGTTTTGCATTGCTTCCAATTATATAAATCATAGTTCAGTTTGAAAAAACACACAGCTTTTGTTTTCATATTGTTAAAGCTGCTGGCTTGTGAAATTTGGCAGAATGAACTATGTCAATGTTGCCATCAGTGAAAGTTCCATTAACAAAGGAAGAAATGACAAGACTTCCACTCCCCACCCCAAATATAAGACCTGTTTTATAATTCTAAACCCAAGCTGTTATGAAGAGTAGGGACGTGACTTTTTTGCTGTTAAAAAATATTTTGAAGGTAAAAAATCAAGGCTAGACTTAGACAATACAAAGACTCAAGTAAGATACAAAATGGGGACCCATTGCAGAATCATCCATCCTTTCACTGTCAGTTATCTAAGCTACTTGTGTTCTGTCTTCCTGGCTGTTTATTCCAAACTTCACAAAACAGAACATTTCCACATCAATAAAGAAACAAATCTATGTGTTCATAAGCACCATGGAGTAAGTCTGTGTCTAGGTATCTACCACAGAACAGCTGGCCCTTGTTCATGTGATGAATAGGAATTTGAGATGCCAGTACCGGTTCGCTGGGAGCATGCAGAAAAAGAACAGTTCTATTTTGCATACATATAGGAGGATCTTTCCTTGGATATATGTGGCATGATGAGAACTCCCTAGAGGAACATCTGCGAGATTTTTATTTTGACAAGGCTCAGAAGAGAGAGTACTACTGCCCTCATGGCATAAATGCTTTCTCCATTCATGTAATGAAACAGGTAACCTCTACTCATCTCTTCTATCTGCCTGTCATCATCACACAGACTTCATTCGAGCAAGCATCTGAAATAGTGGAAGGAGAAGAAAGGGAATTTTGTAAATTATTACATATCCCCTCTGAAGAGAAGGCTGAAATTTTCATTTTGTTCATTTCACTGGTTTAACTTTTGCAAGGAGGGGTGTGGGCAGGAGGAGAAAAAAGAAGGAATAGTTGTGTTGCAATGCTAATGAGCACATTTACAAGGCTCTGCCAGAAACTCTGTGCTTCAGCTTGCTTTTATTAGCCATTTTGGAAGATGTCTTAGTTGCAGTTGCACAAAAGGCATTGTCAGGGCTTTTATATTTTCTCATTTAGAATAGTGTGACATTATTTGGAGAGGGACTAGCTCTGCAGCACATAAGGCAGTATCAGTATTGTATAATACAGCAGCTAGACTCATTTTGCAGTGTGATTACAAAACCCATCACAGTGAATTATACAGCAAGTTAAATTGGTTTCCACCTTCTGCAAAGCCAGAATATTATCTTGCACAAATAGTGTACAAATGTAGAAATAATACAAGTCCAACTTATCTGAACGATAGACTGCAGAAAGCTTCCAGTGCTCACTCCATCAGTACTCTCTATCTGCTGCATATGACACCTGCTGCATTCTGAAAGCAAACTCTTATAACGGTGAATACTCTTACCGTTTTGGTTTTTTTTTTTTTCCTTTTACTAAGCTTTAACTTCCTAGGACATCCTGCCATGGCTAAAAAATTTCCAAATCTGAAAAATACATATTTTTAGTAACTTTTTTTCACTTCTCTTCATCAGAAATACTGTGAATGTGTGTTGCTACCGAGCACTCTTTCTATTAAGTAAAAAGAACCATCATTGGCTCTAGATTTTTCAACGTAATTTAAAATACAGAAAGAGTTCTTTGGTATAAGTAACTCAGACTGTTCACTGTGTCTTCCTATGATAGGTTTTTGTATTGCTTCTGGTCATGCTTTTTAATTTTTTATGCAGCACTTGAACTTATTTAAGCACAATACAGTCCTCTGACTGCATCTGAAGAGTAAGCCACTTGCATACAGTTGTTTGTTTTTGTTTTTGTTTTTTTTTTTTAAATACAGATAGGATAATAAGAGAGAAGTAAGAAATCATAGTGAACAGAACTGTCCTGGCCTACCTGTTTGTTTCCAGTCACTGAACATAGCAGCTGAAATCAGCTGAAAAAGAGCTATGTGGTCTTAATGAACTTACTTCTTACCATTATGTTCACAGTATTGTAGCTCAGGATAGACGAACTGGTGAAGTGCGGGCCAGGTAAAAGGAGAGAAGCAGTCAAATAGCTCAATTAAGACTGAAATGATATCCCAAGAAAATCAGATAAGGAAAACAGACTACCTGCCAAGGTTTCATACAGCTGGACAGACCTCGGAGAAACTTTCTAAACCTTTTTCTCAATTTCTAGAATTCAATGACCGTGCAGGCTGTTAAAAAATTTGCCACACACACGTGCAGGTACATGCAACTGCATGGATATAGTATAGTTGATTTGTTTTTTCCTGTATATTAAAACCAGCAGATTCATCTCTAGCAGAGCTGCACAAATGAAGTTATTTTGAACATACTATTTGGCAGACATTCTGTCTGTTCTCCAGATTGAGAATTGTTACTGCTGTGCTGCAACATAGTTGATGGTATTTGGAGTTGCCATAGTGTTAAATGTTTCTCCTGTGATCAGCAACTGCTGATTTAAATGAAAATCTTCAGCCATTTTCTCTCCTGTAGATTTCAGTCATTTCAAATTCATCATAGATAAAAAGGTATAAATGATACCAGGTGAAAAATGTATTGTGTCTAAATGAGCTTTCCATGATTTCATTTCAAAGTCGGAGCACACAAATGGCATACGCTTTCAGTTACTGTAAAGGACAGAATATGTTGAAGATCTTTAGTCACCTGAATTATAATTAGTAAACATGTACATACATCCACTTCACAGTACTTGTATATTGAAATGACTGAGCTGAATTTTGTCTCTGGACAATGTCCAGGCCAAAAATTTAGAATTCCAGCTTTTATGTATGGGATGATTTACTTTAGCAGTTCTGACAAATGAATGTGAGGCATTGTTAGGTGAAGGCAAGCTGGAATCAATGGGATTCTGAGGCACTTGACACTTGTAAAAGATTTTGAGAATTTAATTCTCAAATTTATCAGTATTAATAATTATAATTTAATGCATTTTCCTTGTCACTTACAATGAGTCAATTGCTAATTAAATGTTGTTGAAAAAGATGAATTAGCATTTTACATGCTTAAAAAGAATGTCGCTAATATGTCTAAATCCAGATGTGAAATGTAGAATGATATGATTCTAATCCCTCTAAATACCGTTGTTATCCAAACAATTTTATACTGAATTAATTTCATTGTCAAAAAAGAAGCAAGTACTGGAAAACTGAATGATCAACATTTAACCCACCAACATGTATTGGTATAAATTTTATATTCAAATTACACAGAATTAGTTAGCAGAATGAATCATTTCCTTTTGATGGGGTAGCAACGACTTCAAGAAATAGCATATCGCTATTGACAGATCACAAATTCATTTTTTTTTTTCTCCTCCTTTACATTGTAGATATTCATGTCTAAAACTGTATAAATACACAATTTACAGCTATGCCCACCAGTAGTAGCTACCATCTCTTTTTGACTGACAATGATGAGATTTCTGTCATGCGTTGCCTCTCCAACAGTGCCAGTGATGGGATTTTTTTCCTGGAAATCTTATTACTGAATGTGCTGTCGTAGTCTCAGATGGAACTTTCAATCAAAAAGGCAATCAGAAGGTTATCCATTTGTGAGTTTTCCTACAAAAGAGCTTTGCAAAACTCTGCAGTATATACTATAACTCATAGTCGGAGCTTCTTGCCCTAAACGCTTATGTGACTATAGACAATAATTTGATCCATATCTCACAGCACCTTCCTTTGCTCCTAGGAGTGGGATGGAGACTAGAAACTGGCTCAGTCTGAGTTTTGAATCACACTTTTCCATTTGCACTACTATGATATTTGGCATGGCAACTCAGAACACCCTGGCTCTTGGTGCAAGTGATTAGCAAGAATGTGTTTGGCTGTTATCACAGTCTGTTACATAAATATCTTAGATTTTGTTGAAATCTTGATGACTGCTTATTTTCTATCTTTAGATGACTTCACTGTTTAGTTTATAGCATTACCAAAATTGCTAGATAAAGTTATTCAGAGGATTTTTTTTTTTTTTTTAATGCAATAACGCAGTGTAACTTAAATGAATTGGCTACTTCACTAATTTTGATAAAATCTTTGTAAGACATTTAGAAGTGGTGTGAGTGTATCAGTTGTCCGGAAACTACAGTCATTAAAACCAGCCATGCTGCAGCTAAAGCAAAGTGTTTCTGTTTTGCAAGAGAGGCAAAATTGGAGGTGATGCATTAAGACATCTTTGTTTGTAAATTAAACATTACTGTGGAGCTTAAAGAGAGAGGATTGTTTTTACCAGCAAGACTATAACAAAAAAAAGCGTGAGGTTATTTTTCAGCATGGAGAGTGAATTAGACACACATAACTATTGTGGTCACAGGCTTCTGCACATCTAATTTTGTAAACACTGTCAAAAAATGCTTCAAATTTTATCCTTTTAAAATTTTGACTCTATTCAACTAATAAATAAATGATTTTGTAGCAACTACAGTCCTCAAAAAACTATGAAGTTATTCAGACAGGTTCCTTCCTGCACTGTACAAGTAAAACTGGAAGAAAAGCAATAACAAGAAAAGTATTTATAAAAATATATTTCACAAAGTAGGAAACAATACAGTAGTTTCTCTGAATACAATACATGGAGTAAATAAACAAACAATAATATAGCTTCAAAACAAAGTAGAAAATTAAAATGATTTGCATGTAATACATAGTTTTATTATACAATTGCTACTTCTAAATGGCAAGTTTGCATTACAAATTGAGTATGCTTGCAGCTTCTAGTGGTGTTCTTTCTCTGTGTGCAAGAGCCCTGGTGCATCACTACGAATATTATAGAAAAGAAATGCTAATAACATAAACAATAAAATTATGTACACACTGGTTCCTGCTCTAATACAGTGGAGAACTATAAGCATGTTTTTTACTGTACTGTGTTATGTGTGGATTTCTAAAAGTCTATAGTTTAAATATTCACATGAACCAGTTTACTTCCAGCTGTTTGTGCTTGTATTAAAAACACCAGGTACTAGGATTTATGAAGAAGATATAAAACTGTCAAAAGTTTTCTCTGGGAAAGTTTTATTCCTGCCAGCATTCTCTTAAAATTCAGCTACTGCAAATGAATAGGTTACTGCTTTAACCTGCAACAATTTGTCATTTTTCTTTTCAAAATGTACATGTATTAAACATTTGTTATATATAGAAAAAATCTAATGGATATAATTTAGTTTTCTTCATAGTCTTACTCTATAGATTATCAGTCTTAATAAATAAAAGCCGTAATGGACATCAATAAAATATTTATTTCAAAGATTAAACAAATAAATTTGATCTTTAGCAATAAAATCAGCAATTCTTTCATATATGTCAGTCCATCCCTTTTCACAGTTTTTTCTTTCCTTTCAGAAGACGAAGCACAGGATTGATCCTTCTTCTAGAAAAAGATCCTTTTGTAAAGCAAGGTTTTGTAGCCCTGCCTCTGAATCTCTGCACATTAGTAGGATTTATTACCCATCACTGGAATGGATTAAGAACATGTGAATATTTTAAGGCTTGACACCATATTTAAAGATGATATTCAGTCTGTGGTTACGTGGCTGACAATTACTGTATGTACAATGTATGGTCACTGCACAGTAGAAGCCAGTAGGAATTTACAATGCTATTTCTACCCAGCATTGCTAAGAAGACCAAGATATTGCTTTTAACATTTCTGTGGCGGGATCTATGTTGGCAATCCAGAGATAAACCATTAGCTTTACACATACTGGCAGGAGCTACTGTTCAACAGTGAAATCCCTGCAAGTCCATTTTCTAAGAAAGCACCAATTTCTTTTTGTTCTTTTCAAATCACTGAAGATAATCAAAGATCTGAATCTCCATCTTCAGAGTGGTCAAGTGAATATCAAATATCCAAAGACTTCTAGACACTCCACATACTTTACTTCACACTCCACAAGACTTAACCTCCTAACATATACTTTTTTTTTTTTGGTTCAACATTACAATGTAGTTGATTTTATAGATGACTGGCGCTAAACTTGCCTCTAAAACAAAAAGCCACATTAGTTTTAACTAACAGCAGTGGCCCTAGAATATTACATGATCATTAAGTCAACAGTGAAAAAGTTTGTAATCCACTGTCAAGTTTCTTTGTCACTTTCTCCAACTGAGTAAAGTTCTCCAAGTCTTTTAAAGCGAGGACCCCATTCACTGAGGTAGTCAAAATTCTGATCTGAGTCTGATGTAGAGGACTCCAGTGAGCTAAGGGAACCAGCTGCTGACCCTCTTCCTTCATAGCCATAAATCTGGATAGAGTCATATGGTGGAGCTGTGGGATCATTATCGGCTTCATGAAGCCTTACATTAATAAATTCATCAACATCAACACCATTAGGAACAGGTGCAAGACCCTGTCTGGGCATAAATTGAAGATCAGGCTTAATATCCTTGCGAGGCAAAAATCCATTAATTCCATCTGGATTTTGCAAAGTTGCAATGTCAAAAGCTTCTGTATCTTCTTCTCCACCTCCTTCATCATCATAGCGAATAATATTTTCCCTCACATCTTCGTCATCTTTGATGATCAGAGGCTCATTTTTATGTCTTCTTAGTGTTACAAACAGCACCACAATGACTGCAAAGAAAGCATCACAGGCTGATTAGGTAAAAAATTTCCAGTCAAAGCACTACATGTTAAGTGCAGTTGTGGAAGGTGATAGGTTGCTTTTTGTGAAAATAAGTGTAATATGGGTAGTGAAAAGCTGAAAGACCTATAACTTCAACTCCATTCAGGTGACGAAAATGTGATCGGAAGCTCTGGTTAGTCCTCTAGTTTTCTATTATCACCTCATATTTACATCTGAAGCTCAATTTCATATAAGCAATAAGATTTGGCATAGTTCTATTTTTTAACCTCAAATTTAGACAACTTTTCCCTTTGGAAAAGTTACAAAACTAGGTGAATTCAAGCTATCATCATTCACTGAACATAGTCTATAATGACCTACATTATGGATGGAGTTTTCCAAAGTTAGAGGGTGTTTTTCTGAAAACATGGCCCTGACGACAGAAGGAAATTGGTGTCTTTTTTTTAAAAGATTTCAACAGACTCACACTATATCACTAAAAAGAGAATGAGACAGTAAGAGAGGAAGAAAGAGCTTAGATACATCAGTTTCAGAATCATGAACAGATGCATAAAAAGCTCTAAATTGGTTACACTTGTTTTTGCAGCTTAATGCTGAAATCTCAGTTACTGATATAAATCTCAGTTATAAAGTGAAGCTGCAAAGCGCAGAAATAGGCCTCTTCCTTCACTGTTCTCTCCCTCACTCGCTTGATGTCGTATACAAATTTTGTATGTTTTATTAAAACATACACTGCTTCTTATCTTGTAAAACTGTAATATCTCTTATGCCATTACAATCCAGAATAAACTCCTACAAGTCTTAGAAGATACAACAAATCCATTTTCCATCATGTGCAGTATATACTGGGTTCACCTTGCTACTTAACATACCTGATTTGATTTTTGGTTTCATATTCTATACCTTTTTATTATGTAACTTGTGTGTAAGACTACTTCAGATTGGAGCTTTGCTTTAAATACCTTTGTTCAGTTCTTAGAACAGCAGAGGTGCAGTCCTGACAGGTGTTTCAGTAGTGCTGCACATTACATTGCATTAGAGTGCATGTGCTTCTGTGTGACTTCTTTGCTTACAGACACCCAGGAACCAGGAAAGCTTTGAACACCAGGCTGCGAAAGGATTACATACCTAGCAGCAAAATGATGCATGCTAATATTGCAATTAGGGCTCCCATACTGAGTCCAATGGGCAGTACGTATGCTTCAACGTTACAGGACTGGACAATACCATCACTGCTGCAACCACAGACTCGAATAGTGAGAGTGCTAGTGCTGCTCATGGGAGGATTCCCACTATCGCTTATTATGATTGGCAGGAGGTATACTTCTTGCTTCTGCCGGCTGAATCCACTATGCTTTGCCAATATGCTGAGAGTATTGTCTGAAAAAGGGAAAATTTGCATTGTTTCACCACATAGAATAACTGCTAAAATCACAGTTTTTTCTTAATGTGTTCAGAAAGCCTCTATACAAACACATATACACTTTATTATACTCATTATACCAGCAGCATGTGACACAGAAATCCTTCCCCTTTCTGTCTGGCTGCCTGTGCCCCAGAGGAATGAGTGCAACATAGGCGTTTTCTTGGGTTATGTGGCATGATCCTAATGACAACCTCTCACTTTCTTTTCTGCAGACATCTCTACAGATGTCTTCCCATCATGATTCGTCACTGTTTTTCAAGTCACGCAGTCATAAAAATTCAACCAGGACAAGAAAGAAAGAAATGAAATGTTAAAGCCAAACTTAATAAAGAACATTCATCAATTAAAACAAATGTTCCATGTATTATAAGCACAAATTGGAAAATATTTTGCCTTGGTTCCTCTTTTTTATTAATGAGCAATATGATGATAAACAAAGGAAAAATTGAATGTGTTAGAGGTTGTAGGCTAATTTTCAGCGATCTAAACATTTATTAGGCCTCAGTGATGAAAACAGAACAAACCAAACAGAATGTGTATCCTATGAAGGCAGCCAGAGGAACTGAGTCTAGGACATTCTTACCTCTGCACACATGGCACCCTATCCAGCCATAAAGTTATCCAGTTAAATTTCCCAAACTCACTCAGTTCTCAGTTCACCATCAAAACGATTAAAAGTTGATTTTACTTAGGGTAATCATATAGATTCTGTTGTGTATGGTTGTAAGAATTATATATTTTAGCCATTTAACAACATACTACTATCAAATATCAATGATCTTGTATGTGCCAGAATGCTCAGGTATAAACCATGATTAGTGAACATGTCAAATATGCAAAACACTTTGATTTATTTACATACTTAAATATTTACTTCAGCTTTTAACTGCTTTATTCTATGGAATAAAAAAAATAATTCCGTATTATGAGTTTTTATACTAACAGAGTGCAAGTTGACTTATACTAGTTTGTTTTTTTGTCTTCTTTCATCAAAAACAACACCACAAATAAATAAAAAGATTCCGATGCACACAGAATAGGAATGCGTGTATGTGTTCCTGAGGAATCCAATGACAATTTAAAAATAAAGCTGCACATCATATTTGGGAGAAGGAGCTTGTAGCTCCTTTTGTTAACCTCTCTTCCTCTGTGCTACCAAAGTTAGTTCTCCTGAAGCATCATGAACAAAAGTAAGCCTCCTGATATTTTATGCTGCTATAAAATGGGCACATGCAATCACTAAATGCCATTCCATGGAAAGAAAGAAATTACTTAGAGTTATGTGGCAGGCATGAGGAAGAGAAGACTTGGAAGAGAGGCAGTGTTCATGACAGATACAACAAAGACCTGATTCTTGAGTTTAAACCAAAAAAAGTACCTGAAATACATGACAACATGTGTATGCATACACGTATAGTGACTGTAAGAAAGCTTTGTATCTACTTTGATCTTACTACTGGACAGGTACTCACTTGAAAAGATGAAATAGTTTAGAAACGTTTAATTTGTACTACCTGTGATCACTGGGAACATTTCTGACAGGCTATGGTATTTGTGCAGCATGTACCCCTGCCCCAACATAAAAGACACACGTATGCTCAAAATAGCTGGCAGTCTATGAAGTACAAAAGCCAGAGAAAGATGTAGAGAAGGAAGAAGAAAACATTCATGAAATAAATACTGTGAAGACATTTTTCATATAAAAAAAAAAAATTTAAAATGCAGTATTTTATTCTTGAAGTCCTTCTTAGTAAGTAGGCATATTAATAAGGAATAAAGGTAGTAACAGAGTATAATGATTACAGAATGAAACATTATTAAACTTTATCATGTCCTGAACCTATATCAAGATACCAATCAGTAGATAACTCCTATAGTTAATTCGTTATTTCCATAGAACAAAAGATGAAGAAAGATTATTTTCTATTTAAGCATATGTGGTAATTGTCTCATACAAGAGAAGGCTTGTTTTCCCATTCAGTGACTAAGAAACTGAACTTCAAGTAGGCTCTTTCTGAAGTTCAGGGTCTTTGATTTTGCAGTCTTCTGTATCCCTTCCATGGTGGAAACACCTACCAGTCACACTTATGCAGCCTAGAGAGGTTCTTACTATAATTTATATTGTGGGTTATGTAAACATGTCAGCATTTTTCATAGCATTTAGAGTACGTAACACATGAAGATCAACCTAAAAATCAACTACTTTATAAAGCAGTGTAAATACGGACACTTCATAATATGTTTGCAGAAAAAAAAGGATTCCTAATGATTTTTCTTTCCAGGAATCCTGAGTTTTTATCTATTCAAGTTGGAAACAGTAACATCAAAACTGATGGCACCCTGGAGCTAAATAAATATTCTATCCTTCCTTGTGCCCTTTTTAAAATTAAGGTAAGCATATGTGTTTACAGAAGATAAATTTCAGGTATAAGCTCTTAAGAATTCTGACAACTCAAATAGCGCTGAACTGCTTCATGATACACAGTATTATACGTGCCACTATGATGCAGTGGAAAAGTCAAGTATGTTTTAGGTCAACAATTAGCACACATCTGGAAATAAGCAAAAACTGCACTCCTCCTTCTTGGCTGAGTGTGTCAAAGATTAAAACACACACGTGTGCAAGTTAAACCCCTTCCAGTGTCATGCTTGCTCTCTATCTGAACTGCAAGGAGCAAAGGGAAATGTTATGTTAGTAAAATAATATTGTTTTCCTGAATACTGGTGTGTGCAGCTTTACCAAAGTAAGAGTTTCACATTACATCTATTGTAACGTGAAAAAGGTATGGGTTTTTCTATCTGATAGCATTCTTTTCCTCCTCTGCACCCCTACATTTTCAAATACTGAAATAAACTTATCTGTCCATTTGACTTTCTCCTGCAAAATTAAAAACATGTCAGCATAAGTTGCATGCTTAATCCTTTTGCTTTAACCTTTCAAAGGAGAAAAAACTATGTGGGACTCAATTTCCAGCTCTTTCTGTCTTTGAGACAAATCCCACTCAGAAGTGTCACATCCGTAGTCATTTATTCAGAACTCCAGAGACTTTTAGTTACATTAAACAGTGACTTGTATTCTAGAAATCTGTACTGATATAGCCTGTTCCTTCCTACAAGCCTGGTACAGTCCTTCTCTGTCCAAGGTGGAGGAAAGGATTCATGTGCTGAGCCCCACCATCCCTGCCCTTTACAGATATGCAAAAGAGCTAAAGGACCTGCTCTAGGAAGAAAAAAAAAAAAAAAAAAAACCAACAAAAAAAAGCAGCTACTTCTCTTGCTGGTGACAGCTTCAGATCCCTTCCATCTTTCTGACACACTCACTGCTACACCGCATAGTTCAGAAAAATCTAATGAGCCAGAATCATAGAGTAAAACAAAGTAAAAGAGGAAGAGGACTATAAAGAAATGGAAGAGAGCAGAAAAATCGAGAGGAAGGTGGAGAAAATACAGTGCCCGTTTCTGCCTATCAGTGAAGCTTTGCTGAGTGTAAGAAACGACCTGGTACCAGTAATGGTTACCAATTCAAGTTCAAAAGAAACGATAAAGTAAAAGATATGTAAGATATTTGGGACATTTAGCTGAACTATTTAAGTGTAAAAGAAGTTGTAATGGGTGAATAGTTAGTACTACGTAAGAAGAGATGCAAGACAGGGACAGAAAACAAACACCTTTTTTTTCTTACAGACGATTTTTTTGTTGTTAAAAGCTGCTGTGTTAGACTAAAGTTGAATCTGTTGTGCCCAGAAAGAAACTGGCAATCAGAAGTAGTCAATAGGAAAAGCAAAATGAAATGACCGAATAGTTTTGTCGATGGACGGCAAGGACTCAATTTGCCTTAGGAATTTTGTTTAGCAACAATTTCCTTGCCTTTCTTTGCTGTGTCCTAAAATAAATACACCTTGGTGTTCCTGGAGATGTGACTCTTGAGTGAAGAACAATGACTCTCTAATTGACGTTTTGGTTGGTTTCTAGAACTTGAAAATAAATCCTGGCAGCTGATTAGCAATAAACTCAGTTTATCTGATTTGCTTTCTCCTCTCTGTGGACATTCCCCTTACCCGTAGCTGACAAAACAGCAGGAATCTCCTCCAGGAACAACCTCCAGCACTGCTGCACGAATTAACTCGGCAGCAGGTGCTCAGCAGGAGAGGGGACAATCACTTTCCACTCATCCTTCCAATTAACCCACTGATCCTTCATTATAGCGCTGTTCAGGTTATTTATTTATTCATGTTACTTTTAGCAAAACAAGTAAAATTACATGCAGAAAAGAAGAACCCCTCTCTGTTAATAAAGCTCTGAGGTAACCTGCCACAGGCAGAGAGGGACATTAAGACTTTATCTCCAGTCAGTGAGGTACATTCAGGAGGTCCTTTGACATTCTCCATCAAAATAAGCCCCCCTGAATTCTGAACCCTTCTATGCGGGGAAGGGATGGAAGAAGTTCATTGAAATGCCAGAGTCCTATTAAATGCCATTTCTCTGATAATGTACCACCACACGGGATGGACTAGGAGCTATATTCTGTCCTGCAGGCGTAAGGAATAGTGTAAGAGAAGCACTCTTAGCAGTTGTTTTAACTCATCACAAATTTTTACATCAGCATAAGGTCAGAGCAACACAGTTCCAGGAATACGTAACTACAATTTACATCTGGAGATCATATTTACCCATTTTTGAACATAAAACCAGATTAGTAATTTAGATCATCATATGACTCTCAATTTCTGAAGTTTACAAGCAGATTTGCAAAAACAACCATCAAGAGACTGTTATGGGAATATCTCCTTCACAGCTGGAACAAAGAATGACAATGCAGAAGCTCTTTACAAGATGTCCCACTGTAATTTCTAGACAAAAGTAGTTTGAATGTCCACAACTGAGGGCATGCTTACCATAGGGCCAAGTGATTCCTTCAGATTCCCAATTGTTCTCAAAACTCTCTGATCTCTTTTAAGGTTCTTGGATGAAAGATTTTGAGAAAAAGTAAATGTAATAATTTTAATACAAAGCTACTTTTGGATTTCCTGAACATGACTGACTTTAATGGCATCGACATCAACCTGTATATGAAATTAGCAGGCAGGAGTCAACTTCTTCATCTTCCACTTTGTACAAGAATGCATGTTGCAATTTTAAGCCACACAATAAAATGACAGAACAAAAGTAAAAAACCAGAATCAGTCAGTTTACATCTAAGTGTCATTTTCTCTGCACACATTATTGCAATTCTTTAATTCCCTCGCGGTCTCTAATATTTTGAGATCAGTGGACTTCCCTGCTGTGTAACCTTACACCTACATAGCTCTTTTTCTGTCCTCCTTTTTCTATCCCTTTCATAATGTTCTCAGAAAGATCAAATCATTAATGGTATTAAGGACTTTGTGGTAGAAATTGTTATCTACGCTGGATAGGGTACTTATGTGAAGAAAGAATTTTAACTGGAAACTTTACAGCTGGAAATACTAAAATGACAGAAATATAGGTTTCTTCATGTTTATTAGAGCTATCTTTTTGTGTATGTTTTTTAGTATAAAACAGATTCTCTGTAATACATGGTTCTTTGGCACAAGTAAAAGAGCAGCAAGAATATCCTTACTGTGATACTCCCTGCTTCCCTGCTTTTTTTGATAATGAAAAGACAAGGACAGCTCATTCATTTCCTTTCTCAGTTCATAAACGGCATCTATTCTCACATAAAACCTAGATATAACTGATTAACTAAGTTATTATCATCAAGGTTTCAGTGGAAACTACCAAACTACAGGCAGAAGAAAACCAAAACATAGGACATTCTAATAAATGTTAGCTATATAGTATTTGGCAGCCATCTGCAAATGCATTACAAGAAAACATTCAAGAGAATGCTAAGAGAGCATTTCAGCTCTTTGCATAACTGAATTCATGTATGTGCCTCCTGTAATACTTACTGCTCAATACTGGAGACCTTACAATGTTAAACAAGATAAAACATACATAAACATACATATTTAGAGTGGTAGTAACGTGCAGAAACAAGACCAATGAGTGCAGCCCCAACAATTCACTATTCATAGTCCCGCATGTGATACCTGTCAACTCAATCGTTTTGAGATCTTTTTTTGTTCTGGTAATTACAAAAGCAGTGGAAAAAATACTCATGACCTGCTTTCTGAGGCAGCAGAAAAACCAGAAGCAGCAACTCAAAGCATACTCTCATCAATGCTCACCTTGTAAAAGAGCACTATTCACAGACAGGCCCTGAGCTGAAAAACTGATTTGAAAGTTTCAGACTACACTTAAGTAGAAGTTAGAAGCATGGGTTTCTTGCTTCCAAAAGAATGCCACTAAAAAACATCCGTGTTTATGTAAGACTTTTCTTGTTGTTTCTGCCTCAGGCTGTAACACTTTGTAAAGGAATAGCTGATTTAAAGGGAACAGGCTTGAGTTTGCCTGTTGTAAATTTGCCAGTTGTTAGCAGATGAAAAAAACAATCCATTTGTTCATTAGTACTAGTATAAAAATTTAGTTTCGTGATTAAACTTAGCATTTTCAACATGGATGTATTTATGCACACTAGATTTTTTTGAGAACTCGTATATTTATGTTAATATGTATACACAACCGTGTCATACGTAATATTTTACACATGTACTAGATCTTCCTTGATCAATGTCTCAAACAAAATCCAGTTGAACAGTAGTTTACAAGAAAGATGACCCTTTGCCTAATCTGTATGGTAAAGACATAAATGTTGTATTCAAGTAGAAGGCTTATAAAACAATCTGAAATGAAAAGATGCCATTTTTATAGTATATTTTGTCTGATTTATGCTAGCCAAACCATATGGGCACTGAAGCATTCACAGGTATTTCAAACTGACCTGCTTTTCATGAATGTCACAATTTCACAATTTGTGATGTCTTCAAAAAAAGCAGATTGATGACTGCTATCAAATTTGATAGCAGACATCAGGTTCAATAGGAAAAAGTTTTTTGTGCTATAAAAATTCAGCTGACTGATCAAACTGTCTCTCCTGCACCATAGTAAGTCACGTGCCATGCTGACACATATAATGGCAATTCACAAAACATTCCTATGACACATTAGCAAACACCTGAACTAATTTTGATTTTTCTAGAGATCTGGACTTTCTGGAATCCCTTAAAACACCCATAAGAACACGGGAAGAAAAGTATTTCATGGGTGAAAGTGTAGTGATGAGGAAATGAATTGGAAAAAGTCACATATTTTGTATCTTTTGATTTTTTTTTTCTTTAGCAATTGGCCTAAATAGTAATAGCTTATGCCAGAATTGAACTGTCGAATCAACTAATGAATAAAAAAGCTAAACCTATTGCCAGGTCATGTATTCTTTTGCAAAAATAAAAAGTGCTGCTGGGAATTTCGAATCATGAGCAAAGTAGTATTTTGTCATCATAAGAACACATCACTCGTGTTAAAATTTCTTGGAAAGGGGAATAATCATGTTAATACTACTGTGATGCAGAACTTGTAGTAAATAAATTCTTGACAATAAAAAAACCAGACAAATTAACAGCAAAGTGATGGAATAAACATTTCCTCCTACCTTTTTCCTTTGAAAAATGTGAACTTTAGATAATAGTCTGTATAATTTCTAGTTCTATTCCTTTGGAAAAGTCTGAACTTTAGATAATTGTCTCTTAAGTATTCTAAAACTTTCTTTTGACCTTTAGTCCAGCAGAGCTATAATCAAACATATCTATATGGTCACTTGCAGTCTAGCGGCAACTCTTACATTTTGTACCTTGGTTTTTTAACCCATTGAAGGAAGGACAGAAAATCTCTGCAGAAGAAATAATGATGCAGAAGCATGCATTGAGTCTGAAACAATACTAGTATTATTGTTATCAGGGTAGAAAAATAATTAGGAAATAGTACCACTCTCTCTTTTTAATTTACAGATACTTACGGTAAGTCAAACCAGGAAACTTTGCTCTCTGGGTCTGTTCAAGCTACGCAGTTACCCCAATTGTCTGAACTGTACCCAACATACCTGATTTTAATCTCACCCGCTTTGATGTGAGATTAAACATCTCCCGCCCATTTATCTCTTTTGATTCCCCTGGTGCCAGTTATGATTGACACTCCCATAATCTGAAGCAAATTCAGGCCAGTGAAGATGTAAGGTATGCTAAAACAGCACTGGCTTTTGCCTCTCATTTTTCTCTTCTGTATTCAACAAGCCAGCCACAATCTTGTTTACTAATAATCACATTGCTTTGACATGCTTTACTTTATTCGGATCACATCACTACATGGCATGTGCATTGAATGTTACATCTGTAAAGTGTAAGAATTAATGCGGGTTGCCAAGCCGTGGTTTAGAAAGAGAGATGAAATGGCTGTCAAATGTGCTTAGCATTAAAAATACTTTATTAACACAGCAATTTGCATAGACTGATGGATCATTTTTGAAACCTACATATTCTGGTTAATTCTATTATCTCGTTATTTTAACCAAAAAGTTTCAGAAAGTAATACTGTGTTTTATAATGCTTTGATAAAATAATGGCTATATTTCGCATTTCTACCAAGAACATTCCATTGTTGTGTTATGAGATCCAACAAAATGTTGCAAAGGTAAATAAAAAAGCCAAAATATCCCCAGCCTTTGCCATCTGTATTTGTCTTTAGGAATAATGGATTCCTATTCTTTCTATGAATGTGTACTTATAAGTGCAATCTAGGAGGTGAAACTAGTGAAAGAAAAGTTTCTAAGCACCTTAGGTCACGGTGAGATTTACAGTTTTACGGATTACATTGATTTAAGGTTCTCTTTGTGTACAGCTAAATCTCAAGCATATTCAATGAAATTTATAGTACTTTCGGTAGGTGATGAAAGAGTTCCATCCTATGTTCTTCACCTTCCTCACTTTCACACGCATTCTTCAATTCTTACTTCAGTGACTTACTTCTAGGATCTGGAAAAGTTCAGAGTCTTCATGACTATGAAGACAATCACAGATGTTTCAAGTGAATCTTACTTTCTGGAATGTAAACTGAATCCCATAGTAAGAAAAATAAGACTTAAGCAGGAACATTTTGGTTTTTAAATGTGATGTGTTCTTGGCATTTAAGTGAGTTTCACACTAAGCAACTTAACGTACACTTCTCCATGCCATGATAATTATCTTTTCTGTTCCAATACTGTATGGAACATATACATGCACACGTAAGAATTTAAAACAATTTATCAACAGATCATATGACAGTCATTTAAAACTGAATATGGAATCAGACATGTCAATCATATTGATGTTTTGTTACAAGCCATATCAGTGTATTTCTATTATGAGTTTTTTTTCATAATGTTCATTTTGAAACATAGTGGCAGAAAGGAACCACTAGACTATATAAAAAAAAAAAGCCAGCATTGGCTCAGGTATTTTAAATCAGAAAACAAATTTAAAAAAAATTTTGACTTAACATTGTCTTGAGCTTGTAACACTTCAGAAAAAAAAATGTGGCTTTGATTTTACAAAGCGCCAGATCTTCCAGTTCTTATATACGAAGGACTCCCTTTAACTTCACTGAGAATAAGTTCTGTGAGACAACTGAAAGGAGTGCCATTATACATTTTTGTAAATGTCATCAAGAGTTATATTAGCTTTTTGTAATCTGAAAGACTGAAATGCTATGGTATAAGATTGCCCCTGGGCACACAAGCAGCAAGATAATGACATTTTGAAGACATTCTCATATGCAGATTACACATAACAATAACAATTTGTTATCATCAGGCCATTAATGGCAGTAATTTATACCTCTGCCCCTCTGTCTTACACCAAAAGTATACACATAATGTCTTATTATATGCACACCTCTCAAAGAGGACGTGTCTCCTGTGGTGAAGACTAATGGTCATTTGAAACACAGGGAACAGCAAAATGCATCCAGGAGAGAAGGAATTTCAGTAAGTGAAAAAAATAATTACCTGTATACAGAGTGGAATAGATTGTATACAGTTTTCAAATGAAACATTCCAGACACTCTTGGGAACATTTCTGCACTCCATGTAAACATTACATAGAGAAAACACGGCGTAGCCAGAAGTTCCAAACTAGCATACACCGTCAGATTACCAAGAATCAAACCAGGTCTACAGGAACACACATGCATATGCATTTAAATTTCAAGACTGAAACATACTGCAAGACCCTAACTTTTCTATATATGTTGCGTCACACAGCACATAACTTGGAAAGAAGGAGGAGGCAGGGAAAGATGTCAACGCTTGACTTTTGCTTCAGTGCTGTAAAGATATTACAAAGTCAATGCTTCTATTGGTAAATATCTGCAAACTATAGCATCAGTTCATAGAATGCTCCAGAGTTTTCATAGGATCACAGAATAGTTGAGGTTGCAAGAGACATCTGGAGATCATCTGGTCTGCCCGCCTGCTCAAGCACAACTACCTAGAGCCCAGGACCATGTCCAGGCAGCTTTTGAAAATCTCCAAGGATGGAGATTCTGCAAAGAATAAAACATTTGTTAGTCACAATTGAAATATGTGTGCGACAACACAGAAGACATCTTATCCATCAAATCTTTTCATACCAAGTAGAAAAGTTCTAAGGTAAAAATATATATTGCATCTCTATGATAAGAGAACAACTTGCATATCACAGGGAAATTGTTCCCTGTTGTCTTCTCATTCATGATGAAGAGTCTAACAAAGCACAAATGAAGTGTATTGGCAGAAGCTGCGATAAAAATATGAAGCAGGATTAAGTAAAAGACACTAGGCAATTCTACTGGCTAAGGAGAATACATCTCAATATGCCAAAAAAACCCTCCATGATCATGAAAGAAAGCTTAAATAGTCAAAAAGGAGAGCAGAAAAAAACAACAGATACTTTGAGAAAGATACATGTTTCCTTGCTGGGAAGAAGAAAAGAAAAAATATTACAAGAAACAATTTTAGTCTAGAAAAAGCTAAGTTCTTTATACAAAGTTTTGAAGCAAGTGGTTCTGCTAGACAGACTGCATTAGAACTTGAGTTTTTAGCAAATATATCTTTTAGTCTCGTATGTTAGCAGAAGAGAAGCACAATATAACAAAGCTGATTTGTCATAAAACATTATTTTTCTCATTAAAAAATAGAAAGTAGTAGTATAAAGACCGAAACTGTAATGCTGTGGGATAGACAGATGGTATAGAAGGAGATGTATGGTGTAGAACCAAGTCTAAACTACTTTCCTCTATAGTTAGTATTCCAGCGTGTATCAAAGATACAACAATGCTTTACTACAGCTGCCATAAGACTGGGCTCCACCATTTCCTTCCCTGAGCTGCCCAATAACTTCTACATGTTTTCTAACTGGGAGTTTCAGAAGAATCCAAAGAGACACCGTAATGCACTCTTGAAAATCTCGGTCATTACCAATCCATAGGGAGCTGCTAGTAGGTGCCATTGACGTCATATGTGAGTATCAGATGAATATTTTAAAACAAATCTGAGTGTACGCGTGGGACAATGACAGGCACAGTGATTAAATGACGTCTCCAAAATCATACAGGAAACTTGTTGCCAAGCTATACAGAACTATTCTGAACTCCAAAACAGTTCCTTTACCAAAAAAACATCACTCTTGCAGAATGCTCTTAGATCATGAGGTCTTAATCTTTACTGGGATGAACACTGTATAATTTACAGAAGGGTCATATATAATGGATGAAAACGTTATAGAAAGTGACATGATGGAGTTAAGGTTAGGGAGTGACAAGTTCAAAAAGGCTACATGGAACGTTTTAATCTTATTTCTTACTATTTCCTACAACCTAGTTTTAGCTTTAGTTTTAGGTTAGACTGAATAAAAGTTTCCTAACAAGACACAAACAAAACTAAAAAGTTTGATGTGTTTTTATGAAAGCAGTGAGAAACTGTTATGTCATTTATGACATTCTAAAGATTAAAGAGAAGAAAAAAGTCTGTTCATGTTCAAGACAGTCCAACATTCTATAGAACACAGCACAGTACTTTCATCAACATTCAGTGATTATTATCAATGCTCCTTTAAGGTTTATGACTGCAATACCTAATTCCATTCAAAACTACACAGATAAGACTTTATTCCTGACTTATCTCCTATTATAGAACCAAATGTCTGAAAAAAAATTACTATAGTGTTACAGTTACTGCTCAAGAATGTATATAGCTCTTAGCCTATAGCAAAAGTGAACCCACAATCAGTGTAGGCCAAGCCGGGGTGATCTGGCTTTGCTATCTCAACACGGGCAGACAGCTACCACTGCTTTACTGATTCACTGTAATCTGACTACGCATCTGTCCATGTTACCTTCGAAGGACCCCACTAGCTCTCCCTCTTCAATACCATCAGGCAGACATCTGGTCCTTTTCTTGAAGTTCTTCTATTTATCTCTCCCTAACAAGCTGGCTTATTATCTCACTTCAAACAGGGGCCCATCTTCACTCCCTCTATAATCAGCACTGATTACCAAGTATGCACATCCTATCATTTTAGGATATGCAAACTCTCTCCCCAGACTAGACAGGTCAACTTACGCATTTCGTTTATTTTCTGCACGTGGCTCAGTGTGTAAGATCTTTGCGTTCAGTAAAACTGTGTGCTCTACCTCTTTTCTGGCCTCTGAATGGATTGCCTTCTAGGCATATTTATTATATAAATATTAGATACTAATAATTACATAAATATATCACAAATTACTGGATGCTTGCCAAATAGAATACATCCTAATTAGACAGAATTAAATGAAGACTAACAAAGTGACTCATTTTACAAGCCCACCCATACAAATTACAAAATCAGAAGTTGATGAGAAAATATCGTAAGTGGTTCAAAAAACCCACAACCAACAGAATAAAAACTCTGTCTCCCTTATTCTTTAAAATTTGATGTGAGCAGCTCGGGTCAAAATTATTAAAAAATTCAGATTTCCTTCTGTTTGTCACCATTGTATTTCCTTTTGCCAGGGAAATACAGCCCATTCTTGAACAGTCACCTCCTTAAAAGGAGTAAGGAAGAAATGAAAGGGTATGGAATAAATGTGACCACACCAGACAGGTTCAGGAGAATGTATAAACAACAGAGTTCACATAATAATCAATGTAATGGTCACCTCATAGGAAGAATGACTGAATGACTGTGATTCCAATAATAATTACTTCCTTCCTGTACACCTCTTGTGTAATTGGTGCAAAACAAGATGCAAATTGGAATATGATCTTTGTTCTTTTAATTCACATTATAAAGTTAGTTGTGCAATAGGTTATCAGTTAAGCTTTGAAGCAAAGTGTGATGAATTAATATCTTCTATTCTAACAGAAGAACCATGTGCAAATAGTCTATATACTTTATATCTGTTATACTGACAAAAGGAG
This sequence comes from Tauraco erythrolophus, assembly GCF_009769465.1. NCBI lineage: Eukaryota > Metazoa > Chordata > Aves > Musophagiformes > Musophagidae > Tauraco > Tauraco erythrolophus. Next base: position 14,817,069 of record NC_141479.1, on the reverse strand, counting down.
ATTTTTACTAATCAAAGGAAAATTTAAAAGCTAATACGTGGTGATTCCTACTTAAATTGTTTTCATGTTTAGTCTGTTCAGATTCTTCCTCTAATAGAAGAGTGTTGGGTTTCTTTTAAGCTTCACTAAAACTGAAACATTAAAATGGGACTCCTATCTAGTTTCTCATTAATTGACAAAAGAAAAGTACAATTAGAGCAAATAATGAATTAATTGTTATTATATATTTTCAAAAAATGATTAAAAATCTGGAAACTTATCTCCAAGTATTCTATATTTACTTGGACATAAATAGCCCTCAGAAATACTTTTAAAGTCCTAGAATATAATTATCATGGGTGCCGTTGGCTATCAAGGAGTTATGTTTTTAAAGCACCTAGGGGACTTTTGAAAATTAAAGGGCTAATAGAGCAATGTTTCATTGGAAGACAAATTCCATATAGATGGTACTACGGATCTTACTGTTGTCCTGATAGCACTTAGCTGAGAAGTTTTGTACTCATTAAAAAAAACACCTTTCAGACTGCTAAGCAGTTTAGTTTTGAGACTCTGATTTAATGTTTGTTTTCCACACAATGTGTCTGAAATTAAGACACACTGAAGATTCAATTTTTTCTTATCTGTTATTTCTCTCATCCATGTTCCATATTATTACTAAAATAGATTTATTTTCATGCTAATTTGCTGATCAAATTATTTTCCTTTTTTGTTTTGTTTTCATAAACTTTTATCCCTTACTTAGCCTTTTAAAGTCATAGCAGTGTTGCTCACTTTTCTTTAGTTTCTTATGAAATTAAAGGAATAAACTAGAAAAAGAGAAATAAGTATATTACACTATCTGAGCATGCTGAAACTCCAACAGCAGGAAAATTCACAGGTGTCCAATCCATCTCCACATCATGAGTAAGCACTGTCATATATATGCTGCACAACACTGACCTCAGATCTTTGTCACTCAGATTGCATCTGGTTCTTAATTAGTTTGATTTATAAAATAAACCAGAATTGTTGCCTTGGCAACATTATGTTGCTAGCAGCACAAATAAGAAATTAAGAATGAGAGAAGAATAAGTCTGTTTGGTCATGTATGTATAATGGCATGCTGCATATATACAGTATTGTCCTGCATTTCATCACTCACATTTTATGTTGTTTTGGGCTGGGTCATGCTTACATAAAGGTCCTGAAATAGCTGTGTAATTGTGATTGATTCATATGATAAAAAAGCCCTCTCTGCAAGGATGTGATGCTGTGGAAATGAGTCTTATTTTCCAATGTGCATATACAACTCCTCTGTAGTTTTCTGGAAGTTTGTATTTGTGAGGCTTGGAATGAAGTTGTCATCACAGAGCTAAACTAAAACAGGATTGAGAGGTTAAACAGCATTTGGAACAGAAGTGCTCCCAGAGAAACACTTTGCCAGCTACAAAACTATAAAAAGTACAGACGTGCTGGGGAACACAGCAGAGCTGAAGAAGAGCCTAAAGATGCCTAAAAGAGGACAATCGGCTTACCAGATGGCCCCCTCCTTGCTGGTTCATTCATCAGGTTGGCCTGTCCGGTCGAATGAAGACTTGATGGATCACATCTGGCTTAGGGCGGAGGAGAGAGGAAATCTGTCTGGAGCCCTGCATCCTGAATACAGGAGAGGAGTGAATAAGGTTTCAGATGGACAGAACAGACAGAATGGTCAAAGCGTGGAGGAGCTTGGTAGCTGAGTTAGCCTTTGAAGAGTTGATTCTATTTTTCTGACATTCAGTTTCAGCTAGAGCAGCTATGTGCACCAAGAAGGATTCATCTCTCTAGTCTATTGCAGTGGCGAAAGGCACATAACCATTGTAAGAAGGTGTAAATCACCCAGACAGGGCTAAAAAGTATGTTTGCAGAGGAACTGCACTTAGTCTCCACTTGTTCTGTGGTTCTAATTAGAAAGGAGTCCAGAAAGAGCAGTGATCTGCATGCAAGAAGAGAGATGGGAAAGACAGTAGAAGCAGGTGTCAGTGAAGGAAGTGGCACACAAAGGATTGGAGTGGAAAAATGCTGTTTCCCATCTACGTTAACATAATCTTCACAAAATAACATCACATCCTCCTATGCCAGGGAAGTTGTTTCAAATCGCACTCAACTGATATTCAACATCAAGGAAAAACAGAACATCAGGGAAAAACAGAACATAGTCGATAGCGATGATAGTAAAGAAAGACGGAGGAAAGGAAGCAGAAAGCTATCAGGTATGAAAGATATATACTGAGAATATTTTCACTGACATTCTCAGACTAGATGGGACTAACACTACTGTACCATGGAAAAGTGTAACCTTGCTAGGGCCACAAAATGGTAAAGTAGAACGGAGTTGAATATATTACTTCAACTGCAATGTGAAATCATACAATGAAAATGGAAATGCATTAAGTGCCTGGCAAGACAGAACTTCTGAGCATTACTGGAATGTATTGGGGTCCCTTGGTAATATTATCATTAACTTGAAATTCTACCAGTCTTCTAGAATTTGAGAACAGTCTAAAGATCTATAGTACTGATTTCCACCTCACGTTGCTTACCACTTTATCACTAGCAGAAAGGGCTCATCTTTTTGAGTCTTTACACATAGTCTATTACTTCACAGGTACATCTTAGAATCCCGTCAGATATGTAAATAAGAAAATTGATTACTTTTCCTACAAAGAGTGATCCAACATTGTTTCTGATCTAAAGCAGTTTCAATAAGGTCAATTGTCTAAGGACTAACGATGAAGTAACCTGAGTACTATAAATAAAGAACTGCGTTTCCTCTGTTATAAAACCAAATTATTTCAGGGACTCGACACTTACCACCTAATGCACAACCACTTGCTCCAGGAAAATTATTTGTACTGGCTGAATACCACTTTTCGCATACTAATTGAGCAGAAGCCAGAATCTGCCTTTCCTTTTTCAGGTCACAATATCCCTGTCTGCCTTCTCCAATAGTGAGGGAGGTAAGGTAGCATAGTGTTCTCTTGTCACCACACAGCTGGATCATAAAGCTTATCTGTTTCCAGCACACAGACCAAGACACACTTGAGTCATCATTCTTAGAAAGGGACTCAGACCCAGCAGTGTAGAATAACTTGTAGATCCTAAGCAGAACGTGGACATTTAGGCCTGTAAATCACTTTTTTTTTTTAACTAAGAAAGGTAAGTATGCATCTGACATACAATTAAAAGTTTCCTGAAATATAATTTCATGTCAGAATAGTCTAAATCCGCAGAACTAAAATGTTTCATGAAGCTTAGCTACCTTAACTAACAGATGATTTGTTTTGATAAAACTTAGACATTTCTACTCAGCAAAATATCAACATTTTCTTTACGCTTTCTTGATTTAACTTCTATAACTTAAAATTTGTAACATAAGCAAAAAATAACTTACTGAATAAAATCTTTCAACCACACTAAAAAGAAAATCTTTCAATAATTTTATATTAACAATATCATTATTAACTGTATCATTCATAAAAAAACAAATCAATAATCTGAGGTTGTTCTGGTATCCTTGGTTTATAAAAATGTTGAACTTTGCCATTTAAACAGCTCCAGTTTTAATGCCATGCTGAGAAAAAGATTGATAGTATGATATTTATAATATGTTTTTTCACACTATGAACACTCCTGGAGAAACATGACGTGTGCCTGAGGATGGCAGATTCTAGCACAGAAGTGCCAGATTATAAGTTAGTTTGTGTTTGTCAGTTTTTAATACATTGGAATAATTTACTTTTAACTCTGCTACCTTCACACTGAATTCCTTGTGATTTCTGGTGACAAAACTATGCCTATTAAGAGAGTCACTGATCAATGCTGTTTCCTAGATTATGCAGCATATTATTTTTACAATTTTAGATGCAGTCTTCTTGATGTCATTCCATACCACAAATATTGACAGACATGGCAGAAAAATATGTACTTATTTGATGCAAGACACATCTCTGATCTCATCGCTTAGTTTTACTTTTCAAGAAAACCACTAACAAGGATGTGATTTGGTATGTTTTAGAATCATACTTCAAAAGTATAATTATTTATATATAAAAGAAATGAGGATGATAATTAAACGTATTAGAAGTACATAAGCATGTGCTTTCCCCCGAGAACTGCCATCGTGAGACACCCTCTGGCATAGATGGCAGCTGGGCTACAACATTTCCCAAGGCTCTTGAAAAATTGCATGAAACTGCAAAATGTATGAGGATTTACTGCTTATATGCAAGGGACCATATGGGTGCTGTTATTCTAGATGTTCGTTGTACATCCCTCAAGAAATGATAAGTTTAATGATGTCCTTGCTAAGAAAATTTGTACCTGAGGTCAGTGGGTTAATTTTGAAATTGGGCAAAGTGGAAGGAGGGCAATGAAATAGCAGTGCCACTTCTTAGCTCTCTGAGGTCTATATTTGGAAAGAAAAGTCAATCAAAAACACAGGAGGAGCTTTAGCTGGCAGCTGAGACAATGGCAGAGAGACTTATCAAGAAACGCAAAAGCAAACTGATTCAGGGAAAGAAACTCGTCTTAACACATGAGAGTTATTCTTGTGGGAACAAAAGACTCACTCTCCAAGTATGCATTTGACAGATGCTGCTGAAAATATTTTCAGGAAAAAGATGTGGGAAAAATCTACGTTATATTTCATTAAAAACACAGTGACACAGAAGTACTTTTAAGAATGAAGTAGTGCTGATAATTTGTTTGTATTATTTGGGATATCTAAAAGAGACGTTGCATGTAATTGTCTTCTCCAGCTATTTCTAAATAGTTTAGAAATATTTATTTAGTAATGGTGAAGAGGTGATGAGAAATAGCCAATATTTTAAAATAAGATGTGCAATAGCATACAAAGGCATGCAAGCCAGTTAGTGATTGAAGTGATTATACCAGGCTATTTCCTTTTAAATACATGACACATTGCCTGTACTTTCAAGGCAGCACAATGAGGACATAAGTGACGGATTAAACTTGCCAGATGGAAAGAACAAAAGAAATGGACATTTAAACATGAACATTCTTGGAGCTATTATAGGTATCGTAGGTATAATGGACTAAGCATGGCTGAGAATAAATATTAAGTTCATTATAGAGAACCAACAGAACAGTTCATCACTAAAGTATATATTATACTTCAATTTAAAAAGAAAAAAAGCTCCTCTCTACTATGCACTCAATAAAATCAGTCTGGCTCAAATTCAGAGCTCAAACCACCAGATGGACATTGAATATTTTGAGAAGAGGGAAGGTTGATTACTGATAATACTATTGGACTTCTGCAGGAATATGAACACATGCCATCAAGATGCTTCTCTTAACCCAAAGAGAAGGCCTGCCCACGTCCCAAGCCACCCTGTGATTGCTTCTACTACATAAGCCCTAACAAGGGGTATGTAATATCACGTTTATACAGTAGAGATGCATCACTTCTTCTTTCAAAAGTTACTGCATCCAAAGGCACTTTAGAGCATTTGATTCAAGAGTTTATTCCATTAGGAAACAGAATTTGGCATAAGAAAAGTAGAAGAGCAATGGAAACGTCTTTTGGGAAAAACTTTAAGTCTCTTTACTTCATGGCAAAGATGTATTTGCTAGTTTTTGAAAGTAAAAATTGCATTGGCAGCATATCAAAATGTTTACATCTGTGAAAATGCTTTTATCACAAAATTCTGTTCTCGCTTGAACAACCTAGGGAAACCATGAGAACATTAGGAATTCAATGCTGAAAATAGGTATTGCTGTGAGCATATTGTTTGGGATGAAGGAGACGATCCGTGTACTGGCATTAGATTTTAGGTAATGCTTTGTGAAGACCACTCGCCTGAATAAAGACTGTCAACAAATGCTAATTCTATTTCCAGAGGTCTCATTTCAATTTACTGATGCCATGACAGTACGAATTCCTTATCGGTTGTCTAAATCCTGTCAGGTTTTTGTCATTTATTGTGATCCTATAGCTTTTTGGAAGGGTTAATTCAATTCATCTAAGGAATCTACAACACATTGCTAGAGTATATCAACACCTGCCTAAACATCAGATATTTTCATCTGAAGTTTTAGTTTTTTTCTCGTTTGAAGTTTGTCGGAAACACTACACAAAACATTTATTTTTCATTTTTTCCATTTCTACTCCTATGCAGAAACCCAACACAAAGACATGTGAAGTCAGTCACCCGACAGTCTACATGAGTATATGCAGTTAAAGATTTCCTACGTCATGCAGTTACAGGTTTAGTCAGCAGGACTAACACAGAAAACATTACATGATTTTCGTGTTGTCTTAACTGCTCATATTTTTATTATTTCTCTTGTGAAAGGATAAAGGTTTATGCATCTGGCAATCTAAATGATCGACGTTCTTTGCATTACAGTTTGAGAGAGCAGGATTGTTTTAATTCACATTCTCACTAGCTGCCCATTTAGCCAAGGCACAAAGCCTAAGAAAAACTACTCAGTAACAGACGTTTGAGCTCAGAAAAGAACAGAAAGAACAGATCAGGAGATATGAAAAATAAAGGTTGCTAAGAGATGATCTACAGATATTCAATGAGATGTATGATGACATTTAAATTTACATTTTTACATTACTTACATTAAAAAGGCACTACAACCTCTACAGTTTTGGCGTCTTGTCTACTGAGGAGATTGTAAATATGCAAATTTAACAGACCAAACAAATAAAAGATACTGGTATATCCTTTCAAGGAACAGATTCTGCAATGATCACAGTATCGTTTCTGTAATACACAATATAATCTTAGGAGAAGTGGGTTTTCCTCTGGTTTCTGATGAAGACACACCATTGTGTCACTCAGTTAAACATATCTGGCAATAGCAATGTAGCCAATCATAATATTTGTAGTATGTTTAGGCAGCACAGTTAATTACTGAAGTATCATGTGAACTTGCCTTGGGGCAATCTGGAAAGTTTAAACAATAGAATTAGTCTGTAGGCAACAAACTAAAATAATTAACAGTTATGCTTATGTGCCATATATCTAGAGAAAATTCCAAAATACACGCATCTTATATATTCTTTAGTACGAGGGATAGAAACAGAGCATGACAGCTTTCTTCCCATGGCAGATGCCAAACTGCATTGTTTGCATACTAGTGCCACCAGGTCAGCTAATGTCATTACTTTGTGAAGTAGAGAAGTAATTGCCAAAAGCCACAATGTTACCTAAAGCACAAAAGAAGAATCCGAAGGAGTATTATCATTTCACAAATGTTCTTCCGGAGGGGTACTGTTGTTTATCTCTGCACTTCAGAGAATTTTGGAGAAAGGCAAGATATGAAAAATCATTTAAATAAAGAAAAAATACTACTAATTCTAGCAAATAAAGTATTGGGTTTCTACATTAAGTTTCCTGAGAAAATTCAATGCATTTATAATATCCATCAGAGGACAGCATTTCTTCAGCAGCTATCAAGTCAATTGCTGCTGCCTTGAAGAATTGAGCAGGGCCAAGAATATGGGAGGAAGTTGAGGCTGAGGTCACAGTCAGGATGTCAAGGATTTTGCCCACCAGTATGAGGAAACGTTTTTCTGTTCCACGCCTAAATGGGTTGTGCACTCATCTGATCATCAGAAACACAATTCTTCAGAAATGAGAGTAGGGTTTGTTATAGGCATTTTCTCACATTGCTTCCAACAAACTGTACCAAACTGACGTTTGGACAGCCCAGACACTCATTAGTACAACCAAGGAGAAATTTTTGAGTTCAGTTTTTTTAGGAATACTGGAGATTTTTTCAACAAGAATAATCACTCATGCTTATCTAGCAGATAAGCAAGAGAAAGTCATGGTCAAGTTCATTGTTTAAGTGGCATAACTAAATAAAGACTTAATAAAGATTTATGATGTTTAAATGACATGAAATCTCATCTCAACCAAATTATACCATGGTTTTGGCTTTGACAGGAATATTTGCATCCTGTGGGAGATCATGTTCTAGCATCAACCATGGACTGCATCCCTGGCTGAGCAATTTGATAGCAAAGGATGGTATGCAAAGTTGGAATTTTATTCTTGGATACTGACAGATTAAATCAGAGAAGTCTCTTCAAGTGGATTTTTAATTTCAAGAGATTTCAGTTTGTTGCTTTAAGAGTATGTACACATTTAACTCACTCAAATGCACTAAAACCTGTATAAAAATGAGTGGCAATGTTGTAACAATGTCGGACTCATTTTTCTAATCCATGGTACATAGAAAGGTTCCTCACTCCCACTCAGATCAGGAGTCATTTTGCCATTGGCTGTGACTAGGAGAAAGAGTGGGTCTTAAACAGGTAACACATTGGAAGGACAAGGCTAATTAGTGATGTAAGTGAAGTATTCAAACATTAAGAGAAATGCTAAGACCTTTTTTACTTTGTAATGCTGTGCAAAGAAAAACACCTCACATTTAGGATGCTTAATTCAACTCGTGTTATACTACTGATGATTATGAAGTACATTTTGAAGAGGTTTGTTTCATGTTCTCTTGTAAGTGCAGAAAACATACAAAGACTTATTTCCTGCATGAAAGTACAGGTATAGGTAGAGACATACTTCATGAAGGCTATAAGAGAAAAACATATCTAATGAAAAGAAAACTTCAGGATACATTTAAGCAAATATAAGAATTTACATTTTTATAGTATCATTTAACAAAATGGTCCCATCGATCTTCTTGGTTGGAACAGCTAGAATACAAAATAAAACCAGCATTTTCTCTTTAATTGACATTTCATGTATTAATTTTACACTCATGCACATACTTCTCATACATACATCTTCTTATCAGTAATGGACTATATAGGGATTTCCTTCATTATCATTTCAAATAAGAGAAATAAGAGACTGAGTTTGACTAAAATTCCTGACAGGGTAGTGTTTTATTAAAATAAAAAAAAAAAAACAAATAAAAAACCCAAACAAAACCCAAGATGGAAAATCTTCGCTGAATATTCAAGTAAGTATAAATACATAAAACACTATTTATAGAATGGTTGTTATCATTCCTAGCTCTTCCTCACATGACCTTCAAATATATCCGTGTGCCAAAGAAAAGGAGAAGTGAAAATTTATTGCTCCATGATATTGAATGGGTCTTTTTTTCCATCACGCATGAAATTCCACTTCTATAGCACTACAAAATGATATTATACCCTTCCAGAAGTGCTCTAAAGCACCGTGATACAAAGTGCTCTTCTGGGCTTTGCTGACCGAGCAGATTTCTCTTTCTAGTAAAATTGCCTAACTGAAATACTTTGGAACCTTTATACACAGAACAAACAGGCTTAAAAGGTGTTTCCTCTGGGAGATTTAGTAGATACTCAATTTTATGCTCCCATCTATATCCAGTCAATGTAGGATCAACATTTATTTATCAACACAGTTTCAGATTTTCATCTTGCAGCATATCTCTGGAATTTCAAATTAATAGAAATAAAACAGGCAGTAAATCCATCCTTTCATTTTATTTAAGCCAGAGAGCTGTCTTCTGGATCTAAATTCAGTATTCATTTTGCCTTCTTCTTATCTACAGTAAAGATATTGGAAATAGCTTAAGAGATATAATGAAGGTACCATTAAACAGATTATCTACCTCGTAATTGCCCTAGGGACAAACTAGTAAAGTAACTGGAAGTCAACAAAGCAATTCAAAACTAGTTATACAGATACACATGATATATGTTTTATATTTACCTTCATTTTTCTTGATGGTGAAGTTTGGATTGTTGACCATTTCAGGAAGAAGACTGTACAGGAAATAATGCCCATTTTTCGGATCATCTTTGTCAATGGCACTGACAATCTGAATTACCTACGACCGAAAACACTCTCATTAGGTATTTACACCCCTGATAAACATATAGTATTGAAAACCCATTCCATTCTATCGGATACATTCTCATTTGTCTACATGCCAGTTGAAAATGCTAATTTATAATCTTGCAAGCCTTTTACAGACCTTAGATTGAAATTCTGGGGAACGGGGACTGTATTTGGCCCATTTAAACTGTTTCCAGAACAAGAAGGCAGAGAATAACGAGAGACAGGTACATGAGAGAGGCCATTAAAAACTACTGCTGATTTAGGCAAGTAATAATTTATTATTCTGCAATAAAGAAGAAGGAAAACCATTTCAGAAACACTCATGGTGCCTTTGGTAGTCTTTCCTTCCAACAGCAGTGCTGCTCACTGGACCAAAATGTATATATCATCTATTGTCATGGTTTAACCCCAGCCAGCAACTAAGCCCCACACAGCTGCTCACTCACTCCCCGCCCCGCTGTGAGATGAGGGAGAGAACTGGAAGAGTGAAAATAAGAAAACTCGTGGGTTGAGATAAGACAGTTTAACAGGTAAAGCAAAAGCCGCACACACAAGCAAAGCATTACAAGGATTCAGTCACTCCTTCCCATTGGCAGGATGGTGTTCAGCCATCTCTGGGAGAGCCGGGCTCCATCACTGCAACAGTTACTTGGGAAGACAAACGCCGTCACTCTGAATGTCCCCTCTCTTCCTTATTCTTTCCCCAACTTTACATGCTGAGCATGATGTCATATGATATGGAATATCCCTTTGGTCAGCTGGGGCCAGCCATCCCAGCTGTGGCCCCTCCCAGCTTCTTGTGCACCCCCAGCCCACTTGCTGGTGGGGTGGTGTAAGAAGCAGAAAAGGCCTTGACACTGTGTAAGCTTTGCTCAGCAATAACAAAAACATCCCTGCATTATCAACACTGGTTTCAGCACAAATCCAAAACACAGCCCCACACCAGCTACTGCCAAGAAAATTAACTCTCTTCTAGTCAAAACCAGCACATCTATCTTCAATTGTTTCTCCTTTCCCCATGACCATTTTCTACTTTATTGAATAAATATTTTTTTTAAATTAACTTTTAGTGTGAAGTTTTGTACAATAAATAATCTAATCTGAAAAAAATATTCTAATTCTATATTTGGATTTTTTCCTTAATTTAAACAGAATCTCAGTTTTCCCTAACTAGGAACACATGCTTGTTTTAAATACCATTATTAATAAATCATTCTTGGAATAACGCAGGATAGTGAGGTTTAGAAGAGGAGAGAGTGTTTGGATATTCTGAATAACTTTGAATAATGGAACAACTTTGTATGAAGCACCTCATATGATTTATATGGCCAACTACAGCATCTGCGGAGTATTTACCTCCATTTATCTCCTTTCTCTCCAACATCACTCAGAGAGATACTGCAGTTGATCATCTTCAAATCATACAAAGCTGCATAGGAATATGAACGGGGGAAACCTTATTTTAAAATAATCAGGTTTAATTTTTATTTTTTTTAACATGTGGTGCAATTACTTTTGATTCCAAGTATTTTCCAGAGAAGTAGAAACAAAGACAACTATGGATCCAGATTCTGCACTCAAAGCCAAATTTCAGGAATAGTTAGCTTATGCTGCATGAGGTTTATAAGAAATTTAGTGAGAATTATTGACCTTTCCCATGTCCATTGAATTCAATAACATTTTTGTCTTATGTAGTTATTTTTATAATGCTTAAAGCAGCTGACCAATAATTTCTTAGACAATGAAATTAAAATTAGGAATCACTACAAATTTCATTTTTAAAGTGTAGTGTAAAAAATAGAAACAGGGTCTGATGCTGTCCAGATTCATAGACTTTTACTTTAAATTATCAATTCTTCACTAACAAAAGGCTAATAACTAATATTTTCTACTGGTTTTACCACAAGAGAAAGGACTATCAATCTGTACATGTTACATATATGACAATAGTCAATATACCATTCTTTCTTCTATGTTCTTCAACAGTCAACGAAAGAATAAAATCTTAGTAGATATCCACAAGAAGCAATGTCAAAACATAAATATTTGAAATTATGTATGGAAAAAGATGTTTGAGCAGGCATTGATATAGGCATATATAATTTGTAAGATAACCTAGGAAGGCGTTTGAGACAATTAATTCCTTGCCTAACTGTATTCTGGGTAAGTTGGATGTATTATCAAAAACGTACTGGAAGAAGTTTTAGATTGTTTAAATACCACATAAATAGATTCTTTTTTTTTTTTTTTTGATAACTGCATCTGACAAGGCAGAAACCTTTACTGATATGATTTCAAATACATGTATTAGGAAAGATGAACAAAAAAATGCCTAGCATAGCTTATGTTTAAAGAAGTAGGTCTCAAATTTGATAGCTGCACAATGGATCCTAGAGAGCTATGCAGTATGAACAAATATAAACAGCTGAGATGTTGCCTGTCCCACTGCAGAGATGAACCCATTTACAGATGTGGAACATTACCCCCCTTTGCAGACAGGTAAGGTACTAAGCCATCCACATGCATCAGGCCCAAGGCTGGACTAGTAATTTTGCATCACAGGTAAGTGCAATTTAGAATGGAATCCTGAAGAAGTGTCTTTAGATACATACATTTGATGATTGTTCCTTTTTTCAAAAACTGCTAGAATACAAAAGCAATAGGGAAAAAGGACAACACTGCAGCGAAGTCTGGAAGGTCAAGTGCACACAAGAGGTGCAGTTTATCAGATGGTTATGCAGTTTTATCTCTACTGGCTACATAACTGTTAATTCTTTCCAGCATTATGTAAGAGAGTTGACTGTAAAAATTCACTTCAATGTCTCCAGATTTTCAATTAATATACCTGAAAGCCAGTAGCCAAGCGCATTAGTAAAATGGGTTTTCAGCTCATGGAAATTTTATGAAATACGCTGAGAATATCACCTAGACTGAAAATTTTCAAGAAATAGAAACTGAGCATATTCTTTGTCTTCCCCTCCCCACCCCCTACAGGAAATATCGATACCTCTTAATGTCCTATAGAATTCTTTCTTATATTTCAGTTCTTTCCATCCATTCCCTTCATTGCTTACTGAATCATTCTTCCTCTGAAAATGCATCAGAAATTCTATGCGAAAGTCAGGCTTAGTGGAATACTACATTTGTTGTGTTACATACACACATCTAGGAATTAAGAGTTAGTGTTCCCATAGCAACCTTATTTCTTTGTGCGTTTGCATAAAAATAAGCTCTTAAAATAAAAAGCATATAACATCTATATGGTGACACAAAGCTGCTGTACCTTTTACTCCATAGTGGTGAGAAAAGCCCAGTAATTCTCATTATCACATTTTTATTAGCATGCTGATGAGCATACTTTATTGCTCAGTGTTGTGTGATCATGTAATGGAACACTATGAAGTAATTCTCCAACTCTTAATTTGTGCTTCAAAGCATGGTAGAGAATCTTTCAGGGCTGACCTGCCTTACCTATCACTACGGATGTTTTTTCTTTCCTAGTAGTAACATGCATAATAAAGGTGTTCCATGTAACAAAATTGGTCAATACTAATAATAAAGAAAACAAGAACTGATTTTTTTCATTACACATCCATAAGCACTTGAGCAAAAGATAAAACTCTTTGGCTGTCCAATCTTGAAATTTCTGAAATTATTCCATGTAAAATTTCAACTTTGGTGTTGTATTAACAATTCATGCGTATATTTGATTCTGTACATACATTTAGTAAAAACATTGTAAATCAGCATGTTTTGCTGAACAGGCAGCTCGGGATTGAAATGAATAGTTAAATGATCCCCTACGACAATTTGGTATTATAGTCTGCAGGTTTGTATTGCATTTCTATAAAGTCACAAATGCCTGAAATAACATTTATAAAAGATTACCAGTATAATCATAATGAATGATGTAAAAGGATAAATAGAAAAACAAAGTTCTTATCAATGCATTATAACTATCTATGTGTGATTTTAATATATGGTACTGTTTTGGTGTCTTTCCCTGAAATGCAACTTAACCTAACTTATAATTAATAGATAATGATAGATTTATTCCTAGATCTATTCCTAGATCTATCTATTCCTAGATCTATCTATATTCCTAGATCTATCTATTCCTAGATCAATCTATTCCTAGATCTATCTATTCCTAGATCTATCTATTCCTAGATCTATCTATTCCTAGATCTATCTATTCCTAGATCTATCTATTCCTAGATCTATCTATCTATTCCTAGATAGATCATTCCTATCATTAGTCAACTGCTCCCTACTTTTATGAAAAGTATTCTTCCAACTCTGAAACAACTTTTGCAGTTACACTGGTATGCATGGTTATTTCTGAATTACTTTGCACTCATAAAACTGTAAGCAGTAGACTCATCACAGTACAATTTTAACTCTGCCTTTTCAGAGAGAGCCAGCCCTTTACTGCTGGAACCTGCATTTTGCCACTTGAATGAGCTTTGACTCTTCAGAAAGACAAAGATCTATCTGAAGATTTCTTCTGTTAGAAAAAGCCAATTCTATTAGGAGAATTGAATAAAACAGAGACAAATTGCAAGAGAATGAAGGAACATTGTACTCAGTTTTATATTGCTTTAGTTTGAACACTGGCTTGGGCACTGCTCCTTCATTGTCTGCACTACTTAAGAGTTCTGAAATTTTCTAGCTTTGTTTTGAGCAAACAGCACTTCACTGGAAAAGTTTGCGTATGGATCAGAAACAGTGAGTGAGGCACTTTTTTTACTCAACACCACAAATGGTCTGTTCTAGAAGCATACAAAAATAGTTTAGGTGGGCTGGAGAACAATCAACGGTACAGCTATAGCCAGCAAAACCATGGATGTTCTGGCTTTAGTAAGTGGAATTATGCAAAACCAAGGAATAATAGGGAAAGGCATAAGCCTGTTTATGGTTAGCATAGAGGTACAGTAGCAGTACATTCAAATCTTTTCTCCTCCCCACGCCCCCCCAAACTGACAAAAAACATTACTGCCAACTTTCTGTTGCATGTAAAACTGCAAGATGCACATAAATATGTGCATGGACAAATAGATTTCCTCCTCTCCTTTTCCTCTCCTACTAGCTGTAGTACCTCTACTGCTAGAGGTTGGTTAAAGCAAAGAAAATGCATCTGGCAATGTTATACATCAACAGTTTTTAATACATTCTGTCACATCACCAGCAGCTGCACTTGCCACTTGCAATTATATCAGAACCCAAAATAGAACACTTAGAAACTGAACTGGAATAGATGGTTCAATATAGTCAGGGGCTGCAAATAGGGTTTCACAACAGATTCAGATGTAATCTCCCTTATGGTAATTCAAAGTTGATTTAAACTTAAATCTAAGTTGAACAGCAAATGTAAATAGGTTGGAATACCATAACACAATGGCACCTTTCTTGTACATGTAACGTTAGCAACATATCCAAATTAGGCTCTTGCTATTTTGTAAGAGGAACATCTTTCTCATATTAGCTATTTCATAGCTGAGACACATTCAATTTTTGAATTCTACATCCTGACTGATTAATATGGTTTCTTCCAAAATCTGAATACAGAATAATAAGCATAAGAAAAACTAATTGGGTAATGTAGATACTAAAATCTTCATAGGAGCAGATAATTTTTGACTGACTTAAATTCAGAACCTAACCTTGGCGATTATTCTGGACTGCTTACTGTTCCAATAACGTTATTTGTTTAAAACACAGAATAAATTACAGGATCAGTGCCACCTCATCCATGCTGGCAGCCAAATATTTAATAACCATCTGTAAAGTTCAAACAGGGATTCATGCTCAAGAGTGACATCTGCCATCAGATCAAGAGTGTCAAAGGTGATGGCAAGATGAAGAATACAATGGTTTAATGAAAGTTTTCTGTAAGTGCTTAAACAAAATCCTCTTTCACCTGCAGACTCTTAATCATCTCATTTATTGTTTTATTCCAAAATGAAATGCTAACATTTTTCACCATCTTTTAAAACACCTAAAATTTGATAGGAATACCTAGATAAATACATTCAGAAAACACTATGCAACACACCTTTCTGATTTCAGGGAAGTTTACTGAGCCCTGGCTAAAGGTATGCTAGTTAGAATTCAATATATCCTAGAAAACGTAACTACTCAGCATCTGAAATCCACCCTGAGCTAAACAGAAATCCACTCTGAGCTAGAAGAACTTAAATACCACAGTAACATAACTGTCTGCCCATAAGGGCATATTTCAATAAACTGCTTTTCAGAGGTTAGAGAGAATTCTCATTTCTTAAATGACACATTTTTGACACCTTTTTAATAAACAAAAAGGGGTGCTAGAAGTTAAATCATCTGCAGTAACAATTCAGTCTTGGCAGAGGTATGTTGTCATATACCATTATATAGGTTGTCATTTAATACCTCTAAAAGAAAATGATTTCTAACTCTCTTGTCAGGTAACCTTCTTTGGAGAAGAGTGAATTTAATGCTTAACACCCACACGAGACACAGGAATAGTTGGATTAACAAGACTAGTGTCATGCTGTCAGCTGCTGTTTATTTAAATAAAATGTCATAATCTAGAAATAAATTAGGAAGTTTAAAAACAGTGAATTTTAACATACAGTGTTTCTCAAGCTGGACAAAAGTTAAATCTCATTTACACTGCATTATTTTCTAAAAGTCTGTACATTTTTTTGCATCTTTATCTTGTCCTTTATGTGGCATATGAGATGAGTCTCCCCTATTTCTGTACCTTTGTCCTTCAAAATGGATGCCTTTTAAGAAATCTGTTTCGTTTTCTTTGAAAAGCACTGTACAGGCTAAATCTTGCTTCCAATATCTTGCTATGTTTATTTCACCTTGTAGAGTGTTGTGTAAATTCCTTTGCCAAGACTTTTATTTCATTAAATCAAGAAGTAAATAACCTGTCAAGTCTTCTTTTTTTGTTTGCGTTTTTTTGTGAAGTATAATGAAAACCTGAACACCCCGTCCCTCTCTAGTATTTTACATGTGGTTACAATTTACTTGACTTTCCATCAAATTCTGGTTTGCTTTCTTGCTTTTTGCACATTGTCATATAAAAGTGAGTAAGAACTAAATAGAGATTATAACTGAGATATGGGCAAGGGGAAATGGTTTATTGTTTTAAGTGTTTCTTCTAAATTATACACGGGACCAGCTGCAATATAGTTCAATAACTGAATTGGAATTCAGGTTGGATTATACTTTTACATATTAACACACATGAACCTATGAAGTGATGAGCTCCATTAATGACAGTGGAAACAGAAGGAGCTTAAAGACACTCTGTATTTTTTCTGGATATTCCCCCAAGATACCTACCTTTAATTAAAAACCTATACTTCAAAAAATATGTATGTCCATATATACAAAGATGTAGCACAGAATACGATCATAGATTTATCTTAAATGAATGTTAAGAGTTGTTAGCATGAACACATAGGCACATATTTTGGGAATAAAGATAATACGACAAGGAGGAACTGCACCTCATTCTCACACACCAAAGTACACAACATAAAAACATGGAGATACTTACTTGTCCAGGCTTCCCATTCTCACATAAAAAGGCTTCATGCTCTGATGCAAACTCAGGAGCATTGTCATTTACATCAAGAACTTTGATAGCAACAGGTACCCGTGACACTTGACTGTGGTTCCCTGAGAAAAGAAATCGAAGCACAAAAGGTGAGCCTACTTAATTTGGGACTGATGCATAAGTGCTTACATAAGTAATCATACTCTTCCTGTTTTCTGTCCTTGCTTAATTGGGTTGTCTTATCTGTAATGGATCATTGAGTTGGAGCATGAGATAAAGAAGGATGGCCAGTATTTTATAGCTGAAAAGAATAAATAGATCCCTATTGCAAACAGCATTTGTTGGAGATTAGCTCAATGAAGACCTTTCTTGGACTAAATTGGTAAGATTTTTCTTTGATGAAGTTTATATTGTTTTATTGATAAAGTCCATTATACATGGAAAAGGGAAGGCTGTAAACAACATAGATTTATTTCTTTGTTTATCTTTGGCAGAGAACAGAGCATTTTACTCTATTAGTTGTTCTGACTGCACATCTATTATTTCTTCATTACAAATACGATTAATGTGGAGACCCACATGGTGAGGAAGAAAGAAGGTAGATTGACACAGGCAAAACTAGATAGTACTTTGGACTATTAAAGCACTTTGATTCATCTGACCAAAAATATGACCTATAAACTTCTTTCTTCACTGAAATGAAGCCTCAGTAGTTATAACATAAAGCTATTTGCATAAAAGTGTTTATCACTGTAAAGAGTAGAATAACCTTGTTAAGCTGTAAGGAAAGAAAACCTAAACCAGCAGTTTGCATTCCACCCTGAATAGATTTCACAGTCAGTTTCTAGTGTCACTCCTTCAATTCAGTATAGCTAATTTACTTTAAGACTATTTAAAAATATCTTAAATTCTTTTTCCCAAAGAGCAAAAACATTAATTCAGTTTAAACTGAGGTGACAAGCTGATCTGAGTAGTTTAAAACACTGTTCTATAGCACATACATACCTCTACAAGGAACTCAGTACTAGTTTCGAAATCCATCTTAGTACTATTTTACAACCATAGTATTTTACCTTGTTTATATCACCAATAATTTGAAGAACTGCAGACTGTGTGATGTAAAATCTGGCTCTGCCTTGGAACTGAACTAGGTGCTTTTTGCCTAAATTATTACTGCAGGCAAGAAAGCTGCTACCATAAGTCAGGTTGTCAACTTACTCACAGCTGTCCAAAGCTGTCATCAGTCCATGTGGGTTCTTTTCTCTGGCAATAAAGAACTGATTTAGGGGAAGGCAGGACAGAAGTTCCTATTGCCTGGCGTTCAACGTACATCTCATAACAAATGTCTACAAAATAGAAGTAGGTCGGACTCCACCAGTGGGCAGGTAGCAACTGGTGGCAGCCCTAAAAGTGGTAGAGAACATTCAAGGGAGAATCGCTAGACACACTATTTTTTGTGGTTTCCATCAAAGTTAATTGTGTTGTGACCGAATCAAACCCTACCTCTTGCATCCTTTTTTTCTCCTCTGTATGCTAAAGATAGTCATAATTTTTGAGGATTCGCCTTTAAATCTAAATGTGTAAGTTTCAATTGCTCTGCTAACATTACTTGGAAATGGCATAAAAATAACTACTTCGAAAGACACAAAGCTAGGCTATCATCAAATGTACTAGTGCTATAAACAAAGGCTTTATGGTTGCTGGATAGCCAGAAATACTAAAATTCCACCTGTATAGGATATGGAAGATTACAAGACATCAGACTTTAAGTGCTTCTCATTTGAAGGAGTCAAAAGTTTTAGTTCAGAAAGAAACATGTTACAGATGAACAAGAAATACTCATGAAAATATTATAAAAGTCATATTTATGTCCATTTTGCATCATATGATCTTATTTATTAACGGGTAAGGTGAACACTTCTGCCATGAAATAATAACGTATTTGAAATCAAATAAAAGTTAATATGCAAATCATGAATCTCAAACATTTTAAACACATTTTTTTATCTCAACTTGATAAAAATACAGACAATGAATCTTGAGCTTATCAGAATTCTCAGCACTAGTGTCATATTTAAACACTAAAGATTTACTTTTGTCTAAATTAATGAAATGATGGCAGTTCAAATTTTAAAGACATTACAGAGAAATGTAATTAATTAGATAAGCTTCTAAAGAAATTATTCATGTCCCTTGTGACTGCCCCCAAAATGTTTGTCTTTCATCAGAAATACAAACATTAAATTTAAAGATATTATAATTAGAAACTTGATGAGAATTCATTTAAAAAATTAATTTACTAAATACAAGAGAGACCCAACTGGTTTGGAAATCTCCAAACAAGGGGATATCCACTTCCTATTACGGTTCCTGTGACTATCATGAAATTTATTGTTAAGAAAGAGAGAGAGAGAGGTGGAGAGGGAATTTTATCTACTGCTTGTACTGCCCACCACACTGAATACATTGCCTTATTTTGTCATTGCAAACTTTTGAATGAAATGCCACTTTATGCTAAGTGTTTTCTCAGTAAATAAAAATCACCCTAAGCATATATATTCAAACACATGAATGAATTCTCACTAAGCAAATCCAGATTTCACTCATGGTTGAGAACACTGTCGAGATAAAATTGTCACACTTCTAATGTCTGCAAAATTCATGGTAAAACATGTACACAGGGGACGTCCCTCTCAAGTTTAAATCCATCGCTGTCAGCAAGGCCCAATATCCTTGAACTGAAGTGGAAAGTACTTGAAGTGGATCCGCTGTGATTCACAGAGTGCACGAACTTACGCTTGCATGGGCAGCTGGCCTTCATACTGATTAGTACTCAGTGTTCAGAACTTCTCATTTGTACGAATCGAGAGTCAGTTCTTTCTAAACCAGTGAAAAAATTGAGTTTTAATTACTGGGGATTTTTTTGGTTGGTTTGTTGGGGTCTTTTTTCCCCAATGAACCACCCAGTCAACAGCATTAAGGGAGACTGAGTCTTCTTGCATGTACCAAGTAGATAGGAAGGCTGATTGCTTAAGTTCTAATCCATTATTTTATGTAAAATCATAAAAGACTGGAAAGTTAGAGACTCTCTAAGGAACTAACCAAATTTTTAAAAGCTTCATCACCTGTATTTATAGTGATGCACAGTTTAAAAAGATCTACCTTGAATCTTGTGTACCATTAGTATTGTTACTTGAGAAGCAATGTCTTGGTTTGAAAATTTAGCACACTTAGGTGTGAGATTAAAAAATACTGAGAAAATTTCCACTAGTCTAGTTTACCAAAACTCTTTTAGAGTAAGGCTGCACAGAAAGATTTAGTTTTTAATTTCAAATACATTCAATTGGTCATCTGTGGGCACCACTGCCCCAACACAGCATGTAGCTATAAGAAACACATATGCAAATTGTGTACATAATTTCCTAGAAGTACAGCTTTTATGTCTCTGCTGAAGTCTCAATTAGTGCCCACAGTTCTAAGATCTGGTAGATGAGCACAGCACACACACAAAGAAAGGAACATCTAGACAGATATAAGGAAAGGAGACTTAACATAAAAATAACTAGTGGAACTTCCTAGTGATAATACATAAATTTCCAAAAATAATTGCAAGTCCTGCCGAGTTTAGAAATGTATATTGAAAGGTTTACAAGAATTATAAGCAACTAAAAAGCTCTTCTGCTTTTCTCCCTAGTTCTCAAGATTGTATTGGAACATTAAAAGCTTGAAATACACACCTTGCTAGTACTCATCTTTGGGTAACAAACCCATTGAAACTTACTCAGGATTAAAATAGGCTGCAGAGTTTGATACAAAAATGATGAGGTAGATGAGATAATCAAAGTCAAATTTAAAAAAATGCATTATCAAGCCATTTAGTGTCTCCAGACCTGACCTTTTGGAGACTACAGACCCACACTAGTTCTTGTTGTGATAAACACATTCCTTCCTTCCTGGAAAAACCCTACATATTTGAGGTGTGCATGTATCATTGGAAATTTGTAATGCAAAGCACTAAGCGTTGTTGACATTATTACTGCTTGTAGCGAGTAATACTAGGACTAGCTAGAGCTTATAAATCAAATTTTTGGTCTTGTGCCATAACTAACAGAACATAATGCAGCTATTCAACTCCCATAAACACTTGAACACTTCACAAACATGCTTAAAACACTTCACAACTGTTTTTCCTTGATAGATACACACACAAGTGGTCTTAAAGAGCAGTGGTCTTTAAGAAAAAGAATTATTGGCTGCACAAAATTAAGTTCGTCATTTGTTTAACCCAAGGAAATCCAGTTTAATCCAGTTTTCCTTTATTTAATTAAATCATCCAAAATCACTTCAAGGTTTTCTGTAAAAAGTCATAAGCTGTCTTGCATTTTAACTATAATTAAGTACCCGAATAGAAAGAAGACTCCTAGAAAATAACACATCTTTTATTATTATTGTCTTCACCACGTGGCTTGGAAATGGCTATTTCATGCTTCTCTGATTCAGTGAAATTTCTACTATAATAATATTTTAAATTAGAAGTAGAGGAAGTCCCAGCTCTAACAGAGAAATCAAAATAAAAGCTGAATCACTGACTTAATAAAAAACCAACAGCACTTGTTCTACATCCCTTGTATTTCAAACTTATTAAGTTGTATTTTAACAGATCTGTTCCCCATGATTTTATCAAGATTTTATCTGATTACTTTATTAAGATAATCTACATGCCTGGAAAGTTTATTTCTCCTGTTAGGGTTTATGTTGTTGTTTTCTTTGTGCAATCCTTTACCTCTATAACACCACAGCTTATAACTTTTTTTTTGCCATATAAAACTGACAAATCTAACTTCAAGAATCCTGAGAAACAGAGATGCTATTGTGAAACTGAAATTTTACTAATGTTGAAGTTTAACAATAGAAACCACATACTGCAGCAAACACTGTGTTCATTTGTCTGAAATGTTGTGTAATGATTTGATTCAAGAGAGACTGAGTGCCTGAAATTGTCAGGAAAAGACATCAGTAATTGGCAGTGTTTCTGTTAAAAATAACAGAACATTCGTTACTGCTGAATTAGGATAAAATTCAAGCAACCAAACAAAAAAAGCAAACAGGATTGGTCATCATCTTGTATTTTTAAAAGATGAAAAAAAACTAAGAGCCGTGGAATAGCTATAAAATAATATAAACATAACAGTGCATAGCAGAAAGGCTTCTTTACAAGTTGCTAAGACAAGAAACAAACACTGCTTCAAAATTAATGTTCCATTTATACTTATTTCAGTGCACTGGAACATATTAGAGGAGTATGGATTGTGGCGAGTCCCTGCATGTGCGTGTGTGTGGGAGGGAGGCAGAAAGGAAAAGATGTGAAACATATTTTTCAGCTTTGTTCCTTAAGTCATTCTTTGGGAAAAAAAAATACAAGGGAGTTGAAAAGTTTTGTCTCCTTTCAGCAGATCACTCACTTTATTTTATTACGGTCTCCGGAAAAAAGTCAAGAGCAAAACTATGTTACATTCTATTTTTATTTCCTCACAAGTTTCACCAAGGACTTGTTCAACATCTTCCACCTCCTTCATTTCTGTCCACTTTTCTACCTCTCATTGCCATGAAAAAGATGTCCGACTCTTGCAAAATGCATGCTTCAACAGCATGCATTGGAGAAAGGGAGAAGAACCATACGTACCCACTAACGAGGCGGACAGTGAGGAGTGTATTTCGACTGTGTAACCTGGAAAGGAGGACAAGGAGGAGGGGAAACTGAGGACAGGCTACATTTTCAAGTCCTTAACTTCAAAGCTGAATTAGTAGTTAAGAGATGTCCAAAGTTCAGCAACTCCATCTGTAAAGAGGTGACTAAGATAGGCCACATACACCTACTTTTAATCAATACATAAGATGTATAGCTTGTGGCTAAAGGACAGATTATTCTTTCGGGTTGCTGATAACACCAAAAGAAAAAAGAAAGAGTAAAATTCCTGTGATAGATGCAGAAGCCATGCCAGAAAACATTAATTAAATAAAGCCATATTCTTCAGGCTCTGTTCAGACAAAGTTTTCACTCGCTTTCATTTTCTGCGGGGTTTTCTTTTTTTCTCACATTATTGCATGTAAGACATAAAAATTGTTTAATAGAGCCCAGAACCAATGTGAATTTTGAATCAATTACCTAAAATTTGCAGAAGAATGAAACATGCCTGGAAAAAAAACATATGGAAAATTTTTGTTATCAGTGACATTCCACCTAACCCTGCACTGAGTTCTTTGCTTGCCATTGTAGTAGCAAAGTAATGTGAACAGACTACGTTGGCATGCACTTTTCCTTTTCACCTCAAGGCCTGATTCAGCTTCTACTGAAGTTAGTCAGATCTCTTCTACTCTGGCAGTTTAATCTAGTCTTTATCCTTAATATTGCATTATCTATTTCCTAGATTTAAAATAATTTAAGGTTTAAAATGTAAATATAATTTACATTCAACTGGGTACTTTGTTAACTTCAAAGTATCAACACTGAATTATAAAACTTGATGATCAAACTGTATTTTAAAAAGTTAGTATATTCTATTCATAGAGATAAAATACATATTGATGGAATCAGCCCCATTTTGCTGATCTGAGGGCTTGCTATAATTTGACATTCAAATGAAAACTCTTTGTTATTTTTCATACCATTCTTAAGCTGTGCAGTTATTCAGCAGTCTAACAAATAGTTACTCTGTAATTACCTCTGATCCTCTGTGAATTGAAAGATCTATTTGCAAAACTGGGAAATGTTTGTAATTTTTTGCAGAAGTATCCTATTTTATTTGGTGTATATGCATGATATTGTCTTGTCTGAATGCACAGATAGATCAAAAGGGCTTGGAAAAGGAAAACTAGATTGGAAAAGCAAAACATCCCCTCAAATGTCATTTACAGCTGTGAAGAGAGTCTCGTCTACCATAACCCTGGTCATAAGGGAAAAATCAAAAGACACTGTTCTGTTTAAATTTAGCCATGCACGATAAGAGAGGAAAAGTTATCCACTATTGCAATGTGACTGAGAACAGAGGCCATAGTTAGTGAGCTGTAATTTTGTCCTTGAGAGAGCAGAGGATGCTGAAACTAATTCATATCCACCTTAGAGCTGCAGAGGATTGGGAAGCAGAGGCAATCCCCTCCCCTCATGCCACCTTCGCAAAAACCAAACAACCCAGAAACTCGAGGGTTTCTGGTTATTATAAATCACTTTGAATGGCGGTCTCCCTTTCATCACAATGTCTGTGTTTTGAAAAATCCACCTTTGTGTCACCAATCCCTATCCATTTTCAAAATGCAGGAAGATATGGTAGATACCAGAAGTTCTAGGTAACACGAGTGCTCATTACATGTAACCTACATATTGCACAAAAGAGTGATCAGACTGCATGGCATATACACAAGGAGAGAGAAGGAGGGATATAAAAGTAGGGGAAATGAAAGGATGGCATGAGGCTTGAAGAGCATTACAACGGGCATTGCTAATCAGAAACTGTGGCACCTTTTCAATATTTGAGTAACAATCATGCATACTTGTCTCTTGTCAGAAGCTCTGGATGCAAACAGCACGTCCTTAGAGACTGTTCTTCTGCATTTCTGAATTTTGACCACAATGAGCTTTATATTCATAGTGACACATAATCAAGATATATGTGACACATCAATATGAGTAAACAAATACATAATTCAAAATAAATTATTAGTATAGCTGCTTGAGCGGGTTGTATTGGAAGCTGCTATAGTCACATCAGGTTTATGACAATGAAAACAATTCATTTTTATTCACAGATCCTAAGTAAATCCTTAAGGGAAAAAAAAACACGAAAAAGTACACTGCCAACATCTTTCCACCCACACATCTATCCAGAGACCAAACTGAAACAAATGCTGGCAGAAAACAACCTGTATTTCTGATACAGAACTGTGCTATTGAGTCTTCTTTGTCTCTAATGAGGATGCAAGTCAGGCTGTAGTTTGCAGTTACGTCACTTTTGGTAAATTTACTGTGTCACATGGTGAATTGTCATGAGTGCAAAAATTAAAAATATGGTTTAACAACTATTAACACTGGATTTATAAACTACAAAGAAAGGCAAGCCAGAAATGTTTGAAGTTATACAGATACATTTTTTGCAAAAATCAATGCAAATAAAAAACAAAAAGGGAAAAAATACACGTAACACCTAAATTCAAGAATACGCAAGGGCAAAACAGCATTTATAATTTCTGGAAGCATCTGCAACTAAGAAGCACTATTCTACAGACCCACTGTTTTAGCAATAGTCAGCGTCTACTAAGAGCTTTTGAAGAAAGTTTTTTGCACTTCCTTGTGGCAGCTACCAATAAGAAAGAAGAAAGACTTAGGAAAACAGGGAACCACAGAAAACCATAGCGAAACACATCTTTCTGTTACCTTCGTTATACCCACTAGCAATAATAATAGTGTGATGAAATGCTACTACATCTTTACTTCTTGGGGATTGCAGCACCACAAACCTAATTAGGATTCCAGATTTTCCGAGGCAGTGTAATACCTTAACCGTTGAGAAGTAACAGGTTTTCATTTCTAAATATAACAATAAGAAAAAAGTTCCAGAAAATAATATGGTGACATTAAGTGACAGAAAATGATTTGCCTTAAAAAGATTAAACAGTGAACAGGCAGGAAGAAAACTGATGGAAAAATTTTAAGGCACAACAAACGTATCAGAGCATAACTTGCCGCTGTGTTGCTCAATTCCAGCTTAATCAAGGGAGTTGTGCCAGCATAAAACAGTCAGGAATCTGGCCCACACTTTAGAGTAATTATATTGTTAATATGCTAATACATCATGCATATTAAAATGTTATAAAATATTGACTTAGATATGCAAGGTCTTATTGTCAATTATAATTAGCTATGAAATTTTTTGACTAGCAGCAATAATAATAACAATAAGCAGACTGATTGAGGGCAAGACGTCTCGAATATTTAGATTTTTTTATTTTAAATGATTTTGAGATCGAAGTAAAATAAATAATAGCTCAAATGAAATCCTTCCCTTACTGATAGACAAAGCATCAAAATGCTTTAGTAAAAAATTTTATTAAATAAGAATTTAATATAGAAGTATTTAAATGTCATTATTTTTGAGCTCATAGTCCTTTCTGGGATTGATTTTCTTAACAGTGCAATTGAATCACTCGTGTTTCCTTCACAGATAAAATATTGCTGGATATGTTGGATTTGAATCAAGTTCTAGGAGTTTAGCATCGAACCATTCTTACTTGCTTACCTTCAGCAATAAGCAAAAAGTTCTCCCTAGCATATCAGTATGTACCTTTAAAAAATCCTCTCCTCTGTTTTTCCGTCAGAAAATACTGTCATTCTTTGCTATCCAGCAACTTTACTAGAAGCTCAAAGCTGAGTAGAGTCTTTATTCCAGGAAGAAACGTGCTTAAAGAAGATGGACTGAAACAATTTTCAGTTACGAACCTCTACTCTGACCTAGTCTGACGCTTCAGCCTTACAGAAGAAACAGCAGAGATTTTAGACAGTCACATTCTGCTTAGAAGTACATAAATTCTTCTTATCAGACTAGATGAATCTAAACAGTATTTTTAAGATCAACATTTTCTTCAGAAATTCTAATTCAAATGTTCGAAGCGCAGACGGCCAATTGCTAGTTGTTCCATTTAACAATCCACTCATTTTGCTAATATAATATGTATGTTGTCAGTTTAACCATGCCTCCAGTTTTCTCAAAGTAATTAACAAACATACTTCACACGAATTAATCAAGTACGTTTTCACTAATGACCCCTGTATTCTTTATTTGAATCCTTATCCGCTTTGTGCCCCAGAAAGCCTTATTTCCTTCTAAAACACCATCTAGTGTCCTAACCTTTTGTGTTTTAAGCTATGAACAGTGTCCTCAATTCCAATACATTTTTTGTGACATCAACATTTGCAAATCTAGAACTAAGATGTCCAGCCTGGCTTTATGATGCCCTGAAACCAGAAATAAAAGAAGTTAAGACTGTCAATGGAAATCTCTCCCCTTTTCCTTGCCATAATTAAGTTTATTACTTCCTCTGACTTTTTTTTTTTTTGCACTGAATTACTCAGATGCTCTATTCACAGCTGCCTTACATGCTTTCCTCTGAAATCAGAGGTTGCTGACTTGTACTCAGCATCCTGTACCTGAATTTGAATGCTCCTGAACTACTGAGACCATTTTACGTAGAGATTGTTTCAGAAGTATACTCCATTCCCATTCATATTTCCTCATAATATGGCCACTCCCATGCTATTATCCATGTGCATCACCTCTCCTGCTATTCTTGAGCTGTGAAAACACTAATTGGAAACTCTGTGATATGTCTGAATGCCCTTTCATAGCCGAGAACTGCAAACAAGCTTTTTGTGACATACCAGCCCTCCGCTGACCAATGGCAAATGCTCTGCGACCCATTAGAATCTATGGAGTTCTGTGTAACCCTGTATTTATGTGCAAATGAATAAAAACTACCTTACTAAATTCTATGCTTCTGTGTAAAAATGATGGATTATCTAGTTTGAGTTCCACTAAACCAGAGAAAAAAGGGTCAAGTGAAAAAGGTTAATATTCCTGAGCTTCTCCTGTTCAAACCTCCATAAAAGCTTATTTCCTTCTCTTTCTAAAACTTACTGAAATTTACTCAGCCCTAAATTAGAGGTAATTATATGATGCACCAAAGTAACTCCCTAAAACATTAGAATTATTGCTAATAATGCCTATAGTCATTTTTACAATAAAAGGCTAAATAAAATGAAATAAATGAAAGCATGAGCAAAGGTATTCATGGCATTAAAAAGCACATTGTAGCTGAAGGCTTATTCTGAAGAGGAATTATGTCTCTCTTCCTTTTTAATTAGTGTGCTTGTATTTTTTAAAGGAATATACAATATAGATAACTTCAGTAGAGCATGTGCTGGGTGATGATTCAATTACTGTATTTATATTCTTGGTAAACTATAAAGAGTCTTTCTGGCTTTATGCCCTTTCCCATTAGGTGATAAAATTGCCTCATACTTCTTCATTTCTAAAGAATGCAGTCGGTATGGGTAATTACCTTTGTCAGATAGAGCCCACAGCTTTGTCCTTGAGATACCTCTGCTCTATGCCTGCAAAATATTTATTGTGGTCAAATCACCATTTACATTTCAAGATTTTGTCTATATTTTAATTTATTACTTTGACTAATAATTCATGAGAATTTCTACTAGTCGTGGCAGTTCTGGTACTTTGCCAAGTACTTGGGCAGGGGGCTTAATTAGCCACTGGTATGCCTTTTGTTTGGCAAGCAAAGCTGAATACTAAGAATCATTCGATAAAGCAGTCAATCAAAATGAAAATAACAGCTCCATGACTGCAGTGCCTCAAGAATAGGAAAACAGAAATTCCATTAAAGCCCTTCATCCAGAGATTTAAAACTTGGCTAAAAGCATTGCTCTAGGCTAAGAGAAATATCCTCTCCCAGGCAGTCCTGCACTAGCTTTGGAATTCTCCAGTGGACTGATTTGTTTGTTTCATGTCTGTGCATGTGATGCACAGAGTGTGAGATGAGGGAGAAGTTCTGGAAGAGCCACCTTGTAACCTGATGCAGCAGAGCAAACGGATGCATGCTTCATCTCTGTATTTCCCAGTGAGTCTATACTCGTTATGAGAGAATCTGTGTATTCTTGAATATGCTCATGGTAGTACCTCACAAACCGTAACTCATAGATTCATAGATTTCATAGATTTCTAGGTTGGAAAAGACCTTAGAGATCATCGAGTCCAACCATCCCTAATCCCCATTAAACCATATCCTCAGATTCGACCTGAATGCAATCGGTCATTTCCTTAGATGAGAGACACCAATGGAAACCTCCATCTCTTCTTACATTCCTTTTACTCTGTTTCCCTTCTTCCCCTTTCATTAACAACTCAACAATTGGGCATGCTGGATATACTGTCCGTAGTGCATTTGTTAGCAACTTTCATTCCAAGTTTAGCAGTGCTTTCCCACTGCATTTCAGAGACTTCCACTTGCCAAAATTAGTGCTGGACACGGTCATAAGAAGGCTAGGAAGAAAATATAAATCTTGAATAGCCCACTCAATGTTACATCAGGTGAAAGAAAGCTTGGGCACTTGAAAGGGATCACAATTTAGCTGTCTTTAAAGTTTACGAGCCACGGTTTCTGTCATTTGTTGGTGTGCTTTTCTCAAATCTCAGAGGCTGCCAGTTGCAATATGTTTAGAAGTTTTTTCTTGTTAAACTCCATGGTATCATTCAATGAATTTCTACTATGTAGTACACATATTCTTGAGAAAAGGATTACCTCACTTTTTAAAAAGAGCATTCCAGATAAGCATTACTAATAGTGAACACATTGCAGCAGATCTCAGCTACAGTTTAGGAGGCATGAGTACGCAAAGATCAGGATATTCATATTTAAATTGGAGGAATGTGCAGTTAAATTATGTCGCTAATACACTTCTTTCTTGCCTAAGCTAAACCAGCTTCTCTGAAATAAGTCTTTGCTTTGGTTTCGAACTACATTAGTTCTCCTTTTATTACTGCTTTTGTTATATTAATTAATCAGCAATGACTGAAGTATGGGGCATTTCCTTAGTATTAATGAGACACACAGTAAGGATGCTAGGGAAATACCTGCAACGTGGGTGTTACAGCCATTAGAAGATGGAAATGGAAATCTATGGAGCTGGAGGCAGAAAGAAGATAGAGTTTAATGATTATATGCCTTACACATGTATGACAATCTGATAGCTTGAATGATCACTGATTCTGAACTCCATTCAGAATCTGTGCAAACTGTAGCAAAAACGTTCTAATAAATAAATCATGGCTATTTGATTTTCCTTTAGTGGCCAAATAACTTTGACAACATATAACTCGGTAGGCACTGCAAAACCTGCACAAAAAACTGAGAGAATACTGAGAAGGTTAGCCCGGCCTGAACTCTGCTCTGCTTCACTGCCCAGTAAAATTGCTAACCAGTTAATGGAAGCAACAGAAGCACGTCAATGTGAACAGTAGTTATAGCTATAATTGTAACTTATACAAACTAAAAAATGTATTTGTGTGTTCGGATGAATGGCATCACGTACGACTATTAGGATTCTGACCTTACTAGATTTTACTGAATGGCAGAAAATTCCATTTCAAAAAAGTACCAAAGAACCAAAGATGTGATGAGCCTTTGTACCTACAAAAAAGATGCACCAAGAGAAACGTCTGTAAGTTAATCACTCATTCTTACTGCATTGCAATTCAGGCTCTCAGAGAATTCTCGCATATGCCCCCAGATTCCTTTCCTGTTCAGGGCATAGCTCCAGAGAGCCCAAACATACAAGCAGCATAATCAGCCTTGACTTTCAAAGCAAGCCTATATCCACTCCTGTTCTCTCAAGCATCTAGCTGAAATAAATCTCCCAACCTTGGCATACAGCTCTAAGCTCATATAAATCTCAACTACATAACAAAACAATCAGAAATCTCCTTAGTCCAGTATTTAAAGTCCAGAGTGAGTAACAGAAAACAAAGTTCACCTTTTATATCCACAGACCAAAAGGTATGTTCTCAGGGAAACGCCATTTTGCCAATGATCCTGCTTCCTCTAGCCTGTAGTCAGCTAGATGGTCCTGCTCCTGACTCATTCAGCAGAGTAAACTTGGATGTATGACGATGTAGAAAGAAAACCTAAGAATCGATTCATAGGTGCAATAACTTTCAGTATCTCTCTTGCCATGAGCGTTAACACATATATTTCTTCTGTGAATCCTAATCCTGCATTTCAGAGTGACCTTTCAAAGAGGTCAAAGTTCTTTGTAATATTCTATTCTCTTAAAAATTCGTGTGACAGAATTCATCAACATAGAGGAGTCACCACATGACCAGCACGGTAAAAAGTTGAACAAAGGAGCAAAAATTCATTTGACCATATAAGAAAGAAGTAGGAGAAATCAAATAACAGAAAAAAAAATGTGCAAAAGGAATGGAACATTTAAGAGTAAACAGATTTAAGGGTAGCAGTTGAGGGGACCAAAGCTGCAGAAGGAATTTATCTACTGATTTTTCACTAAATTAATGGAAAACGTACAACTAAATCTGAAATACTGAAATGGTCACCTAATTATCACCTGTATCATGTTAATCACTTTCAGTCCAGTCTTTTTTCACTGATTGCTCTTTGCATTGTTTCATCTTTAGTAACAAAAAAAAAAGGTTCAGATGGATGAGATATTTGAAGAATTCTCTCCAGGGGGCATGCAATCAGTATGCAACGTGGTTACTGTGATGTAAACAGGAGGCATAAAACTGTCTGCAACTTGTCTACGTATTTTGAGAACCAGAACATAAAGGCAATACAAAAGTTTGGGCAACTGTCTGAGGGAGAGCCACTCAAGGCAACTTTTCTTTAGTCTGTCTGTTTAACCACTTGAGAAGAAAGGCTGCAGACAATTAGAAACTCCTTCACAGAGGCTAGAAGGAGTCTGCTAGTGATGGGAAAGTAAAATGCCACTCTCCAAAATGTCTCAGTTTGCACAGGTCTCAGATGATGATGGCAATGCTGTTTGTAACAAATAGCATGAATTTGTTCTGAACTAGAGCTAGCCAAACACTTGCCTATGAATAGAAAAATAAAATGCCCTCCTTCTAAAAAAACCCCAAACAACCCAAACTAGTCTTTTGCCTGTTAAGTACTTTCAGAAAAAACTCAGTCTCCACTGGCTCATGCTTTTTTGTTTCTACTCCTAGTTTTGCTAGACATGAAAGGGTTGTTTTGCTAGACATGAAAGGGTTAAGTTCATATTTTTGGGCACTCAGACTAAAAAGAATTAGCATGTTTAAAATCACCTATGTGCATTCTAAATCTGCTCGCTTTCAAAGAGATCAGCCAGTCTGAATATAAAAATATTCATCCTCAAGCCAGGTGAAAATGCAGACCATATCCCAGGCTGCATCCAAAGAAGCATGGCCAGCAGGTCGAGGGAGGGGATTCCGCCCCTCTGCTCTGCTCTCGTGAGACCTCCCTGCAGTGCTGTGTTCAGCTCTGGGGCCCCCAACATAAGAAGAACATGGACCTGTTGGAGCAGGTCCAGAGGAGGGCCACAAAAATGATCCGAGGGCTGGAGCACCTCTCCTAGGAAGACAGGCTGAGGTAGTGTGGGTTGTTCAGCCTGGAGAACAGAAGGCTCTGGGGAGACCTTCTAGCAGCCTTCCAGTACCTAAAGTGAACCAACAAGAAAGCTGGAGAGGGACTTTTTGTAAGGGAATGTAGAGACAGGACAAGGGGCAATGGCTTTAAACTGAAAGGGGAGATTTAGGTTAGATCTAGGGAAGAAATCCCTTACTATGAGAGCGGTGAGGCACTGGAACAGGTTGCCCAGAGAAGTTGTGGATGTTCCATCCCTGGAAGTGTTCAAGGTCAGGTTGGACAGGACTTTGAGCAACCTGATCTATTGGAAGGTGTCCCTGCCCATGGCAGGGAGGGTTAGAAATAGATGATATTTAAGTTTCCTTCCAACACAAACCGTTCTATGATTCTCATAGGTATGCTTAATTCAGACAGACCAATCTTATCTCAGAAGATTCCTGCCTGACACAGTGGCTGAGGGATGATACAAAGAGTAACTTTGTCAGAGTGACAGCAGAAAACTGCCAAAAATTACCTGTGCTTAAAGCACAGATTTAGCTGCAGATAACTTAACAGCACGAAGTTCTGAAATAGTGATTTATGTTTTGGCAAAATTTAATGATTATCTCTGAAAGTGTTGAGAAATCAGGGTACGTTTAGGATCTACCATGCTGGGAATCAAGAAGGAAAAACCAGTATCACGGCTTATGATTAGTAAGCAAATGTAATGGCAATGAAATGGCCTGGTCGCTGCCCCACAGGAACAGAGGTGAGCCTTGAACTGAACCCGGACAGCTGCTAGCCTAGGAAGAGAAAATGCTCCTGTACGAATGATGCTGACATTTATTTTTATGGGAGAGATCAGCAGTTAATATTACTGTCAGTGAAAGCATCATAATGACACACTTTGTATTTTTATTTGCTGCTTGTGTCTGCCTCCAACAGATTTCTGTTATTTTATAACAGAGATTTTGCTTATTACTCCGTTGGAAAAAAAATCTAAAAATGCCCACTTTACCGTGCTTGACAGTTCTACAAACAAATTTAGTTTCTGCATGAGGAGTTTAACAATAATTTCTCTTAAATAAGCAAAGATAGTATGCTATGAAATTAAGCTCTTGTTTTATGTAAATGTCAAATAATTATATTAAGAACGCGAAAATAAGCCATCAGCAGGAGCACAAATACTTACAACAAAATCAGCATTATTATTTTCATGCCCATTCTGGTAAGAGGCAATTTTACAATAGTGATAGACATTACAGCTCCCATAAAGTCTCATGACAAGGCTGATTTCTTACAAAATACTTGAGTATAATTATGTTTTAAAAATCTGAAGATGCAACAGGCAGACTTGATTCTGATGTGAACAAAAAATGAATTGGAGGAGTTTCCTTAAAAATTATTCTTTTCATTTTGTTCTTTTTTGACTTTTTGGAGGAAATAAAATGTAAATTACTTCACTTTACATCTTATTATTGCAATGTCTGAAAACTTTGGATCACAAACTAATAATTCTGCTTTCCATGGCATTGGTAAATCTCATGATCTGACATCCCTCATGTCTTGAGAAAATTGGTATGGAAAGTTTATATCTTTCTCCTTTAAGGACATCAAAATGATTAACTGGTTTGATATTAACTTGGGAAAAATATGCCCTATGAAACCAGAGCTTACTTTCTTTCCTTATGTATTTTGAATCCCTGTGTCAGCTTGGCTTTCCTGTACACAGAAAGTATTCTTGCTAATACATCAAAGCAGTGTTTGCCTGCAAGATTTAACAGTAATTAACAGAGCAGTGTTGGTGCTACTGGCAATGAAACGCACAAATTATTAAGGTAGGTCACAGGAATACAGCTTACAGGGGTCGTAAGTTGAGAGCTCAGTTTACTCTCCAACCTGTATTTCTCATTTATTTATGCCATTTCAGTTACCTGTCACAGATTCCTAACGTTTGGTTTTGAAAACAAGTACCACAGAAAAATATTGGGCAACAAAACCAGGCCAAATACGCATATTTTATCCTGCCATTCATTACGTTCATACCTACAGTATTATGAAACTGAGCATTAAAAGTTCTTTATCATAACACTATATCCTTTAAAAAAAGACACTCTGGGGGAAATGCAAACATTAACATCACTTCATTTTCTACATGCAAGAATTAGCAGCACTGATCATCAGGCTCGCTCTGAAGACAAATCTTACAACAATGTGTCAGGTGCGTATGCACGTATGGGAATTAGGCATATACATTGCAGAACAGATACGTCAGCAGAAACATTTTCATAGTTTGTGTTTCAGTTAAGACAACGACATGGAATGATGGACCTACGTTCTGAATCTATTCTTTTGCTGCAATATGTTTATGTCAAATGTATGCAGTCTGAATTACAGTGCTAATATTAATCATAAATTATACTGTAATATGTGATCCTGTCAGCAGCACTTACAATTCCAAATTAATCAAGAATTCTTCTTCATTAAAATCCAGAATCCGTATTCCCAGACAGGGTGACACTCCTGGCTCCCAATGACTTGGGTGTACAGATCAGTCACAACAGTTTTGCAGGTCTGAACAATCCAAGCCCTTGTCTATAGCTGTATATGAGTGAATTTATTCATATGTATCCAACAGGACCACTTTCATGCAGCATTACCCATGTGCTTAAACATTTATGGTAGTGAAACATGGTATCACTCAGTGTTAAGAACTGGGTTGACTCTACAATTAACTTCTACAAAAACAAAGCTTTCTTTTTTTCTGTCTTAGTCTAACTAACTAAATATAAGGGTTTGGTTTTGGGTCTTTGTAAACATTTTTTAACAGTTACCCTATATATACTGTACAATCTCTTCAAAATCTATACTACTGTATTCACTGAAGAAATTGCAGTTTTGAAAACTAAAAGAAATGGAACCTCAGCAGAAATTAAGTTCTTTTTCAAAAACTCTGTAATTTAAAAATCCAACGTGTTTTACTTTTTACTGAATTATATACAGTTTCCACTGCACAGGCTGTTAGAAGTAATTATAAACCCAACAGAACTAAAAGTCAGTATACACAAATACTTACTAGTTTCAGTAGCTACAATAGTTATGTTGTGCCATGTATTTGTTTCTCTGTCCAGTGGTGTTGCCAAAGTTATTTTCCCATCTTCTGCGTTAATGTTGAACTGTCTCTCAAGGTCAGTATGTCGATCAATGGAAAACCTACAAAAAAGACATCCCTGTAATCTACTTAATGAAGCTGGTGTAATCCATACAAACACAAGACAATTTAGGGAGCCCTCTGAGACCTGCAGTTTTGTAGCCAAATGGATCGAGAAGCTCAAGAGCATAATAATTTATAAAACAAAATGACAAACTGAGACTAAAAAAATTAGTAATTATTGCCTGAGGAGTAATTAGCTGTATACCCAGTGTGAAGGTCATAAAATGCCCTCAGGTTCACTGGGTAACATCTTTGAAAAATGGTGCTGATCAAGAGTTAATTACACAATCCATCACATTTATTAGACAGTTTCTATGGTATTTCACAGTAACAGATGATAATTTCAACAGCAATGTATCAAGCACACAAAAATGGTGGGATTCATGGTTATTTTAAAAAGGCCTGAATAATATTATTTTACCAATAAATTTCAGATTAATGAAGCATGAACTAATTCACCAAGCATATTATTTGGTTATATTTCAAGCAGCTCCATGAGCAGAAAGCAGTTAGTGAATCACCATTTTCTTATAAACACTTCAGACGCTGAAGGACTGATTGTTTTGTGGATTGACATCACTATTTTTAACAAAACAAGTTTCATCTGACAGGTAGTCAGAGTTTGCAAATGTGAATGTCCAGGTAAATTATGCAGCCTAAACAGAGCCAAGCAGACAAGACAGAGCTGCAGTAGATTGCTCCAACGGTGCATTAAGCAGGATGATGATTTAACGCTCAGAACAGGATCTCCAGGAAAGCTTTTATGTTTGTCCTTTTCCACAGAGTTATTTTATTAATGTATTATTGGCAAAAAGAAACTAAATCACAAAATTAAGCCGTCCAATTTTTTGACAGGAAAGGTATGAAATGAACGAGTTTAGTGATAAACTATTGATATGGTTCAACAAAAATTGACTTCAAGGGGTTTTACTGAATCCTAATTGCGGATTTATACAAAAGCCTTTTAAAGTCTTTGTGTCTATGTATTGCAGAACCTAACAGCATGCACTGACAATTTTTACATCTGTTTTGCATTATACCCAGGCATAATAGGGTGAGTTAGGATACAGTATCAGACTGGATTACATTACATAGTGGTCAGAGAAGTGACTCACTGTCAGTTTCTCATTACATTTCTACTTCTTGCAAATATGCTGTTAAATTCACTGATAAAAGAACATGAGCATATTTTGCTACAATGACAATGGCACAGTTATCTGAAAATCTGTTTGATACTTTGTCATATGCAATTTCCAAAAGAAGTTCCGATTTAGAAGTTCCTTTACATGTTACAATACACGCATTAAGATGAACTCAAACTCATTCCAGTGTAATACAACTAATTTTGATAGATGTAGCATTAGGATCTGATTTCAAAGTTTAGGATTACGGTGTTCATAATTTTTTATTTAACTGTCAGATATTTTCATATTTAGAATGAAAGATACATTGCAATTAGATTGCTTGTGCAATTCATTCAATAAGACAAAATTCAATTAAAAAATAGTTCTAAACTATGAAAATTTATCAAAATCTTAAAGTTGAAATGTTTAAAGACTGTATTACTAAGGATCAAGGCTAGCATGATCACACTAGATACTTAACAGCTAATTGATAACTGTTAGTTAACTAATTGTTAAGTACCTGTTAAGAACTTATGAGTGAAAACCCCTGTTTAACTAGGAAATGGGATTTGTTAGACCTGTAAGTTTTTTGTCTTTAAACTCTGAGAAGAACTAGCTTTACTCACTTAAAAATGAGTAGTCTGGTTAAGAAGAGTCCCAGAAAAAAAAAAAAAAAAAGAAGTAAAATTCCAAATATATGTGTCTAAAGCTAGCACATACATCTATATTTGGACATTTAAGAACACTGATTTTCTGGTGAGCTCCACATACTCCGTTCTCAATGGTTTAATGGGAATTGTACTATCCTCAACATTTCTGAAAATCAGGTCACTTGTGCAGAAGAATGAAGCTGTAGGTGCCTAACTTCAGGCAATCATTTTTGAGAATGCATCTTAACCTTATTTTGATGTCTCCCTAGTTCCAATTAAAGTATCAAAAGCAAAATTCTGGTACTAGTGAAGTTAGCAAAAAATACCTTACAGACTAAAACAGGTTTAAGATTTCACTCAAGGAAACACTAGAAAGACCACAATCATGATAACTTTTCCTAAGATGTCATCACTTAAAAATATCTTTTAATTATTGGTGTCTATGTAATGATGCAGAAAGAGCTCTTTTGGTATCAAACATTTATGACATTTTTACAGTCCACAAACAAAATAAAATGTGAAATATTTATACACTAATGTTTAGTTGACCTGGGCTTGACATAAATTCCATTGACATAAGACATAGCTTTTCTCTAAGGATCCATCCTTTTTTAAATTTCCATTCACAGTCTTCCTGCTATAGATTTCTTGAAGTTATAAAACTGGGAGCATAACACCTGTGAGTTTATTATATCGCATTTCATCTCATCCCAACAGTATTTATTCACAATGCAAAACCAGCGTTCAAAGTGAAACGTTTTTAACATAAGTTACATGGCTTTACAAGACTACAAAAGAGGTAAAACCCTCTCCTGATTTTAATTTGATAAATATTTGGTACAAAAATAAAAAATAAAATCTGTAGTGTCATAAAGCTGGGAAAACTAATAGCACATTTGCAGTTCCCTTTTCATGATAATGGTATTGTAACTCTTTTTAATGTGAATGCATTGTCAGATACATAAGCTATACATAAACCACACATTTCTCTAAAAATGAGAAAAGAATATCTGGGGAAATAATATCTTTTGAAATCACCATAAACCCAGCACAGGTTATTGGGAAATTTTGGTTAGTTTATGGGCTTGCTATGGCAATTATAGGAACAACCCCATAGTAGTTTAACAGAAGACTCACAATGATTCTCAGTCCTGCTCCTGCACCATTGCTATTGCTGTTATGACTTAATTTGATCTATTCTTTATTTCCACCAATGTAAATAAGAGCAGAAATCTTTCTTTGTGCCGCTTCTGCCGAGATTTGAATCACAGGACTGATATCTCATCAGTGGTCGATCACCATTGTTTACTAATGCCAGGCAGATCGGACATGCTACTTAGTGACGGATAAACAGCTGCACCATTAGGGAGGCAGAAAATATTGTATCTAGGTTTTTAAAGCCTGCTGTGAATTAAGAAAATGATCAACTGCTGCCAAAGATGAAATCCCTGTTTATATGAATGAGGAAAACCTGCCACAGTGAAGCTTATCTCTCCACAGAGCAAGACACTGAAGGGCAGTGATTTATAGGAGGGCAGATACAGTATAGGAAGAAAGATTATTAGTCATGCTTTCTTTTACGCACTTGAATCATGCTTTATCCAAGATAATTTACTGCAGATAAATAGACCATGGTTATAAAATAACAACAGAAATATGAAATAAGTACTACTGGAATCAATAGATTTGTGAGCTAATAGACAATGATCTTT
The DNA here is from genome assembly GCF_009769465.1 of Tauraco erythrolophus. Taxonomy (NCBI): domain Eukaryota; kingdom Metazoa; phylum Chordata; class Aves; order Musophagiformes; family Musophagidae; genus Tauraco; species Tauraco erythrolophus. The sequence goes on along the minus strand of NC_141479.1, from coordinate 14,777,786 downwards.
CAAGCGTAATTATGCTGAAAGCCAGAAGGTACCACCCTTACTCAATAAACTACAGCAAAGCTTTACAACTAGCTTAGCTGAATTCACTGGGTCCCCTTCCCAAAAGAGATGCCTGCGGTCTAGAGGTGGTACGATGCCTGGAGAAGAGGAGGCTCCGGGGTGACCTTATAGCGGTCTTCCAGTACCTCAAGGGGGCCTACAGGAAAGATGGGGAGAGGCTGTTCAGGAGGGCCAGTTATGATAGGACAAGGGGTAATGGTTTTAAAATAGAGGGAGGTAGGTTCAGGTTGGATATTAGGAAAAAATTTTTTACTATGAGAGTGGTAGAACACTGGAACAGGTTGCCCAGAGAGGTGGTGGATGCTCCATCCCTGGAGACGTTCAAGGCCAGGTTGGACAAGGCCCTGAGCAACCTGATCTAGTAGGAGATATCCCTGTTCCTTGCAGGGGGGTTGGACTAGATGACCTTTGAAGGTCCCTTCCAGCCCTAACCATTCTATGATTCTATGATTCTATGATGTGACCACTAACACATGCTTCTGAAACGACGAGGCTAGAATAAGACAAATCACTGCCTGTGTTCACAATTATTAGCCAAATTTGTAAATCCTTTTCACCATCAGGTTTAACAGTGAGCCGGGCCCTTCAGCAACATTTGCAGATTAGCAAATAAAGCTAAAAGAGAAAGTTTGCTGTTTATTTTAAAAACGCTGAGTTTTGAAAGATATGATATAGTAAGACTAACCCAACAACTGATATGAAGACAACATTCATATTCCTTGGAGAAACGGACAATGAAAACATAACCCAGCTGAATATCACATTATCACTTAGCCATTCAAAGATGCTTTGATTATCCACAGTTAGGGCTCAACAACAACGAGAAATGTCCCATACAACATACACATCCTTTAGTCCCATCCATCTAAAGGTATCTAAATTTCTTTGATAGAGAGATTTCAGACTAATAACCAGTGCCAAAACTCTGCATTTGACACAAGACATTGCTAAATAACCTCTTCAGGTGTTTCCATAAGGTGGGTGCATTTGGAACCAGACTGGTAACTCATCCATACACCTGCTTGTAAATCTATGATAGGCTTCACACCTTTCAGATCAAGTGATGGAAAGATCAGAGAACATGCTTAATCTCTTCTAAGCAAGCACAAGAAACAAAGTACTTTTGTAATGGACAGAAATTAGATTAATTTTTTTTTTTTTTTTAAAAAAGAGAACATAGACGTTTCTTTCCAGCTGTTTTCTATAATATTTTCTGTAAATTCTTTACTGTTTTGTCTCATGACTCAATTATCAGACTGTTCCCCTGGTCAGAGATATCCAAGTTTTATTTCATTTATGGTATTGCAATACATTGAGTGCACTGAGTCTACGTATACAACTAATGTGCAGCAGATGTGGTACTGGTGGCACGCAAGGTGATTCATATTTTCATTTGTGTTGCTAGGGTTTTTGTAACAAAAGCTGTGTCTAACCAAAATATTGATAGAACAGGTATCTATTGAAAAATACAATTTCCTTGAAATGCCATTGGTTATTGTCTCTAGAATTCTGTTTTAAAGAAAAAAAAACCCCACACATTAAAAATGACCAGGCAGTATTATAACAGTGCATTATTTTTAGAACAGAATGTTTTAATTCTGTTTTTCAATTTTTTTAACTTATGTTTAGTATTTTTGAAAGTATCTTATAGTACATATATATAAAATTTACATCATACATGTGATACAATAACAGAATAAACTCTTGAAACGCACAATGAAAATGAAATATTCTAATCCAACAAAATAATACGTCCACATACTTTTGTTAGAAACTGTCATCTTCAGATTTTGTTCCAAATTGGAAAGAAAGTAACTACGTTTCTGCTCCCTACTTGTCTCTGATGAATATTTTTGCTCCTGTAATAGTAGAATTAATAACTTGAAATCTCTTGGGTTTTGCCTTGAAGTATTTTTCACGCAAAAACTGAGAAAAAGGAATTTGGTCTTTCCAGAGCTATCCCAGATAAAGCCAAATTAATCAGGTGAGCAAATACGAAAAAAAAAAAAAGCATAGAAAATTGGGCTCTGTATATTTCTTAATTAGCCAGTAACAAAGAAAAAACCAATTATATTTCTTAATCAAGCCAGTAACAAAGAAAAATTAAATCTTATAAAGTACTGCATATAATCTTTTAAAAGGAGATATAAATGACACTGATTAATTACCTTTCTGTTTAAATATGAAGGATTTCGGCCAATTCTGTTTCATGTATATTAATTTTTTTTATATGACTTGATAAGAAATAACATTCTAAATCAGTCTGCACATTCAAAATATTTTTGCTTTTAAGAGTTTCAAAATATCTGGCTCTATAAAATTATGGAAAAAAAAAATTTTGTTCAGTTCAATATTTTGGGCTTGGACAGAATAAAGTGGCTCAGCTTTAGTACACAGGTAGGGGCTTGTAGCTGGTCTAAATTATTACCAGTTTGGGTCAGGACTAGAAAAGAAATCCAGGGAAGAACAAGACCAGAAAAATAGTTAAGGTAAAGCTGAAGCAGAGTTGAAGCCAGGCTGAGATGAGGAACAAAGGGGACACAATCAAGAGACAGAGGAGCACGGGACCAAGCTAAGAGCAAAGCAGAACAGGGTAGAGGGAAGCAACTAAGGTTAAATTGAAAGAGAAATTGCTGTTGAGCTGCAATAAAGGAAAGAAAGGCAACTTGCTGCCACCATGGCTGGTTTCACACACCTTTCAGAAGACGCCGTCTCTGTAGCGGCAGTGCAAGCCCTTTTTCACAGATGCCAGTGGACAGCAGTAATAAAATTAGGGGTGGAGCCACTGCTTAAATTGTGATAGATCAAACTCTGTGCATTCTATATTACTTTTTTTTTTTTTTTTTCTGTTTACATAACATTTTTCTAACCTGGATAACTACCCTCATTTATTTCCCACTTCTACGATCAGACTACCATCTTTGATCATCCAGAGAGCTTCTCTGGTAAGAAAATAAATTTGGTGTCTATTAACACTGTCTGGGTTATGTGCTGCAGTAGAAAACATATGAAACAATTAATTTGCACAGAAATCTGTGATAGTTAATGTTACGTTTCGCTAGTTTTGAAAGGATGATTTAGAAATAAGAGACTCCAACATACTCTCCATCATCTTCATATACACGTTCTAATACATCCACGTTGGAAATTCTGAATTTCTAATTTTGAAAATACTAAAATATGATATGCAACGTCTAAGCCCTCTAAATAAAGGTTTACAGTTTTGCTCTATGAAAAACTTGATGCAAATGACGACAATTAAAAAATGGTCTTAAGTGATAGATTATAACAATTAGCATCATGTTCACAACGCTGAAGACTGCTTGCGTAACTTCAATTCCCTAAGGCAGTAACATACAGTGACAACTGTTATTAAATAGGCTCTCTCCAAATTCTTTCTTTACCATGAATTTGATGTTTTGGTGTTTGGTTTCATAAAGTTTTTAGCAGGCAGTACTATACATTGCAAAACATGTTTTGGGAACACTTGCATCATATCATACTAATCATTACAAAGGAGGCGTAGATGTGTGTTCGTCGAAATGAGACAGAAATCACTGATTTGATGAAACTGGAAAAAAAAGATTTTGTTCAAGTTTGATCAAAAAGAGAAAATATTGTAAATTGAAGATGCAAAAGTCATATGGGCATAATCATCTCTGACTTTCTATCTTTAAACCAGGAATGGGTTCAGCCAAAGGAATACAAAATATGTTTTGACAACTTTACCACTACATGGTACAAACTGAGTATTGTTAGTGCAGAAACTAGCGGATTATTTAAAATAATTGCAGAGATACACACTGATGATTCAACTCCATCAGACTTCATACGCTCTATTTCTTATTTTCATTGCATTCCTACTATTTTGTAAGACTACTCATGTGGCAAGGAGTATTTTTGTGGTCTTACAAATGATCTGAACTGATAGATCTAACATCAAAAAACAAATCGTATACAAGTATTTCATAGAATCATAGAATCATAGAAAGGCATAGGCTGGAAGGGACCTCAGAGATCATCTAATCCAATCTCCCTGTCATGGGCAGGGACACCTCTCAACTAGACCAGGCTACTCAAGGCGCCGTCCAACCTGGCCTTGAACACCTCCAGGGAGGGGGCATCCACAACTTCTCTGGGCAATTTATTCCAAAGTCTTACCATCCTCGTACTGAAGAATTTCTTCCTAAGATCTAATCTAAATCTGTTCTCCTTCAACTTAAACCCATTTCCCCTTGTCCTATCAGTGGACACTCTTGTAAAAAATCCCTCCCCAGCCTTTGTGTAAGTTCCCTTCAAGTATTGAAAGGCATCTATTGGGTCCCCCCGAAGTCTTCTCTTTTCAAGGCTGAACAATCCCAGCTCCTGCGACCTGTCCTTGTAGCAGAGGTGCTCCAGCCCCTGGATCATCTTTGTGGCCCTTCTCTGAACATGTTCCAACAAATCTATGTCTCTCTTATGGTGGGGACACCAGAATTGGACACAGTATTCGAGGTGGGGTCTCACAAGAGCAGAGTAGAGGGGGAGAATCACCTCTCTTGACCTGCTAACCACGCTTCTCTTAATACATCCCAGGATGCGGTTGGCCTTCTGGGCCGCATGAGCACACACCCCCATAGAAACACCCCCCATTTTCATAGAAAGAAACCAGCATGAGTATAGCGTCACGCAATGTTTGGAAAAAATATACTTAGTATTCTGCCAGCAGTTTTTTCAAAGAGGACTTTAAAGCAGCACTACCTTATAGGACTGGAAGACGCATCAGGGTCATGGGCAGTCACCTGACCAATCACAGAGTTAATAGCAGCATTTTCATGCACTTCCAGTAGGTAAGTAGGTGATGAAAAGATTGGTGGCTCATCAGCATCCTCTACTACAATTTTTACTGTTGCTGTATCCTTGAATGGTCCTCCACTGATGAAGCGAGGATCAATATGAACGTTGGCTGCTTCTACCTTCAAAGTATAGGATTTTTTGGTCTCAAAGTCCAGTGGCTGTTAGGAATAACAAAGATAAACGTATTTTACTAATAGCCACAGAGAAAGAACACATGGACATAATGCTGATGGATGAAAGTTATGTGCGTTTAAGCACATTCAGTGAGTTTTAATACAATCACTTCCCACTCTCAGATCCAACCTGCAAATTTTCTAGGCACATATTGGCATATTGGTTTATTAACCAGCCTCAGAGAAAAAAAGACGTTGGTTTTTTGCTTTTCACAAGAAATTTACCAAAACATTCTCTCTCTTGAATTACACCGTTGCAATTACATATCAGATAAACACTACAAATTTCTTGGTGATGACATGACTTGCGTACTAATCATGCACTTAATCAGTGATTTGTTAGCTGGAGATAAGAAAAAAAATTACACAAAGAATAAATATTTTATTACTTCCAGAACAATACGAGAAATACAAAGAACCAGTAATTATTATTTGTTGGACATGAGTGGCATTATGTGGAAAAATGTAGAGCTAAACATATAAGAAAGTACTTGAATATTATTGCACTTCAGGTAACTCTGCATTTCTGTTTATGGGGTAAATGAGGTAGACATCTCTCAGGAATTTCTTAAAACTGTAGCAATTTCTATTTCTGTATCTTTTTTTTTTTTTTTCAGAGAGAGAAACACAAAACCTATTACTTTATTCTATCAACATACCTGCCATGCCACCATTGTTTTTACTATTTTACAGTTCCATTTTAAAACATGAAAGATGAAAACACAGGGGATTTAAAGGAATGAAATACCAAATAAAAACCAAATCTGTGACACTCTTGAATATTAGAATTTTTCATTATAGGAGATTCAAGTTTGTGTCTTGAAGCACATCAGTATATTCACTATATAATTCTCTTGTGTCTCACAATGATTCAAATTTCAAAGATGCAAATTGCCAAGCATTGGAAAGATATTAAGATTTGCATTACAATGTCCCAGGGATAAAAAGAAAAGGACATAGAAACTCTGAATCTGCAATGCAAATACCAGCAACAGCACAAACAAGGACCTTCAGGAAGTCTGTCAAAGCCTTCAATATGTATACTTTCAAATTTTGTTGATTTTTTTCAGGTATGAATCAAGCTCTAATGGGATTTGCTTTTTCTCAGAAACTCTAGTAAACAAGAGAAAACCTTGCTTCTTTAGCAGCTCTTAAATTAGTAAGCTTTTGTAATTATGAATGGTGATTTATAAATCAGCATATTCACAATTTGCCAATCATAGCTCCCATATAATTTTTTCAATGGCTTTTCATACGCTTTACAGAAACGACAGCTCCCCAATACATTTAGTCATGCTTAATCAGAATATCATATTGAAAATTTACTCTGCATTGTCTAAAGCCCATGAATTTATACTGGAGAAAATCTGTTGGTGAATAGTACCCTCCATACATCATCTACTGTAGTAGAACCAAAATGATTATTGCTGTCAAAATGAATATATGAAACAACATTATGTTAGAGACTCAGTTATGAAATAAAGCCAAGGGAACTGGGGCAAAAGGCTAATTGCCTTAGTTTACAAAAGAGGCCACAGCATACAATAAATAACAGTAAGGAAGATCAGGGATGTATATCATAATTTTCTCTTTAGGAAAACAGATCTGAATTTAGATAAATATACATCATTTTATTATGCATCTACAGTGCTGACCTACTCACTGAGAAACAGAACATATAAACTTTTGACAGGTACTTTGCCTGACCTCTCTCATTACAGGTGCAAGTTGAATATTAATTACCTGTACTCATTGGATCTTTCTTTTTTCATTGGAATGTCAGTTTTGGGTTTTTTTAAGTGGGTATTGGTTTTTGGTTTGGTTTGGATTTCTTTAAACAAAGATTGATTTAGAGTGCTCTATGCTACGTATTTAAAAGCCTCTATGCCAGTGTTGTAAGTCATATTCATATCCTTTTTCAGAACACAGCATGAGAATCGACTCTCCTCTTCCCCAGAAAATAATGAAAATTAAGTCTGCAATTAATGTTTGATTGACTGTACTAGCCAAGTTTTGTTCTAGATATGTTGTCTCTCCCCATATTTCTGTATATAATGAGGTGTCCTTCTGCTGTCTACATGCAAATACCTCATCTTGCATGCATCAAGACTGTACAAGCATGGAAAAAGTCACAGATTTGTAGCCTTCTTTAGGGCCTGAATTTGGCACTTCTCATGTGAAACAGTACTGAGGTCCTTAATAAAGCTCACTGAAACCACTATTCACTGAGTAGAGTCCAACATGAGAAAAGATGGATGATTAAGCCTCTCATACATCAGGTAATTTAAATAATATGCTCTGATATTTTTTTTTTCTTCTGAACAGTATTTGACCAGCTATACAGCACATGAAATAATAGAGAAAGTTATTTGATGAATACTCAGCCAAGATTTTATGGACGTTTACACCACTGACAAAGCAAATTCTGTAGATAAAGAGAGCAAAACCTGTATGATTTGACCACATGGAAGCCCAGATAAGATTAACACATGCCCAGCACAGAAAATACTTCCATGGATGTCTCCCCAGTTGTCACCTGAACGACAATTTTGAAGGACATGGCTAATACATCCCTCTTTTATCACCTCACTGCCTTGGCACCTCATCCATAGAAAAAAGAATCCTTGGAAATCCAGCATCTTCTCACAGAGTACAGTCTGGCTGGGAAGTTGTATGTACAAGAAACATTTTTTTTAAACAGAGATATCATTTACCTTTCTCACTCTAATAATGCCGTCCTGAGTTTGGGCATCTGTAGTAATTTCAAATATATCCATTCCATCTCCTTCAATAATATCATAGGATGATTTAGCATTTTCTCCAATATCCAGGTCATTTGCTTTCACCCTTCCTATTGGTTCACCAAGAGCAACATCTTCCATTACTGAGAAGTGATACAGACCTTACAAATAAGAGGAAAAGACTAAACATTACACTTGATTACAGCATCTCTTTTGTGCTCTTTGTTGATATTCCCCCAATTCAAACTCAGGATGTGCAACTGATACAAACCACATTTACACAAGTTATTTACTGAAAGCAGCAAAACATGTTCCTTATACAGGAATTTCACTGTCTACTCTATGTGAATGTTCTTTTCATTATGGTAGTAACCCACTTCTTCCTTGCAGGGGCATTTAGTGTTGGCAAATAGAAATTTTAAGCTACTTTTAACACTGAAAGTATACTGCAGACACTGTTGAACTCACAGTTTTATTTACAGACACGTAGTTACATTTTTTATAGAATTTAACTATGAAACTTTGGCTTTTACTCTGTAGAAAACTGGTCTAATACTTTAAAGATGTCTTATGCAATTTCAGATCTTTATTACTTTTTTGAACCTTTTAATTTGATTCAGTTTTGGTTTTTTTTTATCCCTTCCACCTCCTTTTTGCGGTAAGAAATCAATTAAGAAACATTCCAGAAAACTCTCAAAATTTACATTTTAAAGGAAACAATAACTTTTCATAATGATCATTACTGTATTTACTATTTGGTTGTAGGGTTAGACTAAAATCCACTAGAGAGAGCTATTCAATTTGTCAGCATTTTTGTATTTTGTAATACTTGCTTCAAACCTTCTGACCTAAGAAAAAAATCTATTTGGAACTTCTAATGTATTACTACAGGTAAGCATTTTCTTAAAAGAAAAATAAAAAAAAAAACATTTTACTATTTTATCTCCCAATTCTTAACAGTACTCTGAAAAACAGAAGATGCATGCATTACATCAAAAATTATGGGATGCCTATCTTTTTACATCTTGGTAATTTACACTTATCGAACTAATCAACTGCAGTGCTACTTAGCAACTGAAATAGTCAAAAGGGATTCAAGGTTAACAGATGAGACCATTAAAACAGTTTTTGACAAAGGGTTCCGAACTTGTTGTTTGCTGTCCTCACAATTGTTCTAAGACAACGTGCGATTTTTACTGTTACTTGCAGCTAGTAGTACTCTAAAACCAAAATGTTCTGGAGTCGTTGCTTTAACGCCTCATAGACTGATTGCAGTCACGATAGTCAAAAGCAGGAAGGAAACTGCTAGGAATTCACAAATACGTATATTAACTATACCTATAGCCTGTCCCAAAGTCAACTTCTTTTTTCTTTAATGTTTCTGGGCTAAATTATTAGAGATAATTTGGAGATCATCAAGATTCCTCAAAGAATATTTATAATGGCTCGCAAACAATGAGCAGCCAAAGCAATCAAGTACCTTGGGAGACTAAATTATATTTTCATAATTTATACTGCTGTCCACACTTTGTGGTTTGAATCTCCAGACACAGTTGATTGCATTTTTAAGTTGGTATTTTCTCTCAGGTTTATTAAGATAGTTTACAAAATATTGTAAGAAAAATTTATTATGATGCAGCTGACTCTTTCATACAAATTGCTCTTAAGAATTATGAATTGTCCTGCCAAGATGTCATAGTGCAGAGCTGCCCAAAAATCCACGTCGCATATCTTTGAAAACCTTTGCTTTTCACAGCAGTGCCAGTTCTCAGCACAATCGTATGGTAAACTGCCAGGTTAGAAACTTCTGTGACTTATAAAGTGCCTCTAAAATTATTTGAAAGAGATCATAGAAGTAGTGAAAGTTCATCTTTTTCATTTCTAAAACCCAGGAGGCTAACGCTCTTTGAAATCAAACCATAAATATACATTTCTGTCCTGCCTGGAAACAATAAACCGATAAAACACACTGCTTTCTGAGTTCATTACAATTTATTGTGAAAGCAGCATGTATTACATCTCATGAATTTCTATTTCATTTTGCTTAGGCTCTATTGTAAGTTTGATCCTTTCTTATTTCCTTTCCAGACAAATTCAAACTGTGCTTCAACAGTGTAAAAAAAAATTTAAAGCCTTGATCAGCTCTTGTATAAGGCCAAAGTCATGACTAACCCGTAATGCGAGGCAGCATGCTATGAATGCTTACTTTTAAAAGGCAGAATTTGTGATAACACGCAGTTACAATATTTACTATGGCTCATCCTCACTAAATGCAATACACACATAATACAAAGTTATAGTACCTGCAGGTTTTTTCTGATGAAGTTGCCTAACAGTCAGTGTTACAACAGGGTGGTTATTCCTAGATGGTAACTTGAGTCCTGCGCTGGAATGCACTAACTGTAACAGCTTCAAAGACAGCAACTCACTCTTTGTTGAAGGAAAACTAATCTACATTTTCCACATATAACAAACATATATTTCAGGGATCTGTGGTGCAGTCTTCCTCGTGCTACTTAGTCAATCCATCACTGTATCCAAACTACAGGAGAACAGATACGAGTAAACTGCACAGGGAAAGTACAGTTTCATCTTCGTACGCGTTCGCTCCTGTGCTTCCTGCTGAGACCTCCAGCAAACGTACCAATTACTACCAGTTGTGTTGCTGATTTGCTGATCAGCTTTATTCACACTGGCAGGCAAAGGCCTTTTGAGACAGAAAGTGCTGATACAAACACAAAAGCCAGGTAAGCTGGTAAAAGTGAATCTGTAGTCACAGAGTTAGAGCTACAGTACACTGCAGGTATGAAAGGAATGTCCCTCTGTATTCTGGCAATACAGTTAAGCCAGGAGTTTCACCTATAGATGTTTACATTATATAGGAAAATTGTCATCATATGCTGGAAAACTGCTATGCAAGTGCAAGCAATGCAATGTGATACGAATTAAAAAACTGATGTATTTCTTAGTTTATAATGAGAAAACCTTTTATTGTGCAGAGTGCTTATCTGTTAGAAACCAATAAGATGAGGTAATAAAATATATAATTTTGCAATTAAGCTGTTATCTCTGCTCATTTATTTTATATTTTTCCTCTCTATCTATCTGCTTGTGCATTTCCTAGACTACAGGAGAGTATTTATCACATGTTGAGTACTAGGACAAATCCATTTCACCCTTTGTATCTTTAGAACAGGGTAAAAGTGGATTTCAAATCATACATGCGGAAAGGAATTTTACATTGAGTGCATAAGTACCTCGTTAGAAAAAACATACTTCTAATAAAGTAAAAATGATACAAAGTCTAGATGTAAATATTCTCCAATCCCCAAAAATATTTTTAATACCTTACAAATTTAGTTTTTCAGAACAAGCTGGATAAAAAGATAAGTTTCAAATAGTGGATTAGATTGCATCTGTTCCAAATAAAATCGATCCAGTCATTATGCTCTTCCCTCTTCTTTTTGCTTTTTGTCTTCATCTTTGAAATAGACTACAAAGCTTGTAGAGAATCTCAGCAGGATGCCAAATCATTTTAACCTAGCCCAGCAAGACATCCATTGGAACCACAGTAGTAAATATAGATTCTGAATTAAAGATCAAAATTATCTAGGCTCAGACTTATTTTCTTTGTTTTCTTCACTATTATCTAATTAGTCAAACCTTTATTTCTTTTTTCAGTTATATATGTCTTTTACTGGTGGTGTCACTTGTCTGCATGAGATGGAAGCACATATAACAGCAACTAAAACTAGCACTTAGAAACAACTGCACCCAAAGCAAATAAATATATGAAAAAGAAGCCCCCAAGCCCTTTTGAGTGGATGTAAAAAGGGTAGCAAGGAAGACAGAGAGCTGTGTACACTGTTGCAGATGTAATTCCCTCTTTCTTAAGCTCTTAATCAGGCAGATGACTATTAATCTTTCTCTAGTAGCAGCTACGTATTTTGAAATTACATTACAAAGCCAGGGGATATGATGATAGAAAAAGAGAGTGATAAAAAAACACCAAAACCAAACAACAACAACAAACCACTATATCACTTTCTTAGATAGGAGAACACACACACTTTGTACACATACATACTTACTCTGTGCAAACTTAGGAGGATTGTCATTAACATCAGTGAGTGTAATTGTCACTGTTGTAGTTCCAGACAGTCCACCCATATGTCCTCCCATGTCCTTTGCTTGGATGACCACAAAGTATTCTTCTTTGGCTTCTCTGTCCATGTTGGGAAGAGCTGTTTTAATTATAGCTACAAAAATGGGGGGCAAAAAAAGTCAAGTACAGTCCCAAATTCAGTTTTGCAGCTATTTTATGGATACATGTAAATATTGGTATAAAAATTGAACTGCTGAAGGTCCAGTTAAGTTGCCTTTTAGTACCAAGGATGAAGAAGAATTTGAGATTTTCAAAAAACCACATTAAGGGTCACCTACCTTGATTTAATTAAAAGTGCAACGAAATTGTGGTCCAAAACCCAAGAATTAACCATACATGTGATGCATATTAATTTTTACATATTTTTATTCTGATAAACTCCTTGTTTTCTTTCCTACCTCCCATAGAAATCCATCATTTCCCCACAGAATTCACAAACAAAAGACAACCACGTAGTAAACTTAATCTGTAAATACTGTTAACTGTATCTACCAGATTAATTGCTTCAAATATTTTAAAACCAAAACCATTATTTAATTTGCTTTGGTATATAAGGCAGGCTACAGTTGTTCCCTTAAGTCGTAAATTGAGTGCCTAAACTTCTACTGGAGAATGACAGCATAAGTATGTCTTTCAGCTTAGCTACCAGCCTAAATTCACTCCACTGTCCCTACTCCAGGGGGGTCACTCGTAGGACAAGGGTCTCAGTAAGCTGCTATCATCTACTTTACTAGGTTAGAAGTTTTGAAAGAGAAGTAAACAGATCCGTAGTATATCAAAATACAAAATGTGAGTGAGCTAGCAGGAAGATATCTGCAAGGGACGGACCAACTGAATATGGGGCCAGATCCACTGCAAACTCCTATAGATTTCATTGACATCTAACAGAAGAAATAATAAAACCTTTTTTCTTTCCAAAACTTCTCCACCTGTAATGTGCTATTATATTCACAACATTCAGTATGGCAAGTGCCATACTAAATGTTTAAAGGTAAATTTAAAAGGTGTTCACCACAGTCTAGTAGTATCCACCATAATAAAAGGAGAACAATCAACTAAAGAATCCCCACTAAATCTAGGGGAAACTACTCTAAATGTTAAATCATAGAATCATAGAATGGCATAGGCTGGAAGGGACCTCAGAGATCATCTAATCCAACCTCCCTGTCATGGGCAGGGATGCCTCTCAACTAGACCAGGGCTTTTTTTTTTCTTTTAATCCTGATTCTGAATTCTATTTTAGTTTTAAATCATTTATCTGTGAAAAGAGAGCACCAAGTTCAAGTTACTGAATTATCTCAGTGGTTGAGTAAAGTGTAAGAGTGCCAAGGAGAACTGAATCCATCATTGCGGTGGTTCCTTTACACCATGGTATTTGAGGGTTCTTATGAGGCATAAAGAAGAGTGTCTCTTTTCATGGGCCTGTACTTACAGAGCTGAAGGACACAGTTTATGGGCAGTCATTGACAGTAATTCACCACGTCTTTGGAATTCATTAGAAAAAGAATGCAAGAATTCTGTATTTTACTGTATATTTGTTAAGATTTGCATGTTGAATACAGTGGCCAAGTTCACAAGTTCACACCCGGGATCAAAAATATCCATTACTAGTCCTGATCATACATTTCTTTAACTCTCACACAGTTGTGGGGTTTTTTTTCACCTGCTTTTTGTTAAGTATTGACAGGAGTTTTTAGATGCCAATCAATAATTACTGTGAATCTGTTGGTTTTGATTTCTCTATTGGGACTAGCATAGCTGTGGAGACTTCATAGAACTCTTTCTTTCAGGTGGGATAGTTTCTATTAAATAAGCATCTTAGAAATGACACTGGCTGAAACGCCAAGATTACTGATTTATGTATTTATAGTGAATAAAGAAATGTTTCTGGTCTTTATCATAAAGAGAGACGCATTTTGGTAAATTTTAGAATCCATTTGTCTTTAATATTATAATACTAAGAATGTGATCAGATCTTTTTTTCTTGGCAGAGTACAGGCCCAAGTGAAGAGCAAGGGAGTGTAAGGCATTTAAAATAAAGCAATATGTTTGCTACATAAACCACCAAACATATCCTAATAGCAGTCTTGTAACCTACACTTTCGTAAATGATTTCCATAAAATATTTTGGGTTGTTGTCTTACATATTTTATAAACATAATTCTGGATGAAAATGAAACTTCTATCCTATGTCTGTAACTGCCAAGCCAGAGTAATTTGTGTCCCCAAGGAACTTGATATGCAATCAGTGATTTTTCATTCCAGGATGGGGTAAGTGGGGTTAGGAACAGCGAGGCCAACTGCACTGCAGTTAAAGGTGAGTTGGGAGCAGAGTGTGGAAACAAGGCAGGCAGGAGCAGCAACCTCACCAACAAGGAGCCAGGCTGCAGAGCGGCAAGTCAGTGTCCCACGCAAATCCAGAGACGGTGGTCAGGCTAAGCCACAGTCTGATGATCATCCAGCAAGTCCACAGCAACAAGGCACCACGGCCAGGCCAGGAAACCCAGCCGGAGGGTCTGGAGCTGGGTCAGAACCCAGAAAACACGAGCCCGGGTGCAGATGTAGCACAGCCAGGGGCTGGCAGCAGAGCCCCAGCTGAAAAGCAGCTTTCTCCTAAGGAAAAGGAGAGGCAGCCTCTGCACGAAGCGCTCTTCACAGCAGCTCGTACGAGCAAAGGAGCTGACCTTGCACGCAGCCAGCTACGCTTCTAAACTTAAACTCCTTGAAGGAGGTTGTGCTCAGGACCCTGACAAATACAAAGTAATCCAGTGCTTATGAAACCAATGCAGCAGCCTTGTAATTTAACTATTATTAACAACATATATATATTTAACAACATCCATGTAATTTAACTATTCTACACCATCTGGGGAGGGCACATAAGCTATTCAGCAAAACATTGAAGAATATGCTTGTTAAATTTTTTGAATGAAAACAGAGAACAGTAAAACACAGAAGATAATAATAAGCATTTATCAGATGTGATAGGTGCAAAATACATTCAGTAAAAGAGTAGGGCCATTTCCTCCATAGCAGCCTGTGTAAGGATAGTAAATGATATTTATTTTAAAAGTATTTGACATTTGTGACTGGTTTGGACTGACTGGTTTACTATTTAGG
Source organism: Tauraco erythrolophus (assembly GCF_009769465.1). Taxonomy (NCBI): domain Eukaryota; kingdom Metazoa; phylum Chordata; class Aves; order Musophagiformes; family Musophagidae; genus Tauraco; species Tauraco erythrolophus. The sequence continues at coordinate 14,762,691 of NC_141479.1, read as the reverse complement.
AATAATAATGATGCATTCTGCAAATAACTCTATTGTTATAAATGAGACTACTCATAAAAAGGATGCTAATGCAAACATAGGCTATCAGAATTTGGTCCACATTAATTTTTTTCAATAGTAGAGCTGATCCAAAGGTCAGTGAAACCTTATTTCAATGGTTTTTGTATTAAGCCTACTACAACTTTTTCTCTATTATTATTCTCTAGGCAGAGTTTCCCTTATTTTTTTTATTATTTTTTTTAAAAAACTAATTTACATACTTAAATCTAGCCTGCAGATGACTTGTAGAAGATGCCACATTTTGTATTCTGCAGTTTCCTCTGAGACAAGTTAATTACTTCAATAAGGTGATGAGTTTTCCTAGATATGTATTTTAATTTGTTTCTTAATGTATAGAACAATCTATTCCTTGTCTATGGTTTGAGAGACAGCAGAAAGTTTAAATACCTTAAAAAGTGCCTAAATCAGAATTACAGTTTCTGACTTTTAAGACATAAAAATAGGGTTTTTTTTCTGTATAAAGATACTAACACAACCTGTTATTTCAATCGTTTTATATATATCTCAATCTGATATCTCAGCCCATAAACCATTTGCCAGAAGCTAAGAGTCAAAGACAAAGTCAAGTTTCAATTTCAAAGACAATAAAAAGCTAAAAAGAAGTCTACTGCTTGAATTACTATAAGAAGAGCTGAAGGTTTTTAAACATCAAATATATATAAATTACACAGGCTGATTGTTACCACTGGTATTTCTATATTCAGAATCTACAGAACGGAAGTCAGCAAGAGAGAAGTGTCGGTATCTCTTACGAGACAAATTAATAAATACAAAAAGGCTCCATCCTCACCTAAGTAATGTGATTGAGATAAAGACAGACTAAGAGAGTTATGCATAGAGAAATTCAAAGATATTTATTTGTTCTTTTGCTTTCTTCACCAGTTCTCAGTCTGGGATCACAGGAAGTACTGAGAAACTTCCAATCTATTTTTAGAAAACAATTCAGGCACACCAAATACTAATAGGCATACAGCACACAGAACATTAACTCATTGAGCTTTCAACCTGCTCTACTTCGATTCGACCTAGAAACAAATCGAGAATAAAAACATAATCACTTTCAGCATGCTATGATAGATGAAAATGATATGTGCCAAACAGGAGAGCAGTTTAAAAGCGAGGGATGAGAATTACCGTAAACTAATGTAAGGCAGGTGGACGCTTGCTGGAAGACTGTATTCAGAACAGTTATCAATGGCTTACTGTCAAAGTGGATAGATGGATGTAGTGGTTCATAGGGTTTATTCTGCTTCTAGCATCATCTAATATTTCCTGAACAATGGAAGACAGGAACAACTTACTAAGTCTTTCAGATGACACAAAGTTGGGAGCCATTGCAAGTACTGGAAGAACAGGATTAGAGTTCAAACCAATTTTGACAAATTGAATAGTCTAAAAAAGCAGGATGCAACCCAGTTTGGCAAGTAAAAAGTATTTTGTGTGGGTGAAACAATTAGCTTCACAAGTACAACAGAGCAGATGACTCAGAAGACAGAAAAGAATGTGGAGTCAAAATGAGCTGAATATGAGTCAACAGTGCTTTGCTGATAAAAATGCTCAAACGTTTCCTGGTATATTAGCTAGTATGTTATATGGCAGAACTGTGGAATGATCCTTCGAGGCCATTCATACTGGTAAGGCTGCACCTGGAATGGTGTGTCCAGTTTTGAAAAAAACTTGTTTACATAGTTAGGGAAGTATGAGGAAAGACTTCACAACCAAATATGTAAAAACTTAGTGGGAGATGCTCTCCTTTTCCACCAGGGATACAAGAAGGAATGATGGGTCTAAAATATAAACCAAAAAATGGGTTTAAACTGCAGCAAGAGAGATTTCAGTAAAACATTAGGGAAACACTTTCTAGAAGAGAGGTAAGTACAGAGAGAAGGCTGCCTCTACAATTTGTAATATTTCCATTACTGAAAGTTTTTAAGAACCTATCAGACAAACATCCATCAAGAATGAGAAGGGATAAGCCTGATCTCTTTTTGAGGCAAGGGCACACACTGCATTCTCGCTTGAGGTCCCTTCCCCTCCATATTGCCTAAGATAAGGCTTTATCTCTATGTACTTTAAAATATTTCACAAACCTTAGTCTTGTGAAAAGATTCAATGGGACATGTAGTAGAACCACTGAACAGATACCTGCATCATAAGTTGGCTATGGATGCTGTGACTAAAGCTGGAAACATCAGGAAGAGGGTTGGAAGGCAAAAAAAAAAAAGTAGTAATCTATTACTTCAAAGACTGAAAACATCTCAAATATTGGAAGTACCTTTTTTTTTTTTCCTTTTGGCTGAGCTGCTTTTCCTAAACAGCTATTGGTTTCATACTGCTCAATAGCAAATAAAACAGCTGCAGAATGGGATTTACTTTTACAGTACTCCTAGATGCACACAGTGAGCAATTTGCACGATCTGCCTCACAACCTGAATCGGTTAAAACGCACCCCTGTGGGCTACTTTCAAAACCCTATTTGGAAGAATAGACACTGTCTCACACTGAAAAAATCAGAGGAAAAGAAGCAATATGTCAGAGGCTATGGCTGATAAAGAGAAAGAAGGGAAAGAAGAGAAGCAAAAGGAACAATAGAAATAAGGATCTGGTTTTCACTTTTCACTTTCTTCTCCATTTCCATAAGGATCTCTTTATGGTAACATTATAAAATTACATACAATAATAATAATTGAGAACATGGAACGAAACCAAGCAAGCACTATGCAAAATTGGAATCTGGCCCTGAAAAACCTTTCTTAAGCATCTCATTCATCTCACACATTTTGATGAAGCCTTCCTGCTATTTCAACTTGCATACTTTGGAACTTTCCCTTCTTCGTTTTGGAAGAGCTAAGTAATTGCTTTGATCTTCCTTCTGTGTTAAAATCTTGGTGGAGATTTTTATTAAATATAACAGTCATTTAGGATCCAAACTCCTGAAAAATCAATCTTGTAATTTCTTCAGAGAGCCGTGAGATGCATTCTTTGTATTCCCATGAGGCACACTGACTTCAGTGATGTTTTAGCAGTCTATAAAAAAGGTTCACTTGGAGATATGTGGAAAACCTGTACCACAATTCCTAAAAAATGAATAGATCACAACTAACTTGCTTGAAAATGAAAAAAAATTCTAGTACTTTGATGATGTGATACATCATACTGATCTGCTATTTTTAATTCATCTTTCATAAAAATAATGTGTTTTAATAAAAACTATCATCAAATATTCTTATTTCTTACTTAATTCTAATACCTTAGGATTTTTATTTTAGTTAGACAAGAAAAACATCTGTAGTCTGTAGCAAAGTTGGCTAACTTTGTAGAGAAATTATCAGTTACAGGAGTGCCTGAACTACCTCAGATATAGATATATTTCAAATCAAAGACATTAGTCACAGTAAAAATAATCACTAGGTGAGGAATTGAATACTATGTTACACCATTTTAGGGGGAGTGATTCTCTGCCATTTTTATGTTTTTAAGAGAGAAGCTAAAAGTGTACATATCATATTACCATGTTTATTTTTTAAAAGTGTATGGGGAAGATGGCACTATCTGCCTTTCTGTTAAACCACGAGATGAAGGTTGAATAATTCTCGTTTCTTGTGTAACCTACAATCTATTGTATTTTCTTTTTCAGCCCACATTACTATCGTTTTTTGTGTTTTCTGATCTTGCTTTCATTCTGAAGTAGACCTTGCGAGTTTGCGGTTCTGCGTACATGAACACTACCTTTCACTATAAGTATTTTTCTTCAAGAATATCATATAGGATACAGCTGGATAACATCTATTATAATACTACCTTTTTAATTCCGATTAACTTCTATGTGAGCTTTAAAGTATGGGAAAAAGCTTTCATCTCTACTTACCAGCCATTCCCTTTTCCCTGGGACCAAGTTTCACTGGCATAGAGAAAGGATCACTGTCTCACCAACTGAGAATGACTGCAATAAATATTCTGCACTGCATTTATGACCTTCCTTCCTTAGCATTTTATTTGTAATGATTCTCTAATACCTATAATTATATCAGACACTTTACAGAAAGTAGCCTTGGATTCTTTTTCAGATGCTTTCCGAATCTAGCTGTCTAGTTCGAATTCCTCATTCTAGTTCAGCCTTTTGAAGTACAACATTATTTAGGTATGTAGCCTCTGTTTTCCTGCTCAGCATGAGGAAAATGGTTAAGTCCTAACTATCTCACTAGCTTTCCAAAACGATAGAAATATTGCTCTGAAATGCAAGAAATACGTGTGGTATCAGCTTTTTTGTTACTATTATTATTAGATAAACTCTAGAAGCAGCAATCACCTTTTTTCAAATGCCAGTCTGACTTGATCTTAAGCCACTGATCTTTACTAACTACAGACCATCATAACTGTTTTCAAAAGTCTCTGCAGTGATTTTATACTTCTGCTACCGAAGGACTCAATCCTACAGAACTTACCCATAATAGTTGCACTTTATACTTCTAAGTAAAAAGCAAGAACTGTAGGACTGACCCTTGGGTCTGCTGCACTCGCGGTTTGTCAGTACAACTCTCTCCTAATGGGCTGTCACCAAGAAAACTCTCGGAATCACCAAAGAACCTCTGTACAAGCACCTTAACGCAACTCCTACGGCTGCACAGCATACTTAGCATACAATGACAAGAAAAGGCTTATACTAGCTTGAAAATATGATCTATTTTCAGCGTTGTACCTAAGTGCATCAAATGCTGTCAAGACAGAGCTGAAGGTGCTGTAATGGAAGCAACCAAGTATAAGCTCCAGAAATCCTTGCATGTGCTGGAGTTGATTCTGCTGCCTTCGGAATGTTGCTATCTGGGCTGCATAGACCTGCCTTCTGTACGCTGCTGCACACACCTGCCTTCTCCTCTAGGAAACGAATTCCTGCACCTCACTTGCTAAGACAGAACAACATCTACCCATCCCAGTTCATGTCTCTTAAAATTATTTCAGTTAAGAGATTAGGTAACTTTAACTAAATCTGTAGTAATTGGCAAGGATATCACAGCAGCACTAGTTAATAAAATCAGCTAGAAAGCAGCAGTTCAATCCAGGCTCTGACTAACGTCAAACAAGTTCTTTCTCTACACTAATCCCATGAGGGTTTAACTTTAAACAATTTAGAAACTGAACTGTTTAGAAAGGCTTTGTCGAACATCAGTTAGTTCTGTTCCTAGCAGCTCATTACTTTCCCCTTTCAGTTGCAGATTACTTCCTGCATCAAAACCGGTTTTCCATCTCTCTCTAGTTTGAAAATGTTTCCTTGTCATTTAATCATAATTACAGAAACAGTACCTATATCTGTCTTTTATTAACACCTCTCAAATATTTGTGCAGTCATTTCATATCCTTCTTTAATCACCTCTTATCCAGTTTATACAAATTAAGTTCAATCAATATTTCATTAAAAGCAATGTTCTTCTCACCTTAGCTACCCTGCTTTGAACTTTCTTCAGTATTTCAGAAGTCTTTTTTATGATGATGGGTCTTATCAGTAGTATATGCAATAGTCTGAGGGGAGCTTGCGCTGTCATTGATATGCACCACTAATAAACTGGATATTAACAACCATACAGAAGAAATAGCCCGTAACATCACAAAAATGTCTGTAACTCAAAAGTTGCTATCATTTATCCTCTTGCCACCTTGCTTGTTTTTATTCTGCTGGACTGTATTTCAACGTCTAGACGAAGAAAATAAGGACTGCAAATTAAAATAAAAGATTCAAACCTGACTTCTGCTGAATGCCGTTCTCATTCCTCCTAGGCCTACTCATTTATGTTCTGATTTCAGAACCACAAGGTTCAACACTGTGGTCCACAGAGGGCCATACACTAAATTGTTAAAAGCTCTGTTGATTAAAGCACGTGCACTTTCACCTGGAAGTTAAAGCAAGGTGTAGAAAAAAAATCAATTATTCACTCTCCAAAGAAATATCCACATTCTATTAGGAGAGTCTTTAGCTTTCCAAGTCTCCTGACTCTTCTATTCATCTTAACTTCATAACTTGAACTTTGGCTTTCTACCAAATGACCCTATCCAAGATGACAGTGTTCAAAATCTATTCTTTTTCATTATATAGCAAGAGTTTATGTTTGAATAATACAATGTGTGTTCCAGTGCAGTAGGGCGTTTGGCATAATTCACCTTGTTCATGTAACTGTATTTCAGGTATGCGTAGGAGTGACATTATTTAAGTTCGTGTGAAATGTAAATAAGTGAGACACAGCTGCAAATGTATTTTCTCTGCCATGCCTATATTGTAGAACACAGTGTCAACTTCATATTACGTTCCATTATGATAATCTTATTTTAAAGCTGACAGTCATGATTTAATATCTTTGAAAAAGCTTAAAAGTGAGAAATGTACTTTTGCTACTTTTAGCAGTCTTAAGGAACCCCCTTCCCCAGCGTTTTGATTGTCATTATTTGGATTATGAGAGAACACACACAACTTGTATACCTTTATAAAAATTACACGCTAGTCAGGAAACATAATGTCAGTCAGTCAGATGTAACGATAATGATTTATGGAATGTGTTTTAGTCCCCCATGTCTTTCATTACTTATCTGATGTCATCACATTGTAAGTTTAGCCTCTCAGAGAAAACCCGAACCTGTATCTTTGTAATGTATTATTTACTCTTTCTCCAATAAACCAGTGGTCATATTAAAATTCACCTATGAAAAGCAAAAAATATTCAGAACAAGCCATCAAAAAAGCATTTACCCTAAGCCATATTCAGAGCACTGAATGAAAAATAACTTCTGAATTACCTTCTTTCATGTGTCTATAATTCATACAGAAGAACTTGCAAACTAGAACTGCAGAAGTATATGCATTTTTCATCTAAGGTAATGGAAAATTATTGTTTTATGGGTCACTTACTAGTACTTATTTCTGTGCACCCAGCGTTATAGAATTGTTTCAGCAAGGAGGTTGAGAGCAATGTCAGAGTTTCAAACAAGAGGGTGATTCAGATAAGGACTACACCTAGTTAATGTCAAGCTAATAGGAACAAAAAGGCAGAAGAGTAAGCAAGTGCTTTTCTCAGATTTACTCTCAGGTGTAGTCAACCCTTTCTACTGTAGGCATGAAGCCATATCCTATGCCTTTTCTCCTTCTTTTTGTTCAGAGTACTACAGAAGGGAAAGGAATCAGGAGGCATGATTTGGATTATTCCTGATGGTCAGCTCTCAGTGTGCTGTTAAAACAAACCAGCAAGGTCAAACAATCTTTAGTCTGAGCCCAGAAATTAAAAGAATCATAGGCAGTATAGCCTACTGGGGACCACCCTGATGCTGATAGCTGCACAGATCTAAGTCTAATCTTAATTTCTAATAAACAAAGCTAATAAAGGCCAGTCATCTAGAAAAATAGTAAATAGATCAGCTCTAAGTAGCTATACTTCTGATAACATTTGATACATGCCCATGAATGACAGAAAATATTTACATTCTGAAGTAGATCACTTTAATTTAGTCCATTTCTTAAAACAGTAATTCCACTCTGGGAAAGACACAATTCTAGGCACAATATCTGTGTTCAGAAACCATTCTGTTTCGAAAGAATTGGAAAGGCTTTCAACTTAGCAGAGGCGCTAATGAAATGTTACCACAGAGAAAAGGTAGCTATACACACATCCACATTCTGCCCCACCCTCCAAAAAAGCCCAACCAAACAAGCCCCAAATCCTAAAATATCTACCACGCTTGGAGGATCACCTTCAGGTTTGATTTGTTTTGGATAAGACACATGGCTCTTCTGCTTTAATTTGTACACTGTCACGGTAGTATCCAAACATATTCCCACATAAAAACTTTCACTGAAGTTCCCAAGAACTACATACAAATGTGTAAGATAATGTGTCTTTCTGGCCTAGTTACTAAGAGAAAACAAATTTTAGTTGTGATGGTTCACATTACTAAGGTTGAATAAATATAAAAAAAAAAAACATCAAATATCTACATCTTTTCTACCTGCTTTGGATGTTTTCTTTTTGTTAAAACGCACCTTCCACTCTACCTGTCCAAAGTAAAACACAACTGCCCAAATTATATAGCTGCTAAGCTAGTGTGCGTGTTTTATGCACCACTGCCTCTAAAAGGTTCTGCAAAATCGTAGCTATCTTAGCATAACACTATTGCATGTAACAACCCACAAAACTCTCTATGGAATGTAAGAAACATTATCATATCCTTGCTCCAAAATTCCGGTATTACCAAGAAAATCTGCTGCATAGTTCCTTATGGTTTTCGAAATCAACTCTTCTCTTCAGAAGAACCACAACTGAAAGTCTTCTGGGTTTTAGAGCAATCATTTTCACCCTGTATAATATGCAGCTGCAGTTTTTATGTGACTACCTGCATCTGGTTTGCTTAATGACTAAACTTTACTCTATATTTATTATTTACATACGCTAAACAAATGTATGCTGGAGGGCTCTACACAATTTCACATTTAGTATGGTTAAAATTTCTCTTAAGTGCATTTAATTAAGTGCATGAAGACATATCTCACACACAAGAAGAAATTCCACAAATTTTAAAACAAGTAATGGATAGGTCTATCCAATATCACTTTCCTAGGTGATGAATAGTTACTTCACGGGATTAAGCATGAGGCTTTAATGCAATAAAAATAATAAATTTGAGTAAAATTAAACAATTTTTTTACATTTGGAATATTTTATTTCAGGCTATTTTATGTGAAAAAAGTTAAAAATCTTCTGTGCAGGCGGAGAATACATTTCTCAGTTCCTCTGTGAAAACTGACGTATTGCAATGCTAAAGCACTAACTTTCCCTAGTAGAAACTGAGAACCAGCCTACAGATAATCCCTCTCCAATAGAGGCAGCTAACTGAAGCCATTACTGTATGCATTAATTTGCAATATTAAAGAAAACCAAATCAGATATTTCGGTACTTGCTGGTCAGGGGTCTGTTCAGAGTTATATTTCTCCATGACTTGTGACAAATCAACAATCATGAACTAAGGGGCTTCACTAATAACACTCTCTTGACACACTTATTTTTGAAACAAGCTACTGTTTTTCCATTGTGCTGTGCTAGAGTTGTTCTTGCAAAACTATTTTACATGCAGTATAAAATACAACACTGAATCACATTCCAGAGATTGTTTTCACATTTAGGCTAGCTGTCCTTCAAATGGAAGAAAACATTTTAATGGATTAATCCATTAATCTGTTAACATTTATTGACCTATACTATTTACCTAAAGTCCCTGCAAGTTAGGGCATTTCTAGGAAAAAGAAATAATTTTTCCCATGCAAACTCATCAGAAAGAGTTAAAGAACTTCCAGACTTTAAAGAGTCTAAGAGTACTGTTTAATGTTGGTGAGAAAACTTAGCACACTTGGTCTATCAAAACCACCCTTTAATAATTTCTCCTAGAGTGTATTTCATAATTTTGTTAATCTGCATGAGGACAAGAATTTTTACTCCTGCTTTACTCCCTTATGGTCATATAAATTCAGGTGGTTTTTTGTATGTTTTAAAATGAGTTATAGTTTTCTTCTCTTTAGGAGATCACAGCTGCTTGACTCACAGTGATTAAAAACAGCTTCTAGAAACAGGTGAAAGAATATAAGAAAAAATATTAAATCACTTTAAAAAACATTTCTCAGACATACCTAAATGAATTTGCTGTAAGTACGACATATGCACAGAAAACAAGAGGGAATGGATTTATTGGCACTTCCTTCGGATGGCTTTCAAGACTTTAAAACCACAGAGAAATAAAGTCATCCTAAATGCATGTTCATAAAATTTCATACCAATGCTTACTATCATGTTCTTTGTTTCCTTGACCCATTCAAACAAGAAAGAATAATAATTTGTAAAGAAAAGAAGCAACATATTCACAAAAATTCCTAAGTTAAACTATATTTTAACTAGAAATACTATAGTCCCATATTGAAAATTACATTAGGCTCATTAAATTTCTCAGGCCGAGTCTTTCAATCTTTTGTCTTTTCACGTGATCAGACTGATGGAATACAAGTGAGACACATTACAACTCAGTAATACTGACAGATTTCTACTTACACTCCCTGTTTCAGTACCTCATAAGAAATAGGTAAGAGGCACGGTCACTTGTGTAAATATCACCCAGAGATTCATATTCAGAGTCACCTACCTGTATGTGGCTCAATAGAAAAGTAAGGCTGTCCTTCCAGAATGCTATAAACCAGCTTAGCACTATTGCCATAAACTGGATCATCTGCATCTGTGGCTGTGACTTTAGTAACAAAGGTGCCTAAATAGAAAGAAAATATAAAATTAATGTTTACACTCTAAATAGACATTTGCATAACTTATTAAAAAAAAATAACTTGAAACAAAAAATACTTTCCTTGAAACTTTAAATAAACTTGACGTGTATGAAAACAATAAAAAAAGAAAAAACATTAGTAACAACTTAAAATATTACTTGAGGAACACAAACAAAACACCTTCCTTCAAGATGATATATGCCAGCAGACTGAATTTCTGGGTTCAGAAAAAAACTCTTTAGTAGCTGTATTATTTAAGGTTTCTTTGTAGAATGCATTTAAAGCTACCTGATAGATCTGTGTAGACTTCAAGCATTTGCAAAGGAATCATATCAAAGAGATACGAAATACAAGGTTAATAATACAATATAATATGTTGCATTTAAGATTTGGGAAATCACATTTGAAAGAACCTTGCCAAGCTACAGAGACTGGATAGAAAAGCAATAATAAAAAGGGTTCTTTTTTCTTCTCTTGGCTTGCAGCCATAATAACAGTTTGATGTGGCCACAGTGACAGAGTCAGGACAACATCTATTGTCTCTGAAATGAGTCTCTGCCACTGAGGGGGCCATTGTCTAGACAGAGTTATAAATTCCATACTCTGTCCAAAAAAATAGAAGAAAAAATTAAGGCAATTGCCCTTTTTATTTCTTAGGCAACACAGTACTTTCCATTTCTGTAAGAGGCAAAATCAAATGAAATTCAGTAGGTTACATTAAGCTTGCTGCAGAGAGCTTTTTTTGGATGACTTAAAAATATAACGATGGTGTCAATTAGGCTAACAATAAAGACAATATCTACAGAGGGGAAGAAAGCAAGAGTAGGAAAGAGGTTAAGGGATGAATTATGTTTCTTACGTTCAGAAACGAAAAGAATTATAGCACCCACCAAAATACCCCCTTTGTGCATATGCCAATAAAAATAGTCTTCTCTAAAGGGGGAGGAGATCCCTTTGGTATGTCCTTGCATTGCGCTCTCTTTTTTTCTTTCTCTGTATGGTACATCCCTGTCACAGCTTTGGGCAGTTCTGTGCATTACAATATATGCAAATAATTTAGAGGAATATTATTTAGAGCAATATTTGCATATTTAGAAATAATTCACACATCGCCCAGTAGCTTCCATTTCAGGTTTTCCCACCTGGCCACTTTGAGCATCAGGGCAAGATATGGGGCTGGTAGGATTTGGGAGTGTCTAGAGGGATGGATAACACCTTGTTCATGGTGTGGAAGTTCTGCGGTGCTTGAAGTTGTGAAGGATTTGCTGCTGGGAATAATGAGATAATTCCTTGAGAAGGAAATATGGGTTGCAGAAATACATCTCAAGAGAGAAAAAAATACTATGACTTGTACTGATCATTTATTTTGGCTACTGGTGTATATTTATCCATTCTTACAGAGAGAGAATATCAACAAAGGGAAGCAGATCAGCTGGCTGTCATGAAAGTTCTGCCACGCTCTCATCTGGCAGGAAAGTACCCCACCAGCCTCTCCTGCTGCTCAGCAGAGTCCAGAAGAATCCACGTGGAATGCAATGCTGACGAATATTATGTTGCATCTATCTTTGACAGATGCTTGCTAAACCTGTTCTTATAGAACATGTAAACTGTTTATGCTTCAAAGTTTAACTGGTTTTGATGTTGAAAAGTGATCTTATACCTAACATTTAGTATGACAATCTTTAACGTGCCACTAGGTATGAGAAATAGACTTTATACTCAACTCGATGATGGTTGGCTTGAAAGGAATTAACATCAAAAATTTGTTGTCTGACCAATTACAAATTTTACTGTATACCCAGATGCTAACAGACAATGCCTGGCAGCTTTGAGAGAAAACGATAAAGGGGATAGATGACACAAATGTGGTTCTCAGCCGTGTGGCAAGTACAGCAGCCTCAGCCTATCGATGATATCCTGAATGACCTCCTTCTTATACAGGAGAAAAAAACCACGAAAACGAAGGAAGCAATCATGGAGCACACTCAGAGGCCTTGGCATATGCTACAGAAAATAAGTGAAATAGGGAACAATGACAAGGAAGTATGCAGGAAGTTTGAGTTTGGATGTTGCAGGAATAGAACAAAGGATCTTTTGTGGCTTGCTCACAGTAGTTACAAAGCTGAAAAGATGTGGCTATTAGAATTGTCTCGAACTCCTAAGTTTTGTTGGCTTGTTTGCTGTAACTCACACACCAGTTACAAGTTCTCTATTTGTTGTTCCTACAGAAAGCCAAGCTGTACCACCCCTCCCACTGAATTCAGGCCATAGCCCCACCATCCCAGCAGGACATTCCCAGCAGTTCACAGCTACTGTCCCGTGTGTGAAAACAAATATGAACGTAGAGGTCAGCGCTTTCTTCAACTGAATTCAAACTGAAATAGCAGGTGAGGTACTAGGTTTCTGTGGGAGAGGCTGCTATCATAAAACTGTCGTTTTGTAACCTTCTGAGGCAGAAGAGGTTTATGCAGAACATCATACAGTGGGACAGGGCTGGAATAAGATAAGGCTCATCACAGAGCAGTGAAAATCTTTGTAAGAGTATTTTATCTAGGCTGTTCCATTTTGTTTCCGTTATACACTTTATACACAAAGGAAAATAAAGAAATGAAAGTGTTGACTTCTTCGAGGTTGTGTTTGATTCGCCTAGCTGGGTCTCATTTCAAAGGACTTCAGAAATAATTACACTGCTTGTTTAGAAAGATTTGATACATAATGTCTATTCTTTTCTTATTTCACTTAAGAATTTTTGAAGACTTTTATAGATATTTATTTCAAGATTTCAAATCTTAAATGGATATGCTGATTCTTTGATAAACGCATCCTTTATCCCAAGTGTTCATTAAAGTTGAATACGCCTTAATAAAAAGAGGCAATCAGTGTCTAACATTGCTTCTAATCCCGATGCTCAGCTCTCAAGATTTTTTTTTCTTGTGATATAAAATAATTTAATCACTTATTGAGGGCCCAAGTTTATCTGAAATTTATACATACATTAAAAATACATATATAGTAGCCAGTATTCCCATTCATTGTTTATAGATACAAAAGGAGGAGAAAAACAGCATACCTTTCTTTTTCTTTCCCTTACTTGACTGTTATCTCGCCTAATAAAACTAATGAAGGGAACAGAAAAATAAAGTACTCTCCCATCTCCTAGAAATCAATTTCTTACACTGCCAGTCTGTGTCATCGAGCCCTTATTTTCCAACCATCATACACAGTTCTGAGAAGGTCTGTCAAATTCAGTAATTTGCTCCCAACAATCTTATTGATGAAAATTGTTTATGAAAGATGTAAGCAATCATGAAACAGAAATTAGAGAAATCACTTCCGCTACTGAAATTAGTTAAGCTTTTACATAGTTTAAATTTTATCACCTTTAATTTGAATTTTTTTGGTTTATGCCTTGAATCAAATTTTCTGCAGGTGTGAAACACGCCACATTGATATGTTCACTCTGGCAATAAGAAGCCTATGAAGGAGGAAACTGTTCTTTCTGCAGCTGCAGAGGATGTTGCTACATCAGTGCTGCTCTGGCTCCACTGCAAGATGCTAAGGGTCCAGAAGAAGTAGCAACCTACCCCACTCCCATAAGTGACAGAACCGCTTTCAACTAAGTATGAACAAAAGATTTGGAGAACTGAGAGATTCCTGAGGGTGAAAAGCGACACAGAAAAAAGGAACTCACAGCCATCATGGCTGTTATTTGGGCAATCTCCAGAAGACAGCAGAACTCTTCATGCTTTGGTCTAGAGCTTCGGATTACCTATATTTAAGTAGGATTTTACTCCACCACAGACACTGCAGTTATAAACTACATGTACATAAATATTTTTTGCATGCATAATGTGCTTAAAATTTTAAAGATAAAAATTTTGCATTGTAAAAGCAGTCAGAATGCAGGGAAGAGCATTTATTTAGTAAATGGCCTTTGAAAAACAACGTTCTGGGTTCCACCCAGCAAATAAACAGCTAAGGTTTCTGTTTGTGTTTAATTTTGACTGCATTTGGCTTGTATTTGTTTCTTTGTCAATGCTACAACAAACTCATTTAGCTAGGGACTATAAATTTGAAATGGTGCCATTTTTACAAGAAAGCCACCATTATAGTCCAAGTCACTGTTGTCCTAATTACAATAATATAGCAGTTTTATATAATTTGGCCCAACAACATAATCACTGTTTCTTTTTTCTTTATGTACCTAATATTGCCTTATGTAAAACAAAGCCATTATTTCGATAGATGAGGTAAATTTTGAGATGTTCTGTTAAAAAACTTCCTGCATTTTGTTGAGATACACTTTTGCAATGCTAATGACCCTGCGATTAAATATGGACTGCAAAAAGATTCAACAGATTTTAATTAATGAACACTTCTAATGTGATTTAGCCATTAACCATTGCTGATTGTTTTACTCTGTTAGTGTCAGGTTTCATAGCTGCTCTTTGCAACAGGCTAGCAATCAGAGACGCAATTAACAATAAAAGTATTTTTATATGGCTAGGTAAGGAAGCCCGTGTTTGCTGGCAAACTAAGATTAAAAGCCATCATAAAAATAAGATGTGTGTGCTCAGCTAGTGCTCTTCTGTTGTTTTGGCTGTGTTTTTATGTGCAAGTCAGAGCACAGATTCTGCACATTAGTCAGAAAGAAAAATGCATATGCTGCCACAGGGAGTAGGCAAGCAAATTTTTTGGTATGGCAGCGAAACGTGAGTACTGAAAAAAAAAATAATCAAACTTGTATGTTCTAGAAGAGGTAACGCATAGTCAGTGCCAGAAATTTACATGAATCCATATTCAATGAAGCAACCATTCTCTTGAAAAATTGTAATGGCTGATAAAAATAAAAAATGTGACCGTAATATGAAACCTAGTGGGACCATGTTTTCTCAGGGACGTCTGGTGGGTTTTTTTTGTTTGTTTTGTTTTTCTAATGCCCTTTTTGGTCTCCCTCAGTCTTTCTTTCCTACTTTTCCCAAATATTGACAGGCTGAAATCTCCATTTCATTCAGAAGATCTGATTACAAATCTGACAGGGCATTAAGAGTATATTTGCATGAAAAAGACCTACCATTATTTACCAACTGTTTCGTTTTTCTAAGAGGATCACTGTGCTTCAAAGTCTCTAGCTAGGTTTTGAGTTTGGCTGATAGTAGCCCCGCAGTCAGTACTGGTCAAAGCAAAGCATTGTTTGTATTCAGCAGGTCAGATAAGCATTCTTTCCACAATGAAGCCTTTTCTTCACTGTCCTTCTTTGCTATAATCTCACAGGTAGCGTGACAGTTGTTGTCATGGTAACTATTTTTCATTGAATAAAACTGCAATAATCTCATAAAAACCTGTATAACTTCTTGACATGTAAATTATTACTGCCTCAAAGCTGAAAAAACTTATTTGTTTTTCACTGTTGCTGATTTTTTTAAATACAAACCCATAGTTTTAAGCCTTATCATCCTGTATTATTTTATGCGAAACCAGTTCTAAACATAAAAATCTATGAATTAGAGATTTCACTAGCCAAACAAAGAAAACGTATATGGAATAGAAATCCACGTAATGCACTTCAGAACTTGTTAACATGCAAAATACACACATAAAATATTATCATTAGTATTTTAAATTGCATAGCTTGGTGTATATGCAGATATACATATATATACATGTGGGTATGTTGTATGGGTGTTTTAGGATTCTTTTGCAGATGGTATGTTATTTCACTCCTACCTTCTACATCAGTACTTGAATGTATTTTTACTATTATTAATAGCTACTTCGTTGCCAAAGCTTTAAAAGCCCAATACATGGACCAGATCTCACAATGCAAGGAAGTCTTCTCCCCAAAGACTCCAAGAGCCGAATACCAGGAAAGACAAATGTATATCAACAACTGAGGAGAGACAAGGAGATGACAAGAGGATGTAAATCATCCTGGGAAGCAATGCTGTCAGCACACAGCGGTGCTGCTGCCTGACCTACCTGCTGTCAGGTTAGCACAACCACCTCATAGTGCCCACAGTACGTCGGAATCATGGAAAAGTTTTAAGGACTGCTTAGAGAACAGATGACAGAGGTCTTGTGTGGGTTTTTCAGATCTTCCCACACTTAAACGAAAGCGTGTGAAAAATAGAAGAGTATTTGCTTTTTAAGTGTCCAGTGGACCCATTTCAGTGATGAAAAATTAATGGAGGTGGAAGATGACATCCTAAGCAGGGGAAAAGGGCAGAGAGATGAGCCAGAACGGTCCACAAAAGGAAAACTGGGCAACTTGTACTTGACAGGCTAGAGAGGTGGGAAGGCCGGAATGTATTCTACTATATCTATAGTAGAATCCTTTATACAGCCAGTCCTAGAGAGAGAAACGAGAAAGAAAATTTGTGTACTTTACAGATGTAATACTTATATGTGGGTGATGAGAAACAGATAAATACACAGATAGATACAAAACTTCACTTAATCTTCTGGAAAGACAAAAACAACAACAAAAGCTTCCTTACAAGGAGAAATTGTACAAGGAGGAATAGCTCCCCAAGGGAAATAACAGAATCCTCCTTGCTGAAGAGTTCACTCTACTGCACAGGATGCTGGATAATGTATTCTAAGGGAAAATCCTAGAAAGACAGGAAGATTAACTAACAGGGTAATTTGTCTTTCCCAGTTGTAATTTATTTGGCTCTAAGTAGTGAAATACTGTGATGCTATCATGATCTTGTTTATGAAGATTAAGGTAGAGGAAGAAGGAAAAGAAGGTTATTCATACAACTCAGTTTTAGGCTCGACTGGCTAAATTAGATACCTAGTTGCACTACCTTTCTGCCCCATCCAAGGGAGGAAGACACAATTGTCCTCTCATGGGATCATTCTTTCTTGGTTGACCAGAGATGAATCCAAATTAAATTAACCAGCTAATGTCAATGCCTAAATTTCAATCATGACTACTCTTTTATGCATATGTACTCAAAATAGGCCATACCAGTCTACTAACCCTCTAGGAACTTCAAGCGTGGAAGCTGGCACATCAACATGTGGGACAAGTACAAATCTTGCAAGACTTTTGTTTTTGATTACAGTATTTTCCATAGATATATATATATAAACACCTATGTGCACTTATATACTCATACAGACAATTGTAAACACTTTCTGAAATAAACTGCAACTAATATATTTAATATCCATATTTTTAAAACTAGTCTAAAAGATTAGAGTTACAAAGCATTACTTGTTTTGCTATTTTATGTAAGTGGTTGTATGACATGTCACTGAAATGCACAGAAAAAGAGATTTGAGAACCCAGTGCTCTACAGATCTAAAGGATATGGCAGATGCTGCCCCAAAGAATTGATAGGCTAAACCAAAAGTTTTAACACCTGAAAAATCTGGATTAATAAAGGATCTGAAAGAATCAAACAGAAACAGCTTGGTCAACGGTAGGAAATAACTACTACAATAAATTATGAAGTACCATGCAGGAAAACACAAGAAATTGTTTTCTGTTTCCACCAGGAAAATAATATTTTCATATACCTCTGACACACTAAGTTAGGTTTGGCTCTATAAGCAGAATAGGAATCTGAATTGTTTCTTCCAAATGTTACATATTTCTTAATGCAATTTTTGGACTAGATCATCTAGAAAGTTAATGAAATATTTAAAAAATGTTAATATCATGCAGTATGTGTATGAGTCAAAATCTCTGAACAACTGAATATCCTACTATATGTAACACAACAATGTTTTTAGATTGCTCATGTGTCATTTTAAGGACTTTTTATCACGTGAGGGAAATGGGAAAAACATATTGTATGCAAATGTGTAACTGCAGAAGTATGAAAGGTGCTTGCTATGCATAGGAGAAAAACGCCTTCTGTACAGCCCACAGACAATGGAGTAAGCTGGCAGCCTCCAGCATTTTACAGCTGTATAATGAGGACTGTAGGAAGCATGGCTGTGAAATCTAATAAGCTTCATATTTTTCACTTTTTGTGCATAAACTAATTGTTTTAGAACTCTGATGCTACCTTTATAACATGATCTTTTGGAAACAAAAATGTTTTACATCAGAAATATATATTCAGACGTAATGATGTAGACAAGTCTTCGGCAATTATCCTTGCTGATGTTACCTCCTGCTTGGATTTAGTTTGTGTGAATTTAACAAGAAAGGACACTGACTTTTCAGTTTTAAGGTTGGCAGTTCCTTCTTGCTACAACTTATAAAATGGTGCCATTAGAGAGTCTGCAGGTATTCCTTTATAAATTCCCCTGCGTGGCTGTTCGTTAGGATGAGAATACAGTCTGCAACATCACAGGCAACAGTAGAAGGGCAAAATACATTTTAAGTTTGGCTTGAAGAATAATGTTTTCTTTTCATGGGTTTTTTTTTTTTTTTTAATTCTCCCTTTAGATATCACTCTCTCTATGGAATATTAATTGATATTTTTGAATGATCTGGGAAACAGCTATTCTTTTGCTCAGGACTTTTTGAAAGACTGCTTGTCTCTAATCAATTGACTATTTCATCAGCATTCATTCTGTGAGGTCCCGAGACAAAGACAGTAAAATTGGATGATCACTGTAGACTATATTTCCAAGCAGGAAAAAAAGCACTGTAAGTTTTGCTGATTTTGATGGAAGTTTCAGGTTACGCTCAGGAGTATTGTATAAAAATATAAATAAATAATAAAGTAGCCCTGGGTGTTTACTGCAGAAATTCTTTCATTTATAACTCTGTTGTGAGAACAGAAAACGGCTGGTATAATCTTGCAGCTTTGATGCTTTGCTTGCTTTGTTCGGTAGAGTGAAACCTATAATGCCAGCAACTGTAATCCAGGTTGCAAAAGCAGACTCTGAAACATTGTCCCCTCAGGCCACTGCGGAGCAAGCATATGGCAGCAGAGACCATTTGGGCCCCAGGGAAAGGGTACAGTTGAATCAGCTGCCCAGCAGTACTCTACCGGCCGATTCGTGAGAAAGTCGTATTGACATCAGCTCCACAGGCAGTTGCTTATCTGTATTCATGGAGAAACATTAAGTGCTGCAGATTCAGCAACTAAACAAAGACAGAAGTACCAATTCGGGGCAGGGTGCGGAATGACCAGTGCCAGAAAAAAAAAATGGACTCTGAATTGGATCTGAATCTCATTTTTCCAAATGTCAAGTGTGTCCATCAAAGAGACGTCTAAACACAGGCCACCTGAATTAACAGGGATTGAAGAGTATTGGTCCCCAGCGTTCTCAAGCCATATCTTTTGTGTTAGCAGAGTGATATAAGTTATGCTAATGACAATTTCTGTGAAAATATTACTACACTTTAATTTTCTGACCTAGAACTTTCTACCTTGTGGTTAGAACTTGTCAAATTTTCCACAGTTAAAAAAATGGAGAATATGTTCCAGTCCAGTTCTGGGGCATTTCTTAGACCCTCAGTCTGGCAGAAATCTGTACTGGTCTACCTCCTCTCATCTGTCTGTTTTCCACTTCGGCATCATCCACGGGCCAGTAAACAGGATCATGCCACAAGCACAGCTGTTTGGAAAAACGAAATGGCATGCTTTCAAAGCCAACAAACAAAACCCTTATCACTGCTTTTAACATTTTTTTTCTTCAATATTTGGCATTTGAGAAAATTGTGAAAAATCCTTGTTAAGAGTAGATTTAAACTTGTACCCAAAATAAAATGTATCAGAAACCTGAGTCAAAGGCTTATTTTCATATAGTCACAGAACAGAAATACAATGATGTGTTTGATACCTACAAATGAAAGCAATCACATAGAATTTCAGAAGCAGAATATCTGCAACGAGAACAAGACATTTGTGACTATGAGACAAGAATCATACGGAAAAACGACAGTAGGACAGATTCTTCTAGATTACAGAAGACTAGAGAAGCATGCACGTAAAGCTGTCAAAATTTTCTCTGCTCCGTCCTTGTACGATCAACATACAGCTATGTCTGTCTGTCCTGATCCTGTGAAACAGGAACATCATAGGAAAATGTATTCCACTATATGGAATGCCATAAGGAATGATGACTTCAATTCTGATCCAAATGGCATTTTCTTGAGGAGTTTATCTTCACTATATGTCATTTGCATGACATTCCTTCATATAAAGGAAATGCATGTGTGCAAAAAATGGAGAATTTATGACAAATTGCTGACAGTTAATGGAGAGGAAAAAAGGCAGCTTTTGGCTAAGAAACCACTGCACATTAATAGCTCCATACTGGGCACAGGCGATTTAGGGCTTATTTCTAAGAACCAGACAGTGTTTTAAGAACCTGAACATTCAACTTCTTGTTGTCATTGATACGAAGTATTTTGAGCAATCCCACTGATTTAACAATTTTGTATGAAGCCAATGAAGTAGCTTAGTGCACTCAGGACAGTATAGGACAGTGTCACTAAAGGGTCAGATTATAAACCCCTAAAGACCAATATCATAACTTCATCCATGGTCCTCAGGTTTATAATGGTCATTTCGGAGCAACATAAAAACCCGACATTTTCAATCATTCCTCAAGAGAAATGGAAAGCATAAAAATGGCAGCACATGCTCAGAAATATTTTTTTCAAGGCTCAATAACAAGGTGAATTAAGGAGAAGACTGTTTTGGTTTTGAATATATCCTAACCAATTACTTAAGCTTACTTACTTTGCATTTGGAAGCATGTCTCAGTCATGCAGAACGTACAGAAGATTTTAAACACATGCACACTCACTAAATAAATCTCTCACGTAAAATGCTCTTCAGTACCACAGCTAGTGCATTTGATTATGCACAAGATGAACAAGTAGAGGAACAAGACAACATGAAGATATACATTTTCTAACAGCTGTTACATTGTTGCCATATTTTACAACATCTGCTGTTTTTTTCCTCAGCTTTTGCACTCCCTTTGCATTTACCCTTCGGGCTAATTTGCAGTTGACCCCAGTAATATCGTCCTTTTACTCTACAGTTTTGTGACAAACTATCATTGATTTAACAGTCATGCTCAGTGCCTTAAAAAATCAATGAATACGTAGGAAAAAAACCCAGGAAGACAGTGTGGTTGATCTTGATAACATTTCGGGTCAGGTTCTTATCACAACTTTCTAATTTATCAAGTTATTTTATCACTATCCATATCAGACTTTGCATGTTGATTTCATATTCGGCAGATTTTGTCCTTTTACATACAATTTGTAACTGGAAGAGAACTAATATATTTGGGAGAAGTGGAAAGAAAAGCTACACTGAGTACACTGCGCTTCTACTCTATGGGGCTATACTAAATAACTCTGTTCTGCTTTTGAAAAAAAAAAAAAAATTGAATGATTTCTTATTTACAGTGGAGTAATCAAGGGCAAACTTTGATCCAAATGAAAACATTGCTAAGTAGACGTGCATGTGCCAGAATTGGAAATTGATATTCTGACTCAACTGAAAGTCTAAATCCTTTCCAATAAAGACCTCTTTCTCCCCAGTAAATAGTTTTCATGGAAGCATTTAAGGACAAAAATATTATTCTAAGCTTTTTAACACTGTTAATAGTTTCAAGTGTTAAAGGCAAAAGTATTTCTAGAGCAATGGCAGACTGAATTCCACTGTATGTATTTTATGATGAGGTTTTTTATAACTGTCAGGGAAATTCTTAATATTTGGAGATTACTGAAGTTTGACTGTTTACCTTAATTCAGGCAAACTATGAGAGAATTCTCTTCCCTTATGGCTTTTGTTCTTTTCCCATCTGTGTCCTTTTTTATTTCACCAACACGTTTGTCACTCTACTTCTGTCGTGTTCTGTCTTTCAACATGACACTAGCTGTCTAAACACACTTGGCTTTGCTAAAAATGAAATCAAGAATTTCACCGCTTATTCCTACCCTGAAAAAAACATCCTGAAACTAACCATACTGCTGGGAGACAATATCCACTTTTGCTCCTATTACCACCTCTGCAGCATGTTTTCAGGGAATTCATGAATCTGTGTGCAGCTGAGAAGGCAAAACAGAAACAGAACATATTTGGGGAGAGGGGGAGGACAGACGGACAGACAGACTGGTGGTGGTTTTGTTGTTTTTTTTTCCTTTTCTTTAAATAAGCTACAAGACAAGACCCAATTACCCTTGCGGATCTTCTAAGATTGCTCATTCATTTACATAATATGCTGTCTTCATTGCAGGCGTATATACAGAGCTGATAGACAAATGGGAGGAGGAAAAAAAAAAAAGAGTCATGGGGTTCTTCATCCCAGAAGCTTAGCTGAATCTCTTTTTAAAAGGTTTTAACTGGGTTTCATTCCCAGTATGTCCATTTAAAACTAAAAGTGATTAAACAAGATTTACAGACAAATTGAATTATTTCTTATTTGTGAAATGCAATACCATTACAATGAAGTGATTCCACAGATTTTACTTTTTGATCTTTAATTCCTTAAGAAAATTAATATCAGAATTAAAAGATTAAAGTGCTCAGTTTCAGCAAAGAACATATCCTCCATATAAACTATTAGCTTTCACAAGCAGATTCATAATTTTGGAGTTGCGGAACAGGGTTTAATATGTTAGATTATATAGAAATCATGTAAAAAAAGAAAAGAGCACAAGGATGAAATAAGGGAAAACTCAATTTAGTTCTCAAAACTTTTTCTAGAATGTGCTCCTCTGTTTCCTCAAAGAGAGAAATAAATTATTTCAAAATAACTCTGAACACAGTGACGATACACACCACTCAGTACGCATGTGGGTGTATGTTCTGTGAAGACAGCTGAAAAGTGAGCATCATTCCTACCGGAGATAATACAGTGTAATACTAATCAGCTTTGCACCAAGTAGTGGGAGGAAACTCATGCAAATCCTTGTCTTTTGTTTTAGCAGGGAAGCAGGATTTTCCAGATACCACTGATACGTAACAGAAAAATCAAACAGGCTGGATTGTGGCCATAGATGTGTGATAATCTCACGTTCACCATTCATACATATCACATACAGAAAGTTTGCACGTACATTGCAGTTTTCACATCCCCATGGTGTAACATTCATGTTCTAGATAGTCCCACAAAAATACCACCGACATTCGTATAACACAGCTCTTCTGGCAAGGAACATAAGACCAGTATCTGATGTACCTACTAGAAAAACTGCATTGTGTTAGGAACTCAGCACGATGCCACAGAATAATGAAAAGTTAATGTGCTCATCTGTATGTTATACATTGCTTTCCACAGAGGTACAAAAATAAAATGCCTTGTACTGCATCCTCATTACATAAGTACGTGTATATATATATATATACACACATATATATATAGCGCATGTGAGTTTCTCTTCTGTTTCACGGCAGTCAGAATTGCTATAAGCATTTTGAGGAAAGAAGAGGTTTAGTAGAACTTTGTTTTATCGTGAATAAAAACATTGTCTAGTAATGACTGTGTTGTAGAAACGTCAAGGCTGAAATTAGCAGTAGGTGGAGATCTCTTTAAGGGGAATTAAGTAAGTGGATGATGGAAGTGAAATACTCAGTGTGGCAAAAAAAAAAAAAAATTCCTCGAACTCTGAAAGGAGACAGAATTTTCATATAAACATTCTAGATGAGTTAGAGTAATTTTAAGAGGACTAACAAAACTTAAAGTTAAAATAATTTACAGAGCATCATTTAGTACAGCTCTTGATGCTGCTACCTGTGGGTTATGAGGAAGGCAGAAGGAAACAGTAACAGTAACATTGGTGAAAGGGTAACGTTCTCATCTTCAACTTTGCAGCCTTGAAATTTGGTTCCATCAGAGATTAAGACAGATTTGACTGCGTATGCTGCATTTCACAGTCACTCATGACCCAGGTAATGCCATGGCAAACATACTCTGAGTTTTGAAGTGGTAGCTGAGGAGGAGGTTTTGTTTTTCAACAGAAGAGCAGGAGTGTACGTTTGTGCTTCTTTACAGAAATAGCTTGTAAACATGCACTGCTAGGAATGGCACGTAAAAGACATGCAAGGATCAGGGATCATAAGGGGTAAATGTGCAAAACTTGCATAGTTTCAGTAATAAAGGTAATGAACGGTAGACCCCTGAGATAATTTATAACAAATTTCTACCTATATTTGTGTTGTTAGAATAAACTCATTTTGGAACAAATTCTTCCGTGAAGCCTAATAATGTGTAAAAATGTGGAACTACATTATTTCAGAGACAGTTCGGTGAATAATTGTTGTTTCTCTTTCCCCCACCATGCTAGGGGAAATAGATGAAATAATACCCTCCAAAAGCCAGCCCCTTTCTCTGTTCCCTAAACTGACATCTATGTCCAGGCATTAGTCATTGTTTCTACAATCTTCTACTATAAAGTTTTCCTAAATAAAGTTTTATCTTTTAATTCGCCTCTCATGACTTTCTTTCACATTTTTCCCTCCTCTTTCACCCTAACACTTTTCTCAATTGTTTCACTTTCCCTCTTTTCCATTAATGTTTTACCTTCTGTTCTCTTGTTCTTACTGCATATTTACCATCTTTTAAACACCATGTTAACCAATTCACTCGATTTTTATTCATCTGACCTTCTGATTAGTTTCCTGTCAAAGTTTTTGTGTTCCAGCACCCCCCCCAACCTCCTTCTTTACAGTAAATACTCTAAGAGTAGTGGCCATTACTAAGGATAATAAAGATTGCTCATATGCACAGATATAAATTGTTTTTATAGTAGCCTTTGTGAGCAGAAACCATCTTTTCTGGACTGCATATGTTTTCATCTTCTTTTTTCCTAGAATACAAAAAAGTCCCATTCATATAAGGATTAACTGTCTTCAATTTCCCTTCCTCCTTCCCTCTCTTTTTTTTTTTTTTTCCCTTTTTTTTTTTTAAGAAAAAGCTATTTTCTTGCCTACAGCTTGGCAAAAATATCTTCTGAAAGCAGGTCCATATTATGTTTGTGCTGCTGTATAATTAAAAATAACTTAGCAAATTAAACCTATATTTTGGTAAAAGAACTGACATGTCGGCTTGAAATTTCACATATTCACATAGCACAAGCAATTCAATGCAGCCAAGATATGAAAATCTGGTGATTAATAAAATGAAGCCTCAGGTATCACCGTCTAGTCAGCACACCACGCTTACATTTGAAAATGACCTGGTACAACTCATTGTACTGAATGTGAGAGGATGATTCTGGCTCCTCACATTCCTCCTCTTTTTAACTAAATAAGACATAATGGTGTTTTTGAAACTTTTGGTAGAGTGCTGCTTTATTTTACACAGTGCCTTAGCACTCCTTCAATTATCTTGCTTTGACAGATGTAGACAAACTGCTGAAAAGCACATTATCCTGAACCTAATACTAGAAAACATTAAAATTTACTCTGCATTTCATGGCCAGATTTTGATGTCTTTGCTTATATAGAATTCTTATATTACCCTGAAATTGACTCTTTTGGTTCAATGAGTTTACTTCCCTTTTGCTTTAGTGACAGCTAAAGATCACCTGCACTGGATATGTGTATATCAGCAGGGAGTGAGGACTTGAGTACATAAATATGTTCCTGTGTAAGTACATAGTTATACATTTGCAAATACAGAACAAGGGGCAAACGATACTAAAAAAAAAAAAGGATCTAATATATTAATCGATGAGGAAATATATGCACACTAATCCAACAAAATGAATAAATATAACTAAAACATATTAAGAAGATTATTTCCTACTCCTTCTTTTTTCTCCCCTTTCACACAGTTAATTTCCCTTTTCACCATCTTTTTCCACAGCTTTCTCCGTTTTCTGCTTGCATCTTCCGAGCAAATCCTATGGCTAATTGGTTAAGTCCACTCTAGAGTCTAACCATCAATTCCCAGGCACAGCATCTTTCATGTCAATGTTTTTGGCTGATTACAGTTGCACTTAGAGGAAAACAAATAAGTATGTATCAACATACTGCAAGTACTACATCTGTGTATGAAAATACACAAACAGATAATTAAACATCAACAAAATATCAATAGGATTAAAGTGTCATGTTGGAACAAATCTTGATAAATCCTTCTCAATAACAATACTCTATCTACAGCGTCATAAGGGGAATATAAATTTAGTCCGTTAAAGTGTTGTTGGACAAAGACAGACACATTAATACATCTGTTAGTCATTTTCTTACTACTAAGGGACTCTACTATTGTGCTGCAGATGAAAGCCCTGGCCAAGAAGAGATTTGAAAATATGCAAATTAATGCTAACAACATCATAAATATCTTATTATTCATCAACAACTCAATGGCATACTGGCATAGCTTAAACTGTGAGTAATCAAAGTTCATCGATGTTTAGACATACATACCTACAACAGACATTTCTGGAACAGTGGCATGATATGGACCATCAACAAACTCTGGGGCATTGTCATTGATGTCTTGAACCTTAATAATGAATTCTGAAGGAGGCTCCAGAGGTTTGTTTGTGTCCCTGTCGACTGCTTGAGCTGTTAGAGTGTATTCAGCTTTTTCCTCACGGTCAAGCCTTTTCATTGCGTGAATGTCTCCAGTCTTGTCATTGATCACAAAGATTGTTCCAGCTCCATCTCCTGATAGAATATACTTGATTTTGCTGCTGCCAGGATCCAGGTCGGTGTGTAACTAAAAGGAAAAAAAAACACTTTTAGAGACAAAAATTACATCCAGAATTTTTTTCACATTAGTCTAACCATGCATCTTGTCAAGCTATTCTTTTGTACTTTAATCTTAAGACCAGTGATCCATATCAGCCTGAATACACAAGGAGAGTAGGGATTTGTATGCATACTAATCAAAAGTGAATGTAATCATAGGCATAATTAGACTTTCTATTTAAAAAGCAGCTGTTATATATATTTTTAAATTCCTATTCTAAAATGTAAATGTCTTCAGAACTATTATCAGCCACAATGAATAAGCACAAAATGTCCTTAACTTATTAGACCAAAGGACGAATCAAGGATTAACAATAATATATATTTTAATCTAGTTTCTTATTTTTAGTTATTACTTTCAGCTTATTTTCAGGTGACTGAAAATGGCTGAACACTGGCATCTATGTAAACATTGCAACAGATAGCATTCACAGGCATTTAGAACCGTATCATAAGTCAGCTGTTAGCAGAACCTACAAGGTGTCAAGATCTTTATTCTAAAAATATTTCCCCTGAAAAAGTTTTGTTAAAGTAAGTTTTCAGAAATTTAAGAAGAACCCTTACATACATCTTCCTATTCTCCTCAAAGCCCCATCAGGAAAAGTAATATTTAGATTGTACTCAGCTTTTCAAAAAAACAAGATACGAGCATAAAAATCTGAAACAGTACATGAAAACAGGTTTTCTTCTTTATTTTGATTTTTTTTTTGTTAATTAAAAGCCTGAACCAAAGAACACTCGAGACAAAGAAAAGAATGCCATTGATTTTTCGGTAGGCCCAAAGCCAAGTACTAAATATCAGATTATCTCCAATAATTTTTAACTTGCAAGGGTGAGTACACCAATTGGTGGACCACATGTATTACTGTCAACACATGCAAAAATACAGGATAATAACTTAAATATGCAGTAACAGTGCTTTAAATTCTATTTACTGCTGAGTCTAACACACTCAATATGAACAATAAGAAGAGAATAACACATCATTAAAAACGAAATTTGCGTTTGTTATTATTTATCTCTGCCTCATGAAAGATAGCCTGAAGGAAATATGTACAACCTGTTTAGGAGAGCTGCAACATAACTTACAACAACTACTACTCGACTTATTTCTCTTTGCCCATTTTTGTGCAGACAGCTCAACAGAAATTGTTGCTGGTTACACCTTTTACTCTTCAACAGATAGCAGTGGTTGCTAGGGCCAGGAAACATTGTCATTCGATATCAGAACCTGTATTAGGATATTAAAATAGGTGTTGAAAAAAAGGCTTGTAACACTGGTTACAGTCAAGGCACAAGGAGATTTTTGTGTCATACCACAAGTAGGCTCTGCAAGTTCTTCAGTAGATGATTGGTCATCTACAGTTATATCTGCAAGTTGGCTGTTCAGGAGTAAGAGCTTAGAAAACTCGTTAACAGCACAATGAACACAGCGGACAATGGCAGTTAGGTCTGATTTTCCAGTTGATCTGGTTTATTACACGTAGAAAATCCTGGGCCACCAGTGTATTCTCTGCAGAACTCCCACTGACTGCAAGAGGTTTAACTTCATCCTCCATGTTTTGCTGGGCAACACATTATGACCACACCGTTGTTTTAACAACTATTTAAAAGCACTTTAACTGTCTCTGAATACACATGACTTGATCCAGCTCTCTCTTCCAACCCAATCCGCATGAACATACACACAGTCATCAAGTGACAGCTGAGTCCTTTTTCCGAAAACTCAGCCTGTTTTTTCTTGTTGTAGTTGCCACCAACTTTTACTCGAGAAAAATCAGCATAATTTACGTTATGTTAATCCAAGTTAACAGCACTCTCCTGTTGGCTGGTACTGCAGTTTTGTCTGCTCAGTAAAACATGTTAATGCAACTTTTTTAGTCTTAAAGATTTTTGTCTTTCTGAGCAGGATTACATGCAGTGTAGCTGTCAGCAACATAAAAAATTATTTTCAGGGTCTCAGAGTCTGACAAGATCAAGTCAGAATCTGTGTTTTAAACATTTTTTTTATATTTTAAGCATCTGTTTGATCCCCGAATAAAATCTATACGTTACTAACATTGCATATGAAGGTTTTGGCAGAATATTCATAGCTGAATTACAGTGATGTCATATCACAGCATTGTCTGGACATATACAACTCAGCAAAGCCATTGGGAACATCTCAGTTCAGCCAACTACAGAGTCTTACAGTGAAAAACTATAATCTGAAATTCTAAAAAGGCAGTGGCTGGATAAACTAGATATCCCTCACAGATATTTGAGAATGCTTAAAGGTTCTCTAATTTGCTAAGTAGAAGAGGCTGTTAGTATAATCTCCCGTGTAAGTTTTACCCACTCTATCCAACGGAAGTTATGGTTCATAAACCAGTTCTGGTATAAATTAATGTAGAGCAATAAAACCTTTGCAGTGCTGGTAAGATGCCAATAGTTAAAATGAAAAAAAGTTTATGATTACTACTAGCTGTTTCTTCTAATAAGTTGAAGTCCTTTGTATAAAAGAAGAGATATTGCTGTTTGAAAGGCTATAAAACAAAGGGCTAAACATTAAACAAAAAATAGAAGAGCTAGAAGTATTTTATAATCTTAAAGTTGAAATTGAGTCTAATTAGCAGATGATCACTTTTTTACTCAAAGATTAATAACAGCAAAAATAATGGCAATTTTTTTTTAGTTCTTAATAAAAACCAAGCCATAAATACAGCATTTACTGAAATCATATGCACTTTTTATGGTGAGCAACTGAAGTAAAATTCTAAGCCAGAAAGCATAGTATTTTTCTCCACGTAACATTTCCTGTCTTCTACCAGACGAGAATGATAATTTACAGCAATCGTCAAGCTCCAGCAAACTGTGTTCATGCGAAGGTTAAAGATCATTAAACACATAATTATATAGGGTCCAGGTGAATGATAGAGAGGCATAATGAATATGATAAATGAGTATCGGTTTCTGCCGAAAAAGCCTCACAAATGTTGTAAATGCAAAACTGCTTTCCACACCTGTAGCTTTATTTGTTGCGCCTGTGCTTGAAAGTTGACCTCTTATTTTTCAGAGCAATATCAAGAAACGTAACAAGAATTTCTGTTTTAAAAAGGAGATGTCTATAGCTAGCCCCTATGTCCCACTACCAGACAGCATTCTAAAACAAACAGAACAGCATGTTTACTGGAAAACTTAATCATGTTCAGAGTAGTTAAGTCAAGCTCACTTCCTTTATGTGAGATTCAGATAATTAGACTTCAAAGGAAGTGAAATCTTCTTCCTCCATCACGCTTGGCCTGTGGGACTATAAATTCAAACATCTCTCTCCCTTAAAGTAGGAGATGCAATCCCAACACCCCGTTCATGCCTGGATTTATGGCAACAGGAGAGGTTTTGGATCCCCTACGAGTTTTAATGGTGGTGCAGGTGCCCTGTATTAATACCCTACTAATGGCTCCCATGTAGCCTTAGCACAGATCTGTTACTAAAAAATGAACTTGATTCAAAACGAATCCTCTGAACACCACAGCTTCTAATCGTTATTAATTCTTTTGCCAGTCTCTGTTACAATACAAATGATAATCAATGAAGCCAGCGTTAATGGTAACAGCACACGCAGTGTACTTCCACAGAACTAACATTATTTTCACTAATAACGAATGCAGATCTAAAAGTATTGCCAACACACCATTCAAATACGTAACATATATTTATAGTCTCCCATGTACATACATTATAAACATTCATAATTACAATCAATGTAAGAGATTGCAGAGATGAAATCTATTCAAAGACCCTCTATATTCTGTAGGTGTAAAAGTACTACTCTGCAGTGAAAAACAAATACATGAGCATGTTACTGATATAAAATTCTCCTATTCCATAGATACTTGTTCATCATATTTTTAACCGTGTTTTCTTAACAAATATTTGGCTTAAAAAGACATTTGCAGCCAAGGACTTAATGCATGGATGAAAGCTGTAGAAGTTCCAAGCTACGTTTGTGAAGTTCTTTAGCAATTCTGAGTATACAGAGAGGTTTATGAGTCTCTGCAGATGGAAACTGTCTCACCTGCTCTCAGTCAGCTACCTGGCAAATCAATGGTAGTCAAAACAACAGCTTGCTCAGCACAATGAATTTCATATTCAAGCCATGTGTTCACCATCAGGAAAGTACATAATCCACTTTGGTCTGGTCCATACTCAGAATTAGCAGAAAGCTGTGGACTGGCCTTTGTAGTAGGGTTGGGCACTTCAAGTCCTCTCCAGGTGTGTTGTTGATGCACAACTTGATACAGATCGCTCGTAATGAGATGCACCATCAAAGGGAGGATTTGTAACCCCAACTTCCTCATATTAGTAAAAAAACATAAATATATCAAAAATCCACAAATCTACATATTATGAAAACGCTCCTGGACATTTTTAATTAAGAAAAGAGAAGGAGGCATTATGGAGTCAAGTTTTTATCTGAGTTTGTTAGAAAGTAATTAATTCATCCTCATGTAATTACAAGGGAATTATCCCTTATTTGTTTCAATGGAAAACGCATAATCTGCCCTTAAAACTTCATTTTAAAATTTGCATCATTCTTCTCCTTCCAAACTCTGCAATCTTTTTTTAAGGGATTAACTAGTGCATCACTGATTTGCACCTGCTGTTACACAGATCCACACACAACACACCAACACCATCCTAATGCTTCAGGTTATCTATGCCTTGTGATAAAGTTCCTCATTTATGAGGCAAACCTCATTTAATGAACTTGAGACAGTATTCTCAGCTTTTATGAGTCTTTTCCAAAACTGCTGGGTTCAAAGAAGCTCTAGCTCCTTCTGTGAAAGTATGGAAGGGTTTTAGTGACTTTAACAATCTTTATATATCAATGCTTTAAAGAACTGTAATGCACCTTACTCATGTGTTTCTTTCTGTATGTGACTTTTTTTTTTCTAAAACTATGAATGTCTATAGGTGTTACAGGTGGTTTTTGTGTGTATTGCTGATGTGCTCTGACACATAATGGACAATGAGTACATTTATTGATGGCCCACAGTTTAAAAAAATTGTTCATAATTAAACTATTATAGATAGATTCAATTAATTTGCACACACACAAAATTAATAAAGTGACTGTAATTTCAGCTTAATAGAATCTTTCATTTTCTCCATGGATAGGCTGATCCCATCTTTAGTAACAGGAATTACAGCTGCACAATGGGGAACCAAATATTCTGCATTATTATTCAGGGTAATGACAAATTGGGGCACAGACTTAATGTACCTGACATAATGTCAGTACTTGGAACACTTTCAGAAAGGAAACAGACATGTCCGTGGATGACAAAGGTTTCATTTAAGATATGAGAATCATGTAACTTGAAGCCTCTGGAGTAACTGTCAAAAGACATTACTGCTCACACTTCTCAGCTGCAGTTTCATAGCCATATTCAAAGAGAATTAAAGCAATAATATCCTTAACACTTTCATTTAAGAGTGTAATCTCTGCTTTTGTCTGCCTCAGTTTCCTACCATGTCATTTGAGCATCTTTGATTCCAGATGGCTTCTTTTATGTTTCTGTTTATTCTTTGCTACTGCTTTTTTATTCTATTTGATTTGCTAATTTTGTCTCTGTTTATATTCATACTGCAACTGTGCACAAACTGCTTTTCATTGCTTACCTTTTGGTATCATCTTATAATACACTAGAGTGAACTGTTGTTTAAAAACTGGAGACAAGATTGGGATCTAACAATCTGTTTGTTCTAATTCACTGATTATGACCAACTGATGCAAGGAAAGAGCTCAGGAATGTGACAATCTTGATCCAAGTTCTTCTTGGTTAGAGCACTATTGATCCTTTCTGTATGTGTCATGTATCACCTTCCTCACCAGGCTGGATTAATAACTTTTAATATCTATTTTTACTCAATGTCTTGGGAGAAAAAAAGATAGCTATACTTGTTTTTAAAGATGGGAGGAACAGAGGAAGAGATAAACCTGTATTCGGTCTCCCAAAGAACCATATTAGAAAAAAACATGCAGACTATAGGACTACCCAAGCCATTCCTAAACAGCACATATAACTCCAGCTAATCACAGTATTACAATTGTTATGTATTGCCAGTGGTGTTTTACAGAAGTTGTTCTCTCTGCCAGGGAAACTCCCTAAGAGGGATGAAACCATGGCCCCAGATGCAAAGTCTTCCCCAAATCCACAATCATATGTTCATCTTCAGTGGTTGTGATGGCAACAAAGACAAGGTAATCTGTTTCCACTCTCTGCTATCTTCATTCCAAAGCATGGTCTCAGGTTGATTTTCCTACAAATATTTCTTATATACCTTGCTGCTTCTGAATCCTCATGTAAAGCCAGAAGATAGCTAGAGCTTTCCGTTTTCCTAGTTCTGGCCTTGGCCTTTTCCATTTGGGAATACCATCTGTCTTCCCTTCTGTCCTGAGAACACCACCACCACATATGACCTGTGTCCCACCGCAGCTTGGACTGCTGCCTTTAGTCACTGCTTTCTGCAGCTATTTAACACCCAAGTGTCCTGTGTCAAGTGGCCTCAGATGGCTGGCACCTTTTTGTAGTTGGCTTTCTGCCTGGCTTGGAGTTCGTGTAACTATTTCTGAACTCAGACTGCTGTTCCTTTCTCATGTTCCAACAGACATCACTCCTGTAAAAAGGTCTTGATTTTTTAACTCAACTGTTTCTGATAGTTGGAAACATGCAATGAAATTGTGTATATTGCCAAAGAGGAACCCTTTCCCATCTCATTTAATTCTCTGTTATTTCATCTATAGCGTACTGTGGTTCACCACAGGAGATCTGAAAGCTGGGTATAGAGAGCCTCAAAAATTGCATGCAGTTTTACTCTTGTA
Organism: Tauraco erythrolophus; assembly: GCF_009769465.1. Taxonomy (NCBI): domain Eukaryota; kingdom Metazoa; phylum Chordata; class Aves; order Musophagiformes; family Musophagidae; genus Tauraco; species Tauraco erythrolophus. The sequence continues at coordinate 14,728,825 of NC_141479.1, read as the reverse complement.
AAACATATTCCCTCTTCTGTGTCTTTATGGGGAAAAAAGTATCTCTCTGTCATCTCCTACTGTTTGGGGTCAAGCACTTATATTAACAATTCCAGTGCTTCAGGCATTATAATTAACAGTGCCTCCTGCACTTGTCACTCTTTTCCCAACTCAGTGAAATAGCAGTAAAGCCATTTACTCCCTCCTCCATTTTACCAGTCTTGGACACAAATTATGCTGTAGTTTCTACTATATGTAAGATTGTGTGAAGTCTGCAGACATGACTTCAGAAGACTGTTCCCTTTTGGCTGTCAGTTTCTAGTGCCAGCAGAGTCCATCTTGCCACTCCTTCCTCAGTATAGACAAAAGATGAGAAGGGCTGTAAAAAACCATAAGCCATGGGAATTTCCCTTTCAACATGCTAGCCAGAAGTTCAGCAGTTCCTGTATACTGAATTCTTCTCTTGTTCCTTTAATCATCATCATCTTATTCACACTGTTCTGAGCTTTTCTTCCATGTTGTTTAAGCTGCATTTTTTTCTTTCCCCTTTACAAGCTTATTATAACTTGCTCGGTTTCATTCTCAGGCATGGAGTACATTGCATTTGAATGCTAAGACCTCTTTGTGTTTTTCAAATGATTTTCTCAAGTGAATGTCAGAGCAATATCGTATAATACATACTCATAAGACTGCAGAATAGGAATAAAAAAATTAATCACTACATATCCACAGCAGTAATTTGAAGGCTGCTTACAAAATCTGTCAAACTAGACAAGCTATAGCCTGGATTGGTGAAGGCAGAAAAAAAGAACAACAGGCCAGTGTGGTCAAAGGTGACAGGATATTTCTATTTATTCAAGCATATTTAAGCTGTCATGATTTTACAATCCTTCGAGGCTCTGCTTTCAGTTGCTTTCATCACCCTGGCTTCGAATCATGCTTTGCTCACAGTGATTAGGACAATTCTCAGTGATAAAGTATTTAACCTGTCTTCCTTCTTGATAAAAGAATTTCAGATCCATGCAGAATGCATTCTGTTATTTAATGCATTCAGTTATTTAATATTTAGTAAAACAAACCTGGAAGCAATACCTTTTTTTGAAGGTAATTTTCCAAACTTAAGATGATATTTCAGTGTCTAACATTAGGAGGTAAGTACTGTCTAAAACCACATAATGTGTAGAGCTGACAGTGCAAAATAGAAAGCTCTTTTCTAGCAATTGGCTGTCAAACACATCTACAGTGCAGAAATATAAACATCAGCTATGCAGCCAGCTTTGAGCTAAAATTGAAAACTGTTGAGAAGGTAACTGAGTGAAATAAAGAGAACTGAAAAATTACATTGTGAGTACTTGCAAACGGATTATCATATAAACTATTTGCTTACATGTGATAATATAACTGATTTTTACTGTAGTTATACTAACCTGTGAACTGTGCACATGGGTACAGTATACATTTTTTCTTACTAAAAATATTTTTCAAGTTACTTGGAACATGAAAATAAGCACAGCTAGGAAATGCTACAAAGCAAATTCCTTATGAGATGCCAAACAAAACATTAGTTCTTCAGAGTTACTATGTTTGCAGTTACGTAGTAACATCAGAGTGTCATACATCAGAATAAACAGATCAAACCTGAGGATAATTTGATTATTTCCCCCCATTTTTCTTGCAGATAGATGTTTATTAGGGATAACTCATGCAGAATTGCAAGTTATTCAGAGGAACCTGGTTGAAACTAGTTATTATGATTTCATGCAGTTTCACAATAAATTATTTGCCACATGGTGCGGTTTTCAAAGCTTCCTAATGTAATTTCCCATGCGTTTCCACTAAGTCATGCATTTCTGTGAATTTCTTATAAACTGACTTGCAAAGGTTATGTCTCTCATAATGTGATCAATTTGCAATACCATTAAATTTGAAATCTTTTTTTAAACCACTAGAGATAAATCATAGCTTCTTTCTTTGTTAATGCTTTTCTGGAAGAATTCACAGAGGAGAGGAAAACACAAACAATTACACACAGACAATATTAAATATGCAGAAATAAACAACTGTGGCCATTCCAGCAGTGTTTGATATTTAGTAATGTATTACCCGTGATTCTCTAGCAACTTATACTGAGTCCTGCAGTCCCCTTCTCAGTACATATGGAGACTAAGGTCTCAGTGACAATTATCACTTTTTTTGGCACATCAGATAACCTGACCCGTTTCGAAGGAGGAAAAAATAGCAGTGCTATGATTGTAAGCGTGGGCACTGTTTGGAGTATTTATGTCATTCGCTGTAAACACCTAACCTACCTGTGATTCAAAACATCCAAAATATGGGGTCAACGTCCCATCAAAAAAGAAACTCTGGCTCAGCTTGAATACTGACAAATTGTATACAAATCAGTATCACAAAAGCTGTAAGTGTGTAACATATGTCAATCTCAAAACAGCCAGAATCCATACAGACTTAGCAATGATTTAGTCTAGACCTTTATCCAAATTGTCTGAGCTCATGGTGAAGACTACTGTGGGAGGCTGCAGGAGACATCTGTACTAATTTAATGATGATTGAATCACTGTCGGTTTTCTCTACCCACACAAGCTTGGTAGTGCTCATATCACTCTGTGAGCACAGAACAGCCAAAACCCCATATGGTCCTCTCCCCATTCAGCTGTTCTTTGCATTTCTCTACCAGGACATTCTTCTTAGAAAGGACAGGTGACCAGCTATCCCGTACTAGTATCTTTTCGGGTTTTGAGTAGCAGAAAAGATGCACAATACACGAGACCGAAGTTAAGAGGCAAAGAAACATACTATGATTTCTCAGGACCTCTTTTCAAATGACTCGTGTATTCCCCCTCCTTCAAAGAACTGATCAGTAAGTTGTCCACTAGAGAACATAACAGCCACAAAAGGAACAGCAAAGGAGGGAAACAGCTGCATAAGGGAGATCCTTGAAGATCTCCAAGGATTCTGCTGATGTTTCTCTACTAAAATGAGTTCAGGTGTCTATTGGAAGGGCTCAGAAATAAGAACAACAACAACAAAAAACTTTAAAAAGATGAGAAAGAGGTAAAATACTGAGAACTGAATTTTTAAAATTATCCAAATGATACTCTAGATAGAAGAACGATGCAAAATCCTAATATCTTAAGTGCATTCTTGCTATTTATCTGAAAGAACTCTACTGAGAGAACCAAATGACAGCTGGTTAGCTGAGCAGCTGACAACTGCAGAGTCAGTACTCATCCATAAATAATGATTATTAATTACTTGATCACTATAACACATAGAGGTCCTTGTTGACACAAGGGCTCTGTTATACTGTGTGCTGCAGCCTTCACTGAACTTATTCGCTGTCCTCTGCTTATGGTGAAACATCAAATGGCTTTTATCCCCCACTTCCTTTTTTAATGGAAGAAAAGCAAGAAAGAACAAACTCAGAAAACATAATTTTACAGATGAGTTTCTAAAGCATTGGCTAATTTCTACAATTACCACCTATGGATTCAGTATGGCTCAAACTCAGGGAAAAAATGGGGCTGAATTCTTGCATAAATTTCTAGTCCCAAGTTTATTCTTTTTATTTATTTATATATATATATATATATACACACACAAATGGTTTCAGGATCTGATACAAGACTCAGGAACTCCGTAGGAGTCTCTGTCTCAAATTTCAAGGGACATCAGACAAAACTCTCTATTTGTAATATAGATAGAGATATAAACGAAGATACAGAACCAAGGATATCCTGTCCCAAAAATTAAAAAAAAATAAAATAAAATCACAACTGACATCTAGTTATCAATTCATATGATGACTCTATAATTTATAGTCAAATTAAATTCAGAATTTACCACTAGACTATGAATTTATTTTTTGTACTTTTCTGATAACTAATAGAACAGATATAACCGGCTTCCACATAAACTAGATAAATAATGAGATTAACAATTATCTGACTATGAGATAATAGTGTTGAAAATAGCAAGACCCTGAAGTATAGTAAAATATTTGAGATTATTTATCAAGTCACTAAAGCTGCCTTTTCACATTTACTCAGGATATAGGAGATGTAATATTTTGTGTGCCTATGGAGATGGGATCATTGGGTATGTAAATGGACATTGAAGGCAAAGTTAACTGAAAAGCTAATCTGCTGTATGATATTCTTCAACAAAATATTAACAGTATAAATGCACTGTTGCTCAGTTCTGTTATGAATATTCTGACACGAAAACTGATACGGTTAACAAAAATATTTCAGCTTATCGAATGTTAACTCGTTTTTGACACAAAATGGGATCATGGCCAGTCAAAAATCACAATCACAGCATGATTAAACAAAACATCTTTTCTATCCATACTGAAAGTTCAAAGCCATATTAAACATCTCACTATTGACCACAATTGGTTCTTGAATGTATGTGTGTGTCAGCTGGATCACAGTTCCCTGTCTCAGCTATGCCAACTCCACTAATAGGTAGCTTTTCTCAGAAAAAGACAGACACCCACAGGATAAGAATGCTTGGAGCTGTAATTTTCTCCAGCTTGGTGCATAACTGCTTCTGATTATACAGCATCAATGTTAGCAATGTGGCTAAACAGGGAAGCCCCATGGGTTCTCCAGTCTCCTTTTCTTTTTCCATATGTGCTATAAGAAAGTATGGTACAGTGGTAGAACAGGCTGAAACACTTTCAAGAAAAAATAATTAGCCTGAATATAACCCTGCCCTTCTAACCAGCAAAAAATCCAAGCAATCTCAACCTGACAAAGAGACAAAAAGATAGACAAAAGAGAAAACACACGACAATTTTGGTGGACAGCAACACTTACATTTCCTATAATAGGATAGAAATTCGTAAGAAAAACAGAGGTTTTGAGTGAGCTATATATTCTGATTTTGTTTCATATATTATTGATATGCAGGTTTAACAAACAGTTCCAAGTCAGTGAAATAATCCAGAAAAACTGAAAAAATCTTATGTTTGTCAATTGTTACGAATAGGTCATGAACAGTCCCTTACAGATGAATCACATTAATGGAGACTGTAGTATGCATAAATATTGCTAGAAATCACCATTTAAAGACTCAGTTCCACTTCTTGATCTGTGAATACCATAGACATCTTACAGTTGACCTGTAACTTTAAACCTTTGTATGCTGTTTGCCAGTATGGTCATGTCTCTACTCAGTCCAATTCTAACAGTTTAGATGAATACTGCATTAATTCCAATAATTCTCTAGACCTGAAAACAATGTATATTTGTACTGTGGAATGGAAGATAGCAGTGATGTTATATTATATACAGCGTACTTACTCTTTATACCTTAAAAACCACCTTCAATATAAAAAGTTAAATAGTTAAAAGTCTGACATCTGTCCTTTACCAATAAAAAGGAATAAGGTTATGCAGATTAGATGATGAATAATGGAGAAAACGTGAAAAGACAGTAAAAAGCCTCCGTCTAAAGTATGCTATATATTGTCACAAGAAAAAAAAAATCCTCGTATTTCAACTTTCTTCTATCTGCTGAGGGATAGCAGTAGTGAAAATCAAAACCCAAACATCAGCCAGTTTGGAGGATGAAAACAACCAAGTAGAAATATCTAGAGTAAATAAACAGGAAAGCAGGAAGAAACAAAAGGAAGTAAACACCAAGCATATGGCTCCTAAAAAAAACACACAGAAAGAAAGTTACATGAATGTTAGGCAATTTAAATCTTGCAACAGAAAACAAAGCTGAGAATATTTAACTTCCAGATGCCAGTTTATTGATTATAAGATGGTTGAAGTTTGTGGGGTTTTTTTTTTGTTATAAAAGACAAACAAACCACAGCCTAACAAATACCTAAAGCAAAGAGGAAAAAGCCCCAAACAATCAATCTATGTACGCTTGTGATAATATTCACTTCAAGGGTTACCTAGAGAATTTTACATTTTATAAATACTTTTTGTTTCCTTTCCTGCTCTTGTTTACAAGAGATTTGACAATAACTGAATTTTAAAGCCTGTGTGGAGAAACACCGGAGAAGCAGTCCCTCACCATCAAAGGGATGGGGGAGTTGCTTGATGGGAAGAAGTTTTCCAAGAAATCTGCATGAGAAAATATTAGACTAGCAGCTGGTTAAAAATCAAGGAGAATAGAAGGAATTACATTCCTGAAAGGTGGGCCACAAGTTGTTTGCAAAGATAATACAGATTTCAACAGCTTGACTGCAGATGATAGATAAACAAATGGATACAGAACATGAGACCAACAGAAAGCCTCTGAGTTTGTGGTTTGTTCACGGGTTTTTTTTGTTTGGTTCGTTGTTTTTTGCCCCCCAGAAGTAATACTAGATTTGGGTCTCATTATATTCAATACCAAGTGTGTTTCTTTACTAAGAATACTCCCAAACCTTATTCATTCTGCCTGGAATCTTACTGCCAAGCTCATTTCTTCTCACTCCCTGTGGCTAAAGCTCTCTTCCAGCCTGATTCTCTTCTAGAGGTGACACTTTATATTGATAGCCCAAGCAAAGAGAGTCATCATCAAACTGGCCGTGTCACTCAGCCCCAGGGTGCAAAGCTGAGAGTGATCACGCGTCCCGAATACCAGCAATTCACTCAGAGCTTTGCCCAAACCAGAGATAACCTTTTATTTGTCTTCCTTCAACCAAGGTAACGTTACCGTCATCTAAATATTAACACATGGACATCATGTACATTATTCCACAGTCTGAATGGATCCCCACAGTAAGTGAATGAGCATCACCACACCGTTGCAACGCAAAAATTAATTTTTCTTCCCATTCTGCTGATGGCGAAACAGCATCACAGAAATAGGTCCAATATTCAGAACAAATGGAGTAGTTGGAGGTCCCTAAGGACAGCTGCTCAAGACCACTAAGAGGCCACACACAAAATAGCAGCCCTACTCTTGTAGCTGCATATATTTTTTCATCTTTTTTTTTTTTTTAAGAAAAGAATAATGATTCAGTGACATTCACTTCAACCATTCAGCTGTATACTACTAAAAAGTTGATTTAGGAAACAAATACAGGTTTGGGAAAAGACCAATGTACCATTTTTTCTGAACGTTTCCTGACCAGAATGCTTCAATGTTATTTTCCATTCAAAAGATTTTTATGCTTGTATATGCATTAATGTCATTCCTTTTAAGTCTTTAAATTTTTAATATGTTCAAAATGTAAATAAAATGTTTCCTTTTAAACTAATTTCATTTGTTATCCTATTAAGGGTTTCTTTTTCCTATAATAAAAATATTATGCCTAGCTGAAAACATTTTTGATACTCCAAAAATTTGAATTTGGAGTGATGCAAAAGTATCTTTTCTCCCTAACTTTTCAAAACTGTGCATGAAATGAAAATCCATTACTCAGAAGAAGCACTTGAGTTCTAGAAGAATTAAATTCTTATTTGCTTTAAAAGCAAAACCATTCCTGCTTCCTACAAAAATCCTCCAATTAAATCTTTACTTCCAACAAAAATAAAGCAATTTCATTCCCTTTGTTTATGATAATTTAATTATTTTCCATATTAGAACCAGCTTTATTTTAATGTTTTAGTGTTTTTATGCTGTGACTCATTCTGTAGATATTAGACCAGCTTTCTGCTGTGCCTTTACTTCTGCAGCATCACAAACATAATTAAAACATATTTGCCGTGATTATATTTCAGCATATACAGATCAACATATCTTTTGCTCTTCGGTATAGAATCCCTATTGTTCATGTAATTACTGTGAAGAAACAATGCAAATGAGCCTGCTGGAGAAAATTATTGGACTCTCTTTTTAACTTTATAATGTTATAAACAAGAATTGGCATTCCACTCAGAGGTGGACAGCAAACACTCATTTTATTGAATACTTTAAAGACTTCAAATTAACAGAAGGTAAGCAACCGTTGTAATAATTCATCTAGTTCACGTTACTATCTCTAAAATCAGAACTTAGATTGTGCTCTAGAATTACACAGATCAAGATATCTCAAGATTAGTGTATCTTAACAGAAAGAATTAAGTATCGTGCTTCTGTGATAAAGAACATCACATCTACGACTAGGCAGCTGCCTCTACAATTTGAATAAGTAATCACAGCAGGACAAGTTAAGACTGGAGTAAAATCCACATTTATAGTACCTGCTGAGAGAACTTCTTAACTTGTGTAGGATTTAGAAAGACCTTTAAATTATTTAAAATTTTATTGTAGTTCATAATGAAAGTCATTGAACTACATCATAGGATGATGAACATCCATATACTGTGTTCTCCTAAATTAGTTTCCTCTCATTCCCTATGACAGAATTCCCCTCCAGTTACTCAGAAATCCACAGTCAACCCAGAGAAATCTCACCTGTGAAGACAATTGTTTTCCTCCAGTAAACAATCTCTATGAATCTCATACATGTTGTCATGGTCCAAAAGAACGTGAAGGTACAAGGCACTGCAGAAGCCTGCCTCTGAAACGGACAGGCACAACTGATCCCTGCCACTAGCACAACCGACAGCAGAGACAGGGGAAGTGACAGGGTCATCCCACAGTGTCAAATCAATCTCTCAATTTTTGCAGTCTCCTTTTTCTTCCTAGCGTGTCTTTTCTTTACGTTATTTGGGATACTGTGCGTAAAGGGATAACCTGCTGGTTTTTCTAATACTCATCTAAAATTTTTGTTGCGTACTCTGCTGACTAGGATGTGCAAACCATCTGCACCAAAGGAAAAGACGACAGGGCTCAATCTAGATGAATGATCACTTAGACAGGGGAACTACTGGTGCCATCTGATTGATCTATCAGGCACTACAGGCAGTTCCCTGGACTTCGTCTCTTTCCTCTGCTCTCATCAGCCCAGACTCAGTCCACAAATACTACAGAGGATCTCACTCCTTATTTTTCCCAGGGATCAGAAAATTAGATTTTCAAAACATACTCTCATCTTATATAGGATATTATTATGAGGAAAATCAAGTTTTCATAAATAGCAAATACCACACAGGAGCCTGAGAAATTTAATGTGAGGCAAAATGTCAATGCATAAGCATTGACGGACTGAGTTTTGGGAAAGGAAAACACATGATTAGGCCTGTTATCTTAGTTCTTCAACAGTCTCCTCCTAATAATTTCTTCCTGATTACCTTTCAAGTATCCTAACTTGGCAAAAGTATTTTGGAATACAAGTTTTGATGTGCAAACCTAATCATTCCTGTGCACAGTCTTCTGTGTTATTGCTTTGAATATATTTTACTAGTAAATGAATTACTCTGAGTGTGCTCTGGCTTTTAGAAATCTCCAGTCCTAATTTTTTATACTCTTTTTGAAATGATGTATTTGTGATGCGGTCCATATTTATGCCCTTCCCCAAAAGTGCAATCAAAAGAAAGGATATCAACTATCCTCTGAATGTGCTTTGATGTCTACCTGGATTACAAAGTATCAAAAATGGAAATACAAACAAAACAAAACCCAAGGCGAAAAGAGCGTCGTTTTTATTTACGCTGCACTAGTAGGTTCTCCCATTGTTCCAAATGCAGAAATGTACTCAGATACCTCATTATGCCATGCAGTAGCAAATTTTTGTCTACCCCTATGCTGAACAGAAATCCAATGTTACAATTATTCCAACATTCTTAAGAATCTCCCCCAAATGCCTGTATTGACAAAATTGCTCTTTGATGCTAAATTTTGATTTATGTTTTAGTGATGTCCTTAGTTTAAGCAAGGGAATGGGGGAAGAACTCAAATTACATTTGTTCACATGGAAAGAAGATACATTTTTGCGAAAACTAAAACTAAACTTCAAGAGCTTTGATATGTTTCTTTTTTTTAATGGTGCCTCCTTGTATTATAAAAATGGAAAGGAATTTTTATTTGATACATATCTAAACTCCTTCAAGTTCTGTAGTACGTGAGTTTGAATTAAGTTAGCATTATTTTTGAAAGGCTAAGAAGTGCAACCATAGTTTAGCTCTGTTCAACCAAGCAGCGCCTGTGCTTTGAACTGACAGAAGCCTTTAAGTGCAAAAGCTTAGATAAGCTGATAAAGATGAAACCAGCCACATCTGCAGTTACTTAGATCCAATTCAATTCAGCCCTATCGTACTACAAATCTTAGATATTCTTGCACATTTTAAAACAGTATTACTGTGGAGTAGTAAATAATAAGTTTGCACAGATAATAAGATCTCAGACAAAAAGTGAAAAAAAAACCACAAAAGATTATTTCTTGATTCCTGCTCCCCCAGAATATAAGCTGATACCATCACAATAAATTCATTATTGTGAATTAGAAATCCCAAACATTTTTACTGAGTTGTTAATTAGAAATTTCCCCTTTAACATGGAAAGAGCTTTCCATTTCCAGAACAGAAGAGAAATATATTTTATACATTACTTTGTTGTTACATTTACTTTTGGCTAAGATCAAGCACGGTACATACAGGAAAAAGAGCAACAGTGGCACTACCCTGCATTCAGTCCTCTCTATACTAGGAACTCAGATGAAATACATAATGTGGGCTACTACAAATTGTAGCTTACTTTCCAGGAAAAAAAAAAAACAAACAGATTGTTAGGTCCTGTTCCTCTACTCCTGAATTTGAAGGTCATTGGAATTAAATACACTGGTCAAAGACCTTCTTTTTAGAGAGCTCAAAAGCTCTCTGTATGCAGTACCAGAAAATAAGTGGAACAGGAAATGCTACATCTGTGTCACCTGAGGATTCCCAAATACTAGGGCAATCAGGACAGAAATGAATCGACACCACCATACTGGCCCACAGTGGCCAAATCAGTTGAGTAAATGTCGTCTAGCAATCTGTCTGGCATAACATAGTCCGGCTGCATTTCATCCTCCTCGTGGACACAAATGAACAATATAAACTCCAGATGTAATTAGCCCTGTCATGCCCTTCCCAAAGTCAATGCAACTCTGCAGTGCCAACAAGTTTTGTGACAGCTTTTAATTAAAGCAAATAAACAATGAGATTAAAATGTAAATTACAAAAAAAAAAAAAAAATCAGGAAATTCCATGTTGCTTAAACTTTTCTTATGTGGCTATCAAAAGCACACAGGTAATTTAGTATTTCAGACTGATTTGGCAAATAGATTAGCTGTTAACGTAAAATTGTTAAGCAAATCATTTCAGGAGAAAACCATTTTGGGATACAGTCATGGGAAGAGGTCACTTATGCAAAACTAAGCTTTGCCCAATTGATTTCTAATTATAAAATCAGAGGCTCTAGAGTTTGTGGTTAATAGTCCTTCCCTTTAGCCTGAAAAAATAAACTTGCAGTGTGTGCTCACACACAAATACACATACACAGAAACTGCTTCTCATCGTTTTAGCAAGCGAGTATGTGTCCTGGCACTGCTCAGCTAAGAATGAATCAGACAATGCCTCACTGAAGGCCATCTATGGAATGAATTAAGTCTACAATGCCTCACTGATGGCCAGCTGTGATACAGCAAATTGTTCCTTATAATAAAGCTACAGTAATGTCTGTTTGGGGGGAAAAAAGCCACGGGCAGATTCTACAAGGGCTGAATAAATTTAAATGCCAATATTGTATAATTACATAATTTAATGTTTTCCTTTGTAAAAAGATAGTGGCTAAGAATTTCATATATTTAATTCATTCACTCTTCAGCACCAACTGCAGACTGCCAGGACATCTGAGCCTCTTGTCTCAGTTAATCTTTTTATGAAATTGGACAATTCTTGGGATGAAAGAAAGCAAAATAGTGCAGTTCTACTTATTAAGCGTGCTCAACATAAGGATGCTTTCTGAGTACATTGTGCACCTTCGTCATAGACTAAAGTGGCATAAAGGTGAGTATACTTAGTCTACAATAGAAACAAATTAGGAAAATCTTTAGTTAATATATGATGTGCAAGAGCATTTGATTCACAGGTCTACCTGTCTATTTTATACAACAGCTGCATTCAGTGTACATGCATTGCATTTTAGAAATTGATGATTTCTGAGTTCATAATTTTATAATGATAAAATGTTAGCACTTCATAAACATTGTGAATCTTTTTCTTGAGGAATCTAAATTCTGTGCTGTTCTGCGTGATTACTCAAATAATAAATTACTACTCCTCATGACAAGAAGAGAAGAATTGTGATCTATAAAACTTGTCAGATCCATCACTGATATTTACAAATGAATGCATCTAATGATTTGGCTGCTAGAAATTTCACCCTGTAATGTTTGCTAAAACTTAGTCATCTTCATTATTTTTCTCTCTAAAGCTGTAAAAAAATTTCACAAGAAAATTACTTTTTAAAAAGAAAAATATTTTCTTAGTAAATTACTACTTTCAGTTCTGGGCTTGATTTTCTGCTGCATTATTCCACTTGCACATCTATGAAACTCAGCAGAGCAGAGATTACATTTCTTGAAGAAACAAGTCTCTCCTTGCTTTGCTCCAGTCCTCTTATCACCCATTCAAAGTTACACAAAGTAATCTGGAAAACAGTGCCACGAATTCAATTGCATATATTTGAGTAACAGGTTTTTAATCATGTATTGCTACTAGTCCAGCTTGCAAACCAGCAGTCAAATTTTGTGGTGGCATCACCCACAGCTGTTTCACAGAAAGTGAGACACAGGGAGTTGTCAACCCACTGTGAATCAATTTATTCATTCTCACCAACTCTCCAGTCAATTTCATCCTTCAAGGTGCAAATTAGAAATACAGATGTATTCTCTGAAACGCTTTCCAGATTCAGGTTTTTAAAAGCAAGTTTAGAGCCTGTTGGCCCTCATCCAGCGTAGTATCAGTTTAACACTGGAGGAATACTTCTGCAGAGAGCCACATCCCCAAATTTGAAGTGAACTTTATAAACACATATTCATATCAGTCACTATGTCTCTGCAGACCTGAAGTCCTACGACTTCATAGCCACAGTCAAGACCTGGCAAAATGCCTTTTGAGTTTCAGCCACTTCTACCACAAGTGGAAAGCGTAAAGGTCTAAGCCTGCACCATTGTCTTAAACCTCATGTTTGACACTGTTAGTACGAGGCACCAGAGTTTGGAGGACAGCAACTACCCAAGACTGCTGCATGAATGGAAAGGAACATTAGTACTACTTAGCTAGGCGTTTCAGTGAGATATCCTGCACTGATTCAAGATATATTCCATCTGCAATGACTTGGAATAGAAGGTAAAAGGAAACTGGAAGCTGAGACAATAAACTATACAATAAAGTCTTTATAGGTCTGTCATGTGATGAGATGAACAGCAAGAAAGGAAAAACAATGCTATGTGACATCTCTTGCGTACATTCTAAGCACTGCTGAGTGAAACTGTTCTTGTAATTTGAGAAAATTTTTTTGTCATTGCAGAGTGATATTAATAATGGTTACAATATTACTTTGACTGATAGAAAGTAGATCAAATTTACTTGCCTAATTAATAGCTCACTTTGGCCTAACCATAAGCACTATGAAGAACAGGTAACTAACCCCAAAGTTTGCTCTAATGTTCTGGGTTATCAGTTGCAACATTGGTTTCTCTTGATAATATATTTCAGAGGACGAAAGCGAAAGACTACATAGGAAAGAAACAGCAATGAAAATGTTTCATTCACTGTATACTTGCTACTCTTTTTTATTTAGCTAAGACTACTTGGAGTGAAATACTTCGTTCTAGCTCAGAGATACCACTAAAATTTTTATTAATATGCATTGTTCTTTCTTTTTAAACTTCACAAAATTGAATCTAAAATAATACTATTCTGGATTCTGAAATACGATTATAGCTGAGAAAGTATGATTTTCTACCAGTCACAACAGCAATGTTATCTCCTTATTTTCATAGTCCTCCTTTATTTTAATATGCAGACAATAATTCATAGCTACATAAATGTAAACATCGGAGAATCCATTTTAATCAGGACACACACAAAAAATAATGTATAGAAGTGTAGAGAGAAAGCAGTACTTCATAGAAGTAAGAAGTCATACAAATATACAGTTTCCATGTTTATTATCGCCAGTGAATTCCTGACTTACTCCTGCAAATAGCTGTAGGATAGTGACTCAAGCAGGAGAAGCATCAGCCAAATCCAACCAAAGAGGGAAAAACAATGCATACATTTTTCATTTTGTTTATGTCACAAAAACTTTATTTACTCTGACCAATACTCTTTCAAGAGTATGAAGAATATGTGCTACAAAGGCTTTAGAGTGGTCCATGAATGACTGTTTCCCTTGGAGCTACAGAAAAGCTTGTAATGGACTCTTCTGTCTCTAGGGAAACTTTTAAAGCCTAAACAGAATTTCAGTAATATTTTGCAGATAGTAGGAAATTGTTGCTATAAACCTAACTGCAGATACAGAGATTATATTAAGCCATATTTTTAGAACAATGAAATAAAAAAAAAAAATCAGTTTTGAAGGGGTAAGCTTTTATCCAAATTAATAGGGCAGCGCACGCAGCTGGTTGACTTACAGCTAATGTGGTACTTTTCAGAGCTTTTAACACACTTTGCTGATTGTTTGCTCAAGGCATATGGTTTGAATGAGCTGGGCAGTGCACAGTACAGCTGGCAGGCTGGATATCAAAATCTGGCAATAAGCCTTGGAGTTACGTGTGACTCGGTATGTTATGACTTCTACCGTATCAGTGTAAATTTGGAGTTACTTCAGATTCCAATACAGCAGCTGCCATTGCTTCCAATCTTGCAGGAATTAGATGTAGGTGACCCGTGTTGTGGAGCAATGGTTTTAAAAGGGCAAAAGCTTTTTTCTAGAGTAAAGTAATTATGAAAAGCTTTTATTAAACAAACCCAGAATTTTCAAAATGGGCAAGTATCATTTTCTCTAGTGCACAGATTGGGAAACTCTGACAGGCGCTGTTCCAAATACACACTCATTTCAATCAAGCAAAGAATGGGAAGGTTTTGGCAGCTTGTCCCATTTTCACTATTGTCTTCCATAACCTAAGTCAATGGTTTCAGCCTCAGCTCTGACATTCAGGAAGGTCTAACAAAACTCTCCAGCAGCATCTCAATACAATTTTTGTATTAATTTAATAAATGAAGCATCATTTTTAGACACTCAGCATAATAAACTCTCATTTGCACTGACTAGATTCATAAATTCATGCTGCTAAAAACTGTTTTCATCAGAAATGGGCCAGCCTCCCACAGTGTCCATTCATATTCCAGTTCTGAACTGCAGGAGGGTGTTTGCCAGTCACAAGTGTTCAGTTATTATTACAGTTTCCTTTACTGTTGCTTGAAAAGCCAATATAGATACTAAGAGTGACTCTCTCATCTCAGGGTACATACAACTGCGTATTCCTGAGTATATATTCACGTTTTTTCAGTGAACTGCATCACATTTTTATGCCACATGAGCTCAATGTAATGAATTAAGATGAATACTAAAGAGAAATAGAGAAGCAGCAAGTTCCTTGCTACAGACCTGCATGGCTATGTAAAAGTACTTTGTAATAAAATGTGTGTTGTAATGCAAATGCTTCACTGAACTCAAAGACCATTTCAAGAACAATAGACTCTTTCAAGCAAAATAAATAAAATAGCACATAGCTTCTATTAATCTCAAATATTATTCTCTTAAGTTTAGGAAGAAACTGATTTTCAGAAATTCCTATTTCCAATGGTAGAAGTCTCATAAATTTGTGATGTTGACTAATATCTTAAATAACAATGAACAGCTGGACAATTTTGTGGAAATATATTTCATTTAAAAAAATATTAATTCATTTGAAGTCTTCCTTTTCGGTATGCCCACATTCCTTTCTTCCCACTCCCTAATTGGTCCTAGTGATAATAATATTGGACATGAGGTCAGCATAGATATGCTACACTTAGACAAATTGAAAGTAAACAGTAAAGGCTTTTTAATTTTTTTTTTTAAATCACTCAAACTTTAGTTTCCTTATCAACATAAGGGAGTACAGAGAGGGAGAAAAATAACTATGAGGGAAAAGGGTTGCATATTCTTATAGTAGAAGTACTGCCACTAAGTTCTTGAACCTTTTGAAGGTGACCCCATGAATAATGAATAAAATGTGCAAAGGACACTGTTTTACAGGACAAAAAGATCTAAACACAATAAAAATGTCAAATATATTGAAGTGAAGTTTGTGAAAGTCC
The DNA here is from genome assembly GCF_009769465.1 of Tauraco erythrolophus. Classification (NCBI taxonomy): domain Eukaryota; kingdom Metazoa; phylum Chordata; class Aves; order Musophagiformes; family Musophagidae; genus Tauraco; species Tauraco erythrolophus. The sequence continues at coordinate 14,712,701 of NC_141479.1, read as the reverse complement.
ATTGCAGTATGAGTGAAGCACAAGATAACTGTAAAAGATGAATAGTACCATTTCTATATCAGCAAATAATACGATATGCTTGTGCAAGTTCAAGGAGAAGCTCTTCAGAACAACGGCCCAGCATACGTTCTGACACATGTAAGTGAGCATGCCACACCTCTGACTTTCCTGCTGCGGCCTTTAGAGTGTCTATAGTCTAAGGCTGATTTTTCATTATTTTCAAATTGTACTTTTAAAACTGAATCCATTATCCAGCCCTCAGATTTGACAAAACGTACAAATATGCATTCCTATACCTGCGAGGCCTGATGTACAGACATGTTCAAAGTGTATGCAAGCTTCACAAGAGCAACTGAAACAATATTAAAAGCAGCTATACACAAACTAGACTGAAGCATAGTTCAAAGAACACCGAGAGGAAAGTAAGGAATGTTAGAGGTCATCTCAACTACAAAGAAGAAATGCCATCAGAGGATTACAAAATTTTATTTCCTAAGCACTCTCAGGTCAATTAGCTACCAGGTCCACTTCAGGTCAATTATCTAGCATTAACACGGACATCAGCAGATACTTAGAGACTGGGAAATCTACCAGCAGCTTTAGGCAACTATATCTGAACACTCTGTCGAGCCCTGAAACAACCAACTAAATGCCTTTTTCCAGGTCTGCGCAAAAGCTGACAGCTGTCAGTTTGCATATATTTCAGCCTTCCACGTCACTTGGATGTAAAAATAGACACACCCTCTCACAGAAGGCCTGATTTACAGAATCACACAGCTAACTTTCAGAGAACACAGGAAACACACACAATTTCCTCATCCCACATTTTACTCATATAATTAGGCAGGTATTCAAAAATCCTCTCCCCCAAGGCCAGAATACTGAATAGCATCTTTCACCCCTCTTAATTTCTTTCCCCTAGGTTATACCATTTCTCTTTTTCCTTGTTCTTTATCTTGCTCATTGATGTTTAATTTTTTTGTGCAAAGGAAAGAACTTTAAGAACTGACCCACCTTGGACTATCAGGACCCCTTGAATAAGGGCCTTCTCTCTGCTTGAGGAGGAATACTGCTGTGAGCTACGAGCCTAAAGCAGGAAAGGATCCACACTGACTCCATGTTAGAGGTACTTTCTGCCTGGGCTGAAATTCCAAGCAGAGACTGGTGACTTGTTCTATCAGCAAATAAACTGAACAGATTGTCAAAACTATTAACCAAGTTACCTCATCTCCATTGCTGTTTTGACTCTGATTAAAAATGTAACTTTTGTATTGAGGGATTTTGTTCTTTTCTAAAAAAAAAAAAATCATACTTATACTAGATTTAAAAAACCAATTACTGAATATCCCATTTTTAACAATGTTTTCACAGTAAATTAAGACAATAATTAACAAATAAATCAGCAAGCAAATTATCTTACAACTCAAGTGTTATAATTGGAAGAACTCAGTGGATATTTCCATGGTAATACAAAATACAAAAACCTTGGCCCAAGAACATCAATTCAGACCTCAATTACTAGAGTTTTACATATGATAGTCACGGAATAACCTGGCCAACTGAAAATGGAATTTAAAATAATCCAAAATTTGATCTTGGAGAATGAGCATATTCACACCTCAAAATTCTTAATTACCAACATAAGCCTACTATTGCATTTTAATATTGAGCTAATACCAAGCCAAACTTTTAAACTAAGGCAAGAAAAAAAAAATCTTCACTGAGAGATCTGGCGTCTCCTTTAAAATAAGCATTGTGAAAATGGCAGCTATCTTGCTGGGTTACACACTACCAGAATCCTGGTAAATTGTTTACAGCTGGAGATTCGTATCATCTTTCAGTATCATCTTTCTCTGGGTGCTGTATTCATGAGAGCCCTTGATACCAAAATGAGTGAAAATAGAAATGAGAATGTTCAATTCCACAACAAAATAGAGACTGAAAGGTTTCACTGTAGGTCTACCATATACTAGCCCTGAAAGCGTCTGCTCTGCCTGAAACCAGCATGTAGTTTTCTATCTGCGATTCTGCATGGCTTTCATTGTCTCCCACTTCAGCGTGATTTATGTCAGAAGGCTTGGAATAAATTAACTGTTCTACAGTGTATTGCAACCAAGATGATTCTAAAGACATGCTGATTTCTTTCTTTTTTTCCCCGATACATTTATTTTGCTCAACTTAAGATAAAACCTGTACCAAGATGTGGTTTTCAGTCCTAAGTGGGGAAAAAATAGAACTGTTTAGAAAGGCAGTAAACTCCTGCTATAAGCCAGTGTTTAAATAATATATTAGACATATCTATATATACACACACCAAGACGCGTACACTTAGACTAATATATCTATTCCCCTGCAGTTCTGTATTAATCTAATGAATACCCTGTAGAAGAAATACAGTACTAATAACTCAAAATAACACTTCTGTTCAAGTTGCCGTGTACAAGCTTATTTGAGTTCTAATTGTGTGCTGAAATTCTCTCCTTTTAATGCCTAGGTCTATCTGAAGGTTAGCTTTTGGTCTCATGGAGATAAAGGAAACTGTGCCAACATTTGAGAGATTTGATTACCTGTATAAAATTATGCTTGCTCATTTTTCCTAGGCAAGATACTCTTGGGTAAAGTTATATTAAAGAGGGAATAGAAATACTGTACATCCAAAGAAAATATTTTCCAATTATGCTTCACAAGATGCAGAAAATATTACTTGTTACAGAGGATTATGAATGAGATAATTACTGAGAGCCTAATGTACCTAAAGCTACAATAAAGGAGAGAGAAAAACATTAATAAGTGGTTATTGACTGTTCTTCCTGCTCTTTGTACTAAAAGGCCAGTACAGTACCAAGGACAAACCTTTCCACAGTTTAGTTGTGATATGCTATATACAAGAGTACCTTTCCTACTTACATGGCCCATCATTAATTCCCATAAATGAAACTATATCAGCTTTTATTTACCACTCAAAACACTTTATGCCTCTCAAAACAAGCTTAACGAGATTTTTCATATTAAGAGTCAATTGAAAATAATAGAGATTTAGAAATATATAAGAAAAATGTCTCCTCTTTTAAATTATTTAATTTCACACATTCATAATGAGCAAGCTGCACTTCTGAAAGAATCGAGACTAATGTTAGGTTGGTAAGGTACAGAATGACAAAAGACTGACTTTTCGAAACTAAACTCTATCTCATTATCACTTTTTGATTCTCCAATGAAATAAATAACTCAATTATTTCTGAGAAGCCCTAGCAAAGAATATTTGAGCTTTCGCATACAGAATTTCAATACAGGTGTGATCAATAGCGAATATCATAAAAAAGGGATTTTTGAGTAGCTGCAGCTCTTTTCCTGCTGCAAAGTAGAACTTGGTACCCCATGCAAAATTACCTTCAGTGTGGGCTTTTTTTTTCAATTTTGGCTCACAATACTGTTGCATCAAGTGTGAAGGTACTATCACTACAGAAAAGGTTAACAGTATTTCTAAAAGAACGACAAAGGACATGAACATTACAGGCATCAAACTACATGGAGATGAAGCTGCAGGAGTGCTGTGGGTTTCCCATGCTCCTACACTTACTTAATTCCAGAAAGAGCAACAGTTTCACTAGTGAAACACATGTCCTATCGATTACAGTGGTCCCTTCTTCTTAAAAGGATGCTTTTAATATCCTCTTGGATACACATATCAGCCTGTGCATACACAAAACACACTCACACCAGTTTTCATCTCATTGCTTTTTCTTTCATCTCCTTGCCCCCACCAGACACTGCACAAACATATATGAGGCTTTACATTAAGTCAGACTTAATACCTAGTGACTTTACTAATCTAATTTGGAATTAATTTGACCTATTTGATCTGAAGAAATTCAAAGTATCTTGAAGACTGGACCCCTCAAAACTATTTTTATCAACTAAAAGCAGTACCACAAAGCATACAGCTTCACAAAGCAGAAATTCAGGCTCTGTAACAGAACATATCATGGGGCCTAATAAGGACAAGTGACTTATAAGTTAAGTGGCTGAGAAAATAATAAATTAAGGATTAACTATCACTGGATTACTGGTCTCCCTGAGAATTCTCAAACAAATGATCCTGAGAGATTTCTTTTGATAATGTCTTGTGGGGACAATGAAACACATGCGTGCCTGAAGACTGTATCATGGTTATTACAGCAGGAAGGTCGCCAAGAAAAGAGACTCCTGAGGTCCATTACTTTGTCCTACACCAGCCTAGATCCTCCTGTGCTGCAGAGGTTCTCAGAGCTAAATACGAAGTGGACTATCAAATGAGTCAGTATTTGTATTCTTCCAGGCTGACAACCTGCCTTCCTAAAGTGACATCAGAGCTTTCCTTTCACAAAGAAACCACCCTTGGAAACTGAGTTTTAAGACAAAATGGAGCCACATTTGCCTGTTTTAGAGTGGGGAAAGTATCTCTTCTGTTTTCCAATCCTTCTGCAATTTACAGAATTTACAAATGCATTCCTGATTCTGCATAGGAGATACCAGTTGGAAGAACTACTAACTCAGTCATACTATGCTTTTTTTCACTTTACAAGTATGAAACACATACCTTTCATAACACATTTAAAACACTCCAGTGAATCTGTTGTCTCAGAACAGATCTCCAGCCTGACTAGTAGAGCAAAATTTTGCTTTACTATCCACCAGACTTTGTCCCATAGCAATTTGTCTATTACAGTATTCATGCAGAATTCCTTTGATTTAGATAGAAAAACATTTACTCACAAAAAGTTCCCTTAAAAATCTAAATGTTTATTTACACAAATATACTGCTCAATTCCTAGCGTTCCTTTGCTTATCAGTAATTTGCAGCAACTAGCAGGTGGTCTTCTGGAGTGAAAGAATTTAGATCAATTACAAAATGATTACTTAATGGGATGATCAGTGCGGTTGCCTTCTACATAGAATAAGAAGCCTAATTCTGCCTAACAATTTAGACTGTTTGTCATTTTCTCTTTTTATTTTTGAGATATGATAACTCTACTGTGTCACTAAGCCTTATGTTCAATATATTTATGTGTACACATATTTGTCATGATATCACATTTAAGTTGTCAATAAATTACATAAGACACATCTCTTACAGAACGTCCCATGCACTTGAAAAGTAATCGGATGGTTTCTTAGACTTCTCTATAATATTTAGTCTTTAAATCTTGCGACACCATTACTGGCTAGTGGGAGAGAGCATTGTCTACAGAAATTAACAGAGAATCAGAAAGCTTGTCCCCTGGCAATGCCATGGACTTGAGACATAATTGTGGACATTGAAAATTACCTCTCCTCCCACACTATCTACCTGCATTTATATTTTCTTCCTCAGTCTGCATATCCTATGTAGACAGTAACAGCTTTAAGGCAGGAATTTTCTCCTACTTGACAAAATTGATCAAAATTTTAGCTAATGCTTCTTAATATGAATGGCAGCATTAACAGCTTTCACATTTACTGCTACGTGGTGTACCATTCCTCATTTGCTGTAGTTCAGTTTATAAACATGCCCTCCATGTATGCTTAGAGAGCATGTACAACGTTTTAAAAATTCACGTAAGAAACAAGTTTATGCTGAGATTTCCTTAAAAAAAAAAACCACATGGCTTAAATCTCAATTTGGTCTTTAAGTCTTTTCGTGCCAAGTAAAATCCTGGTATATGCTTTGAATGATTTAAGTAACTTCTGTTTATTCATATGTAACCTCAATAAAAAGTAAAAGTCCTTGTCTTTAGATCAGCAACCACTCTCAGTTAATCAAATATTCTAACAAATATGTGGAATAGCCAACAAAATAATGAAGATCCACTAATTAGCAGAAATAACCAACAAATTTGAAATACCGGTTTGGCATAAAATCTTGTTTCAGACAGTTTTGCATGAAGGAAGAAACACAAACATTTTGCCTCTGGACATTGTATTTTCTTGTCTGTATGACAAGACAACAATAAGAATTGTGAAGTATGCCAGTGCTCTGCCTATATTAAATGTTTTAGACTGCATAACAATTAGAGAACAGGTTGCCTACAAAACAGACAATTTGAAAAAAAATGAGTGAAAGGAAATTGCAAGTATGTCAGTAATTGTATTTAGAAAAATTATTCTTTAAAAATATGGTAGGTTTTCATTAGGCTATTTGAATTGAATAATATCAGATTCCAAGCCTTTTGCATCATGCCTTAACATACAGGATCATGTCGCATCAATTATATTGCAGATTACCCCAAATTAATTAAAAAACAAGAGTTTTTTTTTTCCATTCACTTCAATATTCTGATTTCTTAGACTGGGCATATAATAGCTCTTAATGATGCTTATAGCTTGATGGCCTGAGAAAATAATGTGATAGAAGAGCTATGGTTTAGTTCAATTTCTCTGCCCTCTGTGTACTTCACATCTGGATGCCCACCGCCAGTTCTGCACATACTAAAATTCACCTTTTCTCACTTGGTAACAACAGTCTATTGCATGTAAGTCGTTCTCTCAGGAAGGGAAACTTAGATAATATGGTTTCTGGATTTAAACCAGCAAATGAGTAGGGCACTCTGAACTGCTAAGAAATATCTTTTGCTGGTTCTACCTACAACTGGGCTCCCTGCCTCCAGTGATCCTCTCTGAGTCAGTCTTTTATTTCACTACATTCCCTCTCATTGAGGCGATCCAACAGCAACGCGCAGCACATCAAGTTGAAATACAAACCCTCAGCTTTGCTTCTACTCACCAGGGGCTGGGTGCGTAACAGTTATCGAGCTCAGACCCTGAAACAAGAAAAGGGTTTTCTTATGTTGCTCCTAATGATTCCTCCGGTTAATTCAGGAATGGCATTGCTAGTCTCCAGGGAGAGCTACACTTACTTTTTCTTAGCTGCTGGCATGACTGCTGTAAAATAAAGCTTTGAAAGAAATTATGCAAGGGAAATCTTTACACTAACAGAGAGGCCTCAAGAAAAATGAAAGTTATATATTACTCCATATCACTACAGGTGCTCCTCAGGGATCACCAAGAGGCTGCTCATATACATAAATGTTTGCTTAAATGTCTTTAGGAAAATTATCTACATTTATTTTCAATGTCATATGCCCCACACATTGCTTTCAAATAATAGTTACCTTTAAACAGTACCTAAAATACTTATTGCAGCAAATAATTTCTGTAATGAAGCTGAGTGCTTCACATCCAGATTAAATTGTACAGCATCAACATCCTTGGCTTTGGCCAGGAAAAACTAAACAAAACCAAACCAAATCAAAAAACCCCACAACAACAAAAACCCCAAAACAAACCACCAAAAACCAAAGACCCTCAGCTGTGAAGTCCTTAGTCTGTTGCACACTAGATGTTATGTGCTCCTTTTCTCCTTTCATTTTACTAGAATAGGAAAAAAGACAACTTTAAAACAGACCTTTCAATAAACAAAATTTATGCAAACTCTCTCCCATTTTCACATGAAAACTAATTTTTCTTGTGATTACCGTGAAAGTGTATTTTTTACAGTCTAAAAATAGAGTTTCCATCAGCTAAAAAGTCAGCCTTTCTCAGATGTAGTTCAGTTCATGACGTATCACTCCAGCTCCAGAGATCTTACTGGAAGCCTGCAGACACTAAAGGAATTAGTCCCAAACCATTTCTCATTTTAATGCAAAATTATTTTTAAAGGTTTTCATTACATGAATTCTTGCAAAACTGAGGAACATCATATCAGGACCTGGAAACAATAAATACACCCTTTCACTTTCCTGGGCGAAAGGCAACACATTCTGTCACTTTTGGGAAGTCACTACTATCTGATAGCTTTTCTGTGGCCTACGGGAAATATGTTTGTCAAGTTCAAAAAGGACAAACTTTTAGCAAAAAAACACAATCACAATTGGCACTAATTGGTAGTTAAATTGACAAGTGGAACTGAAGCATCCTGACAGCACCAGAGGTGGGCCCTACAGGTAGAAATTGAAAACCACTTACTAAAGCAATGTTGGAAAGACTAAATGATCATAGGGCATCTGCAGAATATCATGTGGAAAGCCCTACTTAATTTTTCATACTGTCACTTCAGCGTTTTGTATGTATGCTTGGAAAACATTTCAATTCATTGAGAGAAAGATAAAGTGTTTGGATCAATATATTGAACAAAAGTACACAAGCTTCTAATTCTTCACAAACAAAAAAAATTCCCAATGTCAGCTACTTTTTTCAGAAGATTAGAAATCTTTGTGGCTTTAAGAAAAATACGACAAGGAAATTGGAACGAATAATGTTAAAGTAACATCAGGGGATCCAAATGCCTAAGCCTATACAGTGTAATCATGTCCACCATATATACTATTCCTTTTAAAAAAAAAAATCAAAAACCAAACAAAGAAAAAAAACCAAACAAAACCCCAACCCAACTCTTTGAAGTTATTCTACACTTATTGTCTATGAAGTCTAAAATTTAAGATGCAAATCACATCACAGAGGTGTTCCTGCTTTAGTAAAGAAAATACAGATGGCTCAAAAGGTGCCTGGTGTTTTGCAGATTGACCCTTTACTATGCAGAATTCATAAGTAACTTGACATAATAATGCATTCCTTTAAGTGCTTTCTAGATTAGTGACCCATACTGCTATGTGCCACTTTTTTACTGTATTGCTTTAATAGTGTGAGGCAGAGAGACAGAAAGCATCTGATGAAAAGCCTCTTTGAAGTTATTACCAGTCCAGTTGTATCAGCTGATAAACAAGTGTTTTAAGTTGTGACTCTACTTAAATTGTGTTCGTATCATGCCCCCAGACTGGAGATGAGGGAGCATGAAAGTGTTTAACCTTACTCAGTAATGCTCCCAGAAATATCCAGAAATGAGATTGCAGAGTCTGAAGATATATCTTTTTTGTTAACTCCAAGAGAAATCAGTAAAACGATTTTTAAACTACCTTAGAAAATGTAGACATTGTGGGCTCACTTCAGTCAAATTGTCCTTCTTTAAATGTATACATTCCAAGAAGAAATTTTTTGGAATTTGTACTCAGTTAAAAAGAAACAAATTAAAGTTGTGCAGACTCAGGGTTATTAGTTTAAAATCCATTGCTTTTATCAGGCTTCTATAAAATGTTGTATACTATATTTACTGTCTTTGCAGAAATAATTAAGAAGAGTTTTCTCAGAGCTACTTATACTCCTGCTTACTAAGGTGATTTAGACCATGTAAGCTCGAGCATTCTATGAAGTACACATTCATATTCTCCTTCAGAAGCGCACAAAAGGCAGGGGGAATTACTATTTTCTATAAAGAATACAGTAGCAAAATAAATGATACATTTCAGCTTCTGGGAGTTTATTAAACATAAGTAGGAAAATTAGTGTATAATTACGGTTGCAAAACAACAACAAAAATCTAAGGCTCAGAAAGCAATGTTGACTTTGCAACATTTCAGATAGTGAATATTTTATGGCAGGCATTTAAATCAGACAGCAAAACATACAAGTATATATTAGAAGGAAAAGAGGAGAACCTATACAAGATGATGTTCTGATTTCTGTTGTTCTAACTGTGAGAACTCTAACAATGCATTAACGTAGGACCATGTTATACCTTCTGAAACCTGTGCTAGGGCTGTACTACACCTATATTTCACAATGATTTCTTCCATTCAGGGAAACAGCATGTAATTGATGCCTGAAGTAATAAGAGACTTAGTTATATACGTTTCTGGTTTGTATCACTTCAGTACAACAGTATTTTCAGGAAGCCATTATAATCACAAGCTCAATGCAGGAATACGAAGTAAAACATACAGAAAGATCTTGTTTAATTAAAAACTTGTTTACTTTGCATGTATGTATCACTTGTGCTTCAACAGAACTATTTATAATTTTAAACAAGTAAGATTTTACCATTTCCTTGTTAAGAGATAAAATGTGTGTTGGCAATGAAATCAAGGATTTCATAAAGCATGTATAATGTAGAACGTACAGCTTGAAGCTATTTATAAGTGCTCTCTGCATTTCCAGGTTCGTTTTTTACACTAGCGCAGCCTGAAGCACTTAACTGTGAAAACATGATGCCTCTCTACTGCTCCTCCTACAGGAAAATTATTTCTCCTCTAAAGGCCTGAACCTAAGCCCCATACATCAAGGGAAAAAAACCTCCATTGCTCTAAAAAGCAGAAGTTTCCCAGCTCGTTCATCCTGCAAGCCATACACCCCCCCCCCCGCATTTAACAGAGTGAAGACATACACCCTGTGTAAGTCAGAAGCAAGGAAGAAAAACTCCGCAGTCACGGACTGAAAATGTCCACCTGAGACTCCACTGCACTATAGAGCTGACCTGACCATATTCTTTCTGAGCCTCAGTGACTCAGTTTGATTTGTTTCCTCCCCTGTCCAGGCTTTTCAGAGCAACTTCTCTAGAGCTGGCACAGCTCTTCTACCGACCACACGCCACAGCCGTGCCACAGGCGCTGTACATGCGACACAGGTGCTGGTATTCCCCAGCCAGCTCGTTTTACAAACCTCTCATCACAGAGGCTGTGTGCAAAACATGCAATATATTATTACCTTAGGACGAGAAACAGGTAAATCCCCAAAAGTCTGGGGAAGGTTCTGGGAGAAACTGGGGAGTACTGCCAGAGCAGTGATACCACAGAAGCAGCACCGATCTGACTGCTAGTGGTGTTTTGTCTCTGGACCTAAATGTCGATTCACTTAGTGTAAGTCAGGACATAGAAAAGATAAACAAAGAAATAAACAAACTTTTGTCACTTTCATTCTATTTTGTTTTCTCCATGCATTGTACCTACAAACTGTTAGCACATTAACTATCCCAGGTTTTTTGCTTAAAAACATCTCTTAAACCAGGTCCTATCCCATTCGAAACATCACAAATAACACATGCTCCATAAAACAGGAGCTACAATCATATACCCCAAACCCAGTTTCCTAATGCTTTTTAACTCTATGATCTATTTCACTGTGAATTCAGCGGCTGTCTCCTGTGAAAGAACAGTGGCATTTGCTACACCACAGATTTCACAGCACATCTGCCGTGGTGCTGTAAATGCATGCAGAGGAGACCGAGAAAATGCAGCAGTGTATATCAAGTAAAAGTTCTATCTAACTAATCAAGTCCACAGGGACAGGATGCAGTGTCACAAGACATATCACTCTACACTTGAATGAGGTTGTCAGCCACTGGGAGGACTGCAAACTGCTGACGGCAGTACGCAGTACACGGAGTCTTCCAACGAAGACACAGCAACTTGTAAAGGACATACCTGCTGCTATGGATGAAGCGAAAAAAAGAAGAAATGAAGTATGAAAGGGTATTTGTAGATCTATCTTTCTGTATCGCATCGCCGTGAACAAAACCAAACTTACTCGAAGTATGTCACATAAACACGAGAAACCTACAATGTAACCTTTTTCAAAACGCATATATACATTTCTACATGTACAGATCAAAACAATATGGAATTTATTACAATACCACGTGCCAAAATAAATACAATATTAATACAGACAAAGAAGAAAAACTAGAAATGTTTATAGCATTTTATAGAGAAACCTCAAATTCAGAACTCACCCTAAAAGATAAGCATTCATACACTTTTTTACAGGTGTGTGAACTCAAGTAGAGCTGCTTATTTTAAGTTCGAGCTTGATCCTACTGAATATAACGACGAAAATTGACATTACAAGTGCATATTGTTCAAACTCACTGTAAGAAGTTCAAGAATGAAAGCGAAAGATGTCCTCCTGTCCTTTGAGTCACTGAAGAAAACCATCACGCTTCAGGAAGTCACATTAAATCCTCCTATTAGTCTCATCCAAGATTCTTTCATTTATTAGAGCAAATATATTGGGAAGGCATTTATTAATAGATATTCATGCAGAACGGCAATGAATAAGTACCTTTGAAGAGTGTGCAGTTGTATCGCAACACTTAAAATTCTGAAGAAGGGTCTTTATGCCTAGAAGCTGTTCCTCCTGGAAAAACTGAGCAGCCTAAGAAAAGGTATCACCTATCTCTGTAAATCCTGTCTTGTTAAACTTTCTCTGACCTTCAGAAACTTTGGTATGACATCTTTTTAACTAATAGAATGAATGCATAGGCTCTATATTCAGGCTTTCATGTAGAAAGTGATTTGTATTCTGTTTATTGTAATTAATCTCAATTTTCAGTTTTACTTTGCTGATTCACGTTTCAATTCCATTAGAATCAAATTCTTCTACTCAGTGCCTTTCCATCCACTGACAAGAAAAACATTATTTAAGTATCAATATTATCCTGAGCAGTTCTTAAGGGCTGAATTTTCAGTGGGCTTTAAAGGTAGATTTGAGAATATACATCAAATTCTGCTTGTGTGCATATCATTTCTGTTTGTGCAAAAACTTATTTTTGTGTTTACTATCTAGAGCACCTAATTACATGTTTGTACAAATCATATATGACTATGAAGAGTACCACGTACATTCTACAACAGTGTAGAAAGAGACAAAAACTGCAATCAAAACCTACCTAATTAGATTTGCTTCAAGAATGTTCCCTTTGAAGCAATTATCTGTCAAAATATAAATTTGTTCAGAGGTTATACTAATACTTTGAACATGTAAAAAGCACACACAAGCAACACTGCCTCTATAATGGCACGAAAGCACACTGAGGTCCAGAAAACACAGCTAATAGGTGGCATAAATATTTGATATTATTCTCTCCGCAATAGCAAGCCTCTCTACATTAATTCACTATATCATATTTTCCAGAGTGCCCTTCATTCAAAGTCTGGCAAAAAAAAAAAAAAAAAAATCAAGGTAAGTCGTAAGGCAGAAAAATAGTTGATAAAAGAAAGTCACAGAATGAAAGAGATACCCCAAGTTTGCAAATCCTTTAGCAGGGGGCAAAACGGAAAGGTTGGAAGAAGAATATAAGTAGCGAAGAGATGAGGAGGAACTCAGTAAATGCAAATCTACTGTGAGTTTTGAAAAGGAGGTTATTTTTAAATTGCAAGGGATAAGAAACCAACGAGGGTGACAGAGGACAAATCTTACCCCAACATCACGGAGGAGAGCATTTTGCTTGTGACATTCTGTATACCTTTAAGTTTTGGGAAGAAGGATTGCCAAGAACTATAATTGAGAGAGTTGCTGCTTTATAGTCAGGAATGATTAAGAGCAGCTCTGAAAGATGTGGAGTACTTCTGTTCCCACTGACTACAGCAGAGTTTGAAAGTGCCCATAGTACTTGTAAATCTTAGGAAAAAAAAAAAAGTCAGAAATACGGATGATTTTTCTAGAGAGTGCAAAAATACAGACAAGAATTACAAGACTATTTAAAGCCATTTTCACGAATAAAACAAGGATTTATCCCTATGGGAGCAAATTTCACTTTTTGCTCGTTTCCATCAATGTCATGCAGTGTTTTAATTATGCAGCATTTGCAACAAATAGATTGTCACAGCATTTAGAGTAGCTAATTCCATCCAAAATGCCAGCAGAAGATCGGATAATGTCTTTATTTGGTTGGCTTAGTTTAACCCACCCGCTTCTATTCACTAATGACTTGAACAATTCAGGATGTTATATCCACCAAAAATTAATATTGTAGAAATATTAAGACTTCGAGTCACCTTGAATATCAAAGTATTACAAAGTAGAAACTCAGGATTCTCCCCAGTTACTCAAAAGCAACTCAAAATTAGAAGTTTGACCAAAGTATTCTAGAAAGAAAAGGCTGGATAAAATACTTTGCTATCTGAAATAAGCATATTGCTCTCTCTCTGAAACGGAGCTATGTTACTAGACACGGGAAAACAAATGAGAACAGATACACAACACCCAATATAAACATGAAGCAACAGAGTGATCAAAAGTCACTGGATATAAAGCTCATTACAACTCCTGACCCTAAATTTTGACTGGAAAGTGGCTATACTAGGGAAGATTTAGGAATGTCTTTGATGTGTGCTCTCCTCAATAGCTAGCGACAGTCCCTATAATATACTGTCTACTATTCACTTACCCAGAGAATTTCGAAAATTATCATGAAATTAACTGGAATCTATAATTTCTGTTCTCTAGATATTTAAATTAAATTTCAATAGCCAGGTAACATGACAATAATGTACCTGCTTATTCAAAGGGAACTGAACTTTTGTGATAAGCAATCAAGGTATTTATAACTGCTGACTATAGGCCAAACATACATATAGGAACAGAAAATTCTTTTCTAATAATTCTTCTAAAGATAATTCATTCCTGATGACTGCAGATGGACCATGATCTCTTTTCAGAGAAAGTGCAAGGCTGATTCACTGACTAGGGGTAATGCACTGAGCTACAGAATAACCTAATGCATGGCAACAATCAAAGGTTTAAGGTAACAGGCATGCCAGGGCATGTCAGAAAACGTGATAATTTTCCTTGTGTTGTCTTCCTAACTTTCAAAGTAACTTACAAAACCTGTGGCAACAATGTTATTTCATACGCGTGCGTATCAGGACCTCTCTATAAACTAGTACCTTGTAATTTGCTGTACATACCACACTTTCCTTTTTGTTTTTAAAAATTCTCAGCGCATAGATAACTTCTGTGTATTGAGGCTGCAAATAGGAAATGACCTATAGGTGTAACAACCTTTCTGAATGAATGAATAGGAACGTATTTTGAATGAACCTATTACAAAAAGCTGCTTTGGTGAAAATCTTCAGCTGACAGAAGCAAAGAGTAGTGACTAACAATATTAAAGAAAGGATGCGTACATGCTTGTATATTTTTGTCAAATGAGATACGTATAATTTTGTTGTAAATAGCAGGTTAGCTAACCAGGAAACCCTATCCTTAAAATGAGGTACATTTAAAGCACAAACCTATGGTTATTTCAGAGTAACAGAGCACTTAATGCTTAATTTGAATTTCTTAGAAGAATCTACATAACCGAAGACCTTCGCATGCTAAACATTTACATACTCAGAGGAAAAAAAAAAAAAATCTTTCCTTACCCGGCCAACTAGTATTGGTTCAGGTCCAGAAAATTCTTCTAATACAAACATTTGATTCCAAACCCAGCCTCTCTTGGAACGGTTCAAAACTCTTTGTTCTTCAGTTAGCCTTTTTAGTCCTGTACTGGGTCCACTTGGTAGCACTTGAGATTGATTCATTGGAGCCATATAAATGGAAGGAAGGACAGTAATCCATAATATTATTAATGGAGTCCATGTATCCATAAGCATTTCCGTTAGTCTTTCCGGCATTGTACCACAGGCTATGCAAATCACCACAGAAATGAAATTATTATTTTGCTTTCCTCCAGACTGTAGCAATCCAATTCATCATGCAGTACAGTACATTTACTTACAGCTCCTCCATGTGTTTACAGCACAGTCAATGTAAAAATAGTTTAAGATTATAAAAACATGATCCATTGAGTTTTCCAGTCACTAAAGGTTCCTGGTGGGGAGGAGAAAAAAAAAAAAAAGGTCAAATCAGTGACTAAAGAGCTTAGGAAAGCATTCTGAAAGATCTTATTTACTTTTGCATCATGAAGAAGCCATATTGGGTTTCAAATTTGTAGTAGATAATACTAGTGCATATTAAATGGGTTAAAAAAAAAATCAAGTGATTCTGTGAATTCTTTCATAACTTGAAATAGAGAAAAGACCCAGATAAATGATTATACACACTCAGGAAAATATTTTACTTGCAGTTTGTCTTAGGGTCTGAAGAAGCTCCTGGCCTTCTTGCTAGCCTGTATTTTTTATGTAATCAACTATAAACATTTAGCATGTCAAATAATAAAAGTCAAACAAAATAATGTTCTCGCATACAGACTTACTTTCCTTTCCTCCACAAGAAAAAAAAAAAAAAATTAATTCTAGTAAGTGTACGAGGCTCCAGCAGCACATTCTCACCTAGCTGCAGCAGCACGCAGCTCAGCAAAACCTTCACAGTCCAGCAGAGGAACAAGACTAGTAAGTCCACTGTGAAATCTATGATCCCCAAACCAGACGACTACCAGAACCTAAGCAAGCTCATTTATGCACATCTGCACTACAGGACTCCCAGTGTCACTTTCACAGAAAACACAGATTTTATTTCAAAGACATTTTCCTTGACGGACACTCGAGAGTATTTTGTCTGTCTTTCCCCACACACCCTTTCATGCATTAGAAGTCCTCGTCAGGTTTCTTCTCAGCGTAAATATTCCTTGAAATGGACAAGTTAACATAGTAGGGCTCGCTAATGCCTCAGTGATTGGCAAAACCTGAAATGCAGCCATAAATCACTTACAAAGATAGATGGGACATGGCTCAGGGAGAAGGGCTGCATTACAGTTACTCTAATGAGGCTGGAGCTTTGTAAAAAGATTCCTGATACATTTTCATTGACTGATTCATATCCAAACAATCTCATCAGAAACCACTATACACAACATAGGTAGAAATGTCTGTTCTTAAGCTTACACTATCCCTTAGGCTGGTTGTTCTTCCACTTTAAAAAGAATTTCTAGTGTTGCATGTCTATGAAAATCTTCAGGGTTTTAGTTTTTTTTGGGTGGGGTGGGTGGGTTTGGTTTTTTACTTAGGGTCATACACACTCATGGAAGAAAATATCTGAAAACATGAATAACACCAGTAAGAGCCAGCTGTCATTTAGAAAGTGAACAATGTAAAAAGTAATTTTTTTTTTTAAACTTCAGTAATTGCCAAAGCAACTGTGAAATCTGTTGCATGAAAATCTGAAACTGTGAGAAACCTGTCTTGTTAAACGGGGAGAAGAGCTGTTATCAAACTAAAACTCAATATCTCAAGTAGCATGGAAGAATGGTAAACTAATAGCACAGTGCTTTGACAATGCATCAAGAATGAGGTGAATACCCATTACAGAAGTAACCGCGTGGCTTAGAAACGTCGTTTAGGCTTCATTGCCGACTGAGATGGAAAGAAAGGAATCAGAGAATATAATGTGCGCTTGCAATGAAATTTAGGGAAAAATATGAGGGAAGCAACAGAAGCCTTCCTCTCAGCATTCTGTCAATCCCACAAAAGGGAAAAGCACGAGGAGCAAACAGTGTGATTGCTTGATGGGAAGGGTCTGTCAAGTCACCCTCTGAAAACCCTCTTCGGTCTAGGGAATTAAATGGAGGTTACCGCTGCAGCTTTCTGGTACGTGTTAAAAAAGCAAAATTTCCTGGGGTATGTTTGGTGGTAGAAGCTATCAAAAGAGAGAAACAACTAAACTCTAAATGAAAGCAGTAAAGTTTGCTTGTGTGGGATCCTTGTGCATATGTGAGTGGACTTACGGGTGCATGTATCAGCCAGGGAATAGATTTTTCTGATTCCTTCAGTGGAGCAAGAATTGAAACACAGGAAAAAATAGAACCACTATAAAACAGAGTAATAAACATAATCTTCAAACAATATCCAGAATTAAATTCAAAACTGGGAGTGTAAACTGAAAATCCAACTTGAGATTCCTTTTCTGTAGCCGAGAGTTTTCAGTGTTTATATAGGAAGTGATTTTTGACCCAGAAATAGAGCCCTACCAGAAACAGAACAGTATGTTACACCTTTGTCGAAGAAAGCCTTAAAAAGAACCCAAGTGGGCTATGACTGACTGACTTACTCTTCCAGTACAAATCACTATAGTTCTTTTTACTCACAGCACCAAAGAATAAAAAAGTAAAGCACTTCTTTTTATAGTCAAGAAGCCTTTTGAAAACAATTCTAATTAATCTACACAGGCTGCCTTCTAAAAGAAATTAAATAAATGAGATAAAAATAATATGATTCTCACAGAAACATTTTTGTTTGAAGAAAGAACAGGATATTTGTTTTTCAGACTGCCACTCTGAATCCTTGGCAAGCATGAAGTTCATTTCAGCGCATCCCTCCTCAGTTCCTCCCCCAGACTTCCTGCCTGTTACTCTTCATTTACTCCAATCAAATTTAGGTCCTATCCACTAGCACTAATGCTTAAGATTCACGGTGACTGGATCGTCCTCACAGTAGCTCCCTATTCAGCAATACCTTAAGGCAAACAAGAGTCAAAAGCACACAAAAAATATCAGGAATGCACATATCACGTCATGAAACGTAACTCACGGAAATAACCCAGTGAACAGTACAGTTACACAAGCTCAACAAACACCAAATTGCGAGATGCTCAAGTACCAAGAGGAAAGTTAGGCAAGCGTGAGGCAGCGCAGGGTGAAGAAAAAAATCTGATGGGGCTTTTACATGTTTCTGTGTACTGCAGGGGAATACAATCAGGGTGTAACAGTAGAGCTGGATAAATTTATCTGCAGTTCAACCTAGACTGCTGGAGCCTTTTGAGATTTATTTGAGAAACAGACTCTCATTTGGGATTCACTGCTCTAACAGTGAACCGTGGCATTTACTTCGTGCAATGCATGGAGATTGTACTGTCCCCAAACTTCTTTTCCAAATTTGGAAATTAATTTTCTTCTCTATTCCTGAGATCAGATCACCATGTATACGGTTGGGAGCTGATGAAAGGCATTATTAAATACTTGTCTCTACAATTTTCATATTGGCTAATATAAAAATCAAGAAACGCCTGGTAGTTAAATTATAATCCTCTGGATTAGATGTGTAGGAGAAACCGATACAGCTACTGAATCAGGTTACTATAATGATATTAAAAAGCCACATGTAAAGAGAAATCTGGCAATTGACGAAGACTGGTAGGTGAGGCACAGCAGCATTTTCCCTTCATATATTATGCCAGGGCCTAAAGAAGTGGTGAGTATGGAATGACAGCAAAACTATTCCAGTGAAGCCAGAACTACTCTTTGCTAAGCAACCAAAAGAGGACAAGCACGCGGCCCTTAAAGAGTGTATTTCCACTCTCAAAGATTTTGTTGATAAGAGCATAATTTTTACTTTGAATTTCCATGTATTCAAATGGCCCTGGGCTGTTTTCTTTAACAAAACTTCTCTGTTCTTCTAAGAGGTTTCCCTGTGCAGTGTATGATACATACACAACCACACACACAACTCCAACCCAGCAAAGCTGTTGACAAAACAGCTTTAGTTCTTCATTCATCCTTGAAAGGGGAAAGTGATATTTAAAATATAAAGAATTTCTTTAATATAGCTAATAGATGAAAGGAAATGTGACGCTATGTCAGGCAGCAGAGATTCAGTTAACTGTCTTATGTTTCAAAAACATAAGACTGTGTTCACAAATTTGGTTCTTCATGCACAACCTAGAGAGGAATACAGATAGAGGTGAGTAGTTTGTTTTCCACTTACTGTATGTGCTAATACAGTTTTAGAAAAATATTATTCTATTAATAGGCACAGGCACCTTGGAGCACTACTCGTACAACTCTAGGCCACAGAGTGCATAAGTTTGATACAAGTACAACACAAAAAGTGAGCACAATGAAGTAGAAATTTATAAGCTAACACTAGAACATAACGAGCATGCCAACTTCAGAAATTAATCTAATATACATTACAACCTCTTTTGGAACCTAAAATCTAAGTAAGTTACTTGTTTGAGTTAACTGCCTGCATGAAGTTAGAGGCAGGTATAACCGTAGATAGTTATAGTAGATATACTAACTGATGACAGCTCTTATTTTGTATATGAGTGGTGGAAATCTTTATGATGGTTGGCATCTCTGATGTAACTAATTTTACTACAATTATTTTAGATTCATCTTGTAGCTTTAAAAGGTGAACACTGGAATGCAGTAGATTTGTTAAAAACATTAATCATGTTAATAAAAGTAGTTCAATATATAAACTTCTTATTGAAAAAGCAGAAAAGTAAGATAATAAAAAGCTTAAAAAAATCAATTTATTTTTAGGTTTTAAACCACAGAATACCTATCTGGTCAAGTAAACCACTTTATTACAATGCTAGCACATTGATTTACACCATGATCTAAGTTTAAAAGATTTTAGATTTCTTCACATAAGAGACATGGAGGATTGTCTTAACAATTGCAACAAAGGTTTTCTTTGTTTCCTTCTGCGTTTACCTTACCATTTGTCGTGACAATATGCAACAGCTAAGCTCTTTGATCTCACTATTTCATTAGGGTGGATTTTATCAGTTCCTAAACAACTGTTATTACAGCAAAAACAACCTTGAAGTACTGGTTTGTTTAACCAAGTTACACTAGAGATGTCAGACAAAAGTTGGTGATCTTTACCTAAAGCAGGTTTTTTCTGTTAGAATTTTCAGGATCTTTCATATTTTGTACATTAAACGACCCCCTTAGCATGCATTCGGAAGACTGATACCAAACTGTCACAATGTGAGGAGGTAACAGATACATAAAGGCAATGGAGTTCTAGTAAAAACATTTCAGATATCTTTATGCAGAATCTTTACCTTTGATGCTAATTCAATATAAGCAAATCTGCATTACAATATAAGCAGCCTAGAATAATTGATGAGAGGCCTTTATTTACAGATCACCTAGAGACTTCCAACTAGCACCGTGCGACAGCAGGCAGATAGCCTGTGCATTTTGCATGCTTCCTTTGCAGCCTTGAAATTCCATCCGACCCACATGGGCTTTTGTGTCCAGAAGAATGAATTTAATTTAATTTCTGCCAGAAATGAAGATCCTTGTTCCTGCAAAACAACTGTGGGTAACAGTTTCAACATAGGCTAGGAGAATAAAATAGGAAGATTAATCAGGTGTCCTTGACAAAAATTTACATCTTGTGACTTCCTTATCTGAAATTCATTAAGCAACAACAAGTTTCTCTTTATGCTATCACAGGTTTCCCACAGCTCATGATCAGGTATTGTGTTTCCCACGTCAGTAGGTCTGCAAACTTGGGATCCATTTTGACAACCTGGACACAGGTATAGGTATTTTGTACCTTTTAGTGTTTCCCTGTTAACATCTGAGCAAATTTCTTGCTATTGTTCAAATTACAATTTTTTTTATCTCTGCCCATTTCTCTCCTTCCTGTTTTTTTTTTCTCCCACAGGAGCTAGAGTATCTTTTTTTTTTTTTTTTTTTTTTTTTTTTCTTCACACTTCTTTTCCTGTTCCTTAAGCTCTTTAAGTTTCCTCTTACTACTGCAGGTATTGGCTACACTACCACTTATGTTCCTAGTCCTATTTATCAAGGATTCAGACAGGGTCCTTTTCCGTCAATAGCAGCAACATGATGCAAAGCCTTCCCACCGTGGGAAGCACAATTATCTTTCCTTCATTGATCCTCTTTTGGCAGCACAATAGAGCCTTAAGTTTTCAATAGTAAAAGTATAAGACCTTAGCACTACTGTCTCACTTGTAGGAATAATTCCTACTCATAGCAGAACCGTGTCAAGGATTTTAATTTGCCATTAAAGCAGAATAAATCGAAGTCCATCAGAACAGAACTATCAAGACACCATAACCAACAAATAATCATGTTGTCCTTGCCTGTATAACTTTGCTACATACTCATCCTGTTTCCAGTATATATCCATTATATCGTACCTGAACTTGATTTTAAATTACCTTGGATTCTCATGCATTGTCATGTTTCCAGTGCAAAGGAGTAAGTATTTCTCACCATAAATAATAACTATTATTTCTCAGTGGATTACTTTTGTGTAAAGATTACTCACGTACCCCCAAAAAATTAAAAATAAAAAGCAATTCTCCACCTTACTGTGAGATGAAGAGGGACTGAGGCTGTAATCAGACACGCTCCTATGGCAGTAGCTAGGATCATGCTTACAGTGCCCACTGCGAAGTGCCACTTGTATGCCCTGCCTAGACCTTACTGCCTCTCTCATCTGCTGGCATAACTGAATGTGTAGTCACTCCCTAACCCAGTTCTGTCAAAACGATCTTGTTAACTTAAACGCTTTTAATAGTAAGGTGTTTTTTAAACCAAATCATTTTGACAGAGCTGGGTTAGGCCATTGCTCATGCTGTTCTTCCACCAAGAGCAATTTTAATTTGAGAGGTTCGTGTCCCTCCCCCTGCAACATGCAAGCTACGTTTCCAACAATTCTTCTCCATTCTCATTTCCTTATTCACTGCAGTTTACTATCCCTGCAGTTGTGCTATTTGCAACACTGTAAACTAGATCAGTGAAATGTGGGTTTAAAAAAAAATTGCAACAAATCCTTGTTTCAAGAAGTCTTTTCCTTCAAGTTTATAACCCAGATCATCGCACTGATCCAGTTTCCAGCATGGCTGCACAAGCTGTTGCATCAGCACAACTAAAAAGCCCATAAACTACAGGACAACAACAAAGAAGTTTTGAAAACAGCTGTGCTGCCAAAGAGCCTATGAAGTTTGACTACACACTTTAGAGAACAGTCAAATAGCTGAATCGACAAAAATGAGTGGAGGATAACTTCTGGAAAATAGGAGAGAACAAACAATTAGGAACAGTGAAACTACTTAAGTAAAACTCTGATGGACTCTTAGTATACAACCATGGCAATCTGATGCAGCTCTGTCCATTGCTGCTGGCTGATTTTAGGGATGGAAACCTCTCCCACCACCTCAGCTGCAGCCAGGCAGCAGTCAGGTGTGCTCTTCCAAGAACAGTTTCCGTCAGGAGGGGAACTCCCAGTGATCCTGACCACGAGCAGCACACACCACCACACAGTGGAGAAGGGCTGAAAACGGCAGTGAGCCAGCAGCTGGATTCTGGGCCATGCGTGTTCTAGGCACTGCCCCAGATCATAATTATACTTTGTAGCTGCTCTAAATTTCACCGACTAACAGTGATTTTAAGAGACTGCTATGTCACCTGGAGTTAACTGTAACATAGAAAAGCATTATCCACACGTCCTTTCCTTTGGCCAAGCACCTGAAATTTCAGAGGAAGGAAAATGAGATGGGAAATGTTATCCTAACGCTGCTACAGCAGCAGAGTGACATACACTTGAAGCATACTTTGTGCTGTCAGAGATGTGCAGGAGAGGATCTTGCCAATACAAGCGCGAATCAATTGTGGAAGCTTATTTTGGTATATTACATATTTGCTTATGGCTGCCTGGAGAATCCAAGGCAGCTATCTAAAGAATTATTTATTTCAGTATCAATAGCAACAGACACTACCTCTCTCTTTCTTTTAGTCGTAGGTGTTCTGTCCTACACGCGCACGCAGAGTAATTCAGTATGCAAAGATATGCCCCTTCCTTTTTTAAGCTTGGTCATGCATTGCTACTCTTGATCGTTAAAGACATCGGAACAGTTTTTTAGGTTATTGAGTTCTCAAGCTTGTGTCAAATGCTAAGGGACTGTTTCAAGCACAGTGTTCATCAGTCTTTGCATCGGACATGTGGCTGATGGAATCCATACATTTGCACTGAGGAAACATAGTCATGCAGAAATACACATGCAGGTATGGAAATGCAACAGTTTCTTCAGTATTTAGACCTTTAACATTTATTGGGGGATTTATTCATTTATCTGTAAGAGTATTATTAGCAAAAATAGGTTACTTTGATTTTAGGGGTCTGTTTCAGAGGCGGAGGGAAGGAAGGGTTAGAAAAGCTTTTCTAAGATAAATTCCTCTTCCTTAGTTTCCTTATTCTTCTGTTTTAACTAGGAAACACCATGACTGGTCTTCTGAAGCAGAGATGAGTTTGTTACAGGATATAAGTCATTACGCAACTTGAGTAATACTTTAGGATAACGAGAAAATTATATGTACATCACATTGAAATATAACTTCTTTAATTAAAGTAATATATTGTAACAAATTGTCTGTTACTCTTTGATTGCTTAACAGGATACTTTATGATATCAACAAACTCCATTTTATGTTAGTGACTACTGAAATATTTTTTATCCTTTTTGGCAAACATTCACTTTCAGGGAATTCTTTTTATTTTAAAAAAGAAAAGTGTGTCCTGGCCTTGTGATGTCATGCTTATTGCTTAACGTCTACTGGTATCAACAGA
This sequence comes from Tauraco erythrolophus, assembly GCF_009769465.1. Lineage (NCBI taxonomy): Eukaryota > Metazoa > Chordata > Aves > Musophagiformes > Musophagidae > Tauraco > Tauraco erythrolophus. The sequence goes on along the minus strand of NC_141479.1, from coordinate 14,688,801 downwards.
ATGTCTTATTGGGGATATTTTTGTTAGTCTTTGATAGTAAAATGAACATGGGCCAACTTTAAAGCTGCCAAGGCTCTGATACTTCATATATGAAGCTGTCGGTCTTTCCAGAAGTGCTCACTACTTTACAGAAACAGAATTACATTAAAAAAACCCATCAAATGTGTTGTTAGCATTTCCAAACTATTTTTTCTACTTACTATTACTTACATTGCGTGGTGCTCAGGAATTCCAGTCATGAATCCAACTGTGCTAGACATTGTACAGATACAGGACAAAAAGGCAGTATGTGCTCCACAGTTTGCAACTGGAGTAATATGACTTGTTTGATAGCGTTTCCTCTCCAACAAAATGAGTATCTACAACATTTTAGGGTTGGGGGCTTTTTTGTTATGGATACTTTTGGTGGTGTTTTTTCTTTTTCATGACAGCTGATACCAAAAGAATAAGCATTAAAACGACAACATAGCTATCTTAGATGTACCGTTCAACAAAAGCTATTTGCAAACTCCCCTTTCCACCTCTTATACCTAGAAAAGAAAAAAAGATTTGTTTTCAGGTTTACAGGAGTCATATACTCCACTGATGCACGTCAAAAGAGTTCACCTCACACTGTTGTGCTGAGAAGCCCATGATTTAGGCTCAAAGTGGAGAGGGAAAAGTCAAAATCTGTTTGAACAAACAAGGTGGTCCAGAAACTTCCACGTGACAAAACCAGTTGCAACTGCATTGTTTTCATTCTACAGTAAGAGGAAGACATGCACAGAAGTGATTTTTATTTTCTACAGCCCACTGATTAAAGTGATTTTCCTTTGACTACAATAGAGCTGCATTACATATAGATTTAATAGCTTCAGCTCATGCCAACCTCATCTCTCAAACCAATGCTCATTTTTATGAGGGTGCATTACATAATTTGAAGACCTATATCACTTTCAAAGGAGAGAGGGGGAAAAAAGGCAAGTTGTGCACAACATGAAGAGAGCTCATAAAAAGGCAAACAGATTGGCCTGTGACTGAGAATTAGGTGTTAACCATGCTCTGCCTAGGGCACCGTTTATCATGAGAGTTTCAGCAGCTGGAATGTGCTTATCCTGTACTTGCTGAAAAATGTTTAAATATTAATGGAGGACATAAATATCTTGCTTTCTGGGTTTCTTTTTCAGCGTGTTTTTTTTTTTTTAACATATACAACAGAGGTATCATTTTCAATGGTTTTCTTTAAAGGATATTAGGTATTCTCTACATAATTAAACAAAACAATCATTAAGGAAAAACTGACATGTTTTCCTGACATGTATTCAAACTAAGAATATAAAATTATGACTGGTCACCATGACATATTGAAAGTTGAATATAATTTCCAGCCATATACATAAATGTGTGTGTACATAAAGAAAATATAAAATCTTTAAAAAGTAAAAATGTGAACATAACTTGACTTTTCTAACTACATACAGTACTGCTGCAGTAAACCTGCTCAAATCTTTTTTGCTAAAAATATATGAAAATAGAAATGAAGTCTTTAATTTTGCATCGTTGAATTTGATGGCAGTTTTACCATCAACTTAAATGAGGAGTTTGGAAAGAATTAGGGTCCTCCAACATGAAACTTACTTCTTTTGCAGTTGCCAGGTTGAGGTTTTTGGTTTGGTGAGTGTTTGGCTTTTGTTTTTTTTGTTTGTGGGTTGTTGGTTTTGTGTGTGTGTGTGTGTGTCCCGACTTGCTTGTTGGTTATAACCTAACTTTTTGAAATGCTCAAAACATAAAACCCACAGGCTAGAATACAGAACTCAATCCAAACTTCAGCGACATTAAGTTCTGATGATCTGTTACTTAAAAGGCAATCATAGCTGTTACAGTCAATCCATAAGAGACGTTCCCATCTAAAGCGTTACTCAATTGCAAAACCCAACTAATGAATTGCACTACCTCTGAATGTGTACAGTCCATTTACGTTAGTATTTAGGGGCTTCAATATAATGATTTTAATATATATTAAAACCCCATAAAAATATGAAATAAACACATGTATATGATTACGATAATCAGTGACTGCAAAGCAAATGGATTTAAATGGTTATTTGAGTCCCTCAAATTAGGCTAAGCATTTCTTCCCACGAGTAAGCTGCTTTGAATCGAAGGTACACCAAATCAGACAACTGAACCTGTGAGCTAATGACTGCCAAGACTGACTGCTTTCATAATGTTTTGAACTCCCACATCCAGTTGCAAAGACCTGAGCAAGACACACTGAGAAAAACCTTTCTGAGCTTGCATGGCAGGGTACAGTAGATACTTCTCAGAGAAGGTTTCACTTATTCAGATTTAGGACTGGTTGACATTACTAATTTCAAATTCAAGCCAAGGTGCTGATCATTCTCAGTTTAAAATTACTTTCACAACATATGCCATGCTCAACACCTTGGAAAATCAATTCTATGAGTATTGTCATTGCAACTCATAGATAAAGGCTACTCTCATGACTAAGGCAGGTAGAAATCAATCTCTCGTCCAGAGTCAGATGATTTAAACTCTATCTGTTGATACTGAACTGGTTCAGAAGTCATCTTTCCTTTTCAGCTTGCACTTACCACTTCAGATATCATCACTATCCAAAGTTTCTGGGGAACAAGATTTTATTAATACAGTTGAAATGTCACTGTGTTGATGTTATTAACTTGGTTGACAAAATGAGAAATGTGCTGAATAGATTCTAGAACAAAGAGGTCTATCTTAAGGGGAGGAGAAATGTATATATACACACACATTTGAAGTCTCAGCCTGAATTGGACTTTATTTTGTTCTATTTCTATCTACTGCTTGAATAGTTATGTTCAGAAAGCTATGAAGTGAGCCACCTTTTCTATGGCAACAACAGTAAGAAAAATGTTGAGTTTCCATCATCTAATTTAATTCTATTGATGTGATCTTATGGTAGCAATGATGCTTAAAATGTACCACACTCAAAATACCTTAGCATTTCCCTCCCACTGAAAGAATTTAGATTGTATTATCTTAAACTCATAGTTGAAAGACTCTTATGACACAACTGCAGTGTACACAGTAAGCACACGATTGTCAGTATTAATAGTATATACAAAAGGTCAGGCTCTAATGATATAAAAATGGAAAATAGAATAGAAAAGGAATACTGCTAAGGTATACAATATCTTCTGGTTATTGGATATGCCATAAAAATACCTGTTTATACTATGTAGCATGAGCAGTTGCTTTTCGTTTCAGAGCATGCATAATCATCACTTACAGATAAGCAGCACCAAGAGCTTAAAGTACACATTCACATCTCCTTCTTGTTCATAAATTAAGAGGTCAGTATTTTTTCCCCTTGAAAGTCTCTCAGTTTTTGGAAATTATATTATCTGTATGTATCAAGGGTCAAGTGTGTGGGTTGCAGGCCTCTAATTTCAGTAAGTGGCTGAAAAAGTCCCAGCTAAAGCCTGTGGGGCACTTAGGTCTCCCGAAACGAAGATTTTAAAAGATGAAATCTGTGACTGTGAGAGAAGAAATAAAAAGAAAATTCAGGAAGCGCTGTTATAGACCTAAACCTATATCCATGGCTGATTGTTCTTACTTGTAACAGTTCTATATCCTGAATAAAAGACTAAAAAGTACATTTTGTCTAGAGAAGACAATGCAGCATATGCTAACAGTGACACAAATAAAGTGTCCAGGGATCAATTAATTTATTTGGTAAAGATGTAGTATTATTGGAAAAATTTTGAAGATTAAAAACGACAAAGAAAGTGAATTTAAATCTGATTGTGGGACTACTTCCCCCTTTAAAACTCTGTTTTCCACTTCAGTAGCAGGAGCTGATGGGAATGACTAAAGTATATTGAAAAAGCACGGAGCGACTTTGCCTAAGAGGGATCTCAGAGATTAAATTTTTCTTTTTTTTTTTTTTTTTTTTTTTAAATGAAAGGTGTAAAAGGAGTAGATGTCCTATGCAGGGATATTTCTTATTAAAACCAACTGCATTTGTTAAGCAGGCACATGTACTTCTTATTGACTTTTTTTACTATTGAAGAAAACATCTAAAGTTAGTTTCTTGGGTAACAGCCTGCTCAGTTAACAAATTGCTCACCTGTACATCTTAAGAACCAACTTTCATGAAATAGTTCCATCTCTGAGGACACTGAAGGCCCTCAGCTTACAACTAGGCACAGAAATCAAAGTTCTTTATAGCCAGGATACAAGTTTAAAAAACAAAAACAAAAAAAGGAGAGTTAATAAATAGCAAGCCTAGGAAGAAGCTAGGAGAAAGCTGAGCTCGTTCTATATGCAGTAAGGTAGAACAATAAGGCTGCATGGATGAAAACCTTAGACTAGAACATCACATAATCATCACTTCCCTTCCTAGGGTTTTCTGCCACAAATACTCATACAATTAGGCTGGGAGGTGACAGTAGAGAGAGCTTTTGGGTTTTTATGTTAGCACATTCTATAGGCGTGAAATCTGATAATTTCACAGGTATGCAAAATAGCAACTTCTTCTAGCTGCTTCATCATTTTATTTAAGACAGGTAAAACAAACACAAACGTGTGTTCTGAATGTATTTATTATTTACTGATATTTACTGAGAAGCCTATTGTGAAGTCTCTTCTTGATCGTAACAGTCTGGTATTGAACGTAGAGAAGGAATATCATTTATACAAAAGTACTACGTATTGCTCTTTATCCTTATTGCAGAGAAACTCTTGAAGAATTTCCAAAAGAGAATGAGTGAAGTTAAGAGGATTCTTTATCTATAGCTTTTGTAGTTATCAGCTCTGTTCTTTAATTGAAACTGAAGTGAGCAGCTGTTGGCTTCCCTTTATTAAGCACAAACGTGGTAGAATTGAAACAATAAACAGTTAATGTTATTTGATTTCTGACATTCAGCACCCCCCAAAAAACATCTGGCTGTGATACCCAGAGACATGAATGGCAAGCCGTTTACACAGTCAAGTTGGCTGCTTAGAGATATCAGCCTTTATGAAAGTTGTAGAAGCATTTATTCCTATTTTCGGAGGAAAGAAAGATAGAATCATTTGCGTGAAACAGAGAGTGTGTGTTTGTGCCTGTCTGAAAGAGAGGAAGAGGGAGGGAGAAGTGAGGGTATAGAGTTTGATACCTGTTGGCAACGTGAGCAGGTTTGTGTAACGCCGTTATGTGCCAGGTTGGATTGATTCCACTCTATTTACTCTGGTGCTAAATGCAAACTGTTTGAATGGAGACAGATTCAAGACGTGACTGAACAACCACAAAGGAATTCCTGCCTGTGTTAAGTGGTGTCACCTTCATGGCGGTAGGCAGTGTCTAAATCAGGATTTGAAGTAATCTCTTCTATAATATCCACGTAGAAACTGCCATAGGCTTTCTGTGCTGAAGCCTTGCGGTGCCTCCCAGGCTCCCCAGCCAAGCATCGTGTACGGGTCTGATACTGTCTAGCAGGGATGCTGTCTGACAGCTCGGGGCTCCCGATTGGGATGCTACTACCGAGCAGATATTGTAGCCAAGCAGAATGTAAGGACGTGTTACTCCTCTGTCTTCCTCAAAGAGAAGATGAAGCGTTTAGTGGAACAGCCAGCTTCAGGAGTCAAAAGACTCCTGCATTTCTTCCCTGGGAGCCTTGGCAGTGATGCAACTAATGAGCGACTGGAGTTAAGGGGCTTTCTCCCTCTCCAAAGTTTCACCTGGGTGCATTATCTGTTTAGTCAACCAAAGAAAGGGAAGGGAAACAACTTGTGGGACAGGGATGACTCCTGGCTAGTTATGGCTACAGATTCATTCCCATCTCAGCTTTTAAGAGGAAGAGCAGTATTTCTGGAATGCTTTCCTCTCTGAAAGTATGAAAGGAAACTATCATACCATTCCTATTGATTTATTTGCTTATCTAGGGGGTGCAAAGCTTTGGGGGAGGGAAGCTGATGATAAATCAGGGGGAATTTCCCCCCCCCCCCCGATTCTTTCAGCCTCCTCCTCCCTCATTTACATATCTGGCTAGTGGATGATTTTTATTCTCAGCACGAAAACTGCAATCTATTTCAATGCATGAATGCAGCCCTGCATCTATTCAATACAGTGAAATAGCCCAGAGATTTATTGTACTAAATAAGAAAACAAGGAGAAGAAATGGGTTCTCCAGCCTTGGAAGCAACCCTCTGTGATCCAAAGTCCTCCTGATCCTTTAAAGGGGGGGAAAGAAGGGAAGGAAAAAAAATAAATAAAAACACTCCCAGAAAAACAAAACAGGAGGAGAAATAGCTACACCACCACCAGCACCACCACCACTCCTCCTCCCAAGGGAATAAACCCGAAAATCCTAACTAGCATCTCATGACATTTTAATTATCAGGAATTTCAAAACATCCGACTTAATGAGCCACTACAGTTCAGCCTAATCCTGTACCTATTAATGAGGAAGGCACTCGCACAGTGCACCTTGCAAGAACACAGACAGACACTAAGTCAAAAAGAAATGTACGGAGAGGCAGCTCTCTGCCAGCAAGACATAAATAATATTAATAAAAGGAATACTCACTCTCTCAAGGACCAAGGAAACCGCTCGCTGACAGCCACTTCACACGCGGATTGAAAGGGTGAGGTAAAAACATCAGCCAGTCCCCGTGAACAGGCAGGATTCTCCAGATTTTCTTTTCATGTTTTTTGAGGCTGCTGATGCTGGAGGAGACGCTGGTTACTTGGCTTCTCGGGTTTCTGTGCCTGCATGCTAAAGTGCAGTCACTAATTTCTCCCTTTGCACAAGCCAGCGGCAGCAGCACGTCTCCAGGAAAGCAGGGATATTCCAAATAAATCCACTAATTCCGGGTCTGAGCGCTCCAACGTGCCTGCCTGCCAAATGTAACTGTGAAGTGATGTGGAAAAGTGAGCGGGGAGCCTCCCCTGACAGCTCTTATTGGGCTGATCTCGGAGGCAGGTCTAGCGCTCGGAAATTCGTGTAAGCAGTTTTGGGTGGCGGTTTTCCCCCTCCCTCTCCTTCGCACCCCCTACCCCGCCTTTAACCCGGTAAGCACACAACTTTTCCACAGACCGCGGAGCCGCTCGCTCCCGGAGCCGCGCAGACCCCCGCCCCGCCAACTCCGAGCCGGGGCATTTCCCTCGGGCCGGGCGGGAAGGGAAGGGCGCGGGGGCGAGCGCCGAGGCTGCGCCCGCCGAGGGAGGGATGGAGGGAGGGATGGAGGGAGGAGGCTGGGCTCCGAGCCGCGGGGCCACCGGGAAGGCGCCCGCCGGGGCGGCACAGCAGCGCGGCGGGGCTGGGACGTGCCCGGAGCGCCGGGAGGGAGGAAGAGCGGCGGCAAAGCGCGGCGGGAGCAGAGGGCGAGAAGGAGCCCCCGTCCTCGGAGGCGATGCCCGCCGCGAAGGGCGGCAGCCGCGCTGCGAGCGCCGCGGGTCGGGATCGGGGCCGCGGGAGGAGGCAGGACCCCGCGGAGGGGTAAGGAGGCAGTGGTTCATCTCCGCGACAGACGCTCCGGGCACAGGGAAGGCATCCTTTAAAAACCCTTTTCCAAACCAACCTCAAAGAACTGCAGGCATTTATATTTCCTCTGTACTGTTTTTAAAGCCAAGGGTGGCAATCAAATTATAAGCAGGAGCCTGAACCAGCCTAAACGCAGAACAGATCCAAGACCTCCGCACAGCAGGAGATGGCTGAAGGGCAGCCGTGGTCACGGTAAGCTGTTGACCACCACCCAGTGCCCAAATCCCCTTTGTGACCGACAGTGCCGGCAGCCTGCACAGCCCCGGCTTGTGAGGTGCTGAAAGAGGCTGAAGAACCCCAAGCACTGAGCATCAACTGCCTTTGACTTAACAGAGCTGAAGGTCGCTCGTCCCTTCCGAGAGGCGGGAGCACAGGTCCAGGCAGGGCCGATGAAGTGCCCCTGCGGAGGGCTAAGGACCACCACCGCCCGCGTCAGGGGAGAGGTCAAACTGACCCCTCTGCCCACCTCTCTCTATCACTTGAGTCCGAGATTTCTTCCTTTCTATGACGCATGTATTATTAAATATAATACATTTAACCTGCTAAGAGATAATCACATATATCATAGCTCTAAATGTTACCACCACCTGTATTTTTTTTCCAAGTTCAATGTTTACCAAGAGAAAAGGGGTCAGTATTTTCTTAGGAGCAGAAGGTATAGACATGGTCAGGTACAGATGACAACTCTTAAAATGGAGGACTGATTCAACACTTAACTAGTACTGCTGTGGAAGCTGAAGTGCACTCAGATCCATCCTCTTTCTCCAACTTTCCCTGACCAGTATTATACTGTGCTTAAGATGAGCATTCAGTGTGGTTCTGTATTACTACAGCTGGTTCATTGCTCCACTTTATTTTTAAATGGCTGGTCATCTTAGATTTGTTCATTTAATCTAAAAACTTCTTAACTTTAAGTGAAAAATGACTACATTGCTGAAGACCTATCTAGGATTACAGAAAGTAGACTCTAATATTGCTCTGTGTAGTAAGAATACCATATAATTTAGTTTCATGATCGTTAATCTTATTTTTCATGCTGATACAATGTGTGCATGCATGCATGCGAGACAGTGAACGAGAGAAAGGGAGAGACTTGCATTTGGAGCTCTTACGTGCTTTGCTTCATTTTAACTAAATGCAAGTTATTACAGATGAGAGGTGCATTTCTTCTTGCACAAATATTCATTCTGAGAAGTATCAAACTCATCAGAATGTAGCAAAACACACCCAGAATTTCACATTTTTCAAGGACAATGAAGAAACATCTAACTATTTCTTTGCTTCCCTTAGCCTAAACTTTACTTCCCAAGCTGTGAGCCTGGGATGATTCCTTGGAGAAGGATGGATATAAAACCCACAACACTTAGTTGAAGCAGGCAGAGAGCCTTGAGAGAAATACAAAACACTTTGCAGTGCAATAGATAACATCTGAAATGTGGCTTCCCTTTACCTGAGGTTCCACTAAGGCAAAGGGTATTTTTCTGGCCCATCCTTCTACCAACTGAACAACAAGAGTGAGAATATAGATGTCACAAGGAAACATGAGGATGTTTAGCCTGTCTTTACTCCTAGTAATTAATGACAATTTTCAAACTTTTTTTTTTTTAAGTTTCAGAAAGAGTAGTTGCACATCTTGTTTTCATTTATATTGAAAATACCTGATGGAATCAACAAAGAACAAAAATTCTCACTAATAAGATGGGTTAGATCCCTTGTTGTCTGTGCTTTAAACAGGTGGTACAGTTGTGCGTGGGAAGGAAGCTAATGGTAGAGGATGTACCTCCAAGTACAGCTTAAAAGTTTAGGTTTTGTTTTGATTTCAACCTTTGACTTTTCCATTTGTTCTATGTGACCTTTCTTGCAGTTGGAAATTACTGGGGCACATGCTATACTCTTTCATCCTCAAGTTGTTGTAGGAGAGGGTGGTAAGTGTCTTGTTAAAATGGATTATGTCATCCATGGACTCCCCTGCTGGAAAGCCTTTCAGATAATGGAGTAAGTCTTGACAGGAGGAAGTGTATAGATCCATATTTACTTCAAAAAAAATAAAAATCATAGTGATATATACACAGACCCACACACAACATCACAATGCACTGATGAGTATGCTGGCTAAAAATTATTTCCTCTTAAATACCTTAAATACATATTACAAGGAAGATTCTTCCTCTGTCTCATAAATCATCATTTCATTTTTTAAGGAAAAAGTAGCTCTGACTGACTGAAATGGGATATAGATTTTTAGTTTAATAACTGTAGTGAAGAAAAAAAGTATCTGCAAAATGTATGCGACTGAATGCATCCTGGATCAAACTGGAGTTCAATTTTTAATATTAAATCTTTGTATCAGAAAAAAATATACAGAAACATCACAAAATCCAGTGGTTTGTGGTGTGGTGAATTGCTTTTTTAAAATTTTTATTTTTACTATTTTTTGCCTTTATGTCTTTTTGTTGTCATTCTTTTTGGTTTTTGTTTGGTTGGGATTTTTTTTTTGGAGGGGGGAGTGTTAACTGATTGTGACTGATAAGAAAAAAAATACCTCTGTTTGGAAGAGAATCTGGAAATTTTCTTCCATATTACTTTGTCTCTATGAGTAAGAAGGATTAAAACCCCAGTGTGTCTTCTCATTCATATACAAACAGGAAATATTTGTCTATCATCTAGAAATGTATGGCATAATGGAATACAGGCATCTTTTCACCCTTGTATATTTTTGTGAAAGTAGTTGCTGATTATCATATAATTCTTTGTTCCTCAGCATTGCAAAGCAGTGCAATACTGTTTTCTAAAGACAGAGAGTTTAGACCTTACTGCTTAAAAATATTCAGTAGAAGTGACTTGAAAGAAGCTCTTAAGGAACAACTCAATCACAACACAGCCCTACAAGGGCTGCTGCTGATGTAAATGTTCAGCGTCATCTCATTTAAATAACAATGGAAAAGTCAGGAACTTGAAAGGGGTGGGGAGGAGAGTGAAGGGAAGCATGCCTGGAAAAAACCCACTGTGCTAATTCCTTTTATTCAGATTTTATTCCTTCAGATCACCTAGTAATGAGATATTTCCCTGAAAGTATCAGTAGCTGATTTCAGTTTTTAATATCCAATATAGGGCCTGATCCACAATTACCTGAGGTTAATGAGTCCAGTGTGAATTACTTGATTAAGATAAATGACTTTACTGCAAGTAACTTTTGCATACAGGGATTACCAATAGCATGCCACTTCAAAGTAATACTATAAAATTAATAACTGATCTGAAAGTTATTAAAGCAGGTTTACAGAACAGTGGTGTACCCTACTATTATTCTATTAAAGCTTTAAATAAATTCAATGCTGTTTTCTCAGGCAATATCCAAACGTTCTACCTAGTCTGTACCTTTTGCTCAAGTTATACAAGGGATTAGTCTGAAAGTTAATTTGCTTTGAAAGACTAGAATTTGCATTCCATAAACTAAGAAACAAGATAAGTCCAGAATGTTTCTGAACAAAATATGAGCTTTTATCAGTTCACTATGCCAGTAGAGAGATGTAATTACCTTTAGAACATAGGTTCTTATCACCGTCTTGCTACTTTTAAAACCTGCTTGTATACAGCTATCACAAGTTGGTTATCATGAAAAACAATGATCTCCTGTGTTTGGAAGTCACTGAAGACATATGTAACATGAAAGAGTTCCATTACATAATGTTTACAACTGATACTATAGATTAAAACAAAGGAAGTGTTACAAATGGCCCATGAGATAAAGGTATATGGTTAGGAATAGAGTGGTTGTGGGTGGGGTTTTTTTGTTTGTTTGCTTTTTTTTTTTTTCTTAAATGCACAGACAGAAATTCATGGTTTCATTTTAACAGGGAAAGCTAGAAACACTGAGAAACTTATGTGAGGAATTTGCAAAGGAATCCCAGGTCTTTATAGAGATCAAAAATGGTTAAAATTCAATATCCAACACTGGAACAGAAAGCTTGAAAAACCCTACTGAAGAAACAACAGACCATAAATCAGCAGCATCCATAAGTGCCAAAAATAATTCTTATTCACCTAAAAATACTTACTTTCCAGTCTGGCCTTCTGTCAAAGACATCTAATCAAAGTCCACTCCCTTGTTACTCAATACACGGGAAGAAATAAACGCATTGATTTTGACTGCCACTTTTGCCTTGATTGGACAAACACATTCCTATAACCATGCAAATTCCATTTCCAGCCCATAGACTGTCAAACAGAAACAAAGGATTAACCCAACAGCAGCACTGGGGCTTTTGAGCCCTTAGCAAATCCTTTTCCCGTCCCAAAATTACCCCGTTTAGTAAAATAAAACATAACTAGTTCTGAGCCCCCTTCACTGTCTAGAGATTTTAAAATATAAAAAACCAACTACTAATTTGTGTTGCATATGCACGAATGATATTATGGAATGCATAAAAATAAAACCACATTATCAAGTTTTATTATTCCTTGGATACTGTTTGCAATTTTGATTAGTTGCTGTCAGGTTGACTATTAGAAAAACAAATATTTCTTTTGTACATCAAACCCTAAGATAAAGACAAAAGACAATTTTATCAAGCAAGGCAATCAACTGTTTGGGGTTTTTTTTGTACATTAATGTTCTGGATACAGTTTGGAAAGTTAATGTTTTGCCTTTAGTTTTCAATATGCCTTGTGAATATAGGCAACTGGATCGGTTTCAGTAGCTGTGCAAATATTTTTTGCTCTACCTCAAGTGCCCTCTAGTGTGCACTAACTAAGCAGGTTAAAATATTTTTTTTTTTTCCCCAACAGACACTCTTCTAAATCCCAAAGTAATGTGTAACACTGCTTTTCTTCTCAGATGAAGGAGAAATTCAATGTTCACTGCATTAATTGTGTGGATATAAATGAATTATCTCCTTTATGTAAAATCAAATCACCCCCTTTGCTGTCAAGTTTTTATTCTCAGAGGTATTAGTTAAATAAAGCCTAATAATTCTTCTGGACATTGTGCAAATTTTGTTGTGATACAGTTTTCAGTGTTATTAGAATCAAAACAACAGTCTTTTCTATATGCAAAGGGAAATTAACATATTCATCATCAAAACATGACCCTAGAACAAGATTTAACAACAAACCCCCTAATTATGCTTCTAGAGCTTTGTTGTTTGGTGGGGTGTGTTGGGTTTTTTGGTTGTTGGGGTGTTTTTTTGTGTGTGGTTTTTTTTCCTGGGGGGGGGGGGGGGGGGGGGGGGGGGGGGGGGGGGCGGCGGATATGTGTGGGGGTTTATTATACTTTTTAAAGTGCTGGACACCCCTGATAATCCTAGCTTTAAAAGGCAAAAAAGCTAGGATCCTAGCTATTCTAGGCAAACACAAATACCCTCTAAAAATACACCCTAATTTGTGAAAAATAGAAGTACTCTTACATAGACATATATATCCCATAATTTGTCAGCAAGTGATTGAACAAGGTTGCAATGAAAGTACCTTTTGTACCAGTCTAAAAAATAGGTAATTCTACATGAATCTAAATAACAAAACGACTGCGGCACACATGTAACAAGTCCTGTGTGTTCTCATCTGTCCGTAACAGCAGATCAATCTCCCTGTCCATGACACCGACGCGCTCGGTCCACATCCTGACGTGACTTGGCTGGACAAGTTGTGTCAGGTCCATCAGCGACAGGAAGTCCTTCCCAACGCTGCTGTGTGGCTGCAGGAGGCAACGCAGCAGCCACGCAGATTTCGCCGTCGAACTGCCCCAGCAGCAGCACAGAAGGCGGCTGCCCGACAACAGATACAGAAGAAAGGGAGGACAAGAAGAGAGAGGATGCTGGGAGGTAACAGTCTGGAGAGGTAAAATTACCAGGTGATGCTCCGAGAACAAAGAACGAGAAATATCAGTAAATGTACCTACCAGAGGTAGTTGTTTAACTTATTTAATCATATCCTTAAGAGGCTCCTCTGTGTTTAAAAAGCAGTCTTAACACTTGAGATGCCCACCTGACTTTCTCCACTGCACAAATGAGTTAATTCTGGGCAATCATCAAAGACTTTTTCCCGTTCCTCATTTCATTGTGGTTTGACTTGAGAGCCGAATATTTACTTTCAAGCAGGATTTACCATAAAATTCCACAACGGCAAGCTGAAGCATACTCTAAATAACACAGATTTTTAATGGACTTCTAACCGAGACCTGAGATAAGAGGGATGAGCAGATCCTAGGAGAGATGACATGCTTGCATATACTAGGCATATGCTACAAGGTGAGAGAATCAAATCTTCTGTAAGTTATAAAATCATTAGGACTTCCTGTAAGTGAAAAGAATCAATCCCTGTATCTGAGCTGCAGCTGTGGTTGTAGGGTGTGGTTTCCAAGTGAGGTGCTGAGAGAAACCAACAGGATTGTTTCCTGTGTACAACCTTACACTCTTCCCTGCTTAACACATTGGCTCTTTGGAACGTTATTTTTTGTAACTTAACTATTCCTCATGCATTCCGTAGAGAACATGGTTTTCTAACACAGTTTTGGCACACATGAGGCTAGCAGAAAAGATAAACATCATGTTATGCCAACACACAGTTTTCTAACACTTAACGGCCTATTTTAATTTCTCTTAATAGCCACACTGCACCCAGGCAATGTGATGGCAGCAGTGCAATAACTAGATTTATTCCAGAAACAATACCAGAAAAGACACCGTCATACTAGAGCAAGTACAGACCTAATGTACATGTAGCAGGGGCTAGATAGGTCTTGGTAGTGATTTGGGAAAATAAACTGCATTCATTACCACCAGATTTGAGCAAACTTATCCAGACTGTTCTGCCTTCCTCATTACAGTGCAGCAATATGGGTGAACTGCTATTACAGCAGTAACAAAATATCCCTGCAAGTATAACATAATGAAAGGAAAAAACTGGTCAGCAAGGATGTCCCCTCGCCATAAAACGGATAACTTAAAAATCAACAGCATTCTGTTACCTCTGCTCTGAATAACAACAAAAATCTCTTAAGGTTAGACCAGCTCTCCATGAAAGTGCCTTCCGTAGCTAGAGTAGAAATAGAATATCTTAGGCCCATGTGAAGGTGGCAATGATGGCAGGCAAGCAAACTAAAGGTAGCTGCAGTTACCAAAGAAGCAAAAGGTAAAGTAGCAGAAGCCTCAGGTTTCAGCATATACCACCAGATAGATAGTTTTGCATACCCCATAACCGAAATCTAATGGCAACACAGCTGAAATTTAGCTGCTAGTCCAAATGCTATTTGTCTTTCCGTTTTGAATGCAGAGATGGGTTAGGAGAATATGCTTGTTTCAAAGTACTTTTTTTCCAGAGAGTTCTGATTTGTTTCTTTATTTAAGAAGTTAAGTCAACATATTGGCCATAAGGTGATTTTTTTTCCAGCAACTGCTGACATTGTAGTTTAGCAGACCAATCTTAAAATAAAAGAGGTAATGCTGTGGTAAAATGAAACATCCATTTCCCCTAAAAAATATTTTCTGGTGCATATCTAACAAATATTGTTAATGAGGGAGAATATAAATCATTTAAATCTGCAGGACTTAATGCTGAAGTACTTTTCTTTTTCAGTAAGTAGCTAAAAAAGCAGAGTACATAGAGGAAGAATCATTTTCCTGAAGAGAACTAGTTTTAATGCCAGTAATTTAGTGAATCAAGTATGTATTTCCTGAAATATGTATTCTACATTCATTTAAGAAGTCTGATAGGTGGTGCTTATTGTTAAATAGTAGTAAAATCAAGTGAGTAAGTATCTGAGACTAAGGGGCTGGAAATGATGTCCCCCACAGGAAATAACATGAAAATGATGTGGCTAATAGTTCTGACATTTGTTGATCCTCAGCTTCTTTGCAAGTCCTTTGAAGTAAAGAGAACAGTAGTAGAAGGCAGTGTTCTCTGTGAATTACTTGAGTCAAATAAGCCAATTGTGGCATAACTGAGAGAATGGTGGGGCCTGATTCACTCCTGTGCTAATTTCACTAATTCCAGCTTAACAGTGGAGTAACACTATGGTAAAAGATGACCCATATTTTTATTTAAATTAAAATCTCTAATATTCATCAAATATTTATAAGAATATATAACAAATAATTGTGGCAAACATTGCATAATAAAGATGAAAGGGAAATTAACCTTGTGAATTTTTAAGCTGAAGAATAAAGACCATTACATTAATAAGACATAATTATATCATTAAATATTTAAAATTATGTCCTCTAATAAATGTTTTTATTTAACATATTTCTTTTTTATCTATTACTTTAGTAAAATGCCTCTAAGACATGAACAAAAACCCAGCAAAGCTCTTTTTTTTTTTTAATAGCCATGCAATTACAGAAGAAGCAAGAAGTGAGCCACACGTTACCTCTGCAACTCAAGGTCAGCTTTCAGGACAGAACAATCTGTACTTCCACAAGCTTCAGCTCCCTGCCTGGATGGGCTGGTGAGGGGCTGCATCTTTACTAAGCATTTGTCTTCAGTTACTCTTTTCTTTTTGTAGGGCTAGCTTGGCTGTGTCTGTGCATGATGAACGAAGTTAAGCTAGCACAAATAAAGCTTATCGCCATCCTTGTTTCTAGCATTCCATTTAACATCTAACTCTATGAAAAGGGGTATAGAGGACAGTATGTTCAAAGATCAGCTTCTAGCCTGCACTGATGAGTCCTCATTTGCTATCACTGACAGAACACAGGTGTAAAAGCAACAGTTGGAAATGATCAGGAAATCTTTAGGGAAGTCAGCACCTTGCAAGCAAGAGAAAGGGTCTGTTTGCTTGCAAAGGATTGGAGAGTACAACCTTTGCAAGGAATAAGACCCACTCCATCATCCCTGTGTCAATATCACAAATTCTGTTGTTCCTTACATTAATTTATGTCAGCTTATTCTCTTTAGAGTTTCACTGCTACTCTACACAGAGAGCACCAAAGAAGAGTTACAGCAAAAAGCTTCTGAATCAACCCAAACGCCAGGCAACAGTTCAACCCACAACGAGGTTATAGTCCTACCAGAAAGAAATTGCTTTCGCCAGCACACTTCCCAAACTTTTAATTTCTCCCTATAATTATGGCACTTCAAACTAACATTGATGTCTGTTCAGTATACTCCAGTTGTTCTTTCTGCCTTAGCTGTACATACAAACCACACCCCCCCGCAGCCTACATGTCTCAGCTTTCCACTCATAACTGTGCATTACATGCACTTGCAGAAACACTGATTAAAATCAAATGGCAAACACTAACAAATCAGATCTAACTCATCAGCATTTCAGATTTATCAGAGGCTACAATTTAATGATGCTTTAGTGGAAATTCTCTTCATTTACAAGCACACAAATATGAGGCCCTATCTATTTAGCTATTGTGCTTTTTCCAGTTAAGCCATTCTTTCTGTTTACCACAGTAATACTTTTTCCGATTTAATCCCTGCAAATTCTTGTTTATTTTTGTAATATTCTTTTGACTGGCCTTCTGTAGATTGTGTGTTTTGTTGCTATGCCTGTCTTCCCACTATCCCTCACCATTTCCCACTCATCTATCCGTCATCACCCATACTGTAATTACAGAAATGTTATTTGCTGGTAGACAGATGCATAGGATTGCTGGCAGGAGTACTACCATTATGCAGTGCAAATACTGTGCAGAATATTAAAGAATCTTATGAATCAAATCTTAGTGAAAGAGTATTCTTGAGAGTTATCAAAAAAGATTGAACTAAGTCTGGTTTGCTTGTTTACACATTGCACAACTCATCTAAAACTAGGTAACATTTATTTACATTTGGCAGCTAAGAGTGCACTGGAGATATAGTCTTCCAATTAACATGCATGATGCTGCAAATATAAACAGGGATAAACACATATTCCATTATGTATAGCTGCCAGTCACATTGTGCACTGAAAAGAAAACTGTAACAAGTGAAACAATGCTACAAAGCAAACAAGCGCTGAGCTTTCACTTCAGTACCTGCCTAATAAACAATCTCCTGGAAATAAGATATGACATTATTTGAGATAGTTACCAAAAAAAGCAAGTTTCCCAACTGTGTCATGTCCTACCACTTCATTTAACTAAGGCTCAAGAGGCAGGAGAAATAACAAGTGAGCTTCCACTAGCGTTATGTTTTACTTTGCTTTGAAGTTTCCACAAATAAAGCATCTGTTTCTAACTGACAAGGTTCAGAAGAGTGGAAAGTGACACTATGCTTACAAATAAAAAGCTCAACGTGTAGAACAAATAAGGAATAATATATATACTACAGGTCAAATGGATCTCCATTGAAAGGTAAAGCAGTCTTCCTAGGCACACATACAAACCAGCACAGTTCAGTGACTGCCCAAAATGCCCTGGCAACTGCTTGTCAGCCGAGTCACCACTTAAATTTCACCTGGGTGTGTGTTTCCGTGACATACAGTAGCACATATCGTCTAAGAGAGTCCACTGCCACACCTTCCTTCTAAGTTGGTTAAGTTGACAAGGAAAATGTGAAGATACTGTCAGCAGAGACAGGAATGCCAGAACCACTGAGCCAAAGATGCTTTCCCAAGGTAATTTTGCCTTTTCCTTTCACTTCAGCATAAATGGGCAGTTCTCAGCAGCATGCTCCAAGTGTTCTTCCCTGCCAAGTGCTAGCCTCATAACCGAGACCCATGCGTGCACATGTAGGGGTAAACGTGCACATGTGCTTGTACACACTGCTGGTACCACAGAGGTTTACAAATGCTCAGTACTTTGTAAGATGTCTTCTGAAAAGCTAGTGACTGCTGCCATTGAGCAAGACAGGATTTATCCTTTGCTTCATAGTTCAGCCCAGACATGTTCGGATGGGTGCTTGGTTTTCACACAAAGCTCTCTGTTAAAGTGCCTTCAGACAGACTTTTAGTCTCCACGCCACAGCTCACTACACACCCTTACCCTGAATTGTCTCATATATAATTTAAATGTTTAATGCAAAGTAAAGCTAATGTTAACAATACATATTTTTGAAGACTGACAGTATAATGCTTTATTTCCTAAAGGAATAACTGGAGTGATCTATAAGCAAGTATAAACTCAAGTAACGCCATCTGAACAGATATAACTTGTGCTCATCCTTGAGAAATCTTAGAGCACACGCATCCCTTCCTCCTTCTCAACTAGGCAAAGCGTGAATTACTGTGTGGTTTTCTTTCAGATGAGGTATTAAAAGCTGCAGTGCACTTTATTCTCTATTGGTATTCATGGTACCTTTGGAATTGTGATGTCTTTGATAGGTATTTTGTGCTGCTGACTGATGGCTCTTTCCAGCCTAGAAAGGTACTTTGTCTTAGCAGCTTTGTGTGGGCTGAAAGCAGAGGCCATAAGAATATTTTGAAGTTGAGGATTTTAAATTCATAAAAAGTATCATATCATTAAAGTTGAGATAGTAATACCCTCTAAAGTCACCCTAAACTTTTTTTGTCCATGCAGGAAATTATTAGATATTATCCTATCTTCGTTCTGGATATTCTTTATTGCTATTCATTCTCAAAGTTGGTGGATGAAAATCCACACAAGCAAGAGGAGGGACAGCAGAATTATCCTTTTTTTTTGTGCAAATTCTCTTGCATACTTACAGAAAGGGCCCCAAATTCTTTTATAAATGCTCAGAAGCAGCAATTTGGTAATTGTATGACTAATATCTTCATTATCAGAAAGTGGTATCTTTCACATACAACAAATGGAGATGATACTAACATCAACACTGAAAAAAAGGGATTTTTAGGAAGAGGGAACGATTAATCCAAGGCAAAAAGATAAACTTAAAAAATAATTTATGGCATGTCTTTTTCTTAACCTCTGTTATAACCTGCTCTCTATAGTAAACAGATTAAATAAACAACAACTTGCAAACAGATTCCACATTTTCTTGTCTGTTTCTTTACCATACTAGTAATACTTAAAATAATTTTGCATAAGAGAAGACTCATGTTCTGCTATAAGATTTTAGTTATGCCATCTGAAGTGTGAGCAGTGGTTAAGAGCACAAAAGGTTCGAAACAGAAGAAAAAAAATTGGCTGGGGTAGGAAATCAGATGGTTGTTAGGGACTGAAAGCTATGAACAACTCAGCTGGTTAGTGATCAATGCAAATTCTAGTAGAGAGCTGTTTAATCTGCAGAACCACTTTTGCACTAGCACTGAGCATCAGTCATCTGCAGTCGCAGGGAGGAAAAGGACTCTGAAGTCCTGAAGGCTGAACTCCTCAGTCTCAGGAGCAGCCTCTTGAGGTCAGGTTTGAGAGACAGCAGCAGGGCAACATGGGAAACAATTGGTCCTGCTGCCCACGCTGAATCTGTTCTATGAATAGACAACTTAATTCTCTAGGCTTGTCAGTCTCTCACCAAGACAAAAAATAGAAAGGAAAATTAAAAGGTTATGATGTTATCTACTCCAAAAATAGGTTTCAGTCATCCTGGAGAAGTGCTGTGCTTGGATATTTTCACACAGGTTCTGCAGTCTGCTGACATCTCCCTATGTCACCAGTACTGAGCTTCCTTTTGGTGCTGCTAAAGGTCACAGAGCATCAGGGAGGTTGAGGGATACCTCCACTTAAATGACCATAAGAAAACATCTTCAGGATTAACGTGAAGCAGAAAGACTTGAAACAGTCTTTTGATGTTTCTCTTTGCTGTTGTTGACAACACTAAAACAAGTTACTTACTGCCTTCTGTTACTCAGCATTGTCTCAAGTCTATCGCAGGCCAAAGGTTAGTTCCTAAAAAAGGATGCTGCTGACTGAACCTGTCATTCAGGTAGCCTGGTTTCTTAGATTTCTGAGCTAACACGGAAAACAAAGGATCACAGATTGCAAGAGCAGAAAAGGCTAGTGGAAAACAACCTAAGGAAAAGAGAAAACCCAACCAGTAAGTCACAAATATTACCTTTGAGAATTAAGAGAAATTAGTGATTGCTGCTATCCACGTTACTTGGAAAAACAGAGTTTAGTGATATAAAAATAAATTGGAAGAAAATCCTCTGGTGTGAAAGCAAAGTAAGAGACTAATTCAGTTCTCAGGGCAAAGCAGAGGATAGTGATGGTAAGTCTGACCCTGTAAGGTGCAGAATGCCACCCGGTAGTCTGCAAGCACAGAGTGCTCAGCAGTTCTGAGGGTCAAGCCTTTGGCACTCTGGCATTTGAGATTCAGTCTCTCTATAGATTAGGATTGATCTCCTTGTCTCTGGATAAAAAAATAAACAAACAGTAACCTTGAAACTGTCATCCAAACCTGGAGTCCAGCCAAAATAACAGAGACAGAATCCCCTTGAGAAGCAGAACTGCAACCCCAGAGGTCATTATTGACGCATTAAATAGAAACAGTGGATTTCGATATAGCAAAGGCTTATAATAATTGCATTTTTATTCAAAAACTAAAAGCGCGATCATATTTTTTTTCCCCTCAAAATGCAGAATTGCATCCATCTCCATTTAAATGCAGATATCCAGAGGCTATCTTAATCTTTTTGGAAGTGAAAACACACAAAGACATGTTTGAAAGCTGTACAGTTACAGAAGACAACATTCTTACTCCACGGCAATAGGACAGTGTTTAGCTACACTGTTTCTGGGAACAGAAAGAGTTGCCTGCAGCTTCAAAGCTGTATAGAAGCAAGCCACATGCAAGCTAGGAATGGCACCAGTCAAGTCTCCAGAAAGAGGGATAACAAGTGGCCAAGCTTTTATGATCCATTGCCAAACAAATGAGTTTTGATTCTGGGGTGGATTTTTTTTTTTTGCTTTAGGTGCAGCAATATCCTGAGCTCAAATGAGTAAAGAACTCGAGTATACTGTAGGTTCTGTTTCCTCAAAAGCCTAAAAACTCTACTTCAGATTCACTGAAACTGAGGAAAGCAAAGACCATAGAATATTTCAAATGTTTATGCTTAAACATAGCTCATGGCAATGTGTTCATTGCATGTGATTTCCTTACTTCTAATGGGGCAACACCCAGCAGACCCCAAGTAAACGTGCAACTGTACAGAAAGGTGTGCCCTCAATTCTCAGTGGTTAACCAAATCTAAAATTTCAGACATTTAAACTTCAGACCTGCAGACCATGTCCAAAAATAAGAAATCCAGGAAAGTAAATAGGAAACCATGTAAAAGTGTACATTACATATAAAAACAGCTGGAAAAAAAAAGTAAATTAAAAGGCGCTCAAAGATTCAACTAAGGGAGAAGTACTATATAAATAGGAATAAACAGAGAGAAGCAAGTATTTTGAAGGAAAGTGCAAGGAATTTGATTGCTGTATCAGTGACTATGTTGGTGACACAGTACACATACCAGAAATGCATTTTATTATCTAATATTTATCACTTTTGACGGTCACAGGTGTTCCTATTTCAAAAAGATTTTAGCAAACGCCCCTAACTGTGTGACATCTGGATCCTGTCATCACACTAACAAGAGGTAACTTTTGCCACTAGGCTCTGCTTTGGCAGATGTGTTTTTACTGCCCCTGTTCATTTCCTTCCCTGTTAAAATGCAAAACATTAGCTTTTACTTACAAATAGACATAACCTGTTCTTTTCTACTCCATGAAGTTAGTCAGACCCTTGTATACTGTTAGTCCAGCCAAAAAAAAAATAAAAATAAATAGAAACACCTGCTGGAATACTGAGTCAGATTCTCAAGTAATATAAATTAAAGGCCACGGAACTATTATGATTGACACTTTTTGTTAAGTATCTTTAGCATGTTTTCCGTGTTATTAAAAGAGTGTTTAATAAAAAAATCTCAGGAAGGAAACAGAAAGTTTTCTGCAGAGAGAACAAGCTTCTTTGAGGTAAGGCAGAGTCAAGCTTAAAATATTTTGGAGAACATATTCTTGACAAAAACATAAAAAAAATCTTTTGAAACTCACTGTTTCTGGAACACTATATGTAACTGAGTAAAATTAACATATTAAGTCTCAGAGAATAACAGTCTCATTCAGCTGCTCTGGCACTCCTACGGGCCCATGGAGGCACACCCCGGGGACCTCAGGGTCTGCCTTTGGCCAGGAAGGACCCTTCGCCAGTTGGCTTTTTGTGATGTCTAATTGGTCCTGTGCCAGTGACTTCATGATTTCATTAGGATTTCATCTCCACAATAACCTAGCAATGAGCATGATCCTTGACCTCCTATCCAAGCCACCCCATGGCTTGCTGTCTGCAGAACACAAAAGACCAAGGGGAGGTTACTCAGCCAACAGCTAGAAATGGGAGGCTTGTTGTGGTTCAGTAAGTCCCATCGAATGCTGTATGGCTTTTGCAAGATTGCCTGGTTGCTGGAAAGCTTTTTCCTGATGAAATCAGCTTTGTTGGGATGTGAATACAATGGAAGGTATCTAAAAATATTTTTGCAGGAGGGTTTTTACCAACTTGTACTTTATTATTATCCCTTGCAAAAGAAAACTAAAGTACGCAAACAGAACCTAAACAGCTATACCAAAAATATGCTTAGCTAAATAATTATCATTATATGATTACTGTCCCAATCATAATACCTACTATGTTTCACTATTAACTGGCAGAAAAAGACAATAAAATCAACAAGTCTATGATTTATGCACAATTCACCAGAGCAATCTCAACAATCCAGAGTGAATAAAGAGCAACAGTATCATGAAGTCAGGAGAAAACTATAGGATAATGTTTAAATAAACAAAATGCTACAGTTTGCGTATTACTAAAGATGGATATAAACTTGCATCTAGACATTTTTGAAAGTGTGAAAATCAAGGATTCAACAAAATACCACAGGTCTAGGCAAATTCCAATTTTACGTAATATATTAATATTAATCTTTGCCAGATTAGACAACCTATACTGACAGGGATACAAATTCTATTCTCTGATCTGAGGGGGTTTTTGCATACTAAATTTCATTAATCATTCTACACTTATGCCCAATTTTGTAGGAAATTAAAACCTATGATTATCAGTTGTCTAACAGCATCAATGTTATAAATTAAAGGCTTTGAACAATGGCCAGTGTGCATCTCAGTCATATTTCAAACTTTTAGAAAATAATCCATTTTTGGCAGACCATCTGACAAGTTCACAACTTTTGATCAAGGCTTATATTATATGTCATCAGGATTCTTTTGATCATCTCATACCTATCAATTTTGTTCATCAGAACCTAGGGCTGTTTAAAATGTGGAAGAAGTTTGGCATGTTATGTGGGTCATTTATGGAAATCAAGAACATGATTTAACATTAATATACATAAAAATGACTTGAAATTATGCACCGCAAATCCAGATCTGTTGTGGCTTTTTAAACTCCGTTGTATAATACAAAGCATTTTCTCAGTGAGGGAGAGAAAAATTCAGATGGAAAAAAAATATAATTACAAAATGGAAATCTAGCTTAGTTGAAGCTATGTAGTATATTAATGTTATTCTTATCACAGCAAGATATTGGTAAATAAGACTTACATCTATGAATGTTAATTTTTAAAAGCAAAACCTGGCACCTCTACTTCAAATGCAAACTAACTTTGTGTTTCTGAGTTCTGGTAAAATTTACTGCAGAAGTATAGCACCAGCACGTAAGGGATGATCTTTGCTTTCATAAAGAGCAAAGCAAAGAGTAATCACTACATTAACAGAAAATAAATGCAAACACTGTAGAAAGTTCTTTTCATTACTTGGGAACAGCTGAAAAAAAAAGACATTTGAAAGGCAAGTGCCTCACTGTAGTTAGGGCTCTCACTGTCTCTATCAGAAGGTGGATCTCTGCAGAGAAAGCGGCTGGTCTGAGACACTGAACAGCACTGTAACATGGGAGAACCAAAAATTGTTCTTTGTCATTGTCTGGAGTTTTGGAGGAAGATCACCCATTGAGCATTCAGTACATTAAGGACATCAATTTATTCCTGTTAGAACAAATCCATACTTTGAGGCAGGGGGAGGGGTGTGTGTTTGCTTTTTATAGCACATGTACATCTTTTACATTCAAATCCAGATGCATCCATGTTACCCGTAGTTGTATAGCTCAAATATAGACCTATCCTTACCTTTAGTGCAATATTTGCTATTGCCAATACCAGTTTCCCCGTTTTGTGATCCAGTTGGGTTTAGACTGAAGCCAGAACAGAAGTCGACATATAAAAGGAATGCATCATCAGAGCACAGGTTTAACTGCATAATATGATGGTGTAGACCAGCCAAGATATTCCTAGTTATTAGGGCTTAGTGCCATACTGTCTTCTGCCATCACTGATTATCAATTATTTTTGTAGAACATTTTGCAGAGATTTTATTCCATGACTAAAATGCAAAGACTTATGAGCAACAATGAACTAAGTTATGAAAATGAACGCAAATTATAGGCTCCTCCCACCCCATAATTAGATGAGAATTCTGCATTTATGAAGATTTTACAAAGCTAATAGAGTTGAACTTCAACACAAGACAGCACAGTGTATACTGTACTAGGAGTAGTAGCCTCGCATTCATTCTGTTGTCTCGTTTTATCCTTTCAAAAACACAGCTAAGTCGTCCCTTTTATTTTCTTTCCATTTCTGCCTTTGTATTTATTGCTCTTTAGCATTAAAAAGCTTGGAATGGGAGGGGAGTGATGACACAAAACCAAAAATATCCATTAACTCAAGTACATTTAGGAAAGTTTTTTGGTCCTGCACTGTTGCTCCTTCCAGGCTTCCACAGTGCATTGATCTCCTACAGCTATGCATTCCTTGTGTGCAATCTGCACTAGCTTTACTGTGCTTTGCTTTTGCATCATCATCACAAAGGCGACCTCCATAGCAGTACAAAGAATGCTTTATAAAGGCCCTCTCAAATAGGTTAACACTCTTCACTGCATGAAACACACCTAGGAAGCTGCAGACCACATTCCAGCACAAAACAGCCGTAGCAGGGCCAACAGGAAAACCAAACAAGTCACCTGCCTTCATGCTCAGGCACCAAAGACAACTCCCCGATTGCTCACTGAGCAGCAAAGCACAACTGAACATAAACTCCCCAGCTTCTATCTAATGGATTGCAGATTTCAGATGTGGCTCTTCTTTAGAGACCTATTGCCCAAGTATCGCACCAGCAATTTGTAACTGGGGTTCTACAGACTCTCATGCCATCTGCACTGCTGGGCCCGGATCTCCTCCCTCAGTGTGATCAACATGCAGTGCCGTGTTCCTGGGCGTACGAACCCCTGACTGTACCTCCCTCTCTCAAACTGGGGGCTGGCAGTACCACGGTGAAAAACGACTAGCTGAGGTGCTGCACTTGGACGAGAGCGGAGCGGCGCTGCAGCCTGGCCTGCTGGCACTTCTGCCCTGGCTACTTCAATAAAACGCCTCTCACTTCTCGGGTTTGACTTAGAAGTAGAGCTCAAACATTACCCTTATCCAAAAAGGATCTCCACTGCAGCAAAGCCTCAGGCTGTAGCAAGATTGCCAGGGAATTGCAAACAGTCTTTTGCAATGCCGCTATTACCCACGAGCTGCCGAAGCGGCTCCCGGCTCACCAACACGCTCGCAACTAGAGGGTGACTCGCAGCGTTTCAGCAGCAGTTGCAGGCAGCGCCAGCCTCCCGATCGCTAGGCTGTTGCTGTGATTAATTCCACTTCAATTTGTGCTGCAGCAGGACAACTATCAGATTTCGGAATGAAACTGTGCTGCTTCTGCTTTACCAGTTGTTCTGAGCACACGGGATGTTTCAACCGCCCTGCCTCCTCCCGGTAGGAGCCTGCGAGCCCGGGATGCACCTCGCTGAACCCCGTTTGCTACCCGGGATCCCTGCTTTCCTGCTGAGCAAAGGGGCTTGCCTCTGCCTGAAGCACTGAGCACGGTTAGAGCAGCTCAATCAGTAATGCTTCTCTTTGGTGCTACTCCTGCTAGTGAGCTGCCGGACAGGTATGTCTGCCTTCTTCCCTTGGCACCAGAGCTTGCCTAGGAACACAAGGCTAAATTCAGATAAAACCCTAAAGAAGTCTGTAATCCTGCTAATGTTAAAATCAATAGCTTTGTCATTAACATCACCGTGAATGAAGTCTGCACGCTGAAATAACTTTTACTGAAAATGTATTTCCTCAGTCGCACCTGACAGTGATGCAGATTTGCTAATCCGTGCGTACAGTGTTTGCCTTACACCCTCTTTACACGTAACACCTCAACTTCACAGGCTCGTTCCGATTACAGGAACTTACTGCCCCATATACGAGAACAAAAGAAAAACATGACAACACTTTTTCAAGGGACAGCATAATGAGATTCTAGCAACTTACTTCCTGCTCCTTAACTTCCCTTGATTTAACTTCCATTTTCCTATTTCTTGACACACACCAACTCCATTCTCTAAGGCTCAGAAGACTAAATCCAGAACTGACATGTAGAAGATAAGTTACGTATCTTTAAATAGCTATTGAAGTCAGTTTTATCTTTATAACCAAATATATGCTATTTAGTACCAAACTAGATACACTTTGGAGTGTGTTCTTATGAGTTAGGTACTGATGAAGTTCTTTTTGATAAGATAAAGAATGTTTTACATTGCTGGAAGAAGCATTACACTTTCATTCTTCCTAAAGAATGCAAAGAATATATAAATCCCATTATAACTGCTGAGCAAAAAAATACAAGTATTTGAATAAAGGTTACAAAAAAACATGGCAAACAGTTGTACATTGTTTTCCTGGATATATTTGCTGTGAGCATTTGGAAAAAATTATACGGTTTCAATAATATACTATATTACATAAAAAACACCCCTTTCCTCAAAGGACAAATATTGCAGGAATTTTCCTTAAATGGTGGGGGTGTGGGGATAGAGAGAGAAAAAGAATAAAAACCATTTCTTTGCAAAAACTGTAGAGTTTTATTCCGAATTCACTACTGCTCATAAAACTTCTCTGATTTGGGCTATTAATATGTAGAATCTGCCTCCTTTAACATGTACCATATAGAAGTTGGAGAAAAACCAAATAATACAACCCTAGCTATGTTTTTCATCAAAACAAGATGCAAAATGCATAAGCAAGAAATAATCCTGCAGTCTCCTGTACTAGCTCTCTTGCATCTATTTTTGTTTAGGTTTTGTTGAAATCAACACCTTCTATCAGGGTAAGAATTTCCGTTTCATTTGTTTGCTCATTAAGAACAAGAAAGTGCATAATTCAGAAAGGCTTGATGTACAGATGAAGCTGTCACGAGCAATACGAATTCTAACAGAGTAGTTTCTCAAATGTGATAATTACTATTTATTTCATAGGCTTACACATGACATCCCATTATTAGAGTAACTCCCACTTCAGCTTTTATTATTAACCACACTTTTCAATCTCTTATCGACCTCAAGCAAAACTGTATTTTTATGCACAGCAACAACAAAAAGCCAACGCTCCATGTTTACCAGGAATTATCGTCAAAGCTCTTTCCACATTTTAAGAAGTGCCTCATTTGAAAATACCCACAGCATCCATTAGAGATCGATGATTTATCCAGCCTATTCTAAAGGGCAGTTTCAAAGTGTAGGGAAAACCAGCAGGACTTTCAAAAGCATTTGGATCTAGTCCAGCTGAGTTTCCATGCAGATCAATAGGGGTTTTACCACCACTTTCAAGGACAATAGCAATTAGAAGGGAAAAGCCATGTAGCTGCTTCACGCCCAAGTCTGTGCCATTACACTGAATAATTATGGGGACTCCACAAGCCTCCTAAATATCTGTACCTGGCACGGTTGCGTCAACCTATGGTATCATTCAGAAATACAGTATATAATCTCTTTGTCGATGCTTCATACAAGGAGATTGATGATACTGTCCCTACTCAGTATGTTTGGGCTGCAGATCCTCTTTCCAGCCATGGATCACTACTACTACCTCCTTTATTATTCTTCTTACATGAGTACAAAGTGGTGAGACATCACAATTTTGGTTTAAGCCAGTGTTCTCCTGAATGGAGTTTACTACTGCATGTGGAGGCAATACAGATGTACCACCACCTACAAGCTGGAAACACACAGATGGCAAACTGCTTCAAACCACCAGGAACAAATTTGATATTTTTCCTAAGCCTATATAAGGGGATCTGTCATATAGTGCTATGGCAGGGGTGTGGGAATGTAAACTGAATCCAAACGATGAAGATGGCAAATTCAGAATAAATTAAAAATCCAATAACCACAACACTAGAAGAATCTCTTGCAGGAAAGGAGGAGGGAGAAGAAATGGAAATCTCATGGATTGGGTGAGAGAAGAATAATCATAAAAAGGACCAGCAATAGTTAATAACAGGAGCAGAGCACAAAAGGACGTGCTAGATGTGTCCAGTGGAGAGGGAGCAAGGAAAGAGTTCAAGAGCAGTAGAAAAATAAAAGAAACTAGTCCAGAGACCACACTTGAGCTTTGTAAAAAGGAAGGGAGATGTCTACAGACTTTGCGATCTCACCTAACCTGTGAAATCAGTGTTCTCCCTCAATGGTTTTATATGTATTTTTGTTACATGGATAGTAGATTTTTGATCATATATGCTTTCAGAGATGCAGTGCCATATCAAAGCACACTAGAAAACAACATGAAAAGTTTGGCAAACAGCATAGGATTTTACGGGATTTTCACTCAACATCTTCAAAAAAGCACAGCTTGCTTAAACACTATTGAGATCCTCCGGAGACGCTAACAAAGACAGCACATATACACCACACAACTAACCCTAAGATCTAGCCAGGCTGCTTTCTCCTAACATTTAGCTTTTTCATTAATAGGACAACATCAGTCTGGAGGATTCCACTGCTTCCCCCTGCCTCCCCTCATCAAACAGCATGCACAAACACACGGTCACACGCTGTTGCCATGCTCCTTCATGCTTACAATTTTGATAAATGTACCAGTCGTTGTGTATGTTCGGATTTTCCCATAATGGTAAAGTTCCCCAACAAAGGAGCAGTAATGAATGTGAAAGATCTGAACACCAAGTTAAAGAAAATATGAAATATCCTGCAAAATTTTGCTACAAAAAGAAGGACGCTAACAAGTTCAGTGTTTGACAGTACTAGGGCTGATGACTAGCATTCGACCACTGATGTTTATACAACTTCTTTGTTCATTTCTTTCTTTTTATGGATTTATCTGCTGCAATTGTTTTCACATGCTTTTAGTCTTCAATTCTGCCGTTTTTTTTCAGTAATTGAAAGTCATACTAGAATTTTTAACAATGTTAATTTTTGGTGAAATAATACTTTTCTTGTCTGAATTACTATAATTATATTCACTGCACTCTTTATTGCAGTCTATCGTCCAGATGGCTCTGCTGAAGAAAAGGAAAGGCTAATATAACATATGAAGATGAAAATCACCAGTAGATCTCATCGTATAAGTGACTGAAGACTTCCCCCCCGCCAGAGATAAAATACAGTCTCCTCAAAACTAGCACCCTATTCCGTGATACATGAGAAAGCAGAGATTTGTAAATCCTTAAGAAGCACCTTTGATGTTTAGGTTTTTATATTCCTTTGATCAGAGATTAGTTTCTAAAATACAGAAAAAAGATTGCTTACTGATATACAATGAACTTCAAGTAGTAACATGGAAAAAAGCTCCTAAAATGTCAGATTCATTGGCCATCATGGCTGAAAAGGAACTCAATTTTAAGCATGAATAAGTAGAAGACTAATCAATAATTTCACCTAAAACATTTCCTAAATGATCTTTTTTATTTAACTGCAGGGAATATGATACACAGGTCTCAAATGAGCATTGGCATGTTCTACTATGAATTTCATTATACCATTGAATTCTAATGTTTCAGGAGAGGTGTCACATAGAACTTAATTAATATTCACCAAAAATGGCAACCGTAACAAAATTCAGAATAGGATATAACACCCATCTCTTACTGCATTTGACAGATTGCACTGTCAGACACATTGGAATCTGAAAAGTAACACAGAAATGGTAAAAAGATACCACTTTCAGTCTTAATTCTCCATTTCTTACATGATTTAAAAAGCATTCAGTGTTTTTAAGCAAGACATCCTAACATAAAATCACCATAGTGACAGATAAACAGTAGTTGTTACAGGACACAGAAACGGGATGTAACTTCCTAAGATTTGGTTTAAAGGGAATACTGAATTGACACTTGGTAAGTTTTCTCCTGTGCAAGAATAAGATTATCTCCACATATGGAAGTCATTATACAACATTTACACTGTATAGCTCATGCTTAAACTTATAACATACCAAGGAATTGTCCACTGATTGAAGGCTGCGTTATGTTGATTTTTCCAAATTGTTCCTACTCTTTTCTATATGGTTGTCCTACGCCTTCAGTAAGCATACTTGTGCATCTCACAAAAATGCATTTTATATAATCATTTAGAGCGACATCATAAGATACATGAACATGGAGAAAGAATTGAAAATATACGTAGTGGAAAAAAATTAGTTTGTCCTTCCTCGGAAGGTTTGACTTTGCAATTTTTGCCACGCCATTTTTCTCACAGCAAGAAGGGAATTAGTTATATCCCTTTCTTACTTCACAACTATGTTATGTGGCTTACTTTATTATGGTTGGTAAAGCACTTTAATTTCTTGGATGAAGGCGGCTAAAGAAGTGTAAATAATTTCTTTTTTAAAAATAATTTTAACCTCAGAGTTATACTTCAAAAATCTCAAAGCTCTTATAACAATCTTGGGAACATGAAAGATTAAGAACTGGGATTTACATATGCTATCTAAAGGGAGATTTGGGGTTCTGCCTTAATTAATGCTGAGGGTGACAAAAACAACCACAGATTTTATTCAGTTAGGTAATCACCTAAATACAGAATCTTTAACCACACTGATAACGACATCAAGGACAGAGACACTTCTATCCAAGCTCTCCTGTGCTGCACCACACCATTTCCAATTTTCTCCTCATTCTTTTACTGGCATAAAAATAAGTCAGACTAGTTTGAGGAAGACTGCAACAGAAAAAAAAATCTAACAGTTCTAAAACCCAGCTCGCCTCCAGCCCCTGTTCTGCATCCAGGTATGAAGAGGTGGAAGCTGAATTGTAAGCCTTCAGCTCTCTAGATCCAGCTCTGGCATGGGGAATGACACAAATTGACAGATAGTGATAGGGGCTGCTACTACTACTACTTTTTCCTCCTGTCTTTCCACGTCCAAGTGAACTGCTTGAACACACTAGAAGCTTCAGCTATGTTTCCAGTACACACAGATAACAGTTATTGATGATTATTCAATTTGACAAGTCTACCAGCAAAACAGCTGGGAAGCAAGTGGACTCTGAATCCAAAATCACTTTTCACTTCAACGGGTATGTTTCCTTCTCCAAGTTAATAAAACAGAGGAAGCAGGCAGTGATAGATAGCCATGGAGTAGTGCAGGAGTAGTGCAGAACTAGTATGCAAGCGTCCAAACTGATACTCAGAGAAATGAGAAATGTTAAGGGGGGTGTGAGGTGGAAATTCATCCATCTTTGATATGGGCTGTAAAGCAGATTAGCTACAAAGTTCACATTTCACTAATTATGTTATTCTGTTGAGTGGTTCTCATCTAGTCTGAACTGAGCTATGTTGCCCCTCACATCATCATCTTGCTAGCTTGATATCCAACTTCACGTAGCATGACAAGGCAACATTTTTATGAACAAGCCTAGTGTCTGTGATCTGCCTTCGTATGAAATTAGTTTCGTCCCAAATGCCTGTTATTCCAGTTGTTAAATTACTTGAAGTCATGCTCCAAGGCATGTATAGTATACTACAATCAAACAGGAACAACACTTTGCATATCATTAAATGCCAAATTCTTTCTGTCAGTCTAGAAGCAGAACTGCAGCCAGAAATGTGCTTTCTATGCTTCTTTGCAATTCCAATTGCCAAGTGAACATAGGCTGGGGAAGCAGTTCTGCCAAGTGTCAGTGCTGCGTTAATATTGTTATTATTCTCTGGGAGCGAAGTATACAATGCTATTTTCTCCAAAGGCATTATTGATATCGAGGATTAGCATTACAATTTGTATAATTATTGCAGTGCCCACAGGACTTCATGTCATCAAATATTTATACAACTCAGAGTAGTTGAGCACAAGTGATTTTAGATGCCTTGCTGGACCTTTGAAAGGAGAAAGTGATCAGATCAGGTAGCTAATTCAAAAGAAAAGCATAATACAGTATTGTCACAGGAGATTTGGTCCCACGATAACACTATTTTTCTTAAGGGCCCTCAGTTCCTGGTTTGTGTTGTGGTTTTTTGTTGGTTTTGGGTTTTGTTTGTTTGTTTTTTTGGTAGGTTTTTTGTTTGTTTTTCTTCTTTCTCCCAAGAACCTATCTAATTTTAAGCATCTAGGGTTCCCCTTGTCACTTCACACGACCTATCCTTCCAGTATCCACTGTTTGCTTTTTCTCCTTTAGGTCTCCGTCCCACGAATACCTGCTGCAGAACACAGCACAGAATGCTGAGTTACCCAACTGATACTGTCAGTTATCAATATGGCCTTCAGTGACAATGGCACAGGTTTGGTCTTGTTTTTAATGGCAACAGCAGGATTGCTTATGAAAAAACACTGATTCATCCTAAAATATATGCTGTAAAATATTTCTAAATTAGGAAGATATCAATGCACTTTGTTCAAAACTCTATATAATTGGATGTCAAATGCCCAATTTTTAAAATCTTTTTCCAGAGCCACAAGGTAGTGCCTTTACCAAAGCTCCAAAACCAAGACAGATTTTAGAACAAAGACATATACAGGGTTTAAAAAAAAAAAAAAGTATCAATTACACACTTTCTCAGGATAGCTGTTCAGTGAACAAGGCCTTACTATGAACTCCTTGCTCCAGTACAGATTGCATCGAACTGATAGGAAGTGCTCAAGTGTGCTAACAGAAGCATGGGATCCAGCACCTAGGTCCTAAGCAGCTTTCTGGCAACAAGATCAATGTCCAATTCAGTAATAAATTTATTTGCAAAGAAAGGATCATACCAGCTATTTAATATACAGCTATTAGCACTCTGAGGATTAGCGTTGATTCACCTTTTTGCTTTTCTCTGTATTTGTTAGTTTTGAAGAAACAACTGTACAGGACCTTAACAGAAAGCATCAGGTTTCAAATCATGATATGTTTACTACTGCTTATTGGGTGTCACAAACTACCACAAAATGAAAGTCTTGGTTAATTAACTAAATTATCATCAATACAAGCTGCCTTGACATCTAACAACGTTTAATGGAGAACACTAAATTACATGGTATTCATCTAATAACACCCTTGAAAAAACAGTCCTTTTATTTTATTTGACTTCTCAGATTGCAAGTGAAAAGAGGACGACTATAATGCTGCCTCCCAGTAGCTGGTATTACTGTTTTTTAAAATAAGTATTTCTAAGAATTGAGTTACTGTTGAACTACAAAGCACTTAACACTTCCTAAGTCCTTGTATATGCAAGAATAGCTGTTCTACCCTGGAAGAGCTCAGTGAACGATAGAGAGTCATTGATCTTTCCTTTGCTACATTCCTTCTTTTCTTGAAGACTTCTCCATCTCCTTCTCCCCAGCTCGGGGAGGTCAGCTGCGCTATCAGCAATAAGAAGAGTAGAGCAGAGCCAAAGCTGACACCATGCTGTTGCACTCCTTAACTTGGCTCATAAAAAGAAAATTGCCCTTACATTTTTGAAGCAACTAATGACCCTTCAGCTAAGTAAGTCTGATGTAATAACTTCTGCTACATGATTGATATTCATAAAGCCAAAACCTCTAGAAATACTAGTAATTATATTTTTTTCCACCCACACTGAAAAGCAACATGATTGTTGCGGAACACAGTTGTGTAGCAGAAACAGCCAAAAACTTAGGACTGCTTAAAATAGGATGAGCCCTTTCACTTTTTACACAAGTATCACTGCTTAATCAGTTATCTCAGGTTAGACCATGGCTAAAAATAACCCCATAGCCTCACGATGCTAGGATGAGTATCAGCAAGTTGGACTTTGTGGCAGAGAGGGCGAGACATTCAGAAACCACCAATAAGTGATTATCACCATATAATGCATGTTGTTAAAACATGAGACACTAGGTGGTTCATGATCTCTCTTCCGCCAAGTGAGTTCCTATGCAAAACAGATCAGGACTTTGAGTATTTCCTTGGAAAATAATGGAACCTGAAAGTCACTTTGGAACCAGCATAACTAATAAATTTTCCAACTCCAGTGAGATGAAGTCAAGTCAACTGAAGCAGAGAACCTGGCCCACAATTTCACCACACCAAAATATTACCTGTGTCAGAAAATACAGACGATTGATTTGATTTTAGGTAAACATCTGAACTTACTACCCCAAGGCACCTCATAGATATCCTTCAACAAAATTACATTAATAAAAGCAACTACTAAATAAAGAAGGCATCACTAGTTTCTAGCTCAGTTCTCCTTGTAGCTTGTCTTAACCAAAGTTGTATCACAGTAATTGCAAATGACTTTACTATCATTAACATTACTAAACTCATGGAGAAAGCAGTCTGCAGGGACATTAAAATAAAATCAACTTTGCAAAATTAAAGGACTCAACAACTCTTCTTTAAGGCACTGTGATTCTAATTAACAACAATTGCTTTCTGATTGAGGATTTCTCTTGGTTTTGTAAATCAAGGAAGATGCTACGTTTTGACTTACAGCAGACAAATCAGCCAGCTATGGCTTTTGAGGGAAGAGAGGAAAAAACAACCAAAACCAACACTTCAACAAAATCTGATAAACAACTCAGTTCAACGAAAAGATATTGAAATGCACACCCTTCTCATCCAGGAAAGGAGATTTAGACAAAACGCTTCATGTCACATAACAGCAATTACAGAAGAACAAAAGAATTCAGAATAATCTTCTGAGTAAACAATGGCAGTTATCATTCTAGGTTTTTTTTTTTATGAAGTCTTTCCTCACTGATCACAATTTTTGCTGCTTCTTACATGTGTGTCAAGATCTCTGCCCTTTCTGTAACCAAAGCTGAGCTGCATGTAGAATGAATGAAGAGAGCTTGAGAACAATCAACACTCTAAGGAAAATAACATATGCTGCAGATCCGCTATCCTAACTTTTTCAGTTGTTCTCTTGGGACAGAAGAGATATCAGTTTTACATTTTTACATAAGCAAATTTACTGCTGTTATTTGAAAGGGAAGTTCTTTTTGATGATCATGTTTTAAACTTATTTTTCCTCACTGTAAATGAAAGTTTTATTCTGTTTTAGAAACAGTTCTGATTCTACAGTTCTAGTTCTGTTTAGAGACAGGCTCCCCTGAATTCCTTATATCTTCTGCCTATTAAGAAAGAATAATGACCATGCAAAAAGGAAAGGGAGATCTCTGGAAATACAATACCAAACAGCAGACTTAGCAGGGAGAACGATCAATTAGAAACCAACCCAGTATTCAGACTGTAAAGGAGGTTCTCACTCCAGATGAACAAGAGCTATAGAATGAGGCTTAGCATTAATATTAGCTAAACAAATTTTATTATGAATTATGATCATTATAATGATCAAATCTTTATTTAAATTACTTCCTTAAATACAGAAAAAAATAAGGGAATTCTGTAAAAGTAAAGAGTTATGTTTATCCGTACATTTTTAGTAAGTGAGTGGATACAAAAGAGTTCTTCAAGTAACAGAAAAGCACTGACTCTTTGGACTATGCTATGATTATAAGATGAATTGCTTTCAGACTAATCTGCTGTGACTTTAGCTGGTGGGGTTTCTTTGTTTCTAGCTCTTAATGTAGACAAAAACAATTAAAATCTGGAAGATATGACGACAGCAATTTCTAATAAATACTTATAGCTATATAGCCGGGTTATGGAGATACTTTATATTTAAGGCATACAACACAAGTCTCACTTGCATTAAAGACAGAAAAAGAGTTAGAGAAAAATATTTACATAATGCTGCATTGTCAAAGAAGAGATATTTGACCATTTTCAGTCCTTAACAACAGCATTTTATGTTACCAATAACATGTTATTTTAGAAAAACCATTATTTCTTGGAATGATGGCAAAGTAATAGAAATGGTTAACTGGCTGAGGCTGTATAGGAGTCAGACTCCTATAGTCAGTCTTCTCTCTCTGACAGGTTGAATTCTGATATCCTTTACTAGATTCTTGGCAACACTACTAGTTTCAATAGGATGCCGAATCCAGTGTTGGAGCATACACAGTATAGGTGGGGACCCTGGGCTTCTGCTCCTTTCAGAGCAGATACCACCATCTCATCTTTTAGAGAACTATCTTTCATTGTTGCCATAAAACATTTGAAAAGATAACTAAAGCATAACAGACACCCACCTAAATACGGAGACAGCCTTTAAGAGGTGTCAACTACCATAACTCTGATATATTACAGTGTGGTAGTGGGACAGAGTTAACCAGATAGAATAGAATACAGGGGCCTTACCAATGCAAACCAACATTTCTATTGCATCAGGATGGAAACGGGTCCGTTAAAAAAGAGGGAAGTTTGTTTTCTGTTTGTGTGCCTAGTAGAAGTTCTCCCAAAACAATGATCAGGAAGGTATGCAAAGCTGACCCAGACAGGAGAAAGCGACATGTCCTCTGTGCACCCAAACTGGCAGAGGAAGGATCCTTCTGTACCCAAGAACTCTGGGTCCTCTTTGTACCACCTCACATAGAATTGAGATAGAGTCACCTAAAGGCAATCCTTGCTCACTCTACTTCATTCCTGAAATTCCCCTCCCAACTGCCCCTCTCCCCAGCCCCAATCATAAATTCCTCTGAGCCCTTCAATCCACCTTATGTCCTACAACTGTGCACCTTCAAGCCTCCCCCACCTCCCTCTGCAAAAGAAACAGCTCTTCCTTCCTTTCTCCTCCACATTGTGTATCCTTCCCAGTTACTGAAAAAAAAAAAAAAGACAGGCAAAGAGCTATAGCTTTCTCTTACTTCAGGAAATAAGAGAGCTTAGAAGAAAGATATACAACCAGAGCAGCAGTCCAAAAAGATTGGATTTTTCCAATTCATAAGTGTGGTAAAGGCAACAGCTGAAGATTGAAGGAGTCGAAAGAGCTGGGAGAAGTCAACTCCAGCCTCCTCAGACATCAAACTGTTTCATCCTACCATCCTAGATTACAACTTACTTGGCTTATGCCTTGAGCCTGTTCTGCATAACTCGTAGCTTCGCTTGTTCTGTACCAAGCAATGTCATTTCTTGAGACTCTACTGGTTCCTAATGATGTGTAACGTAATGTGTCACTACTGAAAGCAGTTAAGAAATATGCAAAAGAGAAAATGCTAAACTTTGAAAGAAAATCCTGCCTTAGCATACTATTAGACTAATCGTGAAAATGTTTATTTGCTATGAAGTCACAGTTATTAAACAAATTGGTCCATTCTGTAGTGCCACGGTACTCTTACACGGTGTTGCAAGATTTCTTTAAAATTATGTTGAAAAAGATACTTTCAGCTAATGAAATTAATGAGCTTTAATACTCCCTTGAAGTACAGGTTTTCAGCACAAATTTGCTTCATTATCACAGCTCTGGAAGCCTTGTAATGCATAACGGTCACCGATCCTACCCAGAACACAGTGAAACATGGCAAAAGTTTAATTGTACATGCACCTACATTTTAAAGCAAATAAGGCAGCCTCCAAGGCTATTAATATAACAGATGCCTTTTATAATTAAAGGGATGATGTCCAAAGATTAGCTGGAAAGTATTTTAATTAAAGTTAGTAAATTACTGTTGAAGTCGTCATTACATGGAAACTCAATGAAAATTAGATCCTTAATTTTGCAACAGTACAGCAACAACGGTAAGTTTTCTGACATTCATGTCACATACAGAACCCCACCTCACATGCCGAAACACCTGATTTGGCACAAGCTTCCCTTCATTTACTTAACACATACTGTACTGTAAGGAAAAGGAGCAAGTCTGGTGCACTGCGATACAGACTTTATTTTTCTCCCTGCTGTTCTCAAGTAGAAGACTCTAAAATCTCATCCAAAAAGAGTAACACTCACACAAAAAGTCATTTTAATTAGTTTACAAAATATATTAACATAAAATACAGTATTAGCACTGGAAAGCACTTTCTATGGACTCCATTTTAACGAATGGGTAAAGAGACACAAGGACTCACTAACTTTTCTTGAACGTATTGGTGGTGCAAATACAAATCCATCACAGGAAGTCTATCTAAAAGTGCATTTCAATAGCTCAATTTAGTAAAGGTTTACAAGGTCTTTGGACAGTACAAAGTGACTCTGGCAAGTAGTTAACATAACTAATTATAAGAACACATTTTTTGTCTAGACAGAGACAGGATTAAGCTCATCTATTCTTTTTTTATATTGAACTGAATAACAGCACACACTTTTTGTCTATCTTGTCAGTTTTAAGTTATTCAATGCTGTTATAAGTGACATCAGACTGCATTTCTACAGTTTGCTTTCTATGTCATTAACATACCTATTCTATACTCTCCAGGCCATTCACAGACTGAAAAAGGTCAGTCAAAACCCAAAGTTTCAGAAAACAGTTACATGGCTATAGCCTTTAGAGCACTATGGTGAAGTCCCTGAATGACTAGTAACAGTTTTTATGCCCATTGTTCACGAGAAGCCTGAAATTAGATTTGTAGCAGTGAACACCCATGTTTTTGTGCTATTAGTCAGGATAAGTGACAAAGGGGCTAGAGCAGTAGTCACATGCATGCACAGTTGTGGTAGAGGAGCTGTGGAACCTAGAGATGAAGGTATTTTTCTTTGCTGACTAGACACTCCCAAAGTAAGAAGGTAAATTTAAAATCAGGCAAAGACATCAAAGTTGCACAGAAAATACCTGGTGCCAAGCTGCAATGAAGAGAGGGAAAATAGCCAAACAGTTGAGTATCTCCTATCTAGCAAATGCTGCTGCTGAGAGCAAGAGCCCAAGAACATCCTCCTCCAGCCCTGAATTTTGTAAGCTCTACTCTGCATAAGTTCCAGGTCCTACTCTTATGTCAGTTGTCCCCTCTTCCTCCAGGGAAGTGTGGCCAGGTATTACAAGTATTAATGTGTCAAGTGATACAGAGCCTGTTGCAAATAACTCCTGTAATTCCGCATTGATAACAAGAAAAAATATCCTTTGTATTTAACTTGCAAAAGCAGCACAAGCTGTTTGTGGGAACTATATTGTATTTCATTACTGCAGTAAGATTCAGCACACCATGCCACATGTCCGGTGTGGTACAAGGGAATGTTGTGAGCACTCGGATTCTACCCAGGCTGGACATGTGAGAGACATGTGAGACTAACTTTGTCAATATTTCCCTTTTACTAACACAGTCACTGCTACTCTTACACTAGATACACTGCAATGAATTACACAAGAGAGCTCAAACCAGAGCCATCCTTGATCTGTTGGAAAGATTATCTACGATGGATTTCTCGACATGGGTGCTGCATGGTTCTCAGGTGTCTTTCCTTTATAGTTTCATTAAGAAGGTATCTCTTATCAGGCTAAACTCATTTGAGCAATTGTTACATGGTTTGTGCGTGACAGACATGTTTTGAACTCCAGTAACAGTAAGGAGTATTTTGATTTCTTGCTCTGTTAATTCACCATGAGTCAGCAGACAAAGTTTAATTCTGTTAACTCAGCAGGAAAAGCATTCTGGCATGTGCACTACTGACTGGTCAGGCAAATGGCGTTTTCCATATCAGCTTGTAATTGCTATAATGCAGCTAGCAATTGGAAATACATGTTGTAAGAATAAATTGATGCACTACTTACCACTTTACCTTTCTAAATTAAAATTGCTGTTCCTGCAAGGATGGGTACAGCAAAGGTTAGAATGTCAAAGCTGGCTGACAAATACAATTCATTTCAAGACACCAGAGTTTACTGCATGACTTGCACCTCCACAGCACAGATACCTCCTATTGAGTCAACAGCTGAGATACACCACAGAGATGAGCATATATCTAAATGCAATGTCTGAAATGTTATTGATTTTTATAGCCAACTAGAATACGTTCAATAAAATTGCTGTCTCTTTACTGTTTTGATCAGCTCTGTTGTCTCCACTCACAGGGTGTCTTTGCATTTCAAAGAAGTGTTTAGTGGGGATACAAGAAGGAATCCCTCAGAAAACAGCATAGATAAAAACTGCCACAATCAAGAAAAAAGTGTTAATAGCACTGACAATGCGGAAACTGTCTTTCTAGTTTGTTTACTCCAGTCTGAAAAAAAAAAAAATTGAAAACCTAAAACTACCCCTCTCCACCCACTCACTGTACGTATTTTCTTTTTGTAAATAGACTTGCTTGGAAAATTCTTACAAGCATTTTTAACCTTTTTGCTACTGAGACTTCTGCCCATACCTCAGTTATATCATTCTCTACGCAGTAACGTAAGAATTTCTACCAGTTTGAACTAAACTCATATGCTTTATTTCCTGCTTTTTCAATGGCACAATACTAATTAGCACTTAATATTTACTTAATACATTCTATTACAGCAAAATGAATTAGGATCTTTATTAACCTGAACTGAAAAATTATGATATTGTCTATTCAATCACTGAGTATATTCACTGCATTTGTATTGTGTTGGCTTTCTTAGGATTCTGCTGTATTTTCCTCATGCTGGGATAATGAGTCTCCTAAATTGCTATCTGCAATAAATTTCTTGTGAAATGGTTCAGTTTCCTTTTTCCAGTCCTTCATTTTCTGCTTTGAATAGAGAACCCTATAGTGAGATAGAGATTGCAAAGAAAAACAATTTGGAGAACACAAATCACTAAGAGAGTTTGGAAGAGGATAAAACCAACAGATTCAGGGATTACAAATGCACCAACTGGTCATTTCAGCTGTACTCACACCAAGTCTTATTATGAAATACATTTGATAAGCTTGTCAATAATGTCATTAGCTTTCACATAATTTTTTTGCCTCTCTCCAGGTCCCAATCTGACAGCTATGTCCTATTGATGCCTTTTGTCACAAGTATATCACCCATTCTACAACAATGACCCTACTGTCCTCTATCAAGACACTCTTGTTTACTCCCTCTTGCCTTTTTTTTTTTTTAGCAGGTAAGTACTACACTTCCTAGGTGGTTTTATTCTCTTCCTTCAAAGTAGGACCATTTTCTTTAATCTTTGGCAGTTAATTCCTCCTCAAAGTTACAAAGAAAACGAATGTGTGTTTTACAGTGTAAAAAAACCCAAAAAACCCCAGATGAAGTAAGAGTAATCTCAAGGAATACAAGGTATGGTGCAGAACACTCCTTTGGAGGAAGAAATTAGAAGCCTTGTAAAGCTTTCTTTTCCACACTTAGGTGATAAGATCAAAAAGTGGGAGAGACACTAACTGGGTAGAACTCTCATGCTGCTGAGCAAGTGTGAAGCCCTGATGTCTATTCAAAAGCCTGATATTAAATAAAACAATGTTCCATTAAATAAAATAATGTTCTGACAAAGACTGAACAAAAAAAGAAGCTCCAAGAATTTTGCTTTGCTGTCCTGTCCACCCACTAGAACTAGTTATAACAATAGTTTAACAAATGCCATAGAACTTATGGATTTATAGTAAACTGTTTCATTTAGTCCTTATTTCTTTCAAACTAAGTTCTATTCAAGTCAGCTTTGTAGCAGCAACATTGGCCTTAACTGCAAGGGGATTCATGTAAGACACTTTTATAAAAAGGTTCCCCCCAACCGCTTTTTCCTTTTCTTTATTCCAACAATAAACTATTGACTCCATTTGATCACATCAATAGTTACATTCATGAGAAAAATGCTCCCAAACGAGCATTTGAGCCTGAGTGTTTGGCCTGTCAGACACAGTGCAGTTTAAAAGCAATAGCAGGACAAAGCATGCTACAGAAGCAGCTGCTTTTAGGGTCTTAATGTATTTTGGTGTTTCCTACTCCAGCAAGAAACAAATTGATATAATCCCTCCTCATAGGGTGAGGATGCCTACTTATCCTTGAAATCATCACCTTGCCTTTTCTTTTCTACTTGGGACAGACCTATCCCATGTTTCATCAGTAGAGGCTGATTACCATCAATCCCCTTTTTCTTCCCAGTTACAGATATATTCATGCACACCTACCTCTCTAAACTACTGTAAAGTCTACTGTTTAGCTTCCAGAACCCAAAGGATTCAAGTATTGTCCATCACACCTTTAACAGACAGGTTATGTTTCAAAGATCAACAACAGAATTGCATTAATTAATACTAGAATTTGGCTCTTTCAGGGTGCTTGATTTAAATCACATGTAGAAGGTTCACGCTGTAAATCTAGCTGGCTCATGAAAGTGATGGACTACAGTAGCTGACTGCAACTGATTTCGACTTGCCACTCCTACCTCAGATGGCTCAGTCGCACCCCGTTTTCCATTTTTAATGTAGTACTTTACTTTTTATCCCCCACTTGAATTCTTGTGGCTTTGAAGCAGATGCATGGCATACTAAATTAATGCACTGGCTGCATAGCACAGGAAAAACTCAAGACTCCAACACAGATGCGTTTCCTTAGAATGACACGCATTATGTGGGACTGTTAAAATACTATTCACATAGCATTTGTGCAGCGTTTTCTTTCAACTTGTTTCTCACATACTTTTCTAACAGCAAAAAGAAAAGTAAAGTTTTAAAAAATTTAGCAAATATATACCACTTATTTATAAAATTAATCACAAATCTTGGAGCCACTAAAGTCTCAGTAGTACTCTGACTGCTTCTGATCCTTTGTTTGCTTGAGAGCCATATATCACTAGTCATTTATATCCTCTAAATTATACTGTCCCATTATCTTAATCATGAAGGAAGAAGCAACCACCCACGTCTCCTTCAGCAACAGGTAAGTTTCTAAATAAGTTCTTTAAGAATGCTGTTTCTGTACTTGTAGCTCTAATTAACTACTTTTCCTCTCTAGTTAATGACAGCTTTTTAGATGACATTAAATATATGCCACAAACAATTGCTGCTGTAGAGAACAAGTTATTCCAACAGTATGAATTCAATTGTTGGGTTTTTTTTTTAGAAAGTTCAGCTAATAAAAGGTGTTTAGCTTTGTTCACATAAATACAAAATTATTTGTGATAAAAGACAAAAATGATTGATCCCTAATCATATCTCTCACTCATTTTTTTTTTTTTTTAAAGATCGTTACCAATAAAAACTAGCTTGGTGATATTTATTTTAGCAATATAGACTACTCTGTCAACCAGTCCTAATACTATTTAACAAAAGTTTTGGGGTGCTTTTGTTTCTTTTTTGTCTTGTGCAAGCTTTTTAGAATGATGTTTTCCTACAGTTTTACTATTAAAATACCATGCAGCAA
The DNA here is from genome assembly GCF_009769465.1 of Tauraco erythrolophus. Classification (NCBI taxonomy): domain Eukaryota; kingdom Metazoa; phylum Chordata; class Aves; order Musophagiformes; family Musophagidae; genus Tauraco; species Tauraco erythrolophus. Next base: position 14,644,989 of record NC_141479.1, on the reverse strand, counting down.
ATACAGTGGAATATCCCGATATCAGTATACATTGCCTTGCCAGTAGCATTTTTGATACAGAAGATTCAGGTAATGAAACTCTATCTTTTCTTCAGAAAGAGATTAAATTGAACACAAGAAATCTCTGAAGATATGGAGATTCAGATGTATTGTTTGCAAATGTGCAAAAGAGAATCAATTTAATGAAGCTTCTACGGATTTTTTCAATACTAATCAGTTTTACCATCCTTAACTATTACTTTTGGAGGATAAAATCCAATCGTAAAAAAAAATAATTTAGAAATGGATAAAATCCAATCAAGAGCAATTTTGAGAACTCCAAGATCTCAACCATAAAGAGGCTGATCAGGGAAGCACTGCAGTATGATTTCAGAACAAGATATCTAAGCTTCACCTATGTTATCTTTTAAGCTTCTAGACCTTTTCCCTGACCCTGTATGATCTATGATGCATAAGTAATTTTAAGCTTTAAAACTCAAACTGTGACTGCTCTTCCCTCTTGGGCCACCGTATGTAGAGGCAGACAGAATTTCCTGAGGATCCAATACCCTCAAATCTATAAACTCTTCTATAAACTTATATAGTTCTTTTATTATAACAGAGTTAAATGGTATTAGGGTAGGGAGGAAGAAGAATGAGGGACTGATTGACTTAGGACAATATCAAAGTATATTTAATGTTGATATATTCAAGCAACTCCTCCGTCTCTACCTTCCCCATTTGGGTCCAGGGAAAAAAGACATTGTTAAAGGACAACAGTTCTGCGAATACACTAAGAAACACACTTACATACAACTATTAGTTCATCAGTTCTGCTTTTTACGCCTAACAAGAAGTCATTTATACCATTCCTCTGATTTAAAATATTGCATTAATAAATAAGGCTATTTAAAACACTAACTTTCAATAAAATTTAGCTATAAAGTAAAATGACTAAAATTTATCTCATCTTGCTTTCTTAAAGGATGATTAGAATTGCACTGTATATTTGATTACATTTTTTAGTAGTAGGGTGATTTCCCTCTCCCCCCAGAAGAAAAAAAAGAATCAAGATGTCTGTACAGTCTGAGTCAGCATTCTGGATCATTAAAATAATTCAACACATCAGGCTGTGCTCCTTATCCATATAACTTTTTATATGCTTGATGTAAAGTGTTCCGCTGCATTCCCTCCCCACAAGATTTGTCATCATTTGGCTCTTTACCTTGTTTTCAATTGTGTTTTTGCTAAAGAATTGATATCTATATAAGCCATTTTTTATCTAAACAGGATGATCCTATACAGACATTTCCCTGTTTTTAACATTTACATACCTACACACACAAAACCCTGTAATTATTTACTATAAGCCATATTCGAAGCTTTCTAAAGAAAATGGAAATACTTTTGATTTCCTTGAATTTTGCATTAAATCCTAGAAGCAAACATCACCAGAGATCTTTTTCAGCCAAGTGGAAGAAAAGAGATCAATGTTGTTCTTTTCTCTCTTGGTTGGTCCTGCCTTGACTGCAAAAGGGGAAAAAAATAATTAAATAATCAAATGCTAAAGAAACAGATGCTCTGATTTATTCAATAAGTGCTGTAGAAAATTATCTGTCTGAAACTCCAGATTAAGAGTTAGTTAAGACTAAAGATGAAGAAACAACAGTTTTACAGCAGATTTTTTTTTTGAAGAGTCTCAAAGAGTTTTAAAATATTAGAATTTAAGATGTAGTCTCTGATAGAAGGCAGAAGACAAAGTGCAGAGGAAGTGAAATGAGACTGCCAAATCCAGTTAAGAAATACACCTTTCCCTTCTCAAGTTTCCTTTGCCCTTATCTTTTAACACCACATCAGATTTGGGGTGCAATAAGATGGAATTCTGTACGAGCATGCAAGATCATTATTGATGTACTTTATTTTAAGAGGCGTCTCTTCAAGAGCATTGCTTGAAGAATAATTGCATTTGCAAATTGTACACTGCCAGGTCCTTCTATGGTATGAAACACAGGCATAGAATTACAAATATTCGTGTAGAATATTAACAAGCTGGGCAATCAGACTGAGGAAGATCCAGGAGAAGAATAAAAAGTGCAAGCGTTACAATTATCTTCAAGATTAATACGTGCTATAAGCACTGCAGCCATACCACTTTCTGAAAGAAGTATGTAAAAGCAGTGACAGCCAAATGAAGCATAGTTTCACTGAAAGATAACGAGGTAATCTCATCACCAGTTGATACTGTAGAAGCCCTCAAAAAGGATATCCATCACCATATTTTCCTCAGACTGCCCTACAGACTCAAAGGCAGAAAAATATTTCGAAGCCATGAGTCAAGAAAATGAGCAGTACCATAGAAAAAAAGAAGCTACCATCATCTCCTTTTCTTCTTGCAGTGTCTTCTGTCACACTGGACTCAGTAGCTAGATCCTTACCTCGGGTCTGCTCTCTGCCACAGGGGATTTAAACCCACCTCCTGGGGTCTTACTCTCAGGCTACCGGTTGATCTCTCAGGCTGTGGAGAGTGAAACACTGAAAGCAAACATCTAAAATTCTACCTCTGCGTAAAAGGTTTAAGGTCAGAATTTGAGCTACCTATGTGGCTTTTGTGCTTACAAGAGTTAAGCAACAAGTGATTCTTGGGCATTACAAGCCTTGACTTGGACGAAAACACAGCTTCTGGTTTAGGATGCTGCATTGTGTTTCTGTAGAGAAACTCAATGGCAGGGCGCAGCTCTGCATGGCATTCTGCAAAGGTGCTCAAATCAGGGCCTACTATATAGAATTCAAAACTGCATTTTTATCAAATTTTCTCCTTAAGACATACTGTGCAATGAAGGGAAATAGTTTTATGTCAATTTACACAGGATTCAATAAAAGCAAATTAAAAAGTTGTTTCCTATTAAAATCTACACAAGTTTTCTATTATCATGAGTGTTATTAACTGGAGAGATATATGCCAGATCTTCTTTTAATTACAGGCATATAACTTACACAAAAAGGAGTCATGTCTTCCAAGTAATTACAGGCAGCTCTAAAGTATATTATTGTATTATTAAATTAAAAAAATTCACCAGTAGAAAGATCAGAAATTAAATATAGAATCATTCAGTACTCAAAGAAAAAGTAGGAATAGACAGAAGTGAAATAAGCTAAATTATTCAGATTTAAAATACAGTTTTCACACAGAAAAGAATTATATGCAGCACTAGTGTTTTGCTGCAGTTTTCTAAATCAGATGTAGCTACAAGCAAACTACTCAGCTTTCATAAAAATGAGCAAAGTAAACCCAGTTTATCTTGAAGAGCAGCCAAAGAACATTTTTTTTTCCCCAGTGAAATAATTTCCAGAAAGATCTCACATGCCTAGTAAGATGGGAAAACAAACAATAGCATCATACAATCAGAGCGCAGTGCATTAAGCAATACTGTCTAACCCAGTTCTTCAGAATTTGTACATATATATTTGATTTATGCCTTTTTTTTCAAGCTAAGAACTTGGATTCCCTTATACTGTCCAACAGCAGGAAGACAAAGTCTTGAAGAAAGAGGCACGGGTCCTACTCCAGATAATAATGAGGTCTTTACAGGCCTGTTTAATTTAAGATATCAACAATTAAAGTCTGAATATTTTATCTACGTCTTTGTTCAGTCCTCAGGAGACAAATCTGGCTGCGTAATGACCACGGAGGAATTATGACTCTCTGAAGTCATGCTTCTTCATTTACCTTAGTCTAAACTGGCCCATAAATTGTACTATCCAATCATAAACCAGTTCAGCTTTCATTCTACTAAGTCAGCAAGGCTCACCCCAAATTAATGACGAGCCTTAATAAGATAGAAAACAGTACAGATTAAAAAGGATCATAATAAATAAAACTGCATTTGAGGTTGAGCCGGATATAGACTTTAAACTAGCTGTTACATATTTTACAGTAGATTTTGAGCAGGATATCCAGGAAGCATTTTCAAAGGTAGTTCTAAGGGGCCTTTACTATATGACCATGGAGAGGCAAACAAGTTAGGTAACATAAATGCATGTGCTAGACATATCTAAAACATACCACTAGTTTTATGCCTAAACCAAATGTTTAAGGTCTAAAAATATTGAAACATTGTGTCTTTTTTCCACTAAGAGTTTCCAGTAGTGAACAGAACAAGAACTGCCAAAATATTGCAAGAAAGATTATTTTAATCAGATTTCCCTTCTGGTTTTATAAGCTCAACAAGTTTAGAAATTTGTGCTAAGCATCCACAAGTTCAGAACTTATCTATACTAAACTCAAAGCAACCCCTTTTGAAATCTGCCCTGCTATACTTGTGTTCTAGCAAGATCACAAACTGGCTACTGCTTCGGAGGCCAAGCCAGAGTACAGCTACAAGTGTGAAGTGCTGAAGGTCTGCCTTAAGCAGCTCGCATATATGCCTCTTAAGCTTGTATTTTTATAAACCGCTGCCGCTGGTGAGTTTTTTCCATGATATCACAATTATTGCCTTGTTCTTAAATTCATTTTCTTGTTAATGCAGACAGAACTCCTATAGATTAAAGCAGAACATTTTCTCTCCCTACATGTCAATAGCACACATATGAATGGCTTTTTTGTTTATTTTTTCCCCATCATCTTTAGACAGGGAAGTAAAAACTCCAAACAAAAATGCCCAAGAAGTTATTCAGTCTTAAACGAGAACTTTTGCAGTTTTAAACAAGTATCTGCTACCTTCATAACATGATTAAAAATAAGTTTTTAGCAACCTTAGCAAGTACGCTGCAAATACAAAGGCTGTTAAAATTTATAAGGCAGTAACACCCTAGAAAGTGCCCGAAATGTCTATCCACCCTTACAACGACCAGCTGCCTTTGGCTGCACCTCAGCAGGGAAACACACAACACACATCAGTCGGACTACGTGAGACAAAGAGTGTGCTGGTTTCAAACTACTATTGCACAAGTGTTTTTATTCTGGCTAATTCAAAGCGTCATCAGAGTGGACTAAAGAGAGAAGGAAAGAGAAAGAGCGAAGGAGAGAAGGTAAATTAATTCCTCCATACCAGAAAGCCAACTTTCAGTCAGCTTTTCCCTCGATGTTTGTATCTGCAAGCCTACTGAGGATTCCAGCAGGAGAAAGTCTATTAATTTTCCATGTACTTGTTGACGAAAAAGCTATCAGGATTATGGGTTGAATATTTCTAGAGTAGGGAAAGTAAGGGATGCAATTAATCTCTCTGAACTAAAATATACCTCTTTTCATTAATCTTTTATTGTAAATGAGCAAAGTAATTGAACCAGTACCACACTGTCAGAATAAATGCAATGCCAGTGGGATATGCATGAGAGAGCACATACTGATTGAGTATTAAATATCTAACAGCAATAATTTATGGTTCATTACCTCTTTTGGAGCTCCTTAGTTGCAGAGTGCTTGAATTCTAAGTAGACAGACTTTTAGCAGAAACTGCTTTCCAACGCTGAACATCACAAATGCGGAAAACCCTCAGCAATCTACTTAAAATTAAGAGTTTAGTACTTAGTTGAGCCAACCTCCGGATCACCAGAAACATGAACGCTATTTGCAACTTGGAATACTTCAATTGCAGATGCACTGATGAATACTTTAAGGATCATATGCAAAATGAAAATTAGAAATTATGAACAGAACATCGTATAGAAGCAGAGTTCATGTGAAAATGGTCAAATACCTTATATGAAAACATATAAAAAGGTGACTTCAAAAAGGCTAAATTCTATAAATGGGAGCAAAGCATGAACACTTAAGTGACTATGTTACATGGTATAATTTAATTACCAAATAGAGTAATTACTCCAGCTGTCCAAGGGGAAAAAAAGGTCAGATATCCACTTGTATAACTCTATGTACAAATAATGTCATCTCCTCATTATGACTTGAATATTCCTCACAGTATGTTTTACAGAGAATTGTGGCAATAGTAAGAGCTAGTAAGAGTTTGGCCTCTTGCCTCCCTAACCCTTCTCAGACTCCTGGCAGAATCACTTGCAGGGGAAAGATGTCACTTTTGCTAAATTGACACACCACGACCTTCTTTACCAACAGGCCTCCTGACAGTTTCAAACTGTCCTGCTTTGACAGAACCTTTCAAGGATCAAAGAAAAGATCAAACTGAAAGTGGAAATAAATGCCTCAGTGTTTTTATACCCTCTTCATATTGATCTCATATGAGTGAAACTAACTAAATCGGAGGCAAAACAGACAGGAGTCAGTCCGAACACGCAGATTTTAATCCTCTTTCTGAATTCTACTCTTTCTGATGCCTACTGGAATTGGTCCTGGAATGTGTACATGGCTTTGTGGACTCCTGAGCCTATCTGTTCCTGGTGAATTCTCCTCATCTGTTGAAAATTAAACTGTCCTATTCAGACATTGCTCACTTGGCAACAGACTGCTCTGTGTTTACTGTTTATTGATTTTTGTTAACTGGGACTATAGAGAAGAAGCATTTCAGTTTCAAAGTCGTCCCAGAGGACACTGGCAGGTTACAATCACTTACACTGTAAAAAAGCTTCACGTTAATTAACTCTATATTTACATATTATGAATGCATATTTTAATCTGTTTTACATGAATAAGTCCTCCACAATGAAGATTTCATTTCCTTTTTTAAAACAACATAACTACTTGCCTTATTTGAAGAGGCAAATCTCTTCTAAATTGTTTTGACCTTTCCTAGTGTCCTTTCTTAAAGTCGAAGTTGTATCTGCCTTCTCAGTTCAGGAACCTCTTATCTTAAAAGCAAAGGAATGAACTCAGCTTCAAACTGAAACCATTCCTTTGTGCTCTTTCTAGTTGGGCAAGTCACCCTATCTGCCCGTATTTGAAAGAGCCAAATTCTTGACTAGCTCAACTAAATTATTTTTGGTCACAATAGACAAAAGGCTGAGAATAGATCAACTTCAGGAACACACTGGAAAAGGTCTCTGGTCAAAACCAGAAAGACATGGACTAAAGACTAAAAAAATAGGAAGGTCAGGACATTAGTCTTGTCTAGAGCAGAACCGACTGAACATGGCACTCCCTACATCTCAGCAGAGGCACCCTTTGCTTCCGAGTGTCCTGCTACTGCTGTTTAATATTTTGCCCTCAACCTTGGCAAAATTTCGTTCTCCTCCTGTGCAAATCTTTTGTTTGAAACCTGCAAAGACAATCTGCATTAAAATGAAACACCTTCTTATCCAACTCTAATTTAACCAGGTCTCAGTCAAGGCAAAACTGAGACTTCAGTAGAATAATATCTCCTTATTCAGCACAGTCTCTGGCTTCATTTTTAGGCACAGAAAGTTTTCAGCAGTAGTCATCTCTGCCTTCATCCCCGAAATATTTATCTACGCTCTGCTGTTCTCCAAGACCACAGTAAATATTAAAAGTCAGTTGTTCTAGGTTCTGAAAACAGAGCGAGACAAAGCTTTCCTCAAAATCCTTTGCATAGTATCCATGCATTTTCATAAATTATTAGCTCATACAGAACATTACTACTAGCAAAGATAAATGTCTCCATCTTAAGGCTTCAGGTGAAACCCTAATAAGGAAGCATCCTACAGATTTCTATTTGTCATGCACCATGTTTAAAGCATTGCAATAAAACAATTAAGAATATTCATAAATGTGAACACTGCAGCCCTGAGTGTTGTTATTCCATTTCTTCACTCTCAAAGGACTCTAACATTCCTCTAGTAAATACGTGTACTCTAGGGGCTTGTCTGTTACTGTTCTGTATCTTTACAGCACCTTTGTAGCAACGTTCTTTTGTTCTGAATTACACCCTGCAGAAATTGCTTCCTGCCACTGAGACAGACCAATTCATTTCATGACTACAAATCTATATTAATGTCTTTTCTATAGTATTTAACGATGCAAGTCCTTCCACTTGTAACTCTTAAGCATATCAAGGCCTGCATCTCTGAAGACAGTAGTACATGCAAAGTTCACAGCTGTTTTTGTTGCGATTAGAAACTACCTGATGATCCCATGATCAATACAGTGAAAACATGTGCACTGAATTAAAAAGTTAAATATAGGCAAACAAACAAACAAAAAAAACCAGTGACCAGCAAATGCAATGGAACAGTTACAAAGAAATGGTTACAGTTCATATTTTTCATCTAAAAGCCATTCTGACATCATAGCAGCATCAGAACAGAATATAGTAGCAGAGTGCATATGAAATTTAATTTTGGATGATATTGAAAGGTCAGTACGGAATTGCTCAGCTCATATTTTTGTGAAGATAACATGTGTGAACTAGTTATTTCCTCCTTTTAACATCTAATGACCTTGTCCATTGATTTAATGAGAAAATTATACATGCTGCACTCAGATTTAACAAACTCTTTAGAATTAAAGATATACTAAAAGAAGAAAAAAAATAAAAAAGGAATGAGATTGAGACCTCACACTTGCAACCGAACCATCTGGCAGAAGAAAGCTCAGAGATACCAACACAATGACCTGTGGAACTTTCGTTATGACACGTGCTGGAGCAGAGAGGGAAAAAGCTGTGCAATAACTCATTCTACCTCAGGTGCACTGACCTTATTAATGTGATATAATGTGAACAATGCATATGGTTAAAGTGCCAAGTCACATATGTGCTGCTGGTAGCAATGAACAGGAAAAAAAGACAACACTGTCTAAAACACTGAACTGTAATTATAACTTGAGAAGACTTCTATAATCTTAATTACACTCAAGTTGCATAACCTGTGTTAGGGCCATATGTCTCAATTCAAAAGGTTCCAGTAGTATCCCATGTCACAAAGGAATATTCATCTGTTCATTAAAAATCTATTTAAATTTCCAATGAATTTTAGCATTTAAATTGATCTTCTCAATTCCTATAACAAATACTGAGACCTGACACCATTAAAGAACCTCTTCTAATGTTTAAAAGTGGAAGTGAAGAAGAGCTCCTAATTCTCTTTCTGGCTCTGTTAAAGCCACTGCTGTATAACCCTGACTATGGTTCTTTTATTCTCTATGCCTTTAGCCATCTGCAAATTGCCAGCATTCAAAAGATCTGAAATTTGTATGATTAGCATCCCTAGGCTCTGTAAGACAGAACTAAATAATGTAACAAAGTAATGATCTGCACTTGCTTTCCACTGCTTCCTAGTTGCAGCTGAAAAAATCAGGTTTGAGATACAGAAGTTTAAATAGATTGATAATTGCTTGAGTATTACTTCTCTTGCTGATGACATAAATCAGCAGTTAGGACAGAGAACTGCTCCCAGATTCCAAAAGGCAGAAAACCAGTTACAGTGCCCTCACTAAAGGATCTGTTTCAAAAATTTGGACCTTTTGTTTTATTTTATACCCATTGTGATCAGGCTTCCTCATCTACTAGCCACGTACCAAAAAAAGCCCTCATATGGCAAAGACACAGCCCTGGATCAAAAGCGATCCAGATCATGGTCCCCACAGCTGATCCCACCGTGCACAGGTAGACAGGGCTGAGCAGGGCATGGAGCTGTGTCAGAGACAGGGCAGTGCCTTGAGATGGCACTGGCATCGTGCACAAGCCATGTTCTGTTTAACAGCCACAGGCTGACTGCTCTCTGGCTTTGGCCACAGATACTAAAAGCAGCAGTTTTAAAATAGTGGTTTGTCTTCCCCCCAGCTTATTTCTTTGATTATGTGCAAATTGTTGATTTCACAAGCACATTGCGTGGAGAGACAGATGAGATCAGAAAAGGACTTCTAAAGAGTAACACTTCTACAGAGATTCCCTAAGGGAATCCATTAGAGGCCCTAATGGCAGATACGTTTTTGAACAATGAAGTTTAAGAGTTGTTTAATGAATATTAATCATATTAAATATGCAGGTTACATCTGAAGCCTCACTAAACCAACTGGATATTGCCATCTATTTTGCTTTGGAAACAACTGAAAACAAGAACAAATTGAATATTACTGAATTTCTGTTGGTTCTCATGATATTCCCGTTAGCTTACTTCAGGGCAAGTTACTCAAAAGAACACGAGAATCTCCCAAAGACAAGTGCTGGATTCAATGAAGCATAAAAGAAAAACAGAAGACAATCAATCATGCTGATACTTTTCATATATATCAGCCTTATGCAAACCTGTCTCATCTGAGTAAGAGATTAACAAGTACCAAAGCTCTGTGTGGTGATTTTAGGGGTCCACAGATGAGTTTCTTGCTTATGATCTATCTTCCAAGTAACCACAGTGTGGCAGTGTGGCATTCCAACTGCAAAAGTCTACATTTCCCTAGAGTGAGATGACAGCTAATGAAAAAAACCTGAAAAGCACATATGGTGGATGACAGGTCTTCTAAAACAACTGTTTCGTTCTACAGCTCTGCTTCCATCAGTCTACATCACTTGCAATCATAGACATGGCCAGGCTCCCATTCCAGAGTCTCCTGGGGTCCCATTTTGCATGACTGCTTGTGAAAGCAAGGGTACAATACTGAGTGCTGGGTTACTGACAAGCACTACTGAGGTCTGTGTTTTGGGATTGTGGAAAGGGTGCAAAGCGAATAAAGAAGGCTTCCTCTCTTTAGTTCTGAAAAAAAAAAAAAAAAAAATCCATCCTAGCTTTAACGTTTTATACTCCATGAAAGACTTCTGACAAACTAGTATTTTCTATCAGAAAAAAAAAAACAAATGAAGTCTCAAAGAGCTCCACCCTCAACATCTGCATGTGACACAACAAAATCCTGGCCGGCTCCCATAAGCATTTCTGTAACATTGCAAAAGATTTCGCAAGAGGGCCTTTAATTCTGAAGCAAATTTCTACTTGAAGGTCATAAGATGAAACAATCACTTAACATTCACAAAGTGGTTTTAAACGCACAAAAATTCAGCCAGTAGGACTGCAAGAAACTGTTTAGTTATAGAAAGTGTTACACAGGTTTTATGGACTGGTGTGCAACCAAACCTTCTGAAGTTGTTGTGGTTTGTTCCCACCCCATCCCCTCATCTTAAAATAATGTAAGATCCTGAAAGGCTGCAGCAGTTCAGTCCCTCTCTCCAAGGGTGGCGTGAACTGTCAGTGAGCTGTCCTGGCACCAGCACTACCTCATGCATCTCATGGCTTTCAGTTGAAATACAGATTGAGTCTGGCCCTGCTGGATTTTTACAATCGAAGTTTCAAGGTGATATGCTATGGCATAACATTAAGCATAGATTTCATTTGTCCTTCATTAATAATCAACCTTACAGTCAAATATCCATTAACATGAACTGCATAATAAAGTCAACAACAATTTCAAATGAATTCCCATATGAACAAAACACTTCAAATGCTTAATATTTCACACTCCTCTTTCACCAGCTACAGTTCAGTAGCACTCTAGGTCTTTGAAATCTTCATAATGCTTTTTATCGTCTGAAATGAAACACTTTCCTTAGACTTTCATATCATCCTTATTACTTTACATCAGTGCCAAGTCAATTCCCTTTCTGGATTACATCTGCCCTCTCATATCTCCTTTACCATTAGCAAACAAAATCCTTCCTCTGGATCTTCACTCACAAAAAACCCGACACTGTCCTAAACTAAATTAGCAGAACCAGGTACAAGGGCGGCCCTCCTCTGCTTCATAAGCTGGCATATGTAATACGTAAAAATTCAGAGATAAAACACATAAACCACGCAAAATTAACAGTTGGCTTGCTATATATAGCTTGATTTGGCAATGTAGGCCCTGTATTATCACCCATTGGTGTATTAAATTATTATGAAAATAATCCTTCAACAATGTAAACTTATGTCTTTTTCACTGTCCTTTAGATGTGGCTTTTTTTCTAAGCAAGAAGAATTAATGGTATGCACATGTAACCTGGTGCTATTCTGTTCAGAAACACTAATGTTAAGCTCCAAAGAATAAAACTTTCAGTCATTATTATTATTAATAAAGAAAATTTTACCAATTGTGAGTGGAACCTCTCCAGATTTCAGATTTAACTACTTTTCATGGATGTGCACAGTGTGATTGCTTATATTCTGCAGAGTAGAGGTGACTTTGTCATGCTCAAAATCTGTGCTTTTTGATGTTAACTAACTTCCTATAAAATCCTGTGAATGCAAGATAAGGAGGCTTTTACCTGAGAGCAGCTAAGTCTGATAAGTGAGGTGTTTGATTAAGCTCAACTAAGATTAGGAGAAAGTTATTGATGCCTTATCTCAAAAGGACTATACAGTTAGACAGCTATCTCAGTAAGAAGCCCTCCTTTTTCTCAACCTCAGACAAAGCCAGAATCTAACCATTTTTAATCCAATCCACTTACAGCATTCAGACAATAATATTCATTTAATATAGTTCAAGTTGCAGCATTTCTATGGCAGATTAGGCAATATTTATGACAAGATCCAGAACGGTATATATGGAATTCTCAAGCATTAAATATTTTAGACAAAGATTTCCTAATGTTCTCCACGTTGAGATGAAAGCACATGATTTCTAAAGCACTGCTTCCATTACATAGTACTCCTCTGAACATAAGGCAGAGTAATTTCCCATTACTTTATGAAATCTATTCCTTTAGGGGACCATTCACATCCTAGGAATTACAGTGCCATATCGAGCATTTGCATGGAGATCATTAATATTTAAAGCAGGACATAGTTAGAACTTAAGCAATTGAAAAATCTGTAATCATAAAAACACACACCCTGCTCCTCATACCCCATTTTGCAGTGGAAGCATCTATGCACTCGCTCTCCCCACTGTCGGTTTTTGGGGTGGTTGCTTTTTATTTTAAGTTTGAAAGTCTCCTGTTGCCTAGACAGCACAAGCAATACCTGGAGATGAGAGTCCTGAAATCTAGGACTGTTTCGTGAAAATATTGACACTGTTGGGAATGGAGAACATAACAGAGTAAGAGACCCTTAACCACTATGTTGTATGACCAAAATGCCTACTCTCCCCACTTGCAGCCCACGGTGCCCTAAAAAAGAATGTGAGAAGTGGTCTGCACACCTCTGTGCTCAGCATTCCTCCCTTGTCACATCCCTGCCCCTCCAGCTCCCTGTTGAGGGTTTCTGCTCATATCTCATACCGAGGTGCCTAGTTCTCAAAATATTGCTCGTCTAATGAGCAGTCCTCGACTGAAGACTTCAATATGTGTTTCAGTGGACCCAGACTTCTAGGGAACTCGATTTACTGTTGTTAGACTGATGTGAGACCACTTTGGACTTCTACTGAACTTGACCTTCTCTCTCCCCCCTTCTGTAAATTGCCTGACACATTGCTGTAAGTACACAGACTTAGTCAAGAAATTGTAATTATCAAAATGCATGAAACAAGATATAATTTGCACTTGTTCATCACATCATTTCATTTCCATACTATTGTATTTTTTTCTCATTTTAATTGAGTCACTATGCTGCAAATTAGAGTTACATGGCATTCCTGCTTTGTTGTTCTTGCTTAAAGCAATCATCTATGAGGTATCCCACTGAAATAGCTAAATTCTTGCTGTAAGGGATATTTAACTTTTCTTGCTAATCCCGAGTGCATTAGCTAATTTAACATAGGTTTAGCATTAGTTCTGAATTATTTTCCAGACCTTGCCTACTTCCAACACACAAAAGTAAATGTTAAAAAACTTCACACCCTAATATTGTAGCTATCTGTTCTGAATAGACTTTCAAGATCGTAATGACCAGTACAAAAATACAGATACGATCTCTGGAAGTTGTGCAGGTAAGCTAACTAAATGAAGCTAGATAGTGCTGTATTTATCTGGCACAAGTACCTATGTTCCCCAAATATAAAAAGAAAGTATTGATTTGCTACTGTTACAAGATCTGATTCCTCCAGGCACTACTGGTTTAAAGCCCTTTCTGGAGCATACTATTGTTGATCATCAAATACAGCACATTCCTACATCAGCAGCATAGAGGGTAAGATTATCACTGTGAGAATTACGGTATTCAAGAGGCAAGTGATAAAATTATCACAAAATAGACAAGTTACATTTAAAATAAAATAAAGTAATGCACGAGAGCCTTCTGCACCTACTAAAGCTTTTTTATTTCCCAAACTTGTCTCGTACTAGATCAGGCAGAACAGTATTTTACTTACATGAATTTTTAATTTCACTTTATCAAAACTGTGGTGAATTCTTCCTATCTCTTTCTTATGCAGACTTAAAAAACAGCTTGCTGAATTTGTACAGCTGTGCTGACTAAAGGAGGCTCAAAACTCCAGATGAAAGCATCTATTTACCTGTCAGTAAACAAGCAAGCTTTGCTTAGAGCTCATATTTTGGCAAGTCAGGAAATTCACTTGTTTGCAAATTTCATTCCTTCACTTGTTTCATTCATTTCACAAGAGGTTCTACGTCTCACATATTCCAGCAACTTTGTCTTGAAGTAAGGAAAATAAACAAGAATAACCCAGAAATCACTTTACCATTACTAAAAATCTGCACTATATCCAGGTCATCAACTTCGCATGCAGTATTAGTGTTGCACATCTAGGTATTCTCTAAGAAAGGGTCATTCTGAACAGCATATTATTAATTTCTTTGCACTGAGCTGACTTAGTTTCCCCAATACAGAACTTCCATACAAAGCAACCATTCTTTTGGCAGAATCATTGTAGTGATAGTTTCTGCTGTGAGAACTACCAGAGACTTTGAATTTCTACACAGTGCAGGGTGGTACTAAATTTCTGTAAAGAATGCAAGAAATTGCTGTACTATTTATGTGCTGAATACAGTTTAGGCTTAATTTCTCCATTCATTCTTTCCTCATACTGGAAAGAAAGAAGTTAATCTGTTTGGCATGCAAGCAGTACCCATTTTGGGTAGTATGAAGAAACTATTTCAGACTGTCAACATGCATCTAGGGGAGCCTTGAGACACAGTGGAAGACAAAATGTCCAAGCATTGATTTATAACAACAGTCAGGCAAAGAAGGCAGAAACGTGAAAACAGTGCAAGTAGAGTGTGAAACAAAAACCTGAACTGTCAGGGAACTGAAAGAACAACCAGATGCTTTCTGCGGTGACATAAATTGAAGTAGAAGTCACCAGGCAGAGATATAAGCAATGCTACCACAACAACACGTAAATAATCTGACTTACTCTAAAAGAGTTGTTCTGTGGAGCTGAAACCAACTGCTGGTTGCATAAATCACACCCACTTTCAGACACTAACAGCTAGAACATGCATTCTTCAGAGAACGGGAGCTATGCAGCAGAGCTGGAGTATTCTCTCCTACTAGAGATGCAGTCTAGAACAAAGAAACTGTCACATTTAGGGTGTGAAACAGTGCTCATGGATTACAGAGTAGCTGTTACTGGCACTACTCTTTCAATTTATCTCCGAGTATCACACGTGCATTACCGTTAGTGCTTGCTTTCTGCATTAAGAGGTGAAGAAATTTGTAATATAACAACTGGAGATCATTCAAACAAATGAGTGAGCTAAAAACTACACAAATAGTAACTCTTGTGTACATACCACAGAATTTCATGATGCATTAATTTATATTGAATTCCACAGATAATTAATTTTATTGTTCCTGTAAGTCAACAGGTAATCATTAATTAATAAGCCATTAAAATAACTGTAGTCTTCTGTGTTTCAAAGCATAGAATAGATATTTTCTATGCACATATCACATTGTCATTTAATCTTTTTAATTTAATACATAAGCACCTTATGAAGTTTATTTTGAAATAACACTATTACTATTAAACACTCAAGATCAAAGCTTTCAAGTATGTAAACATTGATTTTGAAAAGAATATCTGCAAAAGGCAAAATCTATGTGAAACAACTCCAGCGGTCACCATGCACTAATTAGGTCTGCTTAAGCTCACCTACATTTTTTTAATTATTATTTTAAAGACACTTATCTTTGATATTATGTAAGTTTTAACACCCCAAATGTACCTAAAAGTATAATCTCAAAGCACTTTACAAAGGATAGCATACATTGATAAAATGAATTCGTTTTTACCTGTGTGTCTGTGTAACAAGGCAAAAGCAAAAACCCCACTCATTTTCCTCAAACAATTCAAACTTAGAGAAAGGCATTGGACTCTGCAGGGAAACATCTTCTCTCAAAGCAAATACCAATTCAGTCAACAAGAGAAAGAAGTAAGGTAATACTTGGATATATCTCAGTTTCTTTTCTACTTGTTTTCTTTGTCCATGCTTTAACGCAAGAAATAAATGATACTTTCTCTATATGCCTTTTTTCATATAAAAATGCAAATATATACAAAACATTATTAAAAAAAAAAAGAACATAATGCAATCTAAGTGTATTTTAGCACTATAGAATCTTTTTCACATTGCCAAAAAATCTACACCCCATAGAGACATGAAGCAAGATAAAGGGGGAAAAGGGTACCATATCGAGGTGTGAGATAAAGGTCAGTAAATCACATGAGCATTCTTATGTCAAGACTGAGTCACAGGGTAAATTACTCTGAGTCCAATATAGTATCTACAGAGAGTTGTTTAGAGATTCAAAACCTGTACAAACAAGTCTGCTGGAAGAGGGTGGAAATCAAAACTATGAACTCAATCACTCCTAAGTAGACAATCATAAAAAAATTCCCAACATAAAGCTTGAAAAATATTCACAAATAGAAAACAAAAAGGCACATGCTCATTTTGTCCACTTTCTATACACAGTCATTTAACATGCAGAGAACTTAGCGGACGCTTTCCACTGAATGGAAACTTTTCAGAACAATCATATCAGAAACCAAAGGCACTCTCTATCCCGCCACCCCAAACTAAAAATAATTCCGCCTACTCCTGAGAAAGCTTTGCACTGTTTTTTGTATTCCTTGTTGTCTTCTTGACTGCTTCAATTTTGTCATCAGATTTGTTTTGGCAGGTAGATCCATTTACAACTTTGACAATAATTTGATCTGTTTTGTTCTCTTCCCCTTTCTCAGATATGTTGAAAGATTTGCCTTTAAAAAAGACTTACGACGACATAAAATGGCGATCTCACTCGAACATTCCAAAGGGACAAAAGCCTAGTACAACACACCTTAACCTGAAATTCAGCACAGAAAAAAACATGATATAAAAATCAGGAGAAATTCAGATTTTTCGGTCACTTTCTCTTCATCGCCCTTTTGTCTTTCGTGTTTTACCTGAATCTGTTGGGAAACGGGGACACAAGACTAAACCAACCAGACTTCACATATGTTTCAAGACAAGACTAGGTAAACAAAACAGTGCTAATTGATAAATCAGTTTCAATGTCCACACATGCATACAAACTGAATCACGAACAAATATTTTTTTTTTTGACAGATCAGCTGGGAAACATTGCAACATTATAACATTTCCTAGGAACAGCTGCATATCTGAGGTTTCAAGAGACAACAGAACATATGAAAGCTAGAAAGGCATTTCAATAGTGTTATAACCATTTTGGGTTTTTAAAAGGAGCGAGGATAATTTGAAACAATGCAAAGAATAGATTTTCAGCTTCTGTTACTTTCAGAAGCACAACAGATTTTGTTTCGTAGTATTAACCTGTAAGAAGTAGAACTCCCGAGAGATATTTGTGACTTTGTCACCATACAAGAAAAAGTCAGTATTTAGGATTCACAGCACTGTGAAAAGCACACGTAGCATAAAGGAATATTTTGGAGAGTGGTTAAAAATATATGAGATAGTAGTTGATGAGAAGGAATTTATTTCCTAAGAAAGAGTATGAGAGCTTCATGCATTACTCCAAATGTACAACTCTACACAAAATGAAAGAGTCAGCAAGGCTTTCTACTTGGTTCTCTGTTTCTTTTCTTATCACCTTTTTGACCACTGCAGCACACAAGCTATTACTCAGAAGTTTACTGCAAGAAATACAAAGTCCCATCAAGACTCGTCCTTCACCATTTCTTTTTAATTGGCCCTCAAAGAAATGACTTAAGAACGCAAAGAGCAGTGGATCATGCCATTAAAGAAGTGCCAGATCATACTCCACTGAAAAGTGCTCCAGGAACGTGGATGAGCTACGTCACACAACCCCAGCTACGACGGCTATCTGTGTATACTCTCTTAGTCTGTATCAAGTACACAGTAAATAAATTCAGCTTTGTCTGAAGAGAACGACTTCATCTACATCAAGGTTTTCTCGCATTTGATACTGGCAGGCAAGTGTGTCAACCATGGCAGGGATAATTAGCTTAGGTCAACATGGTAACTGTGTGTACGAGCTGTAACTCTCATTTCACAGAAAGACATCAGAATCTAGAAGCCAAAGGTCTTCTGGAAAAAAGCAACAGGAAACAGACTTCCCTGAATACTTTTCTTCACATCTCAAGCAGCTTTCAAGGATACATATAACTCTGCTCATGGAAAAATAAAAATTATCTTCCAATTTAGTGAGAAAACATTATCACCTGTATGGTTCCACTCTTTCTTTGCCTCAACATCAAAACGATTTTAATGTCACTGAAAAAAACTATGTAAAGATGTTTTAGGCTTTTACATCAATACTGAAGGTTACTACTCAATCCATGCTTCAGCATAACCTTCAGAAAACTCCTGCTCTGTTCCATATTCTCTAAAATATATTGTCTCTATATCATATTCTCTGTGGTAAGAATCTGCTGCATTTCAGACTTATTAAACGTATACTTATTTTAGATGAAAAGTAATATGCTCAATTATTTAAGTAAATAATATTTTTTCCTGAAAATAAAATCCTTTTTTTTTTCTTATTCATAGCAGATAAATGAATTACATTAAAAGAGGTGGGGTTTTGTTGTCTGTTTGGGTTTTGGTTTCTGTTGATGGCTTTTTTTTTTTTTAATAATTTGTTCACAATTGTGACTAAATGATTACAGGAGAAGTAATTATAGAGCCTCAATTTTTATTCCCCAGACTACAAGATGTGCCGCTTAACTGAGAGCTGGAATATTGTTTGTGAGTTTACAGAAAGCATGAAGTTTGTGCAAGGATAAACAGCACGCATAGCAATGAACAGATCTGTAAGTGGAAAGAGATGGATTTAAACTGTCTCCCACATTTCACTCAATAAAAGAATAACTTCATAAAAAACCTTATTGTTAATGGTTATAGAATTCATCATAGAATAAATTACTTATTCTAACTATGATTTTAATCACTTAGTCTTAACTGATCATCCATATTGAAAGGCTGATGTTAATTTCACTCTTCTATTTAACAGGAAATTATTATTGTTTATTTATAAGTTTTTAATATGAGTTTTATCAAAACATAATATTCACAAAAAAAAAAGGGTAAAGGGAAACACAGAGGGCTCATTTTTTAGAGCAGATATAACATCACTCTGCTTTCCTAAATACTAGCCTCTTGTAGTTCTTTTATTTCTGCACAGAAATTACAACAAAATTCCATATGCCCCTATATAGGCAAATTATTTCTTGCATTCTATTTAAAAATATCTCAAGTTTATACTTTTATCTGGCTTTACTGTCGTCAGCACCAATTTGTATTCCATTGTACATAGCTAATTTTTCTTCACTCCCCTGCCTGCAATACAGGTTGTTCATGCAGAACACTAAGGACAAGATTACAGAGACTTCGCTTACAATACTTAGTATCTTAATCCACAGCCATCCTCTTGAAAAGGAGTTTAACTACTCAGAGTAGGTACTTCACAGTTTTTCTGAGGATATTACAATTTCTTTTCTTTCTGTCCTTTGCTCCCCAAATATGATGCTACTCAAACATGATAATATATTTCACCAAGTAACATTAAGTACTATGATTTCTATTGTCCCTTCAGCAATTTTCTCACCACACATTTTAAAAAAAATTAATAATCTTGCTTTTGACACACAGACATAATTTATACCAAGCAGACTCAGATAATTTAAATTACATCTCTTCACTCTGAAAAGTTACTTGGAAATCTTACACAGACTTTTATTAGATTATTACTGAAATAATTAAAGTTAGGTCTGTAATACCTTCACTATTGTTGCTTTCTCATTTACTCTTGTGTTTACTATTCCTTGCATTTTTGTTTTGTTGTTTGTTTTTTCCTTTTTTTTTCCCCCCAGCACTTATAAATTAAAAAGGGAATTAAAAGTTTTTTCCTAATCTCTAGATTATCCATAGGAACAGACTCAAAACCTCTTAGGCAAATGTTAACTACAAAATTTGAACACAGATTTCAAATTCTCTAAATCTCAGTGTTAGTCTCATTTATTTAAAAGCAGGAAATCAGAAATGTAGTACATTTCACATGCAAAGGTTTTGGGTTTGTTTTTTTTTTGAACCACTTCATTATTTTAAATGAAAAAAAAAAAGCACCTGGATGAATCCTAACAATGGAAGAATAATTTCAATCTCAGTTATTCAAGCACTAAAAATAAACATTTTGCCTGAAGTCAATTATATAAGATTACAAATAGTTACACATTCAGAACCTTCTAACTGTAGATAATCAAGGAAATTGGAAAGGCATGATGCTTCTTAACTACTGAAATCAAAACCCATAAAAAACAGATGTATTATGAGAATAAGATCTCATAATACAACAGTCTTCACCATATTCTGAGGTTTTACAGACTAACAGTTCCAGACAGCAGGAGCAAATCAGCTCTTGGAACCTTTTTATCAACAGACTTTTGTTTAAGAAAAAGCAGGCACTTTGGTTAAGTGTTTGAGATACTTTTGTTACATTATATATATTTTTTCAGTGATCTTGGGAAACAATGTTTCCTCCAAGAACTTTTTTTTTTTTTAGCCTAATCTAGGATGCTTTCAGTCATTGCCTTAGTGCGTTCCCTCCTGTTGGTCTTCAAACAGAAAAACAGCCTGCCTTAGAACCAAGCATCCTACTTTGAATTAGATCATCATTAGCAGAATCACCTTGGGAAAGCTGAATTAAATCAGATAAAAAAGAACTCCCTTCACATACATACCACTGATTTGTGAACCCATAAAGCTGTTGAAAATCCAGGCAGACACAAAAACTTGTGAAGATTTTTGCCTGTATCACCTGACTGAAAGCACCATGAATCTATTCCTTGGACAATTATCTATAAAAATAACTAATGGTAAGAATGCTAGGACAGTCGAAGTAATCAGTCACCTGTCAGCAAAATTAAAAATAAATTCACATATGCAACAGCAGATGTCATCGTAACTTCTCTGCCATTTTATAAACAGACAAATCTTACCCTTGCTTATTCTGCAATCAAAGCAGTTCTCTCATTTTGGAATGAGGCTATTGGTCAAACGGCTTACATTTAGAAACCTAAACTCTGGAAGATTTATTTTAAGCTGAACTCTAACAATGTGAAGTTAAAAAACCACGTAAGTGCCATGGGTGCATACAAACTGTGATCGTTACAGCTGCTCATCCTTCCTGATGCCCTAGAAAGGGCATCCTATACCTCTGCATCATTAACTCCTTCCACAGTGCAGTCATGGTTAACACACTCATCCTCCCTACTGCTTTCTTCTTCCATGAACTCATAGTTGCTACATAGTCACACGTTTTTCAGAAACAGATGTTTCGAGTACCCCAGCTGATCGCACATGGGGCCTACAGGTCAGAAACCACACGTGTGTATCTTCAGTGTAAGGATTTAAAATTTAGCAGCAAGAATGGTGCTTTATCAGCAAGCAGCCTAACCAATATGATATTACATAGAGTATAGAATTACATAAAAGATGAGATTACTGCAATTTAAGAAAGAAAATAGTGATGGTCAGTTCTTTCAGATGTTTTTGAGGCATTTACTTTTAGGAGAAAGCTACAGATCTGGTACTAGATCTCCTAGTCTAGGCTCCAGAAGTGATATAGTCATGATTTACTAGTATGTTTAGCTAGCTATCTGGTTGCTAATAGAGTGCGGTTTACAGATTGCCCTCTAGAAGCAACAAAGCTCCTAACTCGACACTTAATTCCACTTCTGGAAGCAACTATCATAAAACTACTGGAATATCCTTTCCTCCAAGCTGACCTCAGATATCTACATGGGATTGGTGTCTTAAAGACAAACACTTTTCTGAACTACAGCCTCCACAGCTGAGCACTAAAACCAGCTTAAAGTTGCATGAAGGCTTTGGTTCTCGACACGCACAGAACAGATACAGCATACTTCCCCCTCGGCATGCATTTGCCTTTTCTTTACTGCTTCAAATAAAAACTAGAAAAACTTAGAACAGCAGTTCATTGCAAAACTTTACCTGTTTCTGAAATCCAAATTCGATAGTTGAAATAGCACAATAACGTTTTCATTTTAGCAAGAGAAAGAAAGGAGGCTCTTAAGTTTACTTTGCTGTATCAGCACATAGTTAATTCTAACATAAAATTTATCTCAGGGATAAAACCTTTTAACAATAATACAACAATAAAACCTCAACAACCTTATCTCTAGTTTCAGATAGCGGAATATAAACAAATCAGGTAACTTCACGAAAGCCAATTGGATAAAAATAAAAATAGAAGCACTTTCAAAGTCTTCCCAATCAGCCTGTTATTAAGATTAGCATGCTAGTGTAAGAGATCCATCATCTCTTCTTTACATGACTTTCTAAAAAAGATTCATCTTTTCTTATTGGCATTCTTATTTAATACTGACAACGAATATTAAGATCAAGACATTATCAGAAGGCATTGAATGTTTGGTTTTGGATTTAGAGCATAACTATTTAGCCACCTTCTCCACTTAGTCTTCTTGTAGAGCCTGAAGGTGTATTTTGATGAATCAGAAGGACTCAACTCAAGGAAATTTACTGTATCCAAAACATATTTTAGACATAGGTGTACAGAAAGAAAAGCTACTTTAGTAAGCTCTCCTCTTACTGGTTACTTTTTTTAAGGGAAAAACCATTTTTAAGCCAATAGGCATCAGCAACAGATTCTATGCTTTTATGGGCTTTCTGGATGCAAGTCTTGCTTCCAGCGGAAGCCAATTGCCAAGACTGTCACAAAGTAGACAACCAAGAAGTAAGCAGCAAGTTTGTTAATTACTAGGATTAATTTAACGAACTGAGTCTCATTAAGCTTTATGAGCCATACTGTCTACAGAAGTGTGTGAAAGTCCACAACAGTAACACAGTGGTGTCATGAGGCAATTAAGGACATCGATGAGAAATTTTGTAAGAGAGAGGGAATAGCAAGGCAAATATTTTGTGGAAAACAGCATTATTATGCAAAATTAAAACCAGCTAATTAAAAGAATCAAATAGAGATAATTTTAGTCCCAACAAGTTACCAGCAAAGTACATTCTCTTCTGAAAGCAGACAAGCATACACACCAACCATAGCGTTACATGGCAGTCCATGTCAATTCTTAGGTGAGAAATTGTGTAACAAGATTTTCCCACACCTTATATCTACTTACTACTGAAACCTAGCTACTAGTCTTTCCTTTGGATATCAAAGCAAAATCGGCATTCATAAAAAACAAAAATACTACTAAGGGAATATTAATTAATAAAACACCACAACACAAGCTGCTTTCAAGCACTTCTAAATTGAAAAAAAAAAAAAGTGAATTTATAAAATCATGAAGTGCCACTTCTAAAACAAATCGTACCTCTCCCAATTAATCAAATTTATACCAGGAGAGACCAGCACCAACACAGATTGAAATTGCTACAATTATGCAAGGCTGAAGAACAATAATTTTTTTTTCTTCTTTACCCCACAAGTTATAACCTCTAAAACCTCTAAGGTCCCAGACAATTGGATTTGATCCACCAGAGGAACTTCTGGCTTTCCAAAAATATTTCAAAAACCCTAAAGTCTCCAGGAGAGGCAACACCGTCCTATGTTCTCTAAAGAAAATGCCTGAAGCACATTATTGATTTAAAGGCAACCAAGGATTGTTCTGACCGTACCTGGGCTCCGAAGGCAGCACCAAGGCCATCCAACGTACTCCCACAGCCCGCCTGGAGCTGCAGGCCACTATCCTGCTGCTGCCTCTTGCCCTTTCCATCCACAACACCTCCGGGAGCCCCTCCCAGCACTGCTGTGTGGGCTCCAGCTGAGGCACATAACCAGTTAACACACCTGTGCACACGGGTTTACGGGGTGAGGTGCTGTGGGGCAGCGCTGGGAGAGGAGAGTAGGGCTGCCTAGAGCCAGACACAGCTGGTCCCGTCACAGCTGAGGCAGTCAGCGAAGCCCGTGGTGCCTCTTCTGAAACAAGTGCCCAGGCAGTGAGGGAACAGTCTGTGGGTGCCGGAGTCAGGGACGAGGGAGGATGAGACCCCACCTGGAATATTGCATTCAGCTCTGGAGTCCCCAACACAAGAAGGACACGGAGCTGTTGGAGCAAGTCCAGAGGAGGGCCACAAAGATGACCCGAGGGCTGGAGCACCTCTCCTATGGAGACAGGCTGAGAGAGTTGGGGCTGTTCAGCCTGGAGAAGAGAAGGCTCCAGGGTGATCTTATCGCAGCCTTCCCGCACTTAAAGGGGGCCTACAGGAAAGCTGAAGAGGGACTTTTTACAAGGGCATGTAGTGATAGGACAAGGGGCAATGGATTTAAACTGAAAGAGGGCAGATTTAGGTTAGATATAAGGAAGAAACTCTTCAGTACGAGGGTGGTGAGGCACTGGAACAGGTTGCCCAGAGAAGTTGTCGATGCCCCATCCCTGGAAGTGTTCAAGGCCAGGTTGGATGAGGCTTTGAGCAACCTGGTGTAGTGGAGGGTGTCCCTGTCCATGGCAGGGGGGTTGGAACTAGATGATCTTTGAGGTCCCTTCCACCCACGTGGTGGTGGTGCCAGAGCAGAGAGTCTCTTGCAGCCTGTGGAGATGGCTCTCATGGTGTGGTGTTTCCTTGCAGCCTGTGGAAAGCCTCACTGGAGCAGATATCCACGCTGCAGCCCACGGAAGGCTCTGTGCCAGAGCAAGTGGCTGTTTCCCGAAGGCACAGCAGCCCCTGGAGAGGCTATGCTGGAGCAGGTTTATCCTGAAGGACGGTGGTGAGTAGAAGGACTCATGCTGAAGTCGGGAGAAAAGTGTGAGGAGAACGGAGTGGCTGAGAGCAGCTGTTACAGAGTGACTGCGGCCCCTTTCCCATTCCCCTGTGGCACTTGGTGGGGACTTGAAGAGTCGGGAATGAAGGACTGAAACTGAGCCTGGGAAAAGGATGGGGGGAGGTGGTTTTGGGTTTGCCTCTGTTTCTCACCATCCAAATCTAGTTTAATGAGTAATAAATAAAACAAATTACACCTGATCTGTTTTGCTTGTGAAGGTAATGGTGAGGGATCTCCTGGTGTTTAGCTTGACTCACAAGTTGTTTTTTTTTGTCCTATGCTTCCCTCCTGCCTTGTTGAAGCAGGTGAGTTAAGAGCAGCTGGATGGGCACCTGGCAGCCTGCCAAGGCCAACCCACCACAATGTATAATGAATTATGTATTAAGGCACAAGTGCAATACTCTTCCCTGAATTGCATGTGATATGCCAAATACGTTGTGGCTTATGTGTGTAGCTAATGGGTACACTTACTATAACTTTAAGAAGAAAATAGGCAACGGTTCTAATAACGTGACTAATTAGCATTTGCAGAGGCAATTACTATGTGGAAATTATGCACGAAAACTATGTACTCCATTTCCTTGAAAAGCTGTTTCTTATTATTTATCAAGCTTTCAGAATCCTTTTTTTCTTCCAGGGAGAGTGTTTAGATGAAAGTACTTTTTGTAACTTCTCACTCTAAATAATTAAGGCTTGATATTAATGCTTGGATACTTAAGGTTTGCTATTCTCTTGACTAAGACTTAACAGATATTCTACATATCTTCTACTCCTTTTGGAGAGTTTATGGTATGAGTATATTGATACTGATTAGGTTAATACAGCAGGAAGAAGAAAGAAGTGTTTTTTGGTATGAATACAAGAATATGAGTGGGTGGTGGAGAATAAATCTTTAAAATGGCTACCCTTGGGGAAGAAATAGAAATACAGTGGTATTTTTCTATTTGTCTCATATATGGTATAGATAAATGTCTGATGCTGTTGGTGAAACTGGACTAATTCCCTATAGAAGAATGTTATCTGTAGCTTTGATCAGTACACAAATATTCAGATATTAACTACTGACTGATAACTAATAATTAGCTACTCAAATACACTTGAAGAGCATGTATTTTCTCTGTTGTCCATAAATTATTCTATAGCTGTTTTGGATTCCAGTAGGGCTTTTAAAGTATTTTTTTCTAAATGCAAATCTAACTTGTTTGCTGGTTTGAGGTTTAATGTCATAATTAATATTATAATCACATTTTCTCTGGGAAAAATACAAAAATAGCCAGATACAGCACTTGAGGATAACTGTACCAGTATATATTTCAAATAAGTAGGTAACATTAACAGAATCTGTTTCAAACTAAAATTCTTCATGCTATGTATTTTACCACGGCCAGCTCAGCTTGATAAGTGTGGAATGGATCAAAGGCATTTAGTATGCTTCTTCCAGAACTGTCTCTGAGAACCAGAAGGAGATTAAATTTGCGTTGCTATTTGTTACACGTTTGAACAAAATGTCTGGGTCTCAGATGCCAGAGCAAAAGGTGGTTTCTGGTGTTTCATCTTCGATGTTACAGTTACTATTAATTAATGAGGCAAAGCGTGTAAGCAAAAATAAAACACAGGTTGGGACACTTACATTTCTGGAGTGAAATCCTGTAGATCCTCAAAGCTCATAGGATTTCTGCCTTTGGGTTAGTGAAGCCATGAACCCTGTCATTTTTCACTCCACATGTATCTATTAACATGTGTATGTATGTGTGCATATATATGTAAAATGAAGAAATACTATGGACTGTTTTCTTCTCCTGAGAAGTGTATTAGGTATTTGTATATTCACAACCAATATGAACACGATAAAGAGGCATAGAGAGTCAAAACTCTGACAGTAATAGGTCAAAGCGATCCTTGGCACAGTGGAAATATGAACATGACCACATCTTAATTCTGTACTGATGCTGGAATGTCGGAAGGCCAATACTAGAGCAGGTCTGTGAAGTTTGTATTCATTAACACCCTGCAAGAAACAAATAATAGCAGAAAACTGCCATCTCAAATTTGAGATGAAATGGAGAATGACATTTTTCCCAACCTGTAGGGAAAGAAAGCTGGAAAATAAAAGGCTATCAGTAGATGTTTGCATGCTTTTCTTTACATATGTCCTTTTAAGAAACAATATTTAAAAATTATTGCATACACTAGAACTTCCCTACTAGTCATAGGTATACTCTGAGTCCATTCATTCAGCTGCAATGTTATTCTTGCTTGTACAAAAAATCCCCTGCCTCTAATAAAAATAATTACCTCATTATTTAATGAGTCATGGCCATCCTGCTAATCATCTCAGCAAAGGTTAGCGTGGTGATTTATTTCTACTCCTTTACTGCTACTCTGAAACTCAGGTGTATTGCAAATATTTGATGACAGCAATGCTTCTTTCTGAAATTAATTCGTGTGTGTACTTCTATATACATACATTCTGCAATTGTCAGAATTATAACAAAGGACTTTATTTCTAAAGGCTTGATGGGTTTCAGCACAGCTGCATGCTGCATTTCCCATCTTACTAGCCGATGTCACACTACCTTATAGAAACTTCTACATACATGCAGTGATTTTTTTGTGTGAGGAAAAATTCCTGTTTGTTGTTGCTCCAAAACAATTACAACATAAAATGACAGGGTAGGAGATATTACTTGTTTATTTGTATATGTTAAATAGTACTCATCTTCACAAAACCCACTTTAAACTCAATATAAAAGTGTCTTATCAAACAGAAGTTACTTTCAGAACTGCTAGTATAACTATGATTTTAAAAGTTCTGAGACTTACATCCTCACCTAGAACCATAAGTCCTTAAAAATACAGAATTACAATTTGTAAGTACCTACAACTCTTTCTTGGTAATTAAAGATTTTTTTTTTTTTCTTTTTGATGCTGAGCACAACTTCCAATGACAGTGTGAATAACACCTTCACATTGCTACATCCTCAGTGTTTAAGATCTGTCCTAGGAATGGTGAAAAAAGCGATGATGATGATGGAGAGAAAATATACTTACGATGACAGAAAACAGCAGTGCAGAAATATTTAGTAATAAGATCCAGATAAAGAGCCTCAGTAAAAGACTGGGGACAAAGCTGACAAGCCCTAAATTTTAAAACAGATTATGTGAAAGTGAACAAAATAGCTCTTAATTTACTTGTGTACTGACATCTAGCATGAACATATTATTCATTTATTTATGGAGCTTTTAGTAATGCAAACATTTAAAGCAGCAAAATGGCTATAGGCAAAAGTTGCCTACTCAACTGATACGTTAACTGTTTGTTTGCTGATGAAGGTATGAGAAAAATATGTAGAATTTCAAGACTGGCTTTTGGAGAAACTGAATTAATGTTTAAATAGGTCATTTTCCATTCCTCCTGTTCTTTCAGGATGGCCTCCTTGGAATACGAATCAGCTTTTGTCATACATAATGGTGCCTGAGACTTCAGAACATCCTGAAGTTGTCAGGATAGTAAATGAAATGGACAGAGAGACAATATCATTTTAAGAAAAAACATAACCTTATTTTGTTAGGGCAAAACCACCTTTTATCTAACATTTTACAGTAGTTTACATGGACTTAAGCATAGAAAATTTTAAGACTGTAGTAGAATTAGTGAGAAAACAAGTGACAGCTACAGAAAATAAATATATGTTTTAGAAAGTACCAAAAAAGCACTTGGGGGTGTTCCTGCTCAAATGTTAAAAAGAAAAGTTCTGGAAACTCATGAAATTATTACTCTAAGAAGATGAACCATAGGGTTGTTTTTTTTAATTACTGTGCTGTCTATGTATGAAAGCTTTCTGATAAAGGGTCCCACAGTGGAAAAAAACCCTAATTATTCAGTGCTGTATTGTTATTCCACAACACACAGGACAGAGGTATCACAAATTGAATTTCTTTTTTGATCATTTATGTATCTGTCAGTAGATTATGGGAATAAAAACTTCCAGTAAGATACAAGCGGAAAAGTAAACTGCATCAGAAATGAGACTACTTAAGACAAAAAAAGTTAATCTGAGGACAAGAAATGACAAATCAATAGTAACTTTTCATTGTTCTCTAAGTTTGGATTTACTAAGAAAATGGCACTAAGTACTTCTGTGAATGATTGGTGTTATGTAGGTATTTGAACCATATTTCTACAATTTGTTGTGTGTATGATTAATGACTCAAAATCATAAAAAGTATTTAAGAATAAAGAAGGTTGGTGCTACAACATTTTGCCTTCATTTTGAAAAGCATTTTTCTTTTTTTACTTTGGTCTACTTTTTATTTATTTATTACTATTAGCTCCCTTTCCACAATAACATAAATAGTACTTCTCATGGAAGTGTAATGATGCATATTTCTGTAAAAAATTTTAATAAACTAATTAAAGATTAACAATAGGAAAAAATCTATACTCAGATGAGATCCGTTTTTCTTTTCCGAAATTCTGTTTTGTTACTTATACTGTAGTGCAACAAACATAACTCCGAGAATGGGGTTTTAAGTGTAAAGAATATAGGATCACTGGTTTTGAATCACATCTTTCAAATCTTTCCCAATCTCAGATGGATATAATAGAATCATAGAATGGTTAGGGTTGGAAGGGACCTCAAAGATCATCTAGTTCCAACCCCCCTGCCATGGGCAGGGACACCCTCCACTACACCAGGTTGCTCAAAGCCTCATCCAACCTGGCCTTGAACACCTCCAGGGATGGGGCATCCACAACTTCTCTGGGCAACTTGTTCCAGTACCTCACCGCCCTCAAAGTAAAGAATTTCTTCCTTATATCTAACCTAAATCTGCCCTCTTTCAGTTTAAATCCATTGCCCCTTGTCCTATCACTACATGCCCTTGTAAAAAGTCCCTCTCCAATAGTTCAATATAGTTCAATACAGTTCTCCATAATAGTTCAAATATAGAAGTTATTTTCTAGTTATGAGCTAAATTAGACATTATAGTAGAGAATAAAAGATGCCCATTAAATTCACAAGAAGGTTTGTCTTTTTACATTTCCAGAGAAGTTTTGCAGGCTTTCATATTTAGGTTACTTTTTGCACTGCCACCTGAATTTTTCCAGGCTTCTCTCAACTAGAACATCAACTCTTTCAACATTAATAACTAGCATGCTTGTGACATAATCTCCTTTTCCAGTACTGTTGCTGTTACTGTCCTGCCCTTTGTATTGACCATCCTGCCTTAGATTTGTTTCTTCAGCATATTTCTTTGCCTTACTATGCATTTCTTCTTCCAAATTATTTATAACATAAATCAGCCAATACATTTGAAAACAGGTTAGGAACCCAATCTTTTGTGCCCCTGCCTTTATATCTCTAATTCCCAAAGTCTTGTCATTCATATTTGCCCTCTGTTACTGAGATCCAATCAAGTTCTGCATCTATTTGAGCTGCTTACAATTTGTAACTATCTGATCTTGCTGATTAGTCTTTTATATTTTTAGATTGATTTAGATAGATTAGTCTTTTGAATATTTTCACCGTATATAAAAAATGATTTCTCAAATGCCCTACTAAATTGCAGCTAGGAATTTCCCACTAAATGCTTTTCAAAAGAAGAACTTATAAAATATGTTGCAGTGATTTCTCTTTGATAAATGTATCCAAATGATCCATAATGAAATAATAATCCTCCACAGGTTTTCTTACCATAATATCTGATAAACCTTTCTACTCTTTATTGTATCCAAAGTCAAACCTTTTTATCTGGTCCTTTTATATATAAAAAAGGAACAGTCTCCTTATTTTTCTTCGCAATTTCTAAAGTGAAATTTCATAGCGCTTCTTACTCATATCTGGACCTAGGAATAAATTTTGCACCACGAATTTCTATAGCAAGGCAAACTTCCATTGATTCTTGAAAGGACAAAGTGATCGGGCTAGGAGATCTAGATTAAAAAGACAAGGTAATTCTGACACCTTATTTTTCTTATAACAGGATATGCATTTTCTTTAGGTAACAAAAAGCCTGCACCTTGTCCTCAGACCTACTATTAGAAATGATATCTCCTTCCCGTTCACATTAACACCTTTGAAAGTGACATGGCCTTTTGTTATGGTTGTTCCCAGTCGCTTGAAGCCTTGTTACTGTCAGCCTTCCCCAGTCTGTCTTGAGGGCGGTCTAGTAATGTGAAATCATCTACCAAATGACTGCATTTTTAGCTCTGTGCTGCTTTGTTCATCATTCTCATCCAAAATGCCTGATCTCATCCAGGAAGATCTCCTGACACCTACTGAACTACAAGAATAGGGTAGTGTTCCAAAGGCCATTTTGCTCAGGGTACTACTGACTTTGTGCCATCAGCTATAAATAATAATCCTGCATTTATGATGAACAATATATGACAGGTAACACAGCAGTCATATTAACTGCCAACCCAATAGTCAAAGCAATCTTGACTCAGTGGCCCATCGAAAAATGGATTGTAAAGTTGACAATCTTGTGTAACAATGACTGTGGCCAGACTGGTCCTGTTTCATTATCTCTCTAGATAGTATAAAGATGCCCTGCACGTAATGTAAATGTGAAAAACGTAAAGATAAAATTCAACAAAAATTAAGATAAAGGAAAAGACAGCTAAAAAGCATTGTAACAGGAATCCAACTATATATTGAGTCTCTCATTACTTATCTAGTTTCACTTGCCTTGAACACAGAGCTGAACCAGATAACCTACAGGGGTTCCTTCCAAACTAAATTATTCTATAATTCTACCGGAAAGTCATAACCTTCACTCTGAAGATGGTGGAAAAAACTGCCACTAAAAAAAATCAAAGAAAGCTTACAGACAACCAGAACACTGCTGACTGAATAATTCCCTTTCCCTCATTGTTAAAATATACCAATACTAGTAATATTAACTCATCCATAGTGAAGAAAGAGAAAAGTACATAGAATTACCTAACTAATTCTTTTCTCATAGTTCCTTATACTTTAAAAATAATGCATGCTTCCCTTCAGGACTTCCCAAACCATTTTATCGCAGCTCAAATGTTCTACACCAACAACTCTAATTTTCAACCTGGAAACAAGAACTTTGGCTCTTCTTTCTTTTTTCTCAGTCTGTATAAAATGAAAAAAAACAAACAACCAAAAAACCAAACAAAACTATAGCAAAGTTTAATATGGGCCAAAATGTACATGTTCCGTTACAGTTTGAATTTCAAATAATCTTTCTGTTCAAACTGTTTTCTTATTAGTTTTGTAATCTAAAAAAAAATTTTATTTTCTTAGAAAACAGCTATTTACAAGAACTCTTCTGCATTGTGAAGTAGAAAGGCAAGCTCTTTGCTCATGTACACAGCAGTCTCATCAATGGGTGTATGCACAGATGCAGGTGCTCATCTGCAATACACATCACACTGCTGGAGGTACTGAATATTAATCTCATTTTTATTGCATAAATTTAATAACCTTCTACTTACTTAATTGATTGACTCCATCCTGCAAACTATGAGGGCATGGAGCATCAACTGAAATGAGAGAGAATACATGTGTATACATGTCACAATTTGCCCAATATTTGTTAAGCTACAGTCACATTAAAACCCTTCAGAAAGAAATTAACTTAATTCAGAGCATACAATTGTCATGCTGGTAACACTTGATAATTATTAAAAGGTCACTCATAACAGCAAGTTTTAAATCAAACTTTACAATATTTCTTCCTGAAAAACATGCCATCCGCAAAAAAAAAAAGAAAGCTGCAAACTGGAACTGAAAGACTCAACACACTAACCAGTGAGAGACCTGTTACAAGAATAGGAAACTTCTGGTTTCACTTAGCATAAGCCATACTGTCATGGTTTAGCCCTAGGGACCAACTAAGCACCAGGCAGCCGCTTTGCTCACTGCCTCCCCCTGCCCCTGGTGGGTGGAGAGAGAAAAACGTAAAAAAAAGGCTTGGAAGATTGAGGTAAGAACGGGGAGGGATCACTCACCCACAACCGGCCCCAAGAAACAGATTCAGCTTGGGAACAAATCAATTCCATTCGTTACCAGATCATTCAGAGAGGACAATGAGAAACAAAGTCAGATCTTAAAACCAAAACTGCTTTCCCCCACCCCTCCCTTCTTCTCAGCTCTACCTCCTCCCCCCAGCAGCGCAGGGGGATGGGGAATGGGGGTTGCAGATCAGTCCATCACACACTGTTTCTGCTGCTCCTTCATCCTAAGGGGGAAGACTTCTCACACTCTTCCGCTGCTCCAGTGTGGGGCCCCTTTCCAATGGGAGACAGTTCTCCAGGAACTTCTCCAATGTGAGTCCTTCCAACAGAATCCAGTCCTTACCCATCAGACTGTTCCAGCATGGGCTTTTTGCATGGAGTCACAGCTTCTTAAGGTGTAGCCATCCACCCCAGCACGGAGTCCTCCATGGACTATACATGCTTTTCTGCCCCACTTTTCTCTCAGCAGTGGGGGGTTCTTTCCCATGAGAGACACTTCTGTACAAACTCCTTTGGGTGCAGACATCTCTGCTCCACTGTGAAGGTCCTCCACAGCTGCAGGTGGATCTCTGCTTCACCATTAATCTCCATGGGCTGCAGGGGAATCAGCTCCGGCACGGGTTTCTTTGTCTCTTCTTATGTATGTTTATTTGTAGAGGAGTTGATTGGCTCAGCCCTGGCCAGAGGCAGGTCCAACTTGGAGCCAGGGGAGCTTCTCCCAGCACCTTAGAGAGGCTATTCCTGCAGCCCCTTCCCTGCTACCAAAACCCCACCACATAAACCCAGCACACGTGCATGTACTCCATAAGTTCTGCTTTCTCTCCAATATTTCTACCAAATTTAATTTTCTTAAAAATTTTTATTCCCAATCAAAGATGACAATCACTTTAAAAATATAATCACTGATTATTATCAGTATCACTACCTGTTTACACTTTCTAATTAGTATGACTTGTGTCATGGTGCTAAACTTTAATTTGACCATTACTGTTGCTGTATCACTAGCTCAACCGAAGTCATCCATTTAGTGTGAGCATGAGGTAACTAACACAGGATAAATCAGAAAAGTAATTACTATCTGCTATCTATTCTGTGTAATTCCCTGGATATCTGACCTCAGTTGTGAATATAATTCTTTTTTTTTTTTTCCAAAATGGTCTCGTATTTCTAAAATCATTGATGGCGTCCTTAAAAAAGTAACTGCACAGCACCTCAAAGATTCTCACAAAAAATCTGTATGATAATTTTAGGAAAAATGTTTCTTACTCTCTTTAGCTACCCATTTTTGCAGTTGAATAGTATCATCGCAAAAGTCATTCCAGTGTGCTGGACTATGAACATCAGAGAAAGTTTAATCCTTTAGTAGACAGATACCTCACTCTTCTCAATGATTCCTATGTCCTTTTGTCCTTTATAAAATATCTGAGAATGTACATATAACCATGACTTTGCTCATGCCCAGTTTTTCCAGTACATTTATTTTCACTGAGCTAGCACCAATGTCCATTTCTATTGCAATTTCAGCCACTATTACCTGTCTGCTTTCGAGTACCAAATATCCAAATCCATACATATTGAGTTTCAACAAAACTGTCCTATGCAGTCTTTGTCCTCCTGGACTCCTTTACATACAATTATGTGCTTTTTCCTTTCCCTGGATAGTATGACAATACTTAATTCATATCCACTAATTCAGCTCCGAAACAATAAACTTGAGTTAAATGACTTTCTTTAATATTGAATTTCTTAAGCCAAATTCTCCCGAGAAACCGCTCTTTCTGCTTTTGGAGTCTATTTCTATTCCATCCTAGAAAAAGGATAAGCCTATTCTTAAACCAGTGCTCAGATAAGTTCTGACATATTTTACCCATCACTGATCAAGCACTTCATCTAATTAGCTCTCTAATGAACTACTCAATTGCAAAGCTACAGGTATGCTGCATCTTTTTTCTGAACTCCTCAAGAGGAAATCTTTTAAAATATACTACACAAGTAATAAAATTCCTCTTTTATTTTTCTCTTTTATTATCTACAGGGATGGGGGTCTACCAATGTGTATGTGTAGTAACTGTCCTCAGGTATCTAGCTGTATGTCTGAACAGCTTCTGTTTACAAAAATGGGGTAGATAAGATAAACAGAAGTGGTCTTTGTTTGCTGTTGAACTGGGGCAATGAATTGTTATGCGTGATCATTCAAAGTTGCCATTTTATATGCTTTGTGTATAGCTCTGCAAAGGACTTGATTCTTCAGCTTCTTCAGTAATAATTTCTTTTGGTTGTGACTTTATAGCAATCCATTAGATCAGCAACAATAAAGAGTAGAGATAAAATGTTTAAACTCCACACTTCAATGGAAGCCCATTAAACTGTAGCACACTAGTAGACTTCATCATTTCATGCAAATCATGTCTTGCAAAATACATCCGGCTTGCACGATCATCAGCTCACCTAATGAGTTCTGATGGGCTGTTAGCTCACCTGCAAGGAGCCAGCTAAGCTATCCTCTGCACATCTGACTTGATGTATCTGCCAAACTACATTATCTGTCTGGCTGTGCAGACTTCTCCGAGTATGCTGTTTGACACACAAAGGAAATAGGTCTTCTGCAGAACAACTACAGCCAAATAACTTTTCTAATAAGAAAAAATAAATTTGTGAGCATCACCAGTTGCTATCAAAGTTGAAGAGTATGCAGAATTTATAAGGAGTAGGCTATTATTTAAAATTCTAAACATGAATTTCAGAGTCTGACTTCTGATTCCTTTTTAAGTACCTTATTTTTTAGAGCACTAATAGAAAAAACTGGCTAAAACATCGAAATGTAGGAGTATTATTTAGGTGATTAAGACCATGGAACGCTGCAAAAAGTCAGTCAAAGGCAGCTATAAAGCACATGACATGCTTAACAAGAAGCCACAGGCAAGCTTTCAGTGCAAATCCCCTAATCCTATTGATCCTGCTTCTGAAAAAATGTGAAGCTCTTCTGTGACTCAGAAGGGTGACAATATACAGTAAGTGCACACGGCAGGCAATGTATGCTTCAGGAAACTTAATCACGTCACCTTCTTCATTACTTGAAAAATCACTTCTGTCAATACTCAAGCCACATCCTCACTGACTGCTGCTGTTTAAGATGCTGTCAATCTTCCCAAACGATTTCGTGAACCAAATAAATTTCAAGCCATTTAAAGGTGTTATTATCTCTGCTGATAACATTACCCCATTCAGGAGTTGCAGAAATAGGAAATAAAACTTCAATTCTTTTGTTCTGGCAGTTTCTCAATCTCCCAAAATAAAAACGTAAGGTTTCAACCTGGAATTGGAGACTGAGTAAGTATTTAAACATATTCTCATAGACATAAATCTGCTCATAGCATTCAACCAGGAATATATTTCTATTATAAATCAAAGAAAAGGTTATTTATTTATTTTCTTTATAGATGCAATTATCTTTGAAAGCAGGCATTTCATTCATACAGACTATCTGACATGCTGCAGCATGTTTGGTTAATTTTTCTGTAAATTTTACCACTTGGGTTTACACACATTTCCCAGAAGAATGTAAATTCTCCTCCCTAAAGCAATTGTTAGTACTCATGTCAGAGATTACTATTGCTTTACATGGTTTGATATATCACTCGAACCACAAAGTCATAAAAAAAAATTATTGTTGATTCTATTTGATTAAAACTGTGTTCAGAAACTTCTCCTTTTGTGAGAAGACTTTTATGAAAAGTTTTTTTCCACCTGTGCAGTGCTATTTTTATTTATCAGAACTGAAGCATTACAAAATGCATATCAAAATGGAGGCTAAAATTACTGTTAATGGCAATTTCAATTTTTATTCTGGTTCAATGGGCAAGATATCAGCAATAATA
The DNA here is from genome assembly GCF_009769465.1 of Tauraco erythrolophus. Lineage (NCBI taxonomy): Eukaryota > Metazoa > Chordata > Aves > Musophagiformes > Musophagidae > Tauraco > Tauraco erythrolophus. The sequence goes on along the minus strand of NC_141479.1, from coordinate 14,608,164 downwards.
TAGACTCCTAAGTGGCTGTTTCAGAAAAGCAGATCTGTAGTTTATAGAGGATCTCTAGGGAAGAGATTGTAAATACATTCTGGACCTTGAATAAGAAGCAACAAATATCTTGTGTTTTCACAACAGTAAGGAAGCAACAAAATGTGATTTTGATAAACATAAAATATCCTTAGGTCCCTAACTCTCAGAGAAAATAATCTGCCCTTGTGTTTCATATTCTTAATTTTTTGTGTCAAAGTCAAGATGGGTGTAAAAAATAAAATTAAAAAAATATCTCCCCTGTCATGTCTCTCTACCTACAATGAGCACACACCAAAAAAAAAAAAGGTAAAAAAAAAATTGTAGTAATGATGAGCTACTTGTTCTGCCAGGTATACTGTGAGTAACAATTTGAATATTCAGCAAAGAAATTGGTCACTTAATTATTCCCACTTACTGTCCTGGAAAGAATTGAGAATCATAAAAAAATTCAAAAAAGTTTGAGATGATGATTCATCTGTTTCTTGACTCAACACACAATTAATGAGTGGCAAGCAAAATCATAAAATATTTGTAAAATACCACTAAAATTATTGTTTGTCTTGCTGCTGCATGTACTTTTTTTACCCTGCATTTATTTTAACTAAATTGTAAATAAATATAAAATGTAGAAAAAATTATCCGCTTGATACAGTGGAAAGATTCAAGTTCAGTTGCAGGAATGGCAAAGAAACTGCAGGCTGCAAAAGGAACATGCTGCCTGTATGGTTTTTGCACACTGAAGGAAATGGACGGACCCAGAATCAAATTTCTCAGGTGAAGGATGTTGTCATCAGAGACTGGTGGGAAACCAGGCTATGGAAACATCATCATGTTTCCAGAAGATGAAAAATTATCAAAGAAAATGCCAAGTGGCAATCTTCTATGACACCTCACTATTCTCTGGATCAGGCATTACATCATAGAATCACAGACATTGGAAAAGATCTTTAAGATCATTGAGTCCAACTGTAAACCTAACATTGCCAAATCCACCACTAAGCCATGTCCCTGAGCACAGGTCTTTTAAATACCTCCAGGGATGGTGACTCAACCACTTTCCTGGGCAGCCTGCTCAAATGCTTAATAACCCTTTCAGTGAATAAATTTTTCCTAACACCCAATCTAAACCTCTGCTGGCGCAACATGAGGCCATTTCCTCTCATCCTATCACTTGTTACTTGGGAAAAGAGACCGACATCCACCTCACTAGAACCTCCTTTCAGGTAGTTGTATCATCCTTCACTGGAATATCTGATTTCCAGGAGTCAGATGTATAGACGCAAAATTCAGTTAGCAATTTCAGCCTATTCTGAAAAAGCACCAGCAGCTTGCTTCAGTGAATCTCGCATAGAAGAGATAAAACTTGAAAGGCAGAAATCCAAAATGCAAAGGCAAGGGATCAGGAATATCTGACAGCATAAGAAAGCTGAACATCTTGGAGATACCTTTCCCATCCTTTTAGTTTGCATATGAATAAAATATGTAGGCTTTTTCCTACATTTTCTTATTTTTATATTTCTCATACAATCATACTGATGATTAGCTAAGTATGTAAAATTGGGTTACAATGCCACTGAGCAACTGAGAACCTTCATTCACCACCACCATGTTGTCTCCTCCAGAGTGGAACATGCAACTGTTTGCATGACAGAGAACATCACGTAAAATAAATGCTAGACTATTTATAAATTCTGGTTAAATAGGCAACTACTAGAGCTGGTGGATAATTTGTAAGAAATAATGACATAGGCAAATTTAACCTATTTTCCAGCCTAATATTTTTCACTGGTTTGCAAAAATTGATCATTCTTTTCGCAAAGCTGAAAATTACACCAGAAGATATACTGCAAATAGAAATTGACTCTTACAAAACATCAAAGTTTGAAGTTTGACATTTAACGGGCATTCTAATAAAGTTTGAGTGCAAGGAAGCTTCTAGAGATTTATTCAAAAAGGTCATAAAAAAGTCATAAATTTGCTTTGAAATTTAAACGAAAACTCACAGCTTTATTTTTGCATTGTTCACTGACTGATTGTAGTGCTAATAATCACTTGACAATTTGGCTATGACACTAAGGTAACAGTCAGGCTTTTAGAGGAAGAGTTCAATGAAAACTCCAGTGTTCACAAGTGCCTATCAGCTTAATGTCCTGTTGGAAAAGCAGCACCTTCATTGCCCTCTAATGCTGGGGTAAGACAATTAAAAACGGCACTTACTGAATTACCATCACTGTTTTCTACAGTTTATTTAATGACTATTCCCTCCACAGATTTCAATTCTGTTTGGCAATGATGGATCGTGGGTCTTAGAAATACTCATACAGAAATCAGCGTGTAGTGGAACTCTACATGAAGAAATGGGTTGGAGCTGAGATGGGCCAGGAGAAGTTGACTGGGTCAGAAAGACCAAAGGAATCATCTCCATCATCTCATTTTAGTCCTGTACAACCATTTAAGCTGCTCATTGGAGCTGAGGCTGGATTCTAACCATACAGTAATCACTTCAGTATCAGCACTGCAATGTTTCTGAAAATTCTATTTGCAAGTCCTTTATACTACAACTACAGCATCCATACGAAGATAAAGGAAATAAAATGGGAAAACAGTGGTTCATGAGAAAACACATAGATTTCAGGTTTCTTTTGTTTGCCCTTCTATTTCATTTTCAAAAGATCACTCCCTTACTTAGTCTTTCTAAACTAAGCTTCATCCCGGGTGGAATTTCCAGAGGAGTTATAAACCCCTGAAAAATGGGGTTTATAACAGAAATGTTGACAGCTGGCTCTTAACAGTAGCAGAGTTACCCGCCACTACCATAATATAGTAGTCTCTAACTACTCTAATTCTGATGAAAAGTTACTGTAATGTGACTCCCTATCTATACTAGGCCACATCATTTTTCTTCTTTATGGGCCTTATTATGGTAAGGAAAATGCATGTTCCCCTAGAGGAAGCTGGTAAAAGAGGATCTAAGTACTTCTAAGCTATGTTTCTTTTACATCAGTGCCTGAATATAAGGCTAGAACATCTAATGTGCTTACTGGAATGAGAAACATTATCAACACTCCTCAGAAAATGCAGACTTAGATGTGATACAGAATTCTAACATAAGTTAATCTATAGTGCCTTTTATCTTGAAGGATTCCTAGGTGTTTTAATGAATAATGTCCTTCGGCAACATTCACTCATCCCAAAAAACCACAGACATCTGTAGGATGGACAAAGCCTCCTTTCTCCACCTTCAATACTATAACTCTCTTCATGCTCACAGATGAGGAGGGAAACAGAAAACAGGCTCTCAGCTGAACATGGGGCTTTATATATAATATATTCCTAAAATTAACTACCAAGTGGGAGGCACAACAGTTTTGCATCAAATGGTCTCCAGATACTTCCTATAGGTACATCAAATAATTCTTTATAGTGAGCCAACTGCATATTTGTTTTTATTAGAAAACAGAATTCCCAGTGTTTATTCTATTATTCTTGTTATGGAACAGCACCACAAGGACACAATGCCTCTGTTCTAACTGTGCAGTTGCCCTTGCTGTTTTTTTGTGCTACCTGGGGTGGAAAAAAAATGAAAGGATGCAGATATTATTCTGCAAAATTTAAAATGAAAAAAATATATTATATACAAACATTTCCAGTACGTTTAAGTATTCTTTCTTCACAATTATATTTTTCCAGTATTAAATTAGGTATTTTTGATTTATTGTTTGTGTTCATGAATACTATGTGTTTATACGTGTGTTAAAGGGAGGGAGAATTTATGCACACAAACTGTCATTTCAAGGTCAGATTGTGAAATGCAATTGCTACTAATGACAGTAAACAACAGTGGTGGATAAAAATGGGTAGCTTTTAGCAGATGAGCAGCTTAGACCATTGCTTAATATTTTTTAGAACAGACAAAAGTTTTTGATATGCAGTAGAAAACAGTAACAAAGACAGAGCAAAGTCAGGCTATAATCAGAATGTACTGTGATTAAAAAAGAACAAATCAGATGGATATAGGAGATTATGACCATCTGTATATTTTTGCCTTACACATCACTCCTACCCTTGCTTAAGGCCCCCTAAAATCTCGTCCCCAACATATCTGCCTAGGAATATATCCCATCTCAGCCTATGTGGGGTAACTTCCATTCAACAAAACATGCTGGTCCAAAAAAGTTAATCAATATTAATAGACAGTGAAAAAGGAATTATTAGAAGGAGATGGAAGGTGTCTACTTTCTACAGCATATCACCTTGAAAAATCCTCTTTTGCATGATCTGAAACTTTCTTAAACGTGAATTATCTGATAGCATATCTGTAACTCACTGGTCTGGCCTGGTCAAACACATGTGATAGTACTTGGTCAATACTCAGACGTTCATGTCTAACACAGAACATGGTAACTACCTGTACAATTCAAACAAAGTGAGATATAAGTATAATGTTATTTGTATTCACACGCAAAATGCATTAGTTGTCCGTTCTGGCCAAGAATCAAATTTTTGCCCATAGTAAAGCAAACAAAACTGTTAATTTTTCTTTGTCTTGATCTGAAAACCGAGCTAAAAGCGACCTGTCTTTCCATCCACTTGATGGTACTGTTTCCAAAATACATACTATGTAGTAAAAGAGAAAATGAGTAAATGAAATCCATAGCTTATTTTGCTCCTAGAAAATATGGTGAATAATGAACTAATTCTCTTATAGTCTGCTTTAGATAGCAAACCTACAACAGTGTTGCAGTGTTTCCTGCATTTTCAATTGAATGTAGCAATTTTTTTACCCTCTCCCAATGTATGACCAAATCTTCTACTCTTTTCTTAAATTGCATGCATAGCCATGGGACATGGTCAGTAAGGTCACTTGCATGATGTGAGGTTAGGATGACTCATCTAACAAAGTCTGGCTGATCAGCATTTTGAAAGGAAGATTTGAATTTCTGTCAGAAGAGAAGACTGAAAATTTAGACCCTGATCTTCAACGACTGAAATACTTGAGAACTTTCATATGCACCCTCTCCTCACGCAAAGGATCAAACCGTGAGTATTCAGGTTGCATCTACGTTGGGGAAGCATCAGTGGCTAGCTAAAAGTATTAAGGATGTAAGACTACATAATGTCAGCAGGGCACATCAATGGTGCAGTCAAATAGATTAGCTAAGTAGGATGTATTATAGAGCAGAATCAGGAGGCTTATATTGGAAACCATGCTGTAATAAAACACATCTAATGAGCTTGAATTAATACAATGTAATGTACGCATGCACAGTGTAATAGGATCTTGCAGAGATCAAAAAAATATGAACTCTTTGTTGTGATTCCTAGCAATAAAATTACTTCCCATAGATTCTTCTATAGCAACAGTAAAAAAAAATCAGGTACTTGAATTACTGAAAACTTGATATGAAGGTCCACATAAAATATTGTTGCTTTTAAATAAAATCATGCAAAAATAGTTTTAGATCTTGGGTACTTTACATTTATTAATAAATATTTTATGAAGTTTCACCACAGATGCTATTTAAATACGAGATAAGCCTGAATAATTAGTCTGCAGCACATATCACGAATGAAACAGATTAAATAGAAAAAAAAGCAAAAATGCCAGGCTTGCCTAAGACACCAAATGAGGATCTGAGATGAGGCACTGAAATGACATTAACCTTGATTAAGGTTACTGCCTAAAACTGATTGTCAACACAGGATCTTTCAATGCATTACTCTTATTCCTGTTCTTATATTTCATCTTAATCGGAATGAAATTTTAATGCACTTTTTAAAAAAACACATTAATAACTACACGGAAAAAGAAAATGTCGGAATCAAATATAAATTCTTCACACGGTAATTTTCTCCTCACATTACTCTCCCCTCTGCAGTGGCTTTACTCCATTAAAGGAGGGCTTGTCCATAACTGCCAGGCTACATACAACAATTTCAGGAAGAGTTTTTTGGGTCACTCAGCTTTGATCATCTTGGATCTTGTTGTTTTGTGTGAGACTTGGGTATCTGACAGGCTGACATGATTACTGCTGTGTTTTCTTCCACCTTTTTTAAGCTTATCTGCAAGATACACTGGCTCTGAGACCCTGCCCTGCTAACATCCACCTGACAAAATCCATCCTGTTAGTGACTGATTACCCTCCTTGCCAGGCTGAAATGATCAATGAGCGGATGGACTTGTCAGATAGTTCTTTACAGATCTCTGTGGCAGCGTCTGCAGCAACTGGAACAGTGGAAAGAAAACCAGTCTAGTGACCTGCTCCTTCTCTTCTAATGTGCATGTGTCGTCTTTTACTACTCCAGAGCCAGTGGCTCTTCAACATGGCTGGAGAACTCATTTTAGATCTCTGTGCTTTAGAATGCAAAGTTTATGCAGTAACTTTGTAGATGCACACAAAACTTAAATACATCACAAATCTGCCTAGCAACAAGAAACCACAAGGCCATACATTCATTGCTTTGTGCAACTGTATTAGTACTTTAGTTTTAACCATGATTGTACTTTTGAAGCCCATCTCCCAGGAGTCTTCATTTACTATGGTCCATGGGAGCAGTCATGGAGAGGGCACACTTGATTCCTTTCAGTTGTACGCCTGGACTCCTGGATGCAACCACTAATGAATATTTAGTCCATGGGACCAAATGAAAACTAGTCTGAAATAAGCCTGCTTGAAGTTCTCATAATGTGAATTGAGCTCTTAGCACCAGCTATTTGGCTTCAAAGGCATGGTCATGTTGTGCCACACTACTCGCTACTATGGCTACTGCTGTGCATTATAAAAGGGAAAAAAAACTGAAAGCAGTTACATCAAAGTAATTTTCAAACAATGAACACTGAGGGGAAAATCAAGAAATATATTACTGAAGATTTTTTTTTTAAACAGCCAAGGACTTTTAACACTTTTGTTTATGTTGATGGATAATACCTTACAGGAGTAGGATCATCTATGACATTTAAACTACATTAACTTGTATAAATATGTAAAGCATTCATTGTTAAGTGTCCGAGCAACCATGCAGTTGCTACATATACACTACAATTAAGTTTCCTGGCAGCTAACAAACTGGCAAATATTGTAGGCTTAGAACTGTGACTATTTGGTCGTTGTTGATCATTTGTATTTTGGTAGTACCTGGAGATGATAAACAAATGTAGGTCTTGAAATGTAAATAGAGAAGAGAGAAGACTATTTAAGAAAGACCACATAATCCCCATTCCACAGGGTATTGAGGCACAAAGATATCTACTGCCATACCTGAGTGTGCACAGCCAGTTGGAAATAGTGAACAATCGCAGAGAGCTCCAGGTCAACGCATTGCAAATCACAAATCTGAATTCACACTGGGGCTCTGGTACTGATGTGACATATACATGCCCTATATATGAAAAAAAAATACATTTGCCAGTCCATATCTCAACCAGCACATTATCTTTCTCAGAGATAACGTGCAGTTGTGGTTTACCTTGTTGTGATCAAATTTTAATGTTAAAGTTTGTTGGGAATTATGCCATTGAATCCTGAATACAAAACCATTGGCAACCAGATGGTGAAAATGTTAACTTTTTAGATGACAACGATGGAAAAATACTAGCTTTGTTATTCAACAAATATTACATTACAGGATTGATATAATCCAGTTTTGTATTTACACTGTAGACCTCACAGACCACTTCAAAACAGTACTAAGTATAACTCTTGCACAGCACATTGGTTTTGCACTAGCTGACGGTAAAGCAGGAGTTCCAAATGGAGATGCTGACGCCAAACAAGTGATACAGATTCCTCAGTGGAAAGGACTGTGTTGAAGTCAAATAAGAACAAAAGGAAAGTGCTGCAGTAAAGAAAAATTACTCTATTTCTATATCCACAATTGTCACCTAGATATGCTTAAAATACTTCACTGTAAATGTCTGCAGAACTATAGTACTACAAACGTTACAGGCTTGCCAGATGTTGATAAAAGGAACATATGTAAGAACAGGACTAAGGACATGTTAATTGTAGTACTAGTGAAGAAATCAAGCAGTGAAAAAAAATAGATTTGACTTTGTGATGAATAGTGAAGTCTTAAACACTGGCAGAATTGCAAAAATAGTACAGTAAATTGGGCATACTATTACAAAACATAAGGCTTTCTCTGTAAGGATAACTGACGGTATGTGATTTTCTTTTATGAACAAAGTGCAAAAGCTATTAGAAAAAAAACAAGCATTTTGAAAACATTTAGAAAGGAAAAAAGGATATAACCTTGTGTCTGCAAGTAGTCCTTCTGGAAACATCTTTAAACATTTATAATACATGGATATGAAAATAGCCTCTTTTTCCTTGTGTTATTCTGCTGGAAAACACTCATACCTTTGCTAACGACTTTCACAAAAACTCAGGCATCATTTAAATCCTTCTCTAGCCCTGAAAATAAGGCATAAGTAGAACAGTCACTTTGCTGGTCCTCCACATCGAAATTCATTTAATTCTTTTTTTTTTCTTAATTTTAAATGAAAAGAAGACAATTAGTACTTAAGTTGAACAGACAAAGTCTGAACAAATACTGTAATCAAGAAATTTGGTCTTGTTTTTCTCTCAGAAGTTCTTGAATAGATCATAGATTTACCCTTCAAAGCATCTTGATGACATATTTCGACATATACATTTGGTTTGTGGCTTGCTAGTCTTGTTTTGGTTTTAGAATTTTGAGATTTATTGCTCAGATGTGAATATCCATTATCCCTGGCCTATAGCAGAGCACAATGGCTGAGACAGTGACAATTAAGCTGTATGCAGTAATATGAAGCAGTAGATCCTAACTTTTTTTTAAAGATAAATAATTAAGACGTACTCTTGTTTCGTATTGTTTATTGCTATTTTAATTTAGGTTTTAGTTGCTTCTGGTTTGGTTTTTTTTTTGTTTTTTTTTTTTTTGTTTGTTTGTTTGTTTGTGTTTTTTTAATGCTAGTATTTCAGCTTGTACTGCTGACATTCCTAGAACTGTTTGATATTTTTTTAGTGTGGCAGATAAACGGTGGCTATGAAGGCAAGGCAAGTAACCCTGCAGCATAGTCAGTACAAGTATTTTCTGGGGCTCTCTGACCACTCATAACATCTCTGGGACATCCTGGGAGTGCTTCAGCTGAAATGCCAAGGTTGAAAACCCAGGATATGTTAGAAAAGTCTGAAGAAGGCTTCAGTGAAGCAACCCTCCACTGCAATATATTTTGTGTCACCATAAGGAAAGATGGATCTCATAAGAAAGAGAAGACAGAAGGTGATTTGGCAAACCTTTCGAGGACGTATAGAATCCTCTCTACACTCAGGTTTGAGTGGCATCTTACAGTAAGCTATAAAGCCTTACCTGAGACCTATCAAATTGAGGTCTTGAAAAAGAAAAAGAAATATCCTTCCTTGGTTCTTTGCTTCTGGGATAATTCTGGGCAGTTTGTCATCACATGACGTGCAAGAACAGAACATCAATTCATCTATTTCTAGATTACCCAAACTTTGATACTTGAAAATGAGGGTACCAGTACCTGTTCTACAGACCCATTTGTCCTTCAGGAGCACTTTGTTTCCTAGGCATCTTAAATATTACCATCAAGGATGGAGGTTGATCCAGTCAAGCTGTGGATGTTGACAGGAGAACATGTATGAGCCTCTGTTCTTTAAACCACATCATTGAGTATGATCCAGGCTACCAGCAAAGGAGGACCTTCCAAAACACACTGGTAGTCAATATAGCCAGTACTCTAACACCACAGAGAGCTCACCCATGGAAACTGGAGATGCCTAGAGCATGACAGCACAATATCCTACAGGATTATAAGGTTCCTTTTGAGGAGCATTGGATAAAACTGTGTGCCCTGTCAATGGCTCTGGCACAACTGGAATGAACTACATTCAGAACACAATTATACTGTCAATACAGATGAACGAAGCAGATGATCTATAAATTCACAAACGACCTAAACAACTGCTGCAATGGGCATGTCAATGTCAGACTGATTTTGCCACAGATTTATGGGAGTCTGGCAGGTCTATTGACTGCTGAGATGGGAGACTGGAAACAAGAATCCAATATCTCCTGGTCCTGTGACCAGAAACTTTGAGATGAAACAACACGGATGGCAGAGATTAACGTCTGGGTATTTTATTTTTTTGTGGGCTGAAACGAAACAGCGGTTCCACAGTTAAATGCACTCATTTTGTCAAGACTACTCCAGGTTCACGTTTTTCTTCATGACTGTAAAAAGATCCAACTTCCACTATGAAGTCTGAAAAATTATAGACTATCAGGGTAGAATCAGACCTGATAGAAACTTGCTGATCTTAAAGAATACAAGCTATATCCATCTTTCATTGTAAGAAGATTTTAGCCTTCCACTGGGGCTTACTAATTTTTGCACTGCTATTGTTCTGCATTCTATCTATTTTTAATAAATAATGCCAGTGAAAGACCTTTATTGCAAATGCATGTGTAAACGTTTATTTCTTGACTCATTGCTGCATTTACTTTTAGCTTCCTGATGAATTTAACTTTTTAATAAAACGGACAGGAAATAAAGGACAGGAAAATCCACAGTACCCTGCACAGAGGTAAAGCAAAGAGTAAATACAATCATTGCTTTCCTCAAAAGAAATGTATTGTGCAGCTCCTGAGGAATACAATATTGAGATGAAAATGAAGCTGCAATGGAAATGGAATGAAAAATAGGTATTTGCTTCTGGGTGAACACAACAAACCTATCAGCCACATAGTTAAAAAGCAACGGCCCCATCACACCAATTCCCGATGACTAAATAAACTACAGGTAAAAGGACAGGGGAATAAGACAGAAGGAAAGAAGGGAAATGAAGCTGCCAAATGAAAGAGAAGTGTTTCTGCAAAGGTCAGTAAGGGATAAGATTAGTTTGGAGTAAGCCAATACTACAGTGTAATTTGCAATATTTCCAAACACTTCAGAATAAGCATTCCTTGCTATTTTTAATACAGGCTTTGAGCCATGACTATCTAAATAGACAGAGTAGGCATTAAAAGTTCATAGGGCTTGATATTGCCTGTAAAGAGGGAGCCTCTACAGAATTTTATTTTATTACTAACCTTTATTAGCCTTGTAGCCAACGCTGATTAAAGTGTTGTGGCATATCTGTCAGCATGCATGAATGCATGGAGATTATTAGCAACTGCATTTAAAAGTCTAAGAGCCAAGAGGTAGAGCCACAAGCCTGGAATACTAATTTCTATTTTGTTCAGTGTAAACAGTCAAAGGGATGGATAATAGCTTACTTGTCTCCTTTTATTGGCATGTTTATCTATCCTTTTGCTCTTCTCTTTCAGCATGTAACTAAGACAACAGAAGAAGATACAAAATATGAGGTATCTACAAGTATAGGTCAAATTCATTTCAATGCAGAATGTCCAAATTTGACTGGTCAAAAATAACCACTTCTAGTCCCTATAAGCTAATGACTTCATTGGAATATCTCCACTAAAGTGGCTCACAGGCAGATTTGGACTAAATATTAATGGAAAATATGTATTCAGCAAAGGTAGCCTTTTGGTACTATGCGTGTAGACACATTCCAGACTTTTACTGAAGTATTTTGTTGATCATGTGATAAATCTTTTGTAAACATAACTTTTAACCTAATTGACTCAAATTTCTTCACTGAGAATACTCAGAATTCACAAGTCAAATTGAGCTGCACGAGTAATTATTTGAGTCACATTGCACTCTTTCGTCTTGGGACTTAAACTTAGAAAATTACTTAATAACTTAAGCAATTTAACCCCTTATTCATTTTTATGATGCCCAAAGCAAATTTTTTTTCCATGACTAACTGTGTTTTAGCTACAGCAAAAGCCTGTTTTGGTCCATGTTCAAATTAGAGTAATTTTTTTTAGTATGAATCCAAACTGAATGTCAATAATGAAGTTAACAATCTGGTTTGAAGTGAAACTCCACTTGGAAATAGCTACATGTTTATGAACAGTATCTTTCAACGTTTATCATGTTCCATTCAGTGCTACAGTTCAGAAAATCCTGAGATGAGTTAGGCAAAATTAGGCAGAGCTTTACTGATGACTTAGGAAAACTTGAGTACAGTTCGAGTAATAGGATCTCTTTGTTGATATACATCAGAGTGAAAAACCTTGGAAAGATTTATCTTTCCTACCTATGACAGGAAAACTCTTCTGTCTGGCAAAGAACTAAACCCAGAGGATCATAAACCACTGCTGAGTATTAATTTCAATCATCAAAGAGATGGCTTCTACCCAAGACAAGCCAGGTACTCAAATGTGAATCACAACCATAACTACAGATCTCCAACAATGCTTTTGCATTTTTTTGCTAGAAAATATTTTGATGAGGCTGAGCATGACTGGTAGAAGCATCTCAATGTTTTAAATAAGTAATCTCTCATGTCCTCTTTTAAAATAACATAGAGAAAAAGTAATCACAGGTATAGTTGTGACGTTGTTTGTGGATCGTAAATCTGTATCATGCAATCTTAATTATTAAATCAATTAATCAAGACAATAAGCAAAGGTATGGATTAAAATTTTTAAATAACAGAAAAGTCTCTGAAGGTAATTGAGAAAGCTGGGTGTCGTCTACCAAAGTGTTTGTGTAAAAGTCTCCCTATTCTACTTCTGAACATGTTGCATAATTTAAAGCTGTCTAACAATCTTGTTCAGTTTAAAATCTGTATATATGAATGTATTTGCCTCTAAGTATTGTTTAATAAGCCTTTGTTAATTTAAAATGCTTTGCTCTGTATCACTTGATGCTTTTAATATGTCTGTCTATAATACTTGCAATTCCAGTGCAAAGTTGTATTTCACCATGTTTCTGTAGTTAAAGATTTTTTGTTATCTGTATTCTAATAGCCCCCAAAGGCTCTAGCCAAGATGAAATGCTCCTGTACCAGAGATCTGATCAATGAGGTCTGATCAATGCCTGTTACCAACTCAGTGATCTCTGAGATCCAGCCATTAAAATGGTGGTAGACCTGAATAGGCTACCCAAACAATGCTCACAGGAGTATCCAGAGATGTTAAATCTCACTTCCTAAACCTTAAACATCCTAATACGTCAAAGGAATTAATATCACAAATCACTATTATTTCTCTACTGAAGGAAAAAGTAGTTGAATTAAATTTCCCTGGTGTTTTCCAATTCTCTGTAGCATCCATATTATGCTCTCTAATATGGATTATTGTGATTTTTCTGCTCTCTATAAAAAGAGTAATCTGTATTATGGTTTTTCATCTGCTCTTTCTCTTTATACTGCGCTATTCAGAGAGCCCCTTGCCAGCTCTTCATGAAACTTACTGTAAAGCACAGATTTACAGCTACTATGACTCACATTTCGGATGCAAGAGGCCTTGAATGTCTAAGAAAATTCCATCCCACTATCTGACTAATAATATAATACTTGTAGTGATATTGTCTTATCACAAAGCATGAAGACTTTGTTTCGTGCTTTGGTTATTTGTCTGCTGTTGTTTGCAGTTCTATTCATCACCTATTGCTTTTATTCTTCTACTTTACTTCTTTTGGACTGATTTCCTAATGGCCTTGCCACCTGCTCCAACCACACAAACTGACAGTATGTAGTGTAAATTTTGGTCTAAGATGAACTTTTCCTAAGATAGATACATCTTTTTTATTCAGTTGGCCAATGATGCTTTTATAAACATTCTGGGTTTAAACTGTTGCAGAACTATGTCAAAAATGAAACGAGTGAAGCTATATGAAGATGAATAACAAAGCAGAAGTTTAAGTAGGCTTTAATTAATACTTAATTTTTAATTAATAATTAATTTTGATTCATCAGGCTGGCAACTATTTCAGTTTGGGTACAGTAACTAGGAATTTAGAGGAAGCATTAATGTAGCATAGCCCACAAAACACAAAGTTGCAAAATATTTTCTGTATTGCAAAAACTCATGTTAGTCTACTGGCTTTGCTAGAAAAAACATCTGAAATTCTGAACCCATTTCAGTGCACAGAATAATGGCGAAGGTCATGTCTACTATCCTCTCTATACCAGCTAACAGAAGTTTTATCAACCTACTTTAGGTTACCTAGCCATTGCTGTTCAACTAATATTTTCTAGTAAAGTTTGATTAGCCTGCAAAAAACATCTTTGGTCTATTGAGAAACAGCATTTTCTTAAAAAAGAGAAAAACTAACATTTTTACAAGTACAAGCCTCCACCAGGGAATATTCTTACAAAGGACACAGAATCTTTTCCAACAGCGGCTAACTCTCCAAATCCTATACCAAAACCTTCACTTACATTTAAGTAAAATAACCCATGAAATTACTTTTAATAACATTTGGAGAAGGAGGTCTGTTTCCAGTCAAGTCTGTCTTTGTTTGAGTGGTAAACAAAGGATTTCTTCTGCAGTTCTTAAACTGGAGCTGAATCTATACTCAATGCTGTTCTAACTGGGCGCTTATCTCATGTCTATATGTATTTTCTATGAATTAATCACATTTGCTACCATGCTTAACGATGGTAAGCGTTGCCCTTCCACCATAGAGCTTTTCTGAACATTAGCTATATCAAGGGAATGCAACACCTGAATTTTGTCTCTTCTGTGAATTTAGAAGGTCAGAAACAGAAAACTGCAATGGTTTTAGTGTGCTTCAGTTCTCAGCTTTGTTTTTAGTTGAGTGACTAATAACGCAAAAGTGACTAATAAAGCAAAAAAACCCATACTTCTGCAATTCTTTTTCTGTCTACTAAGCTTCTGAAAGTCAGGTCCCTTCCTTTGCTCAGTTAAACAATTCAGTGGCTTCCTAGGTTGCAACAAACTCCACACCTGGTTTCCTTACCAGCTGTTAGAAGTCTTCCACTGTGTCTGAGGCCTGGGCTCTGTATCAAAATCCGCTCTTTTCAGCCACCACCACTCTCCATCTTCTCAGGTTCCTCTGCCTTCACTCCAGAAGCCTCTTCCACTGAGCATGCTGTTCTTACCAGGAAAGGACAACCTTACCCTCTCTCCAGTGAGATCCACATGACCTCAGACACAGCAGCAAGGATAAGGCAACCAGACAGCTTCCTTCTGCATGACCTATGCTTATTTCATAGAATATGAAGTACCCAGATAATGACCTGTAAAACAAGAACAACAAAAAAGAAATCTGTCATCTTTCAGTGCTCTAAATAGGTTTCAGTAAAAGACTTCATTGTTCCTAAACCTGATGAAACTATTGTTCTGATTAAGCACATCCTAAGCCATGTTTTGTCCCTGGTCACTACAGTGCAACTGCACACAACAGCTGTTAGATCCATGCAGAAAACAACATTCTTTGGGTATCTTTCTCTCGGTTCTCCAAAGCTTTGGCTGTGGAATGGTAACATTACCTTGGCAAGTGTGTCAGCGAGAACTTTTAGGTATTTCTGCAAATCTTGAACATGAGGTTATTGGAAGCTGAAATGGCTCCTAGAGGCATTAAGGAGTGAAAATAACTGTTTCTCCTTGTGGCACCTTGTGAGAAAATTCTAAATCAATTAACATCCAGGATGTATGACTTCTTCCTTATGTGGTAAGTTACTTCATGAAGGCCTGAATCTACAGTGGGTAAGACTGAAGGCTCTGTATGCCAGAATATTCATCACTGTAGCTGTGAAGTACCTGGGAACACACACACATGTACATATTCATTACGACAACAAATCTGGGCACAATTTACCTTCTATAATACCTCAGAGCAGAATGTCTCTACTTCATTAACTGGGAAAAATAGATTTGGCAAAACATATTTGTTTTTCAAATATATTGGAGCTACTATGAATGTCTAAATGAAACTTTCATCATTACTTTCCCACTAAATGGTAAAATTAGCAACAAGATAGTTATCATCAATGGCTATATTAAAGAACTGTCACAAATCCGAGGTGACATTTTTACATCAGAGATCAGCAATTTGAAAGGCAGCAGAAAGCAGACCTCTTTCAAATTCTGATCTAATTTCACAATCTGCAATAGGTGCACCGTTGAAAAAACGAAAGGTGATCATTCTGAGATTACATCTCACTGTTAACATTTGTTCAATTTGTTCACTTTTTGTGTTATTCGTTAACTGTTTTTGATATTGAATAGTGCTTTCATGTTCAAACTGCATTTTTTTTCTGAGAATTACACAGAAACTACATAGACTGTATCAGTACGTCTCTTCTTCAAAATATAAGGAAAATGTGTTTGCACTTTGCTGAGGGTTCTTATTATAGCATATGCAGATGCAGAATCTGTAAGAATTCAACATAAGAATTTTAGAGACTCTTAGCTTTTAAATACCTTATGAAACCAGAAAAAGGATTTCTTCCATTTGTTTGGATTCCATATTGTATAAGGAATTTTTCAACTATAACATTTAGGTTCTTATATAGAGTTACAATTTGTTCAGTATTTATACAGCAGAATTCCTACAGCACTATAGTTAGCCCTAGCGATATCCATGTATAAAATGTAAATTTACATATTTATAGACAAATGTAAATTGGATCATGTCTTAAAAATGGATTAAAAATAGAAATATAATTATACCGGCATGTCCTTGGAGATGACTGCTACTATTTCCTTTAAAAACACATGACATGACAACATGATGTGTGCTTTATTTGGCTGTTGTGAGAACAGTTGTCATTTAAGAGACCTAATAAGAACATATATGAAATGGGTTTTTGTCCTCAGAGTAGCTCAAGTGTACATAAGATTATTGTTTAAAAATTTTTGCTCCTAGTATTTGACTTGAGTCAAATAAGAAAAGATCCTTCTCAACCTTAAGCAGATACTAAAATTAGATTTTATTTCCACTGTGGCATGCAATGTGAGACGTAGTGATGTAGTTCTCGTGTCAGAGGTTTATCAGTAGCTTCAATATTTCCACCTTCTGCATTTTCTAAGTACTCTAATATCTATAGCTGCATGTTGACAAAGTTTGTAATGAGGCATTTGTTAACATCAGAGTTAATCTGACATACTGTGCTCTTTAGCAAGGTTAAGACCTCTTGATATACTTTCTTGGACAAGATGAAACTAAATAGGTTTGTTTACTGTTCAGTTGCCTCTTCACATAATACATGAAACATTGGTTTAAAATGGAACATAAGCTTAGCATTAAGCTGTTTGTTCTGTGAAATTCTGCTGTTATTTGCTTTAAGGCATGAACTGAATACACGTCATGTTTGGGTATTTGATGTCACAAATGATGTTTTGGTACCTTCCCAACTTCTACAAAGACTCATTTGTTCCTTCAGTCTTCAAGTCTATGTCCTACCAGATGATTCACACGGGTAAGATGATTTTTGACTCCAAAGGTAGATTTTCAGAAACTGGGACTTAGAACTCAATTTTATATGCTCTGTAACTACTAAACATGTACATCTAATGACTCTTCATAATGTCGAATACCACTGCGGACTCCATATGCCTCTGCAGTCAGTAAATAGCTGAAAAACCTATCTGTGCAGAGTACTTTAACTTTGTCAAGAGGCTGGCCTGCATTTGATTACAACCTTACTTAAAGGGAGCCTACAGGAAAGCTGGAGAGGGACTTTTTACAAGAGTATGTAGTGACAGGACAAGGGGCAATGGATTTAAACCGAAAGAGGGAAGATTTAGATTAGAAATAAGGAACAATTTTTTCTCTCTGAGAGTGGTGAGGCACTGGAACAGGTTGCCCAGAGAAGTCGTGGATGCCCCATCCCTGGAAGTGTTCAAGGCCAGGTTGGATGAGGTGTTGAGCAACCTGTTGTAGTGGAGGGTGTCCCTGCCCATGGCAGGGGGGTTGGAACTAGATGATCTTTGAGGTCCATTCCAACCCAAACCATTCTATGATTCGATGATTGTTCGCAGACTCTTCATTATTACTCCCACTGTTTGAGAAGCAAATGTTTGTGCTGAATCATATACTGGTTGGCAAGGTTGCATGGGAGAGAATTTCTGTTTTGAAAGTAGAGAAGACTTTAACCCTAACATTCAGCCTTTCATTAATTTTCATTCATTAGAAGAGCTTTTCAGCCAAGTTTAATTCCAGCACTTCTGAACTCTCTGACTGTCTCTTTAACCTTAACTTTCTTCTAAGATAGTGGACAGGGCTGTGTTTTCTACATGAAAACTAGTACTTCAAAAAACACTCCATCTTTCTTGTTTCTTGGATTGACACCTGCACAACTCAGAACACTGTTTCTAATTTGCACAGGCCAGATTTAAATTAGCCCAGTGTTACACAGAAAGGGAAGGAGCATTTATTTGTTAATTTAGGAGTATCAGAACAGTTGTGAACTGTACAAGCTTTGAGACATGATGTATCTTGGGAAGAGTGAGAAAGAAGCAGGAATAAAAAAATACTAACCTGGGAAGTTAGCCTTTGGAAGGCAAAGCTGCAGAAAAGTTAAGCTGGCCTAGCCTTTATACCTTTTTTTCATCAAATACAGATTTTTTTAGATCACAAGGTATTAAATCTAAAACTGGAAGTGGACTAAAAAAATATTAATTCCCAGATCTCTTGTGCCAGCAATTAATTATGTTCCAGGAAAATCCTACTTTGAGCACAAATGGATTAATATGTATAATGGCATGCTACTGTTTAAAAACTTTAATATGGAAAGTGCTATGCTAAGCCTTAGTCTACTTAAAAAGAGACATTATAATGAGAGAGCTTTGATTATAGATGTACATTTCCAAAAATCTGTTTAATATACTTGTTGCAGGGTTTCACAGTAAACAGCTGGTGATTTGGTGTCCCATAAACACACTTGCCCTATTTTAAAAAATGGTGTATGGATGAACTACTGTATGTACTATGTAAGTAAGTACCATAGCACACTACTCCACTGAAATGTAACACCAGTATCATGCTTTTAAACAACCCTCATATTTATCCCTGCGGCCTTGTACTGATAACTTACAGGGAACAGAAATAAACACTTGGAATCACAGAATCACAGAATAGTTTGGGTTGGAGGGGATCTTTAAAGGTCATCTAGTCCTCTCCCCTTGCAGCAAACAGGGACATCTTCAACTAGATCAGATTGCTCGAAGCCTCGTCCAGTCTGACCTTGAATGTTTCTGGGATGGGGCATCTACCACCTCTCTGGGCAACCTGTTCCAGTGTTTCATCACCCTCATTGCAAAAAATTTCTTCCTTACATCTAGTGTAAATCTACTCTCTTTTAGTTTAAAACCATTACCCCTTATCCTATTGCAACAGATCCTGCTAAAACGTTTGTCCCCACCTTTCTTATAGGCTCCCTTTAAACACTGAAATGCTGCAATAAGGTCTCCCAGAAGCCTTCTCTTCTCCAGGCTGAAAACCCCAACTCTCTCAGCCTATCTTCACAGGAGAGGTACTCCAGCCCTCTGATCATTTTTGTGGCCCTCCTCTGGACCCAATCCAACGGGTCCGTATCTTTCCTGTGCTTAGAGCCCCAGAGCTGGACACAATACTGCAGGTGGGGTCTCACCAGAGTGGAGTAGAGGGGCGTGTCACCGACCCTCAGGCGTGTCAACCACACCACTCAGCTTGGTCTTGTCTGCAAATTTGCTAAGAGTACACTGGATCCCACTGTCTGTGACATTGATGCAGATTTTAAAAAGTACTGGTCACAGTACAGACCCCTGAAGGACACCACTTGTCACCGATCTCCATCTGGACACTGAGCCGTTGACCACTACCCTCTGGACGCAACCATCCAACCAATATTCCTCATTCACTGAACAGTTCACCCATCAAATCCATCTCTCTCCAATGTAGAGAAGGATGTTATGGGGGACCACGTCAAAAGCCTTATAGAAGTCTGGATAGATGACATTTGTAGCTCTTCTCTTGTCCACTGATATAGTCACTCCATCATAGAAGGCCACTAGGTTGGTCAGGCAGGACTTGCCCTTGGTGAAGCCATGCTGGCTGTTTTGAATCACCTCCCTGTCCTCCATGTGCCTTAGCATAGCTTCTAGGAGGATCTATACCATGATCTTCCCAGGCACAGAGGTGAGGCTGACAGGTTGGTAGTTCCCAGGGTCCTCCCCTCTACCCTTTTAAAAATGGGTGCAATGCTTCCCTTTTTCCAGTCATCAGGGACTTCACCTGACTGCTTATCTTCAGACCAACAGACTGAGAGAATGAAAGATTTTCTGGCAGACTAATTGTTTATTTCCTACCCTGTAATGTAGATGATTTGAAATATTTCATTTTATTTTTAAAGTATGTGGCTGAAAACACAAAGTGAGAAATTGCTCTACAATTTGTCTATAATGAATGAATGAAAACAGAGAGGATGCAGTATCAGTGTTGCTACAATGCAAGGTTATGCAGTGCTTCAGAGAATAATAGTGTTTCAAGTTCCTGATGGGTTTGATACATAAATATATCGAAGTGTTGAAACAATAAATAAGAAAATACAATCAAAAATTAGAAAGTAATAAAATATCCCTGGATAATATAAGTAGTTCAGGAACTCATTCTAACATTGATCAGTTATTTCTGAATAATTTGTTGTTCCATCAATAGTTATAAAAGACGGTGAGAATTGATCAAATGCTGTACAATATGAGAATGTCTTGGGAAATACATACATACAGATCCATTTTTAATTTCAGAGATACTGTAATCTATTTTTATGTCAGTATACAATATGTTGATGGTAGGCTGCAAGAAAAAATGCTATTAAGATTACTTGTTCATACAATTTTCCTCAGTTAAATGAATTGATTTTCCTACTTATTTGATTTGTGACTTCAGAGTTCTCTGTGGTTTGTTCAAAAATGTAATCTCCAAATTTCACAGAAAATTTGGCACTTGGAATGACAGTGAAAATAATGAAAAGCAACAAAACTTTTCCCAGCATAGTTTTGATGGATAACATAATTACTTTGCCTTGTAGTACTCTTACTCATCTAAAGACATTCCGAAGCCTTGTTTCAGTGTTCTCTTAAATTAATCTTCAAGTACAGGAGGACTAGGATCCCAACCAAGTAATCTCCAGGTTTACCAATTTATTGGGTGATTACAACCGTCGTATATGAGAGTTATAGGGACAGGCATAAAACCAGAATTTCTGATTTATTATCATTGATCCTTTGGCATCATTTCCAAATTCTTCTCTTTAAGAATGACCAAAATTTACTTCACAAGGATGACTTAAGGCTATAAATGTACCAATTAAAAGGAAAAGAAAAAGGTTAAAAGTGGAGGAAGAATCAAGACAAAGGAGGAAGGCACAAAAAATTTTCAAGACTGAGGCTTGTAACATCTGAGCTTACAAGAGAAACTGAGCATGATCAAGAATGCAACACAATACAATCTGAAAGTCTGATCTGAGTGGAATTCAAAGCTTGCTATAAAGAGAAGAGTAAAAAAGACATAAACGTAAGGAGAGAATAGGATACAAAATACACTGTCCCCACTGTACTTCCTGTTGGAGAATCTCCCCCAGTTTGATAGGTATAGCAGCCCACTAGAGATTTTTTTTTTCTGATAGACTCTGGTACTAGTAACTTTTTAGCAAATTTCATTTCTCTAGAAAAATCTGAATTCACATTACAATAATAACTTGATTGTAAAATTTTCTGTAGCAATTCAAAGTCTGAGGAAAACCAATTGCATTTATTACTGAGTAATAAGCAATGGTTTTGAGTCTTCACTTTTGATTCCTAGCAATCATTACTTAAAAAGTAGCAATTTGAAATTGAAGGCTAAAAGAACTACTTAGAAGGAAAGGAATTTTTTACCTCTAAAGAATAATAAATTAGACTACTTTCTATCGTATAAGTGCTAGCCTTTTTATGAAAGCTTGAAAATGACTAAACGTGAAGCCAATAGTGTCAATTACATACAAATGTTCTGATCAGATTATATTAAGTACAACTGAATCCTCATTAGTGTCCACAGTCATTGCTACCAGGGCCCCGAATGAGGTGTAGAGAAGCAGCAATGCCTTCTCCCCCAAGTGGATTTTAGCTGTCTGTCTTCAAGGCCAGCTCTGATGCAGTGCTGCTGTGTAATCTTTGATCAGACTTCCATGAAAAAGCAAAACCATACGAGAAAAAGCTTTTAACAGAAGTCTTGATGAGGGTCCACAACTAATCTCAAGCCTCTGCTGCAGTCCCTTGTCTGAGCTACAATGTCAGTGTGCCTGTGCTTGGCCGTGCACACTGCTGACCCTGACACCGACCTGCTGACTTGACTTCAAACCCCCCTCATCACAGCAGACACCCCTGGCAGCCACCTTGCCATGCTGGTCTTTTTTAGGCACTGAGCCTCTTCATGGTGATCACTGTCCCTGCCTGGTTTTGCTGCAAACCTCAGCTCCCAGCTCATCCTTCCGTGCAGAGCCCCCCACTCTTTTGCTGCCTCCACAACGCTGAAGTGATATCTTGGTGAAAAGCTGTTTTGGTAGATCTACGTTCTGCCCAAAATGGGTCACTAATTCACAGATAGTAGCACTACACATTACACTGGTTTGTAGTTTCCAAAACGGTAAGAACCAGAGAAAATTAGTCTCTATTCACCGTTTTTTGGGGAGGCAGAAGGATAGTTGCTGTTCTTGGGTTTTTTAAGGCCTCGGTGCGGTGCAAGTGTTGAACTTACAGTTGGAGGTCAATTTGTCCTGGAGTGAGTAGCAGGAAACTGCAAAGCAAGTTCCTACCCTAATTGCGGTTTATGGGGAAAATTTGTCTTGGACAAAACCTCTGGATGTTGTATAAAGACTGAAAATGCTGAGCACAGTCAGGAAATACACAGCTGTTCTGGACAGCACAAAGCTCTTTGATGTGCTTATTCTTAAAGAACAACGTTTGGGCAACAAAGAAGCAACACAGCCAATCAGTACATCAACTCTGTACGTGTATGTGATTGTGTGTGCACGTTTTTGTCGAGAGGGGATGTGTGGAAGGATAAGAATGAGGAGGACCTCAGTATCTAGAGTCCAAGCAGTAAAAGCCTCTATTATGAGCCACCTCTTACAGAATTGTAGAAGACAAATGATAAACTGGAAAAAAAAAAAATCATCAGAAGACAAAAACAGTAGTTGTGCATAAAGATATTACCAAGTTGAAGTGAAACTGCAGACTTTCCTCACACAGCTAATTTCAGTTAATGATTCTGTTGTGTTTGGAACAGAACCTACGACCTTCTAAAGATTGCTATATGGCACTGAAATTGCCAAATGTCTTTAGGAAACCAAACAATCCCTCCCTCAAACTAGAATCTTACCTTCTGAATACCAATAGTGATCTTATTTACATGATATACACTGCAATTTACCTGCAGATTTCAAACACAAATTAATCAACTCTAACGGCACTCTCTTCAATAATCTTCTTACGTTTTAAACACCTAATAGTTACACAGTGTGTAAGCCACATGCTGCAAAATAATAAAGTCTTTGATCTGAAGACAGTCTGTTACAAAATAGGAACAAAGGAGGCTGTCTCACTAAGGGGAAAAAAGTTAAAGTTGTTTTGTTACTTTGTATTTTCATAATTTTTAATGTCTGAGTTACTTTTACAGAAAGACTGTATATGTCCCAATCTCATTTTAATGGATGTGTCATAGCTCCTGCACACTGTATTGTCAATCTTAACAAATTTTTATGTTCTTGGAAACACATATTTTAATAAATAGAAATACAAATGATTGTATTGATTCACAAATTGCATTTAAGCATAAACCTGAGTATATTCCTCAGTTCAAACTTGTCAATGTTGAATATAAAACCATGCTGGTGAGTGGGTTCAGACAAATGCAGGAATGCCAGGATGAAAGCTTGGATTTGTGCTGCCTTTTGGTGTGAGATCAAATACATACCCAGAGGGAATGTAAGCCATTAGCACATGCCAACGTCATATGTTTGATATCTGGGGACAGACAGTTCCCAAAAATGTCTGAGAGATATTTTCTATAAAGGCTACCACCATATCTCACTGGTACTTTGGCCATACAATGTTGTAACTCAAGTTTAGGATGTCCTTACAAACCATAGATAACACTAACTCCAGGCATTTTCTATCCAGGCACAGAGTGACAGAGAACTAGACTGCTGTTAGCTGATTCTGACCCCGCTAATATGCTATGCAGATGTATGTGGAATACAAAATGCAGATTTCTATTTAGCAGAAATTCAATTTGGTCCCTTCTCTGGCTATTTTCACCTTCACTTCATGGCCTTAAACACAGTAATAAACAGACATTAACACAATGGGCAAGAAACAGGCTTTGTGACTCTAGCATCCTCTGTCAGGTCACGTTTGTAGTTCATTACTCTGGGACTTTGGAAATTTATTAAGCAATGTCCAGAGAGATCTAGTGAGTTTTCACATAGCTAACACAATTAAATATTAAAGGGAAACATTATCTTATTCAGCTGAAATAGAAACCTTTATGTAAGTCAACTTACTGATATCTAAAACACATCTAAACATTCCACTTGCTATTTTTCAGTGAATAAAAATTGACTTACCTCTACGCTAACAGACAAATTTATAAACTGGCACCACATTCCAATAATGACAGAAATTAATTTGGAAAACAGTTTGTTAGTTAGTAAAACATCATCACTAGCTGTATAGACAGTACATTTATCTGCAGAAAGATTAATGGGAGAAGGAGAAAATTTGCTACAGAATTTTGGAGTGGAAAATGTGCATGAGGTAATGTAAAAAGCCGTTCAGAGATACCTTTGCGTATACATCATCAAGAGGGAATTTAATTTAGATGTTCAATATAAGTGTCAAGCTCTGAGAAGCTCTTTGGATTACAACAGCAGCAATTAACAAATATACTGTTGGCAGTCAAATTCATCCCACAGGGCACGAGTTCAGAGAAAGCACAAATCTCCCAGCTGTTTTACATTTCATTTTTAGTGACCTAATTTTTAAAAAATGCTTTGATTTGTAGCTCTTTTTTCTTTTTTTTTTTTTCACCTAAGAAAGCCTCTGTACCAAGTTTCGAAAGTGTAGGTCTGCAAAATGCGTAAATCGCAACATTTTCATTTGTCCGACACTGCAGTTTTGGCAGGTCTCAGTAGGTATCTTCTCTCAGGTCCCATTAAGATCGACAATTGCACATTGAGCTTAACTAGTCTGCAAGTGCTTCTATCTGCAGTAACTACTGGGACTTTTTATTGTCTAAACACTACAACGAAGCTATAAAGTTTTGCTGACATATTCAGCATAGTGAATACACAATAACTTTAAAACGAACTGGGTATAGCTCCAGTTTAGGTGCCTGGGATACATTAAGTGTCACAAGTAGCCAGTTTTCTCTCAGAATTATTGATTCTATATTGTTTGATACATCAATCTTAACTAATTAATTCTAGTTATTCTATCATTTTAACTAAGATGCTATAAACAAATCTTTTTCTGAAGTTCTTTATAGAAAAGGCTTTTTATTTATAAGCCAATTGAAACAAAAAAACAACATTAAGAAAATCCAAACTATCATTTTATTCAAAAGGATTCGTCAAGGAGCATTTTTTGTTTGCTTTTTAATCAATAAAAACTTAAGCTTCAAAGGTTTCTTCTAGCTCCTTCTTGCCCCTTACACTAAAATAAAGGAAAAGAGAAATTGTATTCCATTGAAAAAGAAACAATGGCAAAATTTCAAAAGCTGCTGCAAAATAAAATATTCTCTGAACTTCTCTGCTGATAAAGGAGAGGAGGTTATTTTGGCTCAAATAAGATCATGATGAGATATTTTGGAAGAGAAAAGACACTAATGGTACTAAAAAAAAATTTCCTCATTTCTGAGGTTTTAAAGCTTGATGTTTGAAGAAAAAACTTGTTTTGCATCCTGACATTACATTTTCTTTGGCACTTTTTTACAACTTTATGTGATATGGTAGGTCACACAGAAAAGCTACCTGAATTAAATTAGTACAGCCAATTATATCTCTTCTTGGAGTATAAATAATGAAATTGCTGGAAAAAAATATCCTATTGGGCTAATGCTTTGTTAGCAGGCTCAGGTCTTCTGTTAATTACCAGAATCGCTCAACTAAAGTGTGAGTTTATTTCTCCCACAAGTCTGAGAAAAAAGTGAGGCAATAATAATATCTCCTGGAGTTGTCAATGGGACTTGTGCTCAGCAGTGGAAGAATAACTCCCTGCAAGACTTCATCTTTTCTGTAACACAGGACTCCTGCTCTTTGTGTCAGAACTGATGTTTACTCTGTCAGACTTCTCTTAACATTTCAGTGATAAATTAAAGGCCCTAATTATTGCTTTCCATTCTGTTCCTAAGATCGAGACTTTATGTACACCACTTCAAAAGACAATACTGAACTCTGTTGGGTATTCATATGTATTTGTTGCACCCTTCTACTGTGGCAGTAATTGTACCTGCTGTTTCTTTGTGGCTATGACCTTTCAGTTATCCAAAATTAGTCTAGATAAGGCTGTGCCTCCGGCACAAACAGTACTTTGGCTAACCCTTTGGAAAAGGGCAGTGCCAAGGTAAGACACAGCCATGACAAACTCTAAAGAAGCCACAAACAGAACAGACTTTTTAAGTGAGGTGAGAGCTGACTAACATCTATCTTGATTTGGGGGGGCTGTTGGAAAAACAGTTTTGCTGAGTAGTGATTTAGGAACTGAAAAGTTACAGGAAATTCTTTGACTATAGGAAAAGAATTAATATGCAAAATTATGACCGTTTTACATATTACTTGGCTTTAATCCACAGTATCTCACATAACCAGTAATTACCTTAATAAATAATAATAAAGTTAAACATCACCTGTCTCAATATGGTTTTTGTTTTCAATGTCAGGGCTCTTAATGTTGCAGTTCTCCTCATTAGAAGGGGTCTATGCTTATTGTCATATTTAAATCATTTTCCTCTCAGGAGTTTTAGGAGAGCTGGTACACGTAATGCTTTACTTTAACAGTTCAGATTTTGTTTAAGCTATTTATATTGTCTATTTTGTTTTCATAATTTGTCATCATGACAGAAGAAAATAATCAGAATGAAAAATAAAATATTTTCTTTCCCCAAAACAACATTCTCCAAGTGCCACCTTATTTTGCCTTTCTTTGAAATACCAGAGGACAAATTAATGTAGCAAGACTTCTAGATGAAATACTGTGAAGGTGCTCTTGATGCCTGGTTGGGCTGCCAGAGGACATGGAAAAGAACTCTGAAACTCAATACTGCCTGAATGTATGTCTTTGAATGTTTCAGCACCTCAAGTACATAACCATGGCTTTACTTCTCCTTAAACTAGAATTTATGCAGTCTAATGCTTCTCAATTTAGTTCACCAGTTCTAATATAAACTGGTATGTGGGAACTGCCCCATGCTGACTCAAACTACAATTGTGGAAGTTAGATATTAAGGAGATACTATCCTTATCTTGAGAAGGTAGATTGCAAAAACAACAGAAAATTTATGTTGATGAGTACTTCAGGCACATAAAGAGCAATTGACAGGGATGGAAAGAATGTGCAGTAGATGAAATATTTAAAAAATTAAAGAGAAGTATTTAAAAAAAATAAAAGTTGGGCTTTTTTGTTTTGGTACTACGTGTATAGTGTAAAGAGAACAGCAAACCTCAGTATTTATGCAACACAAAACTCCCGAAGCACTCGCATAACAAAAAGAACAATGCTCATTGAAGACATATGTACTCTATGAATCTATTTACCTCAAACACTGCAAGGAGATACCCTTCCTTTCAGCACTCTTCTCTAAGTTAAACAACAGCCCCCTCCACCCTCCCTCATACATCCATGCTTCAGCCTCCTAAACATCTCAGTGGCCTTCCACCAGCCTTGCTCTTACTCACATGGGCCAAAAATTAGATACAGAATTTCCATGGTTCCCTGAAACTGCTGAGACAGGGAACTAATCTTTTCTCTAGAACTCCTGTCTATGAACTTGTCAGTAAATGGGTAGCTTTAAGTGCTGCAACAAAACACTGCTGACCCATGTTCACCTTGCTGTGCCCCCACCCCTTTCTTCTCTGTGAAAGGCTGCCCACCCTTGTCAGGTACTGCCTGTATAGTTCCATGGGCTTGTTCTGTCCCAGCAGCAAGGCTTTGCATTCCTTTCTAGAGTATCTTTCCACAGACTACCATGAGACTGCCAAGCCTGTATTTCTCCACATCTCCATTCTTGTCTGGCAAAATGCTTTCAATTATCCAATGGTTAGGCACCTTCCCTAAACGCCAAAACCCTTCAAAAATCATAGACTCTTGCAAGCTAAGGAAAAAAAAAATTCTTCCCTTAGAAAGATAAAGTGGTTTACTAATACTAATGCTGATGTGGAAGAATTGCCTTCCACTGCCTATTTTGCTCAACCCATGATACTAAAGTGAACCGTCTACATCTGTAGCTTAATGCAACTTTTTGACAAATTCTATCCACCTCATGCAGAACACATTAATTTACAGACACTCATGTAGACAAACTAGCCTTGGAATTTAGGTTCTAGCTCTTCATCATTCCACCACCTAACAGCGAATATGCAATTAGGTGCAACTGTTGTGCAGATTAATTACTATGTGTCAAGATAATGATGGTTTGCTGTGCATGGAGATTTTGTGCCTGAAGTAACTGGGATCAAAATCTGTAATCTTTTGTTCTGGATAGGAATACAAAAGCAGAACTGCCAGCTAGTAGGCTGAGTACTCTTCAGTGAATAATTCATTTGATGATGACAGTAGTGTTGTAACTAATTTTCAGTACATGTTGCTGGGATTGAATCCTTCTGTATGTTCTTATGCATTTTTTTTCTTCTTAGGCCAAAACGCTCTAAAGTAGGCTTTTCAGTTGTAAAGGGGAGAATTTCCAAGATTGTGATTAAAGCAATAGATCAAAACTCAAAGTGGGAAGAGGGAAGAAAGAGAAGGTCATATTTTTTTTAAAAAAAACATCTTCAGCTTTTGTTTCGAGTACTTTCAAGTGTTTCAGTTCTCCTGTCTCTTCCCTTAACCCCAGACTCTTTCCCATTACATATATTTAGATTTTGAAATTCTGTTAAGTAAGAGGAAAGAAGATAAGATAAGTTACAGTAAAAATGCCTATTTCCTTTAAGAAAAAAATCTTTAGCATTAGTTCTGAAATACGAGTTATGTAAAGCTCCATGAAATCTGCTGGTGCTGATTCAAGAAAAGTGGTGTAAGAGTAGTCTGAAGTGGTAAGGGCTGAAGAAGATGGAGCATAATAAGACATTTACCTTCCTTTTATCAAGTCTTTTATATGAATGATTTCAAACCTGAAAAATATGATGATTTAACTGTACTTCTGTACAGCTGAATTACAAGTCAATACTTTCATTCTGGAAAAACAGAGAGTTAAAGTGTGTGAGTGTATATAAACTCACAGGTAAACACATACACATGCATAATTATTGATTACAGAAATTCTCAAGTGACTACTTGAGACCATTCAAATGCTAACTTTGTTTATTTAGACTTAAGTCATTAAAATATGCATGAATGCAATTGCTAGGGATGCAGCATGTATTTGTATCCAAAATGGTGCTCATACATTATATCAACAAACAGGAAGATAGGATGTGGGCTGTATTTTTAGAATAATGAACATGATAAAAGGTTAGGTCTTTTGTTATATTTCTTCTGAAATATGCGATTTGTTACAAGTTATATTGTCTGTGAAAAGAATCCCTACCGCAACTCTAATGTGTTTTTTTAGTATCAAAAACATAAAAGCACATCAGAACACATCATGTGCAAACCATGGCATTAAACAGATTAGAAAACTAAATGTCATACTGTAACATGACCGGGTTTTTTTGCAGTTAATTTACAAGAAAGGCAGAAGAGCTCTGCAGGAAGCACTTTCTCCAAATATGCACCCTGCAGCTAAAATACCTCATATACCTTATTGTTCTTACAGGGTGGAAATAAAAAAAAAAAAAAAAAAAATAAAGAAAAAAAAACAATTCACTAAAGTGATAAATTTAAAGCTTATGTGGATTTTTAAGACGACTAAATGAATTCCATGTGAGATTGTATATTGCAAGCAAATTAAAAAAAAAATCACAGCAGTCTTAGCTATAAAATACTTTTGCAATCTACCATTTGACTGTGTGCACTGCAGTCGTACTGAAATACTTGTAATTTTATGAATGTTTCAATTATCAGTGAACTTTTTATTGAATTCCTATTTAATTGTATTTTCTTCTACGGCACTCTGTGACACTGCATTTCTGTTAGAATCCTTGAGAAAGCAGGCTGCTGCACAGCCCACTGTAGCCACAAAGATGCTGTTTTGTTTTATTTACTGAGAAACATGTTGGAATTTCAAACATATTTTGCTACCAGACCTGGAGGAGTTAAAGAGGACTCTGTATACTCTTGAAGAGACTTAAGTAAAAGGCCATCAGTATTCTTAATTAAGGCTTTTCATATAAGCAATGTCTGAAATCACCTTAGCTGCCTTTTCAAGCTCTCACCTGATTCTAATTAAGCTCCTTGGAACATTAACCTGGCCTTTTCCTCATGATTCATCTCATTAGGTAAAAAAAGGTAAATGACTCACTTTTATATGCTACTCTATACGGAGGCCTTCTATTGGAGCTGGTGAAATCTTTGGACAGTGACTTTAATAGAAGCAGGATTATTTCCTTGGAAATTAAGTGATCAACATGTTTAAGCAATTCCCTAAAGAAAAACGAAACTCCACTACAGAAGTTCATTGTGTAATAACAGCGCCCATTCTGCTTCACCTTCAGACAATTAACCATGTTTACAATTGAGATCACTCTTTCAGTAGGCTAATGGCCTGCTTGAGCAGTTGTCAAAAAGTATCCTGTAGTTCTAACTCAGGTACTTAAGACTTCCCGCAAAAGACCTATGTTCCCAATACAAAATCAAGCATTTGGACCATACAGTAATCTGACCTGGAACACAGGCTGCCCTGGTAGGCTAATATGCAGCATGTTTGCATTTTGAGCAATAGCGTGGAAAAGCCTTCTCAAAGCTCAAAGGAATGGGAGCATCAAACTGTACTGTACCATGGAAATGAGATACGCTCATTTTTTCCGACTTCCTTGTGTGACTATGCAAACATTGGGAACAAGTTAAATCCTATATATATTCATATGTTGGTTGGGTTTTTTTTTGAGTTTGTTCCATTAAAATTTTACTTCTTTTAGAGACATCTTGAACAATAACCGTTTAGCCAGCTAAATGATAAAACATAATTACTTCCAGCTGTTGCAAAAGAAAAAACTGTAGTCAATCTGAAGAAAAATATTAAAGAAAACTTTTGGACCTTGTCAAAATACAATAATTTTCAGAGCTGAGTGAACATTACTCTTTAGTTTGATAGCTGAACAAAAAGAACAAAAAGTGAATTAGTTGGGCCAAGCTGAAATAAATCTTGCTTTTTCCATCAGTAAATTTGTTTCAGGTCCAATGAACATGGCATTGGACTCACAAGGGTCTGCTTTGTTTTTGCCGAAGAAAAAAACTTTTTAGATAAAAAGAATGTTGTAATACTTTTCTTTCCCTATCACCCGTATAGAATATTTACTCTAACATAGAATATGTGAATACGCACCACTCACCCGAAAGTTCTGGTTTTAATAGTAGAAAGAGTAGATTGGAAGCAAAAACCTTTCGCCTTGTTCCTAGTTCTAAGGAAGATGCCCTAACTACCAGGTGATGAAGCCATTCTCACATCGACAAGTGAAATCAGCAGAACAGGCTAGAAACAGTCAACCCAAAGGTATGTTATAGCATAATTACCACATGGTGAGGACATTCTGCACAGAAGAAAGGTAAGTTCCAAAGACACAAGTGGAATTTCTTGCATTCATTTGTAAGTTGGTAGATAAATGGAAAACTACCAAGCCCCTGGGTGTGACCCTTTTATAAAAAATGTGAGCAGTCTCAGATGCCCTAAAATTCTGTTTATTGGAGATTAAATAGTTTACCCCCAGTGTTTCACTGGTTCACTTGCAAGTGGAAAAGATTTAACAGACAAATCACCATTCTCAGATCAATCAATTAATGTCAGGGGCAGCTGCGATATAGCTGTCAGAATTTTCACGGTTATTGATGACTATCTTAGTTACAAACATCTTGATTTAAACCAGGTATTTAGCAACCTGCCAGGAGCTCCTCAATACAAGGAAAACAGCAATCTTTTTACTTCTTATGTTCAAATAACCTTTGTCTTACTACTTCAGGAAGTGTTCCAAAGCAGAGGTATTTCCCAGAGAAGAAATGGAGAATACATATTCCTGAAGCAGGTAATCTTACCACCTCTCAGAACAAAAGAAGAGTCTCTCTGAGACCCAAGAGTAGTGCAGAGCTGACAGTAGTGAAGATAATTATTTGTTCAAAACACAGTACGAGGAACAAATGTCAAACATTGTTTCTCAAATGTATACTAGCACTACTTATTGAAGACTGAATCTCTGGATGATTTGTGTGTCTTCTGTGGTAGGTATGCTCCAACCACCATTTCTCTATTTTCCCAGGTCTCCTTTGTACTTTGTTCTTTTTCAAGGAACATGTTCTTTCAGTGAAAAGTGCTGAATAAGCTTAGAACAGATTAGAACACAAATGAAAAGTATTTCTACTTTTTCTTATTATTAAGCACTCCCTCCTAAGGAGAAAGCATGATACATATTGTTGCATTAGAAAGCTAGTTAAGAACTGCTATTGCAATTTAAAACTTTTTGTTCTAATTCTTAGACAGTAACATGAAAAATTATAGTAGTTCTCACTAAAAAAAAAGTCATTCCCGTTTTTTGTAAGTATTACGAATTCTACTGAACAGTGTAATATATCACCTAATAGCTGCTATACCTGAATGTGAATAATCACAAGTTCATAAACATGTGTTCATGGTTACACTCATCACTACGCAGTCTTGAATATAAATTAACAGTATAAATAGCCATAGGTCAATCTCTTCTGTATGAAACCTTGCTGAAATTAGGATCAGATGGGAGCAGACATGACATCAGCCAAAACAAAATTCAAGAAACATTTGCTTTTGTTTTCTCTTCTCTGAAATACCAAGTTTTAAGCAGGGTGAGAAAACTATATTTCTTTAGTTTTATCAAAGCCAAACTCTAATTTCATTTTGTGGAAAAACAGACTGATCTGTTCAATCACACAGTATAAACAAACTACTAACATAATATCTTGAATGTAAGCAGCATTCGGGTAACAAAGTAACAGGAAAAAACATTAAAGCACAAAAAATCAATTCAAGGTCATAAATATATCAAAAGTCCAGAAGTTTGTAAAATATTTGGTGCTTGTGCATAAGGGAATTTTTAGAACAGGCAGACATCTAGCTGCTGAGTATTTCCTTCTTCATATATAGGACTTCTGCATGTCATCTTTGTGAAACTGGATTCTGAGTTTTTTGGACAAAAATAGTCTGAATGTTGCATTAAACTTAAGCAAAATAATAAAGTGGGATAACCAGACCACAAATAAGTGTCACATAATTTTAACTCATCTTTATGTTACTTTCTTCACCAGGGTAAGATTAATTAACAAAACAAGTTATTACAAGTACTGACATTTTGCAAACACGAGCTTGACTGAACACTGTGATTAAGACTGAAAATTGTATTCAAGTGCTACTCCAGTGCCAGAAGCAGCAGAATAAAGCACTGCACTTTTGTAGGATAACAGCAGTAGGTATGTTTATGATTGGTAGAAGCATTCAAGGCACAGCCCAGCTAGCTGCAATCCACTTGCTCTTACACCCTTAAGAGTAAGAGGTTGAGGCTTAGACTGAAGTATCTTTTAGAGTATTTGGATATACATTATTCTTGTATTTTGAACATCTTCACTAGTTCCTTATGCTGTTACTGTAACTATTGTTCTACTAAATGTTATTGTGAGTATGAATGCTGAGACTGAATATTCATAAACTACTCACCATGTACAAGTCATGAGTAGTTTAGAATTCTCACTCTATATTCTTCTGTAAATAGCTCTCACTTAATTACATACCAGTTTAACTATATAATCTAGCTGTACAATGATTACCACCCTCAGCTGCAGTTACTATCACGTTCTACAAAAAGTCCTCCCTCAAATTTAGCAAACGTCTTTAAGTTTTCTGAAAATCTCAGCTTGAAAGAGCTATCAATACCTGCATCCCTTCCTTGTCTAAGGATGAAAATCACAGCAATAACAAAGCAATTTCTAAAAGTAGTTCTGGTTCTTATCAATGCCTTACTGTATCTGAAATATTCTAATGAACTTTAAAATGTTTCAAACTATTCTCACATATTTATGGGGACGTCTCAACTGATAAGAGCTATTTCCTCACTTTACAGTTTCGGAAAGGGCAACAGCAAAGTATGTAATTCAGAGATGCCAGATGAGCAAGTAGAGATTTAGTTCACAATGGAATATGAAACAGAACTTCCAACCAATGACATGAGATTTCTTTACTTAGATATGGCTCTCCATGTTAAGCTAATTTATAAAAAAAACCAAACACCTACATGATTTGCTACCCAGCTTTACTTTGAGTTCACATTAAAACTTGCGCCTTCAGTTTTCCTGATGGTAATTTCAGGAATATATATGCATAAACACTTTAAAATGAAACTGTTATTTTGCATGCTTTAAATACAACAGTTTTGGAGGAGGAAGTTTTAAAATAAACAAATTATTTGGATCTCCGAGTTCAGAGTGGGTAAAGAAAAAAGTATTTTACAACTCATTAAGCATGTCAATCCAACTAGAGGCTATGTTGCAATGGAATAAATACTTAAGCTGTTCCTCAAGTCAAAATGAGTTTTCAGTTTTTTTCCATTTTATGTCTTATTTCAACTGACAGCCAAGAAATGCGCAAAGTAAGGATTTAAGGTGCTGCACTTAATGCAGTTCATAAAACACTTGTGTATAATTCCTCTATTATTTCCAAACAAACCCTCCCCAGGGGCCATATGAGGTAGACTTTAACTTAAAACATGACCTTGTGCGATTCACGGAATCCACTATTTCCATTATGTTCATAAATAGGGAACTCAGAATTTTAGAGAGGGAACATGCAATTCCAAACAGCTAAAAAAATAGTAGACATTTTGTATTTTCTACAGCAAGCTTACACCAGTAGATAATATATGTATAAAAAAAAAGCATACATGTAAGTAAATACATATTTATACATATTTTATTTATTAAAATCTATTATATGTGTATATATATTAGTATATATGTAAATAAAAGTCCTAGGGCAGAAGTCTGGCAACAAAAATACAGCAATCCCTTGCTAGAAGCAGCTGCTTACTCATTTGTTCTATGAAAACTATGTATGTAACACGGCTATCTCTGCAAACCACAGTACTTTTGGTACTCCTGGGATAGAAGATTTTCTTACAGAAATAAATATACAGTGATATATGTAATTGTTGAAACATTTTCAAGGCAGAATTTGACATTCTTCTCTCAGGGATGGCTTACAGCTGATGGAGTCTATTCTGCCACAATGCAGTACGGGAAGGCAATCTCTTCCAATTAGGACCAGGCAGGATGCCAGCAAGGAAAGAGAAAATGCTATGAAGATCTTGCAGGTCTGAAAAATCTTACCACTGTTCACCATGTTGAGGGTTTTTTCAGTCTGCTGTGTATTTTAAAAGCTACAAGCATGAAACTTGAAGAAGTGGGGGAATCCTCAAAGTGCCTGAATAAAACCAGCGATTCACTTCCTCACAAAGGGAAGCTTGCAAACTGCAGGATTCACCCTCTGTTATTTCCTACCCCAAATGACTGATTTGTAACGCCTCATTGTTTAGTATACATTTATATAATCTGTACATTATCTAAAACAGGGTTCAGCTGACAATTTAATTAAAGCAAATATTCAGAAGTGAGGGAGATTAACTCACTAAAGTTCCAGTCTGAGTGATTATCAGTCAACAACATAAAACTGCCCTATTGCAGCCAGTATTTTGGAATCTCTAATTTTAGGGAATCCCTGCAGCCGTATCTGAAACTTTACAGTATCTGCTTCTGATTTAAAATATCCATTAGTTAATGCTTGTAAAAAAAACATAGGAAGAGCACTGTGTAAATACTAAGCACTGCTACTACTTGAATATCAGTGGTTTTTAAGAATGGTAATGATTATCATAATAAAAATTAAGAGGAATATCAGCATAATATCTTTTCTTCTAGGAAGCAGATCTTGTTTTCTGCTAAATCAAAGTACTCTGGGCAACACTGGTTGGAATACGTTCACGTTGAATACATTGGTAGAGATTATTTTAGTTTTTGTCATATGGAAATCAAAGGATTTTTTTACTGACTCCAATATGAATCAAATAATCTTTCTTGTGGAAGAAATTTCCAAATCTCTCTCCTTAGCACAAGTAAACTGTAGGTAGAAATCTACACAAGTTATCTGATCCTGATCACTTACGCCTATCTCATATTGCCACTCTATTTCTTTCATTCATCTCTCACTGTTGGTTTCGAACAGATGTCAGCAGCACTAAACAATCTCCATTTCCATAACTTACAATGCACCTGTGTAATATTCTGAAGATAAAAAAAAGTGTTAAACTAATATAATCCTTTTTGTGGCAATAACAGCTACTTTCTTCTTGGCAGTTTTACAAACTGTTGAGATGCTTTTTTTTTTTTTTTTTTTAATTAAGAAGTCCTTCACTTGTTAAGCTTTGATCTTTCTTCTCTTTCCCTCTACTTTGTCCTTTGCACTCAGCTTCGTCTCTTGAGTGACTCATTCTTCACCTACAGCCTTCTTATTAAGTGCATCTTTAAAGTCACTGTAAGTCATTCAAAATCCAAAAGGAACATGTCTCAAGTTTTGCTTTAAGAAGCAATCTAAGCCTGCAGTGCTGCTGTATATATAACATACTGTCCTACTTTGGTAAGCACAGCTCCCTAGCGTTTCTTCATATCCTCCGTTCCAAGCCTGTGGTGCCAAGAGTTGATCTAACCTGTGCAATTGTCTCTAAGACAGTAATTTTTCTCATGATGTTACATAGCCTTTTATGATACAAGAAATACGAAGTGTTCAGTAATGTCTAGGGTTGATGCCTGGAATTTCAATGGTTTAACCCTGCTCCAAAGCAAAGCCTAAAAAAGTAGGTGGGGAAAAAAGGAAGACACATGCCTGAAGTGCTGCAGAGGTTATGAATAATTTTCTCAAAAAATTGTTTCTTTATTTTGCCACTGCACTGAACTCGGCTTCCTTGTAATCTGGGTTATGGCAGACTCAGAAACCACCACTACAGGAATTGAATTACTGTATCCTAGGCAGATATTTTGAAAAACTTTACAACACTTTCTCAAGCTTAGTTAACCCTTCAAATCCATGATAGCAACTGTAGACACTCCTCCATTCAGACCTGATCATTGACCTAGACTTCTAATTCCATAAAAATATACATACATTAAAATGAGATAAATTAATGGTATCAAAAGAATAGAAAGAAGTCAGAAAGAGTTCATATAAACCCAGCAATTCATTCTTTCCTTTTCCATTAATTTCCATTTTTTGCTCATATCTTTTCAGTCTTATATTAGTTTTGATTCCTGTTTCCAAGTTCTAGGTTTATCTTGCATTTCTTCAGTTATCGCTCACCAAAATGATATCATCCTCTTTCACCACACTCACTACTGAAGCTTTAAGTTTCCCATAATTTCTATGATATTTCATGAGTTTCTGAAGGCTAGAAGTTCTTCTAGGTAATACTGAGAAGAAAGCAAGGATTTTGCCCAAATCTCAGATTGATCTTTTTTTTTTTTTCTGAAAATGACCAATTAAATATATATATACAAATACACTAGACAAAATCTTAAAAGAAATGAATCAAAAATAATTCAGGTTTGTGGCATCTGTTATACTGCTTGCCTAGCAGTGGTTCTGTTGTTTCCAGCTGCTCATAACTCGGCTCATAAAGTTGGATACAATTTCCTTTTTGCACTCACCTCTGGAGTCTGGATAAAGCGAGAACTAGAAGTGTTTCAGTAGATAACAGGCGGTGCTGCTTTCTGTCAGGTCTGAAACCAGAAGCCAGTCAGCAATGAAGTTTCAGCTCACCAGCCACAAGAAATGTCATGCAATCTCTACTGATGCAACTACAGAGCGAGCTGCAAGAGAGAGGGGGGTTTATCATACATTTCTCCTCTCTGAAGCCAAACTCATCCCTTCTAGAAGTTGTTCCTAATCTTCTCAGTGCTTCTGCTGCTGCTCAAAGGAAGAGTTAATCAGTCTGTCTAGATTGCTATATTATTTCTACTGTCATGTCAAGCTGATCTGCTTCACTTATCTTTCCCAGATCTTCCCCATAAAAGGACGTTTTAAAGTACTATTTTCAGTTAGTTGAGAATAATAGCTGATAATTTCAGTAAAAAAAAGGGTATAGGAAGCACTGAACACAATCGTTTTAGTGGGAAAATGGAATGTCTACAAACGCAGCACTACAAATTTCTCTGAAGAATTAAGGACACACAACACTGCATTGTTGGTGTAACGTTACTTTCATACCTGTTTCTGAACTGATTTGAGTTATAAGCAAAGATTTCCAGAATCAGAGAAAGCAGTATCTCTTAAAAAAAAACAACATAGTGACTTCAGAAGAATCATAAAAGCCAGCAGTGGTACAACTCCAATACATGACAAGTGAAAAGATCCCAACATTCACTTAGAATGTAGCTCCTATACCTCCTTTTCCTGCTTTCCCCTTCAAATACCATAACATAGAGTCTGATCTAAACCGATATATTTAGAGCACTAAAATGGTATATTTCTGAAAGTCTAGAGAAACAGTTTTACAAGATCTATGTTCTTCTGTGAACATGTTTAACATTATCCAATTATAAATGGCAGTGAAAAGAATTGCTTTCTCTTTTTTAATACATATTGGTGAAAATCTAAGCTCAAACATTGCAATAAACACTACAAAATACATGCAGAAACTAAGAAGGATCCATGAAAAGCTGAACTGGAAATACCACTGTGTTATTCAAAAAGGCAACTGGGTAACTAATTTTTTTGTGATTATTTGATCATGCATATTAAAGCAGAGCAACTTCTTATTTTGAAGGCATTTTAATGTTTGGTCAAGTTGAAAACTTGTTTTCTGAGAAAAATAATAGTGTAATTGCTAAATATTATTTTACAATTTAAAACTCATTTTAAGTATCAGCATCAGGCCCAACGTGTTAGAAATTGCAAGGATATCCTTCGCCTTTACTCGCTTACAGTCAAACGTGGACTATACAACATAGGTGAGATGAAACA
Organism: Tauraco erythrolophus; assembly: GCF_009769465.1. Classification (NCBI taxonomy): domain Eukaryota; kingdom Metazoa; phylum Chordata; class Aves; order Musophagiformes; family Musophagidae; genus Tauraco; species Tauraco erythrolophus. Next base: position 14,568,902 of record NC_141479.1, on the reverse strand, counting down.
GTAATAATTTTTGAAAGGATGAAAGAGAATAAGATAAAAATTTTGAAGATATAAGACAAAATTTTTTGAATGAGATAAAATTTTGAAAGCATTCATTTTGAAAGCTGTTCTTTCTTCATTCAAATAAAAATTATTTTGCAAATGTCACCTTTACTTCAAAGAGAAATTTCAAGTTTCCATTACCAGTTCTGTCAGATATATCAACAATGACTAATTCTGTACATAGCAGCACATATTTACTCTGCTAAATAAAAAACAAACAAACAAGCAAAACCCAAACCACCACTATTAAAGTTCTGTGATACATTTTCTTTAAAGCAGGAGAACAGAGGAAATAGTAAAAACCAGTATGATATCTGGAGGATTCATGCTACCTGGAGATAAATTCACAAAGAGAGAAAACCTTTATGGAAAAGAATGAACTAAGAGTAGCGAAAGGTGGAAAAGATGATTGTGTCAGATACAGCACATCACCTAGAAGAAGGAAAAACACGGAAGAAATCTGCAAGTTTGAGAAATGATTACAGCACTGATAGCAATGCAATGTAGATTGCACTACAGGATGAGATTAAACAGAAAATTTTTAAACTACAATACATAAAAAACCCTAAGAGGTCAGGGAAAAAGTTTGAAAGGTTTTAAAGTGGTGCTAAGGAAATCTTTCTGACAAAGATAATGTTCTTGTAAAAGAAACACCTCAAATTAGGAAAAACACAGAGAAAGCAATATAACTATTACAGAGATCAAATATGAGAGGACAAACACAGCCACCTGAATTAAGGATAATCCTATTTTAATGTGAAAGGAAATACAGCATCTCTGGTACTATTTCTTATAGAAATCAACATTTCACAGCATTCTCTGATTAAATAGTTTCTGCACCACAGTAACAAATGACCTGAATTCGTCCAACGAGAAACACGGATGTTCCTAATTTTCCTAGATAAATTCAAGAAATAGCTTGAATATAAGAATCATAGTACTTGCCTGAAGGAGGTGGAGCAGAAGAAGAATGCGGAAGGTGAAGTTAATAGAGTTCTTATTAATCTCTCCAGTAAACACTGTTTGTAGGAAAAAAAAAAAAAGGTGTCTGGAAATGCCTCCTACTGAGGGAAAATCTGAGTATTTCAGGTGCGGCACAACTGCCCTATACTGCAGCTTTTCACTTATTAGTAGGACAGACAGCAAGAGAGAACACTAATAATGGGCAGAAATGAGAGTAATCCTTAAGTTGCTCTAAATTATCCTACAGGCCTTGAAGAAGGTAACTTTAGCTGTGTGTCACTTTAAATCGTACATAGTAAATATTAAAAATTATTCTGGAAAAAAAACCCACAGTATCTGTGGCCAGAAAAATACTGCCTGCATTAATATCATCTAACTTTACTTTTAAAATATGAAGATTAATGAATACTGAACAGAAGTAGCAAAGTAAAAGGGGTAAAATTATCTGTTAAATGGTATCAGTTGAATACTAAAAAAAACCAAGCCATGATTGTAGTTAAATTCATTTTTTAAAATCTATTTTTTGGTGCTGATCACGGCTTAATGAGGGCGCAACCTTCTCTCCCCAGCTATGTGTAAATGCTAGCTATCAAGGAGATGCTCTTCAGTCACATCATTTGATAAGATGCGTATGTCACTTTGATAAGGAATATGAATCAAATGCATGTCATAAATATTCAAGACAAGTTACAGTCCTAAACATCTCTGAGAATGTAAAGTCTTTAAAGCACGTTTATTACTGAGCAAATGTGTTTCTTGTCAATTCAACATTTCGGTTTTTGAAGTCCACTAACGAGGAACCAAATCTCATAGAAAAACTCTTCTCAAGAACTCTGAATAAACCAGGCATAATTTCATCTTTATGTGTGCATGTACACGCATAAAATCACAATTGTGCAAACTTCATTAGTATTTTCTAAGCAAGCCACTGCATGTGAACATTATTCTTTCAGTTTAAATGCAAACTGTCTTTTCAAAATCACTTTTTCATGCTAAAGTAGAACACAAAATTGAACTAATGGGATGTGAGACCAAAACTCAAATCCTGACTGTGTAAGTTTTTCCTTTTTCTGCAGTAACACCATAAAAATGTTCACTGGTTGGTGAAAAGTATACAAGTAAATACAATATTACTCTACCTACTCTGATGCTCTTTCGCATTCATTGACTCATTTCCATATCATCTTATCATCAGAGCCTAAAGTAAAAAAGTTAGAAGGGATGTTCAGAGGCCAATGAATATAAGGAAGCCTTGATGATTACAATAGGATTCATCATCATTTTGAAAGGAAAGCTGTCTTTGTCTGACAATTGTCATAGTAGTGTTATATTACTGATTTCTGAAGCAGGAAAAATACAGAAGAAAGTTCTCATGATCAGAACAGTCCATGATCCTGTAAATACAACAATATTTTGACAGAGGAGGAAAAAAGATCCTTTCACACACAAGACAAAGATTAAAAAATGGTAAAGCATACATATATAACATATATTAAAAACAGTAGCTTGTTTAATTACTAGCATATTTATTAAATTCAGCACTTGGGTCTGACACATTTTAGGCATAGATGTACTTAACCTGCAGTTATGCACATTTTGGTGTGTTCACTTGTAAATGTATCACCCAGGGAAACTTTACATGGGAACAAAATTATCTTACCTGTATATTCTCCCACATCCAGAAAACCAGTTACGTCAGACTAAATTAACAGACATCTGCACGTATCCAATTAAACTGCGGCTATTTTTCAATCATACCAAGAAATACTTTCCAGACACCTTTCCATCTTCCAGCTGATCATGGGAACAACTTGGAACCAAGTAAGTAGTCTGACCTCACTTTCATAGGTAGTACTAGCATGTTAGAGACAACCACCCAACGCAAACCCTTGTTAATTAGGAGCACGCTTCGACCATGTTTCTCCAGTTGCAAATTTGTGCTTAGGGATGTGAAGATGTCAGAATAGGAGGCACAGAACTGACAGACGCTCCTGCTCTTTTCCACATAGGATGCTGATTTACTTTTCTTTATCGTAATGCTAAGTTAGACCTTTGATGCTCTTATTTTGGCTACCCAACCAAAATCTAAAAAATATTCTGCTACATCCACTGACAGTCTGCTTTACTTTAAAAAGAATACTTTCCAAAACAGAGAAATCCTATTTTTGAAAATTTTAATTTTCTATGTAGAGAGGTAAAAAGACTATACATGCATGAACTGCATTAAACTAGTGTGCTTTCTTGTTTTCCTACATTTTTGTAATGGAGAACAATTTGTCACTGAAACAATATGTAAAAGGTTTATGTATTTTTTCCTCGTTTCTTGCAATTACTATCCTACTCTTAAATAGAAGATTAGAAACATTTTATTTCACACATGTTCCATCATAAAACCTCACACTAGTGTGCTGCCACCACACCAAAGTATTAAAAAAAGTTGCCTATAATAAGGTATTTAATTAAATCTTCTAACTGGAATCTCAGCTTATGAGCAAAAAAAATTAAGCTGTTTATGAAATTACTACTGAATGCATGAATATGGTAGGAAGATGATACAAATCTCGCCTGAGTATTCTAGCTGTGTGAACTTTAACTTTTTAACAGTGGAATAACTAATAGACAACATATGCTTTAAAATGTGGTAATAAAGAACTCTAGTAAGCTGAACTGTTGTGACAGCCGTCTTTTGCTTATTTTGTTAATGTATTTAAATTAAATCTTCAAACTAACTTAATGTGAAGCTCCTTTCTATGAAATTTCTGTGTTTCTTATTTATGATATAGAGATTTACTGACCCACAGCAGATGGGAGATCCCACCAAGGAAATTCTGGAAGACTTCACATGCTCTCACTATACGTTGCACAAGAAAGTATGTCATCACAGCATGCAGAATAATGCAGAACCTTAAAAGTGTATGAAACAGTGCAGGAGATGTATAAAAACATTTCAAAAGTATTTGAGGGTGCTCATGTAGTTTTAGAGACTCCTTTGTTCTGTTGTCTTGAAAGGTTTCAGATTACAGACTGCAACCAGGTCTTGTGATACAAAAAAAGAACACAGACTATTTTAGTGCCTTTCGTTTTTCTCCACACTTCCCAGTTGCAGCAGAACACTTATTCCCAGGCATTGAAGAACAGGAATTAAAAACGCTCTTGTGTTTCCAAGCCTTTATATTTGGAAGACAGCTTCTGCCTAAAGACCATGTACTTAAGAGACACGGCTATACACCAGCAAGGAAAACTAGAGACCCTTTTTCCTACAGATGTACTGCCACCTCCTCAACTAGCAGGAGGCAATTCTGCAGTGGTACATCCTTTGACAATAGGACACGACAAAACAGAAGCCAATCACAACCATCTCTTTTATAAGCTGATTTAATGTAAATATGCTGACATGCAGTAGGCACCTATTCTATTGATGGCTGGAGCAAACTATGTACCCCATAAAAAACATCATTCCATCAAAGAATATTTCACTCTGTTGAATTTCACTGCTTCCATTCCTAGAACAATGTTCTCTTCATCTGCCATTTGGGAATGTGACACAAACGTCATAACCTAGTCCCACGGCCCATGGAAACAAGCACAAAAATACGCCTATCCCTTTGTGGTGTTCCTCTTGGCTTTCAAGATCACTCTCTCTGGAATCAATAGTCTCTCTCAATCCCTTCTGTTTCACAGTTTTCTAAGAAAGAAAGATAAGCACATTTGAAAGGGGGACAAAAGGTTTTCTATGTACCAGAGGAATGATGATTGGAAGCCATTAAATATTGGGATAAAGAGCATGTTACACTGAGACAAACCACAGGGATTCATCTTCATGTGCACATTTCAAAGTGCTTAAATAGAAAGGTATTGCCTGCTTTACAGTATAACAATAGGTAAAAAAAGACTTTTCACTCACAAATTTCAAAATAAATTTAAGGTAGAAAAGTTTGCAGACTAGGAATATTTCATCTGACACCACATTTAAAAATAGTGATTTTTTACTTCTACAGAAATTAAAAGTAAAAATGAAATTATTGCAATAACAATTCAGAAATCATTGGTATCTTCTGGTACTTTGAATTGATGCAAATTCTCAATGAAAACAAAAAAAGGTGAAACTCGTAGAAATTAATTTTACTTTATTTTATAAACAGTTTACTCCCCCTGAGTAATGTATAGCTTCCCACATCTGCACTTGGTCTGTACTGGTCCAGATTTGCTGTGATACAAAAAGCAGAACTTGAACTGGAAAAACCACAAATGAGTGTCAGTATCAGAGATCCCTACATTGTTTAAACTCTGACCATCAAAGAAATCAAGGACAGTCAGTGTTTATATAAACTAATCCTAATACTCCTTTACAGAACCTACTGCTAATATAAAACCAAAACAAACCTTGGTGCAGACTTACCTGTGGACTCCAAGCATTTTCTTCTCCAAAAGTGTTAATTGAGAGTATGTTTCTTCAGTGATATAGAAGAAGAATGAAAAAAACAAGAGAGGAAAATAGTGGAAAATATATTTGCTGACTTTAAATAAATTACATGTTTGTAGAGGCGGGATAATCATGTACTTGAAAATGAACCTTGAGTATAACTACTTCCCATTCTCTAGTCTTGTGCTACTGCACAAGGGAGCTCCCAGGGAGCAAGGAAAGTGCCACAACTACTTAACTAAGCTGATCTGCACTCAAGGAAAGTTAAGAGGTAGAGTATACCATTTAGACATTTGCTCTTAACCATACAGTGTTGTTGATTGTCTAAGCCAATAATTATTTCTCCACACACAAGAGCTAAGCAGGTGCCACTTGCTGAAACTTGTTTTCTTTCCCATGAGTATTAGAACACTCTCCCGCATCACAAAATTATGATAAAGAATGAATGTCAAATACATAACCGGTATCAATGTAAATATCCTGAATATACAACAGAGCTCTAAATATGGCTGAGGAAATGCAAATTAGTTCTTCCAGAAATTAAGAGTTCGTTTAAATCTAACTGAAATAGTACCCCTAATTTCTAAGACAAATTTGAAGCTCTTCAGGCACTATGACATAGAGAGACCTCTTGACAGTATATTCAAATACTACAGGAGAAGACTTTTCAAGCAGATCATAATATGCTGATGAGTACCAAAGTTCATGAGCTTGGGTATTTGAATGCTGAAAAAATTGAAAATATATGTGAAGTTAAAGAAAGTCTAAGCCCTAAGGAGTGAGGTGATATTATTGAAGAAACTAAGCACTTCAGAGTACTTGGGAGACAACTAACCTAGCTGCTAATTGCCGTAGTCCAGTAATTCTTCAGTTGTTGGTATTGATTTTGACATTCCTTTTTTAGCTTTACTCCTATTGCTGCTAATCCTCATTATGTTTACTCCATGCTGTTCCCAAAAAGGGCTCTGGCAAACTAACAGTTTTCAATATTGCAAATGCTTTTTCACATATGAAACTTAGGTTGTTTTCCAAGAGGAAAAGTGACTACATCACTTCCAGCTGAGGAGGGAGAAAGCAGGGGGGCAGATTTTGTAGATTTTTCTCCACTGATCACCAAATATATATATATATATTTTTTTTTTTTAAAAAAAGGAAAATTAAATTCAGAAACATTCTATTTTTTGAGGATGAATGTGAGAATGACAAAGAAATTAAATGAAACTTCAAAAGGGTGGACTCACAAAAGAAAATATTGTGATAGTTTTGTCCTATACCTGTTCCAGCCTCCAAATAACTTGGCTTATAAAAATGGATGTTCTCCACTGAGTCACATATTTCCAGTTCTGATAGTTTGCTCCTCCTTCACTAGATCAGGTTCAGACAATGGAAATGTTTTTCAATATTGATAGGGACAGCAGGCTAGCAATGCTATTTCTACCTACTCATGATAAATAATTTATTTTCTACATTGAGTTCTTTCTTTTAAGTTCAGGAAAATGGAACAGTTAGAGGTGAAAAACTGGTATGTAGCTACATACCACAATTTTATGTCTGGGTCTAGTAGTAGGCATCTACATCTGAACATTCCTATATGCATAATGGAAAAGAGCTGTGAGGCAGATTTTGAAACTAGCAAATTCTCACGACCATTTGTCTGGGCAACAGACAGTTCATCTCAATGGCACACAGTGCAGCAAGGGGCCTGCTACTCCCAGGGAAAGCTCAAATCCAAAGTTTAATCCAAACCTGAAGATGGTCTGTCTTGAGGTACAGTTGTAATGACTCACAGATTTGAAGATTTATGAATTTAGTCAAGTGCTTCTTATTGTTATTCTCTAGTGGCAGATTTTCTAGCTCTTCTTTCTCCCCTGGTTCATGTACATAGTTTGTTCACATGCATGTGTGGAGTTGCACTTTGTCTTTGGTTTTGATTTGCTGTAAATAGGAGTCTGAACACAAACAGCTCTGGTTTTTATTCCAGAACTTGTCTGACACATTTGCTTACAAAGTAATGTTACTAAGACTAGCCTTCTTATCTAACAGAGCTCTGACAGGGATGGGAATGAGGAAGTGGCAAGTGTGACTTGTTATCCTGACGTGTAGCATTGACTTGGGCCTGTACTTCCCTGTGCATCACTTATAATTGTCAATGAATTTAAACTCACAGCACCTATTTGTAGTACTAAATAATACACACTATTTTTTTTTTCTTTAAATTACACGGGTTGTATTAATAGAAAATGTTTTCTAAGACAAGTGACATTTGAGTAGCTTCAGCGTGAACTTTTTAAAAAGTTTTTATTTAAAATAAGGAAATTTATTGGAAGACATTTCATTTTCTCTTTTAATTAGATGATATCACTTGATGTCTACGGTAGAAGGAATATAGGGTGAAATTCCATCATCAAAGTATCCATTTATACCTGGAAAACATCTGTGGCTATTATCTGTAAGAAATACAACATACTTAATCACTTTCTCTTCCCTCACACTTTACGAGGCATAAGTAAAGCTAGATTTCTTTAACCAGTAGGACACTAGACTATGCTTGGACCTTGCAGTGAGTGAAGACAAGGTGTCTACGGTTCTTTTTAAAAAAAAGAATAGCCACAACTAAAATATGCCCCAGAAATCTAGTATCAGTTTTTCTGTGTGTGAGCTACAGAAGACAATTGTATAGGGGAGGAAGATGGGAAAACATCAAGTTCATTACCCACCCGCTTCAAAATTGCACAAATTCCAGCTATTAGCCATATGGTCTTCAGAAAACAATTATATTTACTGTGAGAATTATTGAGATCATAAGCCATATTTTAGCATTCAGATATATTTGTCCTGGTTGCTGTCTAATCATTTCATTACTTACAGTAAACCTCTCTAAATATATTTGTAAATGGTACTCTATGGCTGATATTGTGGTAAACTGTCATTGATGCCACACTGAGTTTATGGAGATGCTGGTAAAAACGCAAAGCCATCTTCAATTATTCAGAAAGGTCATTTCAGAATATTTTGTGTGGGTTTCTGTAAAATTCTTCCTAGCTACTGTACAGTTAGATATGCATTCAAATGTATAATAAGCAAATTTCTTGTTTCTGCTAGCATTACTATCTTTTTATAATACTAAGCAAATGCAGAACTACTTTTTATTCGTTACTTCTATTTATACACAGGAAATCATACATTATTATATATAATGGTCTTTAAAACCAGGTTAGTTTAGTTTTGAAGTATCATTCTGAAGATATCAAATGGTTACTCTTGCTCTGCTAAACATTTCCAACATTGTTTTTGTCAACAGTAACAACACAATGATCACTATTAGAGCTGTAACACCAGAGGCTTGTTTTATTATGTTGCTGACTAATCCTGCTCAGAGTTACAATAAAGTACCAATAACTGAAGAACTGTAATTATTAAACCTCATAATTTTGATGTAAGTGATAGTGGCTAAATACCCAAAGTAACAGAGCTTTGCAGAACTTTGTTGTGAAAAAAAATGAAGGTGAGTCAAATGAAGAATACTATTCAAAAACAGATCTGCTATTTCCAGATCTGTGTCATATATATTGTTCCTACTATGAGTTGTTATCCCATGTGGATAAAGACTGATAATAATTTCAAAATCAGCCATGTCAGTTTCAAGAGTTGCTTAGTCAAACTTTGTCCAAGGCCTCCATGCTCTGATAAATTCACACAACTAGGAACGAGAGCCCTCAGCTTTACTGCAACTGCTTATGAGATGAAACTGTCTTGCATGTGAGGACTGAATTATCCACCTCTTTGCTGCTAATTTCTCCTGAGCAGCATATCTCATAGCATTGTTCTGGTTGAGAAACTGATAACTGCTGACCTGGATAGGCACACCCTCCTTTGGGTTAAAAACTGGCTGGATGGCCGGGCCCAAAGAGTGGTGGTAAATGGGGCTAAATCCGGCTGGAGGCCGGTCACCAGTGGGGTTCCCCAGGGCTCAGTGCTGGGTCCAGTTCTGTTTAACATCTTTATCAATGACCTGGATGAGGGGATTGAATGTACCCTCAGTAAATTTGCGGACGACACCAAGCTGGGAGGCTGTGTCGATCTGCTCGAGGGTAGGGAGGCCCTTCAGAGGGATTTGAACAGACTGGATCGTTGGGCTGAGGCCAATGGCATGAGCTTTAATAAGGCCAAGTGCAGAGTCCTTCACTTGGGGTATAAAAACCCCAAGCATCGCTATAGGCTCGGGGAAGAGTGGCTGGAGAGCTGCCTGGCGGAGAAGGACCTGGGGGTCTTGGTTGACTACCGGCTTGATATGAGCCAGCAGTGTGCCCAGGTGGCCAAAAAGGCCAATGGGATACTGGCGTGTATCAAGAATAGTGTGACCAGCAGGAGCAGGGAAGTGATCCTGCCCCTGTACTCGGCACTGGTGAGGCCGCACCTGGAATATTGTGTCCAGTTTTGGGCCCCTCGCTTTAAGAGAGATATTGAGCTCCTGGAGCGAGTCCAAAGAAGGGCGACTAAACTGGTCAAGGGGCTGGAAAATAAAACTTATGAGGAGCGGCTGAGGGAGTTGGGGCTGTTTAGCCTGGAGAAGAGGAGGCTGAGGGGAGACCTGATTATGGCCTATAAATACTTGAGAAAAGATGGTGGGGAGGTGGGGGAAGGGCTCTTTACATTAGTGATGGGTGATAGAACAAGAGGAAATGGGCATAAGCTTAGTCAGGGGAGATTCAGGTTGGATGTTAGGAAGTATTTCTTCTCTGAAAGGGTTGTCAGCCACTGGAATAGGCTGCCCAGGGAGGTGGTTGAGTTCCCATCCCTGGATGTGTTTAAGAATAGGGTGGATGATCTACTTGAGAATATGGTTTAATGGGGATTAGGGATGGTTGGACTCGATGATCTCTAAGGTCTTTTCCAACCTAGAAATCTATGAATCTATGAATCTAAACGCAATGACATCACAACTCACAGCTACAAAGAACACAATCAGTGGCAGCCTGTTTATGTAGCTAAAATAGACGGATGAAAACTTGCCCACAGAAATAGGTACTAGAGTATGGACCTTTTCTCCTTCTGAACTGTTTTTGGCTGGACTGTAACTTTAGCTAGCATTGAAGCTTTGAATCCTCAGTATTTGTTTTATAGAACAACATGTGTACATCTCTATGTGCCTACACAGGGATCTCGTGACAAATTGGAAGCTGCAATTCTCTCCTGTCTTGCAGAGAAAAATATTTTGCCCTGAGCAAGCTTAAAAGAGCAAAACTAAAGGTACATGTCTAAAAGTCTAATAATACGTTTGACAATTTCAGCACGAAAACCAGATATCATTTGGGAGCATAATACATTCAACAGCTACTACATAGCCCTTGAAAGTGAACATCAGAATACTTTGATTGCAGGTTAAAACCACAAAAAACAGCTCACAGGAAGAAAATCTTCCATGAGAATTAGCTGTTTCCACTTCAGCTGCATTCATCAGACGCCATCCAACACCAAAGCTATTTCTACCAGTTTAAAAGTAAGCATTATGATAATTTTCTTTTTACCTAGAAATGCAAATAGATTCTTCTGCTACCTGTCAAATTGACCCTGTGATAGGGATGTAGGGACAAGAGAGAGTAGAAAGTAAAAGAATCACATGCTCTAAGCACATAAAATACTTTCAAGACAATGTGTTCTACTCTTAAGATGTTCCTCATTCTACAATCTGAATTGTGTGAAACTGTAAAATTTTAGTTAAAGAATGCTATAAACTCTCAAAATTGTCTTGGTCTTGTACTTCAATAAAAACACTTTTCAGGGAAAGTCTTGAAGAAACAAATAATTTCTTCAATAAACAAAATAATCCATCCACGATTCCACCAGCCTATTCAACACAGTCATGGTGACTGCTAAGATAACAGCAACTCTTCTCCTGAATTTTTAGGGAGTATATTAGAAAGTAACAATGATTCCTCTGAGTATAGAAATGTACTACCCTGCTGTCTGACATTTGTTTCATCATCTCAACAATGTTTTTTACTTTCTTCTTTCCATTAACTTGGCTGTCCTCCATGTTTTATCTGGAATAGGCAGGAAAGAACTTAGAAAAATGCACCTTAGAAAGTTTACAGAACACTGTAATAAAATACAAACACTTTGTACTTATTTAAGTCGATGCTTAACAATACAGAGTAGGTTTCCACAAACTGCACTTCTTTTAGTTCTTATAAAAAAGGTGTACAACATTTTGAGTTACTATGATTTGAATTTTTTCATCTTTTTAACTAGAGATCTCCAAGACTTTTAGTTTCACTAAAATCTAAAAACATAGAATTACTTTTTTTAACCCCTATATTTCTTTATTTTACATAGAATATTTTTGTCAGCACTTGAAGCAATCCTGTATGATGTAATTATCTAAAAACTGTATACATATGTACTGTGATCAAGAAAATGGTGCCAGATCTGAAGATACTATTGCTTACTCTCTAGCAATGGTTGTTGTTATTAATTTTACTGGAATATTTCTCACAGTCCTGTATTATTTGGAAAGTAGACAGGTGATGAGGAAATAGTATCATGTTACTAATTTTAATTAGCACTGGGCATCTAGATTAAATATTGATTTAAACTTGCAAGAAATGAGATCTTTTTGGTACCAAGTTGTTTGGCTAGAATATAGTTCATAATTCAGAGATCAAGGCTGATAGGAAAAAAACCCAAACAATTTCATATTATATTTATTTTCAGTAGAAAATGATATATTGCAACGCTTATTTTCCTTCTGCGCTAGAACTGAAACTGAAATGCAGACCTCTTCTCTGATATGGAAATATGCAAGAGTTTCCAGCTCAGAAGGGGTTAAGCCATTTTGTTTTAGCTCAAATTAAATAGTATTCACTTGCCATTGTACCTCACATGAAACACAATTTGGGTGCTTTGTACTTGCCTTTTTTTCTATTATTGTCCAGCTGAGATTACTTTTCAAGAGAGGCAGTAGCTTTCCTAGTACAAAAACCACACTGTGCATGATAGACACAGCATTTTCATCATATCAGGAAGCAACCAGCGCCAGCTCCTCCCTAAGGAGGAGACACAGACAGAATCCTCAACAACAGGGCACAGATCTTCAGGGTCTGAAGACAGTGGGCAGAGTCTGGTGCTGGTAACAAGGTCCCAAATAAGACAAGTGGTGAACCAGGTCCAGGGTCCAAACAGAAAGTCCACTCAGAAGCAAAAGGAGTCGAGGTCTGAGACAACTGACAGCAGGGTTGTGACACAGGTCGAAAGTCTATCTGGGAGATATGGCCAAAGACAGTTCCAGATACAAGCTGGAAGTTACACCTGAGGAGTCAGCCCAGGAGCTGAGCTAACTTATGATTCATATATGAGGTCCACCAAGGAGGCAGCACCAGAGACAGGACTGAAAACAAGGACATGTACGATGTAGCTCAAATGAGGTCTAAATTTTAAGGCTTGCACTTAAATGGAGCTCCAGGTCCATGGGCAGGGTCTGGGTAGGAGCCCCAGGTGAGGCTGGTCAGGATCACTATTTATGCACTCAGGGTCTTCATACATTAAACCCACTTTTGAAGAGGCAGAGCTGTGCTACAATTGAGCCATGTTCTCTGTAACATAGGTATGGCTGCTGAAAGTGTTTGCTGTCTCTGAAGACAAGTGTGTAAATCACATTTTGGAAGGCAGCTTGAAATATGCATTTGATTAGAGATATTTATGTGAATTTATGTGGATTAATAAACTTTCATTCCAAAAGCACTTAGAAGAATCAGATACATGTTTATTCATTGTATCTGGCACTCTAACTTATACAATTTTCCCATTTTTAGAGCATGTTTCTTTAATGTCTTCTATGATTGCAATTAGATCAGTACCTAGAGGAAATGCATGCACTCAGAAATTGATTGAACCCACTATTAATAGTGCTTTTTGGATTCTGTACTACATAGCAAAGAGTCAGATGCAACACAAAATGTTATTATAATTGAGCATTATTGCAAAGAGTAAAAAAAAAAAATCAAATAAGATTAACAGACCATGGATGCATTATCTCACTTGGACTAATACAAGAAATAACCATGCAAAACGAGGAACTGTATTCACAAATTGTCTTTACAGTTGCAACAACAAAATATATAGCAGTTGATATTCTTAGAAAATTGCATTTCTATAAACTGTGCACGCTTGAAAGTGTTGCTCAGTATTTTGAACAGTATATCTCAGAACAAGTATATTGACCATTATAAATGTTCGTTAAAGGGTGATGTTTTACTATCATAATGTTTAAAGATACTGTTTCGCATGTCTGAAGCGCCTGCACATCTGGTATGAAAGCTGCTTTTACTCTACTGACGTTGTTTTGTACATCTCATAGAGTTACAGGAGATCACTGATCCGTACAGTCCATGACTAGTATGGAACAACTTTCCACATTGCTTGATGATTTCTTGACAATTGAACTACTTAATATCAGCACTCTAGATTTGTCGTTTCCATGCAGAACTATGGGCTGAAGATCCATTCCATTCACATAATCTGTAACATTAATTTTACCTTATTTAAGTACTTTTCTGCAGAATCATTCAACATTTCTTGACAACAGTCCTCATGATTTTTGACTATTCAAAAGGAAACAGGCCTGGCTAACAATTACAGCGGACCCAAAAACCTGAAACATTTCACAGATCAAGCTCCCACAGCAGCAGGGCAGGTGTATTCAATTTGTTCTGAAGTAGTAAGCTTCAAAGAGTCAACGGGACGTGCACTGAACCACGGGTAGCTGAGGCAGTTGCTAAAAGTGCCAAAGCACAGAAAAAGCATGCTCAGTAAATGGGATAGTGTATTTATGCTTAATGTTTCAGATTAACAAAGTAGAACATTGAAGCACATAAACGTCTCATATTCTCTCACTCTTACGCTGCTCAGGACAGCCACCTTTAGCGAGCATCTGGTTGTCTGCAAGGGCTAAGATTCTTACTTGCATCTCATGGACTGCAGCCTTGAACACAGGGCACAAATTCTCAGCAGAGACACTAAACTGTCAGTGCTTTCAACTGAAATGTTTTTGTGGATTAAAAAATACTATCCTGCAATAAATGTCTACATTAGATAACAAGCTTAAAATCAATCGCAAATTTATATGGTTCCAATGTCTTTTCTTTGTATAAGAAGACTGACTGGTCACTGACTGTGACCTCTATCTTCTTCATATTTCCTGTTTTTATTTCCAGTTTCTGACAGTCAATCCTATCTCCTAATTATTGTGAGATACCTTCTAGAAATAATAGTTTCCTACTCGGTGTAGGAGTGCTGGCTCACCTACCACCATCCTCATGACAAAGACAGAATCAGTCAGTGAGTTAGGCCTACAAAGGAGACCATAAAACAGCTTGTATATCTATCTAACATGGTCTGAAGTCAAAACATTTTGCAATCTGTAGTCTGGTAGCTATATGTGTCACAGCAATAACTGCTAGATAAAGCATTTGTGTATAAGAACTGCCCTCCAAAACTGTGAAAAGAGTCTGCAGAGGATATACAGCTAATCTATTAGGTGCCTAAGCAAAAGATGGGAGTTCAGGGAAGGCTTGGAGAAGAGGAAATACCTGGAATATGTTTAAGATTTTTCCTTACTTTTCTAAGTTTAGAAAGAAAATTTTTAAGACAATGCTGTACCACGTGACACGAGACAAGTCAGAGTAAGGGGCCAGGTTCACACTTCATTTTTCCAAGTCTCAGCGCTTCCTAGTAAAAAAATGTTTCTCAGTTGACTCTGGTAAATTAAGAGTAAGCTGAAAGATAATGCTGCTACACCACAGAAAGAAGAGAAGTTAGACTTCTGTTAGTTAATATTAGTGGAGTTCTGGTTTAGCCCAGGGACTAAGTAGAAAGACAGGAGATAGAAGATGGAAGGATTAGCTGTATCTATATAATAAATCACAATCACTGCTGCTGATCTATTTGTCCGATTACTAGCAATCTTTTTAGTACACCATAACGAATAATAGTAAGTTTTATACAAGGCATTAATGCTATTCTCAGTCCTTTTTTCATATACTTGGTAGAATTTAACTTCTATTTTTAGAATTATTTTTTTAAGAGACAAAAACCATATTTCTTTCTGTTTAACTTCTCTAACTTGAAGATAGCAACAATGATGCTGCTTGTTGATTGGGTTTTTTTTTGAGAGCAGGTTGTTTCCTTTTTTTTTAATTTGGTTGGATGTTTCTTATTTTAAGAATCTTTTTTCAGCAAAGTATCTCTGACTTCAGGGGAGTTAAACTAAAGATCTGGCCCTCAGTTTTACTTTTCTGCAGAATCTCAAAATAAAGCTTTTGTTTCATGCTATATATAGGCTAACCCCTAGATGGAGATGTTATCGCAAACACACACACAATCTGACTAGGCAGTATAATAACGTTTACCTTGCACAAACATGTAACTTTATGAACTAACACACTTTCAGAAGTTACTTTTGATGAACTTAATACCGATTCTGAAAGTTTTTGTTCAAGTGTTATATAATCATCATAAACTGTACAGAACACTTCAGTTTCCTAATTCTGTTTCTGTTCAGCTTAAGAGGGAGTCTTGTAAACCAGTTAACTCTGTTCATTAAATGTCATACTTCTTCTAATAGGTATTATTTTATATAATAATTCTTCTAATTTTTAGCTACTCTCCCAGTATTATTCTAATACAGGGTCCATCTCTTACTTATCATATTGTAAAGATAGAATCACTGTCCTGAAGTCTGAATTTGCTCAAGGTTTATGCTTGCCAAACAAAACTGCAGTTTGCCAATCTGCATACCTAACACAATCAAGTATATTGCTGCCTCGGAACAGCCATTAGAGCCTGCTTTGAGGAAGTGGAACTGGGTATGATTTACTTTAGGTGGAAAAAAAAAGAAGTAAACGTTGCCAGTTTCCTGAGTTTGAATGTTTTAATCATTCAACAGCTTGATGAAAGCATTCTTTTCTTTTCTTTACTTCTTTTAAAAGAAAACTGTGGTCACTCACAAATATTATGTAGAAAAATGCTCACAAAGGGAAGCAGGATCAAGCCCTTCAGATAAAATCAGAGAAGAAAAGCTGTGATTCAGCTCAGACCTCAGCTTAATGCAGACATAAGCTCTTCTTTTCTAGAGATGTTTGTATGCATGTGCAGAATAACAATTCTTTGCACTTAATATAGAAAGCTGAGAATCTATGGCACTTAACGTACAACCAGAATAAGGTTCAATCTGACCAGAAGGAAAAAATTTGGGGTATTGAGGGATTAAAAAATGAAATTTTTGACTTGGATATTGAAGTTCTTCAATCTCTTTTTAATCTGGAATTTATCCTGTTGTTTTTTTTTTTTAAAAAAAGAACCCTGTTACTATACTGGGAGATTGGTAATTGCAAAGATCCTTACAGCAGTTTTCATTCCCAAACTATAGACAATATCTGAATCATTAAGAGAGGGTCAAATAGGTTTATGAAAAAAAAAACACCAACAAACAAAACAATTTGGAGGGGGGGGGATGGGTGTAATTTTCTACATATAAATGCAAATGTTCTGCTGAGGGTGTTTTTATTCAGTATGAAAACTGCAAAAACTAAAGCATTAAATTCTCCACTGTGTTCAGATATTTGTGACAGGTAGCGCCTCAAGTGCTCTCACAGCTATCTTACCAGCTTTCTCATCTTCATCTGCCAACTACAAACTAAATTCTGTGTTGAGTGAGTAAAAGCTTACATTTTGCAACTTGATTTTGGAAAATGAAGGAGCTCGAAAAAACGGTTTGACTAAAACCCACCCCAACCAACTATGAGTATCCTGTAGCAATGATTCCACAGTTAATCCAAAGCCATTGACTACTATTATTGACTCCAATGATTGTTCACCTAATAGGTCTTTTTCTTCCTCAGTGTAAACAGAAGCAGAATTTGCTTCCTGGTGCTTGCTTTCTAGATCTGTCATTCTTCATTAAAGGATTACAAATCCAGACGGTAAACTAATTAAACTGTCTCAGAAAAAAAAAAAAGGAAGAAAAAAGTAATTTTTGTGTTTGTGTGTGTGTGTTTATGTTTGTGTTACACATTCTGAACAGGTTTTTGGAGTATGTGCCAGTTATAAAATGCAATCCTGGGAGGGCAGATTGGTAAATGATTTCTACTCATTTGCACTTGTTTCAGAGGTGACTCCATCACCACTATCTGAAAGACGCTCTGCCCCTCAGTAACAAATGATTACAGCTAAATGAATCCCAGAGGTTTGCCACGAAGGCAGAACAAAGGCATAAGAATGAGAGCCGTGGTTCAAGATCTATTTTTTATACCAGCATAATTTTTTGCTTCACTGATCTATCACTAAACAACAGCTGCTGAGGTAGAGACTTACTGCACTGTGGGAACGTTACCAAATCCTTTAGTGACTGGTCCCATGTGTTTGCCTCAGGCCTTCAAAAAAGTCAGAAACTTGTGAAGAAGGACTGGCAGGTTAATGTCACCTTATTTCTGTAAAGGATCTGAGGATGCTAGACACAATGAAATGACAGCCTGCAGTCAAGTCGGAATTTCTAAAGGACTTATATTGTGATCTAAACATACATGGCCAACCTTTGCTGAAAGAGTAGGTGCTGGGAGGAAGAGAGAAGAAAAGTGAGTAAAATTAAAACAGCTTAAGTTCTCGTATGTACTGTCATAGATACTAAACCTTTGCTATATTTCTTAGCTGCTGAGGTTTTTTTTCCCAATTATCTGAGACCTGTGTTCTAATTTCTGGATGCTTGAAATAGTCTTCCTATCACAAAAATGGTGATAAGAACCCAAATTTTTCTTATGTTAGATGCTATCAGAGGTCTGTATATAATGAGAATAAAGTAAAAGAACCAATGTGGATTGTCTTGATTTCCACTGAAATTCAGTATTCTTCTCATTATTAATCACCTCTTTGAAGGTGGTTATTAATTCCGCAGAAAACAAGACAATTGTAACCCCTAGCTATAAGAACTATACTACTAAGAAACTTAAAGAAGATGAAAGAAATTGCACTGTTTTTTTACAAAAGTGACAAAGAGTTATGTAGGTTACATGTGATAATAAACTACAAAAATATTAGCCGCACAGTAAGTATCCTTGTATAATGCTAAAATAATAAAATGCAATAATTATAGATAGCATGAGATGCAGGAGCTCTTACTCTTGCCTGTAAAAATGAAGTTGTAACAGAAACAGAAGGAAGCTTCTGCAAAGACTGTAAAATAAACGTTTTGTTTCCTCTACAGTACTAGAGAAGCCCATTGATGAGTCAGAGGGGTAAACATTTACGAATCTGTACAAGGTCCCTAAGGATATAAAATCATTCTGTTCTTCATTACTTCTTGTGCCCCACCATATGCTTTTACCTTTCTTTTTGATATTGAGGGAGTTCATTCCTGTTTTAAAATGGTTTTATAATTGAAGTGCATTGAGCTAATTGTAAGAACATACAGTGTTCACTTTTGGTTTGAGATGTATTTCACATTTCTGAATGGACAGCTAAGGTGTATTTGATTCTATTTCCATGTATAACTCCCCCAGGTTATATACTGAGCATGACGTTATATGGTATGGATATCCTTTTCGTCAGTTTGAGTTAACTGTCCTGGTTATGCTCTCTCCCATTTTCTTGTGCACCTGGCAGAGCACAGGAAACAAAGTCCTTGACTGCTTAGCAACAACGAAAAACATCTGTGTAGTATCTGCATTGTTCTCATACTAAATCTGAAAACACAGCACTATACCAGCATCTACGAAGAAAATTAGCTTTACTAATTAACAGTAACTAAAAAACATCAGTGCAGTATCATCATTGTTCTCACACTAAATCTTGACAAACACAGCACTATACCAGCCACCAAGAAGAAAACCAGCTCTATCCAAGCCAAAACCAGGACAAAAGTATTTTTTGTTTGAAAGTTTTCTTTCATAGAATTTCTCAAAGAAATTCCCGTATCCATCAGACCAAAGAACGGACCTGAAAAATCTATCTGTAGAAGATACAGAAACATAAAGTGCTGCTACCTAGAAAGATCTCTGGTAGAAGGAGTACTTCAGATTTGGCAACAGTTGCTTGTTTCACTATGGAGAATTGCAACAAAACAAACCAGGAAATTAAGACAAGCAAGTGAGAGAACACAAAAACCTGACAGTGTCTTACATTTGCTGATTCCTCTTCTTGGATGAATGCTAATTGATTTGGAACCACATGAAGAACCGGGAAAGGCAAAGCAATGACTGAGTGATGGGAGAACCATCCCTGTGGAGGAAGGTTGAGTTTGGCAGCCTGAGTACTTCAATTTCTGCATGTTCTAACAAATCCAGGTTGTGTCGCTCTGAGTGACAATGTGCACAGATGTTTAGCTCTGAGAATTAACAGTATAGAAGAGCTGTGAAGTTCAAGTTGAAAGCTCAGAATATTTTCATGTTACAGTTCACCTTGACACATGAAGCATCCCCAAAGTCTTCAGCACTGTTTGATATATTACACAAAATGTATCTGGAAAAATAAAATTTTAGTCTTGCTACTGCTTTAATGCAGGAAAGCTTATTTCAGTCAAAAAGGGACATATCCGTGAAATAGGGGTACTCCAAATATGATTTTTGAGATACAAAAAAAACTATGAGAAAAAGAGATTGTGAGGATGCAATGCATAAACAGTTTTCTTCTCTTTTACTTAAAAAGTCCCAATGCAGAGTTTGTTAAGACGTAGTTTGTAACTGAACTTCCTTTCTCAAATACAGCATTTACAAACATTTGTTCAACTCGGACTCTGCAAATGCATTATTATGGGTATTTACAAAGTTGTTCATTCATACAACTACAATCTCAACTTACCTATCATACGAATGCTTTCGAGACCCTACAGAACATCTGCAAGCAGTATAAAAAGCAGTGGCTACGTCTCAGCAGTCGTAAGGTGGAAAAACTCCTATGACCAATCACTAAGTTATCTCTTTAGAGAGCAGAAAGGGAGTAAAAAGGATAAGAGGATTATATAGTTTTTTTAAAAATCTTTCCCAATGGCTGGCTTGCTCCATCTCTCAGACACAACTGATTCTTACTTTTTATGACCTGAAGGTGACTATCAAAGAAAGTCAACAGATCTTGTATAACAATGCCTATATTTTCACTTGTTCATAGATGTGTAGCAACTCCAGAAAAAATGGAAGAAGATGAGAATGACTGCAAAACAAGCAGGAAAATTAAACTTTTTTCTTTCAACTTTGTCATCATTTCACAGTTCTTCTATATGAACTCCGGTAAGTTGCATATAAAATCATAATAAGGAAGGCCAAAAAAGGTTTGAAGAGCAACTTGCTTAAGGGATAAAAGCTAATAATGAAAGCTTTTTCACGCACATCAGAGGCAGAAAGCCTGCCAGAGTTAGTAAGGCTGACAAATGATTAAGGAGTGAATAGAGAACTCAAGGAAGGTTAACATCACAACAGAAAAGCTAAAGGGACTCTTATCATCAGTGCCTACTATGAAGGAGGTTAGAGAGATTCTTGACATCAGGGCCATTCTTTAAAAATTATGAGTTCTGGATTTGCCTCAATTTGAAGCATCAATAAAAGAGGTTTTAGAGGAAAAAAAAAAGATTATAAAGTCATCAAAAATTGACAGTACAAGAAACTATTCACCTCAAAGTTCTAAAGGAATTAAATATGAAATTGCTGAACTCCTGGAATGATATGTTATCTATCAGCTAAATCATCTTCAACAACTGAACAGAGGGTGGTAAGTGCAGCATCCATTTTTAAAATGGGAGCCAGGGATCATTTCATGAGCACAGATGAGCAAGTCTGACCTCTATACTAAGTAAATCTGTAGGAATCTGAATAAAAAACCAAAATTTCTAAGGAAATGGATAAATACAATATATTGGCATAGAGTGAACCTAGTTTTATTGATCCATTTGATTTCCTTAAGGGACTGCAGGGGCAGGTACAGAAAGATGATCCAGAAGATAATTTTTAAGTTTTTTTTTTGTTGTTGTTGTTTGTTTGTTTTTTTTAACAAGATCCCTTTCCAAAGGCTGAGAACAAATCTGGCAAAGGAAAAAGGAGAAATTTCTCCAAAGACAATTGGCAGTTTAAAAGATGGGATATAATGTATAAAAAGAAAGACTTGTTATCTTAATAGGAAAGGTACCAATAGGATTATAGAAGAATTTATGTTAAAACATATGCTGTTCAACATATGTGACCCAGAAGAATAACAGAATGACAAGGTAAAAAAGTTTGCTGATGATATAGAATTATTCAGGATAATGAAATATAACTGTTATATGTAAAACGGTTAAAGAACTTCACAATACTAAAGGGTAATAAAATAAGAAATTAAATTAAATAATGATAAATGCAAAGAAATGCCAGTGGAAAAGAACAAGCATCAGGCTCTATATACCTTTTACCTACTTTCAACTCAGGAGACAGAACTTCATTTCACTTTGGATGGTTCTTTTAATACGTTAAAATCAGAACAGAATTGTTCAAAAATGTAAGCAGAGCATTAAAAATTGCTGAAAAGAAAAACCTTTAGTATTTCATTATATAAATTAGTCATGATCCAACAATTTTGGTCACTTCTGCTTAAAATATAAAGTAGAACCAAAAATGGTATACAGAGACTGACATTACTGATAAGAGCTATGAGACAGCGTCTACACAAGAAATTAAATAGAGAAGTGAGACTAAACCTCTTCATATGGGAAAAGAAATCCCCCCAAAGGGTCTGTAACAAAGATTTATCACAGTATGATAATTTGAAAATTTTGAAAAATTCTGTTACAACACAAATGATTGAAGGAGTACCCACTAAATTCTTAAGGAGTGAAAAATAGATAGTATAATTTTATTTTTTTTTAAGAGTATTTTTCATGCAGGCAGAATTGTAGAAGTCATTGCCAAAGGTACAATAGAGAGCAAAACCAAAACAGGGTTTAAAAAGAGATTACTCTGATCTACCATAGGTTCATCACCTGCTGTGAAGCACGATGGTTCTGAAGCTACCACCAATTCTAGCAGTATTTAAACACACGACTTTTAGAAATTACAGGCCTATATAAAAGGAAAGATCTTATTTCATCTGCCCTATGCTATAGATGTGCTACTGGCTGGAACTGCAAACACAAATGAAACATGAAACAGACTTTTGATTTGACATGGTCTTATTTTTATACTCCCCAAAGCCAATAAATATTAATACCACCTCTGAAATTTATTCACATATACAACTATCTTTAATTTGGATTAACCTTTTTACAATTGTCTTATAGGAGTAACAAACAAACATTAAAACATTAAAAATCCTATTCCAATTGCTTCTTGCATTAGTAAAGAAATGTTTTCTCTCTTCCTCTTACTAGGTGACAAAATTTGTCTGCCCCTGCCTGTTTTCTCCATCCTAAAAGTTTTTTAGAAACTATTAATTTGTTAGTATGTAAGTGGAAAGACATGCTCTGTACTTTCATCCAGATAAAACTAGATAAACTAGTTTCATCTAAACTTCCAGATTGCTGGTAGAGTATCGAAGCAGCCACCATTATGTTTGGGAAAAATAATATCTAGTAACACATGGATAAAAATAATTATTTTTGTTTGCATTTTTCGGTGATTTGATAGTGTTAGACCAGAATCAGTCATGTGTTCCACAAAAGGGAACTGCAAATCAGAAAAACGCACTTATCAAAACTTTCTCAGGACGGTTGCCAACTTGTTATTGAACAGAATTCATTAGTTTCCTCAATGTCAAAGTGGACATGACAGTGAGTTACTGAAATTGCGGAATATGTGTTCATAAGTACACAACCAAGCCGTTTGTCCCACTCTGCATGTGAATCCCAGCTCTGGAATTCTTTGAAGTGCAATTACTGAACAGCAAGCACGCTGCAGGGAAAGTCAGTGGGGTTTTGTCACTGGCTTCTGTTGGGCCAACGTTTTTTGTGTTTTGCAAACATCGGCCTCCTTTACTCCGGAAGCAGTTTTTATCGAGTATGTGTGTTTTTCAAAGCCATTTATTAATTTATATATTGAGGGTTTTTTTTCCAGATAAAGTGTATGTATGTATTCCAGTGTTATGCCTCATTATATTCAACTGAAATTTGTTTTTGCTAAAGTTCCCTTTCTTTTTTGCTATATCTAGACTGTATATAGGGAAACGTTCAAGATTTTTCTTCAAATTACAGTTTTCTAGCTCTTTTGATTGCCCTCTGGGTTTCACTACAATCACTAGCAGCTGAGCATGAAATCATGCTGCTGAGTAAAACATGGTGGCTTCCACATAAAAGAGTTCTTGATTACGTTTCTTTATGCATATTTGTTTGTACGTTAGATACAAGATGAGGAACAGAACGCCAGTCAGTGAGCTACCTTGTGATTGGCAGGTGATATCCCTGTACCGCCGAGCAGCACCTGTGCCTACACAATGTTTACAACAAATCAAGCCTTCGACGAAAATTAATTACTCAACCTAAACCTTGGAAAGGCCAAGTGACACTGATTGGGAAATCAAAGCAACAGCTGAAATGTTACCTGCTCCCTTCTCTGAATGCACACAGCTTTCTCATTATTGCATTTTGCAGTTTTAGGAGAGTTAGCTCTATTTCATACGCAGCCTCAGCTGCAAAGTATAAGCTGTATATGGTAAAATCTGCACATCAAAACTTTGTAATACAACTGTTTAATACTGTTTGCTTACTGGTATTCAAAGAATAGGGTTAAATGATTTTAGATATTGATTTTTGAAGCAAATCATATTATATTATGCCAACAATTCACTTCTGTCTTCCTAGAACTCAATACAAATTGGGTCACTTCCACTGGTAGACATCTGAATACACATTCTTTATACGAGAGAGGCAACTCATTTAGTTATGACTGTATCACGCACTGAACACCAGCATTTCAGATCACATTCAAATACAGCAGCATTTCCTGATTTTTCTTGACCCCTTAGGAGATGATAGAAACAAAAAGCAAATAGAGTTCAGAGGATACACAAGAAAACATAGAGATTTTCCAGTTACAAATTCCTTGACTTAGATGGATATACGGTAACAAAAAACTCAGAAAAACATTTGTTCCTTTTAGGCATTCCAGCCTGCAACTCTGTATGTAGATTGTCTTTTTAAAAAGTCGTTTTCATTTTCATAGTAAGCATAGAGTACTGCAAGACACTGCACAGGTACTAGATTCCGCGCGTTGTTGATCTGATTCTGCAACTACCTCCCTATCTAAACCACTTCAGTAAAGAACCATTTAAATGTAATTTATATGCAGTATAAGACTGTGCAGATCACAATCTTGTTTGGTAGAAATCTCCACCGCTTCTTGTATACCCATCACATTTTTAAATAAAATGCGTTTCTTGAAAGTTTAAAGAAATACTGAGTTTTTAAAATAAACAATACCAGTATGATAGTGTGTGGTATTTTTTAACACAATTTTAATGATCACTATAATTAGTCTTTCTGTTTTAATCTCATGACAATCCATTTCATGCTGTTCAGACAAATTTTTTATAGACATTTCCAATCCTTGGAAAGCTTATCATACAGAAAGGTTGGGAAGGGACAGAGGATGGTCTAAATTATCAGAAAAGAACAGAATATAAAAATATTGTAATATATGCAGTTCAAATGAAATCTTGACAGCTGCTATTCACAAATATTGCTGACATGGTTTATATTATATTAAAATTCAGAATTACTGCATTTTCATCAGTTTCTCATTTCACAGCTGGCATTTCATGTTTTCAGCATCCTGTGATTTACAAGGCTGTATGCAGCGAAGATGTTGTCTTAAATGAACAATTTCATAAGCATGTTTACTAACTGATCTGCTGGCGCAACTTCAAATGTAAACATACTGTGTGTTCCAAAAGTCACAATGCTTTACATATGGAAAAGAGTTGAACCTAATAGCTTCAGTTTCATTAAACTTTTATGAAAGTCACTAGAAAACAAATATTTCCATGCAAATTTTAAAAGAATGGCTTAATTCGCGAAGTTACTTTTGCAATGTCAAAAATACAATATAAAAGATGTAAAAAATGGTATTGATACTCATTACTAGACGATATAGAAGCTGTTAACCAGACAGACCATGGAGTCTCAATAAAGCACGGTTTTCTAATAATGTTTACATTGGATTCATTGTGATATTTTCCAAAATTATATAAAGCAAGCCTAGCAGAAAGGGCAAATGCTCTATTCCAGAAATGTTTTTTCTACTTGTAAGACCTGCAGAAATGATAGAAAGGGCAAATTGCTTGAAAATTAAGTCAATACTTTATACATTTCGTCATGCTTCACTATTTCAGTCTTCAGTAGGAATACAGGATACAACCTGTATTTCTGCAGTTCCTTATGACACAAGGCATGCAAAAATCATCTGCATATATGACTTGGAAAGTCTGGGTAGGTCCAGAGAACTTAGTGGAATTCCTGAAGTATAGCATTAGTCAGAGAAAAAAATGCACTGCTTTTTGTCAAGCTGTCTCTCCCTTTTTATACAGAACACTATTAAGCAGCTCAAAGTTTGCAATAAACTTGGATGATCCATACAATGTTTTGAAAACAGCAACAAGACACACATTTAAATTTCATCCTAAAATCTGAGATATTCTAGAATATTTCTTAATGGAGAAAGAGGTGACAAAACGATTCCAAGCCTAACCCCATTTCCCTTTGCAAGCCTTCTACTCTATCTGTAAGAAAGAAATGGCCCTTGACTGCCTACGGGCAATGCTCCAGTACTTGCACTGACATGGTTTTCAGCTCTTCCACAGATTTTGTTACAGATAACCATGGAGAAGGGCTCTGACTGCATCGCCAGCAACTCAGTATCCTCCTCTGGTGACTTTCTCAGTCAAATCCCATCTCTTCCCACCTCTGTCTATCAACTAATATATTTTATTCTCACATTCTTTTTGCTATCATTGCATGAATATTTTCCTAGTACAAAACAAATGTGTGACTAATTTTTTTCCTAGTCTTTTTTTTTTGCCATAGTTTGACACTTTATTTCTGCGCAGCAGTAGCAAAGATGCTTGCTGTTTTATAACACCACATCTTTAGATTTTCCCTGTAGTTCTGCCAGGAGGCAGGTTTACTTGGATACAGCTAAAATTCAAAAGCCCCAGTGTGTACTTGGTAGGTCATGTGAAAATTAGACAACCAGAAAGCCTTTTGGCTAATCTTTCTGCATATGTGTACTGTAATCTGTTCACCCTTCACCTTATCTGCAATGTTTTAAATTTCTGAATAATGTTGTCAAAACTGGTTTCCCTTAAGACAATGAAAAACCTCATGCATCAACAAAAAATGTTTAATGTCTTGGATCAAACAGGATTTTAGCCCCAAAAGAGGCCAAAACATGATAATTAAAATGAGTCTCATTTGAGGCACTAGGTGAAGGCAGTTTACCGGCAACATAAGTGAAAATTTAGTTTAGCAAGTGTCCTGCAGCCTCACAGCATTCATTCCAGAAAAGTACAAGTAAGCATGGTACTTGTACAATCTTCTCTATCATACACAAGCTGATGCTTGGCTATGACACTTCTCCAGATTTGAGCTATGAACAGAAGTCCAAGTATCTCTTGCAGAAGCCTCATTCCTCGTATGAGGCTTCTGGATCAGGTTTTTACATACCTGAAATCATGAATTAACTGGAATATCCTGCTGTTAGAGTCCTGAATCAGACAAGAGTAAATAGATTTTCCTCAGCCATGCTATTTAAGAGGCTTTTGCATTTGTATGAATTCCTTTAAAAGTCAGCAGAGTTCAAATTATAATGAACTACGAATTAAACATCTAATGATTTTCTTAAAGATAGGTGTTTAGGAGAAGTTAGACAAACAACTAAATTCGTCAAAGTACACGTGTACCAAGATGTTTTAACAGAACACACACAGTTGTTAGTCAACTTTTTTTTTCCAGAATTTCTCAAGCCTCATTATAGTTTACTGTTTTTGATTAAGTACTGTGAAATACCTATCTTGGCTAGAATTTACTGATCTCATTTACAATTACTATTTTTTCCATAGTTTTCATGGCATATTGTGTATTTTCATATTTGTGTAAATTGGGCTTTCTAGCAGCAAATTATAGTGTTTTATAATCAATAGTGCTACAGTGTTACAAAATAGTGTAAGATTTTCATTAAATTGGAGAAGAGTGCAGTTAAAGGAATGCTAACAAGTATTGATGTTTAGATTTTATTTATCAATGTTGTTAAACTCCTCTCCACTGCACTGAGTTTATTTTTCCACATTAAAAAAAAAATGTTATTTGGTATCTCTTGGGCTGAGTTTTAAACAAGATAAAGTATCTTGTAAACTAATTTATTTTGAAGGAAAAAGAAAATATAATTTTTGTCTTTTCATTGGATTATCTTTAGCTGTATTGATTTAACCCAAGTTTAAAATTTGTTAAAAAAAAAAAAACAAAACAAAAATCAAGCCGTATCTCATTCTGTATCAAATTTGGAAAGTCTATCTTTGTGGTATTGCATAAACGGGGGGCGGGTGTGTGTGTGTGTGTGTTTTAATAATCTGTATATCATAGATGTAAGAGACAGCAATATTGTAACATTTGGAAATTTCACAGGAAAAAATATTTTCACCCTATATTTTATCCATTATATTAATTCCTCAAATACTATACTCGCAACCAAATATCATATTTGTGCTGAAAAAGTCTCATATATCTGACTGTTTGAAAGAAGACAGATTAATCTTGAAAAATATTAAATATGCTTGGGAGGGGAATTTTTCTTTGCTTGCAAATACACTGACCAAAACAGTTTTCCAATTAAAGTTCATTTTTACACATTCATATTTATGTGACAGACACAGAGAAGCATTTAATGGCAATCACAGTAGATACATTTTGACTAGAAAATATGTCAACCAAAAAGATAAGCATGACACTTTTCCTATTTAACTGGCATTGTTTTTTAGTTTCTTGTTTAGATAGAAATCTATTTAAAATAAAAAAAAAATCTACAAAATACTTTTGAAGTAAATTCACACTTTTCTTGGAAAAAAGGAAATCAAATCCAGTAGTCTGTCCAAACTGCTCTATCAACAAACTTTCAATCATTTTGCTTACTTGCTTGCATTAACCATCATTTTTTGAACAATACTATGATGCATTATAGGCTCAATGGAACCTTCACATGAGTCAACAGATACTGTCTCACTATCTTCAGCTTATTTTTCTTTAGGACATGTATATGGGACTCATTTATTTCGGTGAGCAATACACACTTGGTTCACATGGACAAGGTGATTAGAATGCTTTTTATATATATGAACAAAATGAAGTAATTATTATCATAGTTTTTTTTTAGCTTCTTGGACCAGATTTTTTGCGTTTCTGCATGTGCCAGTTGCTCACAGAAACTACTCTACAGATACGCTATGTAAATAATCTGAAAGTTCCTCTAGACTACAAAACAGATTAATGTTAGTGAAGAAGGTGAGCTAAGATAGCAGCACCGAGATGTTCTGTTTTACGCTGAATGGGTCTATTCCTATTTGTCCAGTGACTGAAAATTACATGAAGAGTTAGGAATGGGAAAGCTTAAACTGTAGGAAAAAAATATTAGTATTTAAAGAGGAAAAAAATCATCTTCTACTGATCCAGGTGATTCTGGTTACTTGTTATTTAAACTCAGATACCACAGCATGACATAATACTTCTAAGCTATCATCATACGTCGAAAAAAATGAGTCTTTGTAATTTAAAATATTTTACATACATCTCACCTATGATGAAATCCAATTTTCCATATTGCACATACCAGTCAGATTTGCAGAAGTGTATTAGATTTTAATGAGATATATGACCTCTTTTAATAATTTACTTTTTACCACTGAAGAAGTCTAAGGAGAAATTCAAAACAGTATTTCAGAGGAAAATCGTTAAAGCAAACCATGATTAACTTTGTAGATTTAAAAAACATTCCACTGCTCTACAGATAGCTTTATATTCTAAAAGCAAATTCAGCATTTATAAGCTCTTATTTTTTCATTCCTGACAAACTTAATGTTATTTAACACCTCCACCAATGAAACACAATAGTAACCAGAACCATCCATTAGTTATTTAAAAAACCTCTCTTTGCTTCTGCATTTCGGACTCCAAAATACTGGCCTTATTGCTAAGAATACCATGTAATACAATACAAGCTGTTCTTTAGTAATTCCTAAAACATGACTAATTTATTTAGAGTCTAACTGTTAAGAGTAAAACATAAACTAATAAAATTAATAACCATTCTTGGATTTATAACTTACATCCTTCAAAACATTTTATAGGTGGGGCAGGAAGATACAAATCAAGATTTAGGTTTCAGATAATGAGCAGTTTAGATTGTGATGATTTTGAGAAAATAATGAGATTATTTTTCAAAACATCAGTACTCATCATATCCATTAGAAATGTACTTTTAGGATACGAGGAAATTTGAGCATAACAATTATTTTACTCGATCTTCATCGTGTTATTTACATAGATTAAATATATACTAAAATGTTTGAAATACTTGGATTAGGCTGAAAAGAAAGTATATTCTGAAAATTAAGTTTACCTACTACATAGAATTGCTTCACATTGCTTGAGAAAAATAATATTCAATGAAAATAGGTTTCCTTTGAAACTTAGTTTTAAAAAAATACTTGGAGTAAAAAACCTAAAGACTCTCAAACTTTTAATACACTTGAGGATATTTCAAAGATGCTTCTAACAAATATTCATTTTAAAATGTGATGATATCCATTTCACTTCAGCCTCCAATGCTGCACACATTAACACACATTTACTTTACTCAGAGCAGGAAAATAAAGCATTCCCATGTGCTAGTAGGATGAAGACCTACAACAAACAGAAAGAGACATCGCTATTCTCAGGGAGTCATTTCGAACCTCTCCAAGTTCTCTTCATACTTCCTACATCATCAACAGAGTTGATAATTGGGCTTTATTATGACTTAGAATAACAGATATGAGAAACAGAAGAGTGATTAGAACCCTTTAAGAGTTTTCTCTGAGTTTAAACAACAATTTCCTAAGCACTTCTTTCATTTCAAAGGGAATAAGGACTGGTTGCAAGAAGGGTTCCATCATCATGCATTACAGCATAAAACTGTGAAAAAACAATAGTTAGAACAATTTTTCCTCATTTAATTGAAAATATTTTCCTTGTGTCCAACATACTGAGTGTATTAATACACAGATCTACAAAATCCAAACTAGGAAAGAAGGTTGAAGGAGATAAATATTAACATGATAGTTAAGATTCTGTTCTAAAGATGGGTAACTGGAACCACTGCTGCTGACGAAAATTCTTTTCCATTTGTGTAAAAATGTGTTCAGCCATTTCTACTCTGTGTACGTATTTAAGCTCTTTGTTTGAACTGCTACTGATGTTCCTTCAATCACAGCAGTGGAAAAAGGTGATAAAATATATAGAAGTGAATAAAATGACAGCTGGTTCATTTACTGTGGGAAAATAAGCTATGCATATTCTAAAATGTGACAGACATCAAGGTGTCTTAGTGGCTATTTCAAAAAAATTTATCTTATTAACAATTAAAGTAATTTTTTCCTGAAAACATCATAATGTCATAAGAACTAATGTGTATTTTGACTACAAAATAATGATATTCTACATAATGAGTACACACAGTTCACTTAATAGAGTTTCGATTCTTTAAATGTATACAATTTCTATTTCATTTTAAATTATACATAAACCCTGTAATTTTATTTGTGTTAAATAATGGTCACAGTATAACTGGAACAAGTAAGCATTATAGTTATCTGTCGTGAAACTTGTGCTGTGGTTACCAAGACTATCTTCAAAAGAAATACTATTCTATAATATAAAATGCATTAATCAGCTATTAAAATCACAGCAACATCAACAGAAAATGCTGCAGCATTCATGTAACATATGAAAAACTATGGGTAATAACAGCATATATTGCCTATATATAGCATTTTGGTATTACTGTGACTTTCTCAAAAAATGGAAAATGTTTAAAAAATAGTAGATGATTATGGTTCATATAGAATTATTTCTGATTGCAAATCTAATTTAATATGAAAAATGCGTGTGATGGAAGTTTTTTCCTATAACTGTTCTTTGCCTTTTACTCTACTGTTATTATTTGCATTTTCAGCTTGTTCTGTTCAGAAAGACAGGCCAGCTCCTGTCAGGAGTTCTTTTTCTACTGAGAGTACATTGACATCACCTGCAAGAATTCCATAGTTCTATAACGTGATCCTATGGTGTACAAAAAAAAAAAGGTGTTTTTTTTCTGCAGTATTCACAAGCAACTGTGATGACTGATCATTAGACGACTTACTTGCCCTATGAAACTGAAAGGTCATAATTTTCTGTAATTTCACAAGGGGATGGCACAGCAACTTATTTCCCGAGATGTGAAATGAAGCTTCTAGCAAAATGGTGATTTTCAATATCTTCATAATTTCACTGCTAATAAGTTCTCCATTCACAGTGCCCTACAATAGAGTTTGATACGCAGAGAGTAATTACTATTTTGGAGTTAGGACCTTCTTTCCCTGAAGGAAACCACTCTTTTCTCAACAAGTGAAAGCTGCCAGTAGCAGAAACTAGTGGCCATCTCTTGGCTAAGAAAGCACACCAAAGGCCAAATCCTCAAGTTGTGTGAGGTGGCTTCACTCAGGTCAGCAAAGAAAATTTACATTCCTGAGCACCTGCCTTTTGTTCTTATTTCAGAAACGAAATCAAGTTTAACATTATCCAGTCAATAAGGGTTTTTTTTGGTATGTTTTCTAAAATAATCAGAAATCTCTCCCTGAACTTGATTATGCAAGTGCAAGAATATCTTCTCTTCCACAAGGAAAAAATAAGAAAGGTGGAGCACATAATGAAAACCAAGACAGAGATACAGATTGAGAAAGTAATCTCCAAATTTTCCCACATTTTTTCTGCACATTTACAGTCATGCACTTAAAAAATAACCAGCTGGGCATACATGCATTTCTGTTTAATATATAAGTATCAGAGTAGAATGAATAAAGTATTTTCCATGAATAGTTATTTGAATTTTAATAGAAATTTTACTTCAGTCATAACTTTTTTCATTGCTGAGTGGCTGAACATTTTTAGAAGAAACAGTTGCAAAAAGTGAGACTGTAAATTTGCTATTAAGAAAATAAATTTTCACAATATATATTTGGTAATTCAAAATTATTATTACCTAAATTCCAGTAAATTAATTTAAAACCAGTGCTCTGCTGACTACTCAGAAGAAAAAAAACCAACACGTCTTTCATCTTGCAAGCATTGAAACATAACCATAATATTTTTATTTATTTTTTTTGTGTAACCCTGCTCCAAACATACTGAATTTGGACGGTCTAAGACTCTAAATGAGATAACGTATGTTGTGGGAGAAAGGACTTACGTTCCCATACAACTGATCAGTGAAAGATTATTTAGGATCTAGAACATTAGATAGCCATAATCAAACAGTATTTGAGCTTTTTAAAAAAAGGATTCCTGAATGAATATAGAATGACTCAGAGACTGTCAGAGCACACTCATGACAATTTTGCAAGCAGATAAAACCGGGGAAATTAAATGAATTATTTATTAGGACTCTAATATTGGAAGTCAGAAATCATGATTTCTACAACTGACCTTCTGTGTGACCTTAGACAAATCGTTTTATCTGCTTATGCCTGTTGTCACACTGTTTTTTCTGTCCTGCCTAGCTAGCTTTAAAGTTTTTCAGCCAAAACATTGTATTTTCCTCCACGTTTAGAGAACCACCTAATACACTCCTACCCAATCTTGTTTGGTGCCTTTAATTATTAGGAAAATACAAGTAAATAGTAAAAAATAGTTAAATAAGATTAAAGACATTCAAATAATTTAGTTCACTTTAGTATTCTGTAGAGAATTATTCTTTACAGTACTGCACTACATTGTGAAGTTACAGTACGTCTCTTTGTCTAATGAAAGTTTCCATGCTGTTATTTTAAATATAATTAAGGACCAAGTTTTTCTCTAAGGCAAAGGGGTACATTGTTTCAGTGCTAGATGCACTTTTTTTTATAAAGTACTTCCACAAAATTTGAGGACAACACACATTTGTCTGAGATTTCTGCAACACTTTTAAATAGACTCAAGAGACTCCAAAAGGCCTCTTGTCCATGGAACATTAGTTAATCTTGTATCCCAATGATTTTTATATATGTGATAAATCTGACAGACTCTAAACCCATTGGACTAACTGTGCATGTGCAGTATTAATAATCTGATGATACAGAGTGCTTAAAGAGAGAAATGAGAAAACAACTTCAGGATTTAATGCTTTGAATGCTATAGATAAAATCTCTGAATGAGGAAAAATTGAAGTCCCAAACTAAGCTTACACACAGAATGGTTTATATACTGCCCGGCCTATGATCTTGTAAACAGATATCTGAGGTCAGTGAGAATATTAACAATGTTTTTAACAAATACATATTAAACTGACTAGGAAAATTGACAAAGTTTTGGACACAGCAGTCCTCTTTCGTGTTCAAGGCTGAGAAGACTGTCCACGTGCCTAGATGACACAAAAGTTCCCTTCAGTCTCCTTGGCAGTGACTCCAGGAACTTATGATAAAGCTATACAAACAATGGAATCTCTTATAATGTGTCAGTAAACGTTTTCATATTAATTGGATGGAATCCTCAATTTCTATAGCAAAACTCTGCAAATGTGCTTATTATGGTAAAAGAGAACGTCAGTTCAACTTTTATTAAATTTTCTGAAGAAGAATTTTATGTATTTCATGGTCTTATTTAGTGTGAGAAAGGAATGTAGAGTGGTTTCTACTAAATGTTAACAAATATACTATAGCCACATCTCTGTCGTTATTTTCTGCAGAGGCGCATGAATTTAAACAAAAACCAGACATAAAACAGAACATTACAAGAAGAAAACATCTCTTTTTTTTATGATGAAATTGACATGTACAGTATTTGTTATTTCTGCATTGTCTTCATCAGTCTGAGCTTGTCACATATATTTCAATGCATGATTTATGGTTATAATTTCATTTTCCATTCTCGTTTGTAATATGGTGTCACATTTTATCACAAGTGCATTTAATCATCTCCTGTCTGCATATTAATGGATACAAATATGATACCTGTGTAGACCTAGCAGCCAGTGGCTGTAACTGTCTTAGACTGCAACGGTTGAATGCTTTGAAAAGTCCTGATAAATAGAGAAGTTCAGACATTTTTATATATATCTGTCCTGTTTTAACAGCCAAGATAAAATTCCACTGCTTTGCTAAAAACTTGATTCTTCTTCCTTCTTGATAAATCTTTTCCATGTACTTAACTGCCCTCAGAACAGTGTTAGCTCATAAACTTAAACATGCATAAATATTTTAAGAATTGGTACATAAAAGGCAAAGATAAAAAGAGTACTGATTGTAAAGGAGAAGAAGGATCAGACAGAAGAGCAAAAAATACACATATACAAATACAGGATAATTCAAAACAACAAATAAAATCAGTGGTTTGTTTAACATTTATTGGCCAAATTCTGCTATCCAGTGAACGTGAGCACATGCTTAATTTTAGGACAACACTCAAAAGGAAAAACTGAAAATCTCCAGATATTAACATTTAAATGCACCATATCAGTACAGCCTTTTAATCAATTTTTCTGAGGAAAGTAATTCTCACTAATACTTGTTCCATGTCTTTAACTTAGACTTTGCAAATATGTATTGAAGAAATCTTGATATAAACATTTCAATTCCTGTATTTTAGACAAAAGCAGGTTGCAGTCATGTCAACAATTTTAACAGGGAGAAGAAAAAACAACCAACAGTGCAAGAAAACATTAAAAATGTATGCAAATTTACCTGGCTTGCAGTATTGCAGCAAGCATCATTCTCATGCCCATTTTTTGAGTTTATGGTACCTGAATGGTTTCTGAATAAACTTCAGCAGTTTACAAAAAAACAAAAAAAAGTTTTATGTTACTACATTATGGTCTACTTAGCTACGTTTAAGATAACTTCTCTGAAACTGCTGATGACAACTATCTTATCGTCACAGACAGAGAATTTGAGTCTACAAGAACTAGGCTTGTGAGTATTGTTATTTATGCTTTTAATCGAATGTTTGACCCTTTTTGTGTATTCTGTCATGAGCAAATTATTTTGCCATACTTTATAACAGACAAGCATGTGCAGCTGACAAGCCAAAAAATCTCATACTGTCACAGTGCATAGGCAAAATTCAAACTGAAAGTAATTAGTGTTGCCAAAATTCTGAGTTCAAACTCCAAGGAATTGTGTCCTGTATGTTGACAAGTATTACGGTATCATATTAGAGTCAATTCTAGAAAATACATCTGATGACCTCTGTATGTACATTGAGGTTCAAGAAAATTTTTCTACATACTTATTATAAACGCAATGGTAGATCAAGATAAAGTGAATATTCAATCACTGCATTGCTTACAATACTTTTGTCAAAGTTTTCAGTTACAAAAATAAAACAGAATCATCGAATATTTAATTCATAGGGTTTGAAAAAAATGGAGATCCAAGCTTACATGTGATATTCTACCATGTCTCACCAGTGACCTATAACATGCTAAAAATCAAACCTTTACTACCTACAATGCTCCTGCAAGCAACTGCAATTAACTGCTATTTTCTGTGCATACTAGCCAGTGGGTTTCAGAGACAGGGGAATGAATAGACTAAAAGTCTTGGTTTCCATCTCAGTTTCTAAATAAGAATAAAGTGAGAATAGGTCTTTTTGTGTTGATCTCTCTGGGCCCTATAAATAGTCCAGCTTGACTTTATTGCAACTTGAATAATACGCAATTTTTCAAAGCCGGGAGACTTAACCAACAGTGAGCACTTTGACCCTAAAAGGTATTTCCGCTGTCGAAGATCATATTCCAGTTTTAAAACATCAATTATTGGCACTTCTTAAAGAAAAAATTGTCACTCTCTTTGCTGCAATAAAATAAAACATTCTATAGGAACTTTCTCTTTGGAAATTACTTCACCATGTTGTCAATATATGGAGGGAATTTGGGATTGGAGGGAATTGTGCTCTAGCAGAATTTAATGCAAAAATACTGGCTATTCCTTCGCAGCTTTGTAAAGCTATAAGCAACTGAAAATAAACCTTTCATGCATAAGCTGGCAACTGTAAAAAGCACCAATACCAGCTCTATATTTAAGGATCATGCCAAGGCACAATAATTAAAAGGTGCTTTTTTTTTGTTTTTGTTTTTGTTTTTTTTTTGAAGCTTTTACACCCTTGGAAAGTGTGAGAGGTCATTCATGTCACACTGTTCTTGAAGAAAAATGGGACCTTTTAATTATGCATGATTCATAATGTGCTGCTCATATCTGTTTGTCTTTATTTGAATTACTTCTTCGGGATTCCTCAATGTCAGCAAAGTAAAGATATTTGTATTCACAATAAAGGGCAGAAAGACTAATCTCAGTTTTTACTGTATCTGAGTTTATTCGTGTTTGCATAATGAAGGAGCCTGTGCATGATGAATCATGTATCACAGCCATTACCTCCTCTAAATATAGAGGAAAGATAACTGACAGTTTGAGCAAAGGTTGTTCGATATCAGTTAACAAGTCCTGGCTTTTAAGGGTCATTCTACAGTATCGTTTAGGAAACATATTCCAGTTTTGGGCCAATAGAACATAAACAACAACATCCCCCATTCCCAAAAATCTACAGATAAGTGTTTTCTCCATGATACCTTTTGTATACTACATTACTGCACTGTGGAGTACCCTAAGGAAGCAACTATATCTCATTCTTGAGAAAAGCAGTTTTATGATAGCTACTTTCCTTATTCTAGTTAGACTAAGTTTCAGAAGTGGAAAACTTTGGTATCTTTTCCTGTAAGAAATGCATTCACAATCAATGGCATTTTTAAAATGAAAAATGTCTTGATTAAAATATTTACTTTGAAGTTTGACAATTCTTGACCAGCATTCTTATTTGTTTTCACCTATCTGATCTCTCCAATCTCCTTGAAGCTTATTCCATCCTTTAATTCCTACACCTAACTCTATTTGGCCATCATTCTTACATTGCTATGGATGAAGTGATTTCCTAATTTGATTTGGTTTAAAGGATATTTGAATCAGCTGCAGAAGTTTACAGAATTCCAGCTCTGTGAATAGGCAGCAGCAATGAGGAGGCACCAGCTTGTGAGAACTTTTGATGATCAGATGATGAATCAGTGTCTCCCATCACAGTTCTGTCGGCCAAAAGAAGCTATATGGAGAACATTCATTGTTTAAGAGAAAACTAACTCCTTCACTTACTAAAAATCTTCTGTTGCCTCCTTTCACGGACAGATTTGTATTTTTCCCTTTCTGCTGCTTTTTTGTTGCCTTCCTAGCCCTGATTACCACTACAGTGTGTATACTGTCATAATAACCTGACTGAAATGCCTCTTTGCTCCGTATTTCCAACTGGCTAACCTCTGAGGAATAATTCTTCTGAATTATTCTGTCTGTCCTACTGCAAATAACAACATATTTCACTGGAGATGTACAAGCCTGTTTCAGAACAAAAAAAAAAAAAATCTGAAAACAACTAGTAATCTATAGCATGCACACACAATGAGATTGAAGATGTTCAGGGTGGGCTCACCAAGTTCAGGAGAACAGAATCGGCCCCACGCTTTTCAGATATGTAAAGAATATTATGAACTGCAGCTACTTCACCCAGGCTGCAGGGAACAGATCACTATGATCACATCGCCCTTTACCTGTACTGTGCTATAACTGTGACACAAGAAAGCATATCAGAGCACTTCTGACAAGAGAACCAGGAATGCATTTAATAGAAGTTCTGGAATCAGATCAACTCTTGAATGAAAGGACTGGCTTTACACTTGACTTTGTATACATAAATTTAACCTCCAATGGGGAACAAGGGAACTTGCGCTATTTTTCCTACAAAAAAGCAGACTGACACATTTCTATCCTTCATAACATGACCGTCAGGGTCTCAAATGTACTTGAGGAATGTGCAGCCACGACTTTTGGCAATACATTTATGATGTGAGGAAATATTTTAACTTCAGCATGGGTCAGTGTGATTCCTGGAGATTCAGTATGTCTACTCATTTGGAAAAGAACAAAATCCAGTTTGATTCCTGAATTGGTTAGTGCTGGTCAGAGTGGAAAAGGAAATAGTTTAAGTGTCAGTGGAAAGGAGATGGAACCCAGATCTGGTGAATCTACATGTTTTTAAAAATAACTGAGTGAAATAGAGGAAGAGCACAAGAGAATTGCCCATATGGCAGCTACATTTGATGATGTAACGCCTGTGTCAGCCTGCTAGGTCAAATAAGTAAAGCTACATGAAAACGCTGCGCCAAGATTTCTTTTTTATTTTAGAGTGACTTCCTTCCCCAGAGAGCATGGTGCAGCTTAATTAAATCAGCCAGATGACTCTTTTTAGCTGACTATATTCTAACTATTTATCCACACTATGCCTTTTACCTAAGACATCCTCGCTCACCAATGACTGCATAGCATGGATAGACCACTGTCGAGATAAACAGCCAGACCCAATTTCTCTATAACTACATTACAATCAAGGTTAAAAAAACCCTGATATTAAGGCAAGCATCATAAGTACTCCAATTTCAACAGTGTTTATTGCTTTTACAATTAACACAAATTTATCCTCCCCACCTCTTTGTTAGAAGTAATTGCATCTTCAACCTTACTAATAGTTGATTATGAAAATCAACATTACCAAAGGTTGAAGATTGTTAAAAGAAAACTTCAGATAAAAATGTTATGATCAAGCTAATTTCAAAAATAGATACTGAGATACTGTGTCAAGAGACAGCAAACTGCAAGGAGATGCTCATGTACTTAGCAGCTCAGGGTGGATATACCACAGCTAATCATCACAATGCACGGATATTCAAACCAGTGCACCAATCAAGTTCCCTTTATGCTGCTACAAGTTTGAACTGTATAATTCAATTACACTTTTAATCCTGTAACAAGAGGTCACTAATATGAGCAAAAAGAGAGTGTGTTTTCATTTTGGGGCTAAATCTAGAAAATGTAAAATACTGCAAAAGGAGGTATGCTGTTATCTCATTCTTAAGGTGGATAGCAAATTTTTGCAGCTTTTTTTTTTTTTTTTTAAGAAACACTCCTGTATCAGATTCTGTGGTTTGCTAACTTGTTGGTTTGTTTTTGTTTTGTTTTGTTTTTTTTTTTTTTTTTTTTTTGGGGGGAAGAGGGGAGCAAGGGGAGGAGGAGAGATGGTTTTGTATCAGAATCATTGTTTACTGAGAGAGTATTTACTCTATTTTCATTATATTACACAAGAATCAAGAAGTGAAATAATAATACACTCTTAAACACTGAACATTTTCCTTCTAATATAAAGATGATTTTCTGAACTTGTATAAACTTCCTCTGCTGACAGTTCTCCCATGGACGGAAGGTGTTACAGCATCTTCACTACACAAGAAATTTTTCTTTGTTAATTGGCAGTTAGGGGAGATTTCTGGACACGTCTAACAGCAGTGACTGAATTCTCTTATATGATAGGGGGTCTTAGCATTTCAGACATCCAGAAGTATGCAACATTACTTCAGTGACCATTTCCAGATTCTCTATTCAGAAATGCTGCTAATGCCAACAACAATCGTGTTTCTGAATAAGGAAGCACTGATAAGAGTACTCACAGGCTTATCGACCCACTGATTGTTGGCATTTCTGCCACCATTTTTCATATTAAAATCAACCTTCACAGCAAAGATAGCTGATCATTATATAATATGCGATCTCCATGTATTTTCCACTTTTGAAAACGAAAAACCATAGAAAAAAACCTCCAACAAAACAAGAAATACCATGCATTGGTATTGGACAGATACTGCATTTTAAACCTCATCCACCATTTCTGTGTCAACTGCACAACTATCACTGATGAGTAACACTCAGGTGTGAGTTTTCGCTTAAACTGCATACCTGGAAGGGACATAGAAACTCTTATTTGTGTTACAGCATGTCAGTTTGTAAATAAACCAAGATGGTAAATATCAATTATTTTGGAGTGTTTCACTTTAGATGGAGGTTCATTGACACATCTCGATGCATTTCAGCATGCCTGTTACCTTGAGGGCAAGAAGAGAATGAGAAAGTGATATTAAACAAACAATTCACACCTGCTTTATGTCTGGCTCATGATCCGTTTTATGAATGATCAATACTTTGAGATATATACACCTAAGACCTAACACTACTGAAGTAAATCCTAGAGAGGTATGATTTTCTAGCACCGTTTAGTTATTAGTGAAGATCACAAAAGTCCTTCCTATAATTAAATTCTATACACATATTCAACATAAATGAGTGGAGATAATCACATCTAGATCTGAAGTCTCATGATCAGTCCTGTTTGTTTATAATAATCAGAGATTGGTCTCTGTTTAAAGGGCAATGGAGAAAGGACAATGGCCTTCTCCCTACTTCAAAAAGAACAGTCCAAGGAGATGCGAAATACAAATGCAGTGGTTATCAGAACGTTAAGTGCAATACTGTTAGGAAGGTATGATATAAGGTCATACATTTTTAAAAGCTGTTCTTTAATTATTACTGTAGGTTCAAAGCAATAGGTTTCAAGGACAAAGTAATGACTCTGGATCAAGGTACATATACTGTTTGTTTCTCAAACCTTCTGAATACCAATTACTGGAAATTCAATTTCAAAAGTGGAATTTGGACTAAGAAGTGTTTAAGTGACAGAAATTTCTAAAAGTTCAGACCAAAACTAAATTAATTTCTATGGGGAAAAATAAAACTAGTTGTTTTTTTTTTGTTTTGGAAAACTACAGCCATTTTACTTTTAAGGTACAAACATTTTTTTTATATATTAAAAAAAGCTCTGAAAGAAAAATCGAGCCTATTCTCCACCCCATGGAAGCATCAATTTTATTGAAACTACTTCGGAGGTAAGTAGGGTTAATTTATTTCTAGAAGTGATGAAATTCTGTAACAGTCCAAGACAATTTTTCCAGTGGAACTTACCTTGAGTAATTTTTTCCTAATGTCCTACTTAACTTCCTACATCATCACTCTCAATGAATCTTTCCAGTTATAGTGGGCCATTGAAAAATACTTCCTCAATCTCTTTCTCTAAGATACTTACAATAGTTTCTTCTAGGGTATATTTTTAGCTTACTAATGAGAATAACCTGCTATTAGATTGTAATACACGCTTTAGAAATAAAATGAACACAGATACAATACCTAACACTTCACATGTATCCATACAATATCTTATTACAAAATAAAATTGTGTTGTTTTCACGTTTTTTTTTCATGATTCTGTACTATCAATCTTCTCACTACTTTTATGTGTTTATAAACAGTTTAATTGTTTCATTATTTGTTCCAACCTAATTCATAAGCCCAGCTTCTCATATTCTCCTCTTTCTTAAAAGAGGCAATATGCTTGCCATTTTGCCCGTATTGGACTTTATCCACCTCCTATTTCAAAGATGACCATTATGACTTAAACAGCTTCAATCAATTCTGTCAAGTAGTTTGGGTGAATTTCTTCCAGATTAGCTGATGTATAAGCATCTGATTTAGAAAGACATTTCTCTTCTGATCTTCCCCTATACTATCACAAGGGTTTTTTTCCTTTGCCACAAATGCTAGTTGCTTTAGAATTATCAAAGCAAAGCTTTTCAGTTAAGACTGATGCAGAAAAGATATTAACACTCTGACCTTCTAAACACACCAGCTATCATTTATTTTCTTTGTCATCTGAGAAGCAGACCAGCTCTTTCCTTCATTTTCTTTTTACTACTACTGCACTTACAGAATTCCTTCCTTTTATTCTTTATGTGCCTTGCTAGCTGTATCATGTCTTTTGATGTGTTGCTTATATTTCTACTTTCACTCCTCTTCTCTTTTCTATGGACTTCTTTTTCACAGTCAAGTCATTGAGCAACTCACTATGTAGCCAACTTGGTGCTTCACTAATCTTCCTAAGCCTTTTTGTTTTAGGATAGCTTTTGCTTCTAGTCTTCGTATTTCTTCATTAAGTAACTGTCAATCCCTCCAGATTCCCTTTTCCCCTTAGACATCAGTTTTTATCTAATGATTTTCTGAGCTTACTGAAACTTGAATTCTAGGTTATTTAGTCACTGTTCTTTTTCTTTTCCAAAAATCATATATTGGAGAACTTAATTCTCATTCAGGTCCAGTCCATAAAGTCTACCAATTCCTTTGATCACTTGGTCAATTATGTTACTAAATAAAATCCAAACAAATGTTGCATTACATAGTGTTGTTTAATTTTTTTATTAATATTTTACATTTCTGTATAATTTGCAAAATGTGTTTGGCTACTGAGAGCAGGATATGTCTAATCAATAAGAACAGTCCCATGGTATCTTATTTGCAAGCATTACAATGGTGAATGTGCTTTATCCATGAAAACACCCAAATTAAAAGTTTTGAAGATCGAGGAGGCTGGGATGAACTTACAAGATCTAAAGCATTAGCTCTTCTAGTTTCGTATTTCTCATGGAAAGACTTGCAAAAGACAGAATCTCCCATTAAACTGTTACCTGTGAGACATGTGTGCCTTTACATAGTTGACACATTTCTATATTTAAATATTTGCTATTCCTGTTTATTATCTTAGATTTTCTAAGTCATAAGTACTCATTGTATTTGGTTACCAGCGCAACATTGTTGATTCAGTCACGAAAAGCACAAGAGAAGAGCAACTGATTGCACTGATTTTAAGCCACAAACACTAACAAATAGGTATTTTCCAGCTAGAACAGGCAAACAACATGCAAATCAATTACAATATGCAAATACTACATCCATGGTTATGGTAAATGATTAAGACTATGCCTTAAAAAAGCTACTGAAATGATAGTATTTAACTGATCTTTATGTAATATTAAGTTGTTCTTTAGTAAACTGTCAGAGCTTATAACTAATGTATTTTTAATAAAGGATGTAAGTTTAACAGAAAAACTATATAGTACCTTCTTGGTTGAAGTGCAACTTTAGTCTTACACACGCTGTTTAATGTTGTAATTTTTAATTGCAAAGTCTTGGCTGTAGTGCTGAGTTTCCTTCTGTGTTAACAAACACTAACATTAGACCTCAATTCACAATGACACTAATTGAATCTCATTTGCTGTTACTAGCATATCTCTCTCAGCCACGCTAAATGACACTGTCACAAAGAAATATTGTACATATTGATGAAGTTCATGGGGTAGAATTTCTTTACAGAGAATAAATTAGAGAGGAGTATTAACTGTATCTTTTTATTGAATAAAGAATATGGCAATGGTGGTGGAAATAAAGCATGGATTTGATGTGATATATGTATACTAT
The DNA here is from genome assembly GCF_009769465.1 of Tauraco erythrolophus. Taxonomy (NCBI): domain Eukaryota; kingdom Metazoa; phylum Chordata; class Aves; order Musophagiformes; family Musophagidae; genus Tauraco; species Tauraco erythrolophus. The sequence continues at coordinate 14,524,990 of NC_141479.1, read as the reverse complement.
TCACAACATCCCTTGATTTATTTTTTTTTCTTCCACTGTACATAGCTTTAATTTTTCTCCCCTCTTTTTAGAGCATTTAAGCACAGTTTGGATCAGGCCAATAATTCATAAGAAAATAATCCTCAGAAGAATATCATCACTATTTTAATAAACTCTCATTTAGGAAACTCAATCAGTAAAATTTACATCCCAAATACTAGGTAATTACAGTACTTCTCTAAGAATAGACTGATAAGTACACATAGCGTACTAAACAACTAATAACCCAGTATGAGAATGAGAATGTAATAATTTTTGCATTACCAATACTCAGCTACCTCCCTGAAAAGGAAGAAATTTCCTATTATCAACATTAGAGAACAATCAGAAATGCTGCTGATGACTCACCATAACCCCCTTCCCACTTTCTTCTTAAGGAAATCTAGTAGCATCCATCTTAGTATCCAGAGGGATTCTGAAAGGGTTAGCATAACACCCAAGAAAGGCTAGAAGTTTGCAATATATCAGTGTTAATTGTAGTATTATTGATAGCAATCTGGATTCTTTGTACTACAAACATTAATATCATTGCAACTAGACTAATAATAACTATTAGACTGCTAATTCTTAAATTAGACTACAAATAAATTCTTCTATCGGTGCATATTTAGCCTACACAAACTGAATGGAGTATTTAGCGTGGTATCCAACCTTTCACTGCCATCGTACCTTAGATACGACATCCTGGAGTCACCTAGAATTCAGGTTACTCAGCAGAGTTCCAGTAGGTGCAGTGGGTCAGCTGGAGAGGAAGGAGGTTCAAGACACCAGGCTGGAAGTTAAAATTTGGGGTCACAGACCAGTTGTACGGGATCAGGGTGTGCTCGGCAGAACCTGAATGTGAATTTTTACGTTTCCTATTGTACTGTTGTTTGTAAGATACTACACACTGTTGCACTTAAAGTTCCACTGATAGCAAGGTCATGAATGCAGAGAGCAAAAGTTTTAGAAATATGGGATTAAAACTCGAATAGTCCAAAAGGTAAGAGGGTAAAACTCTGCAGAAGGAGCAAAAGCAGGAGAGGCTCTTTTACCAATTCTGAGAGCTGATGTTCCACAAACAGAGAGTTACAAAGTTAACAAGGACATAAACTCTTTCCTTTTACTTCAGAATCTGAAAGGTATGGAGCAAAAGAGGTAACAAAAAAGGGATCATGTTATGTGTAAAATATCTTAAGTTCTTCTCCAAGAACTGGATCATCATCTTGCCTTTAAAAGGTATTTCCTATATGATGCTCTCCAAGTCATGGAAATCAAACTTTTCAAAGCTGTGCTCAGTCTCTGTTCTCTAACATAAAAATGTCATTAGACTCATCTAGGTGATGGATAAGATTAAATGAAACTGGGTTAAAATGCAAACGCTATCAAAATGTCAAGTGCTCTGAAAGAGAACAGGCTCTAGATATCTCAAGTGAGGAGACAAAACAAAGAATTTATGCATAGAAGTTAAATTACCACATCTCTCAACCTTTAAAGACTTGGGTTTTCAAAGCTGATATTCCCTAACGAAAGCTACTTCAGATGTGTGCACACATATACATCTTTAACAACGAAGTTTAGACGAGCTATTCTTCATGGTTAAAGTTCATCAAAGCAGACTGCAGAAAAAAAATGCAGATCAAAAGAAAGCATGAAACATGGTAATGAAATGACCATGAAACATGACCAGGAGGCCGGCGTGGATGAGCAAGGAGCTCCTGGACCAACTGAAAATGAAGAGGTTAGCCTACAGAGGGTGGAAGCGGAGACAGATAGCCTGGGAGGAATACAGAGAAGCTGTAAGAGTGACCAGGGATCAAGTGAGGAAGGCTAAAGCCCTAAAGGAATTGAATTTGGCAAGGGATATAAAAAGCAACAAGAAATGCTTCTATAGGTATGTAGGGGACAAAAGGAAGTCCAAGGAGAACATAGGCCCCCTCCGGAAGGATACTGGTGCTCTGGTTACCCGGGACATAGAGAAGGCTGAGGTACTCAATGAATTTTTTGCCTCAGTCTTCACTGGTAAAGCCTCTTGTCTTACCACCCAAGCTGTGGAAAGAACTAGCAGGGACTGTGAGGATGAACCACCGCCCACTGTACTTGAAGACCAGGTTCGAGAACATCTGAGGAACTTGAAGGTGCACAAGTCCATGGGACCTGATGAGATCCATCCGCGGGTCCTGAAGGAACTGGCGGATGAAGTTGCCAAGCCACTGGCTATTGTATTCGAGAAGTCGTGGCGGTCTGGCGAGGTCCCCGATGACTGGAAGAGAGGGAACATAACCCCCATTTTTAAAAAGGGGAACAAGGAGGACCCGGGCAACTACAGACCGGTCAGCCTCACCTCTGTGCCTGGCAAGGTCATGGAGCAGATTCTCCTGGGAACCATGCTAAGGCACATGGAGAGCAAGGAGGTGGTGGGTGACAGCCAACATGGCTTCACCAAAGGCAGATCGTGCCTGACCAACTTGGTGGCCTTTTATGATGGGGTGACAACATCGGTGGACAAGGGTCGACCAACGGATGTCATCTACTTGGACTTGTGCAAAGCTTTTGACACTGTCCCGCACGACATTCTTCTCTCTAAACTAGAGAGTCATGGGTTTGATGGATGGACCACTCGGTGGATAAGGAATTGGCTCAATGGCCGCACTCAGAGAGTAGTGGTCAACGGCTCAATGTCCAAGTGGAGACCGGTCACGAGTGGCGTCCCTCAGGGGTCCGTGTTGGGCCCGGCCCTCTTCAACATCTTTGTCGGTGACGTGGACAGTGGCATGGAGTGCACCCTCAGCAAGTTCGCCGATGACACCAAGCTGTGTGGTGCCGTCGACACGCTGGAAGGGAGGGATGCCATCCAGAGGGACCTCGACAGGCTGGAGAGGTGGGCCCGTACCAACCTCATGAAGTTTAACCAGGCCAAATGCAAGGTCCTACATCTGGGTCGTGGCAATCCCAGGCATAAATACAGACTGGGTGGTGAATGGATCGTGAGCAGCCCTGAGGAGAAGGACTTGGGAGTACTGGTGGACGAGAAGCTCAATATGAGCCGGCAATGTGCTCTTGCGGCCCAGAAGGCCAACTGCGTCCTGGGCTGCATCAAGAGGAGCGTGGCCAGCAGGTCGAGGGAGGTGATTCTCCCCCTCTACTCTGCCCTCGTGAGACCTCACTTGGAGTACTGCGTCCAGTTCTGGAGTCCCCAACATAAGAAGGACATGGACCAGTTGGAGAGGGTCCAGAGGAGGGCCACGAAGATGATAAGAGGGCTGGAGCACCTTTCCTATGAGGACAGGCTGAAAGAGTTGGGGCTGTTCAGCCTGGAGAAGAGGAGGCTCCGGGGTGACCTTATAGCGGTCTTCCAGTACCTCAAGGGGGCCTACAGGAAAGATGGGGAGAGGCTGTTCAGGAGGGCCAGTTATGATAGGACAAGGGGTAACGGTTTTAAAATAGAGGGAGGTAGGTTCAGGTTGGATATTAGGAAAAAATTTTTTACCATGAGAGTGGTAGAACACTGGAACAGGTTGCCCAGAGAGGTGGTGGATGCTCCATCCCTGGAGACGTTCAAGGCCAGGTTGGACAAGGCCCTGAGCAACCTGATCTAGTTGGAGATATCCCTGTTCCTTGCAGGGGGGTTGGACTAGATGACCTTTGAAGGTCCCTTCCAGCCCTAACCATTCTATGATTCTATGATTCTATGGTAATAATGTTGATTGTTAAAAGGGGAAAAAAGGATAGTCCAGATCCTCAGGTATACAAATCACCACTTAATTTGGCTTCCACCAACTAGGCCAATTAACAGAGCTCAGAATCTATATCAGAGATTAGAGAGAAAATACATCAGGTAGCACAGTGGAAGTTTTTCTTATTCTACTGCAACAATTACTGGTAAATAGCTAATTATCTTGTTTAAAAATCTTTGCTGTAACAGGTACTAAAATTGCCTTTAGCTGGAGAAGTAAAAACAACTAATAATTACTGCAAAGCAACCAGGTCCAATACCTAAATGAAAAGAAAATGGCCACCTGGCACCAGTATGAGTATCACTGTTTCGTAATCACACACTGCTAATTCTACTAAGGGAATGAGAGTTCAGAAACAGAAGAGGGAAGGGAAGGAAATGTTGCTTTATTTTGTTGAAGGAAACAAAGAAATCTTCAGCAAATTCATCCTAAACACTAACTGGCTTCTGGTTGAGCCTTCTTTTATGGACTAGCTTAAAAAGTGATGCATAAATTGGTAAGTCATCCAGGTTTCTCAAATGAAATCCATAGTTTCCATTTCTCAGCATGTGATTCAAGTATCACTGCCTTACTTTACAATGTCAATGGAATACAATTTTTCATTAGTTAGTGTTTTAAAACAATAAAAGTTTTGTTTTGTTCTTTTAACATCAGTATAAATCAAAAAAGAATTTGCCCTCCATTTAAAGCAGATCTGGTATACACTAGCTTGGAGACTGAAACCCGCTTGCAGGTGTTATTGTAAGGTACAAATGGGAGATTCTTGAGAAAACGTACAAGAGATTTTATACTTCTTGTGCAGCTTGAACACGAAGATAAACAAGCAGAACAGAAATGTACCTGCCTGCGGTAGAATACACTGACGTGCTGCAACTATGAAGTAATAAATCGTTTTAAACAGCATAATCCACTGGGCTGCAGCAGCCACTTTGATCGCAGTGGGCAAAGAACAAAGGTCCTGCAGAAATAACTCGCACAAGACCTGACACTCGTTCTAATTTTCATTTGAGTTATACAGTACCCTCCTACACAGCCACTATTCCATGAAACCGTTACAAGTATCAAACGGTTAATATCATCAGGAAATAAGGAAACCTGCTCAAATTTGAGAATGCTGTTATGAGAAAGAAGGGAAATAGTTCCTCACATCACGTACCGGGTCTTCCTGAGGCCGAGTCAATTTTCTTCACAGCAGCTCCTATGGCACTGTGCTTTAGATCCGTGACCACAACAAGGCTGGTACCACACCAGTGTTGGAGCTGCTGCCAAGCAGCGTTTGCGCAGCGCCAAGGCTGCCTCTGCTTCTCACTCTGCCCCACAAGGAACGGACTGGGGCTGTGTAAGGGGTTGGGTAGGGACACGACCAAGCAGATGACCCAAACTAACCAAAAAGATATTTCATGCCATATAACATCACGCTCAGCAACAAAAATGGAGAGGATGGGGTCTGGAGAGGTTAGTCCATTTTCTTTTTTTGCTTAGGAACTGGCTGAGCACAGGTCTACCAATGGAACAAAGTGAGTGATTGTCTTTGCATCACTTGTTTGTTTTCTTTCTCTCCTCTTCCACTTCACTTATTAAACGATCTTTGTCCTACTTTTACTCTTCCTTTCCTCTTCCCCCATTCCACTGGGAGGGATGGAAGTGAGTAAGCAGCTATATGGTGCTTAGCTGCCTACTGGGGTTAACCCACAAAACATTGCAATCCTGTCTAGTGTTGCAACTGTGAGATCACTACGCTAGCAGTGTGGATCAAGAACATTCACTTAAAGTTACATATCCTGGTTTTTGGTTTATTTCAGAAATGGATTCTATCAATAATTGTCTTAAAATTATGCCTTTTTAAAAAATTTTGTACTTTAGAAGTACAGCCCCTGAAGCTTAGCTGTATTTTGGTAGTATATCCTTTAATAATCTCTTTCAGTCTTTTTCTTTGTGTGTCTTGATCCTGCCTTTCAGCCTCTTCCAAGTTTGCCTTTTCAAGTACAACTACTTAACTTCTTGACTTTGAAAACAATCTATGGAGCAGGAGAACATCTTAAGTAGATGCACAGTAAGGTGGAGAAGAGCCCGAAAAGTTGTAAGCAGAAGAATGAACTCATAATCAAAGTGTTACAGACAATAAAATCTATGTTTGAGGAAAGGAAATTCAGGTACCAGAAAATCACAATGATTTGACTATAATCTTACCATCTTTGATGATAAGATCTATAAATACAGTTTTAGTTACATAATACTGCAATAGACTGATGGATGATGGACCCAAATTCTACTTGGTCATGTCAGAAACTCAGAAAACCAGAAACTTAAGACTTTGGAGGTTCAGATGAAGTATTTGGAACTTCGCCCCACCTCCCTCCTCCTTTCCCCCCCCTCAAAAAAAAAAAAACCAAACCAACCAAAATTCACTAGGAGGATAGCACAGCCTTGGGTTAGGTTGCCCTTTCAGGTAGTGGAATCTCCATTCCCGGAGGTTTCCAAACCTTTCCTAGACAAAGCTACTGACCTCATCTAGCAGTAGGCTGATAATCGTTCTTCTTCAAGTAGAAAGTTGGCCTTGATGACCTATGAGGGTCCAATCCAGGTAACTCTGCTCTGATTCTATGACAAAGTTATTTCTTTTCTCACAAGAACTGAGAACTTTTTTTCTTACAAGCACTTCTGTATCACTGACAGAAGCCAACAGTACTTCAATATTTTCTAGTATATCCAACTGAAGTGATGCACTTGAGAAGACTTACTGTGAAGTAGATTTAATTAGAAAAGGAGAAGTACAAAGCATCTTATATCTTACAGCCAAATACAAGAACCTGATGGAAAAATATTGGGGTAAGAGAAAGGAGAACACACAGGGATCTGAGAATTTGACCCCAACAGTCATCGTCTTTAGCAAGACTGTAACACTGAGATTTGTCTCGGCAGAAGAACTCATCTCAGACCTTTAGCCCCAGACTTTGCTAAATCCAAATGTCTTATGGGGAAAAAAAAAAAAAAAAAATTACCTTTGTGGTTTCAGACCAGAAAGTGCCCTCTGGCTTGACATGGACTACTTTCTGAAAGGCTTTAGAACTGATCAGTCCAATTGCATTGCTGTTGGTAAGTTACGCACTCACAGCACGAGTTTTCAAAGATAATGTAGCTGGACTAGAGCTATGTTATGAGGATACTGTAGGCAACTTGAGAGGGAAGTTTCTGTCAATTATATTGAGTTGCCAATGGGTAATATCTCAAAGTGAAATGGGGATAGACCTAAACAGGGGAATGCTACCCTCAGATAACATGGTTCTGTTAATGCATTTACCATGTTTAAGTATAGGTCAGAGGCATTATTTCCAATTAAATAACTTGTGGAAGCATAACCTAGGGAAACATCGGCTGACAATCTGAAATTCACATATAACTGCTCCACAGTCTCTGTTGAACTGGGAATTTTATCCATTAGACTTTAAATGTCACCTAATGGGCTCTTTTAAAGAGAGTCTTGTGTAATCTCTCTTTTTGTCTCTTGTACCTTCCACTACACTACGTACTGCAAAATGAGCTGGTTGTCAGAAATCTTTTACTTGCTTGGACTCTTTACTTTTCTCAATTCTGTTAATCCCCTCATGGCTGAATTTAAAATTTGGTTATAATACTTTCACCTTAACATAACGAGAAAGACTGGTGTTTAATATAAACGTTACAGTCACATTTCTGCTTCTTTAGAGGATTACTCTACAGAACACTTAATAAACAGTTGCTGTTTCAGTTCTCTGTGCTGTAATATCTATTTGGTGAAATTACTAATCTGGAATATTTACACTTCACCAATATTAGAACTCCAAATTTCTTCTTCGCCTACATGAAATAAGGCTGGAATTTCCTCACACTTTGCCTGTTTCTGGTCACATGGCTATTGGAATACATTAAAGGACCTGAAAGGAGCCTGCTCAGACCATAGCCAACTGCTTGGGTCTTCAGAAACACGAGAATATGCTTTTTGTGACCTGTCAACTATGAATATTCCTGTTCTAAGAAGGTTTGCATCACTTGCTGCTCAGCAAGATTTCTGAGCAGTGGCATACTAACTGTTCAATACCAAATAGCAAACACTCCAAAAAAAAAAATCAATGATAAACATTTGAGCACAAATGATTGTTTGGTTTAAAACTCAGACTTTCCATAGTTTTCACAAATGATCATGACATGGTAGAAATGCACTCGACCAAGAACTGTATGAACACAAATACAATCAAAGGCGAAAATCACTCATGGACATCTTTGCAAACCGTGCTTTGTATTAAACCTTAACCAAGCTAAAAATCCACACCACATTTACTGATTCAGATTATTTTGTTCAAATTCTCTTCTTGTATTCCTTCAGGAATAACCAACACGAACAGACTTTTCCTACAGTAACATCAGGGCTGTATAACGCTGTCTTTTCTCACCTAATTTGAAATGAAGGAACAAATTAGCCTCACAGTTTCTTCTGGAAGACAGTAAAATGGGTTCCACTAGAGGGGAAAAGTAGCACGTGGCAAGGGTTTGGGCAAGACAATTGTTGCATCACTTCTATTTATTTACTACCATTTTTAGAATAACTGTTAGCTTTTTACAGGTATTCTTTGTGTAATATAATATTCTCTTCCCCTAACTTATCTCACCTCTTAAGATGTTATAAGCTATATTATTACTGCAAGTCTCAAAGTAAAGCTCATGGAAAAATACCCGATTTAAAAAACACCATATATTTCGTCCCTGCATTATAGTTTTTATCTAGTTACAGCAGGCTTCCTTGACTAAATATAGCTACAGTACTGTCTTTATCATCTGACAACTTCACTATGAAAACTACTTTTTACTGTTGCAATAACTGGTACAACGGCATACTACTTTGCAAGATAGTAGCATAAACAAGGTTATTTTAGGAACATGGAGATGCTCAATACTCTCAAGTTGGGTAAGCATAAATAAATGGTAACTTAAAAATATTTCAAGTAGTCACGGTTATTTTATAACTCAGTTTCCCAAGATATCTGTCGTGTTACTGCACATTTTTTTCAGCTCTTTTAAATGGAAAATTTTTGGTTATAGTTTTACTTGCAAACAAGTTCAGAGCTTCTTTGGATGAATCACCACAGCTAGTTCCATGATACTCTGATAGTTTTTCATTTACTTAGGAAACCAGTCCTTAGTAATCATGTTTAATGGATATTGGCACTAACTATGAAGAGAGGATTTGGAAATAAGATAACTAAAAATCCAAATCTCTAAGCCATTTGTGAATGATAAATAAAGTATAATGCATTATAACAAATTGTCATTCCAAATCCCACTGACCATACACATAAGCAAATCCACGTTAGCTCTAAAGTCTAATATAACCCTCAATCAAATAAGTCACTTCAGCTAGTGATAGCTGAAACAGATGTGCAGACCATTCTTGTTAAATGCACAGATAAAAAAATAAATATATATACAGATTTAAGAATTTTAATGTTTTCTTTCAGTTGTAATGTACTATTTCAAAAAAGCAGTTAACCTTCTGTATTAAGCACTATTCTTCAATTTCCCCATCCACTGCATTTGTAACAATGCATTAAAAACAAAATGAAAACAAACAAACCAGCATTTAGAGAACATTGTATCAATGCAAGAGATTAAGATTTACTAATACAACTTCCATTTTCAATTATAAATAGTCATTACAGAGGGTCTGGTACCCTGTATACTATACATTTTCAAAAGGACAATTGGCATCTCGTTTTTTACAAAATTTTGAATAAATGGGTGATTTGGAAAATAGTTTAATTGGTTATAGAGAAATTAATACATTTATGCTCCTACACCAAACTGATCAGATCTACTGCACACTCTCCTACTTTGTACACAATTTAGCTCCAAAGCAGAACAGAGTTCATGGAAATCACTTGAGGCCACACGGTTAAACACTTAATCAATTTGTCCCCGCTGTTCCTTTGGCTGGCAGCTGATAAGTGGTAAATAAGATACCTAAAAAAATAATTTTTAAAAAATAATTTTAAACAGATCAGTTATGATTACAGACATTTAACTTGAATAGTCATAACATACAGTTATTTGACACTTAGGTTTAAGTCTGTCAAACACCGTACCATCAAGACTCTTACAGTAACTGCAGCCATTTCCTCCTGCTTATAATATACAAATGTATGCAGTGCTATATTAATTAATCTTTTGCACTACTTTTTTGGTAACTGGTGTTAACTTGGTGAGTTTCACACTACCTTATGTGTCTGTATGTAACAACCATCTGAAAGTAAAATTGAAGGCCCACTAGGTCTTCCTGATTGTATTCCCCCTGTTGGTTTACTTTTTCCTCAAAAATTGATACTAATAATCACTTATTGATAATTCCTTCTTTCTCACTGTCACTGTCAAATATATTCAATAACATGAGTAAGAGAAGAGGTGTAGAGAATTGACCTAGAATTCAAAAGGCAAGCTATATTTTTTCTAGTGGTTTGACTAACACACCCGACATTAACGAATGTCCTCATTTTCAGAAGTACTTATTTAATTCCCCATATAGAAAATAAGAGCTGTTGGTATTTGATGACAGAAAGCTAGGCTAAACTATTTTATAATTGCACTTAGGTAACAATTTTGTTGTTGATGCATGAAACGGAACAAAATCCTATTTTCTCATTAAACTAGCTACATCATCTCCAGAAATTAATGGTCGTTAAGAAAAAGTCTAAATTAAATTTAAAAAAATACACACTGGATAGTGGTGAAAGTGTCACTCCATTATGCACAGGGGACTGAGGTATAAGGATAAAAATTATACGCTAAATTATTCTTATTGTCTTTGTAAGGTGTCTAGGTACACATGTGCATGTGATCAACAAATAAACAAGAAAGCCAAGAAGACACTGTCCTTTGTGACAAGGGCAGTAAGGACACAGGAGGATTCTTGCTGTCTGTGTTATGAGGGAACCCTAGTCTGGTATGAGCTAGAACTAGGGAAGAGCTCAAGGACCCTGTAAGGCAGACTGCAGACTTCCAGAGTAGTCATTATTGCCTGACAGGCTCTTTTTCGGCCAAAGCCTTTTACTTACAATGCAGCAAGTCAGTAAGAACTACTTAACTGTCTGGTCCAGAAACACTGTTAGTAACTGCTAGGGAACTTTAGTGCTGTCCCCTACTAAGGGAATCAGGACGTGCTCCAAGGCACTGCTCTCCAATTTCCAGTACATCATCTCCTGATGTTTCACAGCCCACAGCTGTCTCATAGACCTCAGGCAGAGATGCAGTTGCTTCAAGTTCACTGTCTGAACAGCTTCATCTTGTGCTAGTCACACTTTAGAATTCACTCTAGCATGGTAAGAGCACTTAACTTTTCAGATAAGGGCAGTGTAGATGTATCAAACCTTGGAAATCCAAGCTCTCTATGTCAAGGAGCATATGAATTTCCTTCCAGGTTTAATAGCAATAAACAAGGGCACTATGGAAAGAAAGACCGCCCATGTAACTTCAGGGTTTAAATGGATCTGCTAGGTGAAATCAGAATACCCCTAAGAAAACCTCCCCAAAAGTGCTAAGCGTGTAGCAATTAATCTTTCCTGTTGGTCATCACTTAATCAGTGATTGGATAATAGACTGCTGCATGTAAGAACTCTGTATGAGACTTTAATAGTAAGATCACTGCCTTTCTGTGCAAGCTAACAAAGTTTTACAAGAATGCAGGTACTAAGCCTAGAGCCCCCACTAGAATCCAACTTGGATAGGCTTTTTTACCTAAAACTACACTGTAATTCCAAAGGGTTATTTCTCACTGTAAACTATGGCACAGTATTTCTGTAAAAACTGATGTTGGTCCAGCTGCAGTAGACAACCTGCATTGGTTTACATGAGTGAGAGCACAATTCTTTGTGCTCATAGTTCTGGACATAACTACACTCTGACAGAGCAATGAGGCTCTGCTGTTTAAATTGCTTTAAAAGAAGCAAATCTCCCCGAGGAGAAAAAAATTACAGCACTGTTAAAATATTATTCTGAATTTGTAGAATAATTCAGGAAAGCAGATTGTACCTATCCAGCTATATGTCAATATGAAATAATTGGGAAATTAATTTTATTATTATTACTATTATTATTTTTAAAGTATGAAAGATGTATGCAAGTGATGATGACATTTCTATTTTAAAGGATTTCAACCACAGATGAATTCACTATTACCTGTGGATAACCTCCTTGGTTTATCTATTATGACCCAAGAGCTGTAAGGTATAATTCTGAATATGCTTTGGAGAGAAAGGTTCCCATGCACTTTTTATTATACTCACATCGCACAGACTTAGTTATATTTTCACTTGCCTCACCAAAAAAACCATGAGGAAGCTTAATTGGAAATTCGTGTCAAGTGTATGTAAGCCCTGCTCCTCAGCTCAGTCTGTACTCCGTGAATTCAGTATCATTTGATGCTTGAAGCAATGTGAGGTGTTCAAATCCTTCTAAATATTGACTTCTTTTAATCAGTAAGAGAGAAGCTTCCACCTTCTTGGCCACTCTTTGAAGAAATTAATAAAACAGTTTCTATCCAAAGTGTTTTTCCAAACATGTCACTATGCGATGCGTAAGTCTACCTCTTAGATACATAATACATAACATTTGTCAACATACACAGAACTGGACCATCTTAAAAATTCTGTTTCTGTGGTTTAACATATCATTGTCTTCTAACCTAGCAAAAATGAACCATCAGTTCCACTGGCACTATTAACAATTGAAGCTGTATATAATTATATCAGTTCTAAAATGAAGCAGCACTTCAAAGGTCATGGACTGATAGAAAATGTAAAAACTTTGTAAATGATAAAATAGAGGATATTTTGACCTTTGTAAGAAAGTAGAATTTCACTTCAGCCTAATTGTGTTGCAAATCAGCTCCTCTCTACTCAGGGTAATTTACTTTAAAAACATGAAAATAGGATGTTTCATCTGAGTGCATGTTTAAACTACATAAACAAAATTTACATCAAGAGCTATCTAAAAGGGCCCAGAACGAGGGCATTTAGCTTTTCTATATTCATGATGCAGTTAGCTGACTCACAACAAACTTATCTTACATCATTGAAGCTAACCTGGACAACCTTGCATAAGGGCCACCTGTTATCTGCCTAATCATCACTTCATTCACAGGCTCTTATTGCCATCTAAGACACTTTTTAAACTTATGCTATTATTAATTCTATACATAAAAATGAGTTCTGACAATTTCCTGATTTTCCTCTCACCTGCTAAGTAATAATCAGGTTGCATAAGGTTTCCTATTTAACAGAATTCTTTCAGATGTTCAGACTTTAGAGCTGATTTTAGCACAGGGAGCAGATGTTAATAGCTTCTCATCAGCTTCTTCAGCTTGTTTTCTGCAGCATGCTTCTGCTTCAGTATTACGTATTCTGCATCTCTTCCTTTCATTCTTTATTTGAAAATTTAAAAAGTATTTCATTGTCTCTTTGGGAAAATACTATAGAATTTACTGGAGCTAAATGCAATAGAATAGCTTTAATTATTAAATGTAAGAGATCTTACTGATAGAATTTTTAGGAACACTAAAATTAAAAAGACATCTAGATTTCACTTTGAATTGCTGGTATTCAAAAAATCAACCAACCAAACCCAAACTATCTAAGATACATAAATCTACATTCTGCTCTACACATGCACAACTGGGCAATTTTCTGAAGGGAAAAAGAATGATAACCAACCCATCTGTTGAAAGTATTTGGGAATTAAGACAAGAATAACTGCATCAGGAAGAAAAAACAAACCAAACAACAAAACAAAACAGGAAACCTGAAAGGCTTGAGTTCTCTCAAGTTCCCCATCAAAACAGCTACTAGCTCCTGCTCTGCGTTGTTTTTATTACGGTTATACAGCTTCAAGTTTATAGATGACTTGTATCCAACTAGCGTAAGCAAGGAAGTACTGGCCCACCAGTATAGTGTGGGTTTACACTGGACCTTGATTACTTTTCTGCACAGTGCTCAGCTTCAGAACACAATGCCAGAATTCCTGTGGAATCCATTCTTCCTAACATATGCATCTGTCAGATTAGGCACTGTAAAAGAAGCAAATAGCTTAAGGCTTAGTGTTCAGGCAGGTATCAATCCTGAAACGGACAATTCTGGATCAGTGAAGGGCCAAAATACCAGAATGCTTTCATGCTTTCAAGAGCTTATTAGTGATTTACACTCATTTTACTTAAGGATGTTACTGAACCTTGTAACTCATATGAAGACCTTCGAAGGTTTATTACTTTCTCAAAGTAGTAGTAGTTTGCTTTGATTCTTTTTTCATATCGTAATAGAATATTGCCTTTGAATGGGCAGCATGACAGTTAAATGCTTCTGAAAAATCTTACACTGTTAAAGCATTAAAATATTATTTCACCTTTGCTCTTCTTCACACTGTAAGACTCACATTAAAGGAGGAGTTCAGGTATCTATTTGTAAGTTGACTATTACAATGCTGAACTAATTTTAAATATTAATTTCAAGTACCTGGAACCTAAAGTACCATCAACACCTCCTGTTTCATACCTAGATTTGTCTTCAACCCCTAAGTAGGGCCAAGAGCTCCAGAATGAGACACATTTGCCTACAGGCTAAACAGATTTGATTGGAAGGAAACCAGAAAAAATGCTGCAAATGATGTGTCCAAACCCTTCACTTCTGAGGCTTTCATTTAAAAGAGCAGTGAGATAGGAATCAACTACAAATGCACAGCTAAAAATCCCGAGTTTGACATGTACATACATTTATATTTAAGAAATGGAGCAAGATGCATTTTTTATTTTCTGACACAGCTGTCAAAGATCAAGGAAGAAGTGCTAATACTGATTTTGTATCTGTACTGTGTCATACTGTTTTAAATACACACACACGCCTCCCTGCACTGTGGACAGCAATTGCAAGGATTACCCCAAACAGGTTCAAGCTCTCATATCCATATGTGTTATGGAATACCCCTTTGGTCAGTTTGGGTCAGCTGTCCTGGCTGTGTCCCCTCCCAGCTTCTTGTACACCCTCAGCCTTTTCACCAGGGGAAACCAAGGTGGGAAAGAGGGAAAGCCTTGACACGTGCAAGCACTGGTCAGCAACATTCCATAACATTAGTTTGTCACCAATGCTGTTTTAGCCACAAATCTGAAACACACCACCACAAACGCTGCTATGAAGAAAATTAACTCCATCTCAGCCAGGCCTAGTATAACAGAATTCTCTGTTTCCTTGTGAAGTGACTCACTAATTACGTCTTATGTAGCAGGTACTACACTTGTAACTTAGCTTTAAAAAAAAAAAAAAAGAAAAGAGATAGTAAATCTAGTTTGAATCCCTGCCCAAAAAACTAAGTGATAGAAGAGGACGTGCAAGGGAACTGTGCACTTGAAGGGCACTGGTTTAATCATCTCCACTTGTGTTTGCAAATTCCGGTCCAGTAGCTTGAATCTGAGCAACTACCAGATCTGTCCAGTTGGCAAGATAGAAGGGCACTAGTCTGAGAATCCTACTTGCCACTATGTGTGGAGTTGGTTAGTGACAGAGTGCAGGATGGCTGTACAAAAAACAGGAGCATAAAATTAAGCACATAAAGGATTTCACCATTGGTAAAAATACGCCTAAACAATGTGAATGGCTCCCATAGATAAAAAGGTTACTGGTGGTCAGGATATAATGGAAGGTCTATTATTTGTCCAGAACTCTCAAACGTTCCATGTCTAAAAGCATTTATCAATTTAGCTTTTAGAAGCCGGAATCTCACTGAGTGTTAACAGGAGACATGCATTTCAATCCAAAGTACGCTAAACCCACTGAAATTGCCAAGATTTATATAAGCTATGTAAACACTGTACAAGAAGTTGGAATAATTCTACCAAAACGTTTGCACCTATCTGGGAGCTTTGCAGAACAGAAGCAGAGATCCATCTGAGATGAATATGCAAGGACATTCATCTTGTTCAGTAAATCTCAGTACAAACTGGGCCCACCCACTGCTATGTCTATACTGTCTTTAATCCTGGGCCATGTCTGAGGAACTAGGTTTTAGCCACACTGCCTACAGGATCTGAAAATTGGAGTACACTATCCTGAATTTTGCACATCCTGTGCACCAGGGAACTGCATGACTGACTGCAGACTGGAGATTGTGAATGAGACGGTGAATGAGATCGTACGTACGCTGCACAAACAACTAAGTAGGACCCTGAAAGGACAATACTGACATTACAAATGCATTCACCTACATTCCGAAAAGAAACAATTTATTCCTAATATTAGTAAATACTTCATTTTCAACACTGCTCTAAAGAGCACATACATCTGTGATCAATACAACAAGCTTGCTAATGTTAGTATTGCAAGAACAATGGAAGTATTACAGTGCGATTCACTTTCTGTTAAAAAACTTGTGCCGGAAGAAACAACTGTACTCTCAAATTACAGTATGTCAGTGTACAAACAATGCAAACTGAATAATACACACTTCTTAATTATTAATCTTTCTCTTTTTTGAAGTGTTTAATCTTCAAAGAAGTACTATTATTTGATAGGTAACTTTTATCTCACTTTTCTATAGAAGTATAATGATTCAACCTATAATATCAACAAAAATATTTAAAAAATTGATTGTATTTTGCACAGTAAAATGATAGTGCTTCAGGAATACTACGAAGGCATATAGCTACAAGGTAAGCACAGATACACAGCACAAGCAAGAAAAAGACTAACCATATTAGGTTCCTGAAGATCTTTCGTTCCAATACCAATCAAATGAAACAATGTCCAGCTCTGAACTTTATGGTTACAGGTGTGTAGTTCAAAATGAAACAATACTCCACTTTCTCACTCCCAATTACACATATAACAAAATATTCTCTTTTTCTTAAGCTGTCTTTTATCTTACAGCTATTGCTCTGAAAAAATAGACACTTTTGACAGAATTCCTTTGCATTTGATGACTTGAATTTGATCACTTTGAAGGTCATCAGGTGCCTACAGAAATGTTGTCTTGTCATGATACATGTAGCATATAACCGCAAACACTAGAATTACCTATTATAAGAATTTGCTATATAATTAGATTATTGAATATGCACATTAGCAAGCAGTTCTAAAGGTAGTCAGTCATCCACAACTCCCTTCTACTTATCACTAAAATTAAAAAAAACCAAACAAACCCAAAAAACACAGAAGCAAAGTTTTGCCATGTTTCTTCTTGTATCATATTCTACCATCATCTAACTTCTTTCAGAAAGATGACTTAACTTAAGACTGGGTGCAGTTTATCGTGATAGGGTTTGGCTCAAGGTATGTATTATTAATGAGTCAGAAAAAAACCACTGACATTCTCAGAATAATTACATGCGAGTATCTGGCAAATCAACAGGTCAGATGCAAAGTTTGTTCCATAAAGGAGTGCATCAAACCTTACGATAATCGTATCTTTTTCATACCTTATTAAATAAAGTTTTTTCTTGGTCTTTTACTTACCTGGATCATTATAGGAGTATGATTCAGAAATAGTGCAAAGTACAGAGTATAGAATAAGAAATTCTAAATCAATTAGATGGATGTTCAGTAGAATAGCATATCCTATTACTGTTTCTTACTTTATAATAGTATATTATATATAGTCAATATAGAGCTCAGCAACTGAAAGACAAAAATTTGTGAGAATTATTATAAATCTCCGTATCATGACTTTGTTGGTGCGAAGGCTGATTTTATAGACTACTTTAAATAAGCTATTAAGGAAGTAATTAACAGAAAATTATATAGGAGTTACATATTTAAGTTTGTTGCAAATGTCAGAGCTATTTTATGTATATGAAACTCCTTTTAGTTCAACTATAACATGGAAAATGGGGAAAAAGAAACACCAAAGGAAACAACATGTACTATTTTACCTGTGCTAAGGAAACTGAACGCCACACATATTATGGCCCCAACATCCTCTAGATGACTTTTCAAATATAATATTTAGATTTCAATTTTCAATAATACTGGTTATGAATAAAACATTTCCTGAAATACATAATATTTTGGGGGTTGTTTTTTTCTTAATCATTATTCTGTGTGAAACTTGTTGTTTTTTTTCCCCAGCCCAGCAATTTCCAAGTTGTTAAAAGAAGCTTAGTCTCTGGGGTTGCTTTGTCACGGAAGGTAAGATCAAACCAATGGAAAAAATACAATGAGTTTGAACCAGAGGCCAACTCAGCCATGCAGCAATAAAACCAGTAGCAGTCTTTCCAAAGTATCTGACAGGCTTCATTTGTCTCAGATAGACTCTGCCACGTCACATGGCCATGCTTCCCATCATCCTTTTGCTGTGCTGCAGCCACTCCTTTGTGTGCTGCCAAAGAAGTATGCAAAGCGAGCAAGAATGCCAAGAGATTTTCAAATGAATATGACTTTTAGGAGAATCTGTAAGTCAGGGACCCCAAGCAGGCATTAATTCCTCTCTCTCTGCCAAAGAGCTGTCACTTCCTTGGAAAGTTAAATTTGTCACAAGGAAAGAAAATTTTGCCATAGTCTGTTTAAATAACTTGGGGAGTAGAATCTTTTCCCAGGTGCTTTTTCCACACAAAGCAAATGTATCAATCATTTTATTCTCTGAAATAACAATTTATTATCCATGCAGGAGGCCTTAGATTCAATCTGCACACTGTTCCGAGTGTCGTGTCAGATACTGAAATCTGTCATCAGTCTTTATCAAGGAAATCATTCTGTTCTTGTCATCAGTTTTTATTAATAAGACTATTTATTACTTCAATAATTAGTTATGACAAGTAGTCTGCCATTTGGATAATGAATAAATATTGATAAATTGCATGGCTAATACACTATTGCTATATAACTAGCTTTGAAAATGTGAAGACCTAAATGGTACTAAAATAAATAATTCTAAATTAGATATCACACAGCTAAAACTGAACATATTAGATTCAACTAAAACACTGTCTTTTGCACTACACAACTTGCAAAGCAGTGGGGTTGTTGAGCTCTGGACATCTTAAAATGGCCTATTTTTTGAAGCTAGCACAAAAATTTAAGTCCTATATTTAAGACATTTTCAAAAATCACAATTCATTAAAAAAGTTTTATGGTAAGTGCTTGAATGACGTTGCATTCCAAGACTAGATTGAAACAGAAGTCCTCGTTCCATTCCCCATCCTCTCTTGTTTAAAACTTCTCTTACTTCTCTGTTGACTGGAAATCTGGAGCTACTCTGTCTGAGCAATGACATATAAGCACCACACGAGCCCACCTTACATTTCTGTTTTGTCTCAGGCAGTAAATAACCACGAACAAAAAGAATTCTTCCTCCACTCCGATATTTTATCTGTAATGACTAATGGTGGCTACCCAACATTTAGGGTCTATGATTAACTACGGCATCTCCAGAAAGGAATACAGCCCTTATGCATGGTCTCTCATGGCACATACACCAATTTGGTACTCCCCAACTTTGGTACTTCCTTTTTCTAGCTCTGTCTGTAAAGTTTCTCAAATCCAGGAGTAAGGAGTGATGAAGAATCAACCAATACAAATTACAGCCTAAAAACCACAACAGAGCCTATCCTACATAATTCCTTTTCCAGACAGCAAATCTCCACCATCAAGGGGTGGTTCTATTTTTCCTTTTCATTACTCTAAACCTCAACCTCACTCTGTTCCAATTACTCATCAGAAGGTGACGATTCCACACCTTTCAAAGAACCATCATATTCCCTTTTCTCTAAGAAGGTTTATTGCTTTCTTTACAAATTAACTGCTTTTATTTGCTAAAATCCTTGAGTACTTTCTCTTTCACCTGATCAGATTACTTATACTACTATCACTAGAAACCAGTACTGCATGTTACCAGAGTAATTGATTGAACTATCATCACTTGGTGAAATCCAAAATGAACACTTACTAGCAGAACTGAGGAGCCAACTTCACTGATCTGACAATACGAAGGACCGTGTACCGAGGTCTGATCTGATAAAGTTTGTGACATTGAATAATCACAGAAAGTAACTGAAAGCATTCACAAATTCAAAACGTGAGGAAAAGCCTACCAGTTTATTTTGAAAATGCAGAACTTTGTGACATCTAGAAAAGGGGACTAAAGTATTATAGATATGCTGCTCTTCTGTACTACAAAACTCTCCATGGTAATCCTTGATGATTGTTACATAAAAGTATGTGCCATATCCATACATTCTGACAAAACCATGAGCTATGTAAGTGTACTACTAAGCAATATAACCACTCCCAATTTTTTCCTACTTTTCATATAAGGAATTTACAAATAATCCTGTAAGTTATTATCTGAGCCACAAATTAACATAACAGCAATACTGCAATAATACATGCTGAAGATCTCTACTGTATAAATTTACATCTCCAAAGAAAATGCCAAACAGATATGAGTATATAATGTAATCTACAACTCATTACTTCAAGTAAAAAAAATAGCTTGAATATCTGTTTAATGATTATATATTTATATATCCTTGAATATATTATGCTAGTGGAGGGACTGACAGTGTCATTAGCCAACACTTATCAGATATAATAGCTTATTCACAAATTGGATAAAATTATCTATGATTTATCTGGAAAAAGAATAACCAGAACCTAAGCAAAGGGGTAGCCCGTATCCTGTAGCATAACAGAACTGTATTAAAATATCCGCATTTAATTATGCAAACATCTTTTTAATATGAGAACCGTAAGATATGCTTTAAGAATTAAATCAAAACTTCACAGAAATTTGAAAATTAAGTGGCATTACAATTTTCATAATTATTTAACACCATTGAGTTTACTTGTTTGCTTAACATTAAGTCTGTAAATATTCTTCTGGAAGAGGCTAAGTAGATCACTTCACATGGAAAAGAAAACCTGACCCTGGAATTACATATAAACTGAGTTGATCCGTATTATCCAAAATAAAAACACACCCAGAAGGTAGTTTAAAAATTAGATCCTGATTTAGGAAAAGATCTAGGGCATAGGTTCTAGCCTGTGCCCCTAAACTTTCCCAAATATCTGAATGCTCTTCTTTCTCAGCTGCAAGAAATGAAGTGCTTACAGCCTTCAATACAGATGTTCTAGATCATTAATAGCATCCTTTCGCATTATTTTTTCCTCCTCCATTTCTCTGTCACTAACATTGTCACATGAAATTGGAAGGTAGGCAACCACAGAACATTCCATTCTCAAATTATCATCAGTTTGACATGCCCATGTTCTCTGCTTGAGATGTAAAGCATATGCTGCATGAAAAGTAGAGCAGACAAATTGCTCAAACTGAAAATCATTCCCTCTGACTGGAGAATTCTGACTTTTTGGGTGGTTTCTTACCTCATTTTTCTCAGATCTGTGTGAGGAAGATCTGTGAGAAAGAACTGAAATGAGAGATTAACTTAAGAAATATATTTATTTTTTTTTTTTAGTTTTTTAACCTAACAAGACAGGAAACAATGGAATTGATGATATACAGTCCTTTGGAGGTTTTCTAATTCCTGTAAAGAGAGATCTTTCAATGCAGTGATGTTCAAACATCTGTTCAGGAATGACAGCAAGTACAGCTGAGCATGCCATTGGGCAAAGATATATCAAAGAAACTTTTAAGGTTTTTATCAGCTGTGTGGCTGTTGAGAGAGAACGATATGTCTCTCTTTCACAGTGCTATAGTACAGTCTTTTTAGAAGTGGAGTTTGCAGTCAAACATAAAGTAAAAATGTATTTAATGAAAAGATTAATATTTATTGACATAAGTTATTTAAAATTCAACAGTTTCATTATCTGAAATATATCATACATAAGGCAATGGTACCACATTTAATTCTGAACTAAAAATATTACAGCCTCAGACTTCTAAACAAACACAATGTGAAAAGTGTGTAAAGTTAACTTTAGCTCACTTAGGCAAGTGCTTATTATCTTATCTGTCCTTCACACACATATTTGTATTATCATCGTATCATTACAATTAAAAAGTAGCACTACAATAATTTCAAACTGCCAAATAAACAGGTATTCAAAAGCCAAGTAGTACATGTTGTGAATATACCTTGACAATGACACTTCTTAACCACTCCACAGTAATACACAGTACACTGCATGCTGTACTGGGATATGATCTTACTGATACTCTCAAGAGCCTAAGTTTGAAAAAAACCACTACAGGATATTTAAAGCTACAGATACTGAGTAAGTTCAGTAAGGAAAATGTCAATTTATGTGCACTGCTTTAGAATTATGTCATTCAGCATTTACGCCACATAAATTGAATAATTTTAAGCTCAGAATCACCTCAAAGTTAGAATATTTTTGTTGCCTAAATTTCAAATTCAGGAACCTGAAAGGTAGGAGAGTATATGGTAGTTACAATTTTGAAATGTTTTCAGATTTGAACCACAATCAATTACATAAATGAAAATAAAATTACCATGCAAATACATATATTTCCTAAGACAGCTTTCCCAGACCATACAGAAATTGTTCTATATTATGACTAGCTCAGATGGCCCTGTGAAAATAACAATACATACATGTTTTCAAATTGGTGGACATCACATATGAAAAACAATTGTTTTCAAAAAATGGGGTCCATGAAAAAAATTCTAACTGTATTCCAGAATTTCACCATTTTGAATTATGTTGAGGTGAATTATATTCTAAAAATTTCTTTTCATGTTCTTAAAAAAAAAATGTTACCTATAGTTTCAGTTTATGGTAATACACACAGGCTCTTTCTATGCTTATAACTCTTCAGGAACAATCCAAGAGATAACTACTTAAGAGTTATGCGAATAAATACATTGAATTCTAAACTATTGCAGATAATGTCTTGATTTTGGACAAAAAAACCCAAACCAACCACAACCACGAAAACAAATAGTTTCTACTGTATTGCTTGTACTATATGCAAGTTATGAGAGTGTGGGATAAATGTTTGATTGGCGTGTATTAATATTTATCAGTCTTGTGTATTGTTGATATCATACAATGGACAGTTGTTGCAATTAGATGTGTTTTTCCCCAGTCAAACTTCTGTCTCTCAACTGTTTTTTTCTTCCAGTTTTCTATAGTTTGTTCTCAAAGTGAGATATGACATGTGCTTTAACACTCAGAGATATATTCATAAGCAAGCTTTAAGTCTAAAAATAGAGTTTACAAAAGAAAGTCTGACAATCTTAACAGTAAAGTTGTGTGTGTGGCATTATAATGGGGGCAAATAAGCCATACATCAGTAACATGACAACAATAATAACAACTTTCACTTCTTCTAAAAGACTTAGCATCTGCTAAGGCATCCCAAAGCACTTAGCAAGTATTACCCTCAGGATCACGAAGAGCTAAAAGGTTTACAACATTAGAAGGATTATAAAAATAAAATTGTATGAAAACACAGTTAAATTGAAAAAGAGTGGCAAGAAACAAAGATACAAACGTACTAAGAAGTCAATCTCACTATTCTTATGAGAACAAAATATTTTTACATGGAAACCATTGTGTTATACTGTATCATACGCAGTGGTGCCTCAAATGCTTTTTAGTTGTGGCAGTCTCAACAGTAGTTGGCAATCTCAATTTGTAGTAGTCGTGTGTATGTCTGCATGCGCATGGACTTCTAACACAAAGGGAACAATACCGTAAAAGCGACGGTGATACGGGACATTCACTATCCATGCAGTATTACCAGTATGAGAATATACGATTGTGTGTTGGAAGACAGGAAGAGTGACCCATTAACTTGTGAAGGACCTTGTAAGTTTTCCCTACGCATCGCTTCTGCACTATGCCTCACTTGATGCATACCTACCTCTGCGAGCTTGGGGACAGTCAGCAAAATCCCTTGTGAAGGCTACTGAGCACGTGCGCAAACGTGTACACACTCTGAAATGTGTTCGAGCATTAACAAATACATATTTATTTATTTACCAATGAAAGCTTGCTACATGTGATTATCTTTATTGCTTTTTGCTCCACTGCATACTCAGAAAGGTTGCAAAGCTGCCATCGTTGAAGACACTATTGTTAGGACAGAATGATATAAGAATACAGTTAGGCTTACCGAATTTTGACCAGAAAAATCCACTATTGCCAAGGTGAAAGCCATCCTGACTGTACATTTGAAAACTAATTCTAGAACTGTGTAGAAAATACAAAACAGACTACCACAGACTTCAGTGAAAGCAAAATAAAACAGTGAAAGAACAACTTTAAAAAAATGTCCAAGTTCATTCCTATCAGTTTAGAAAATATCACCAAAGAAACAAAAAGAAGACAAAAATACTTCCAGGGCACCGTACAATACACAGAATGTAACAAATTTACAAAACTTGTTTAATAATATTGCATAGTTTTAGGCTTTTGTTTCTTAATATTTATATTGAATTCAATTGATTCTTGTCAACAATATTGAGTTTCCAGTTTTATATAAAAATTTTGAATCAGACTTCCATCAGCATTAACTTGTCAAAGTCTTGGGCAGCAAAATAAAATGATTATTCTTCTCCTTCCAACACTTTAGGAAATATTGACTAAGATTTGATGGCAGCTGTGTCACAGATGCAACTGAATAACATACAGGAACCCATCTCCAACATTAAATAGAAGATTAACGTCAACTCTTGGCAGTATAAACAACTGAAAGTAGAAGTTCTAATAAAAAGAATGCTTTTTCCTCCAAGTAATCATGGTGATGTTTAAAGGAAGATCAAAAGAAGGAAACTTTAAAAACTAGAATTGTATTTTTTCCAAACATGTTCTGAATCAATAATCAACAGCTGACATACTAAAAAAATGGAAACAAGGAAACAAACCCCAGAGACTGTATTTTCAGATACTTCAGAACCTAAAAAAAAAAGTTCTGCTTATCTGGAACCTAGAATATATACACATTAATTTTTTGCATTTACCAGTTTCCAACTACTACAAAATAGGGGAAAAGCCTAATCTTGTATTTTTAAATAATTTTTTAATCCTTTAGAATGGTTCCTCAACATCAATTCAGGTAAATAGAAACTTGTACATAAAAGTTATTATGAAGTTCATTATCTGGCAGACTTTTTGCTTCTGAATAGCATGTTTAGGAAAGAGGTAATACCTTTCATTCAATGTCACAGCATCAAGAATGCTTTCTCATTATCTGACAATTAAAATATTTTTTCCTTTTTATCATTTCTACTATACTTATTTCCACATCCATAATCTCTGACATCCCGTATACCAACCCTAAGCATTTCACATTGTGTTATCTGAAAGTATGACAGCATGTACTGTTACAACGACAGCCACACATACTGGTAACAAACATCACCAAGAGAAGATGAAATAAGGGTGTTTGTTGAAGCATATTCTCAGCAAAGTTTATGACCTAAAGTTTCACTGCTCTACGTATCTGAACCAGTATGATTACAAAGCTTCACCATTTATATCCAAGTACAGAATAGACAGTTTTAAGAGAAGAATACTTCAGATTTGCCAGCTCCCCAAACACTTGTCTGATATTTGCAGATATTCTTTACTGTACAGTGTGTGTGCATGCATATATGTATACAAACACATGAACAGAAGGAGAGAGAATTAGAACTTACTACTCGGCTATAACACTCTTCTGTTTACCTAAATCAGAAGAGATCTGTGAAACCATGGCTATGTAATCTTCTGATATACTATTATTACACTTAACTCTGAAAGAAGCATACGCTTTAGTCTTCCTTGTAGACAGTATTATTACCTCACTATAATTTATCTTTCCCTTAAGGATCTACAGTGCACGGAGGAATTGGTGTTTGCACACAGAGGATTCAGTGTTTGAATTATACCATAATTGCATATGGCATGCATGTAACAATATTAAGACCTACATGATTAAAAAATAATCCATTCTCACTTTGTCGTACACTTGGGTTGTCCAACAGTCAGTACATATCTCAATACTGACCTGCGTGTATCTGTGTGTTCATACAACTTCAGACTTTAGTTACAGGGCACACAAGTGTGTAAAAGGGTGCATGTGTGGACCACAGCTGGACAAAGTCCAGACGGTCGCAGTCATGCGTTCTGCGTGGACTTGAAAATACGCTCAAGGGCAGTGAGGAGGCAGACAGTGGCATCTGTACGGTTACTCAAACGACTGACCATCCATCTGATTTGAGCCTCATTAGCGGTTTTAATTCCCTGGAAATTCTGTCCTCAAGTTTGAAATACAGAATCACTTAAGAGTTATTTGTTGCTGTTATATGCTTTTTTCATTCTTTCTCCTTCTATTTTTTTTTAACCAAACATTAACATAAGTCTGTTCAGTTTCTGAATAAATTTTACACTCTCAAAACTAAACTAGCAAATATCGGGAAAGCTCTGTGTGCTTAGGAAGCGTGTTTGACAAAGCTACCTCTACATGTCCATTATGTACAAACACATCTTAAGTCACATTGTGATCTGAAGATTTTATATTAAAAAATCCAGAAGCACTTCAGTTCAACCATGTGTGTGCACAACACATTATATTTTTCACTCCAAACATGCACAACTGCACACATAAAGTTCATACTTTCCCTTCGAAGATAAGGAAAAACAGAGTATGAACAGCATTAGAGATGGAGCCAGGGTTGAGATCCCCCTCATACTCAGTGGGTAGGTTACTGTGATGTGCATATAGATTGTCTGGTTTTTAAATTTTACAATTTCCTATGTCTCAACATTTTCACATTCTTTTTCCTCGGTAAATGTATCCTGGATACATTTTAGTCTGATAAAACTTCCAAAGCAGTTAAACAGAGATGCAGAGATCAAATTCTCTGCTGTGCCTAAATTTATTAATATGGTACATATAAGCATTTAATTTTATGAAGATGAAAATGGGACACTTTGCAATAAAAGGAACACTGGCATCAAAGCACTCAAATTTCCAGATTTAATGTGCTTCAAAATACATTTATCACCATGGAAGAGAGACTTCTACAAGAATATCTGACTATTAACTCTAATATAAGAATATTCAAGTATTCGTTCTCATAGTACAGAAGTCTTACCAATATCAGAAGATTTAGAGAACAGTTGTGAAAGCTAATCTTACATAGTATCTAAAAATATGACAAAATGATACCTATACCCAAGGAAGAGATAGACTAGAATGAATTTCAGTGGCATGTTGGATCTACTATCCAGATTCAAAACAAGTATCATTTGAAACGCCGGTCCTATGAGTGAAACAGGATAGAACAACAAACAAAGGATTGTTTTTCCATAAGAAAAGAAAGGGGGAGGCCCCACAATGACCCACCTAAGTTTGACTCTATGCTAATCCTGTTATTTTAATACATGAGTTGGATCACTATCTAATACATTGGGGTAGCCATCTTTCAGAATTCTAAGAATGTGTATCTTAGATATCTATACTCCTCGCTGAGTATTTGAAAAGTGTTATAGTGACAGAGTCACTTCTGCTAGAAATTTTCATTCCATTCTAAAGTGTGCTCTTTTTTCTGACAATGGATTACAGAAGAAAAGGATCATTCAGTGTATTTTTGGTGTCCTATTTTTACTGCAATAGTTTTTAGGTCCTTAGTCTAATTTGGAATATTAGAGGTGGATAACACTAAGCTACATAACAAAATATTAACAGCTTAAAGAGGGATGCACATGCACATTGCATAGTATTTTCTCTCTGCTAAATTGCTCTTCGCCTTTCAAAGAAAGAATATGCTATTGTAGGAATACAAACATTTGGATCTTAGTAAAGTCAATTAGGCAAATCTTTACTATAAGCTGGTTTGGCTCCACTAGCTTCAATGGAACTACAACTATCAAAGCCAATTGAGTCTAGGGCACTCCTTTTCTTTAATGGAGTCATCACATCTACTACAGTACTTTAACAAGTGGAAGCAGAATTAGAGGTGCAATTTTTCACCATAAAGAATTTTCAAGGCTTGCGCAATGCTCTGTTGACCTGCGCTCTGCTCCAAGACCGTATTTCTCTTTTGTCAATAAACCACATTTCTTTCAGGAAATCTCTTACTTTAGTCTGTTAACAAAACAGTTTTGTTAAAGTCCTTATTACATTCCATCGATACAAATTATAGCACATCCTTTAATTTCATTTGCTAAAAAAACCTGCAATTTAACAATGCTCATCTGTAATTCTGCTGATAAATAGCATTCAATTCAGTCTTTCTGTCAATAACGTACTTGTTGGAGGGAATAAAAGCCAAGAGAGACAATTTCATTTATTACTTCATTTTGTGGGCAAAACGTACTTTATATCAGATTTCAGTAGAACAACAGGCACGGCCCCAGGTTCCATGAGTATGTCCACTGCTGCACTCGTAAGAGAATCTGCCATTTCTACTCTCCAAAACCAGGCCTTTGAAGTTACAAATAGTAGAGTAAGACTGAAAAAGAAAATTTGATTTGGGTTCTGGGGGGGTTTTTTGTTTAGTTTTGTTTTCATTGTTTATGAAACAGGAGAGTATTCTGATTGTTTTATTAGTTAAAGAAGTCAAAGGCCAGCCTAAAGTATATATACAAGCATGTATACTTCACTGTAGGACTAAATGATTTTCAAAAGGAGTAAGAAGCTTAATTATAAAATGAATATATTCGCTCCAAACCCCTCTCCCATCTCCAAGCCATTGTAGGAATTTGGCCAGGGTTTAGGTGTTTCCATGTCTAATCAATTCCTAGTCAAATAGAAATGTCCTGTTACCCATTCTTGACCAGGGAAAAATGCAAAAAGGTTTATCAATATCCAAAAGTAAAACACAGCATGCCTAGACAATAACAGAATATTAATACTTTGAGGATTAAAAATGACTAGTCAATGTCTGTATAAGTTACACTAAAAAGTATGTCTTTGTGAGTAGGGGCAATGATGTGCAGAGAACAAGTATTTAAGATACTATTCTTATCTCCTAAGAGATATTAATTTTCTGGAGATTTGACATTCAAACTAAAACATGCTTCAATAATGAAGTGATTTCTACTCACCTGACAATACGAACAAGATGCTTCACATGAGTAAGGCTGTGTACATGAGTATTACTTTTGTGCCATTTTGCTAAGCTAGTTGTCCCGATATATAGTAGTATGAAATCAAAATCCA
This sequence comes from Tauraco erythrolophus, assembly GCF_009769465.1. Taxonomy (NCBI): domain Eukaryota; kingdom Metazoa; phylum Chordata; class Aves; order Musophagiformes; family Musophagidae; genus Tauraco; species Tauraco erythrolophus. The sequence continues at coordinate 14,496,101 of NC_141479.1, read as the reverse complement.
GTAATTTCAGAAATTTGATAAGAAAGCAAAAACATTTTAAATACTTTACAGGCATGTAAATAACACACACGGATGTCATGTATATGTGATGTCTACTCTTATTTGCAGTTAATAGTCCCTGTATACTGTGTAAATATTAAGGTATGCAGAAAGCTAATAATAGTCTACAAAGCACTCAATTTAAAAATAGAAGTAAAATCTTATTTTCTTTTGGGCTTCAAAGTATGATCCTTGCTGGAGGTACCAGACAAAGCAATTTTTCTAGCTGCAGAAGTGAAAATTAACTCCAAGTTAGCCAAAGCTGAAGATTCTGAAGTTACTTTATGCTACCTATTTGTATTAATAAAAATGTAATTGTCTTAGCTGTTTGGCTGGAACAACCATGCTATAAGCAAAATGGCCTTGAATTCCTTGAACACAGAAATTCCAGAAATGTTCAGTTTCGTGCCATATAAAACCAACTGCAGCGTCAAATGATTTCAAAAGGAGAAACGTGACTACTTAATTTCACCACCATCTTTTTCAGCTAGTAACACCTCTGAAATAAGTTACATAAACCTCATGGATTATTGCACCCTTGAAGGTTAGGAGCAGACACACTAACACTGAACAGAATTCTTTAAAAATGTTTCTCTGAAACAGTAAGAAATTTTCTCATCTAATGCAAAAACTTGGATTTCAATTATGCATGTCAATTATTTTATTATTTCACAAATATGGACACCAATGCTCTGACAGTTTTGTGCTAACTATGGAATTTTGTTAAGAGATCTTATGCAAGCTAAAGGTTTGCAATTTTGGAGGCAGTACTGCACATTTTTAGATTGAGGAGACAGCTTTGAATCTCACACAGTTCATAATGTACTTGTAAATGATGCAGAGCACAGAGGCAACAAAAGCATTGTTTTAACAGATTATAAGTGTAGTAAGAAAGATTTTACAGAAACTAATAATTTTAACCTCTCATTTTGACTTCTGCTTCTGAGCTTTATCTTCTGTAAATTATTGTGAAAAAATTGTTTTTACTACTAGTCACTTCAATTGTTCTTACACTGATGTGTCTGACAATATTCACTGATATATTTTTCTACTGATAATAGGCGGCACTGGATGAGACTCTTCTTTATAATGTAATAAACAAGTTATTTAATTTTGCATATTATAAGATCTGTTTAAGTGATGAAAACATGATTTGTTTCAACATGATGAAAGCCAGCTACTTACGCTACAAAATCATGGAAATTACATGCAAGTGTCTTCAAAAAGTTCGTTGATAATCATTACTGAGTTATGGGAATTTTTGCTGCATAAACGCACAATTCTGTAGTTACAGAATATTATTAGCTACAGTAAAACTGTAATAAATATACTTGCTGACCAACAGGTGACCAAATTTATTCCTAGTTTTCCTCCAGAACTTGGCAAATGCCTTTGATGTTACGACCTGTCAGAACTCTGCAGACTACTCTTTTCTTTCCTTGTACAAATGTCAGAGCTGTCAGACAGCTGAGACGTGTCCACACATAGAAAGAAACAAATTGCTGACCTAAGCACCATTTCTAGCTCCTGAATGAAGGCTTTTTCAACATGAATCTAACTTATTACAACATTTGTTGACTGACCCACCATGCTGGCCCAAGCATTACTGTTAGCTCGGAAATTAAAGTTGACAGAGTTTATTCTGGGAACTGATTAATTAAATGCCTTTCCTGGCAGATCCGTTAATATCAACGCAGCATGGCATATATATTGACATAGTGAGAGAAATTGCTTTCAACAATAGAGCTCTGTTGACAAAACAGTGTAACATTTGGACCATTAGTAACAGCACATGAATCCATCTTGTCTATCAATTGTAATTTTACTGACAAAAATCTTTAGTAACAAGACGAAAAAGAGGCAAGGAAAATACAAAATATACAGGTGTGAATTATACATTCACCATATCATTTTGAAGTAAATATTGTGAACAGAAATGATGAAAGCTAATAGTCTCTGCACAGGAAAAGCTGGAAGTGCAAAATAGGTTGGAGGGAGAAGAAAATATCAAAGAAATCCTTCTGATGAAGCAGGCTAAAACCTACTTTTTAATTAAAAAAAGTGGCCAAAAAGATGAAGATATGTAAGTAAAACTAAAGGCTGGATTTAAGAATTTTATTGTGAGAAACCAGCAGTGGGATGTTCAAGAGAGGCTGACACCAAAGTATTCTGTTTGTTGTGTGCCATCAGTCATTGGTTGATTTTATCACCCACAGCCTAGAACTACAACTGAAGAATTTTGTTTAAAATACAGTTACTGAATGTAGGGGTTTTTTAATCACATAGATTTAACCCTAAAACACCTTGAAACAAATATCCTCATTCCTCATGCATGTTCTCCACTGGACACAGCTATCCTGATTTAAATTCCTGGTATGCCTGACTCCTTCCTACCACTCAGCAAATCAAATTCCCATCTTTACAAACTCTTGAAGATAATAAGGCGACAAGTAGGTCAGCAGAAATAAGGATCAAATATGAGACCTCTGCACTAAAAAACATGACAGCCTGAGGAAAAGTTGGCGAAGAGATCTTTTCACCGATCCCTTAATAGGCCCAGCAACACACAAGCAATCCTGTCACCTCTAGAACAGAGCAAACCACAGAGAGCTATGAGGGTTTATACAGAAGAATAAGACTGGAAACTGAATCTTGTTTCACTCTTAAAGTTCTTCCTCTTCTACCTTCACTATCTAAGGGGGGGGGGGGACGCAGAAATATATATACAGAAAAAATACACAGAAAAAGCTTTAGCTGTAACCTTAGCAGTGATATTTTTACTTGTTTCAAGTTTACATTTCTCCTGTAATATACGTTCAAATGGTAAATTTATAAGTACATACATGTATGTATGTATGTAAACTTTTTTATTTAGCTGCCTGATAAGCTGAAGTGAATATTCAAGCAAAGAAGCTAGAACTGTAAGATAAAGATGATTGAGGATATGTAGCAAAGGAGAGAAAAAAATATTCACAAATCAGTAGGTCTGTCCAAACAGCTTTTGCCTCATGTTTTCAGTGTGTCTTCAACAGCATCTGATGTGAAGGTTATCTTGTGTTCAATCAATCAGTTTTACTTCAAGAGGTAAGTCCTAAATAAATGTGTCCATGTTGCAGAATGCGTTACGTATGTCACTGTATTCTCTGAGTTTACCTGTTAAAGCAGGTGAAGCAAGAGAAGACTGAAGCTGAGTCGCGACAGATTCACTGCTCGGCAATCAGGTGAAGACAACACAAACTCGGTGCAACTGGCCAGCTGGATGCCCACCTACCAGAGAAGCCTCGGGCAGCTCTGAGCTGGCACAGGAGCCACCTTTTAGTCCCACTACGAAGAGTACGTACGTTGCAGGGTAATATGAAGAAACAAGAAAAAGCCACAGTAGCAGCACCTCTACTAATCCCTACTAGATTATTGACTGTTGGGAGACAATGCCTCAGAATTTTGCTTAAAAACACTTTGATCTTATTCTAGGTTATACTTGGCCATTATGAAATGAGTCCTGAGAGCAAACTGTTTCAAACTATTTATTATTTTTTGATCCTAATCAGTGTTTTCTAAGTGCATTAGAAATTCTTTAACCACAAAAAGCACTCATACCTGACAATGTCACTGTTTTAGTGATACGGAGAAATACTACATATAATGATATATAATCTGAACATACTTATGTACAGAAAGTATTCAGGGAGCATGTCAACTGCATTTCTTGTTCTTATACTAGTCTAGAAAGAAAACAGAAAAGACAATGGCTCAAGTCCTCTTATAGTGTAACTGAAGTATTTACGGAAACTATGTATCTGCATCAAGATTGTTAACCAAGGATATTTCTGAAGAGAATTTTAAATATATTGTTCAATAGAATGGATTTACTAGTTTATTTTTTTACAACACAAATAAAATGATAGGATTACAGTTCAGACTTCACTTGCTTTTCCACTTACATGTGCTATTCTTCAGTAGAATAAATAAATAGCCCATCCTTTCCCATTTTCCAGGTTCAATTTTTACATAAGCCATATGAGTAATTCAAGCATATAGCTGCTTAGCTGCTCTCTGACATAGTACCAAGCTTTTTCTTTCTACTTTTAACTTTCTTTATACTGTTGACATCTTAGTGGCAAACAAGTGAATTATTTCCTATAATTCATATGCTAAAGCAGAAGAATTCTATTCCTCCCTGTTACAAACTGGCTTCAGGAAATATACGTCACATGGAATGGGCAAGTATTCACCTATTTCTATGCATCTTAAATTTTGCAGTGAAAGTCAATTAGGCTTCCTTCGAAAATTATAGTGTGTTGGTAGAGGAATTAAAAATCAACTTGCAGAAATAATCATAGACCTGATGACTTGCACTACTGAACAGCTGTAAACCTGAGGGATGTACAGCTGCAAAGACGGATACTGAAGCTGAAGGAGATTCACACGCAGTCCTCTAGTGTCTTTTGATGAGTTACATAAATGAAGACTTTTGATGCTTTCAGTGTAGTTCCTAGTACTCCTACAATGATTTCTCCCATTTCTCAGCACAGACCAATGTATCTTCATACAACTGCTGCCTAAATTAGGACTTTCAGAACATTTAGGAATTCTCATAAGCATAATCACAGAACACTAAAAACGTGTTACTGATTAAGTAGAGGTAGAATAAGGTTTTTAACCAAAAGAAGCATAGAAAAATTACAAATACAGTAAACGTATAATCCTTCCCCCACTTTGCACATTGATTAGAAGGCAGAGCTTCAGGCTTTGTAAATCATCAGTGATATAACAAGCAGCATTCTTCACCTCAGTACAATCATTATCTCTGACAATCCAGCACTAGAAACACAGAACCTGTCTCTCAAAAATACTATTCGTTTGGGTATATCCACGTTTGGTTTATTCTTCATGATTCACCCTCCCAGATAAACTGAGGCCAGTGATGCTGGGAGTCTGTAGGCAGTTTTACACGCTAGCCTGTTCTGCGCTGAACAGTTCTTAACAAGATTTGAGTACTGCCACACTACTATCAAAACCATTTTAAAGACTTCTACATTCAATTTCCTCACAATCTCATGACATTGTAAGAACTGATTAAGCGTTTGCATAATACCAGCAATTTATATGTATTTCTCCACAATGTAGCACATATATTACAATTCCTTTCTCATGCTTATGACAAAAGATTTTTAAACTTCCTAACAATCAAAATGCTGGTTTTCACCAATGGGGCAGCCTAATCAAGAAGGTACTGAGAGATTCCCTAGATGGCCTCAATCCTTGAAGCAATCAGCAGCAAAGACAGGTGCTCAGCTCCTCTAGAAATCAGGCTATGGGAACAAAATATTAAGATGCGCTATCCAACATTTGAACAAACTTTGCTGTCCATTTCAAGGTTATTTGGCTACTTAACAGACAGACACACCACAGAGATGAAAGTGCTTGCCAGCTCCACAATTCAGACTACATGTAGGTGCCTAAAATCAGGCATGTAATTGAGGCCATGTTTCAGAACTTTAGCCTTCATAAGTACTTTGTCAGTTGTTACAGTTCAGTACCCCTGGGCAATTGCTAATGTTAACAATCTGAAGATTTAATTCAGATAATTGCAGGCACAGAAAAATCCTATCTCCCTTTCTTTGTTCTGAAAAAGTGGGATGGAAATCTTAACAGAGCAAGCCTTCCCATAGTTCTAGTCTCTACTTCAGAAAAAGACCATTTGAATAATACAGTCTGGTGGGATTTAGGTATTTCTACGTTTCTGTGTCCTTAACAAAAGTACAGAGATGAACTTAGTTATGAAGATTAATTATTTTTAAGAGATAACCAATTGTTCCAACTAAAGTGGCTCAATGTATAGTCCAGATCTTAGATGAGAGCTGTTCTTTTGTTTGAATCAGTTAATTTGTACAGAAGTTGATAATTCAGAAGATACTTTGGTAACTTCTACAACTTTGCAGGTACATTACAAAACAGTATTTCAGCAACACAGTTAGAAACAATAATCAGGCTTCCAAAGCTACTTTATTTCCAGTTAAAGCCTCACTGCAACTTGCTATCAAAGAAATAAAAAAATTGATTTTTGGGAACAAAGCGATAATTTAAAAAAAATTGATTCAACTTTGCTTAAGTTCAAGAATTTGATGCACACAAGGCAGCGTACCCCAAATCCAGCAAAACTTGGTACGAAAGACATGGAACAAAGTCAGAACCTATTCTGTTTCCTACTGTTTTTTCCTCAAACAGAACAACTCAGTATTTCTATTACTGCACTGTTTAGCTATTATTCACACATGTAGTTTTAATTTAGTAATTATTTAAATGTTTAATTATGGTCATTTTAGGTATTTATCTGGGTAAAATAAGCTCCCATATATAACCAACACAAAATCCCTACTTTGTATCCTAATTAGTGCCTAAATCATAGAATCATAGAATGGTTTGGTTTGGAAGGGACCTCAAAGATCATCTAGTTCCAAGCCCACTGCCATGGGCAGGGAAACCCTCCACTACACCAGGTTGCTCAAAACCTCATCCAACCTGGCCTTGAACACTTCCAGGGATGGGGCATCTACAACTTCTCTGGGCAACCTGTTCCAGTGCCTCACCACCCTCTGAGTGAAGAATTTCTTCCTTACATCTAATCTAAATCTCCCCTCTTTCAGTTTAAAGCCCTTGCCCCTTGTCTGATTAGAATATACCCTTGTAAAAAGTCCCTCTCCAGCTTTCCAAAGTCTAAGTAATTTATCCTTGACTCTTGCCAGAGTAAAATGTCTTATGTACTTAGAACTCTCCACTAATCAGACAAGTCTGTCTTTGACCAGGTGCCCAAAATGGCTAAGGCTAGCTAAGAAGGTTCCTGCGTTGTGTGGACAACAGTATCAGGAACATGAGTAAACTACACATTAACGTTAAATTAGAAATAAGATTAAGTAAATCAATTACAGAATGCTACAAAAGAAAAAGTGGAGCAGTTAGACTAGCACATTCCTTGTCTAACATTTATACAATTTGGTTCATATACACAGTAACATGGGCAGTACAGTGGAACTTGGGAGACTGATTTCTGCTTTTGGACCTAATGTTCTAAATAGCTTTGCTAAGTCTCTTCTCTTTTCTTTGATTATAGATGAAAAATCTTAAAATGGGGTAAATGACATTCAACTTCCACTTAATGTACACTGGGACCTGCTGAAAAACCTGCCATGTAATAGCCAGACATTATTTATTTACTTTTAGTTTAGATGAAAGGAAAAAAAAAAAATCTTCTCACATCGCTGCAAATGACAATTGTGAAGTAAGATTTTACATTTTCTAATGCTTGAAACTGACTAAAGAGAGAAAAGACAAGTAATAAGATAACAGTGAAATAAAAAAATGAAAAAAATTCTCAGGTAGAGTGTTCTTTACATGACTTGAAAAAAACACTTATTTCTAATTAAAATGTATTGTAGACCAAATATCCAAACAACTGAACTGTTTCAGAACAGAACTCACATTCAATTTTGAACACCCACAGGTACTAACAACTGATGGTGTTCATATTATATACGGATACTCTTACAATTCTAAAAAGTGTAATTACTATAGTTATGTCTTTAGTCCATGACAGTGTATCTATAAAAAAAAAATGCCCTTTTATGTGTGTAACAAATAAGAACGTGAAGAGCTTTAAATGCCATAGTAATTTAGGAAAATAGATGTAAATTGCTGAAGTTTGTCATACTTCTAAAGGAATTCAGTGATCATTAAAATAAAAATCTTTCAATTTTTCAAAACAAAAAAGAATAAGAAATCCATTACTCTCATTCCTTTCACATAACGTTCATATTTTCAAAGCTAATGTTGAGCTTCTCCTATAATAAAATTATGTCTGAAACAGATAAGCAAATGCAAGCAGAGAAAATATTTTCTCAGAAAAAATATTTTTCTCAGTGCTGTACTTTAGTGCTGTATTCTGAGAATGAGAAAAGATGGAACTCATTCTCTGCTCATTCTCACTCTTTACACTGATCCATTAATATTTCCATTATTTTTAAAGGTGTGGTATGTCAATCATTTCTTTCTTCAGCTTCTAAAAGAAATCTGTCAACTTGCATAAAATTGTTAACAAGAGATTTAGAGGGAGCTAAAATCAATCAGGCAAGATGATCCATTTATTTTTTCCTTCATGAACCAAGTCAGTTGCCGATTTCCTCTGCTTGACTTTTTTTTTTTTCCCTAATTTAATATTAGCTTACCATTACAGTGTGTGTTTGGAAGGCCAGAATAGTCACTGGGCACCCATCTAACAGTCATTGACCTGCTAATAGGAATATAGTTTAAAGGTGAAAGTGTCAGTCAATTTAAATAATTTTTAATAACAACACTCAAATATGAATAAACAACTGATCAGACACAGACCTTTCGGAATTGAAGCATCAACCTACAAGCTCTGCAGCTAAATAGTATTACAGGTATGGAGAAACAGGCTTTTGAATACCTGACTCTGCTTCCACCTTATGAATATTCGTTCTTTGTATTCGAGTTTCAACAGGAGCTCCTTGTTCATCCATACCTTCTGGTATTTTTGTCCAACTTGCTGCTTGTTGGGAACAACTGCTCTTAAACTTTAATTGAGAAAAATCCAGAGCTTCCAAAATAATAATGCTGAGACCAGTAGATCTGCCAAACTCATTAATTACATCTAACAACCCATCCACAAATACAGTAAATTTAATTTTCTTGTCAGAAGTAGCATGCTGCCCACATCCAAATTACACAGAAAAATTGATTCCCTAAGCAGTGCACACCAGTGACACTGCTGAGTTTTACATCAGCACGGGCTACTCACAAATCTCTTGCCAGAACAAACATCACCAGCGAATGAAGAGTTCTGCTTGCTAACACACAAATCAGAAAAATAGGACTGAAAAATTTACTAGTCTAAATCATTATTTGAAGATTAAGATATAAAGTCTAAATCCAAAATTAGATTCTTGTAGTCCTTCAGGGAAAAAAAAAAAAGAAAGACAACCTTCCTCTTCAGCAGAACTGAGAGCTTTTTCAGTGTTTAGTTGGACACTACTGCTACACAGAGATTGTGACTGAAGAGCTTCCTCAGAGTACAAGTAGTATTTATTTCTGTTCTTTCTTAGCAGAAGCGGTTCAACTAAAAAATATTTGTAAACAAGTTTATGTTTGTACAGTAAACATTTTTCTCATGAGTTCCATCTGACAATATGAAGTAGTAATAGATTATTTTTATTATGTTTAAGCATGACATATCTATTTCAATTTCAATTCTATTCATTCTGTTTCAATTTGTTTGAATCCAATTACTTGCTGAAGTTCTACAGAAGACAAATCAGAATCAACAAAACAATCAAGGAACTGGGTTTTTTAAAATCCCATTATTTCATAACTGGCAGGGCTAATTCTGTTTTTAATATTATCTTCTCTATCATTATATTCTTACCTAGAGCTTTAGACAACTAAATAAGGCCATATCCTTCCATCAATAACTTACAAAAGGCTGCTGATCTGAAGACAGTTGCAACTTTTAGAAGTTTTAGAGGGTCAGCTATTTTTAACTCTAAACCATTTGCAAACCATTTCCAAATACTTGAAAAGTTGTTTGTTGTTTTTGGTGTTTTTTTTTTTTTTTTTTCCTCATTTATTCTTTGGAATGAATGGAGACATTAGCTGTTTTTATGCAGCACCTTAAAACATTGACTACTACATTTCAGGATTTAGCACCTTGCACACTATATTCTAATCTAGAAGTGATAATTCTGGAGGTAAAAAAGAAGAATTTAGAAGTGTCTACTGCATATCTATTTTTTCTAATTCCATTTTTAACTAAGGTAATGTATTTTGGTAGTCTCCTTTTGCTTTCATAGAGTGGAGAAGGATACCGTATAGTTACACCACATGATCTCAAAGGTTTTGTGCTTATCCCCCTCCCTCCCCAAATGTATCCAGTTTTTAACATTTGGTCATGTCAGACAAAATAAATATAACAACTAAGTGCTTTCCAGTGTATCAGGAATGGATACTCCTACATAGAAGTAAAACAAACTAATTGCTTGTTTCTGATTGACTATGTTACTATGTTGCCAGAAAAAGAAATGCTTAGCTTCTGCAATACTGTCACTTTAAACCAGACCCATGGTAATAGGTGTTTTTGTATGAGAATAATACATTAAATTAATAACCACATTACAATCACACAGATTTAAAATATTGCTTACCCATGGCACTAAAAGGATTTCTTTCATCTTGAAAGAATATTTAAAAATTAAAATATGATTTCACAAGCATTAATCTGTTTCTTGTGCAGGCCCATAAGGCACATTCTGAGTGCATTAATGCATCCCTGAGCTGGTGGTTTATATGATAAGATGAGGTTATAATGAGCCACTTCCTAACAATACAATGTACTTATGTATTATTGCTATGTATCTTTACTTGGGAGCAATTTGGAACTCTCATAAAAGAAACAACTATCAGCAACATGTATAAAGTTTTATACTGTTAACCTTTACAGATTATGATTTGTATTATATTTATTGCATACATAGTCTCTGTTTCCTTAGTAAAAATTTGTCTAAGTCATGTGCCCGTTCATAAAACATCCCACTTCAGAATCTTCCCACAAGTGAAGATCTTTCTGAGGAAAAAAAATCTTGTACTTTATAATGCATGCTTGCTTTTGGGACCTCAGAAGTCTTTTCACCAATTAAGAGGCGCAGATGAGACTTCACATAAGCTTCCCAAGACTTTCATTGGTCATTTTGAGCTGTGTTAAGGCTCCCCCGCAGACAAAACGAGTCCACATGTAACTAGTGTAGCTATTCACATCTCAGCACAAAAATGTGACTATTTTAATAATCTAATGTCATGTACTAGGAACTGTTACAGTGTCCCTGTGACTACTGTCACAAATAAGGGCCTCTAAACTACATGTCTTGTTCAAGGAGGCAGCTACTGTGCTAAGGTACCAGACTGCAAAATATGATCCTTTAATTTAATTCATGCTTTAATTTTAATAGTATGGAAAGATTCCATGAATATCTGGCTTTTAGTTTACATTTTCGATTCCTTGATGATACCTATTATACCTTTTATAGCTCTCATGCTACACAAACTGTAGATTATTAAGGATAAGTCTTCTACTAAAGTGTAGCTCTCTACCAGAAGCAGCAACTGCTTGTTACTGCAAACACTAGATTTTACTTGCTTTCCTAAATTTTGAATCCATCTTCAAATGATGACTAATCCTTATCACTGCCAGTGCTTCCAGCTTCATAAACATATTTTTCAGCCAATAATGCCAGATCACACACATCAGAGTGATAAGGTATAAAGAGCCTCCCCAGATTGTCATCTTAACAACATGTTACATTTGCAACTCCTCTGAAGAGTAAAATTACTTAGGTCCAACTTCCAGGAAATACCCTCTCCTTTTCCCCTCCCTCCAGAGGAAAAGAGCCAGTAAGGAGAAAAAGAGGAATTGACCATGCGGAGATCTCTGACGTTCCAATGGGAAGTGCAGTCTCAAAAGAAACAGATTTCTTTCTCTCAGCACCACAGGGAACCTTTGGGAGATGTGCTGTTCTGAAGCAAAGCAAACCCAATCCATAGCTGTGAAAAAAAGCCACAGTGGGCACAATCAAATTTCTTCTCTTCAGAATCACATCACATAGTTGTTGCTTGTCCAGCAGATTCTCATCAAGAACTAGACCTAAATATAGCATCGTCTTCAGAGTAAATACCACATGAAAATATTTCAAATGTCAAACATATAAAATAATTACAGCATCATGTTGATTACGTTTTAATATATAACAGTTTCCTTTTCAAAGGTACAAAAAAAAAAATCACGCATTCTTTAATACTTGTTGCTCTAACAAGCTAAAACTAAGATTAGAGCACCATCTACTGATTTAACTATTAATTTTTACTTCAACTACAGTGCTGTTTTCCCATTTGAACCCAACAAGAATACTGCTAGCAGAAAACAATTTCACAGTAATATTGAACCTGTGTTCACAATCTGAACAAAACTATTCCAGATGGCAACAATGTTTTTATTTGTGAGTACATGGTTTTCAGAAACCCCACCAGCTATTCATTAAAATAAAACCAGAGAGTCAAAGAATTCAAAATACCAAGAACCAATGTAGAAGCAGCAGTTATTAAAGCATCTGCCTGAATATGATTAGAGTACAGAGATCTGTAAAGGCAATTGAGAAAGATTAAACATAACTTTACCCCCCCCCCCCGAAAAATAATTAAAAAAACCCATACCCCAAACTAAAAAAAAAATAAAAAACAAAAACAAAAAAACCCCAACTAAATAAAAAAATTCAAAATACCTCCAAGAAGACACATCCAAAAACCTCATACAAGGTAGAACAGCAGGAAATATCTTAAAAGCATATTTGAAATCTTTTCTAGCTACTTTTGTATTCTTAACTATTTCATTTCCTGTGTTTGCCCCCCTTCTGTGTCTATTTTTTTAATTGTTTTTTTTTTTTTTAATTTATTTTATTTCTTAAGCATTTAAAAGGGAATTGAGCACTATATTCTTGGACTCATCTCTTTTAATACTCTATATCTGGTAAGCATAAAGAAATAATTCACATAAAAATCCAAACAAAGCGTTTGACAGTAATTTAGAAAGAAGCCAGTATTTTAGTCTGAAATCATCAACTCAAAATATGAGACATATCTGGAGTTCCCATGTCTTGCTGTTGGGATTTTAAACATGCTATACACATATAGAATAAATCTATTTTGTGAATTTGTTGTATTGCCTTTTACTAGTTAATCTTTTGGTCACATTTCATACAGGTGAACAAAAATAGATGACACTTGTCCCTAACACAACAGTCTATGACAACAGAAGCCCTGATGGCATTCATATCCTGACAGCAGCTGTAACACCAGGCAAAACAGCAACAGCATATAGCAAATACATATGCTGTTGATTGGGTGTAAAGTGACATTTGATAGAATTAAAACCTATAGTAAACAATGCTAATAAAAGAAATTTAATAGTAATAAGTTATGGCTTGGAGAACACTACAAGAAGAAAGCAGCAATAGGACACAGACTTTTGTAAGAGAAAACATCTGTGGATCCTGGTTTGTCCATTTGTCAAGCTCATGGGGCTTTACCTACGTGAGTAAAGATTCAGGTCTTTATTAATAGTGTTTGAATTCATTGTGCATTCATATTTTGATCCCAATCTAGCAAAAAGCGTGTTTGTTCAAAAAACAAAAAAAAACCACAAAGCACAGTTGAGGAATACCAAGTTAACATGAATAATAATAATAATAACAATAAAGATATACAGCAAATAATAAATTTTGAATCCATACACTTTAACCACAAAACTAGATTCTAAAGTGAAGTTGGAAGTATTAAGTATTCAGTTGGAAACTGGAAATGCTGAAAAATGTGCCTCTAAGCACAATTTTGTTCTTACTTTTTAAAATGCTCTCTTAAAAACAATTGCCCAACAGTGACCTAAAGCCAAACCTCAAGTTGTTCATCCACAATAGGGTGGTTTGTTTTTTTTAAAGAGTCAAATAGCTGTAGTTCATTCACAATGAAGTCATGAAGAAAATGTAAACAGTACATATAATTGTTTGCTATGACTGTTTTCCAGCTAGAACTCTTTAAAAGGGTACACATCAAAAGCTACCTACTCCTACTCTGTAGGAGATAGAAATTCAGTAGTGACCCATGAAAAAACACAGCCCCCTTGAATCATCAGTCTCAAGATTTATAGTGTTCTCAAAAATACTGAGGTTTCGGGTTTTTTTAAAAAGGAGGAACTTCGTAGATCTACAACATTCAGAAAGGCTTCTGATGAAATTGTCAAAGTATCAATGTCTTGGCAATGAAATGAACTGATGAGGCATGAGATCAGTGAGCTACAGAAGACAATTTTACAGCAAGGCAGACATATCCAGATCTTGACAAGACAAGAACAGCAGCATTACAGGTCATGCACACAGCTAAACTGCAAACAAAGCTTTCAAAACAAAAGCTTCCAGGCAGCGCGTTCTACTGCAGAGGTGTGCTGGTTTTGGCTGGGATATAGTGTTCTTCACAGGAGCAGGTATGGGGCTGTGTTCTGGATTTGTGTTGAAGAGAGTGTTGACAATGCAGGGATGTTTTCATTATTGCTGAGCATTGCTTACACAGAGTCAAGGCCTTTTCTGCTCCTCACACCACCCCACCAGCAAGTGCACAAGGAGTTGGGAAGGGACAAAGCTGGGATGGCTGACTCCAACTGACCAAAGGGATATTCCATATCATATGACATTATACAAAGCTTGGGGAAGAAGGAGGAAGGTGAGAACATTCAAAACGATGGTGTTTGTCTTCCTAAGTAGCTGTTACACCTGATGGAGCCCTGCTTTCCCAGAGATGGCTGAACATCTGCCTGCCTATGGGAAGGTGTGAATGAATTCCTTCTTTTGCTTTGCTTGCATGTGTGGCTTTTGCTTTATCTATTGAACTGTCTTATCTCAACCCACAAGTCTTCTCACTTTTACCTTTCCGATTGTCTCCCCCATCCCACCAGAAAGGAGTAAGCAAGTGGCTGTGTGGTGCTTAGTTGGCGTCTGGGATCAAAACATGACAAGAGGGGAGCTATGAATTCAGAAATTCTCTGTGAAAACTTGGAATCTAAATGAATTTTAGGAAAAGTGTACCAGACTGTTTACCTTCCCTCATGTACTGCTACTGGAAGCTGTAAGACAATATGAATGCAATTTGTACTTTAACCAGATGTTTCAACCTGAGGCAACATGAAATTATTTTCTATTCCTAAGAACTACTTTAATGGATTCTCACTATTGTTAACGTTTTTCTGGAGTGCTACAAGCAGACAGATTTGGCTGAAGGAAAGCATGCATCTCCCACAGCACTTTTGAAACATCACCTTGTACTGAAGTGTACTGAAGGCAAATTCACCTCCAAATGTTTGAGAGATCACAAATCTAGAAAATAAAGAGATTTAATTGTATTATAGAAATAGGCTGTGCTTCCTGGGAATCTCAACTGCCATTGACTAGAAATGATACAGTTTTTGTTGATTTCATCACTGGTTTTGTGTTGATCACTGAAATGCAGAAATAAACCACTTCCTACCATCTACCCCCTTTGCTTTCCAGGTTCAGCCATGCAGTCTCATGGCCAGGCTTCCTCGATTGCTTGACACTGGCAGTTGTTTTGCTCACATATGCCAATTAGGCAGCTGTGCACGAGTCGGTAAGCTCCGAGGCCCCTCAACACAGAGGAGTTTATACTACTACGCTGGACGCACGTGGTCACTGACTTAAAACATCTGAAGCCCCCAATTCTGCCACAACCATGTGATTAGGTCACAGACTCCCCCAGAGGCTACAGCTAGAATGTGAATCACAGCTAGAGCTTTAGCAAATGTTCTGTTGAAAATGATCATTTTTAACTGATCGGTATTTTCTAACAGAAAACCCTTTCATTAGAAAATCTCTTATGAGCCCTGGCTACATAATCTTTAAAAAAACAATCAAACAACAAAAAAAAACACACTAAAAAACTCAAACACCACACCTCAAAACAACCAATCAACCACATCATTAAAAAAACCCCACCCAACAAAAAAGCCCAAACATGCCCTCAATAATTCAGACTGATTACTTCTGATTAACACCAGCATCTTATAAGAAATCCTGTTAAAAATCACAGCCCTTGTGACATGTCACTAAGTACTGACTCAAAGAACATTCTCTCAATTTTTCATCTGATCTATATTTAAAAGCTGCCATTGCAAGGCAAGTTTAGCGCCACCCCATGAAGTTCATCTTTTTCCCCTCCCTCAGTTTCCTCTGTAACTAGCTTCTGTGTCCATATTGTAACCTATCCATAATTGTTATGAAAAGACAAGATGAACATTTAAGTATTAACATCTATTTATTTAGACCAATAATATTTTATTTAAAAAAATCTAAATTCAAAAGTATCCTGGAGTGTTCATGGCAGCAGCTTAGCTACGGCTGTAAAATACTAATACATTCACTTTTACTTCTTTAAATAAGCATTGCAGACTTGTATTTAAAATATTATCTTTAATGCTAATGTTAAACTTTTGTTCTAATGCTTTATGGAGGCTCACAAAACTTCTTTCCTCTAGCAGTTTTTACACGTGAGGTTTCATTCTTTTCTTCCTTCTCTTTTTTTTTTGATTACAAACGCCATGACCCGCAATGATCCTGCACAGAACATATCTCATGTGTATCATGACAAGTGTAACAATGCAGACTGCCAGTTCCACTGCAGTCTAGAAGTCGCAGGAGTACACCAAAGGAATTTTAGATGTGCTACCTCCAGTATTTTACTATGCAATTGAAGTGTTACCCAACTCTGAAATACTGATAGTCTTGAGAGGTCACATCAGTGATGAAAAAGCAAGCTACAGTTTTCTGTATTCATTAGGACTGAAACACAAAAAGCATAAAATCATTCTGTACAAATAAATTAGCAAGGACCATTATTCTCTATTTATTCATGTATTTACCATCAGCATTTTGTATTCCACTTCTACTAACTGTAACAGTCAAAATTTGTTTCCTATATCCCTCTCACTGTTAAGTTACCCAGATCCTTCCTCATGTTTCTAAAGACATGTATGCACTTCTGCTATTATCTATGGTAAAAATACATTCCCTGTGCATTTACTGAATTTAACTGCTTGCCGTGTTCTAGGAACTTGAGCCTCACTGTGCATATGCTGGTGCAGTTACATTATATTACAGCAGTACGCTGCCAGCTTGAACTAGCTCCTTACCTGAATCTACAATATTTGGCACAAACTTTTAATTCTTAACAAACAAAAATTTATGTCACTAATGTTTTGTAAGGAAATTGAATCCTGAATTTGTTTAGAATTTTTTTCTGATGCTGGGCTTTTTTTGCATAATGTAAACATCTCAGACTTCACACGGCTAAAGGTGAAATACTAGGCTCACGCAGCCTTCTATGGTCTATACTGTTCAGGTCAGCCTAATAGTCACAAAAGGGTCATTTCCGTAGTAAACATCTTGAATTTCTCAGTGGAACTCTTGCCAAAAATTAGAACATGACAACGTTTTTGTTTTCAAGCACAACAGACTTGTTCTGGGGAAAGGTTCTCGACATTCGGAATGAGTTGTGGGACTTGGAGAGTGAGCTGAGCTTGGCAGAATGATAAGGTGATTGACTGGCAAAAAGATTAAAAAGTGTATTAAAAATACGATTCAAATCAGACTTGAAAAGTATTTTAAGGCAGCAATGAAATATGCATGTTAAATCAGAGAGGTGAGAGAAGTAGCACCGCTCTTTCCTAGAAGAAAAGATGTTTCGAGCTTTTCTGTGCCCATTTTGAAAGACAGCTATAGGTGAGAGGGAAACGTGTCATACAGGCTTGGCCAAAAGAAGGCTTCCATATACTGGACGGTCTATTAAACTCAGATAATTTTTTTTTTTTTTTCCCGCCCACGTTTCTTACAGAGCACAGATTTAGTTTTGGATGGCTCTCATGACATCAGCATTAGAAGTGACAAAGTTAAGTCTCCTAAAAACTGTAATGAAAGAATCTTGAAGTGATATCCATATTTTGAAGAATCCCCTTAAGTATTCCTTCTCTCAAAGTATTTGTAGTATGGTTGAAAGAAAACTAGATTGTATACTGACAAAAAAATCATGAGTATTTGCAAATAAAATACTGCACTATAACTAACTCTCAAGACTATTCAACTGCTTAAAATTTTTTAAGGTGTCAGCTTTTACTCACATTCATTGTTAGAGACAATGGTTTTTGGAATGTTACCTGAATTCCTGGATGGCATGAAAAACACCTGTCTCATGTGAAGTCAGATACTGAGTTACCATAAAGTGGTGCAAATCAACTATTCCACCATCAACCAAGTCATCTGCAATAGATATAAAGATAAATAAAATGCCTCCCCCCGCCCCCCCCCAGCCTGAAAGGAAGCAATTTCGGGGAATACAGGGAAGTTGAAAGATCCTGTAAACTTTAATGAAGACTGTTAAACTTCTTTTCACACCTGTGAAATAAGTTTAACAAATGGCTCCATTCATTTATCTGATGAATGACTACTCATATGCAAGCTCTTTATTATATCTAGCAAGAAAGAAAATAGCTTTTACATGTTTCTGCAGTTGTTTTTCCTTCCCTTTCATTCTGATGTTTAGTGTTTATATTTTCAGTGGGAAAATATGACAGCTATTGTACACCAAAAAAAGTGATAATTAGACTTATATGACTGTCTCTGTTTTCATGGCTTTTCTAAACTCTTTTTCACACAATTACCTAATCCACCACTGCACGACCTCTTTAAAAATGAAACTTACTTTCTCATGGACCAGAAATCAGAAACCTGGATGCAGATAAGCATTCTTAATCTAAAGTATAAAACTAAAACTTCCAAACACTTACATTGACTTAAGCTTAATAATATATTAAAGATTATATAAGCAAAGAAGAAAATGTTCCAAAACAGCTGGAAAACTAGGACAACAGCTATTTATGGAATATCTAACAACCAGCAAAGTGAAAACTCACCAGTTATTCCTTTCCAACTGTCCCATTCAGAAATAGCTGAGTACTTGAGTCAGCTGAACAAGTGACTGAAGACAAAGTTTTACATCAGCTGAGGATGTCATAAGAAGCAGTCCAATAAAACACTTTAAGGGCTGGATTAACCAGGGTGCACGTGCAAAATTCAAAGCCTCAAATCTCTGTCTAGATCTAAGTACAACTGAATTTCACACGTATCTACAACTTTTAAAGAAAAGGCTCCCCAGAGGAATATATTTATCTCAATGAAATTTCATTTAAAGAACAATTGCTGTTGATGGCACATATACTCAGGAACACAGAGAAAGGCAAGAGAGCAACAAGCCAACACATTCACAAGCTGAGGTGCACCAAGGCAGGCCTCAGGGGTGCCCATCCCAGCTGCTATGCTCCGAGCTCACCAGCCCGTGTCCTTCACTTCTCTTAGAGCTTCAGGGCTTATCTGATTCTTCAAATAAGACGCCTCCGCCCTGTGGTTTTCTGAAGGTAGGACTAACCTCTGACAGGTTTTCCTTCTCATCCTGAGTCGGAACAAGGAGTTTAGTCTAGGTCCTACTTCTTAATGAAGTGCCATAGCAACTAGCCTCTGAACGCTGAGGTGAATTGCTGGAATAGAACTTAACCGCAGTCTGGCAGACAATGATGAGTGCTCATAGCAACCACTCTTCGAGACTCATTGACCATGTGCTTAAGATATGGTAATATAATGCTGTTTGCAAGAAACTAATTCAACTTCTACTTTGAGCTCTGCCTGGAAAAGTATGCAAACACAAGCCAATTTTTTATTTTTAGAGTCTTTTCCTTTTTGCATTGTTTCTTTCACAGTGGTAAGTGCAGGTTACATAAAGACAGTTTCATATAAAACCATTAAACTATCATATAGCTAGGCTTGCATATGCCACTCTAATGTTACTTCACTTTTAAAAGCTGTCTAATGACGTCCTAACTTACACTAAATCTGCTGTTACTAGCCAAACTTCCCTTTCTTTCCATCTCTCGCTCTTCTACTTACTTTTTTTTTTCCTCCTCAAAACTCAATTCTGTTCTTACATTCACTAACAGAAAAGAAATTCTGCCTGCTAGATTCTATTTTAAAAGCTACTTTTTTAAACATTACAGAATCAAAACAAAACATGGAAGTACTCCTTCAAGCACTGCAATGAATTCAGTGCATTTGCATGCTCTGGTAAGAGTTCCAACGAGGCAGCTGCAGTGTTAATTTTTCTCACTTGTACACTTCAATAAATCCATACAATCACAGTTCACAGTCTCAGGAGCAGGGCTTTTGCCTAAAGTGTTTGGACAATCTTCTGAAAAGATTCAACATCCTGTAGCTAAGTAATAAGACAACATTTCCAACTTCCTTGATAATTATTCTATCTATTGAGCTACAGACCTATCTAACTGGAGAACTTGTTAACAGGTGGATGCTACTAGACATTCCTTCGTAAGCCATCAACAGGTAGAACCCATAACTGAATTTTAAGAAGCCTAATGGACAGGGCTTTGCCAGAGAACATCTACCGAACTGGGCTCACCAAGAAGCTGGATGGAATAATTAACGGATTCTAGAACTTGGATTAAATTTTGCAAGATGGATACTGAACTGCTGAAAGCCTGATGCGTAGGGCATGCAAAGAAAGAGAATTCTACATATCAAGAGAGATTTAAATGCTAGACAGCAGCTGATATGGATATTTCTACACACATTTCTGTGATCCTTCAGTGAATCTGGTCCACAGACACCAAAATTCTGTTCCTGCCTCACGTTAGTTAACTTACACTTTTTGCACCTGGGTCATGGCATTCAGAGAGGCAAAAAAGCACATAGGTACCTTTTCAAATTCAAAACTTAAAAAGATTTGCCAAGCAATCCTAGTAGTACGTGGTGTAGTAGTACTTTTCAAGTCCTCTGTATTTCCTGTGAAGTACCTTAATATTGTTCGAATCATGTAAGTCAATTGGACATCTTACCGTAAATTAAAGCATGGTTACAAAATGAGATACCACTTAATATTTCTTTAATGGTTGCTCCTGAATGGACTTTTCTGCATCATGACCAGGTTGAAATCGGTATTTAAATTAATTATGACAGCCATATAAATTAGACATAAGAGACTTCTAAAGCTAATTAGAGTCCGAGAGTTTTAATTTTATGTCTGTCTTGGTGTAATATCTGCTTTATGAATTAAATTAATAAAATTAAGACTGCATCATTATAAATTTCCACTTTCATGGTTCTGTAAGTTTTACAATTACATGCCATATTTGAATGATAATTGAATGAAATGAAATCATTATGTTCACGTCTGTTTTCCTATAGACTTCAAAATAATATTCCCTACTTTCTTCCATTCATAAATGCCATAGTTGCTATACTGATCCCAATCCAAAGAGCATCGTACATTGAGGAAGTCGTAACCCACGTATCTGAGCAAGAGCGGGCCTATACTACACGTATAGCACGCTCCTAAGGCCTGTGCTGCACTGTGCATATACCCTGGCTGGAGCACCAGCTTGGTGGCCCCACTGTAACAAAGGAGCCTCTATACGCAGCTCCCACTTGATACCACGACTTGCGTATTTTACCTTCATGTAAAAGTGCAGCAACAAGTTCTAATGTGATCATAATTTTTATTTTAAATAATAAATAACAAATAGAGTTCTTCTATTTCAACAAAATCATATAAAAAAACCTGAAGACCAAATTTGCACAGAATACTGTGCCCTGATCAAAGACTCACTCAATGCTGCACAAATCAGAGTTCCCAGTATCTGAAAGGATGAAAGATAACCTGTACTATCCTTGCTTTCTTTATAGTTTTAGCTTCAAAAAATGGCATTTTAAATAATACGTTCCAGTTCAAGTGCCTCTCTTACTGGATCATAATGAACCAGCACCTTCTGGAAGGAAACAGCTACCAAGTTATATTTAGCAGATCAATATGCCCAACAGTGATTTTGAATCAGGATTTACATTAAAAGACATCTTGGAACAACGGGAAATATGTAAGAATTATCATTAAGCAAAAAGCATTTTAGGGTTTGTCCCAGTTTTAGCTGGGACAGAGTTTTTTTTAACAGCCAGAAGAGCTCCCTGTTTTGGTTTCACTCAGAGGCTCACTCTGAGAAGAATGTTGATAGCAAGCTGATGTTTGTGGTTGGAAGTGAAACTCCAAGGACTTTTCAGTGTGCGGAGTACAGAAACACGGCAGGATAAGGGGGGGAGCATAGCTGGGACAAGGGGGACACGATTCCCCTTGTCATTTGTGTGGAACTTAAGACTGAGGGCCAAACTGGCCAATTAGTATTCCATATCATGCAGCGTCATGCCCAGTATAAAGCGAGGGTCAGCCGGGAAGAGGGGCTTTTGCGCTTTTGCTCTTTTGCACTTTTGCTCTTTTGCGCTTGCTGCGCTGTTGCTCTGCTGTTTTTTTTTTTCTTTCTCTCTCTCTCTTTCTCTCCCTCTCTGCCCCTCTCTATTTCGGGGCCTCGCGTTCGTCCGGGATTTGCAGTTTTCGGGACGAGACGGGCTTCGCATACGAGGGGTGGTGAGCACCTACATTGTATTAAATCATCTGTATTAAATCACTCTTATCTCAACCCACGGGTTTCACGTTTATCCTTTAATTCTCTCCCTCATTCCTGGGGGTGGGGGAGGGGGAGTGACCGGCTGTGTGTGGGGCGGTTCAACATAACCCACGACAGGGTTAATTCCAGAGCATGCAGCATTAAGGACAGTGGATATAAATCAATGAATCTTCACTAATAAAGTTCCCCTTTACCTGTTAGTTGATTATGAGTTCTGTATGTAAACTACACATGCTACAATTAACAAAGTACACATTATGTTCAATTTGATATACTTGCACGATCAGGCATCAAAAAACTGACATATTAAGCATAACATTTTCTGGTATGACATGTAAATTGAGATTGTCTTCTACCACCAACTACACTGTTCAATACATATGTATCACAGCACAGTGTTTTGAGATAAAACGTTAGAATACTGTGTGGAAAATATACTTGAAGTAAAGAAAATACTTATTTTACTTTTAAATGGGGACATAACATCCTGTGACAGAGGATCACAATCTTGGCTTGAAGATTTGCTTTTGACATTTGTGTTTTCACAGGCAATTAAAATTTAATTTGGCCTATGATGAAAAGCAAATCCTTTCATCCCATAGTTGCAGTCACAAGAGGAACATATTGCATTAGAAAGCAGCACTGTAGCTTAAGGTTTCATATTTGACATTTGTGACATTGTGAAAAAAAATTTAATTAATAGATAGGAAAGTTTACTCACGCACACCTCATCCTTAAACTTTCCTATGTATTAACTAAACATGATGTCACTAGTATCTCAATATACAAACTATTAATTCAGATTTTAAGCAGAACGTTTAAGGTGAAGGCTATCTGTCCATCTGAAATTCTTTGGCATCTTATCATACCAACTAAGAGAAAAAAATGATGCTGGAGGCACTGGGTGAATGATGAACACAGAAGACAATTTTAATTCATGTAATAAAAAGTGTTCTCTATATCCCAACCAAGTATTAATTAGCTACTAGTCAGAAGTGAATCTACTGACATTTTATCACAATCTGCAGACCACCTTGCCAATTCATACTGCACAACTTTTGAATAATCAAATTTTAAACGACAAAAATTTTTCTAAGTTGCTAAAAAACCTATCTCTGCATCAGTATTGTCTTATTGACAAATAAACCAAAAATAGAAAGTGCACATATAAGGGTAGTCAGTTACACAGCGTCTAGAATTTGACAACAAGGGAAAGTATTTACATACGGTCAGCTGTCCAACTTTGTTTCAACAATCTAGGACACCAAAATGATGCATAAAATTGTATGCAAGCATCAGAGGGAACTATGTAGTGATGTGAAGAGGCTCATATTCAGAAAGATACTGAACAATAACACCTGCTGACTGATGATCTCAGTAGTTATTGTTCTTTATCCTTGGTCAACACTCTTCCATATTGGGCATGTTTCATTAATCTCCTTTTTCTTCAAGTAAGAACTTACAAACCCACAACAATAACATGAGGGAGTTGAGTCCTTTTTGATATGAGCTGAAATTGTATCAGAAATAGTCTAGAAATCAGCATTTCTGCTGATTCACGAGAGGAACAGTTGATTTAATCTCAATGAAACTATCCATATTTATGGTAGTGGCACACTCTTATACACACAAACCACAAATCGGACACATGCAAACATGGATGACATGACAAACTTATTGAGGTTAGATGGAATAAACAGCACACCTCAAGTGGTCCAGGGAACGATATATGTAAACAGGACTAAAAATCTACCATTGTATATTGGAAATAATATTAGTATTTAGTTCATGCCATAAGCCTTCCCTAGTTTCAGTAAGTGGCATTTCCTTCTTTCTTGTCTTCATGTTTTCAACCACCACTTACAAAAGAAATCTAGAGGTTTCAGTCACATACTCAAAGAACAATCAACCATCCTCATTTCCAAATCTCAGCAAAAACTTATCATGACTAAGTATTCTCAGTGCGCTCTCAAAACCAGTCGCAATAAGTAAGTTTCTCGTACTGTTTTGGGAGAGGGCAGAATCCTCCAATAATTAAGAGTCCATCTGCTGCACCTTCACTACAATTCCAAGTCTGATTCCCTCCTTCAGGATACAAACATGTCTGGCACAAAGGTGGTAATAAATTTCAGTTGCCCCATTAGCGAGATTTCTATGAAAACTGTAGCAAAAGTATTGCCCGGAGTAAGTACTAGAGTACAGAACCAAGTATGCTGAGCCTTCCAAAGACATCTTTTTAATGGCTCTGCAATTTGTTTGATTTTCCTTATGAGGAGATCAAAATTAGGTCTGGTTTTCTGGGGTCTTTCAAATATCAACTCAGCATATGAGTGGTCTTTTAACTACTTTGTATAGCCATTTCTTGAAGAGTACACCTTGTTTTCGGTGGAGCTGCAAATCAGGTATGCAGTTCAGAGGATTTGTGCTGTTTATGTCCAGTGCACTCAAGGTTAATTAGAAACGTTAGTAAGTTTAATAGCTAGGAACTCATTTGGTACTGATGAGGATGTCACCTCTAATTCCATATACACCTCGTTGTAATTTAGCGTTAATTAATGCCTATTTATACAATGGCATTGCTATAAATCTCAACAAGAGTGATGTATTCTGGGATAAAAAAACATATTTACAACAACAGATCCAAAACCAATCATTGAGTCATTTTAAAATAGAACAGTTTAAGATATTTCGCTTGCTATATACCAAATAAAAATTATATAAATTAATAATTGGCAAAGAATTCGTTGAGCTCTGAGAAGTTATATAAAACATTAAGAACACAGATTATTGTTCTTTTACATGGATGACAGGCAAGAGTCATATCTGTTCTTATCACTCTGCTGCAATAGGCAAAGCAGCTGAATTTTCAATAATAATCATAGAGTAACAGCCATATTCATGTAAAATAAAAGTCTTTTTCCTCATGTAAAATGCTATTAGCCATATTTGAAGGCATTATGTTCAGATATCATTTTTCCATTTCACTAAATGACAGCCATTAAATGCAATGGCAACTGCATGACAGGGATATTTTTATTACTTCAAAAGGAAGAAAAGGATTAAAATGAGTTTATTCAAAAGTGTGATTTGTCAATTTTTTCTTATCAAGCACTGTGTGGGACAGCTTTAAACCTAAACACTGTGATCTGACCTCCTATTTGAATAAGCTAATGTGATCCAGTGTTCTTAGGAAAGTAGTGAAACCTATCTTTTATATGCAGAAGTCCCAAGAGGAATTTATGCTTTTATACGGTCAGCTGCAAGGTGCCATTTCCTTTTCATCATCCCTGCTTTTATCATATTGTAGTTCTTGACAGCTTAGAGGTTTTTTAGAACCTGGTGTATGAGCAACTATATAGAGACATTTTTTGTATCAAGGATTTCTTCCCAGCCTCCTAGGTTTTACAGTCAAATAAATTTCTGCTGCCAGAAATCCCTCTCTTATATTCAGGAGTGACTAATCACCATATTTGATAGAGCAAGCATCTTACCTAAACATCAAATAGAACTATAAATGACTACTTTAGAGCATTAAAGGAGGATTTTACACAGATCAGGTTCTTGCATTATATATCCTAGGGACTGTAGTAAAAATTATTTTATGTATGTACATACGTAGAGAGAGGTAACATCTAGCTGGACAAAATACTTCTCATTAGGGATTTACTTGGAAAGATTATCCTCCTTCCAGCAGCTGTTTTTCACAGGAGATCCTATACAGTGCATAGCTTTTTTTTTTAGTGTTCTCTGCACATATTCTCCCAATTGTTCACACTAGTTTCTTTTTAAAAGCATTTATATTACAAGCTGTGGTAATTTAAAGCCCATTAAAGAGAAAAATTCAATCAAAAAGTAACATTTATTTATTATCTTTTGTACACTGCTATTGTAAAACTCTTGCATCTTTCGGCTAACTTATCGTATAGATATCCTTTCAGGGTGAAAAAATCTAATGACTTAAAGACAGGAACTAAAAATTATGCAGGCCAATGTTTTCTGCTAGCCTGGATCAACAGTAACTTCAACAAAACCAAGCCAATTTCTATTAGCTGAAAATATCATTCAGCTGAAGGCAAGCAGAACCAAATAAGTTACACAGACTAATATCAAAATTCGGCCATAAAAAGCGATCTGAGACAGAAATCTTAAAGTGTAGTCTTCAAAACCAAACTATACTATACTGTAAGTAACCAAACTACTCACAGATTATGTGTAAAACTTTTTTTTTTTTTAACCTAATAGTTTTACATTGCATGACGTAAAGTGATTCATTTTTCACCCTGTAGGCTAAGTAGGTATTTTGGTATAGAACCGTGCTGGTAAAAACGGTTATTCCAGTGACCTCAAATACTGAAAAGACTGGTGTGGAATAACTGCAGAAATATACATGGGCCATATCTGTGCCCATTTCTTCTGATGTAAATTCACTATTACATATTCCATAGTTATTACGGCAAAGACAGACTTTCCTTGAACATCTTTGTTACTCAGGATCACAGATGAATATTTTATGCTCACGTTTTACCTAAAAATATAACATACTTCTCACTCTGGAACAGATGCTTGGTAGCTGAACACAGTTCTGCTGAATCCAGTTCAGCTATTCTGATTTGAACCAGAGAAGAAATATACAATTCTTAAGTTATCCTATTAAAAAATAAAAAAGCATACAGAAGTGAACACAAGTCTTAAGATACATCGTTATTACACATCATAACTGTTTTATTTCTGTTCAGAGTTTGCCTTGGTCCCGTGCGGAAAGTGACTTTTCAAATGATAAATCACCTGAACTATACCATTCAGAGGGAAGCACTTCCAGTCATTCTGGCTAGTACGCTACAATCAAATTTAAGTGACTCTCTCTGGGTTTACTATGAAAATCAGACATGAAGGGGTCATATAGTAAAGACTACCTTTGTCTAGGGACTGTCAAGAGACAAGCTTTCAAGTATGCTTTGCTTTACAATTTGTTTCAATTCTTGACAAACTGGAAACTCTTGTTTATAAGAAAAAAGCTGTTAACTTGATGAAACATTCTCAGCTAGTTTATACTAGTTGCTTTCTTCTGTATTTCATAATTTGGATTTGAACACGTAAGCTCTGTAAGCCTCATGTCCACATCCCGGCAGCCAATCTCAGGTTTAAGGCACACAGCGAGATACACACAACATAATCTCAGTGATCGAGATAACGCCATCTGCGTACATTAATTCTTTGATAACCAACTGTAAACCACAGATTAGTGGAGACATCCAACTAGACATCCTTCTAGAACATTAAAAAAACCCCAACCTTAGGATACGCATTTATCTGATGCGATGCAGAAATTAATCACTACAACAGTGAGAGGACATTTCAGAGACTTTTTTTTTTTAAAACAGCCTGTATTTCAAGCACGAAGTAGCTTACTACCAGCTTTTCTCCTAATGCATGCCTTTTCTTTTCCTTTATTTTGTACTTGAGCAAGAAAATTTTCTCCATCACCTAGAGGAAGAGGACTGCCAAATCTTAAAGCTTCTAATTTGTACGATTTGTAGGCTTGCATTCTTCACCATTGAAGAGATGTGCATGTGTGTACCTACATATATATAGGAGCATGACATGGTTGTCACTTGGGATTCCCTTCATAAGTCATGTTGTCAACAAAAAGCCAAGTAATGTTTTATAGATTCCTACACAGCACTTCACATCAATGGGATATTATAGTTTGGTGGTTTTTTTGTGTAACGTAGTATTACCATCATCAATATACTACGCCTTAAAATACATAAAATAAAATTACAGTTTTCTCGTATTAGAAAATTGCAGCACCTTACAGTGAAGTTTTTATCATTGAAAATTACTTCTGTTACTGAACTTTTTTTGTACAATGCAGAAAGTCTGTATTAGAACAGTAACTGATCACTGTATGACAGAATACAGTGTTTTTTCACAGATGGTCTTCAGTGTTAAAAAGCTATGCTGATAGCAGCAATTTTGTTTAGGTAATTAATATGCTAAGTACTTAATGAACTTATTTATGGTATAGGAAAGACACAAAGACAAGTTCTGTAAACACACTTCAGTATTATTGAAGTTGAAAGCAAAAGCTGACAAGTGACTGTTAACAACAGAATGATGTTGACAGTGACCTTTATATCCATAAGATAATTCGTAAAACAAATCACCCTTTTTTCACAAAAGTAGCCTAATTATTATAATAGATCCATTTATTTCACGAGGATACCTTCTTTACAAGTAAATGTGTATTTTATTCAGAATTCCTTTATCAAAGATTCATTCATCAGTATAAAGATACTCTATTTAAAGCAAAATATTCTGACTGAACTACACTTACATCAGTTGTTTCAGGTTTGTCCTTACCTAAAAGATTTAAAACTTAAAAATTTTAATTTTAATCAAAGAAAACAGCATCAAAACAGCCAGACCTGTGAGGTTTGATAGCTTTACAGTTTAAGTGAGTAAGACAAACTATTTACTCATTGACTAAATAATTTCTAATCATAATTTGTGTATGTGTTTGGACTTTGCAATTTAGAATGACAGCAGTACAGCCTGTCCAGAACCAATTGCTATTAACATGCCAGATGTTGTAAAAATCTGGACATATTCATTGCAAGGGAAAATGAAGCAAATATCGTAAGAATGCAGAAATGCATGACTTTAAATCTATGTTTCTGGCATATACGTCAAAGAAATACAGTAAAAACAGAGCATTTATTAATATTGCAACATGTTATTTCTTTTTACAATTTTCGTTAATGTCTCGACTAACAGACCTAGGCTTGGCTATAAATTTGAAGGCTTGTTCAAAGGGCCCTAGCCCATGGGAAAAAACCACAACACAAAAACAACTCAGTGCATGTGTGCACATTTGCACACGTGTGGGTGGCAGAAGTAAGGTTCCTATTTCCTATTTTTACTTCTTATTATAGCTAGGACTACTTCTATTAATGAAAGAAAATTAACACTCTACAGTCCTTAAGATATCCCATAGCATCAAGCATATTCGGCTCGGAAATAAAATCTGAATAAATTAAATTGTGATCTGAATTCAAGCACTGTGACCTCTAGTAATAACTACAGACACATGGGAGCTGAGTGTTGAACTACATTCTGTTTCCCTTATAAGATTTGTAACATAAAAAACCCAAGAACAGCACTGGAATATAACAAATACATTGCAACTATTTCATGTTTCTAATGCAGAAGCAAGTTTTATAATGAGTACTGACATAAATTTCAGTAAATAGGTTAAATGCAAAGAACTTGCTATCTTGGCACGTCAGTGTAAATTCTGAGATATCAAACACATGCTAACTGGCTAGTAAGCTATATGCCATTACCTTCTGTTGATTAATGATAAGAAATGGCCAATTGTACAGGTATAAGCCATACATCATTAAACAGCTGGTGGAAATTCTGCTTTAGGTTAAATAATAATTAACTCCCGAGCCAATAGAATCACTTTTGCTTCCCTTGTCTTTGGTTATCACATGATTAATTACCACCAACCTTATAAGTATTTATGCTCAAACATTCCTCTACTAGTGTTACAGGCATAAAGCTAAGGGTTGGGGCCTGCAATAATGAAATTACTATCTATATATTATTAGCTCAAGTCAGACAATACAACCACCACAGACACCTGCATGCCATGGTTTATTTTAAAGAAAGGTTTCTTTTACTGCAGTTACTACATGCTTCCAAACCACAGCCTGGTGCAGCTGTTACAGTTCAATGATTCTATACATTCAAAATATTTAACAGCCATTATCATAGAATCTTTGCATTAGTTGCCTTTCCAGGTCCAAACTCGTACAATTGGCAAGAAAAACACTCATTTAGCACACTTGGTTGCTTCTTAACCAGATGCTTGAAACACAACACATTTCTTTATAATGTTCAGGGAGGAGTTTCCCCCTTCAGATATTCTGCTGCTGATACAGAATATCTCAACCTTCAACAGCCTCATTCAAGCCCATAGTCGATTCAGAATATAATAATACTGTGTTTTTCCCATAGAGAATCAACTGCTGGTGAAAACAAAACAAAGAACTCTTCAAAGCTAAATAGTGAGCTCATCATTAATGCAGGGACAGAATTCACAGTGTAGACATCTTTTTAAAGGTATTCCTCCAGGAAGCTTAAAACACATGAAGTATTTTGAAAGCAAATCTGTCGAATATCTAGATTTCACCAGAAACTAAATAAGGGGTCTGAAAAACCTACACTGAGACAACAAATGCGAACAACAGATCATATTTGTAATTGACATTGACCTGCATCAAAATCTGATCACTGAAAGCGTACCAACAAAATCCAGATTTGAATGTAAATACATCTAAACCCACATTATATGCAAAATAAAGTTTAACAATAGGTGCCCTTCAAAAGCTTTTAGTCTCCCTAACTTACCTTCTGATACAAACCACATTTTTTCCTAAGAATCTATAATCTACTCGATTTCTGTAATGAAATCTAGACGTTTGGCTAAAGGAGTAGTAACGGTTTCACTGAGATGTCCACACAACCACCTTTTCAGCCCTGATAGGCTCCTTTCTTTGTAGTGCCACTTGTTCACAACAGAAAACTGACCAACTTCTGCTTCAGCAGGGGCATCCCAAAGGCAATCAATCTCAGGCAGTTACCTCTAAAAGATCATAAACACTGAATCTAAATGGTTATTTTATCTAGGTCTATTATTATGAATACTCTTCATAATGTTACTAGATTACAATAGGTAATGTGATAATTAGCTTACATAAGACACCTATCACAGACTGTTTTACTGATAACAATGGATGATTCCTATCATAATTGTTTCTATTCATAAATGCATTTCGAATAAGTCATTTAGCTCTAAGAAAAATATATCTAAGAGTGAACCACACTGTGCACAAGTTTGCTGAAGAAACCCTGTTTTGAAACCGGTAGAGATTCTACTGTTGTTACCTGAAAGTTACTATTGCACTGCTTATCAGTATTAGCGAACCCTCTCAAACCATCAGTGAATTATGTGGTTCTAATAAAAGGAAGGGGATAAAAGCTGACATGTCCATTGTCTGGAGCCAAGAAACAAGCTATTACATTAATAACTAAGTTACAGATAAAACATTACACATGAATCAGCTATTTTTTTTGCTTTCTGATCAAGTCCTCCAGTATTTCCCTCACTGTTAATTTCCGAAACAAGTATAGTCTTTAGCTTTTCATCCTTCATAACTCTGCCTAAAATTCAGAAACCATGAGATCATCACTAATTAAACAGAGAGAATCAGTTTCTTGAATTGTAAAAGCATATATATTGCAACTAGTATTATCTGAAGGACAAAGCACCGTTGATTCAAGTGATTTTTTTAGTGCTGTGTTTCCTATTACCTGTGTTTAATTTCTGAGCAAGGAAGAAATTCTATATATTTTGCAAAACACCTGGTAACTTATACAAGCTCTTGTCTGACAGATGGAAAATGTATATAAACAACACACTGAAGACATTCTTGCTACAGAAACTTGACCAGATCACACAATACTATCAACGTATTGGCAAATGCAAACGGAAAGCGCTAAGTTACCGGCTTGTGAGAACATTTGGGAAGACAGCGTTACAGAAAAAGGAGAACAAGTAGGTAGATATCTTCTGGGAAGATCGATCATATCCTAACTTTCCCTTAAAAATCACAAACATGACAGCTATCCTGCTGGTTCTCAAATGCAGCAAAGTGAGGGGAAAAGCATGGGGAAAGCCATACTTGAGGACAAGGGAGAATGAAGACTAAGAATCTGGAAAGTCTACCTTATCTCAAGAGAAAATACTCACAAGCACATGTCATGAGAAGGACTTACTCTGCTAGAGATTCACAAGACGGTGCTAAGGAAAATAAAATATTTCTTCTGTAAAGGGGCAGGACGTACAGTATAACAGATCTCAGATCTAAAGATGTTATAAAAGATTGTTATGTTCAATTATGTTTCAGTGTGGAAAACATAAGTTTAAAATTATTATTTTTAATATTTTATCCTAAAAGTGACTTCACTCAGGCATCAGTTCATCAATTCAGTGATTGATTACAGGAATCAATCTCATCACAAGATGTATACACAAAAACATTGTGGAGAAATTAGTTAGGTATTTTAAAACTTATTACTAATTTTACTTCTCAGCTGAAGCATAACACTAATAAGACCGCAGTCAAAGGCTAAGAACATATGTTATTTGATGTCTTAGATGAAGCATGCTATGCAATAGATGTTCTGAAGTCTCATTTCTAAGAGGATCATCAGTGTGAAAGCTCTTAATACACTGCTTTACTCTGTCAAGATTTCTAATACCTCCAGCTAGACTGCCTGATACGCCTCAAGGTAGATCTTCCTTGTTCTCACACAATCAAACACATACAGCATCATAATGAGCGCATGAAAGACTGACATCCATAAGGTGGCCCCTGTGAAACATTTCTCTAAAGTCTGATTATTCCAGGACCTGAGCATAACAGCCACAGTTAATGATGTCAGCTGCCACAGCACAGTGCCTCAGGCATTCCTCTCCAAGGTCATTCAGCAGCATTGTGTTTTTCACAACTATGTTTATTATTACCTTTAAGCACAAATGCAATTATCTGTCCAGTCTTCTGAGGTTGCATAATAGAAGCCACTAAACATGAAATCACAAAATGCAGCAATCCGTACACCTACAAACATAAAACACTTCTGTCGCTCTCTCTAAAAGTTATATTTTCACTTTTAACACTTTTATTCTTTGGTTTTATAGCACTTATGGCAAAGATTAGTCAAAACTGCACCTCTCTGAAACGAGTCATACCTAACCCTAAGAATAAGGCTTCAAACTGTGGGAGTTGAAAGCCTGTCAGTGATCCAAGGCTAATGTACATAAAGGCTTACTACTGCAACAATTTATTTTTGAAAAAGGAGGAGGTATACAGAAGTAGCGTCGCAGTAAGCAGACAATTAGGAAAGGACAGTTAAAGTAATGGATAACTAAAATAGCTCCCATAAGGAATGAGCAGTGGAACTTTACCAGGACAGCACACAAGTACAGTTTAGACAATTGTTTTGTCATGTTAAGAGTGAATGGAGGTTTCCCCACTCCCAAGCATTCAAGGAAAGAACTAATAATCCACAAAATGTCCTATGTGTTCTTAGAACTAGATATAAACTCAACTATGGGGCAAGGAAGACACAGACTTTCTTTTGTTTTGCTTTATTGTTGTTATTGGGTTATGTTCCTGTGATATTTTAATTTAAGGTCTTCAAAGACTTATTGTGAATAACAAGCTTACTGGCCACTTATCTGTCTAGCAAGACCTATTTTTAAAGAATTTATGCTGGCTGTCTAATAGAAGCAGTTTCAACATACTCAGAGAATTCAAAAATCTACAAGCTAAGGTCTATTTCTTTTCCAAAGAACCGCAGTTCATTTCTCTTAAGTCCCACTTCTGCATATCAAAGCGTTCCAGAGCAAAACACACCATAGACAAATAATAGCTGCAGTCAATTGCTCGAGTTTCAATCAGCACTAAGCAAACATTTGACAACACACATACTTGCCAGCCCTGGAGCTTTCAGTAAATAAAAGTGAAATATGTCACAACTAAACCAGCAGAAATTTCAAAATCCTTCTCAGCCATGGGGAAAAAAAAAAAAAAAAATATAAAACACAGATAAAGTCCCACAAAAGAACTTAAACCTATTTTGTTCAAGCCATAGGAAGTCATCAAGATGAAGAGACAAGAATGTAATACTCTGGATGCAAATCTCATTAATTGGCTCACGTATGTCCGAGCAGCATGGAAAACAAACAGCACTGGAACCACTGTCTCAGCTCCCATGCATGATCTTATGCCCAACGAAAGAGTGAGGAAGTCTGCAGTCACGATGCTACTGTGCACGTTCGAGAAACAAATTGTGACAAACATTACTACCATCTAAGGAAACTGAAAACCAGTGAAGTCAGAGGTCATGTTTTCTCTCCCACTGGTAGCACAGCAAGGTCATTACAGAAGGCAACATCGAAGCATTTGCCTTGCTACTACTTTGACACTTTTTTCCCAGATACCATTCCTTACAAGAAGGGTTCCATTAATTTTTAGGCACTCACAGTGCTCACTTCATGCTCCCCTAATCTCCTTCTTTCCTTACGACACTTTTTGAAAAAGATTGCCTTTTTCACTTTTGAGAGTTGCGGAAGCCTGTAATCTGCTGTGCTGCCTAGTTAAGTATCAGATTCCAGGGACTAACAGTGTGTGGGTTCAGACCCACTGTGATAGGGGATGTAATCCTCAGGAAAGGATAACCAAAAGGATTCCAAATACTTGATTTAGAAGATGGTGAGATGAGTTTAACTCTTTTCTTTTTTTTTATATGACTCCTACCCCTTTTCCTCTTAGGGGGCTAAGCTCTTTGCTATTTAAGATTTATTTTTCATACTTTACGTAATGTGAACCCAAGCTTCTGAGAAAACTGCACAGTTGAGACTACTATGAGAAGGTACATATGCCATGCAAAATAAAAATGCTACACCAAGGTGAGATTGTTAAAACTAGGGGAAGATAGCAGCTTAAGGATTCAAAGGGGAAATGCCAACATTAAAAGCTAGAAAACATTAAGGGGAATGTGCGAGGTGTGAAGAAAAAAATATCCATTATGTTTATTAACCATTATTTAAACTTTTATGTTGCATATTTCCCACTTTGAAAGTGTCTCCAACCATGACAGAAGGTGCTGGAAAGAAAGGAAGCCTCTGCTTGTAACCACTGTTCCTTCTTACTACTCAGTCCGAAAACTAAAGGTAGAAATCTGATTGCAAGTAAGTGACACTAAGGTACTACACATGCACAGAAATTCACATTGATTTGAGTCCCTTCACCAAAGTGAGAGTGTTGGAAGGAATGGTATAGTCAAATGCTACCAATAGCATGTATTTTATTGCATTAGTGTTTAGTATTTACACAATAATGTATTAACAGCCAGGCAAAGGATTTCTTTGTTAGTTAACACACCAATTCAAATCCAAAGGAAACAATTTTGTAATACTACTTCTGATAGAGATCCATTAAAAGCCTAAAAGTAGAATTAACTCCCCTACAAATCCTCAAACTGCACATGGTTTATAAACCACAGTCCCTGAAAGGAAGTGAAACATGGGTGAAGTCATAATTAGTGAACATTTTTGTAGATACTAAAATATTTTACATCTTAGTACATACAAAATATGATCTATTCTGAGCACACACTAACTTATGATATCCTATATTCAAGCATAAATAAGCTTATGTTCACCAGAGACAGCTCTTACCTTGAGTTACTAAAGGGCCATCTCTGCCAGAACTTCACACCTTCTCTAAAATGTGAGATTCTCTCTCTCCCACGCAAAGCACCATGCCCAACATCGCCTCACACTGTAAATGCGAGACATGAACCAGGAGAGGAGGCAAACGGTACCCACAGAGAACACAGACAACCATCACCAGGTAAAAACAGAGCTACCACCACTGCCCATGTTGTAGGCTGACTAAAGCTATGTGACTGAATTAAAATGGAGTCAAGGTAGTGAAGCTCAAGACTGAGGAAATAAAAGTAATCTAATCTCTACCTAAAATGAAACAACAAATTCTTAACAGATATTTTTAAAATAGGCTACTTTAACCTCTGAGTGCCTACATCTGCAGACTGCAATGTCACTGTCTTTTAGGCACTGTCGAAATACATTTCTTGTATCACAAATATTCCAGTAAAAGATATAAATATGTAGTAAAAAAAATACAAAAGTAATGTTAAACAAGACTTTGTACAAACTATGGAGAAAAGGATCAAGAGGACTTGCTTCTAGGGATATCATAGAGACAGCAAGTTTTTCTGTACAGATGAGGTAGTTTAATTTGAATATTCCTACCTGAGGATTTCTGAGAACAGATGGCAAGAGATAACACTATTTTGTCTATTAATCCAGCAAAATAATTGAAGCCTGATATGCAAAGAGATTATAAGAATGTGTAAATTCATCAGGTGATAGTTACAGACTAACATTTTGGAAAGCCTAATAAACCTAATCAATTAGTGCAGGTATAGAGGAATAAGCAAATAATGAGGGACAACAGAGAAATTAAACTGTGTCCTCACTCCCTCCAGCACTGAGAGGAAACTGTCATTGTTAATATGAAAGAGGCACTCATTCAAAAAGTGAACTAATAAAGCAAAATAAACTGAGGTAAAGAAATGCTGTTTAAGTTTCTAAGTATTGAACAGGAAATGCTACAATTCTTAGTTACTAAAACATATAACGCTCTTCCCTCTGAGGCGGTATATTGCATTGCTTACAAAGTTTGTTTGCTAGGAAAAAGTTATATCTTGTATTAAACACAAACAAAAAACTCCTACTAAAGGAGACACGATTATTATAGAGGTATATATCAACACCTATGTATTTTTAAATTATGTATCCAGTTGTGCATAGTTGTAGGAACACATACAAAAACACACAGATTGCTTTCCTCCACAATCCAGAATTACCACTCCGCTGAAAAACACCATCCCTGGGTTGGGTTTACTTGCAAATTGTAAATTAAGAAATTAAGGCTAGAAAGGCCAAAAGAAACTTACCTTTAATGAATTACTAACACCTAGGACTAAATGAACCAGGTTACTCCAATGAATTAAAGTAACTGTGCTTATGTAAAAGTAGCTAATGTATAACCCTAGCAACATTATTCTCTTGCTCCATACCATATATTAATGGTATATATAAATGAAAGCAAGAATAAGAGAATGCAGAATGTATATTACTGTCTACTTAAAAACACACACCTCACTCCTGTTAATGGAACATAAAAAGCAATTAACCTTTAATGTATTAACGAAGTATTGCATTTGAAACATCTAAACTAAGCAATACAGATGTTTTCAACATCAGTGAAGTCAGGGTATGTTTTTCAATACTATTGTTGAAAAATAATCAGCCTGTAAGGCTGATTTTAAGCAATGACTAAGATAACATTAAAATTTAGGAAAGGTGCAATAAAAAGAAAAAGATACAGTCAACAGGTGTAGCTTAAAAGTGTTCACGTAGTTTAGTACTGGGAATAAAAGGGTGCATTTAAAGATCTAGTTAAAGGAGATTATATTTTTCTTATAAGAAAATAAATCTTGTATCAATTATCCATCTGCCTTTCATTGTGTGAGAACCAACCATAGAATCATAGAATCGTTAGGGCTGGAAGGGACCTTCAAAGGCCATCT
Source organism: Tauraco erythrolophus (assembly GCF_009769465.1). Taxonomy (NCBI): domain Eukaryota; kingdom Metazoa; phylum Chordata; class Aves; order Musophagiformes; family Musophagidae; genus Tauraco; species Tauraco erythrolophus. The sequence goes on along the minus strand of NC_141479.1, from coordinate 14,458,615 downwards.
AGTCCAACCCCCCTGCAAGGAACAGGGATATCTCCAACTAGATCAGGTTGCTCAGGGCCTCATCCAACCGGGCCTTGAACATCTCCAGGGATGGAGCATCCACCACCTCTCTGGGCAATGAGAGAGGAAATCACCAGCCTACAAACATTTTATTGCAAATATATTTATATGAATTAATAAAGGATTACATGTTTAACTTGACTTTTTTGTTGTGCAGTCTATTTTTCCCTTAATTTTATTTATAATGAACCTCAATCCTCAGTGAGTGTGAAAAAAAATAACAGATTATTTACTGCCCTACACTCCTATTAGTGAACATTTGCTGGGATTGGTTTTTAATCACTAACCAACTGTTGGGTTAAGTTAAAGTAAAAAAGTTATCACAAAGGTGGGGGGGAGGGGAGGGACAATGTGGGTATGTGTGATAGCTGTCCTAACCAAATAATTCACAACATCACTATAAAGAAAACAGGTCATAAAAAAGTCTAGGTGACAGATGAATGGTTTTCTGGGATTCCTTTAACTGAGGCAATCTTCATCATGATCCATTTTAGGACAACAAATCAAAACGGTTAATATTACTAGAAGTTATACACAGAAATAGCCCTGATCTGCTCTTCTTAGATTTCTTCTATGACGTCTGCTTGGATGAAAACAAGTATTTTGGTTTTTCAGTTTTAAAAATGTTACTCCTACCATTTGGTTTCTCATTTAAATCCATTGTTACAGTGCAATTACTTCGAAATGTCTGGTTAGAGGGACAAATCTCGCAAAGCAACAAGTGTTTAACTCACCGTGCTCACCTGACTAGCTAACAGTTCTTTCAATGCATCGTATTCTAGGATCTCAACCACAAGGATCACCAGAACATGAACTGAACAGAACTTACTATATCCACCCTAGACAGGACAGAGAATAAAACACAATTTTCTTCTATTTCCAACATCACCTTGCATCATGACTGATGCTTTCACCACTTGTCTAGTTCAGTAAGGACAACAGGTAAAGCTCTATTGCATCAGCTGCACTGTGGTGCACCTTTATAGCATGTTGGTACTACGTAGTGTAACAGAAGTTGCAAATTCCTAAGTAGTTTTTGTCTTTCTCAGAATGCCAAAGCACATATCCAAGAGGCTGCAGAGGACATCACTTCTTTCGAGGCTTATATTCAAACCTTACACTGAGTAGCTAAAATAATGTATTAAAAGCGATTCCCTCATTTCATTATGGTTATGGAGTTTTGCACAACCATTCAACACTGGCATTAAAACAGCACTGCCACTGACATCATAACCACTCAGGCACTTGCACTGACATTGTAATGACTCCTCTGGGGCTGTTACCACATCGAAGGAAGTATGAGAGACACTTCATTGACACTGTAACAGCTCCAGTGCCTTGAACGTGATGGTAATGGCTCCTCTGGGGCTGTTACCATGTCAGTAGAAATATATACACAATGCTTCCATTGATGTTATAAAAGCACTTACACCAGTATCGTAAGTAAAACCGCAGAAATTTGGCAATAAAAATGAAATTATCAAGCTAAACAAAAAAGGTTAACGTGCTCAAGGAAAACAGAAATTTTCAGGAGACTTGTACGTTTGTTTCGGCTTCACTGAAACAAGCTCATACATACAAATACTACCAAAACCCAACAAACAAACACCCACCTCCTCCCAGACAAGACATCAGCAGGCACAGAGGAAAACAGTGCCTAAAACCGCTCCTTGTCCTTAAAATAATAATGAAGGAACTGGCCCTTTAGGAATTGTATTTATAATAAACTTTCTCTTTAAGTTACTTCTGAAGCAAGAAATATTTTAATTAATATTTCATCACTTCAAGAAAACCAACAAATAGTTAGGAGTCAAAATAAGTAATTTTCATTCTATAGGTTTGTCATTATTTACTTCACCTGTTTGGAAAGTGCTTGTTTAAAAAAAAGTACATTCTGTAATCCTAATCCTTCAAAAAATAGTGTTCATGAGAAAATTGCAAATATAATCAATTTATTATCCGGGGTCACAAACTACTTATCTATCCTTGTGCAATTTGTTAAACTAACATTAGAAATCCAATTAGTTTTCACCAGCTATATGTAACTAACAACTGAAAATTATAATTACTAGTAGAAACCATTAATGAAAGGGGTGTTGTTTGTTTGTTTTTTTTTAACAACTTCATAATTTTCTCTTTGCACTTACTCCATGGGCTCAATTTTTCTGTTAAAAAAAAAAAAAATCACTTTCAGTAGACTCTCTAAGGACTGCTTCTGTAGATTGTACAAGACTGCCAGGATCACAGGCTTAGTGCTGAGAGTCCATGTTCTATAACCTAGAATACTGCCAGGAAGAGTTTCGGAAAGCTCACAGCAGGCAATAAACACAAGCTAGTGCTGAGCTAGAACAGCAAGGGCAACACTCTAGTAAATAAAAGCAAAAGGAAGGTTACAGCACATGTACACAGCAAATAAAGGAATCGTGCACTACTAAAAAAGAAATGCCCGTTGACAGAGTTTTCTTCTGATTTCTCTTGTCCTGTAGATTATTTTCAGACAGCCACTCTGCTATCTAAAAATTAAACCTGTATATATTAACTTTGAAATTGGTGATTTAGTTCCTGTGATTGTAAAACATTATTAGCCATGTACGATTACAGAATTTGTTGTAAATATCTAGCTTCAGACAATCATTCATATAACCCAAAAGAAGTGATTTTCTGTACATGCTAGAAAGTTTGTGTGTTGAACAGTTATTTCTATTCAGAAACTAACACTGGTCAGATGTAACCTGTTAGGAAGTTTTAATCATCACCTTATGTGGTAATGCATTAATACCTCAGACACTATTCACGTTTTGCTACTATAATTTTAGTTCAACTAAAAGATGCCTACTTTTGAACTCTATTGCTCCTTTCATTTCAGTTTTTGTTTTGCTTAAAATTTACTTGGAGCTCTAAAATTTTCTTTTTTCAATGTTACGCAAGGACACTGGACTGTAAGACTTTGTCTTGTGAACCATAACATTAAATAGTTTGGCCTTAGAGACAAGTCATCCCAGAGACACCTATGGAAGCCCACGCTGAGCTACAGAGAAACACCTGCTACACTGCGACTGAATTGCAAGAGCTTCAAGCATCTTGAAGAGACAATACTTGTCACAAACCAGATTACAACAGCAGTAAGAGAACATAAAAATGGCCTTAGTAACCCAGAATTAAACATCTTTCAAGGGAAAAAAAATCACTAGAAATATGAAAGATATCTGAAATAACTTTAAGCAAAATTTTCATCTATATGTGTCAGTAATGGATGCCTGTGAAAAGAAGGCAAAAAAAGCTACAGCTTTACACATTCATGTTTTGTGCATGTAAACAAGGCTGTGAAACTGTCAAACACATCTGAGCAGCACTGGGAAGGAAAACATTGGCTTTACTTTAAGCAGAAGCTCTGACCAAACATGAAACTATGCATGAGTGTTGTTAAGTACCCAGAGCCATTCTTCAAAGGCAAAATCCTGCTATAATGCTATATTTAGAAATCAGCCTCCCCACATGTACCAAGCTGGAGGAGAGTGGGGTAAGGGACTGCAGAAAGCCCAGAAATAAACCCATCAAAACAGTTAGATTTCTCCCTGCAACAGAAGCTCAGGACAGGAGAAAAAAAAACACCAAACAAAAAATCCACTAGTACTAAAGGAATTAGCAGCAAAGATTTGATTAGAAGCCTATCAAGTCACTGCTCTTATCAACAAGCTTCACTTGTGGTACAGGCAGGGTCAAGATAACTCAGGAAAAAAATTGAGGGAAAGAAAATCAATTTGTAGTTTGTGAAAACAGGGACTGTTTGAGATACTGAACATGTTTATTGCTCTGAAACTCATTAGGTACAAGAATCCACATATTGAGTAAATATCATGATAGCTAAAAGGAAAGAAGAATCCAAATTTTCTAAACAGGTGTAGGAAAAGCAACAACATGAGAAAAAAAACCACCCCACATTTCCCAACAACTGCTGAACTGATGGAGGACAGGAGGGCTGCAACTGATCAGTTTCATATGTCTTTAATGCACAGTAATAGATAGAGGCCAAAAACGAGCACGATTTGCATATTTCCAATAACTGTGACAGTTATTTTACTGCAGCCTCTATTTTTGATGAAAGAGAGGTATTAAGTGTTTATGCTGACGACACCTGGACTAAGTGAAAAGCTGCTGAAAAACATCACCAATTCAGTGAAGCCATGAACAAGCGGTTGGGTTCAGTGAAGAATTCAGACGTATGCGTGACTTTAACAGTCCTTAAACTTGACAGAAACCGACATGACTTCAGCAGATAACAAAAGCTAAACCCAAATTCCCCGACAGGGACGGACCAGTAGCTTTATCTGCAGCAAACGCCAATTTCAGCACAGACCAGGCTGAATTTTAACACTTGCCCAAAGCATACGGACACACAGCTAATTTCAGTGTAGAAACAGCTAATAGAGTCAGCTTTAAAACATATCATCAATTAAAAAAACACAGCAGAAACTACCTCGGAAAAGCGCATCCTTACACGCGCCCAAAGATCCGCCTGGGATCCCTTCCACACACCTTTCCCACGCGGAGCGCCCCTGCGCGCTCCCGGGGCGGGCAGCCCGCGAGGCGCACAGCGCTCCGCAGCCGCGCTGCTCCCAGGGAGCGAGAGCCCAGGAGCACCAAACGGTGCGGAAACACGGTGTTCCACGGGCAGGAGCCGGGACTTCCCAGGGGAATTAACCCACGCACCCCTCGAAAAAGACACCCCAAAACCGAAATAACCAAAGAAAACGCAAACCTACTCACCGCGCCTTCGCGACGAAGCGGCAGGGCAAGGCGGCGCCTTCCTTCAGACGCCATTTCCCGTGGCGCCCCGCGGCCGCTGCAGCCGCCAGGGGCCCGCCGGGCCCGGCAGCGCGCGGCCGGGATGTGGCGCCACGCGGCCGCGCGCCGCTCCGCGCCTTCTGGGCGCTTCCGCGCAGAGCCGAGGCGGCCGCGTGGTGCTCCCCCCGCTTCCTGAGCTGCTGGGAGCAGCGCCACGGAAGGAAGCGGGCTTGCCTCACACCTTCGCGCAAACACGGAGCACCTGCGCGCTGCGGCTGCGACGTCTGCTGTGGTGCTTCGCTGGAGCTGAGGTGGCGCAGAGCCGGTGGCGCTTTGCTGAAGGGAATTCCTGGCTTTTCTGGGAGACGCTGCTTCAAGGTGCAGCTCTGCTGCGGAGAAGCCATTGCCACGTGCTCCAGGTAAGCCCGCGGTGCAGCCCTGTGGGGATGCGGCGCGCCTTTCCCACGTGTGAGCGGTGCGTTGCTGTTCTCTCTCGGGTGGGTCCTGCTTTCGCTCCTCTTCGTTGAAGTTTAACTTCGGGGCTGTGATTTGCCATCCAGTTTGCACGTGGAAGTGATTGGGAGCCTTGTTCGTCAAGTCTTTTGTGTTCAATAAAACTCTGGATGTAGACCTAGTACAGACTTGGCTTTCTGGGAAAAAGAAAATCTCAAAACCTACATTTTTAGCTAGAAAAGTTGGACATTTACATGAAATTCTGAACTTATTATGGACTTGCTCTCCTTGAGTAGGAAACTGTACACTTTTAAAAGCACAGAAGCTGTCTTAAAATGAGTAAGTTGTTCTCTACTAGGTCTGTGAAAAAAGCTGGTGTAATTTAATGGTTTGGTTGTCCATTCATTAGCTATATGAAAATTAATTCAGGAACATGATAAATGTTTAGATACTGATGTCATTAATGTTGATGGAATATAAGAGGTTCTATTTTTTTTAATGCTGGATACTTGAATATGCATTGGCTGCTGCCTCTGTAATACAAATTTAATCTATATTGTTTAGTGTCATAAACTAGTCACGTAAAATTTTTCTGTTGTAGAGCAGTGGTGGTGAACTTGACACTCCTCACATAAAGGTATTAAAAACTGCCAGGCATATGTTACCTCTGCTAATGCAAACCTTGCATAATACTCACACTGTCTTCAGATGGGTTTTGAAGGATGGATTTTTATTTTTTATTATTATTTTAAACATGGGCATAGCTCAGAGGATTGCGTATCATAACAAGTCCTATCTTACAGAAAATACCATAATAATAAAATTCTATGATGATGGTGAATTTAGCGTGTTATACTACTAACAGTTCATAAATGTGGTATCATATATAAATCTTTTAGGAATATAGGTAGTATTTTAATTTCGCAGAAGGTGAAATAAACATGGTTACACACCGGTAAAAATCTGCAGTTTAACAGATATCAGTTTCATGCTGTTTTTCATACATATTGTCATGGTTTGATGTGGGGGGGGAGGTCCTGGTGGCAGGAGCTGCCCATCAGATCGGATTCCCATCCCCCTCGGGGCTTGAGCCAATCCTGCACCAGGACCTCCCCCCCCACATCAAACCATGACACATATATGCTAAGATACAAAATATTAAATCTTGTGAAATTTTAAATAAAAACTATTGCTGGTGTAGAGAAGTTGTGGATGCCACATCCCTGGAAGTGTTCAAGGCCAGGTTGGGTGAGGCTTTGAGCAACCTGGTGTAGTGGAGGGTGTCCCTGCCCATGGCAGGGGGTTAGAACTAGATGATCTTTGAGATCTCGTCCAACCCAAACCATTCTGTCATTCTATGATTTCAGTCATCTATTTACTAATTCTACCATAGTGGAATATTTTAAAATGAAAAAGCTTCATATTAATCTGCTTAAGTAGTTAGAACAAGAATTTGCTAAAAAATTTGTTTGTTTCTTCATGATATCCTTGTGTTTAATATTTTGATTTTTATCCTGCACTAGTTTTCTGTAGAGTTTGGAGCTTTATTTTAGGCTTAGACAGAAGCACTAGTGTCCTGTTAATTCAGGGCAGCTCCTTTCTGCTCTTGCTGCCATTCTTTCATGACTGTGCCTGTTAATGTATGTATATATTATTTGCAGGCACAAAACAAGCTTGTACACAGTAGGTTAAGCAAGAAAATGATGTAAACATTAGCACGTTTATAACTGTCATTCCTTTTATTTGCCATGCAGTGATGAAGACATGTAATCTCTACAGCAAAAGTCTGTGATTCTCTGCCAGCTGGCTGCCTGCCTTAACTTAAGGGAATAGTAATAAATGAAGCCCAAGCAAATGGCCACCATCTGGGTAAAGCTCAAGTGAGCTTGTTTGGACAAGGCTCCAGGGTCATGTAAATGAAATGGCCTTTAATGTTAAGATGCATCTGTGAACATACAATTTCTCCTTATATAAAATCTAGCTTGATTCAGTGCAGGTGCAGAAAGTTGGCAGTATTTATGGACTAGACATAATTTAGAGTTTTTTAAAGATGCACATTGTTTACGTGTATAAACAGCCATCTGATGCCCATCTTTCAAAGCAGCCTTGAAAACAGAAAGATACGATTAAAAATAAGTAAAAAGGAAAATGGCATGGAGCAGTATGTAAGTAATGCCTTCTACTGGGCTTATCTGTACATGTTGATTATTATTTTTGTCAGTATAAAATAATACTGGTGCTTTGCTATAATTAAGTACTTAACTGTTGAGACTAAGATTTTTGACTACAAAACAAGGATGTTGCCCTTGCAATATCAAGTGAGAAGCATGTGTGCTATTAACAGCTACAATGTAACACGTCGTTCAAGGTCTCTTATTTTGAACTCCTTGCTTTAGTTGAACACAAATTTAGATTTTCTGCTTCTGATTGATAAAATTTATTGTTGTTATGTAATATTTTAACCTTTCTCAAGCAATTCCTATTTTGACAAGCTACAGTAGGCTTTGCATTTTTGGATCTCATTCAGTAAAAGACTGACTTAGCTTTGAGAAGATAATGATAATGAAGCTACTATAATGCATGACTGGGCGTGTTCAGTTAATTTGTCTGTTTTACTTTACTCCAGTATGTGCTTTATGGTAAATGTTCCTTCAAAAGAACTACTTAGTATGTCTGTGTATCACTTGTAACATTACTACTCTTTAGCTCTAGTTCTGAGTCATTGGATGATCTATTTGTTGCTTGACTGACCACATTTTTTCCGTACAAAGCCATTAATCCTGGTATAGTTTTTCACTAGTATGAATAGTCTTCATTTGTAATTTTGTCTGTATGAGTATATGTTGCATATGCAAATGCTGCATGTTTCATAAAAAAACCCCACAACAAACCTGCATCTGTGCAATGTTGCTGTTGAAAATACCTGAACCTACACTGGTAAAGTCCGCTCTAAGTCAATGTTGTCAATTATGGATGATTCAGGTGTTACCAGCCTTCTTAAAATATGCAAGAACTGAAATTCTTAGTTTATAGCTTTGTATTAAAACTTATCTGGCAGGTTCTGACAGTACAGTGGCAACCATCAACAGCATTGCAGTTCTAGGCCCTGCCACGCACACACGCGTGCCAGATGGATTTCCATTTGTGCTTTTTCCTTGTTTATACATGACCTTATACCTGCATTGAAACTTATTCTTGTATGTATGCCCGGGAAGAAAAGACGACACACTGTTTCTGTCAGGCACAATTAAATTTTCTAACACCATACAATCACCGACTACTGCCTCAGCTGGACTTGCCATGTATTCACCCTTTACGTTAACAGAACTGAGACATAAGCAAGGACTCTTGTGGCTCATAAACAGCAACTCTTCCAGCTGAAATAAAGGGATCATCCTTTTCATTGAGCCAGTGGGAGCTGTGCTAAGCTTCTCAGCTGGAAGTCACTCTTTGCATCTTGCAAGAGACTGATTTAAAATCATTCCTTTGAGGGCAGCTGGGGTGAAGAATTTGTTTGGGAATTAAGCAGATGCCCCTCAATACTATGTACTTCCTTTTAAAATCCAGTTACCATAACAACTGTACAGTACTTTTGCTCTCAAACAAAGCACTTTTTTTGTGTATTAGGAAGTTTGCACTCCAGGAGAGAAGCTGATTTACTTTCCTGGAGGAAACATACCATATGACATGCAAAATGTCAGGGAGTGAAGAATACAAACTGGAGTTGTAAAGACACATTAGAAATAAAATAGCTTATACTCTCTTTGAGTTCTTAATTTATTTTTTTTCTAATAAATGGGAAGATTGAGTCAAACTGTACCATTAACAGTATCAAGGCAGTCATCAATAGGACAGATTATTATGGCAATGACTCTGAGAAATTATAAATTATGAAAGGGTTGAATGCCAGACCCTGTTACTCTCAGGCATATGTAGATAGTCATCACTAAGAAACCTACAGAGGCCACATTTGCATCCTCTACTAAGATACTGTTTTATGATGCTGATTGACAAATACAATATAATAATGATCAATGTAGCTTATTCTAAGCTAGTGAATTCCATATTCAGTAATGTAAGGATCAGATTCTTATTGTCCACTGAAAACTGAATAATAGTTGCAATTTTATACCCTCCTCTGTTATTATTATCCCATTTCTGCACATTACAATTATCTTTTTTTTTCCCCCACCCTTTGTTGTAGTATGTCAGATCTGCTACTATATGTGTGATCAGTTACTGGTTAATCTAATAAAGAGCTTTCCAGTAGGAGTAATGGCAATACTATTGTGCAGTGAACACACTTTGTCCTCATAATATAACTCCAAGTTGTCATAAGCATACTTTGGCAGTTGTAATGTCAGAGAGGTCAAAAGTTTCAGTCTGAGAAGTTTTTGTATTAGAATAGAAAAATAAGCTGCTGCTGGATATTATCTTTAAAAAAATTATTAGCAATCGTAGATTCGTAGAATGGTTTGAGTTGGAAGGGACCTTAAAGATCACCTAGTTCCATCCCTGCTGCCATGGGCAGGGAAACCTTCCACTTGGTCAGATTGCTCAAAGCCTCATCCAACCTGGCCTTGAACACTTCCAGGCATGGGGCATCCCCAACTTCTTTGGGCAACCTGTTCCAGTACCTCACCACCCTCAGAGTGAAGAATTTCTTCCTTATAACTAATCTAAATCTACTCTCTTTCAGTTTAAAGCCATTACCCCTGTCCTATCACTACATACGCTTGCAAAATGTACTTCTCCAGCTTTCTTGTAGGCCCCCTTTAGGCACTGGAAGGTTGCTCTAAGGTCTCTCCGGAGCCTTCTCTTCTCCAGGCTGAACAAGCCCAACTCTCTCAGCCTGTCTTCATAGGAGTGGTGCTCCAGCCCTCGGGTCATCTTTGTGCCCCTCCTCTGGACTCACTCTAACAGGTCTGTGTCCTTCTTGTGTTGGAGACTCCAGAGCTGAACACAGTACTGCAGGTGGAGTCTCATGAGATCAGAGTAGAGGTGAAAAATCACTTCCCCCAACCTGCTGTCCACACTTCCTTTTGATATAGCCCAGGATGCAGTTGGCTTTCTGGGCTGCAAGCATGCATTGCCGGCTCATGTTGAGCTTCTCAATCAACATCCCCAAGTCCTTCTCTTCAGGGCTTCTCTCAATCCATTTTTCGTCCAACCTGTATTTGTGCTTGGGGTTGCCCCAAGCAGTGTGCTGAACCTTGCACTTGGCCTTGTTCAACTTCATGAGGTTCACACAGGCCCACCTCTCAAGCCTGTCAAGGTCCTTCTGGATTGCATCCCTTTCCTCCAGCGTGTTGACTACCCCACACAGCTTGGTGTCATCAGCAAACTTGCTGAGGGTGCACTCAATCCCACTGTCGATGTCGTTGACAAAGGTGGTAAACAGCACTGGCCCCAATACTGACCCCTGAAGAACGTCACTTGTCACTGATCTCCACTTGGACATCGAGCCATTGACCGCAACTCTGAGTGCATCATCCAGTCAATTTATCATCCAATGAGTGGTCCATCTTTCAAATCCATGTCTCTCCAGTTTAGAGAAGGGGATTGTGCAGGACAGTGTCAAATTCTTCTCACAAGTCCAGGTAGGTGATGTCAGTTGCTCTTCTCTTATGCACCAATGCTGTAACCCTGTCATAGAAGACCACCAAATAACTTTGTTTGATTTATCCTTTAATGTGCTGTAGCTCAGTGAAGTTGAGTCCTTGGACCAAGGGTATGAAATGATACTGTTAAAGACGCCAAAGTAAACCTAGTCAAAATAAGTAATTTATTTTTTACTCACTCAGCTGGTGAAGTGCACTGAGTTCAGTTCTACTAAATCAGGCATTGCTATTGTATACATAGTTACTGCTTAAAAGAATCAAATTTGGAGAAACAGGAGACAGCAGACCTTCCACTTGTCCAAGGCAGCCATAAAGTTGTAGGAGAAAGAGGAAAGTAGTATTTGCATGTTTTTATGTAGCAATTGTAATTTACAGACAGGTGTTTCTGTTATGTATTTACAATGCAGTGTTGCTATTGTATATTTTGAATATTTTTATAGTTTAGGGATGGAATTAAATGCTTGAGTGTCCTAAAATACTGTCTTTTCAGTGTCAATCACTATTAAGACGTTAAGGTAGAAACGGAACACGCTAGATACTTCATGTTCATGAGCTGTACACAGGTAAGATGTAGTTCCCAGTTGAGAAACTAACTGTGGCTTCAGGTGGTGCAATTTCTAGGAAACTCTCTCATGGAACCTGAATATTCATCTTGTAGACTAGATAAATACTGTTGTTGGTTTGTCTTTGGGTTTCTTTCTACTAACAGGGAAGATAATTCTTGAGTGATCTAACATAACTGATTTTTAAAATGCACTCATAAAGTGTCATTCTTGCATGCCAGTGTATGTTCTTAAATATTCTCATGAATGCAGCTTCCACAGTATTTATAAAATATCATGTTTATATACCTCTAGAACAGAAAAAGTACTTTTGGCAATCACACCAGGCAGTAGTAGTTGCATCATCCTGGTACGATTATTTTAGTATTAAAAGTTTATAGTAAGAATTCATAGTAACTCAGTGCTATTGTTAACAGCCATTTTGTTAGTGTTTAAAATGTTCTAGACTATTCTGAAATCCAGTGCAGTCTAGGGACATCAGAGAATCCTTTTATGCCATTATGCGAGCAAATAGAATATTAAATCTTCATTTGAAAATCACAGAAAGCTTTCTGAGAATGAAAATAAATTTTCATTTAAAAACATTGCATAAAAATTTCATACATTATTTAAAAAAAAAATAAGAGCTGCTTAAATTCTAGGGAACTCAGAATGCCCCTTAATCTTGATATGTGGGGCTTAATGCAGTTTTAGATGCCTGGAAGTAAATCATGGCAGTGTCCAAATTTTATGGTACCTGGTTGCAGACTAGAATGCAAAATTCTGCAGTGCCTGTACTTCTGGATTCCTTTACACACGTATAGAGTACAGATCTCAATTTAGATCCAGAAACTCTGATGTTTATTGTGTTGTCTTAGCAGTTAGAATACTCGCTTAGAAAGAGGGAGGGACACCAGTATTTAATTACATGCTCAGTGCCTCCCCTCTTTTAGCTCTTGAGTTTCACAGTAGGAAGTTCTGATTTTGAAGCACAGATCTAGCTGGATATGAGCACAGGCATAGCTCCCAGTTCAGTAGCATGAATATTAAAGTGCATTTTTAGGCAGGTTTAAGAGCCTCACTGGGTCATTCTTCTTGGCCTGGATAAAAGCTTTGTAGCAGTCATTTTTAAAAGTTTGATCTGTGGAGGGTCAGTACAACTTGGTTTAATCTCAAGTAGAGACTTACCGGGTTTTAAAATCCTGGAAGCATTTGTGTTTTGTATATTGCACAAAAAGATGAAGGAAAACAGTTAACAACATATTGTCCTGCAGGCAGAGATGTACCTGAAATGCAGATACTATTGCTTTTCTAAGAGTCATTACTACCTACTTGTTGAAAATGACTTGGTACTTCAGATTTTTTTCATTAACACCAAAAGAGTTAATATTTAGTCGACTGTTTTATTAAGGGAATTTCAGGTGTTTAATGGAAAATTAAAAATATCATAAAATGCCCATGAATAGTGAATAAATTAAATTGATTTTTCAGCTCTGTTATTTATAACTATGTGCCGATTTAAGGTATCTGTTCTTATCATCGGTTCAAAGCAGATCAGAATGATAATGAATTTTAGCAAGGACATGGCACAGTTGGCTGTAAGCAATTGTAACCACTGTCGGTCCAATTGAGAATTAAAAAGAGAAATCCTTAGCTCTGCACTGGAGTTAACTTTTCTGGCACCTGGTGATTCATTCATATTTCAGTGAAACGGTGGAAATGGATAGATTTTTCTGCTAGAAAACACGGTTTTCAGTGAACCAATATTTTATTGAATTTTTGTGAGGAAATTCCTCAGCATCTTTGCTATAGAGTCCTTGATACCAGGCACTATAGGCCCTCATTACCAGTAGGTGAGATCCATGCTGTTAGAACATGATCCCTCATTTCAAGTGCAACACTGACGGACAACTTACTTATGTTCCTAGTAGACACTAATTTTTTCTATTATGACCAGCATGGAGTAGGAGTCTTGTGCCAGGCACTACTAAGCAAAGAACAATATGTGGTTCCTGGAGCAATGAAAACAATGTAGGAGCTACAAACAACGTGCTTTCTCTGAGATGTGTGTTATTTCACTTTCACTGGATGAACTTAACTGCTAAATGGAGAGACATGAAGGCATAAAGGACATTAAAGGAAAAACATGTTTAGAGTATAGTCAGAGGAATGATTGTTAGGGAAAAAGAAATGGAAGAAGCAGAGAAAATGAGGTAAATGGCCAGTTAGCTCAGAGCAGGGAAAGTCAGGTTAAAACTTGGCATTTGGGAGAAGCGAGGTGGGAAGATGGGAACTACCAGGATGTCCAAATTAGTGTGGTGCATGCTGCCTGTAATCAGTAACTTTTACCTTTTCTTTTTCTCACAACCACATGCCCCAAAAAGGGGACGCATTGCCTAAATTTTATTCCTTTAAGGACACGGTCTTCTGTCATAATTTGCTCTTACAAATCATGGTGATAAGTGAGATAATTGAACTTCCTCTGTCATTCTTATTCAGTGTAACATAGTTGATTGGCTGCCTGAGAGTCGCCCTGAGCACCTGTGCCCTTTGTCATTGTATCTTAATCCACTGTTTACTTTGCAAATTTTTTGTAAAACAGATGAAATTAGGAATTCAACAATCAATGGACAAAGAACACATAGGATTTATGGGAAAAAAATGCAGACACATTAAAAAAAGAAAAGCATGGTCATACACTTGTTTGAATTTAATTTCATAAAAAGTGTTGGTGGCCCAACACCTGAAGAAAATAACTGCTTTCAAAAAAGATTAACCAGACTATTCTAATAATTTGTTAAAAATATGTGACACAGGTATATGCCTTCCATATGTTTACATCCTTTCATATATTGGGCATTGTATTTCTGCATTTTTGTGCCTATGTGAATTGTGTACAGAAGAAAGACCCTTTTTTGCTTAATGCAAGCAATTTCATTTATGTTTAATAGAATATGTTAAATACGTAGTCTAATTGTTAGAAGGTACTTAAATCTACAAGAAATGAACTTAATTACCATTGAATTAACTCTAAACCAAATTCATCAACAAATGTATGATGAGGTAATTATTACCTCTTTACAAGTTCTGTTGCCAGTAATAGAATTCAGAATGAAGAACACAAGAGTTAAGAGTCGATGTGCCATTTGGGAAACATGTGGAACCATATAATTGACATTTCTAAATGTACCAACTACCTCTGCGACAAGATTCCTGTGTTGTGTACAATCCGGTGCCATGTTAAGATATTACCTACTTTATTTTAGCTACTTGCATACTCACAAAGGCCTCTCATGTTGAATAAAAGCAATCAAGTTGCAGATTACTGGGACTGCTTATGGAATAAGAAAACATTTATTAAAATACCATTTCTGCTGCTCACCTACTTACATTTCTGTTCTAATGATTTAAGTTACTTTCTCCACTGTTTACATCAGAGACTAATCACTCAATGATATTCATAGAACCAGATGCTGGAACATCTCAACATATGTAGCTTCAGTATCATGCAACTACTATTACTGTATTATTTATCTTCATAAAAATTGTCTTTTCTCAAGTACTTGATTTTGAGTCTAATATATATATATTTGTCTATTGAGGAAGTCCTTATGCAATGTTATCTTTGTACCTCCTTTATAGATAAAAGAAATGTGTTTTAAAATTAGAACTCATTGGAAAATAGTGATTCTCAGTAAAATAAGGTTTCAAAAATTGAGAGTAACAAAACTAAGAACTTCTGGAGTTAGATTTTTTCCCTATAATTTTCAATTTCTGTTCTTCGATGAAGGGCATGGATTCTGCAATAGCACATACAGTTTATGAAGGACCAGCCTATCAAAAGGAATATTTTCATTCAGCTATAGCTTAAGTTTAGAAAGTTACAAATTATCAAGACTGTTGCTGTCTCCCCAAAGTAATTTCAAAACAATTTTGCAATGCACTTACGAATTCTTAGAATTAACAGGGGTTTGTATTTAGAGTTGTACAGGTATATTTGTCTGAAGCTACTTTCCCAAATTTTAAATAAATTGCGATTAAATACTGGAAGTGGTTGCCCAGACAGATTGTGGAACCTCCATTCTTGGAGGTTTTTGAAAGTTGATTGTACAAGGCAACCTGATCTGACATTAACATTAACCCTGCTTTCAGGAGGAAGTTGGATTAGATGATCCTCATAGATCTTCTCCAATTTATTTCTCAGTGATTCTGTGATTACTAACAGTGCTAAAACATGAAGAATATCATTTAGGTTTTCATGCTTTAAAAACGCGTAGAGCTAAAACCGTATCTCCAGAGTGACCATACGGTTCTCAGTAAGATAGCTCACACTGGAACTGGCAGTGTGAGTGTGATGTCGGATACATCCTTCAGAGTAGGCTGGCTAGTGGAGTAAAGGTAAGGATGCCTTGACACTTACCTCTTAACCAGGCTTGCTCTTTCATTAAAAGTGTAGACTACGAGTTTGTTTTGTGATAATACAGATTACCTCTACTGTCAAAGCACTAAATATAGGTGTATAACTGAGCAATAAAACAGAAAAAAATATTTCAAGGCCCATATCAAATAGCTGCTTCACATCTAAATTTAAATTAGTTCTAGAAACATTGAAAAATACTGTCATGTTTGAACACAGCTAAGTCATTTGAACAGATATATGCTACCATACTTTCAAGGTTTAGTATTCCTCATGTAAAAGTTTATTTATTATTTTTATATGGTGTAATTATTGCACCTGAGATAATGAATATATTGAATATCGTTTCATTTGAGTAGTTCTTATGAGCAATACCTCTGACCTTCTGCCAGTCAGCATTGTGCCACTAGTCTTTCCCTATGCTTGCTTTAGTGATAGGGAATGGTTAATACACTTCCACCTATTAAACTACGATCTAAACAACTTATTTCGTAACTAACAAGACATTTTCCAATCTGCCACATAGAATTATGTGGATTATCATGTGTAATGTATTTTGCATAATAGAAAGAAACAAGATGGGAAGGTCGTTTAATTTCTTGGAAATTACAGCGTATCAGAAGAGAGAGTGTGTAGAGAAAGAAATATCTTACAAGTCTTCTTTTGAAGATTAAATCAAATACCTGCCTATACAATTTGTTAAAACTGCAAGATGTGATCTTTGCTTCTAGATCTAGCTAGCTCCCTAGCTGAATAGACAGTGAGCATGACAATAAGCACTGAAATGAGGAGAAACCAGCTTTGTGAATCCTAGCACATGATAGTGGAGGCTGGTGATCAGTATTTTACGTCACCAGTGACATGTATGTCAACTCTTTTTTGCAAATGTTTTATAAACTGGTTTTGCATTTCTTCCTCATTCTTCTTCAGTCATACTGTTTGCATAATTTTGACTTTCCTGTTGTGCTTAAAGTGCTCTCCTTTGCTGGGCACCCGCAGCAGTCTTCTCTTGACCGGGAAAAATAGATTTTCCACAGAGATTTATTTTACTGATGAAAAACAGTAATCACTTTTCTGGAAAGCAAGCAATGTCAAATAGCTTTGTCTGACATAGCCTAAGCAGAATTAGACTTGCATGTATTATTTATAAAATAATACACAACAAGAACAAACACTGAAAGTAGCATTGACCTAGACATCTGAAGACATGAGGATGCCTGACGTGCACTAATTGGAAGGTCTTCACTGGGTTGCAGTGGGCTTGAGAAGGCTTCAAGTCCACATTTCTAATAAATTTAATTACCTCGAGATCAGAAGTTAAGAGCTTCTTGTGTTTGCCTTGGAAGTCATTTGCTCCTTTCACTACATCTTTGCTGACCCACGTGCCCTTGTGTAAAATTGCCAGTCTAGTATAAAAGAAACGAGGCTCATCAGTATGTGCACGCTATGCGGTCCATCAGCGAAAGAGCAAATAAATACCTGTTTGTGCTTTTGGCGCCATTTGTCTAATTGATAGTCATTAAATATAGTGGCTCTGCTACTTAGTAGGGCTATTATACTCCTCACACATCCTGATTTAATAATTGTGACTGCCTACGTTTTCATATTAATTTCTTGCTAGAACATTACGAAGTTAGGGGCTTAGTCCATTTTCTCCTGAGTAGGATTTTTGGGAGCACAAGTGGGCCACTCGTTTTGTGTGTGAAAACAAATGATAGCCTGCAGTCTATATTGTGCAGTAATCCACCAAAGTACCCAGATCAAGCCCCCCCCCAAATTGCCACAGAAAGGCAGTATAAAACAGTGACACTGGTGCAGTTTGAATGAAGAAGAGGTACAGGTTGTAAAAATGTGAAACACAAATTATACATCACATTTTGACAGTGGTTTTGAGGTTTTGTTGCCTGCTTTTGCCTCTTCACCATTAATACCTCTGAAAAGAATGAATGAAACAGTTCCTTAAGAACCCTGAGCATTGTGACCTATCATCTGCCGTGAAATACTGCAAACATAGAGCATTCCCGATGTCCTAATGGTTTTATGAAGGTATCCTTCCTACAGTCTTGTTCTGTGACAAGCTCAGAAGTTTACATACTATGAAGAAAATTATTATTATTATTATTCTGTATTCAAAGATATGTTTGAACAATATGCTGAAAGTGGAGTATGGTGTGCATGCTGATCCATGAGATGCCATTTTCTTTTTTGACATATACAGTACTTCTGTTTTCCCTATAAATCAAGTTTGAAAATATCTGATGCTGCACCACCTCCTAGCTACTGAATACTAAAATACTAGCATTAATTTATGTATAGTGTCTAAAAGATCATTATCCTTTTAGAAAATAACATTTGGGTGAGTGGGAGGGGGAAATGAAGATTTTTGGGGAAAGAATCAATATTTTTTCTTTCTGTAAAAACACATTGTGAGAAGTGCAGGATCTCAACCATTATCACAGAAAAGAAACCTTTCTTTATAAAGGTTTTCAGCTGCTAAAGGGTAATTCTAAATCATATACATAGAACTATGGCTTATATCATCAGTATTAAATTAGAAATAAAGCATAAACAAATTATTAATCTGCTTGCCAGAATTTTTTGTTCGGTTTCAATTTACTGAGAGATTTGACTAAAATCTCACAGAATATATCGATCCACTTGGATGGAGTGTTTTCCATGCATTGTTTACTTATGCCCTAATGTATTTTTGTGAGTTGATAAAATGTACAGCTAATAAACTATAAAGAAAATAAGTCAAGATAAAAAGATAAAATGCCTGGGAAACCTAGCAAAAATATGTAAATATTTTACCTAGCTTTCAAAGTTCTTGCAAGTTACATAATGATGTGTATTTAGAGCAAATACGTTCTTAACAGTTTCCACTGAAATTTTTTTTTTTGGTTCATTGCGTAGAAGCAGGAGACAGGAAAAAATCCCAGAAAATTATTTAAACTAAAACATAGTGTTATATTCCCGTTTTTAAGATACATGTAAACAGAATTCACTTTGAGAGAGAGGGAAAAACAAACACACACAACAAAAAATTCTGCTTCTGAAGATATTATTGGCCATCCAGCAAAATAATGCTGGACCTAGCACATTGTTTCACCAAATTTTAGGATGGTATTGACCATATTCAACTAGTCCACTGAAAATTTCCTCCTTGAATCATTGAGTAAGATCCACAAGAAGAAAAGAAAAAGCATTTACATTTTACTTTAAGTACAGGAATAACTAAAAAGTACTGTTTGTGATCTTCTGTTGAGGGAAAAGTAATGGTATATTACATTTGAGAAACAATAAATTTGAAGAATTGCAGTGAAGTGCAGAGATTTTCAAACTTATGTTGAAGAGATCTAGTAGAAAATATTTCTACCCGTGTACTTAAGGCAGAACTACTTAGTCTTGGATCAGTTACCAGGGTAAGTAACAAAGGTGACGAGCACCTCATTGTGTTAAAGGCTGTTTCCATTCGCACTTATCCTTTCAGTATATAACTCCTTTTTTCCATGGATTTTTTTTTTCCCTTTTGAAGAAGGGATCTTTACAGAAGAGCTGATACATGCTTTACTTTATTTTTGTGATAAATGCTTTCCCTGCATGTAGATGCTTATATAATCATATAGTTTCTTGCAGCAGAGCTACAACATCTGCATTTCTGTTTTTCTGATATACTTTCATGTCCATGAGCAATGGACTGGGAGGGACTGAATGGTATGTACAAAAAAAAAAAAAAAAGGAGGCGGATCTTTAGTTTTCAGTGAATAAATATCTTGTTGAATATCACATATGAGCTGGGATCAAAAACTAGGAATCTCATGCAGAGATATCATGCAAGATCATGATACAGAAGCCTTTAAAATTGTAATTTTGTAGTTAAAATATTTTGAAAAATATCCATCATGTAAAAATATTCATCCTATAAAATTATGTGTTTGAGTAGAAAAACATGTATTTAGCAGCTGATAATCTGAATAGAAGAACCAGATTTCGAGTGTCAATTAAGTAAAGTTTTATTCCTTTTAAGTGTGATTTGTAAAAAGTTTGTTTTTTACTTACCATGTATTTGTGAGTGCCATTTGGTAAAGGATTAAGGTGTGTGAGCTTGCTGAAGTGAAAAGGTGTATTGCGTTCAGTCTACTGATGCAAATGCCTCTCAGCAATAAGCACCTGACACTACTTCCAGATTGTTTACTATTTCAGATAATCATGTGTGGGATTAAGAAAGCAATTAAGACTCAAATGGCAAAATGTATTTTATGAAAATGGAAGGAAAATTCAAGTCTTTTTAATGATTCTTTAGAAACTAAAATGAATACAGGTCATTCTTTTCTCAAGGTCATAGATACAAATAGAATTCAGACTTCTGTGAATTGAATATTCTTCTCCAGAAATGCCAGTCGCTAGTAGTTTATACAAGAAAGTAAGATAGGCATTAGTGGGAAACAATGTCAGAGTCACGTTTTATTCACTTCCTGATGCTTTTCAACAAGACCCATGATTCCAAGTAATTGTAGCTTTCATGTTAATGGGGTAGGAAGAAAATATAAAATAGCTTTACATTTAATACTGTCTTCAAAGAAGGATGTAAAAAAGGACAGATTTTCTATACTTGCCAGTAGACAAAAGGATTATTGAAACACAAGGAATAATTATGAATATAGATTCCTTAGATATATTAGTACCGTCCATTTTGTATGTAGAGAAGTGAGAAAACAAATTTTACAGTTTTCATTCATGTGAGTTTTTTCTTCATTGCATATCTTTAATGTAAATGACATTTTTTCATTTTTTTTTAACATTCTAAAAGAAACCATTTAAAGTTCTTTATACTCAGAAAAAATAAATTATATTTGGTATCAAATTGTGTCTTGAGAGACAGAGCTATCTCTATTAAAAATCAAGACAGGTAGCATAAAAAAAGTGATTGCTTTCTTAGCAATTGCATTGTTTGCTTTCTGGTTTCAGAAAATTGTCTTGAGATTGGATTTCCCGTTACTCCTCTCTATATAGTAGCATGCAATATAAAGTAATTTTTTTGTTTCAAATAAATTTCCTTTTTGTGCTATGAAGGCTTATTACATAACACAGAAGCATTTTACCTTCGGAACACAAAAAGAATGCCTACCTTCTGGGCTTAAGCAAAACTTTTAGTAGTGAATCACCCACATAAATAATATTTTATTTTTCTTTTAGGGAGATGATGAGGCCATGTCTTAACATTAAAAAAAATAAAATAAAAAAATCTCTGTTCATTATGTTAAGGCCCACAGTATATTAGCTCTTTTCTTACATTTATAACTTTCAAGATAAGTAACAATAACGTCTGTTTCAGCTATGACTTTTCAGGGTTTTGAGAACTCTATGCTCACATTGTTTTCAAGCCTATTGAAAAGGTGGAGCCTCTATGAACTTAAGTCTTCCATCAGGATGGTTAATTAAGTTTAAAGAAACAGGACTCGCTTCTGCAATTAGTTAAAAGAACTAATCCACTAAAAGTGTGGAATCCCTTTATTCATCTGCTCAATTTTAAATGCAAAGGGCAGCGAATTAAATTTTGCAATAAAAATCTTATTAAGAACCTATACTGCAAACAACTTCTTGATCTGATAGCTGAGATAAAATTCATAGTATATAACAGTATTTGAGCAACATCTCATATACCTCACTATAATTAAGCCAAACTATGTTAAGGAACACTACTATATGTTCACTTGCTTTTATTAGTCGATACCTAAAAAGGAAAAGTTTAATCCTAGTAATGAATTGGGATGTCAAAAATGTTTATGGTCTTAAACTGCAAAATTTTCAGTGTGATCTTTGGCATTGTGGATGAAAGAATTATAGGCTGTAACAACTGTGAGTACCATTTATTATTTCAGCAATATTGCAAACTATGAAATAGAATTATTGAAGAATGTTGTCTAATTACCGTAGCCAATTATCCTGTATAAGAAAGTCCTGGTTTTGATAATGAGGTAACATGGTACCTCACACCTAAACATGGCAATTTAATACAAGGAAGCATGTATATGATGTGATACACAGCTCACTCTGAGCTACTGTAACTGCTGGGGTTTTTCTATTTAAGAACTGGACTAAGCAACTTCTACATTAGTACTAAACCCCCCATAACCACCCTATAAAAAAGGAAAGCCTTAATGGAATTTACTTCACAAAAGCTATTTATTGAAATTTCCCATAGCCCTGCCTCCTTTATTCCAGCGTACCTGCTTATGTTTACTACGTATCTTCACCTTTTTTCAGTTATTTTGTACTTGTTATGGTATCGGCCTTACAGAATAGACAGATTGTGTTCGATCAGAAAGTGTAAAGTTAAATAAACTTTTAACTTTACAAGTTAAATAAAAAGCTTACTTTTTAGCTGTGTTTTTAGCTTTTAGTGTCAGTTTACAATTGGGGTTATTGCATAACATTGAAAGATGTTTAGAGCTGGGAGTGCTGCTTTTTAGCTCTGTTGTATAGAGTAAGGACCTTAAATGTTATGTGAATAATTTCAATTGCAAATGAAAAGGACAATAGTAACAAAGCTGATTCAGTGGCAGGTAGTTATAGTATCCTTTGTAAGTTCCTCAAGCGCACTTGGTCCTTCAATGCTTTTGCAGCTGTGTAATGAATATCTTTGATATTTTTATATAATGAGACCTTTGCAAAGCGTTACTCACTTTAGACCATCACTATGACTGCTTAAAACATTCCTGTTATATAAAAGGAAACTTTTTTCTTCCTTTTTTTTTAGTACTAAGTCCCCAAGGCCTATGCTTCTACTTATTACCACAAAATAAAAGTACTTACTAAGCTTTCTGAAATCACTCCATTCAGACTGCCTCCAGCTGATGTGTAGAAATGTATTTTGAATTACTTCAACCATGATTTGGAATAATAGTGTGAGTTGTCAAAATTACTGAGCTAAACAGAGATTGTGTTTGTACCTGTATGCTCTTAAAAATGACGTTGTTAGGGTTAGCAGACAGGCAAGCTAGCATAACCAGGTCTTAAGGATAACTTTTACTTTTCTTTGTGCCTTTCTATGAAATTCTGTCTGCAGTCAATTATAGTGTATGAAAAGATCAAATGGAGATAATTAATGAATCACGTCAGTGGTTTGGTTCTGTAAAGTGAATATTCTAGCGCTTTCTTGTTACGTATTGAGCTATTTATTGCCTTGGGTATTCATTATGGATCAGTACAGCAACTTTGCTTTCTAACGCTAGCATGCTTACACTTCAAGATTTCAGGTACTATTTCCTATTAGACCTTTTTATTTTTCTATTCTGTATATTAAACAAACAGAAAAAGCTGTACTAAAACCCACTCACTTGTGAGCAAAGTTTTGAGGAACTTCCGAACTCTGTGTGCAGGTAGGCTACATGGGCTTGTGCCACTAACAAGGCTATGATTTTTTTTTTTTTTTTTGAAAGGGCTAAAGGTGGTAAAGTGGAGATACTTGGCTGGCAAAAAAAAAAAAAATAAAAGGTGCAGCAGGTCACCTGTTTGGGTGTGTACCTGTTAAGTAGCTCTGTGCTTGTCAGAGTTTGGATTAGGATAATATATTTGTTGGTCCAAATATATTTAGCTCTGCCTTGCTCCTGCAGTCGGGAGGGACCTGGGGTGACTTCCTTTGTGTTAGTGAGGGAATACTCAGAAGGCAAAAATGGAATATCTTGATGTCCTAACAGAAGTATTATATTATTGGCTAATATATCTGGATGATTTATATAATTTCTCAGATGTCAAACTCTTTATCTAGGTTTCGATTAGAAAGACCAAAACTTCTAGCAGTATAGGTCAAATGCATTTTTAAAATGTTCTTGAGATGAGAACATCTTGTGTGACGGCTATAATTTGCTTTGATAAAGACAAAAATATTAACTCAGGTGAGAGTGGCTTACTATTTGAAAAGTACTTAGAATACCATCTAAAATGTCACTGAATTACATAATTGGAACCCTCCTAAAGCCTTTAATACTGTATGTGCAAACTTGACCTTTACATGGCATACCAAGTTGGAGTTAAAAAAAACCCAAACAAACCATAAAAAAGTAAAACAAACAAAAACTTTATAAAGCTATATTAAAGGAGTTCACACTAAAATAATTTCTTCTGCATTTTTATTTTTTTCTACATAACATCAGTGCTTCCTAAAAACATGTCAATACTCTCCAAACAATAAGCAAATTAAAACATAATAAAGCTACTAGTGAGAAGTGTTTCAGTGAAATAATGTAAATTTGGAAGATCAGAGTTTTTTATAAGCACTTTAAAAGAAGCTTGAATTAATCTTTTAAAATTAGACCAGTACTACATTAAAACAGTTTCATGCAGAATTGTAAACACTAAGAAGTACCTCACGACACTGTATGCCATCAAAGGATTTCTCTGTCCCATCATAAGAATCAAAAAATTCAGGCACACTGATGGTTGTAGGATAGAACTTCAGAGGCAGTGAAAAAGAAAATCTTTAAGTAACTGAATATAACCATCCACCATGCGCCACAGGAATAGCTACAAATACTGGCAAGATTGTCCTTCCTGGAGGCTTTCTGGGTAAAAGCAGCCTTATGATGTGCTGTGGCTATAGGACTAAGTGGTGGAAAGATTGTATAAAAATACAGGGAAAACAGCTGAAGGAATTCAATACATCAATATGCGGTCCATGTGAAAAGTTTAAGAGACATATTATATTTATATTTTACATTAGGGATAAAGGACTAAGGAAAGATTTCTCCATTGCAGAAATAGTGCTCATGCTTTTATTTCGTGGCCTGACTCCTTGCATTATTATATAAATATCACACTTTTTGTTTTTCTTCTGGCAATCTACCTTTTGTCACTCAATTACCTTCAAACTTGTCCTAGAGTGTTTTAGCGGATTACCACTTTATAATATCAGTGTTTTCTCCCTCCGTGATCTCCTCAGCCTCTGCTATGTTTCGCTGTTCTCTGCCAGTTCTCAGGTATAACTAATTCTCCTCTTCCTCTGTGATTAAGCCCCATAGCATTGACACTCTCCACTCCTTCTAATTATTCTTTTATCCGGCATGGCACCATAATTCCTTCTAGGGTGTTTGCTACAAAGTCTCTTACGTAGTCTTGGAAATACTGACCTGTTGTCTTCCTTGGACCTTCATCATGTTCTTCACAGCGTAAAGCTCTTTCGCAACTGCAGATGTTCTTTCACGTGGTAGCTTTGTCTTTGAAGTGTTGTATTAGTCATTGCTCTACCTCAATAGACAAAATGTTTTATTTTCTACTTTCTCCTTTTCAGCAAGTGTCTGTAAATGCTGAATTGTCTGAATTCAATGCTTATTTCCAGGCATATTTTTCATATGGGTCTTCCCTTTTAAGTTATGTAGTTTACGCTCTCATTCTATATAGAAAAAGGATGTTAGAGTAAACGGTCATTTTTTTTAGCACTCTACACCAAAGAACTAGTAATCACTTCTTTTTTATACCATGGAGTTACATGTGAAACACACTTAATAATCTATAGTGGTAAGGAACTATTTATTTAATATTTACATTAGCCATGAATTGTAGAAAGCATTATGTATCTTCTAGTACCAAACTGTTACACTGCGATGTTGGGTTTTTGGGGGTTTGATGTTTCTTGAGGGGTGGTTTGTTTGTGGGTTTTTTTTACATGAATTCAATATATTTACAAATAATTTGAGAGTCTGTTCTTCAGAGATCACAGTACTTCAATATAGTCTCAATCAGACTCATACTGGAATCCTTCCAGAAATATTAGTTAATATATTTTACCTAGATACCAGAAATGTTACAGTGTTACGACTAACACTGGGGGAAAGAGAGGGGAATTTTTTTTACATATTATTTAGCAATGATTAATCTAGTGTTGAATAATAATTTTAAATTTCAATTTCTTGAATATATTTATTAATTTACCTCCTGCTAATATGCTGCTTTAGATGCCGCTATTTTGAATTTATTTCTGTACTTAAGTATCATTTGCATAATGGCATTAAGAGGTCCGCTCATGAGTATTTGGTAGTGGTATGTTGTACAGAGTGGGTAGGTTGTAATTAGTGGCATTTGACCTTCAGCTTCGTTAATATGCAAATAGAAATACTACAGGGTATAAAAGCATGGTGCTATTAAAACAGTCACTGCTGTGTTTATCAGATATTTCAGTCGTGGTGAATTGTTTTATATATATATATATATCTATTTTATATAATAATATACTCTCATAGAGTCGTATATAAATAAATGTACATGTGGATAAGATGTGGTCACACTCCCTATAGCTAAAAGGGGGAAGATGAACAAACACAACATGGACATAGATATTTCTTTTTGTTTTTTCTTACTTGACTTTTCTTTCCTTGAGCTCCAAATATATTTAAAGCATATTCAAAGGTGGGGAAGTAAGATGATATAAATTTTGTTATTAAACTGCTGTGACTGAAATTCTACCAAAGTTTTATATAAGAAAGGTAGGCAGTGTATCAGATTGTTTTGTTCAGTTTCCCCAGGAGTAGCTCAGTTGCCACAAAGGATTCCAGAATATTTTTTCTCAGCTGGATTTTGGAGATATGTGTTGTGCATTCCCCTATGCACTGTAGGTAGATAAGCCACATATCTGAAGATGTGTCATAATTTAGCTGATTTGATTTTTAAATATGTTGAGTTAATCGTGTATATTTCAAAATGCGTTTCGTTTGATCTTCAACTTCTTTGAGTTACATTGTGTATGTAAGGTGTGAGGAGGACCCCACCCCCAGGTAATATATATGAACAGTAACAATCTCAATATAAGACTTTAAGCAATTTTTTTTTTTTAAGTGGTGAGACAATAAACTCTTAAAAGATAAATTAACTTTTTGATGCAATCTCATTAATTAAAAGGTACTGTCATCATTAGCAATTACCAACCAATTGACTTTTGACTCTAAAATCACTAACTGGATTTTCTGAAGGTGATAACATGATTTCTGTATTTTAGATCCAGTCATGCTGACCCTAAAGAAAACACAAAGATTCCATGATTTTGGGTGCTAAGCTCTGCTTATTGGATTTCGCTAGAAAGTGTCTCTGCTTTACTGAAGAAACTAATAATACACTCTTAATCACACTTAATGTGATATGTTGCAAATAAACCTAAGTGACCTGAGATTTTAAATATTGGAGGTCCATTTCCATATTCGTAGTATATGAAGTAACATAAATGTGCAAGGAATATTAGCTTGTTGTGTTTGGATAATGAAGTTTCACATCTTTCTTAATACACGTAATCACAAAGAAACAATTTTAAGTAGAAAATAATGTACAGAGATTCAAAGGCAAATGTGGATTCACCATGTCCTCATTGCCCACTTGTGTTTGTTTTTTTAGAGAAACTTTCTGACAGTGGAGGGAAGAATTTAAATGAATCAGCTAAGTTAGTGTGCAAAGTATTTTATTTTTCTTCAAAGCAAGTTTCTTCCTTGTTTAGCCTATTTTATTTTTCAGATAGCCTCTTACTTTGTGAAGACAGCTTATACTCCCTTATAGATGCTTTATGGCGCAGTACACAATGTGATGTCATAACTTAAACACCAAAATGAAGTGAGGTATATACATATACCAACCTGATGCCCACACACACTCTCCCTCTAAACAAACCTAGCCAACTCTTAAGCGCTATGCATGTAAAGCAAGCTTATCTTTCAAGAAGCTGGAATTCGGAGTATATGATAACAGATTTTCATTCTTGTATGACTAATTAGTGTATGTGAGAGACAGATGGTAATGTGTGAATTTGTACAGCATTGAGGGATATAAGGATGCTCTTAACATGTAATTTAATTAGATTTTAACATGTAATTTAATTAGAGCTAGCGTTATTTGTACTCAAATAAAAGGAAAGTTCTAAATCTCTTTTATAATTCATTTGGTTGATACTATTTCAGAGATTACTTCTCCTTTGGTACTCAGACTGCTAATAAATAAGATCACTGACCTTGTTTTGTTTTATTTAAGTCATCATTTAACTAATTAGATGTATACCGCCAGTGATAAATGTTGATGTGCTTTTAAATATTTCTGATGGTCCTGCTATCCTTTCTGTCTGTCCAGGCAGAGAAACAGACCAACTTCCAGATGAGCAGGCCAACTTTGAAATGCCGATTGGGAAAGGTGGTGGGAAGAGAGAGGCGTTTTTCTGCTTTTCTGTCTCTTGCTTCATTGAGACTGCAAATCTGAACCAAGTGCATTCACTTTCTAGTCATTTGTTTTAGTGTCCTTCAGTCCTAGAGTAACTTGAAGAAAATTACTGTAACCTGGGTCTTTTTAATCGAGCAGTGGCTGAATTAGAATTGCCTGAATTCTCTCAGTGATTTTGATATTTTTTTTTTATTTTTAAGATGTATATATTTACGTTAGCATCATTCACTAATAGAGAATGTTCTTATAATTTACATTTTAGGGTAATCAAGATTAATATTCCAAGTTTTTAAATACACTAATAAATCCTACGAAAGTGTAAGAGGACAGAGATCATGGAAAGGAAATAGAATATTTGAGTGAGGAAAAAAAAGCTGGTAGCATCCAGAACTGATTGTCCAACATAGATTTCATAGATTTCTAGGTTGGAAAAGACCTTAGAGATCATCGAGTCCAACCATCCCTAATCCCCATTAAACCATATCCTCAAGTAGCTCATCCACCCTATTCTTAAACACATCCAGGGATGGGGACTCAACCACTTCCCTGGGCAGCTTATTCCAGTGGCTGACAACCCTTTCAGAGAAGAAATACTTCCTAACATCCAACCTGAATCTCCCCTGACTAAGCTTATGCCCATTTCCTCTTGTTCTATCTCCCATCACTAATGTAAAGAGCCCTTCCCCTAACTCCCCACCATCTTTTCTCAAGTATTTATAGGCCGTAATCAGGTCTCCCCTCAGCCTCCTCTTCTCCAGGCTAAACAGCCCCAACTCCCTCAGCCGCTCCTCATAAGTTTTATTTTCCAGCCCCTTGACCAGTTTAGTCGCCCTTCTTTGGACTCGCTCCAGGAGCTCAATATCTCTCTTAAAGCGAGGGGCCCAAAACTGGACACAATATTCCAGGTGCGGCCTCACCAGTGCCGAGTACAGGGGCAGGATCACTTCCCTGCTCCTGCTGGTTACACTATTCTTGATACATGCCAGTATCGCATTGGCCTTTTTGGCCACCTGGGCACACTGCTGGCTCATATCAAGCCGGTAGTCAACCAACACCCCCAGGTCCTTTTCCGCCAGGCAGCTCTCCAGCCACTCCTCCCCGAGCCTATAGCGATGCTTGGGGTTTTTATACCCCAAGTGAAGGACTCTGCACTTGGCCTTATTAAAGCTCATGCCATTGGCCTCAGCCCAACGATCCAGTCTGTTCAAATCCCTCTGAAGGGCCTCCCTACCCTCGAGCAGATCGACACAGCCTCCCAGCTTGGTGTCGTCCGCAAATTTACTGAGGGTACATTCAATCCCCTCATCCAGGTCATTGATAAAGATGTTAAACAGAACTGGACCCAGCACTGAGCCCTGGGGAACCCCACTGGTGACCGGGTTATACTGTACTTCGCAAAATGGTGGAAATATTTGATAATTTCTGGAATTTTATCACTAAGGCAAAGGCTGCATTAACATTTTTGGTAACATTTCAAGTTACAGTGCACGCGCAATGTTTGACAGGGTTAGTCACCTTCATAATCAGTCAAATAAAACGTTTGTGAAAGTTGTATGAATGGGAAGCAGGATGTGCATACATTCCCCTTGGCCATAGTAAAAGACAGCACAGGTAAGGTTTCCTGATACTGTACAGTCTTAGGCAGTGAAAGGTTCATACCAACCCTGTTTCTTCTGGAGATCAAAAACTGATGTCAGGAACTAAAGATCTTAGTTCTGTAGTGCTCAACTCACTCAGAATGTAAGAAATCAATGCCTGAAACTAAGAGGTGGAAAATATTCTGTGATAGTGGTCCCTCAGCTCTGTCGCAGAACTTGCTGTTTCTGAAAGACAGGATATGGCACAGGTGCCTCTCACAGCCATATGACACTAAAGTCTTTCCAGTTGCATGTTCTGTTTTGCGCAGGTATAGTCAGTAGCCCAAATATCCATATGCTACATTCTGCACTATGTGATTATTACTTAGTTGTGGTTGGAGAATCTAAAAATCTAGTTTTTGCTCCCTCCTATTGAAGAAACAAACCCAACCCCAAATAGCACCTCTGTTTTAAACAAAAAAAAAAATTGTTTTAAAAAAAAAAAAAACAACCCCAAACTAAAAAAACCTCCAACACCTCAGAGGGTGGATACCGTTTGAAAGGTAGTTTTCAAGATTGTAATTCTTCATTTGGAGATCCACCTCCTAAAAAAAAAAATCAGTCTGAAATTTTGGTCAGGTCACTGTACGTTATTTAGAGTTAGATACCAGGCTTGTTCCAGGTGATCCACAGTACAGCAGTCAGGCGACATACAGGCAGCCTTTCCTTCTGATGCCTTGTAATATGCTTTTTTACAAAATATGCAACATTTTACTGTACTTGTATACTGTTTCTACCGTCCATTACAGCAATAAGACAGGTTGGGTGGGATTTTGGGATGTATATCTACATATGGAGATACAGCTAGCGCCCATAGACTTTAACTAATAATTACGAAGGTTTTTGTAATCACAGTGTTTTGGGTAGCAAGAGTGCCAGTTACAGAGAAACAATAGTGCTCTGGAGCTTTAAAAAGGCTTACCTTACATCGCATATGGAAACCAACAATTAGTCATACTGAAAAATCTCCATTTTCCAAGAAAGAAGTTTCCAGTGCATGCACAGAAAAACCCACCTGTAACCACTGTAAAAGAGCAATCAGATTCTTGTTAGTGTAACATACCGTCGTAACCAACGTGGTAGAAAATTGTGATGAAGCTTATGTTGATTTACCAGCAGAAGTGATTACAAAGAAAATGTGATTAGTTATTAGCAGTGCATGCGTAGCTCTCACATGCAGCCTGATGTGAAGAATCATTGGCTTTGCATGCCCACAGACCTCAAATCAATGGCAAAGCAAGAGCACGGCACACGCCATCATTCTCTTGTAAAATGTGGATATCGTTACTGTGTTCTGTAAAATAGTGCTACGCAAGTTTCTCGTATGTGAGAGGGTGACTGTTGTGAAGTAAACTGTGATGCTGTTCTCTATGCTAGAAGAGGTCTGTAATATGTTTATTGAGACAAAAGATGATTGGAAAAGTTCTCAGTCAAAGAGTGTTTTTTGCCTGTGAATGTCATCTGCTTACTCTGAACACAACTGGTTCAGAATCTACTGACAACAGCATGAAAAGAAAGTGTAGTTCAGTTATTTCAGGTTCTTAGTTCCATTGTGAAGACTGTTATTTTGAGTCTGGTCTTAAGGTGAAGAGAAAGGAGAGAGGAAGAGTCCTCCCTCATCACCTTTCTTAGCCATTTTACACAAGCAGTAGCCAAAGTAGTCACTATGTTCAAGAGACTGTGGTCATTGCACCTGTATCTCATGCCTGGGACCTTCTCTATTAGTCTGTTATGTTTCTTACTATTAGGCAGCATTCCAAGAATGTAAAAGATACAAGCCAATACAATACTGTCTTACTTTATTTCACAGATGATTTTTAGTCATTTCTGTTTTTTCAAGTATTCAGGTGTTATATTCTCCAAGGAATTTTCAGTGATTTCAAGTATTAAGATGATTTTTTTTAAAGTTTAAAAGCAATTTTAAAAGGCAGGACATTCATTTTAAGATAAAATTCACCTAGTCATGTTCAAATTAAAACATACACTCTTCAGTAGCCTTAAAGAGGAATAACTTGAATTGATACTAGTAAAAAAAATACTTTTAATAGTTTCTTTACAGTGTATGAGTAATAGTTAAAAGGATGGACTAATTTTTTTCCCTGTGTCATCCTATGCTATACAGAAGCTGTGCTATATCAGAGATACTTTCTGGAAGTAAACCTTACAAACAAAATTTATTAACACGTGTATATTTCTAGTTCTCCTATGGCATCGTTTGTATAGCCTATTGCAGAGCGCTTAAAGACACTGAGGATACATAGGTAGAATTGTCAGAAGCAAACCTTGGTGAAGGGCTACGTGAAATGGAAAAATTGTCTTAGAAGTACTATTGCTCGGCGTGTATTCTCATACAGTACCTTGAATATTCCAAGGTCTTGCAAAATGGAGATTGATCATTGCCTTGAAAAATGTACTGTCTGTATTGTGTATTGCATGAGGAAAGAATCTTTCAGAATGTTTGTTTTACTCCGTAAATAATGCAGTGTAATGGTCTGTAATACAGTTTAATAACCAGTAGTTCGCTTCAGTATAGAAGCATGTTTATTAAATGAGAAGATGCTTACTATAGTAGATGTGCCATCCTTCAG
The DNA here is from genome assembly GCF_009769465.1 of Tauraco erythrolophus. NCBI lineage: Eukaryota > Metazoa > Chordata > Aves > Musophagiformes > Musophagidae > Tauraco > Tauraco erythrolophus. The sequence continues at coordinate 14,426,323 of NC_141479.1, read as the reverse complement.
AATTTCATGTCACTTGAGTACTTAGCTCTTACGAACTTAAAGTGCTGCAGAAGTGTCAAAAATGTTTTGCTTTTCATTTTGAATTACTCTGTTTTTGAAGGGTTAAATGACACGTTCACATCCATTCCAGGCTTATATATCAATCATCTATATAAATCACATTGCCAAAGCTCTCCCTTATCTGCGTGCACAGCAGAGTCACAATAAGTTCTCTTGGATCAATAAGCAACTTTTCACTTGAAACACTCCTCTCCCAAGAAGCGGGTACCGCTGGATTGCTAAGTGACTGCGAGACTGCTATTACCGCTACGTGGTCGTACTCACTTCGGCCTGACAGAAAGCAAAGCTTAGAAGGGAAGCAAGAAACTGCACAGCTAGAAGATGATCGTGTGTGTGCTCCATAGAAACAACATAATTAGCATTTTGGGCTTCCTAACTCAGCTCTTGCTGTTGCCTTTGGCATGACCAGAAAAGCTGTATTTAATTGTTACTCAGTGAAGTAGAATAGGTGTGCCTGCTGTTCCAAACAGTATTAGCACCACATAATAAACAAACAAACATGCAGGGTTTGACTTCTCTCCCGTGTGAAGGGACAATTAATGGTCTGTATCTGGATTTTTCTTTCTTGCTTTTTTTTTTTTTTTAAAAAAAAGGAACTTTAGACCAGTAGCTGTAGTTTGAATTAATTTTGAATCAAATAGGTGCAAGGTGGTGTGAGGCGAAAGATGAGGCTTTTAAAAAAAAAAAAAAAAAAAAGTCCCGTATTCCTGCTAATAACTGAGATTCTTTGTTTTAAATCCTGAACACTGTGAGACATCCAACTGCCTGCATCACTGAGAAGCAGGAAAGAACCTTTGTTGTTTGGTTGTTTTTTTTTTTCTGACGCCTCACTCACCCCTTCCTTCAAATTGTTTCGCCTTCTTTATAGAATTAGTAATATAGAAGTTGCAAGGTAGGATAATTATCTTCAGCAACTAGTTGTAGTATTACATGGCATGTCCATTGGAAATTCCTGGAGCAGTTACATAGCCAAGATCTATAATTCAAACTAAAATACTGATGGAAGGGTCTGGTGGACCAGTTAAAATGGCAGACACTAGGAATTAGGTAGGTAGAAACAAAGTTTCTTTACACTTACCAGATAAGATATCTTTTTGGATTAAAGGATTTTGATATCCTGTGATCACAGATACTTCTAAACACAATTTATACCTGAAACTGAAACTTTTTTAATACAGATTATGAAGTTATGGTATTTGATTAATGCCAATTTTTTGCTTCCACCTACAAAACAGAAATGAAACTGGATAATCTACATTGAATAGTATTCATGAAATCCAGTTCCCTGACTGGGTGAACTTTCATTTCCAAGCTCCTCTGGTTTTCACTTATATGAAAGCCAATTATTTGGAAGTTATGCTGGGGAAATGGAATGTCTGCAAGATCAGAGACTACATTTTCAATGCAATTACTTCATGCTTCATTGCATAAAGGATATACAGATTTCCTTAAGACTTTCTCCATCGTTTGATACCAGCTATCTGTTTCTACAGTTACACAGAATACGAAAATATAGAGCAAAGCTGAAACTGTCATCTGTGTGACATATTATTTCTAGAAAACATTTGTATTTTATATGTGCTTTTTATTTTTTTTAATTTACCCTTGCACATGTCAAACCCAAGGAATTACAAAATTAGTATAAGAAACTGCTAAGAATCACAGTTAAAATTCAGTGTCTAATTATTCTGAATATTTAATTATTTTGAGCAATATGCTTCAGAAGAATCATTATCACACTGAAATCCCCAACATTATCTATTATTTACAGAAGCGGCTCTTCATGCCAATGTAACCTCTGGCATGATAAATGGGTTAGTAAATCCACAGCATATGTACCCTTTTGGAAGCAGATGGCGGGCTCGTGTCAGTTGAGACCCTCTCTGAATTCTATAGTGGCCTTTATGAAGTTCATAATTATTGAAGAGAATATTGTAGCATTTCTTTTTCAGAAAAGTTCAACTATAATAAAAAATAAACATGAGTAGCAACACAAACAATTATTTTTATGTAGTTGTTTTTACACATAGAATGGATTCCTGTTTTTCTTTCAAGTCAATAGTAAATTTCATTTACTTTCAGATTTGCCAAGATTTCATTCAAGGGCTGTGTATTAATGAAAACATTGTGAAAATGCATGAGTAATATTTCTCACATACTCGTAACGCTTCACATTTTGCAGAATTAGGAAGTGGCCATGCTTATCTTGCTTCATTGTATCATAAATGTTCCTCCATTGTACGTATCTACGAATATCTGTTCTGATTTTATTATTCTGGTATAAATCCAGGTTATATTTGTTCAAATAGAATTTTACTGTATTCCACCAGGTATCGCTGCTATCATCAAATCTCACAATGCCTTCATATATTTCACAGACAGTATTGTGGGCCTATCATGGCATATTCTAGAGTATGGGTTTATGCTTAGAAAAAACATTATGTTTTTAATTTGAAGAATTTAAAATAAAGAATCTGTTAAAAGTTGAAAAGTAGCATTTTAAAGATTCTGAATGTATTTAGAATTCTTACTTTTGCATATATTAAGAGAAACAAAGGATCGTTTTAGAACTATTTAGACTTATTTTCTGTGTTTAATTTTATCTTATGGCACTGGCAGATTTCATATTAGTAATGTAGAGCTAGGTAACCAGTAAAACTCTGTTTCATGATCCTTTAGATCACTGGTTGTAGTTTAAATTATTTTTAAATTAATTACATGCAAAGCAGTGTGTGGAAAAAGATGAAGTAGTAACAGAATTAAAGGGTTTATTCTCCCTCCCTGGGGATCTGGAAACTTCCTTTTGGCTACCTATGCCTTTGATTGATGTAATGTAGTTGCAGAAATGGAACAGGGTTTTCTAAAACCTTGAATAAAATTTATTACAATCTAAGCTTCCTCTAAGCATTGTGACAGGTCAGAAGTAGTGGGTACTTAAATATGAAAGTACGGTCTAGAATTTCTTTTCCATTATGTTTCACTCACGAACAGATTGCCTAGATGGTTCTTCTTGTTAGCGATAATGCTCTTCCATGCCCGATTGCTATTCCAAGCACGTTTTCTTCCTCAGATCAGTCAGAAATGCTAAGGATGAGCAAGGCTGGTGAGGTCATCTAGTGTCTAGGGAGTCTAACAGTATGTTTGGGAAAGGAGGGCAAAATAACAAAGCTACATTTCATGTTTTGGGAGGAGAGCTGTGGAGAAAAGCAGAACCTGGGTTTGTGGCAACTGCGTAAATGAACATGCTCACAAACTTGTACTGAATGGCACTAAGCTTAACGTCAGTAAATCCCGGGAAGTGTAGTCTGTTTTGCTAATGGGAGTTGTGAGACTTTAGGTCTGTTCATTAGAAGACAGTTTCCTGCCTTTGATTTTTTTTGAATTTTTTTTTTTCCTGTAGAAGTCTCCATTGATTTCAGTAGGAACTTCAGCACATGCAGATCAATGACAGGATATGTACTGGTGTTGTAGCTGCTAAAAGCAACAATAAGTAAAATATAGTGGACTGTGTACTCTCAGCACTTTTCTGTATGCATTGTCAAATCGCAGAGACTTTGGGAAACAAAAGAAATAAATTGCTTTGAAAAAAAACATAATTGTTTGCTTAGGGAGTCATGAGAAGGAAGCAGTAAAGAAAAAATATTTTGGGGAAGGAATCTAAAAGGCAATATAATAATTTTCCTGAAAAGAAGAAAAGTACTAGTGATTTTCTGAAGTGCATTATTTTTTAAGGGCATGCCAAATTTGTTTTCTGTTTCCTAACAGTTGGCAATAAAGTCTTGGAGTAATTTTACATTAAATATCTGCCATAAATGCCTCTACTGGATATAAATATATATAAATATATATTTATATTATGAAAGGATTGTTGTATACATTAGACCAACTTAGGAAAATTGATCCTTACAGAGCAGTTTCCCAAACTGAGAGAAGAGAATGATTGATATTGTCTAGAGTTGAACCAACATAATAATTACGCATATATCTATCCTCTGTAATAGTGATCATCTTCTTGTACCCTCATTTGATGAATTCCCTAGATGTTTTTTGAAAACAAGGTGTTCTATCTCTCCTTTTAAAAACTTCTCTATCTCCATGAGTTTAACTCAGTTTAAAAAAAGAAATCTTACATATTAACCCAAATACCACTTTTGGTATTGTAACTACAGTTACATTATGACAGAGTTATATAAAATGGAGGTGTGCAATTCTAAACATGTACTTTCATATCTATATAATCTCTAAAAGAAATACTAATACATATTGCCATGGGATCTCTTGAGACACAAGTTCATTATCTTTTCAGCTTCATACTATTCAATTCTTTTGTGGTAATACAAACTTCATTTTAAATCTCTTCAGTTTGCTATTTTCATGTTCACCTTAGATGCACAAAATCATGTATTTAACCAAAATTTCCCATTGAAATGGTAGCCATTCACAAAAAGCAAGTAGTTCTTTCTCACAAAAAGGTACATTTGCACACAAGACACATTGAAACACATTGAAACAGCTTCTCTTAAGCAGGTTATCTGTGGATTGTATAATTTACCAATTAAAAAGACTGAGCTGCAGGTTTATTGAGATAACTCAGAAGATTTAAGAAATACCTTAGACGTAGTGCACATACAGAGAGTGTTTGTGCTGCAGCAACCTGAGATACAAGTTTCCTGCCTATATGACTGCATTAGAGCAACTGTACAGGAGTGGGGAAAATGATTAGTTAACCTTTTCCTTGCCGTGTAGATTTTGATTCCATCTTCTATGTGAATGCGTCCTTGAAGCAGCAGAATAAATCAGGCACATGTAATTCTGGAAGCCCAAGAAGGCTTTTCATCAGCTCTTCCAGTGGTTGTTAATAGAATGTCTACTTTTTCCAAAAGAGGTTATAATAGAAGTCTCATATGAACAATTGTGAAGTGACACTATTATTGACATAAAGTATTTCACCTTGACTGGCAACAGGGTATTGCTGGTGCCAGAAGATTTTCAAATACACTTTATAGCACTATCAAGCTATCTAACAGATCATTTTCTGCCCAAGAATGCAGTGGGACTTTTGTCACTTCTACCAGATCTGCGAGTGAAGATGCCCAAAAGAAAACTGAATCCTCAATAGGTGGATATTTGGGAAAATAAATCCATTTGGTATTGCTGTTAGGGTCAAAGCCATTCGATGTAGGTAGATTGTTTGCTTAAACTGTATTCCTTTTTCATTTCATTGGGAAACATAGCCAAGTGTGTGAGTGCTCATAGTTGAACAATAAAAAATTTCTGCTATTAGTGGTCTGCTTACATTTCTATCTACTATCAGTTTTCTTAATTATGAGTTAATATCGTGTTGCAAAGTGTGAGGCATTAATCAAGTCACTTTCACTCAAGCTTCACTTGAGCGATAGCTACACTTATACACCTCAGTTCGGTTGTACAGCTACAACAAAATAAAACATTACTGTTTGTGTTAATTGCAGTTTTCTGGTATTTTTACAGTTGTTTTTCATTATTATTGTCCTAAAATGCATATGGTACTGCCCAGCTGCACAAAAACAAAATCTGGGCAACATTTTATTTGTAAATGGACCAGTGAGAGTAAATGTGAGTGTGGAGCAGGTTAGCCTGTGTTGCCTGGTTTGTCCATGGTCCTGTGCCTGCATGCCTGGTCCAAGTCTGCCTCTTCATGGCTCTCAGAGCTGAAAGCATTTGGAGGAAGGAGAAGGAATAGACCAACAATTAAAACGGAAATTTGTGTCACCAACAATCAGGACAGAATAAATGGCTTTTTCCTTATCCTTGGTATAGCAAAATGGACCTGCATGTCTGAAGAGACCTGAGCTAGGCTGGGTATGGAATAACCACAAAGGTGTGTGTACTATTAATTGTCCTTTTATCTAAACCTCATTTATAAATTTAATTGATCATGATCAATTTCCTACCTCTCTTTGGGACAAGTGTTATACTTTTAAGCTTGTATTCACTATATGTCAAAATCTGTACTCCAGACTGCTCTTCCGTGGTAATAGCCATTTATACTCCTGTGTACGACTTGAGAAGGTACAAATAAAAGTACTTGTGTGCAATTTTTTAAAATGTTTTCTGTTCAGAAAATATTATCTATACAGTTTCTACAACTAGGGAAAGAGATTATGTTAATAAGAAAGCCAATAAATATAATTTATTTTTAATATCTAGTTTCAAAAGCCAAGAAGCTTCTAAATTAACATTGTAATCATTTTGAGGATATACCAGATGTCAAGGCTGAGAAGCTATCTTACTGAAAATAATTGTATTTGTGATGGTAAGTAATAGGAGGAGGTGTAGAAATTATACTTTTTTGATCAGAGGAAAAATATGACACTCTCACACTCAGAGAAATTAGCCTTGAGGATAGAGGTCAAGTTGAACAAAAATTAAAAACATAAAAAACCAAACCAAAACAAAATCATCTGACAACTTGAACTATAATTAATAAATTTTCCCTGTATTTTTTCTGATTAAAAATTTACAATAACTAAACGTTCCAATATAATCTGAAATATCTGATAATGACAATTTTCATTGGTTAAGGACCAGCACATCCAAACTAACATTAGTCATCTAAGGTCATTGGAATGAGCGCCAGAGGCTGATTTATACCAACAAAATACCAAACGACCTGCATCAAAAGGTGACTGCTAAGGCACCTGTCTGACCTTGTTAAGGTCAGTCAGATACTGAGTTCCAATTAAAATGCAAGTCTAAAATCATGTGAGGTACGATATTTCTCCTGCTGAAGTCAATGAAACAGCTTGCAGTCTCTCCACTGCCGTAATAGAGCTTGTCCTATAAAGATGCTATTAGGTTTTGTTGGGGAGCAATACATATTGTAAATCATGGCCCTATAATTGATGAAAGATGAAGGTATCATAAGAAAACTGAAGCTTTTAAAAATGGTAGACAGCTAAATAATTTATAATTTCCATCTCTGTAGCCCTTATTAGGCAATTAAATTTATAACAATTATACTTTCATCTGAGATACCACATTTGGCTTCAAAAGGTCTAGCCCTGGCATCACATGGTAGAATCCTTAACTACTCCTGTCTATTCTCTGTTACTATTTAGGTACTCTTAGTTCGTTGTCTTACTTCCATGATCTGACAGTGTAAGTTACATCTCTGTTGCTCAGCTGTTAAGTGTATTCCCCGTACCAGAAATTATTTATTATACTGGCACATGAGATATCATCTGTCATGTCTAAGTGGAGGGAAGATCTTCCTACAATGTCTTTTCTGCTCTTTAATCTTTCTACTGAAAGCTCCAACTTTCCCTTCAGACTGCTAAAGAGAATGCTTGAAGCATTTCTTTTAAGCTGATGAGTTCTTCTTCCCCCATTTTGGGTGCACACAGGTGCACGTTTGTGTGCTTTGAGGGTGTAGCGCTATAAGTTAATCACATAATAGTTTTTATATAGTTACTAAAATCTGAGCTGAGTATTTGCGCATGAAAGATGTTTCAGTTCAAATTTTTCTAGAGTTTGACTGGAACTAAAAATTAAATAATTTTAAATGTATGACGTATTAGAGGCAACACAGGCTTCCTACTGATAGCATAAACTTTAGTAGTACCTTGCCAATGAACATATTTCAGTGGGTTTGAAGACATGTTTTATTGCCTCTGAACCCATGTACGCTTTTATCTTCATACTGTTATGTGGCAAATGCATTGGTTGCATGAGAGAGTACTCTTTGGTTTAAACCTGCTCCGTGATGGTTTCACTGAATGAACCTAGGTTCCTGTGTCTTGAGAAAAAAGACACATCCGTTTGCTATTTGCATTTCTAGCGACTTTTGTATTCCCTTCCCAGTCTTTTCTTTATGCAGAGGAAGTTTTGTTATCTATTTAATTTCCTTTCATATTGAATCTCTTCCATGCTTCTGATCGTACTAGTTGCATTTCTCTGTACTTATTCTAGCTCTCTATTAAGCCCATTTGACAGGTAAAGAAAATAAAGGGAAAGTCGCTCAGCAGTTCAGTGGCAGAGCCAAGCAGAGTGCAGATCTCAACCATTATTTCTAAATGGATTATATGTTTGGAGGAACTGCAAAGTAAGCATCGGTTAGGGTTTTGCCTGCAGTCTTCAATCTTTAATTATGCCCTGCTGTTGTAGATTAGTTATCTAATTTGTATTCTGATGACTGAAGTAGACATACATTTCACCAGAATTTGATAGTTCTGTGGTTTGGCATCTGGTTACTCGGTGAGAAAACAAAGCAATGAAAGTTAGAATACTCCTAGGAGGATCAGCAACATCTGCTGAAGTGAGATAGCTATGTAGCCCAGGTGAAAATTCACAAGGTGCCCGATTATAAATAACAAGACACACTTCTAAGATTATTATTTACACTGGCCTGATTTTTTCTTGGTGATATTTTTAAGTTCTGCAAAGTAATGGCACGGTACACAACAAAACTAATTAAAAGAAACAGCAGGGCCCTTAAGGAAAAGCAGATTACAAAGTAAATCTCAAGTGCCAAAGGAATATATTTTGAGAAGACTGTACTGAGATTAACTTTTTAAACTGTACTAGTTATCTATTTTCACAGAAGACATAAACAGACAATAAAGCAGCAGCCTTCTGGAAGCCATAAACGGAGTTAATAGCTTTAACCCATGTAGCATTTCTTATCTGAGTAAACATCTAGAATGAATTACACCAAGCAGTATTGCATGTCTCTGGGATATCAAGACTTACAGTCTTTGGGGTGAAAATACTGGTAAATGAAAAAAGATACTTTAAACAAACTTTAGATTGTTGAGTTCTTCAGCCATCATGAAGGGAGGAGAAAGCAGTGTCTTTCCTGTCTTACTGATGCTGCTGTGCTTGCAGCACCTTGTAATACTGGACAGACGCTATACCACCTATATATGGCACTGGATCTCTCAAAGCAAGACACTCCCATGTGAGCTGATCAAGCACTGGTGAGTTCCCAGTCTCAGCCCTGGACCATTCCCTACATTCCACTGTTCTGTTCATCTTCCCGTGCTATCCTATGTCAACATGAACTTTCATAGTCTAGTTTTGTAATACCTAGCAGGTTTTCAATACTGAACATCACTTGGTAAAAAAGAGTTTGATTTACATTCCCAAAAGTGTTCACATAACTCATACACATATGCAAGACTAGATTGCACAGTACATATTTTGCAGACTGCCAGTTTGCCCGTACATATTGGCTGTATCCACACCCAAGTACTGTATTCAGATATTGCACAAGTGTGGATTCTGGTTTTTGAGAATGTCTCTGTTTGAATGGTAACTTCCCCAGTGAAGGACAGTGTTCTATTCAGTGTTCTAGCCTCTGTTATTTCCTCTTTTTTTTTCACATGGCTTTGACTGCACCAGGTAATGGCCTGACAACCACCTCTGACTGACAAAAGTCAAGTAAAGCTTTACTGGAGCATAAAGTACTCTATACCGTACTAGAGGAAAACTAGTCAAATCTGAGAGTTATTGATCTTTATAGCAAATGTAAATTTACTTTCTAAAGAAAATTAAATATGTAGATAATTATCTCCATAATTTACTGTCAAGCAACTCTGAAAATGTTTAGCACACACTGTGGTGATTACCAAGTTCATCTTGCAGAGACAGAGGGTTTTGACATTATTATGGTTTTTACAGAAATGGGTGAAATGATTAACAGCGTAATATTGCAGACCATTCTTGTTATGAGAGAACCAGACCTGTACATTACTGGTGTCTGAAAGAGCAAGTAATTTGCACAGTAACAGGAAACATAATATAATTAGTTACTGCAGGTATGTAATATTACTGCTCTGCCGTCAGAGGAATTGAAAAAAAACAAACCAAAAGCCTGCAGAGAAGGAAAAAAGATCCCATAGAATGATACCTGCTGCTCACTCAGCTGTGGTCTCCATTATATAAAGTCCTCTTGTTTTTCTATAGTTACCAAAATTTCACCTGCAATTTGCATGTCCTGTCTTACGTCATTCAAATATATATCAGTGGAGTGTTTGTGTGGCAAAAATGAAACAGTACTGTGAAAAGTCATTTTATTTTAATACAATGCATTTTAAGAAAAGGGCCAAATTTTTGGTAGTGTTTGGAAGAGAGAGAGTTTCATACATTATGACAAATTCTTGGGAAATACATCATGTACTGCATCATTTTCTCCAATAGTCTGGGCCTAAATTAACATGGCCTAACACTTTGACCTGTTTTTCTGTTCATACTGATATATAGACCTGGCACTGAATTTTGGTGTTCTACTATTACAAATGCAATTCCCAAAATGTATATTGCTGATGATAAGAGCTTTTAGGGGGACAGAGGGAGAGAGAAGAAGTAATTATATTCTCAATGTGGTAAGTTTGAGTGAGTCAGCAGCTTAATTCTGATTCCGCTAAAGGTTATCAGGCTGGTTTATCATTGACTTCTTGAGGATTAATAGTTAGGCCAAGACTGAATGTTTCTTGAAATCTCAAACTCTGTCTAATTACTTTTGTATGGTAGTCATCTAGAGCGAAATTCTGCCATTGGATTAATTCTGAATCAACTTTGTAATGTCACTGAAGTACCACATAATTTGGATCCAGTTAATATTGCAAATAAAATTCTGTTTTGTTTGGTGACGCTAATTTTTATTTCTGCAGTTCTGACATGTAATTCGTTGAAATAAACCACTCATTTTTAATTATTAAAATCACATTAATGAAAACAAGTACTTTCAAAGTGAAATATTTCTGCTTCAGGGAAAATAGATTATTTTCCTCTAAAGGAGGGGAGAAGATAAATATTTAATAGTCAGATAAATATGTTGCTCAGTACTTAATCTTTAACATGGTCCTGAAACCTGAGGGATTACTAAGGGATGTATCAGTATTCAGTTTACTACTGTAAATATTTTGTACTATGGAAGTACAGTTTGTGTTTATTGTGCAGCTTGATCTAGTACGCTGCATTATATATAGTGCAGAATATGTATGGATTTTAACTAGTGCTTATTGTGTTTTTACCAGTTCCATGGAGTTTTAAAGTTTAGAGATTCCTTTCTGATATGACTTCATTCAAACAAAATGTTACTCATTATATGCCTTTAATTGCAAAGTTAGGTTCTTGCTATTTATAAAATAGTCTTTTTTTCTCCTCTCTTCACTTTCATCATAGTTTTGCATAGAAAATAGTAGGGCAGCATCCACTTAACAAGGCTGGTTGTTGAAGAAATCCATCTTTGTTTTAGAAAGTAATGATGTGTTAGGTGTTTTCTGCACGCCATTGTGTTTGCTAACCCAATTGAAGAGTATGCACAGAATAAGGAAGTGTCTACAGGTCAGCATTATAAGGAAACCTCTCATCCTTATCTTTTCCAGGGAACTGGCACAACTGCCTGCTTTTCTGAAGTACCTGTAGGCAGCATGGGAAACAAACAGGATGAACAGAGGACTGTGTGCAGTTGCAGGGCTGCAATCTTGTAGGGGTCACTGAGATGTGATGAGATAGTTCACACAATTGGAATGTGGCAGTAGTTGGATGTAGGCTCAGTAGGAAAGCCAGGATGGGACAGCAGCATGCCCTTTATGTGGGAGCACCACAAGAATGTAGAGATATCTGTCTTGGGATCAGTGATGGGCCAGCTGATGAGTTGATGAGTTGGTCAGTTGATGAGTTGATCTCACCCATTCTTATGGGTGAGAATTAGTGTACAGACCAATGCGGACGATGTTGTGATGAGTATCTGCTATAGATGCCTTATCAGGAGGAAGTCGATGAGGCCTTCTTCTGACAAGTGGAAGAAGCCTCCCTTTCACAGGCTGTGGTCTTCACGGGGAACTTTAACCACCCCAATATTTGCCATAGGCACAACACAAACAGCACAGACAATCCAGGAGGTTTCTGGAGTGTGTCAGTGGCAACTTCCTATGAGAGGTGATTGAGGATCCAATGAAAAGACATGCTCTGCTGGACCTCATGTTTACAAACAAGGAAGGGCAAGTTGGCAATGTGAATGTTTGGGACAGCATTGGCTTCAGTGATCACGAGATTGTGGAGCTCAGGATACTGAAAGGAGGGAGCAAGGCAAAAACCAAGATCATGGCCCTAAACTTTAGGGGCACAGACTTTGTCCTGCTCAGAGATCTGCTTGGAAGAATGACCAAACTACACTCAAATGCTAAATGCAGCATAGATGTTCTTCTGATTCCAATTTGCATTCCGAATTTTTATCCAGATACTCTTCTCTTTATTATGCCAGTAACTTATTGCATGATCATCCCTTACATAGACGAGAAATTTTACAGCTCAGTTCAGTGGGAACAAGAGAGTGTTTCTGAGAGAATAGAAAATTTTACCTGTTTCTTCACTGACTGGAAATACATTTCTTCTTCTACACATTATTCAGTTTTGAGATCCTGCATGAAACCCAGTCTAATGGAGTTACTTTTCGATTCAATGTTGTCCAAGAAGCATAGTTAAGAACAGAACAAGAACATGGCATTGCAATTGTTAGTAATTAGGCAAGGTCACGTGAAGATTTTTTTCTAGACTATAGGAGCAGTGTCATCTCCCTGCACTTCTGAAAGGATTTCACCATCAAAACTGGACAAACATGTCTGCAGGATCTCCTCAGTCATACTTTTTGCATGCTGAGCGCATAGAAAGTAGTCTAGTAATAATGAATCATCATTATTGCTATTATCTGAAAGTAGACACTCTTAGCCAGTCCTGTCTTCTGCAAGATTCGTGGAATTAATTTTACTGTCACAGGCATCTTCTTAAAGGAAATAGTTTTTATCTATGAACTCCTATGCTGCATGGAAGCCTAATGTTTAATTTCTATAGCACCTGAATGCAATAAATACTCATCACAAAGAAGACTTTTTGCCAACTCTAGTAAGATTGAAGAAATCTTTTGAGACAGAAAAGTGGGTGTCCTAATCTGAGAAGAAGCTGTCTAGAGCTAAACTCATCCCAATTTATCTCTGCAAAACCCTTTGCAAGGCAGATGACTATACATCTTTTGAAAGTCTGTAGCAAATTCAAGCTAAGAATAAGAACTGCCAGGTAAAAATTTCTGTAAAGGTCGGTCAACAAACTGAAAATATTATAATGTGGTTTCATTGTTTGCAAATAGAGAAGGTAGATTTGTCTCCTTTAAACTGTACTTCAGGAACAATAAAGACATTGAATCGTTAGAAGTATGACTGAGTGATGAAAGATTCAGCCTAATAATCTTAAAATCTCTAATTGTACTTTCACAGTTTTGAACTGTTAATATTATTTAAAGTCTTTTTTTGTAGACTGTCTTGAAGCATTTGTTAAATATATTATAAATAATTTTTATTTTGTTATAAATATATAAAAAATAAATATATTTTTCTTCCCTTGTCCCCCATAGGTAACCAGATGACTGGGTTGCTAGGGATATTTTTGTTGTGGTTTGTTTTTTAATAAATAGAAATCTTGAAGAACAAGTAAAATATATCACTTAATTGTTCTCACAAGCCTTAACTGATTGCTTTAATAGTTACCTCCCTAGGTTTCGATGTTTCAGAGGTGGTACGCCATGGAAGAAAGCATCACAGTGCGTATACTTGAGTTTTGCCTTACTAAAGGAATGCATCGTTAGTTTTGTGTCTGCATGTATGACAGCAGGAATATGTATGACTGCTGTATCATCAGCAATCCTGGAAAAAACAGACAAGGGGACTGAACTGATAGCAGCAGCTACAAACATTTTAGGGAGGCTCTGAATACAATATTACAGCTTCTTGGTACATAACTTTCCAAACCCAAATATAGGAAATGTGGTAAAAATTTCAGATCTGTTTAGCAAGTCTTCTGTAATGTGTCAGTTGCTTCTGATTCTGAAGAGAAACTGGTGCTGTTGTATGGTGGATTAAGTGAGATGATTCCTATTCATTCAAAGGATATTACTAAAGATCTCCTTAGGAGCAACATCGATTTTTTGTTTACGAGATACTGAAGATGATGAAGAAAACTTAAACAGTCCCACATGGCAAGTTCTGCTTCACTCAAACCAGTGCAGTACTCCCTACTTTTCCTGCCATTCCTGGAGAATGCACCATTCTCATTCTCTCTTCCTCAATTTGGCTGGTGAGAACCCCATGTGCCCTCTCCCTAGCTTTTCTGCTAAGATCCCTCTCCTACAGCTGGTAGGCTGATCAGCACAGAGCAGGAGGAGCAATGAAGCTTCACTGTGACAATGCTGAGGAGTGTTACATCTTACCTGCCAGTACATTCAATATATACTAACAGCAAGGACCAGAACAGGAACAAGTGAGCTACTTGCCTTAATTTGTCTAATGAGGCAAGAGGTTTTTAACCAATGGACTTGCTTCTGTTCTTGTAAAATTTCTGCATGACTAATGTAAACCTACTACGTTCGACAGTCTGTCTAGGTGAAATCTCTGAAGCTGTTTCTGTACTGGGGTCAGAGTCACTGCGTGAGAGATTCACCACTGCTTTATATCTCTCAGCCACGCAACCTGCGCACAAACAGTGCAACTGCTTGGGTTTGATACACAGTTAGAAATGTTTTTCCCCTTTGCACCCTCCATCAGTATGTATCAGCAAGTAAAACAATATGAAACAACACAGCAAAAAGAGAAGATATTTTCAATTGTTGTAGGAAGGTCTTTCATTTAATAGTAAGTTAGTGCTTTTAGATGCATGTCATCATGACAGCCCTCTTATTTTCTGTCTTGCAGCAAGACAGATAATATCACAGCCTGCCATAAAGATAAGGGATTCAGGGGCAACAAAGGCCAAAAAAATGGGACTTAGGTTATTGACACATTTAGAAATTACATTTTTTTCCTATTACTGTGAAGGTGAAATGGATAAGTTTCATAGGGAAGGGGCATCATGGACTCTCTAGCGTCCTTCTCCCCATACCTCTATGCCTTGTTTTTCTCTGAATGCTGTAATAGCCAGTGCTTTCATTGGTGTTATTG
This sequence comes from Tauraco erythrolophus, assembly GCF_009769465.1. Classification (NCBI taxonomy): domain Eukaryota; kingdom Metazoa; phylum Chordata; class Aves; order Musophagiformes; family Musophagidae; genus Tauraco; species Tauraco erythrolophus. The sequence continues at coordinate 14,411,291 of NC_141479.1, read as the reverse complement.
CAAAAAAAGTAGAAATAAAGTATTGAAATACTTATTACATTAATGTTAACATGGAAAAGGAATACTCTTTCAAGGAAACAACATTGCATTATTTGCCCTTACTTTTTTGTTATTATGCTGTGTTTTAGATATTAACACATTACTATTTACAATTTAAAGTTCCTAATTATGCTTAACTACAAAAAGGAGCATTTTGTGCAGGGCTTACCAAGTGGGACTGTTCGAGCTTTTTTCAGTATATCCAGTAGCTTGCAAACCCAAGCTGAGCTGAACTTTCACTACTATTGCAAATGCTTAGAGTATTTGCATTATTTAAAATTCTTTGTCACTTCAGGAAGCATGGACTCTATTGGCTAATGTGATCACTGAGATCTAAACTTCACAGAAAAAGATGGGATTTTAGTGCAGTACATACAAGCACAAACTCACCAGGGGAATGTAAGTGTATATGGACCTTTATATATCACAGTAACTTGCATTGCCAATGGTCCTTGATTTAAAAAAAAAAAAAAAAAAAAAGACAAAAAAGCACTACTTTTTCTACTGTTCTTGTCCAGCTTCAGATTATAAATTTCAGAGGTTTCAAGTAGCTATAGAATTTGTTTTGTGTCACATGGCTTCTCTGGCCTGTCAAATCCCCTCAGATAAAAATCCAATGGGAAAAGTGTGGTTTTATTTAAATCAAATCACCACCTTGATAGAGGTGCTCACCTTCTGCCATGATACTGTTTGCCAAATTCAGTCCCAGCTGCTATGTCAGTGAAGGTCACCAAGCATGCAGAAAGATGAAAACAAGACTTAGTTTTAATTCAGAACTTCTACATGGAGAATACTAAGTTACAAACAGATTTTTTTAATGCAAATTGATTTTACCTTTAACTAATGCCTAAGAAGACAATTCTAGATTGCCATAAAAACAAAGAAATTTTTAATAGCATTATACTATGAACTCTGTAGTCCAGCATTGTTCAGAATTTATGAGGAACTGTTTTTCAATTCAGATCTCACTTATCATCTGTTGTATTTAGAAGACTAATCAACATTTTGCTCTGAAGTTTCAGTTTTCCAGTGTCTTAAGAGACCAAAAATAAACAAAACAAAAAGATACGAAGGGCTTGAAAAAGATTGTTCAAGGTGAATCCAAATATATAAAATCAGAAGTCTTCAGAGATCATGCTGGCTTAATTTCTTATTGTCCTTGTATAAAGCAGTTCAAAAAAAAAAAACAAAACTGCTCTGTCTGAGCAGTCAGACATGGATAGTCTCTCAAAACCAGGGCTTTGCTTAAACCAGCAAGTCTGACTTAGTGCTTACCTGTCTAAATGAATTTAAAACGACCCATTTCCCTGCTGACTGTCTGGTTAGTGGATGGAGCCAGTATGCAATTGACTGTATCAGACCTTAAAGATAAGTCAAAATGCCTCAGCTGCCTTGTTCTCTCATTTGTGCTGGTGGAAATCTGGAATGACTCTGTCAAAGCTGGTAGAACTGTGCAGGTACAGAGTTATTAACAACAAATCAGGTTTTCCTATTTTTAATAGTCAGATTTAGTAAAACTCTAAGAGTGTGCATTTCCATGTATCTGGAAATTCAGATGTATTCCAGCTGGTAACAGATATTTCAACTGAATTGCAAGCCACTCTTTGGGCACCTCTTTTTACAAAATTAAATTAATTTGAAACTTCCTGCATGGAAACTTGAAAAGCAAAACACCATTTACCTGTCATGTTTATGGGCTGTTTAAAAATATATTTAAAATATACTCTGTGAATGTATTCTCCTAAAGTTCACTCCACCCAAGCATAAGCTGTTACATTTTTTTTCAGCTTATCCTTCTGGTGACCTCATCAGTTCTACAAAATAATTTTGGATTCCTAACTTACTCCATGAAGAGTTCAAGTATTTACAGCAATTGGCATGATCAAAAACACCAAAGAAAATGGGCTAGCATAGTCATTAATTAAAAAGTAACATTTAATATTTACCTCTTCAGTGGCCCATTGTATTTTGTTACTGAGCAGAGCTCAGGAAGTCAAGCAAATCCATAATCCTTGCCCAGCAAAACTGAAGAGAGGATTAACCGGCTGCCTTACTTCTCTGTGGGAAATCTGAAATTTGGTGGCATTAGCCACCATGTTTTTTTCTAGAAAATGTGATGATGTGGAGAAAAAAAATGCCATGGCAATCTACAGTAGTTTAGAGACATGAAAGAAGCATATGGTGGGTGCAGATTCTATACACTAAAACTCATAAATCCCTAATTACTCATAAATACCTGCTTGTGTGTAATAGCAACCAAGGATGCTCTTCTCAGAGGTTACGAGAAACTTAAAAGTAATAAAGTAATTATGGTTCGGTTCCTAATAGCTTGAAAAAATATGTTACGTGCACCAACATTTATTTAAGAGAGAGATGTGTTGTGTTATTCATTGCCGTTCCTTGGAAAATAAATACATTGTGCTATTCGCAGTAATAGTTCAGGTTTTTAACTGTTCAATTTTTAAACTCATTTTGACAAAAAATATGCTCAGGTCTAGTGTTAACGCTTACTTTACATTGGTTTCACCAACAATATTTTCATGTTTTTAGTGAGAGGTTATTTCTCTTCCGAAAGTCCATGGCATAGAGTCAGTTCTAAGGAAGCGATCCAAGAAAAGTTGTTCTCTCCACCCTTGTATTCACACTTGCTATTGAACGCAAGGATCAGATAAGGGAGTGAAAACCCACAGAGATTGGAGAAAGTTGAGAAGATTTCTCCAGCAGGAGATTTTGAAGCTGAACTTCATTCTCTGCTGCACCTCAATTATTGAAAAATAATGCATATTTCCTGTTCTTCAGTGGGCTTTTGGAATGCTACTCTATTTTAAAAGTTTTCAGCACTGGTTTTATTATCCGTGAAATCTCTGCACTCATATACTAGAAGCAAAGTGCAAAATGCTGAAACTTTTTCAAAGAATAGTTAGCACATTTAAATCTGTTCATGCCCTTGCCTAATACATCTTAAAGCTTTAATTAAGAACGTATAGCTAATACCAGGTTTGTTATAAGCACAGGAAATAAAATTCTCATCATTAGTGTTAGACTCTGAAAAAAAAGATCAAAAGAAAGCAGATGCACTGAAAGCCTTTCTCAAAATCAAAAAACATTATATTAATCTGTTTTACTGGATAAGACAGATCCTTACCATGGAAGCTTAGAAAATTTTTTTAATGAAAGTAATCAGCTTGACTTTAGCAGGATTGTTATCAGAAATAAGTTTTGCAGGTCACAGAGGAAGCTCTTGTTTTCCAGATGAGTTCATTATTAGCATTATTAATTGACATTATTATGTGTAATACTTATGTAAGTTATGTATAGAGGTCTCTATTCTGAGTATCTCTAGCCTGTGGTTACCATGATTCATACTGTACTTTCTGGGATGTCTCACCCTGTGTTTCTGTCTGAAATACGATAGCCTTAGTCTGATGCTTAATAAGTTTTACAATTTGTTTGTAAATGATTAATTATTGCCTCTCTTCAGGGATGCTAGGCCAAGTATTTTTATATGTTAATATATTCTTCACAGATATTTCTAGTCTATTCTCTGCCTATAGTAAAAGAATATTGCAGTACTTATTTTGAAAATTATGAATTTCTCAAGGACTAAAAAAACTGAGTCTAAAGATTTTCTCAATAATCTGTTGTCTTTTCAGGTGAAAGACCATTCCCACCTCATGAGAAACTGAATATACATCACTGTGTGCTGTACCTAAGACTGAATGGATAATTACTTCAACTCACCTGACCATTGGATAATGTTATTTACAGAGTTACAAGTAGTTCCAGTTATGAATGAATGGTAAGAAAAGATTAGAGGTATGATTTTCGTTTGCAAGATACAGTGGTTATATGTGTGAAAGCTTGATCGAACTTATTCTGCAGATTTGCCAGCCTTTGAAATGTCAGTTTCAAGAACTTTCTAAGCCTTTGAACAGACTACAAACACTATGGAGTCTCTAAAACTCATAGAACAGGTGATAATGCACCTGATATAGCATCTTTAAATTCAGTTCCCATAACATTATTTTACTTTCAAGACATTTTGATTTCTATTGAAACATCCTTTGTTTCAATTGCTGTATAAACATAATGAACAACTTCCATCTGTTCACATCTCTGTACATTCATATTCTTGGTTCTTTGGGTGCCCTTGGGTAGCTTTCCCACACTTAACTTAGATTCATATCAACAGTTGTGATTGTAAGCATATTCATTTCTTTACTGCAGACCAATGCTCTTTTTGGCTTGTAGTTAAATGACTGGGATTTGAAATCAATCAGGCTCCTTCTCAGAGTTGTTCAGCACTAATTAGGTCACATTCCTTGTGCATAATGAGGCACTGAACAAGTTAAGTTTAAATGGATTTGTTCATCAATACATACAAAACAAGAACGGAGCTGATAGAACAATTTTTCCTTATTCTCCTTTCTTTTAAAACAAATACTTACGAGAAGCATTTCAATAACAATTTCTTATTGCTCACAAAATTGGTGTTGTACTAAAAGCCATTTCATTTTATAGTTATTTTATTCCACCATTTGTATTAGGCTACACGTTTTTTAGGATAAAGCCCTAAGCATATATATAAACTGACATATATGCTAAAAACAGTGTTGCTACTCAAATAGTGAAATGGTAAAATGTATCAAAGGATCTACTGTTCTAGCAGAGTTCTCCAGATCTATTATTGTAGATTTATAATCACTATATGGGCAAAAAGAACAAGATCTAGTTGTAGCCCTTTTGAAAGAAATTTCTTGTCTTCTGACTTTGAGGTTTTATTTTCACGTTACTACACAGTATACAAGGCTTTTAACAACTAAATCTGTCTTATCTGACTTAAAAGTTGGCCGTGCTCTGAGCAGAAGGTTGGACTAGATGCCCACCAGAGATCTCTTCCAAGCAAGATGATTCTGTGATTCTACCAAATTAAATAATGAGCTCTCCTCACATACCGCAAACAATAGAGTAGTTTTCAGAATGCAGTGCTTTGAAGTATTTCTTTAAACTCATTCTCATCATAAAGCAATGAAGAAATAAAAACTGATGTTCATTGCAGATTTTAGAGTATTAATGGGAAACACATGCTGCTTTTCCTAATCTACAAGAATAATCTGAGAGAAACTGAAACGGAATGGCTGTTAAACTCCCAGGGTATGCAAGCACAGAAATTATTTCCTAGCCATTTGAGACAGACATATATCTAGAAATACATATGCAAACAGGTATATATACACACATATATCTTCTCTCTTTGTTAAAGGTAACCTTTGTTGTTTTTTTTTAAATTAAAGCTTTGTTTGGAAACAGTCACTAACTAAGCACAATATTAATACAGTGAGAATTTGGTGAACAGGAAATTAAAACAAGGAAAAACAATGTAGGCTGAGGCATTGTACTTAGAGAAGTAAAATGATTCCCAAGATTACTGCACTTCACTTTTTTTTTTTTTTTTTATTTATGTACTCAGTGTAGAAAGTTACAACTCTGTTGATTTGGGGCCAACAGATTTTTGCTGTTTCAGCATCTGGAAGCCTGGCTGTTAAATAATCAATATTTATTATTAAATATAGAGAAGCATTTTACTAAACTTTTCCTTGGAGATTTTCCTGACATACCTTAGAAATCTCTTTGTTAATGAAAATTCTCTTTACTGCTTTTCAAAATTGTTCAGCATATTTGCAGAGAGGAAAAAGATAAGAGAAGAGGCATTTATAGTTCCAAACATCTTAAAATCAGCCAGACAGAATAAATACTACTTAACAAGTAAAAAAACTTTAAATTAGCATAAGACATTATGATATACCTCTCCTAATGTTCTTCAACTTTTTGTTATCAAAAGAACAGTCATTCTGCGGATTGATCCATTGCCAACTGAAGTTCATGGGAAAAATCTCATTCCCTTTTTTTGGGAGTACACGCTCATAAGTCTTTAGTTTTTATTCTAAGATATACTGAGTGATTCTGATTTTTTTCTGTATTCTTTGCTGTAGATTAATAAACTGTTTAAAACTTTCTAGAGGCAGCCTGATATTTCATAGGTGCTATTAAAAGACTTGCCATTCCTTCAAATTTCACAACTCAAATGAAACATTTCATGTTTTTGTCTTTTTTTCTTGCATAAACAGATTGTGTTTATTAAGAAAAAAAATAGAGGATCATATTCTAGACATCTGTTATCAAGGACTGTCACACAAATACTAGCCTTAGTTTTTATAAAACCGTATTCCAAAACATGCTAATGATATGTGCAATGCCATTTCCTTTATAAAACTAGAAAAATAAGGGTCATCTGTATAGTCAAAGAAGAAACACAAAGTATCCTGTGGGTGTGTGCTGCCTGGGAGATTATTTTGTCTATCCAATTAAATATTTAATTTGGTTTGGGCAAAGTCTGGGCTTGATTTAAGTTATAGGCTTTTTAATAAACGTTGCTTTAGCCTATGGAAACTCCCTTTTGACTTCAGTTCAAGTTTCTCTCCTAGTCTGTTGTTTATAGTTATGTAAATAAAAATAATTTCCCATATATAGATGCAGATTTATTTAAGGTTCTAAATTTGTAATGTATGTGAATTAACATTTAGACTTGTTCTGTAATTTATGTGATGTAGTGCTGAGGCTCCTTAAGAATCCCATTTTAATCCCTAAATAAAAGTTATTTAGATAATTAAAGTACAGCTAGACATAGAGTAGATTGCATATGTGAAGTTCTGGAATAAGTTCCTTATTTAACCAACGCCTTTCAGCTCGTTATTGTGAAGCTAGTTTTAGCTGTATTTTTCCTCCCTCACTCAGATAAAGCTCTTCTGTGCTGTTATCTGTCAGTGTATGAGCAAAAGTGCTCTAAGGAATTAACTGAAGATAGAGCTCGCTGAAGTGTGAGGAATACCGCTGTATTACTGCTGAATGTTGAAGAAACCCACCAACCGATAATTTACCGAATGGTTTTTGAAGGAGACAAGCAGCAAACTGATTCCTTGCCATTTCTCCAGAATTAGCATAATGAGAAGATCTAGTGGAAAAAGGTTTCTCTCATCCAGCGTACTAAATCTAGCCCATCAGTACATATCCACTTGGGAATCAGGGAGCCTGCTTGGTCTCCAAGCAAGCACCTTTGTAGACTGTTGCAGGCAAACCACACGGAGATACAACAGCAAAGAGCCCAAAATGCCTGAGTGACAGGCAAGGCTGGCGTCACCTGACACAGGTTTTGCCTTCTCTTTGCAACAAGAGAATTTTTAAGATGAGGAACGTGGCATTCACTGCATTCATTGCAGAGAGAGGTGGTCAGAAGTGTGTGATTATGTATTTACTAAAAATCCAAAAGCTTTAGTAATTTACTGAGATATGAAACTTTAAAAGTTTTACTGACTCTGCAGTAGTCAAGATACCCTCTAAGTCAGTCCTGCAGAACTATCATGAGAGTCACCATCTGAGGCATAAAGTTTGCCCACCTGTACCATACAGTGGTGGTTGATGGATTTTGAAGAAGAAAATCCCTGATGATATTTTATTTAGCTCTTGAGAGAAAATAAATTATTTAACTCAGGTGTGGGGTCAGAGTATTTTGCAATGCTCTTCTATGCATCTATGAAGATACTTCTTTTTTTTTTTTTTTTTGGAAAGATTCACACTGGTTTAGTCAGGTATTAGGCTTGTCTTTACATGTGACCAGTGGAGATCATTTTCGTCAGAATGGTTTTGATTAGGGGTGTCTAGCTGGCAAAGCAGGTCAGTTGGGACAGTGTAAAACCCCATCTTGAATTAAATTGTAAAGTTTTAGCAAATACTCTTCATTGATGGAGAGCATGATTGATGGGGAGTCATTTTGCAATTTTTTTCAAAGACTTCTCTGTAAGAACATTTGCCGTCTGCTTTCCTAGAACACTGGGATTAATCATTCTTAGCCTAACTCCTCTAGTTACAGTCTTCTCTTTTAAAACTATGCTTACATGACAATCCCAATTGAATTTGCCATGAGTAGGAAAGTTCCCTTTGGGAGCTCTTGCTAATTCAAGTGACTCAAACCAGCTCATTCAAAACAATTGTACTGTTTATTCACCCAGAAGAACATACGAAGGCCCGTTCCTCTGAGAGTTATGTTGACTTTCCCTGTTTTCTGAAAGTTTAGGAAGCTTACACTTGACCCAGATACCTTGAGTTCAGAGCTAGGAGACACAGCATTTCTCTCTATCCATAAAGTTTTCTGGAAAGCAGCTATGCATCCCACTCTTCCCTTCCCAGTTTGGGATTTTTCTAAGAGACTCATATCCCTGTGAGATGTACCACAATCAATTTCTACCAACTTTGTCAAAAATAGACTAATTTAGTTTAGGAAAGTAAATAATGGTTGAAAAACGTGTAGTCAATTTTGATTTCTTATAAGGATATTTGTTAGTAACCTAAATTTAGAATTAGGAATGTAAGTGTAGGCTGAAAAATCAAAAAAATCTTAGACACAGAATTTAATCAATATGATTACTGAAACGATGTTTATTTTAGTGAAGAGAATATAGAGGCTTGTGTCAGGATATTTTTCAGGTATTTTAATTAGAAACTGCAGAAATATTTCTAGGCGTTTTTATTACACCTTTGTGAAATATGAGGGCTTAGGTAGAATCAAATGCAGTAGTTTGCTCTTTTCCCAGTGTTCACTTAGTTTAAAACTGATTTGCTGTGAAGTTCACTGGGGAAAAGTAGCAACTGTTTTTTCATCTAGAATTGATTTAAACTTCTAAGTGGGAGTCTTGATTTGCTGCCTTCTACTCCCATCTTCTATTTTTTGTGCCTTCAGAAAGCCAAGCAAGCATTGGAAGTGAAATCGAGCTGTTGGTAGGATTTTTACCGCTGATTTCTAAGAAACTAAGATAAAGTCTATTTAATAGGAGAGCAAAACTAATATTCCACTCTCCAAGGTAAATTTAGAGTTGCAACTCTAAATTAAAGTCTGAGAAGAATCATGGTGTGTGTGGTGTACTCACTAGTAGTAAGCATCTCCTGACTACTACTATTACCGACGGAGGACCAGGATGCAGAGATGCTCTGTTTGTGTTTTTATCCTTGCCCTGCCTGTGACACAAGGGACTGACACAGGGATGTTACCTGTTGTGATTGTGAGCTGTCTAAAAATGTCTCGTGCTTGGAGCTTGTTTCTTCTGTTTCTTTATTTTACCGTTGTACAGACGTCTGCAGTGGAAGTGGAAGTAAACGTACTTCACAAACGTCAGGATATGTGCATATTTACTCATTCAACAGCCTGTGCTGTTTAGTTTATGCTGTCTTAGGAAGTCAGGACACCCCTTCTCTAACAATTGAGTTTTTCTAATTCAATCCATCTGCTGCTATCACATGATCTTTTTGTGCCATCTTTATTATACATGCTTTGACTCCACTATTACATTTAATTTTTTTATTTGAATTTATTTTGGGGTCCTAAAGTATTAAAGATGCCTAATTTCAAAATGTGACTGGCAGTAACAAGTTTAAACTCTTCCAGAATGTTTTTTCTTGTAGTGAACTCTCTTCTGATGTTAAATAAAATTAGCACCACCACCTGCTTTTCTTTCTCCTTTTGGCTAAAATAAACATTATTTTAAAGGCAGTGTTTTTTAAATTTGGTAGTGAAAAATAATATAATTTTACCCTGTTGTTTTTTTTTTTTAATGAACAAAAAGGGCTTTACTCTTTGTTCTGTCTTCCACACCCAAGACTAGTGCTAGATATAGACAACAAAATTCGATTTCAAAGATGTTGTATCTAGACCTATTTTACTGAAAACAGTATTTTCTATTCTAAGTGGTGAATTTGTTTAACTTAACTTGATAAAAGCTAGAATTGGTGACAAGATGATTTAATACAGCTCTTTCTAACAAGTTGCAGACAGTACTAGTGTGTCAAAACAACATTGCTAGAGGCATTCTGGTGTCAGGCTGGACTGATAACTACAACGCAGTGAAACAGCTTTTTGACAGCTATTTTATTGTTGAATGCTACTGATTAAAGGGAGCTTGAGTTAGTGTTATTTTTTTTCCCCTCCAGATATTTTCATTCATGTACAGTTGTAATTTTGCTCACAAGTAGAAAGATAAATATTTTAGAATTAATAAAAATGAAAACCTAGAAGCCGAAGTCTTGACTAGGTGTGAAATGGAATTTTAGATTTTTTTTCTTCTACAGTTAGGTTCTTGCCTCTCTTTTGTGATCTGCAGCTCAAGTATACTTTGCACTTGTTACAGGAAGTTTTAGATACTTACTCTGTGTTTTTGACCACCTTCTTCAGGATATGTATATATGATCAAAAAGCCTAGAATTGATATGGGAATAATTATTCTCGTTGTTTCAATAGAAAAAAGTAGCATTTGCTGAATTAAAAAAAATAATTCTTTTTTATAGATTATGTGGGACTTAAATCTTTTTCCCTTGATTTTAGAAACTTGTTGCACTTAACCACAAATGCTATACAAAACCTTCGATTTTGATCTGAAATAGAAATGTCAATTGAATTTTAAACTGTACTTTATACTTTCTCAGTTCTATTCGGTGTTGATAGCGTCCAAGGATTCCTCCTATAAACAAAGAATTTGAAACGGACTACAACTTTTTCCTTTATTTTTTCTCAAATGTTCACAGAGAATATTTTCTGGAAAAGGTTGCTGTTTAGTTTGTATACTTTATATTAGGTTTTCAAATTATAGCAGCGTTACACATCAAAGGTGTGATGTTGCGTTTTATGTATAAAAAGTGATATGTTGAATTTTTTCATTGTTTTACATGTCTTGTGTACAGGTAAATGTGAGGGAGAGATTTGTGTAAAATGAGATGGAATTTTGCTGTCTGCCAGAGCTCGAAGCCTTGAAGCTCGAAGCCTTGAAGCTCAAAGCTTGAAGCCCTGAGATTTGTGAGAGGAGGATTTGTTCTTCATGTTCTTCTCATCCCCGGAATGGCGTAGATAGGTAAATAGTCGATTTCAGAAGTGTACCTGTGTGCTTGTGTAGACATCTGTTATTCATGGGGATACAGCCCTTCCTCCTGCTGAGCTGGAACAGTAGGCAATACAGGTACAATGTTGTTCTACATATATTAGACTGTTTGAAGTGTTGCTTTAACACGTCAGAGCTACTTCCTGCACTTGAACACAACTGCTTTTTACCAGGGCGGTGTATGCATGCTTTGTGATTCAGATATCTAGTGCTGGTTTGGCCACACTGGTGGAAACATGACATCTCTAGTAGCCATGGCAAATATGATGTGAGTGAATCGTACTAGAACAACAACTGGAGAACAGATATACAGGATACTTTTGCGTCTAGGGTGTCACTAGATGCCTACCTCAGTCGTCTGAATTATTCCCCAAACTCATTCAGAACTAAATCAGGAATATGCATTAGACAGATCTGTAAAATATAACTCTTTACTAGTCATCTCAGTGGAGTGAAATGCAAAAATTACTTAAAATTGGTGTAGAGCAATGGTAATCCATGCATTAAGAAAGTCTATGAGGAAATGGAGAGGGATTTTTTTAAATTTTAAAATTACGTCCTCTGGAAACATTGTAGCTAACACATGATAACTTTTATGTTGGTGTGCCTCGTTTTCAAGTGGGCAAGGCTTTATGTTTTACATTGTAGAGATGTTAATAATAGCAAATTAGGTGGTTGCAGATATTACATCAGTAGTCATAGGATTTGAAGATAACTCCTGATATTGACAAAGGGCTTAATCATCTTCATTTCCCATTCTCATTACAATTTATATATATGCGAAATGTCCTATTTCAACATAGTACTATACATTTATATTCTTACGTTTAAATCTGTCTAATTACAGAATCAAATGCAAAAGATGTGTCAATTTTGTGGCCTAAAAAAAAAAAAAAAAAAGAAATGAAATGGCCTCTTTACTTGTACTCTTCACTTATTCATTCAAGCATTTTAACTGGCAGACTCCTTCTAATCCCCTGACAGCACCTGGAGGGGTGCCGGTAGAACACCAAAGGGACGGTGGGAAGATATGACATATGACACTGGGGCAAGATCTGAACTCAGACAAATGAAATCTGTCAGCCAGCTCCTCAAAGGCTGCCACAGTTCTTATCATTGCTTGGTTGAGCTGGCTTGATACACAGACTTATTGTATTATTCAGCTGGTTTGATTTTCCTTTTTATGACAACCTTACCCTGGAGACCATCCATCTCTTTGCAGTGTTGGAGAATGACTATAACTGAATGATATTTCAATATAATTTATAATGCTATACTGTAAACAGAAGTGATGGTTACTTCTAACCACTGTGAAGAATTCTCATAGGTTCCTTTGGACTCTAGTTTTCTTGGAAGGTTGGAAATACTCTGGAATTGGGAGATTTTTCATAGCTTAGCTTAATAAGTCTTACAGAAGAAAAGCTATGAAAAACCCGGAAAAAGACAGGATTTTTTTCCGAATGTGCCCAGGCAGTTAATGATGCTTGTGAACAACTACAGCTGCAATGAATTATTGAAGAGCTTAGCAGTAAAAAGTTGAGCTCAAGTGAAATATCTGAGTTTGAAAGCAATCCAACTAAATTTTGGATCCTAAAAGCCACACTTTAAATAAAAGCTTCAACAAAAATGAAAGATACGATAGTTACATTACTGTCTGGTGTGGCAAACTTAAGCTTGTATTTTACCGCCTCCATTTCATCAGGAAAAGGTGAGGGTAAGTATTACTAAACTCCTTAGAGAACACTCCCAACGGTGCTCAGTCTGGTGGATTTGAACAAAAAGGATTTGTTCTAGATAGGGAAATGGCAGACCATGTCTTTAACATATGCATTTTTACTTTGCAAGGACAGCCTTCTGGAAATATTCTTCTCCCCACAAAAGCTACAAAAGAAGATATTATTGAAAAGATGCACTTTCATGTGATTGCTGGTAGTTTATGTCTATCATTAGGTGTTAATCTGGTTTGTCTAGATTATTTTCTCATTTTTTGTGGAGCGTGGGGTATTTCTGAATGGTAAGAGAAGAGCAGTGATATCTGTTCATAGTCAGTAAGTCCTTACCTGAACTAAATAACTCCATTCACACGTTGTATTCATGAAATTAAAAACTAATTCTTTATGTGTTTTTTGTGTCTCATATATTAAATGCAGTTACTCAATTATGAGAAAAAGTCTAAAGAATAAAGACTAGAAAGAATCAGATTGGTTTAGATGGAGGTGAGGAAGCTGGAGGCTTGTTTTATATTTAATATGACAACATGTGTGAAAGTGAAAATAGAGCCCAAATAAGATTGTCCAGACTCTAAGTAATAATTCTAATTAAATTTTGGATGAACATATGCACCAAGTACAACGCATATGGTCTTTAGAGTCGAATAGCTGAGCCTTTTTTTTTTTTAAGGAGCTTATTGTGTTTAGTTTGAGAAACACTGCACTAAAGTAAATGAAAATAAATTTGTAGTGGGATATTCGTTCAAAACCTATCAGTGGATTTAATTCAGTCTACAGAACATATCACAATGGATTTTAGTCACTGGTTTCTGTGACCTATATCAGGTTCCATTCACCTTAGCACTGTTAGGCAGTACAAAACAAACACATACAAGCCCATGTTTGTTTTTGTAACTAGCAAAAACTGGCAGAAATTTTGCGCATTGTAAAGGTGCTGGCTGCAACAGTGGAATTAAGAACTGAGATTCTCACCATTGTTTTCTCTCTGACTCTTCCTATGTACTCTGCCCAGCGCACTCAGGAACGTTGTCCAAAATGGCCCCTGCAAAGACTGATACTTCATGCCTAGACATGTTTGTTGTTGTAGTTTTCCAAAGCTCTTTATAAATCCACTCTTTAGTGAAATACATAGATATCCATTTCCAAGGAGAAAACAGATGAATAGCAATCATAATTCTGTTGACGAAAAAATAATAATAATAATTACATTTTCACTTCGCTTTCTACAAGTTCTCAGTATTATTTGTTTTATGTTTCGCTTCTGCCACCTGGAAAAGTTAGTTTCTCTGAAGTGTCTCTCAGGTAATACTCACATAATAAATTCTGTGAGTTTGTAAACCCAGGGAGCCCCAGGTCACTGGGCACATAACAGGACAGATCATTTCAACTGAGACTAGAATTTGCTCCACTTGACCTGAAGTGATCGATCTTAGGAAAATACAGACATATATAATTGCCATACAATAAATAGGTCATGGAGATTCAAAAAGTTGGTAACACAATCCACTTCTTCTAATTGGAAGAAGCAAACAATATTATGTTATTGATTTATTTATATTACACCTTTCTTGAACAGGAAAAATAAGAAAAATAAAGGCCTCTTTCACATCAGGTTTCTGTTCAACTTAGTACCATAGAAAGGCCATGTCTGGGTGAGGATTAGAGTAGAAGTATTGTGTGAGAGAAAGGGATGCTGTTAAGATCATCTCAGAATAATGCAACAGAATGAATGAGTTGGTGTGGGATATCAAGCAGTGGAAGGCAATATCATTCATCTGTTGTGAAGAAGTTTACTGCCTAAGAGGCTTCTTTAGAAATGACAGTGTCAAGTCCTATTGAATTGATCCGTTTCCCTTCTTTCTTGACCTCTACACCCAAAGGGTATCCCTAGCAAGGGATAATTGCAGAGTGCCTATCCCAAGAATACCTTGAAAAAAAACAGACTATAACTTAAAAAAATAGCAGAGACCCAAGAAGAAAATTACAGAGCTAACTGGGAAAAACAGATGCAATACATCTTCAGAGAAGCATGGTGTTCATCTTAAGGAAATGCAACATGAAGAAACCATAATGTTGATAAAGATGCACATTTGTATTTTAAAAAAAGAAGGGTTGCCTTCTGTAAAATAAGTGTAATAGCACACAGATGTGCTTACTCTAGGTTGGGAAAGCTTGTCCAGAAGGGCTTCCTTAAGAATGACAGGGTGCTAGCGTAACACTTGTTTCTAGCAAATGTCAGAGCTATCTTTCAGTTCTTTCATGTTCAGAACAATTAATCTCAGAGCGGGATATACATCAGTTTAAAAACACAACTATGGTCAGATGTTGTAAGAGTAACCTCTCCCAGATTATGTCGATTTATTGTTTAGCAATTTTAGTTTTTACTTCTGCTAGGGATTGACATCATATTTTTGCTCTGTTTACCTCTGGGTCAGACCAATCAAAATAATGACCTTTCCCACGAATTTGATTGATCCAACCTTTTTAACAACAAGATAGCTGTTGTGGTTTAGCCCCAGCTGGCAGCTAAGCCCCACACAGCCGTTCTCTCACTCTCCACCTGTGGGATGGGAGAGAGAATCAGCAGGGTTAAAGTGAGGAAACTCGCAGGTTGAGGTTAAGACAGTTCAAGAGGTAAAGCAAAAACCGCCACAAATGAAGCAAACAAGGAATTAATTCACTCCTTCCCATCGACAGGCAGCTGTTCAGCCATCTCTGGGAAAGCAGGGCTCCGTCATGCATAACGGTTACTTGGGAAGACAAACACCATCACTCCAAAAGTCTCCCCTTTCCTTCCTCATCCTCAGCTTTATATGCTGAGCATGACGTCATATGGCATAGAGTATCCCATTGGTCAGTTCGAGTCAGCTGTCCCAGCTGACCAACTCCTTCTGCACCCCCAGCCCACTCGCTGGTGGGGTGGGGTGAGAAGCAGAAAAGGCCTTGACTCTGTGTAAGCACTGCTCAGCAATAATGAAAACATCCCTCCCTTATCAATGCTGTTTTCAGCACAAATCCAAAATATAGCCCCATACCCGCTGCGAAGAAAATTAACTCTATCCCAGCCCAAGCCAACACAATAGCATAAATTACAAGAGCCAGATTTAGTGTTTATATGATGCTAATTGTCAAATAGGTAAAAATAACTTTTAGCATGTGATTCAGTGGAGTTTTGTTTTGCCATCATTGGACAATTTTAACAATATTTTTGAAATATACCATATGAAATTCTTTAACGAAGCAGCCTACGCTTCAGTGTTTTATTTTTCTTTTTAATAATATAGTTACATGTGTAAAGTACAAAGAGAGGCAATGTACAAAGGCTGTAACTGAAACAGAAGTGTACAATATAGCTCAATAGTAATCCTATTAAGTAATTCTATTTGCTGATGCAATACAAGGCAAGAATACATAGTCTTTTTTGTACACATGTCAAATGACTCTATACTAATTCAAATGCTGACAGTTGGCATTGTTCTTTGACTGGCAAACAAAGCCACTATTTCAGTGTTTGATCCATTTTTTATTGTGACTGTGTAAAATGACATACTGCATCAAACATTTACAAAAAATAACAGAGGAAAAGTTTTTTTCCTCTTCTATGTTCGAATGAACTAACAACTGCTGGCATATTCACATTTAACAACAGCTAATCAGCAAACAATATGAAAAGAACTAGAAAACCCCCTCTTGCCAGGATCTGGTATTTTTCTCTGACCAAAGGTGAGAGGTGTATGTGTTTTCTCTGTTGCTTGATCTCGGTTTTATCAACACAAGCAGCCTGCAAAGCAATATATTTTTTCAAAGACCCCATTTCAAACTCTTTGCCATTGGGCTGTTCCCATATGTTACAGCACTCCTATGTCACTTAGCTCATGCTGTAAGTAGAGGAGAAGAATTAGTAAAGCTCCTAAATGTCTTGATTCTCTGATTTTAAAAGATTAAATGCTGCTAAGAGGGATTCCTGGGGAAAGGAAGGTCATTGAATGTTACAAGGTAATGCTTCAACATCACTCACAGTAGGTTATGCTCTGATGTTAGTCAGGTTCTGAAAAGTTAACTCACTGAGACAAATAAGCTGGACAGATCTCTTGATTATTTGACATTTATACTTATTTAGATGGCAAAGCTCAGTTTTTAGTAACTGTTACATGTTCATACGTTTGTCTGAAGTGAGCATAAATCTTCTTTACAGTCTTCCTGTAAGGCCTTTCTTAGTTTTATGCTCGGTTTTTCCTGAATTAGTCTCAGCAACATGTAGACTTCCGTAAAATCAGTTTCAGAGTTAAAATGCTTGATTGATAAAGCAGAAACAAAATCAACAGGACTGACAGTTCTTTAAAGAAGGTGATTTTGATTCGATGTTTTCTCTTGCTCTGCCTGAGACTAGCTTTTGAGCCAACAATAAAATGCAGTTAAGTATTGCTTCCACTGGTAGTTTGAGAGTTTAGTCTCTCTTTTTTTCTTTTCTTTTTGAAGATGTCCCTGAAACAAAAATGTTTCATTTCAGGTTGCAAATCAAAATGAATGAAACTTCTCAAGTTCTAGGATTGATGAGGAAAAAGTGGCAAGTTTTAGTTTTAATTTGATCTGCATAATTTTTCTTAGTTTTTATTGCCCGATTCAGTAGCTGAATCAAAAAATAGGTTATTCAAACAGCTCTAATAATACTCTTCTTTAGAACAAAGATTGAGCCATACTGTTTCCTGAAGAGGTACTAATAACTGTGCTGACCTGGAATGGTAGTAAGCCTGTCAGCACATAAGCAAAAATGTTTTATAGTGTACATTATGAGAGAAAATAGTATGTTAAAGGGACTCATCCCTCTGGCTAATTTGTCTGGAGAAGCAGAAAATCTGTATAAAAATAAAAGTATTTGTAATGCTTATCTATCAGAACTTGGCAAAGTGAAAGCCTATGTATTTATTCTTTTCCGTAAAAATCCACATATCGTAAAACACTTCTTCTGAGGAAAACTGTTTCTATCTTGTCTAGGAGGGCTGGTTCATTCTTGCACGAACATTCCATACCTGTGAATAAGCAGAAGCTACTTTAACCTGGAGTGGCATCATAGTACTATGTGTCCAGAATACAGCAAATAAATCCAGTTTTATGTCAGGTTTTGGGAGGCTTTTCCTACTCTGTTTTGTTGATATGTTGTGTTGGCTTTGTCTCTGAAACATATCTGAATCAGTTTATTTTATATATATGGAAGACTATGATGTGAAGAGCTGTTCTTGTATAGGTTATTGCAGGGACAGCATTGAGCATTCCAGGGATATTTGAGAGAAGGACAGGACTGTAGGCTCGTGATAGTCTATTAAAGGAAAGGGAAAGAGAGACCAGTACTGTCAGAGATATGGGAGATATCTGAGCCTCTGTACTGACTGTAGCCTGAAGCATTGCAGTGAAATAGACATATGTGGATCATGGGAAGTGTGGTCAAATGCCCAGTTCCTAATCCCTTTCCCTGAGAAAACCATGAAAGATACTGTGTGTTCATCTCAGCACATTTCGGTGTTGAAGTGCAAGGGAATGTTGCAGATAAGCTGATATTCCAAACTGAGCAAAAGCAGTGACTATTGCCCTGGACAGCAGCAAGATACTGTTGATCTCCACGCACGGAAGCTTCCATCTCTTGCTGTCACAAAAAAGCACTGCCTTAGAAGCAGGCAAGCAATATCTTGCTGATCCTGCAGCTACTAAGCCAGCATCAGAACCTACAGTCCAAAAATGCAAGAGTAGGCTAAGGAAGATCAGTCTAGTGGGAAGAGGAGTGCTATAGGGGGAGGATAGAGTAGTAGGGGAACATGGGGTTGGGCTGTTAATTTCAGAGACAGGAGAGATACCGTACAATAGCGTGAATGTAGTCTTAATTCAAGGATCAATCTTCCTAAAAAGAGACCAGTACAGTCACTTCCTCTTTTACATACTGGGGTTTGAAGTTTATCTGAGCCATGTTCTTGAGGCTCTACAGATTTAAAAAAAAAAAAAAAAAAAAGAGCAACAAAGTATGCTTACCTAATGCTGTGCTTCCACCTTTGATTGCTGTGTAGATATGTTTACTTTTGGATTTCAGTTTCCCTCACCGATGAACATTTCCATTCTCAATGTGAAAGCATTCAGTCTTTCCATTTTAATTTTCTCCTGCAGACCTTTCTGTAACAACACTGAGCAACTTTTCACAGTTGGAAAAGCCTTAGAAAATTCATACGGCTGCACTCAGCACAGGCCACTACCATGGATGGTAACTGAGGATCCAAGAAAGGATAGCAATTTTATAGTGTACCCCAACTGAAACACCGTGTGTTCTGTAAACCTGCATTCTTGCAGACGTTTTCTGTTTCCAGTTCTGAAGACTGACATAAGTTATCTTGGACATCGCAGCTCCAGATAAATTTGGACTGATAAGCAACCAACAGGCTTTCGTTCCTTCCTACCCCATCATAAAATTCCCTCTCTCCCCTGAGACCACCAGTTAGTTCTGTCCTCTTTTTCTCTCTTCAGATTTTAAATTCTTGAGGCAGGGATCATGCCTTTCTCTAGTGCTTTTCTCTTTCCTTTCCTTTCCTCCTCAAAACTGATAACACTGTCAGAACTTAAAAAAAAAAAAAAAAGTAAGAAGAAAGAATACAGTAGCAAATATTCCCTTTTCAAATAGAATCATTACCATAGCACAGTTATCCTTCAGCTACTAGCAGCTGCAAATGGAACAGGGAGATGTTAGTGTTCACTTCTACTGATCTCATTATACAAACCACGAAGAGGAGCAAGGGAATACATTTGGAGAGCTTTCATGTGGTTAAAGCGACAGGGGAAATTCATTCTTTGATATCTCCTTGTTCAGCGTATCTGCCTCACTTTGTGCCTGCCCCTCAAAAGGCAAGACTGTAAAAATATTAGAGGATTGTTGAAAGGGATTGGAAAAATGAAAAAACCCTCTAATTAAAAGGACAAAAATATACTTGGAAAGTGTTTCTCAGTGTTTTTAAGTTCAAAACCAGACCACCTATCCAAATCTCCTCATTAAAAGTCAGATTCGATTTTCACGCAGAGAGCTTGATACCATGTTTCTACCTATCTAGACAAATACTGTAATAACAAGGAGACTGACAACCACTGATGGATACGTGTGGTTGTGACCTGATGATCTTGGTAGGGAAAAGTCATCATCCCCAATTGTTAAGTAGGTAATGAAAGCTCAGAGGTCAAGAGATTTGTCCACAATTGCCTGGAATGAAAGGCACAGTTCCTGTCCCTGGAATTCCATGTCACTCATTAAACATAAAAACAACATTCTTTCCTTCAGTTTTATTTTTTTTTAATTTTCATTTGAACACTGTCGTCTTTTTGCCTTGCTGTCTCACTTTTCTATTGACAGGACAGAGTGTTAAATAAGAGTTGTAGAAAATTTAGGATGGAAAGCCAAGTTGATACTAGCAAAACTTTTTTTTTTCTGTTCATGTGGCAGACAAAGCCATGGAAAGGCTTGAGAAAAAAAGTACAAAATCCTGACAGAATCTATGTGGAGTCCAGTTAAATAAGTGTCAAAAAAGCCCCATGGCTATGTATAATTCGTTGCCTTCAGAGTATGACACTATGTATAGCACAGTAGATAAAGAGGAAATGTAGCCCTTTACGTTTCAGGCTGCTAGAGAAATAGATTTTCTTTTGGTTTTGTTTTCTTTTCTTTCTCCATTAGAAACTGTAGTTTGTTAAGTCTCTGCACAGTTGATTTTTGCTCTCTGCAGAATTCATCTGCATAGTCCTTACTTCTACAGTGTTTCCAACCTAGGGGGATATACTTAAATCTGACAGTAGAAAGAGATGAGTGCATGGCCATTTTGATGGTAACTCCAAGTTATCATCACAAATAGCTATGTGGTTCCCTTAAGAATTTAATTAGTCATTTCACTTGAATTATTCACTTGGAAAAAGACAGTGCACTGGGTAGCTTTTAATCTAATTAGGCTATTAGCTAGTAGTAGAAGATGAACATCTCCAAATAGAAGGTGAATGTTATATTTCAGTCAATAGGGGTACGAGTCTTTGAGGTAATGCACATGGTTTTGTAGTGCTCCCCATACCCATTAGAACAGAGTAATCTTAAAAAAAAAACCAACGAACCCAACAAAAACCCCTGCGGTTAAGCTATGCTTTGTGGCATTTAGCCGTATGTTGTAAAATTGAATTAAAAACTTTATAGAGGGAGGAACTGGCCTGTAAAGATAAGAAATAAACATATATATATAGACGTCAGAAAAAATATATATTGAATATATGTATAAAAATATATTTATTTATAATATATCTTCTAAATAAGGTATAATTGTCAGCTATCACATGATAAAAATAAGTACACCTGCTTGAAATTTTGTAATTAATAGAATAATGAGGCTATATTTTAATCTTACTAAATTATTGGGAATAGATGTAAAGATTTATTTCACAGAACAAAAGCATTTAAGCAGGAGTTTATATTACTGTTATGCATCAGTGATAGTAACACTGGGACTTCAGTCTGCATTACTACAATGATTAATTAAAAGCCTTGTTCAGGATGAGTGAACATCATTATTGTTTTTAAATAGGAAAGGCAGATAACCATTACTGATTACTCCTCAATTCCCAGTCTCACTTGTTAAAGACTAAAGAATACTAAAGTAGGTTGTATAGTTTCCATGAAGCTATAAACGGAGCCAAGAATAATATGATTAATATGCAATACATACGAAGGTAAAGAGTGAGAGCTGGATTAGTTTAAAAATTAAAGTTACAAAAATGCTCTACTGCTGTAAGTGCAAATAATACTTCCATTTTTTATTAATAAGGTAAAAGAAATTTAGGCTATAACTTCCATTTAAACAATTTCTTGTAATTGCACAAACATTTTTAGAATACATTCACAGAAGCAGCATCATTATTTAAAGCATATACGTAAAGGAACACGAACTACCTTGCCCCAAGAAAACGTACGTAGAAATCCTGTAATCTTCGATTATTTAAATACATCATTAAGAATACTGAAATACAAACTTGTCTGCTAATTAACTGACCGTTAGAAAATTCCACACATTCTTTAAATAAAAATTACTGAGAAATGCTGTTGTTGACTTGGCTGAAATTGGGAATTAACAGCCATAAGGTGTTCACACTAAGGCTTCCAGTGAGCAAAATAATTTCTAGGGTGGATTTCCAGGGAGATACACAAGCAGAGCTCCAATAAAACTTTTTGTATTTGTCTTGCAGAGGACCCTTTGTTCTGCACATCTGAGTGGTTGGCCTTGGTTTCCAGGTAAGAGAACAGAGAGCAGATTTCTTAGCTCAGTCAACTGTATAAGTGGGTGCAAATTGTGCTAGCCAGCTAGTACAGCAAAAAATGTATGTGCTACACAAAAAACTTTTAATCCCATGATGCCCAGAATGGAACTAGAAACTAGAAAGTATTGTATAAGCACCTGTGCAATTGCAGTGATTAAAAATTAATGTTGTGGAATAGGATTCAAATCAGTCAAGACAAAGCTGAGAGATTTAACCATTAGAGAAATTAGATAGCTAAGGAAATTTACATTCTTTATTGTGAGAGGGTTTGTACAAAGCTGTAGGGTCTTGTTCAGAATCTGTAGTCTCAACTGCTTTACTGAAGAAGGTATTTATCCTCTTCTTTCAGAGAAGAAACATGGAGAAGGTAATAGTCTGAGCTTAATCAGAGCATCAGACACCATAAATATGATCAGTAAAGGAAGAATAATTGTAATCTTTTGTTCTTCTCTGGTAGGTCACTGAGAGCAGGTCTTAGAACAACAATCTCACTGTTAAGGTTCTCAGCCTCTATTATAGCTCTGTTTCAGTCATATAATTAAGAATATGACAAGTGTACTGCTTTATCCATCCTCCTAAGTCTTGCATTGTTTTCTTCCCCTACAAAGTCATCATTTCTTTCTGACACAGAAATCCTAAATAGGACGGGGAGGGGTGGTATGGTCATGTGTAACAGCTACGGAGGGAGTAGCTCCCAATGGACCCTGCACCAAAAGGAGTCCCAATAAAAGAAGTGCTTTCCTTGGCTCCAGCCATTTTTACGTTCTGAATAGGAGTGGAAGGAACGTGTGTCCTTGCAGTACAACAAGAGGAAGAGTATAGCTCTCCTCTTCACGCTGTCCTCTGTGGACAGCATTCCAGACAAATAACAAAAGCATGGAGGTCAGAGTTATTTCTACTTATTATAGCACTAATTTAGAGACATTTATAAGTCAGAAAATGCTTTCTGAATGAAGCCATTTAAAGCGTACGTGATCTGAAAAGATGCAATCTCTATTATGGGAAATGCATGCAGCAATAACAAAACTCTCAAATAGTCTTTTAAACAAAGAAGTATTTTAAGAAGACTTTTTGGGCACATGTTACAAAGAACAGAAAATAACCTTTGTGGTTCTCACTGCACCGTTATATTCTGTTATCTGTCCTTCAGAAAAAATGAAGTGCCGCTGTGCTGAAGCTACATGTATAACAGTCTCGGTGGCTAAAAATTCAAATTCAAAAGGAGATGCAAACAAGCAAAAACTTCACCAAAAGACGTAAGTTCACAAATAAGTAGAAAATAGGCAAGTAATAGAGATACTGTGTTCTCTGCTAAACAACAGATGCCAGGCAACATACAATAAAGGAAAGATAGAGGATTCTGGTGGTAAAATGATTCTTCTAATAACACATAAAAATAATTAAAAAGCATGCAAATGAAAACAATCAATACTTGATCGAAGATAACATTTTTTTTTAAAAAATACTTAACATTCAGGATCTTACTTGGGTACTCAAAGCATCTACAAATGTAATTTAAAGGGAAACCGTGAGGTTGCCATTTTAACATTCTCTGTCCTTCCTTCAAATTAAAAATACTTGCTTCCTTCAGCAGCACTGAAAAGCAACTCCCTGAAAACCTTGGCATCTATGATCTATGGAGAATATTGAATATGGAGAAAAATCCAGAAAGGTATCACCATAGAATCATGAAGTCTTTCAGATATTGAGTGTGATATGATGAAGTTCTTTTGTGTTCATGAAGGATATTAATTAGAAGTTTTATACAATAGCTAAGGGGTAATCTCAGAGAATAAGCCGCTCTTGTGTTGGCCACACGTTTGGCAGGCAGATGCGGTTACCATCTGGTTCTTTTGTTTAATAGATATGAAAACAGAGCTGGGATGGAAATTGATGCAGGGAGCTGTTTTAGGTGAAAGACCAAGGTCTGTCTTCTGACTGGTTTTTGTGGTGGTGTGCCTCACTACAGACCTGTGAGATAAAAATGAATTTTGACCCTTCTTCCAAGTTTCCTGGGAAGCTCAGTTAATATTATAGGTTTTGTGTCTGCTCTGTGGGCTGTCTGAGAAGGACTGAGCATTACATGTGTCTGTGTGACGTGACTGAAAAAATAACTCTGATATTTACATACTTACAAATAATGTGTTTTTCTGATTTGTCACCTAATTTAGAAGAACCACATTTAGATTCCACAGCTGCTCTCTCAAGACTTCTTTGCGATGAACGGGTTCCTAATTATTTATTATATATAGGTCTGTGAATCTTTATGACAATTTGTACTGTATTTTTGGCTTATTATTAGAACTTGGCAGCTATATGTAAGTGGGTTATTCAGTGTCCAGCAAAGTCACTGGATAGCCATGTTGTTTATTTTTCTAGGCATAAAATCAGGTTTAGTTTTTGGTTTTGTTTTTTTTTTAGTTGCCTAGGTGTTTTCTGTTAGATTACCTGAGTCAGTTCTCTGTTATGATACAGTTGTTCTTTCCAAGGTGAATTTTCATTGCCATCATAGTAGAAATTTATAAAATTTGGAGAAATTATACATGCTCTGCCCCATCTCCTGATATCTTTTTTTTGCACACCACAAGTATATTGCTTTCAACCAATAATGGGATTACAGACTTAAACCTGGAGGAGTACGTCCATTTTTTATGCATGCAAACCTGTTGTTGTCAATGGCATACTTACATTGGCAAGAATGATACATCTGTGTCACTGTAGTAGGTAGGACTGTCATACTAGCTAGTTGTATTTTGTGAACAGTAAAGTATTCTGTTCTGCAACACACATAGGATTGTGTTAAAATAATTACCAATGAAAAATCTGTGACTTAGAAGAAATGATGAGAACAGCAAAGTGATTCTTGCCAGCTCTAGGGTCTCTTACAGCAGTTTTCTTCTCAATGTCTTGAGATGGTAAAGTTCTTTTTTTTTTGCTTGTTTGATTCAGCATCATGGGTTTATGAATTAGAGCATCATTGAATATAAAAAAATGAGTGTTTTCACATGAGATGGTCACCACAAAAGGGTCTTGATCCAAACAAGTCTGTTCGTTTGTTTCAGTACACGGTAGAACATTCCCCCATTCTACCACTTTTCAACATAAGGTGAACACAGTCTGTCATTCAAGGCATTGTATCATTTGTCTTCAGCAGCATTAGAAAGAGATCTCCTTTTAGATTTCAGGATGCTGCCTGGAATTTACAAAGCTTTTTTGATGAAGAGCTCTAATGGGATATATTTATTTTTTTTTTAGATTGTACTCAAATCTTTTACATTTTATACGTTTTATTATTGGAAGATTAGGACATTCAGGAATTTTTTTTGTGGATTTATTCTGCTGTAACACAAGCTCATATTCTGTTGGCACATCAGTCAATTATATAAAGAAAGAAAAACTCAAAATAAATCAAATAGCTGAAAAATGAAAATTCAAAGCCATTTAGTTCATCATCAGCAGCTGACTGTAAATATCTTTTATATATAACCTTTTTTTATAACCTCTATATAAGCTGTTACTTAAATATTTAACTCAATTGATAGTCCTCATTCCTTGCAATTCTTCCTGCTCCTAAATAAGAAGGACCTGTCTGACCCCATTGGAAAGACAGATGAAATGTTTAGTGCCTTTATATCAATATTAGTAAATCTCTCCAGAAATAAGGAAATGTTTAGTGTTACATTATTGTCAATTTCAAAGTGAAATAGTGAAATACTGTATGAAAAATAAACACTTACATTTAAGTATTTCTTCATTACTTCCTCAAAAAAGTGTTTTTCAGTGTTTCTGTGCAGTGTTTTGCATTACTTAATTTTGGAGAAAGTAAATGATGCATTTCAGGCTGCTCCAAGGTGGTGTGTTTTTTTTTTTTCTCTCACCACTGTTTTCTCTCCCTGCCATCTATCTTCAAGTTCTGTTAAAAGTCAACCAAACTACTCTCTATTTTTTAGGTTTTGGGTACAGAATTGAAACATTCATTATTTTCCCAACTGTAGTCATGTTCATGCTGGAAAGCTAAGTTAGAGCTATACAAAAGTTCATTAAATGTTGTTTCCACAATAATGTACAGTGAGCAACTTATTATTCTATATTTATATTAATGTAAATTAGAGAAGAAATAAGATTAAAAGATTAAAATATTTCAGAACAGCTGCCTAAAATGGTTTCAGTTCTGTATTGAGGATGACAAAATGAGGTGTTAGTGACTTAAGACTGTGCAGTTTCGTATTTTAACTGGGAGAAAGGTTTGTGTGATGCCACTACCATCTTGAGGCAAGCCAGAGTATAACAGCTGAATTTCTACTTAAACAAAAGGTGAGGTCGTAAATGAGCCTGAATATAATTCATTTCACCTTGTTCAGTCGTCATACTATGTTACAGTAAAAAATTTTGTATTCTGCCTGCTACTGAACCTACAAATGCTTGCACAATAATAGTAGCGTTTTAAATACATGCCCATTTGTATAGTCTTAGTATTCAGAAAAACGCGAATTAATTTTCTTTTTCAAGTACAGACTGAATGCAGACAGACTGACTCTGGTAATTTGTAGTCAGTATTCGTGTTTTAATTTAAAATATCATACTGTTTTTAACATTTACCTTGTCAAGCACTGAACCCCCTTGCTACAGAATATGCAGAAGCTAATAATTGATTTGGATTTTGATGTGACTCAAAATTGTGGGGAAGCCTATTAAGAACTGTGAAGTAAAAGACCACTTTTGGCTGAGGAAACCCCTCAATGTAAATTACTGAGAGAGAATTTTGCAAGTGCTTGTCTTTTTTTATACTCTTTCCTAAACAACAGTTTAGAGCTATGATAGTTGAGCAATTAAAGTAAATAGGCTTTTTACCTGAGCCACCACAGGTGTTTTTATTTATGTGAGAGTATTGATGATAACCAGATTTTTATAAAGCACTTGGATAATATGGTGATTTATGCACCATATGTATTAGAAGAATACTTGGACAAAATGTTAGTAGACTTGTTCCTACACGTGGGATTGGAAAACTATCGTATCTAATTTTCCTGAGAACACACTAGGTTTAATTCTGTTGATTCAAATATTTCAGGTCAATTGCAGAATCAACACTGCAGAATTAACAGAAACGAACCACAGTGAAGTAATTCATATTAGAGTAATTACATTCAAATATTGTACTTTTTTCCCCAGAATAAAATGAAAAGTCATCCCATGATAATGCAATCTGTAGCTAAATATCACAGCCACATGCTTTCCTTGATGGTTGTCAGCACGAGCTCCCATGCTTCAAGCCATGCTATTGATTGTTGACTTCTTCCTGTCCTTGAGTTTTGTGAACGCCAGCTGCTGGACTTCTTATTCATGTGAAAGCCCAGGCAAGATGATCCAAGCTAGAATTGTATGTCTATAGGTTTTATTTTTCAAGTTACTGGTGCATGAATTACTATGTCAGAGAGAAACTGTAGCATCAATATGGAAATACCTTTGTAAAAATATTTGCTAGCTCTTCCACTGCAAAGCAGAATTTTTCCTGAAATCCTGAATAATTTTTCCTGTGCACCTGAGAATGCCCATGTTCTGAAGAGATTACATGCAGGCAGATTGGGAGTGCTTCTTAAAGGTTTTAAAGTGCCAGCCCTGCGTGCTGAGGCTTGCTGAGGGCAGATTCTGTTTCTATTTGCTTACCAAGCTTTATATTTGAGCGTCAGTGAGGAAGAGGAGAAAGCTTGTTGTCTATGCAATCCTTTCAGGTCTGTTGAGGTTTGGCAGCCTGCTAGTCTGCTCTTCCTTGCTAGCACTACTCCTGCAACAGGAATTAGGTGCAAATATGCTAGATCTTACTAGGCTTTGTGGATACATTCTTTGCAGACAATTCAGTCCTGAGCATAGGCCTGTGCCTAAATGATCATATAAATTATATAGGACAACTAGCAAGGAAGCTATCAGCTACTACCAAGGTCTTTGACTGGTCTGAATGCTGCAGATAGATAGTGAAAACAAGGAGTATGCAGTTTTGTTTGATCTAGGCTGGACTTACAGAGACTTTCATCAATATACACTCAGTCTAATTCAAAATTCACTTCAAACTCAGAATGAGTCTGGCTAACCTGTGCTGGTCATGTCCAGAATACCAGCTTTTGATATGAATGTGCTTGAGCAGCTTGAGCATGCTAAAATACTCATGTTTCTGATATGTGCTAGTAAGTGTATCGTGTATTACTTTCTGTATAAAGGAAGACATGTCTGATGAAGTTTGGTTCCTAAGCTCCCCTGGTGTTCGTTTGGGCAGCAATATGTACAGGTTGTGCCATTTACTGTGTTGCTGGAACAGAGGAGAAGGCAGTGGCAGCTGTCAGATGGAGTAAGTGGCAGCAGAGCAGATGCTTAAGGATCAGCCAACACTGACCACAGCTAGTGGGTAGATGTTGACTTTTTTGCGAAAATGTGGACGTGTCATGCTTTTGTGTGAGCAAAATATCCTGCCAGTAGGAGAAAGTTCTCCACCAATTTTTTAGGATCAGCAACTTCAAGCTCTTCAGAAATTTATCTTAAACTAAAAGTGACTGAAGGTAATAGAAAAATATATCACGGTTTGCAACTGTATAGGAAAGTGATCAATGAGTTGTAAATTTACAATGACTATACTGAAAAAACAAAGCGCACAGTAGTTTCTAGCACTATTTGTTTTTGGGAAAGGCCATTGTATTATTTGTGTATTATGAAATACAAAAAACTATGATAAGCAATAGTCTTTAGTCTTGCTTGAAGTTAACTAAGAAAGCCAAAGGGAAGTAGAAAGGATAGTTTGGAGAAGGCAGAGCTGCGAGTGAGTTCCATGCAAAGCCACACTTGGAGGAATGCATAGAGATGTTTCTGTGGGAAACTGAGTGCATGTATCTGCAAGAGTTCACTGACTTTGTCTCAGAAAGTTCTTACCACGTGGTATTTCTGTGTGTGACACCCAGGCATGACACCCAGTGGCTTGCCCAGATGTAGTATATGTAAATCCCTCCTGTGGACATGCATTTCCATTGCAAAAGTATCTTTCTTCCTTAGCTAAAACCACTTTTTAAATTACATACCCTGAAGAAAAATATTAGCTTTCTTCCTGAAAAATAATCTCAAGTATAGTTGGGTATTTCTGTCTGGGTTTTTTTATGGCCTGTTAAGTACGTGTAAACCCTTTTCCTCTACAGACTTTGTCTCAGTGTAGACAAAGCCAGTGTCGTATTAAAGAACGTGAACGGAGAATTAATAGAATGAAGCAAGACCAGAAACACAGAATAAACTTTAGAGATGAGCAGGCAGCTTGAGCTGAGTACTCTGGTAAACACGGAATCATTGTAAGGTTCAAAGACAGAAAAAATTGAGTGCAAGAAATATCATCTAAGATGGTCCTTATTGGCTGGCAAGATAAAGTCGGTGTAGAAACTGGCCTTGGCCTTGCAGATTTTAACTGCAGTCTTAAAGCAGTCATTACTTTCTTTGGAATAATTTTTTTTAACTTTCCCTGTTGTTTATGCTAAGCATCAGAATTGGAGGAGAAACTGATCAAAAGAGCCTTCATTAGCAGCGGACTGTAGTGTTAAGGAAAAGATAATTTGGGACTATGGGAAACAGGTGCTTTGTTACACAAAGAAGGCTAAAATAAATCGCTTCCTTTCAAAAATTAGTGTTCAGTCTTCTCCCAGAACTGTATGAATTGAGGACTATGGAGTTATTATCTGTCATTTCAATACTATAGTGATGATGCCATGCAAGCAATTTAACAGCCAGAACCAAAACTATAACTTGCCTATAGCAATGCGTGAAATCTTTCACCGTCATAATGAATGTACCAATTAAGTAGAAGAGTTCAATGATTAAGGTTCAGAAAATACTATTGTGTATGTAGTGACTACAGGAAGACTGGTAAGTCACTTGCAAGATAGTTTTGTATATTAAGTGATGAATAACAAAAACAAAGAAAAACCACAGTGATCTTTAAGATTAGAGAAAACTGACAGAGATGGGTGAGTATTTCCATCTTGACAGTAGAAAAGATTTTTCACATTCGGAACACTTTACCTAAGGTGAATTGCAATGGGTGAATTCAAAGGTGAATTGCAATGGCTGAAAGTAAGCTCTTCAAAGTAAAAATATGAAGCAAGATTCAGACCCAAGTATATGGTGTTACTTACCGCTTAAGGTGAGTGACACCATGGTTTATCTTAGGATGTTGATGACAGTCTACTGATTCTAGATGATGTAATAGTTAAAATAAAACAAAGATGTCTTGAAACCAATACTAATTTTGCATTTCTGTTTTGGTTGCATTTCCCCTCTTCTGTAGATAGCAGAGGTAATGGATGAAATCACAGGTTTATTTTAATACAGATTTTTTACTGGTAAAATATTAAAGATGGCTATATTCTATTCATAGCGCAAATCCAGCTGTTCAGTCACACTACAGCAGAGAGGAGGGCAGGGCAATTTTCTCTAAAAAAGAGTTCGCAAACATGCATATGAATACAGCACAGCTGTGAACTTCTGGGCCTGTACTGTGATCTTAACCTGTATAAATACTAGAAAAAGTAAGAAAAGCCTGTCCTTTGCTTTAGGTCAGTAGAAGAGAGTGCCCAGTGCTGACTGTGCTTCAAACCTTGTGGGAAATATGTGGATGACAGTCAGAATAGCTGTACAGCAACGGCTGTCATAATTTATTTGCCAGCGACATTTCACATTGCCCTGGATCAGTAAGACAAGAGAGGACAAATTACAACTCTAAGTGGTATTCTGGTTTAAACAGGGCTATAATCGTGTCCCTTTACCATAGGATTTACAAAAGGACTGTCTTTGGTCTAATAGAAAGGCTTAATTTGGGCATTAAGCTTTCTTAGATGGAAACTAGTGCAGAGAATTCAGCTATGGACTGATACAAACCAGAAATTTTTCTTTACCGCTGTGCATTTAAAATTATCAAAAGTACCGAATTTCTACAGAATCTTTACTCCTTCAGCAAGGTGTGTTACTTCCCCATGGGAACAGACAGGAACTTGATTCATGGCCTCCCTAACTGCCTTCAGTGTTTCACAGTTGTCTCTGGGACTCCTGGACTTTAGCCTTGGCTTAATGTTCTGAATAGGCAGAGATCATTAGCACTCCTGTGAAAAGTCAGTGGTAGAATTCAATTTAATTATCAGATCTGCTTTCATCATAAATGCTGGTTTGAAGGACAATGGTTGGAGTTTAAATTACTGGATCTGATGCCAATATCTTTTTTATGGTAGGTTTGTCTTACAGATGATATAAAGTCTGATGCAAAGCTCTTTGAAGTCGCTTGAGTTTTCTGTTGCTGTCAAGAGTGTTTGGTCCAAGTCTTTAGTGTCAATCTGACTTGCACTCATTTGTGTAAAGACACAATAAATCTGTGTTAATGGCTAAGTAGAAGAACAGATTGTGTGATAACTTCATGGTTTTTATGTTAATATATTTTCCCATGACTTTACATGTCTTTGCATCAATCTAAGTCTTCCTGAACACTGCTTCCTATCTAGTCAGCAGGAGCTACAATAATGTCTAAACACAGAGAAAAAGCAGCCAAGTATTATGGTCATTTTAGTTCTACGTCTATTGCAGTACTTGAACATGAAGGTATCCTAGTTAAAACCAGCCTTAATTCAAACAAATATTCTGTAGAAATATTATGAAAGCTCTGATTAATCTAGCAATTTAATGTTTGTTTAATCGAAATATTGTAGAAATACTTTTGTAAAGCCTGATAAATTACACTGAAATCCAATGTGGCAGCAGATATAGATGATAGCTACCTAAATATTAAAATACATAAAAGAGATGTGTATACAGAAAATAGGTAAAGTTGTTGACTTTTTAAAGGCACTAAAACTGTTTTTTAATACAAATGAAATATACAAAGTTCTCGAATGTGAAGCTAAATTATTTTATGAATATACATTTTTAATCATGAGAAGAAATTATCTAGACTAAAATTCATTGTGATGAACATTATGATGATACCGAGAACAGAAGTGATGACACTTGCTAAAAATGCTCCCTAAATATGCACAGAATTATTTCCTCTTATATACATGAACTCCTTTGAAGAAAAGCTGAAATTCAAATTTTGTTGTCATGTGTCAGAGTAGTGATTTTTTTCAGTCTTTTTTTTTCCATTTGAACTTTAATTCATTATGTAAAATTTTCAGGGTTTCCGATACAAACATGCTACTTTCTTTTCAGACTGTATAATATAGCTTTATGGTAATGATTACTCTTACTCTGCATCTTCTAACCCTGTGCTGTTGCACTTCTGCAAAGCAAACATAGGATAAGTAGAGACTTATCAGAAGATTTAAGGAAGACGATTTTTTAAAGTAGCTCAGGATTCTGCCATCACAGAACTTTTCTAGCCTGCTTTTGCAATATGAAGTGTATGTTCCTTTTCTTATCCACCAAGATCCTACCTGTTCTTGCATAAGAGTAGGAAGGGGTTTAGGAGAGAGTTTGAAAATGTAAAAATGAAGCTAAAACCCATGAGTGATTATCTTTTTTAGTATCAGCCTAGAAAAAAAGCATTAAGACAAAATTGGAAAACTCCCTTGCTTCTCCAAAAAATTAAGATAGTGGCAATTTTAGTCAGCTTCCTGAAAAGACAAGGAGAAAATTAAGGCACTTTCTTAATTTTTAAGACAAATACTTTAAACCTAGTGTCATCATATTATTTCCACTGCTAGAGAAGCATGCTGGCTAGAATTTGGTTTTACACGCTTAAAGTACTTTAAGTGATTTACAAGAGATGAGTCAAATGCTTTAAGTTTGGTCAGCCATGATGAGTTCTGTAGTAATTCACACCAGCTCTGAGACTTTAGAAACTAGTATTTATATTCTTCATAACTATAGAGAAGTAAGGAGAAGCAAAGGGAAATAGCTACCTAACTCCAACCCACTGTTACATGTTTCCTCACTGAAGGGACTGAGGGTAACCTGGGCAGTAACAAGGGGAGAGGTATCTGGAGTGAGGTTGAGCCTGGGAAAAGGGGAGAATAGATGTTTTAAATATTTGTGTTTTCTGTTTTCAAATAACATAACCAGTAATTATTTATTCTAATTGGCAATAAGGTAAGTCAAATTCCCCAGGTTGAGTTTGGTTTGCTCGCAACAGTACTCAGTAAGTTATTTCCTTGTCTTTATTTTGAGCCATGAGTTTTCTCACTCTAGTTCTTCCTATTTTCTCCTGCATTCCACTGAGGGAGTGGAGAACAGTGAGCAAGTGGCTAAAATATCTTGCTGACTGGTCCACTCTCCATTCCTTCTTTGCTGGCACCAAATCTATCTTAGCCTTTTTGATATTTTAACTCTTTCCAATCTAAATTAAGTATATCTTCCTAAACGAAAATTTTAATAATTATGGAACAAAACATTATTTTGTTGTTAAAAGCTTCCTTCTGTAGAGGGGAAATCGAGCCTTCTACCTTCTCCTATTTGTGTATACTGTCAGCCTGGTGAGAAGTAGCATAGAACTCATGGTTCCCATTTGTGAGCACTTCAGCATAAAGGGAGGAGCTCTGCCTTTCTTCTCAATGGTTCATTTAATCTCTGCTACATCTCAGTTTATTCCACCCAAAAGAAGAGGAGGAATTGTTATTCGCCTCTAGCCCAGGTGAGTCTCCAGTCTGTTTCAGGTCTGTAGACAATATTACGATGTAAAATTGTTCAATAAGAAGTAAAAAAAAATCAATGGAACAGTAAGAGGCTAAGGCAACTGAAATGCCAGTTACTTTTTTTCCCTCCAGTTTATACATTGCTGATGGTAATTGTTAATATTACAGGAGTATGTAAATGCCTAATGGGGAATAGTAAACAAGATGAAGCCAAACTTCTTAGTGGTATGTAGTGAAAGAAGAAGAGGTAATTTCAACAAATTGAAATGCAGAAAATTCCATTTGAACGTAAAGAGAAACCTTTTCACTGTGAGGATAGTCAAAGCCTGGAACAGGTTGTCCAACGAGATTGTGGGTTCTCTATCCTTGGAAATACTGAAAACCTGACTTGGATGCAACTGTGAGCAACCTGATATAGTTGACCCTGCTTTGGGCAGAAGGGATGGATTAGACTATCTCCAGAGGTCCCTTCCAGCCTTATCTAGTCTGTGATTCTGTGCTGACTCTTCCAGTACGTACATTCCTACCCATGAATAGCAGCACAGAAATAAAAGAAGTAAATGCAATACTTACGATTAATGCAGGGCAATGCCACTAATGCCTGTAAAAAGCCATCGGAAACTGCCTGAAATGATGGCCTTTGAAAATAAATTGCACTCAAATCACCCAGCTGCAGACAATTTTAGTAAAAACATTGCTGAGCTGATACGTGGGTTGATGATGTTTCCATTGGCTATGGTTTGCAAACCTCCTATTAATTTCTCAACTGAAGCTCCATAGTCATTCATCTTTAGAAAAGCTATTCCAAAGATTTATGAAAGCATAATATGAAAATAAGACTAATGTATTATCTGAAAAGGGCATTAATGTTCATGCTACTCAGAGTATAAATCAGGGGTCAAATGGTCATTCACATCAGAATGGGTAAGGCTCCCTATAGTATGCCCTTAAATTCACGCCCACTAGCATGCAAGTTTTGTTACCTATGTTAAGAAATTAGCCAAAGTACATATGTTCCTGTGGCCTGAATCTGAGAATATTAACAAAAATAACACCACATGGAAAAACTGGAACAGAGGAAGGCAAATATACTATAGAGAATACATACTGTCTTCCTGAGGGTTTGATCATTTGGAGTTAAATGCTTTTTTTGTACACAATAGAGTTTTGTTCAGAGCTAAGAGATACTTTTTGCTCTGAGACAGTAGAGCAGCAAGGGTTTTTATACAGTGGCTGTTAAGAATGCTTTGCATTCCTTCAAAGCAACTAAAATAGAGAACACAGCTGATAGGAGTACCACAGTTGTAGTACTGGGACTAAGCACTCCCAATTCCAATTAGGTGAATCACAGGAAATTGCCTGGTATTCTATGATTCTGTGAATCAGGATTTATTCCAGGTGTGCTGTACATTAAACAGCTGTAATTATTCTGGTTATGTCCTTCATAGAATGACAAGATGAAAATACTTTAAGTATGTGTGTTGGAGAGACAAAAAACTGCCTTCCAATTTTGTCTGCTTTCCTTTTAAGATTTTGAAGTTTTTTTATAGTTTGTGATTGCTCTAAGGAAAGACTGGTTTCAGCATTACAGAAATTCAGCCACCTCTAAGGTGAAATGCAGTCATTAAAACAGAGATCAGCAAAGCTACAAAATTATTGTTGATAGAAATGTTAAGAGTATCATTAAAAAATTGTAGGTGTGAAATGGCACTTAATAGTAGGTATCTCAATTGGACTGAGAGCCAAGAGATCACAGAAGGCAAGACAATTACTGAACATGCTTCTATTTTCATATTTTGAAGAGTGAGAAAATGCCTTTATGCCCTTTAGATTTGAGACATCCAGGGGAAGAAGTGTCAAGTTAACATAGACTCTGTGCAGTAGGATTTTACCCGTGTACCAGGGTCAATATCTTTACATGAAAAATGCTGTGCATACTTTAATGACTGCAAACAGCAGTCTATCCCATATCTAGTTCAGAAATTACCTCTCTTGACATCACCTTAACAAGCAGCTCTTCATGGCCCTTTTAATTAAACTGAGACATTAGTTTACTCCTTGGAAAATCTGTAGCTTAGTAAATAAACATTGATTATTTCTATATCCAGAAATTTCCTTGGAGATCTCATCTAAATGTTCTGGAAGCTTCCAGTTGACTTTGTTCATTAGATATGAAAAATCACATCCAAAGCTGTCCTACCTTCAGGACTTTCTAGTTCTAATAACAGGACCAGTACTTGGCCAAATTGAACTTCGTTGGTTATTCTTTTGAATGCCACATACAGATTTCCAAATGCTCTTGCCATTTCTGGAACTGTGGATTATCCAAGAGGTCCTTTTTTGAACAGCCTTGGAAAGATGAAAAATGTAAGTCTATAAAGCACTATGGAATTCATACAAGTTGGTATGAATCTGTAATGAGGACAATTCCTGGTATTTGGGGACTAGCAGGGATCATTCAGTAAGCACCACTCAGAGATGTGGCAAATTTGCACTAGATTTGTTGTCTGTCTAGACTAGGTTTTGATGATAGCCTGTATCAGATGCTCTTAAAATGGTGCAAAATACCTCAGCAACATGTCTTGTCCTCAGGGAACATTTCCTTTCAACAATGAAAGCTGATAACATACATCTTCAACTAGTTGCATCTTACAGGATTTGGCGTATTTCAAAACAATATTTTCTATAATATTGCACAGTGAACAAATGCTAAATTTATGTTTATGCATGTGTATACTCTGCTGCATTAGCTTGAGGTCGTCAGGATAAGTTCTGGTCTTTTCCTTGAGATGTTCCATTTTTAGCTAAGCTAGCCTGTGGCACACTAACGGCTTCCAATACAGGCAGCCCTCTTTTGAGGATTGCCTGGGGATATTAAGTCAAGAACTGGCAAGAAGATGGATGTTTGGCAGAAGTGACAAATTCAGTTTCCTGGAGAAAGTTGCTGAGTGCACTGTTCCAAATAGAGCTGCTTATCTGCCATTCCAGATGTTATAGTGATGACAGCTGTTTAGGGGGACCTTGAAGGGGTAAGGGAGTGAATGAATTTACTGGAGAATCCAAGTTGCTTGTAAGTCTAAGAACAAATCAACACTCACTCTGATTCATGCTTATATTCTGCAATTCATGTCTGTATTCTGGGCAGTTTCATTGCACAGACTTCCAAGTAGCAAAAACATGCACATTAATAAAAATTCATAATTGATGTGTGTTGACAAACCTAAAGAATTACAACTACATGTGGACAGAATAAAGCAATGATGTTCTAAAAAGGGAAACTTCCTTCTGTGTGAAATATTCTCATTTCTATACAAGATTTTTGAGACTGAAACAGGTGTTCAAGCTCCAAACCATAACACGCAGCTCTCATTTGGAGTGGTTAAACCGTCCTGTGAAATATGTTGCACTTTAGTCTTGCTCAACTTTGTAGCAATAGATCTTTCTCTTATGTCGATGTCATCTTCCAGTTGATCTTTATGATGTGCTATTTTTCTTAGATACTGAGTGCCATGATCATGACTTAACTAAAAATAAAATAATTTCAGCCGCAGTTACTTTTTCTATGACCATCAAAAGCAGCAGGAATGAATGCAAGAACACAAAAATATATTTGCCCCTCCTTCTACCCTTTCAAAAGATATGAAGTAACAATATTTGACTTTTGACCAGAGTATTGTTGGATTCATACTCTGCTTACAGGAGATAAGAGAGTTGAGGGGAGAGAAGAAATGAAGAGGTATAAAAGCAGGTTAAGCAATGAAATACTGGATCAAAAAGAATTGGAGTAAAAGCAGACAGCAAGAAGAAAGTATAGCTGCAGCCCTAGGATATGATACAGTAAACCAGAAGTTTCAGATTTTAGACTTATAATTTCTTGAGTGATCATGGAAATTTACACTCTTTCTCAAAGCTTCTTACGTGATCGAAGTCATGACAGACATGCTTCAGTTTGTACAAAGACCGATTAATATTACTTAGCTTTTTTATTACTCTTGTTCCGTATTTTTCTTAATTAGTTTTATTTTAATTTCTTTAACTGTATTCTTCTGCATATGAAATCTTTGTGATAAAAAAATATATCTTCTTAGTGAATGAAGTGTAGTCACAAATATATTAAAAGAGACCAAGGCCATAAAATCAAATTACCCAGCTAATATCAACAAGTTTTCTGAAGAATTTCCTGATAAGTTTTCAAGTATATCAAAAAATGTAAGACATTTGTTCAGCACCTGAAATGCATGTTTGTCTTTCATTGAGTCTGTTTTAATAATGTGCAGTTATTTATTGAAACTGTTAATAGCTCTTTGATTATAGGGGATTTTTGCTGATGCAATAATAAGCAAAAGGCTTATTCACCTGTTCTCCAATAAGCCAAATGACAAGAGTTGCCAAATTTCTGCTCTTTGGGTTGTAGCTAAAAGAAGATGAGTCCAAAAAAAAAGTCATCAAGATGTTTTTGATAATATTAAAGTGAGGAATACTAATCAGAGAGACTTCTCATTAAAATTCTTAGATGTAGCAGTTTATGTAATTCAGCATTCCTCCATGCCGTGCAGGTAAAATTTTTCAGCAGCAGATGTAGGCATTTTTAAATTTTTTAGATTTGGTACAAACTCTCTATTGTACTTGTTTCTAGCAAGATTATTATTATTCTTCTGATGCAATCATTCTCGTTCTGGGAATATCACTTAGTGATGATTCTATGCCATTTTAATAATCATGAACCTTTTGAGAAAATAATTACAATATAATGATTTCTACAGAGGACGATTTAAATTTCGATCAGTGGTTATAGAGGTCAAACATGATATATTGCCCATCAGCATTTTTCTGACATGCCCAATCAGTAGGGATTTCTTGCTCCATTTTCCGATTTTCTTTATTTTTTTAAACATTTCTATTTAAGATTAAGGCAATTTCTGAAGTAACAACTGCTTTTCCGTGTCAAAATGTGACTGGTATACGGAGAGCTTGCTTTTTTTAAGAGAGTACTATAATATTTTTTTCCAAATATTATTGTGGCTGTTATCAGTGGCTTCTGTAAATATCCAGTTTTTATTGTCAGTGTTTTTTTTCGTGTCTTAAATATTTGCCTTTCTGAAATTTGGGCACTAGTAAAAATCCTACAAGTGAAAGAATTAATATATTATTTGGTCAACAAATGCATAAGAGACACTCCACGAACTGTGAATGCAATGCATAATGACGATCTTGTATTCATCTCTGTATTCAGATACTTTGATCAATGTGAATGAGATTTAAGGCTTACATTCCCCTGAAGTCAGAAGAGCTTATGGGCATATGTTAAAAGCTAAACAATCCGTGAATGAAGGACAAGTATGCATATTTAACTGTTTTCAGATGTTAATTTTTCCTACCCTATTTTTAGGAAAAGCATATAGACCATAAACTTTCTTCTGTTTGCTAAAGGCGTAGCAAAACTTTGGCACATACAGGCACTAGAGGCTGACTTTTTATGACTATGCAGGTCAAGGTACTCTGAGAATTTTCCTTTATCTTTCTGGAGCCAGTCTGAGCTGTGAAGCCTTAGTGACCAAGTTCAGCTATGGTCCTGAGAGGTCAGAAAAGGAGACTAACAGTGCTCTTATAATCTGGCAGTACTCTTGTAAATGGCAGGGGAGTTGGAACTAGATGATCTTTAAGGTCCCTTCCAACCCACACCATTCTATGATTTGCCAAATACCAGTGCATTTACTAATTCAGTGAACAAACATGAAACATGAGTACTAGTTCAGAAAAATCCTATTGGTAGAAAACACTTGCTTTTTTGTTTGTTAAGGTGTTCAGTATGCTTTGGGATTGTGTATAAAGCCTTACAATGCTTGCTTATGCAATTCACGTGTGCATTTCCATGCTTTACGTCTTTGGTAGCAAGTCTAATTTAGTCTGAATAGACAATCTATGTGTGACCTAATAGAATTCTCTTTTGAAAAATGGCATGTGCCATCATGTAATGATATGCCAAAATACTTCCTTATGGTGTCCTAGTAATTCTTGATTTATGTCAACTATGCAACCTTGGTTCACTGTAATAGATATTTTCTTCTCATGAATTTCTTTTCATTCCTGAAAGTTTCATAAGAACAACATCCAAACAAGTATATGAATAGGAAATGTTGATTGTTTTTTTTTCTTTTTGACTGAAATCCCAAACCAGCATGTGCTAATCTTCTTTTGAACAGATGATGTATGTAACTGTAAATGTGAACATAGTAACTACGTTTTTTAAAGTTGGTGTTTATTGTTAAAAAACCCGCAACAAAACACAAAAAAAGATATATTTCCCAAAAGAGAGAATAATAGCACGTTCATGTTAAATTAGTGGAAATTTTTCAGTTATTTTAATGTAAATATGCTATTTTAGTTCTGGAAATCAAAATAATTTCTACCCTTTGGCTACTCACAAGTGTTCATTATCTGGTAACTATTGAATGTATATTTTGTGTCCATTGATTCATTAAAGCAACTACTCACATTCAGACATGGACAGACTGTTCAGATGTATATTTTATGGATTAGCAGACCTTTCTTGCCTGAAATTACCTTTTATAATTTATCATATGATTATCCTAATGACTCTGTCTCAATCATATGTATTTCTGTATGGCTGAATTTCTATCTAGCATGTAATCTTTATTCTTAAAGAGATGGAAAATGATCTGTTTCCTTCAATAGCTCACTCCAGCTATTCTATGACAGTCAATGTTAAAAACAATTGCTTTTAACAATTATTTGCCTGCTTTCACTTTCGTGTTGTGCTATTCTTTGCTTAGTTATAGACCCATTTTGAACTGATATTTTCTTCTTACAAACATGCCTATACAGTAATAATTTTTAATTGGTTTTAATCTTCTTTTCAGTAAGCTAAATAGGCTGAACTCTTTAAATCTTTCACTATAAGTGTTTTTCTGCAGCCTTCTATAATAATATGTTTTTCTCTGACCCCACTCTACTATTTAAGCATGATTTTTAACATATGAACACCCAATCTGCATGAAGTACTCCTAGGTAAGGAGTAAAATTATTTACTGCCATTAATTTCCTTTGGGATTTCACTGTAAATTGCCCAATCAGTGTGACATTAACATCCTATTCAGAGTCTGTCTTTTCCAGGATAGGTTCCTATTCTGTTTGTATGGTTTGTGTTTACTGCCCATGGATGCTTAGCTGTATTAAAATACATCTTGCATTAACTGGCCCATTTTGTCAGACATTGGGATTAACCTGTAAAAAATACTGTTATAGTTATTTACCACTTTTCTGCTCTTTGTGTAGCCTACTGTTTCTGTCAGTAGTGGTTTATACATATGTTTCCAGATGATAGTAACAATTATAAAGCTAGCCCGCTTCTTAACCTCTTCTCTTAGCAAGGAGATTGAATGAAATAATGTCTGCCACAAACATGAGGCATTATAATATTTTATAGAAGAAAGGCTATTCCTCCTACTTCTAGATCTGCAAAGCACAATGGAGGATGAGAAGTAGTAGAGGTAAGATTAGCTTCAAAAATCTGGTAAGAAGTCTACCTTCTCAGACAGACTTTCAAAAAACATTCAGAAAAGACTAAGAATTTAACCTGATTTCAAGTTCTTCTGCCAAAGGTAGAAAATTTAATCTTGAGTTACTGCTTTTAACTCTACTGAAGCAATTTGTCTTCCAGAAAGTTCTTCATAAGACCAGTTTTCTCAAGGCATTACTATCCATCTTTCTAAGTGAAATACTCGTATATATTTCCAGTTGTACTCTTATGTGTAATGTTGCATTTTTCTCCTACTGGAAAACCTCTATACAGGATTTCTTATTTTCATCTTGGGCAATTCGTTCTCTGATATGCAAATATTGTGAATAACACAAAACTTGGGAGTTGTGGGAGTTTTCTTCTTAATCCATTCAAACTTAATACTCAGCAGTTTTTATTTTGAAAATCTGAATAAACTTCTGTAGGGCAAATCCTGTTCCTAGGGGACAACCTTAACAGGTGAGTTATGAATCAAGAAGTGCAACAAGTACTGAAATCTGAGGAGTTCTTTGGTCAAGTGGGATTTATCAATGCTCTGTAGCTGTTTCAGCCTCCCCCACTCTCTTTCCCTAAAGATACTCTTAGTAATTGATCTGCTGTCTACACAAGCCTACTGATAAGCTTTCCATCTTCTG
Source organism: Tauraco erythrolophus (assembly GCF_009769465.1). NCBI lineage: Eukaryota > Metazoa > Chordata > Aves > Musophagiformes > Musophagidae > Tauraco > Tauraco erythrolophus. The sequence goes on along the minus strand of NC_141479.1, from coordinate 14,369,405 downwards.
CTGCAGGTGTATCTGCTGGCCAAGTAAACATTTTGTTGATATAGAAAGGTGAAACAGCAAAGCTGCTATCACTGTAGGAACAGCCTTTTTTAACTACAGGAGAGAAGGAAAAAAATTGCCTTCGAAGCTATAAAGAATGAACTCTTTCCCAAACAATCAAGCCTTCAGAAGTGGGAATCGGTTTTGATTCTCTATATAGTGAATCAAAATAACATTCTTTGTTTAGAAGAAGCAGGCAACATTGATCATTTTAGTAGACAATGCAGTTGGTCTAGTTGATCTTGCAAAAGAAATTTTAAAAAGTGATTTAAGAGCTTAACATGAAAGAATCTTGCTAATCTCTGAACTCATTTTGAGTTTCCCTGGGCCACTTGTGTCCAGTACTGCTTCAGAACTTTTCCCAGACCAGAGAAGTTCACCTATTGCAAGTCTGGAGATCAAGGATCACATAAACTTGATTATTCACATTATTTAAGTAGGAAGATGAGATACAGATTTAATCTGGGTCTATTCTCCTCTGGCTGATCCCTCTTGTGTTGTTACACATTTTTGAGTGGCAGATTAACAAAAACAACCCAAGGCAGCATCTCGGTCTTTAATTTTCTTTCTACCTGTCTATTTTAGTGTTGGTTTTAGCCAATTAGTTGTAGTTGCCTTCAATGTGGTATTCTAGAAGTACCATGTTTTCCTTACTCACATGAAAGTGTTCTTCAGTACTGCTTCAGTTTATGAGGTCAGTGTAAAATCCTGTGACATTCAAATATTGGCTTTGGTCTATAAATTTTGAATGACTGTAAATGAGGGGCACACTGATAATTTGGTTTGATGATTTATGTGTGAGAAGCTGGATTTCAGCCACCAAATTAGCTGAGATTGTTCCAGTGTTACTTGGCAGATTATAGGCACATGACATGTAGTATAAATAATCTAAAGGAGAATCAATTGAAAGGTAATTGGTCTTCCTTCAGACTTTCAGCAGGAGTTTTAACCTTGCAGTCAAACTCCAATGATATAGTTTCTGTAATGAGTTATTTTCTTTATTAAAATGCAAATCAATTTCCTTACATAAAAATGTATGATATACTCTGAAACACGATTCTAGTGAGATAGATATGTACATACAGGATCATATACTAAAATTTAAATGATTGTATATATGAACTGTTACTTTAGCATGGAAAGATCTATTGCCTAAATAATATTTTATTTTGGAAGTAAATGATAATTAGAAAGATTTAGTTGGACTGATTCATTGATGAAAAGAAAAGAAAATTAATACGAAGCCAAGATTCACTTTGAGATTTATAATTGGAATTGACAACTGTTATTATTTTTTATCAATGTAAGTTCCATCTTTTGTGATAGACCGGAATTGCTTATAACTGGTGGTTATGAAACAGTTGGCACTTTCTATTAGCGTCACTATGAGTGAGCGTTATTCCTTGGCGTATCTCCAAGAGTGAGATGTCACAAAAGTAACTTGTCTCTAATCTGATTCCTGTATTATATCACAGAAAGTACTAATGTGTAGTAGGATTTCATACACAGCTTCTAAACATAGTATTATCTAGAGTTCCAAGAAGTGGGTACTGAACTCTCTAGAAAGATTATGCATTAAGGGCTTCAGTATATTCTTCTTCATGGCCAATGGAGCTTAACTGCCAAAAATTGATGGTCCTTTGCTGAGATCTTTTTAAACATGTAAACGAGGTATTCATGCGAATTAAGAGAGACTGTAAGTCTGAGACATCATGTTTACCACAGTGCAGAGGACTATAGATTGCATGTGCAGGAAATCTGTAATGCATGCCGAGAGAGTCCTTTCTCCATCTACATCAGCTGTGAGGTGACTGGGCTTCCTCTGTGAGACCCTTTGTGTATGACATCTGGATACTGTAGCCACCTTCTAAATAAGGCCCATGCTTTAAAGTCACAATAAAACTAGGCATCGAAATTATGTTGGAGGCCCACTGTTGTCTCCTTACCTTCCTAGCATGTTGTAAATCCAGCAAGTTTGAAAGTAGAGTGGCCTAAACCCAGAAGAACATGGGATTTCCAGGGTCTTTTCAGTTTTGCATGGTCACTGCAGGCTTCACTACAAAAAAAAAAAAAAGGAACTTTTTGCATTAAAGACATTTTGAATCTCTGTTTTGTTACTACTTGCCTTGCCTAGATTTGATTTGAATACTTTTCAATTAAATGAAAAAGTGAATGCTGCTAATTCTTTTTTCTTGCATCTTCCATCCTCCTTTTAATTTTCATCCTCTGCATGATATTCTTTCTTTTCCTCTATATCACACATAACCCCTGTTTCTCAGTACTCTCAGTTCATTTGTATTCAGTTCATAACTATTATCCAGTAAGAGGCAGAACAATAAATGGAGCTGTATCTGTTCAGAGCTGTTTGGCTTCCAGTTTTCATAACATTTCTAGTAATTTTCTGTGAGACAGTTGCCCATTTCTCTAATTCAACTCAACTGTTGGATGTACAGATAGATGATGCAATTACATAGAAAACAGAATGTGATCTCCTCCTTTCCTAGTGGCTGTGTAGCAATTGTATTGACTTTTATCACAAAAGCAGAAAAGTGTAGATCCTTTGGTAGGTTTCAAGAACAATGCTTTCCCCAACTCCTTGCTATTTTACTTATTTTTTTTCTGTAATAATATTAATAGAAGTTTCATTTGACTTTTGAGTTTAGTGAACTTTTAAAAGTGTGAGCTTCCGTGTCAAGACAGTTATCTCAGTTCTGTGATAGGATTATTTAACAGACAGCATTTTGTTGTGTATTTCTGTTGTATTACTGAAGGCTATTTGATATCACCCCTTTCTGTGGCATTGCTCTTTTGATTGCTATGTTTTTAGTTTAACCCAAGAAATGGGCTATGGAAGTGCTCAGTGAACTAAGCTTCAGAAATTCACAAGCAAATAGAAACAAACACATTCAATATCCAGGAATCTGTGTTCTCGCAATTACTGCACCATAGCAGCTCCCTTTCACAACTCCCTTGACTTTGTTAAAGGATTATATTTACAAGGTTTTATTTTTTCAGTTAAAGGTTTAACCTTGATTTTCCTCCTATTACTTTGCTGATCTTTTAAGCCAAGACAGCCCTTGACAGCCCAAGACAGCCCAATGATCCCTTGACCAGGCGCCCCAAGGCTCTGAAGTCCTTCTTCATTGTCCTTGGAGTGGTTCTTCCTAATTCCTCACTGCCTACCTGAAACAACAAAAGGGGGTAATAGTCTGAGGGCCGTACTAGGGAAGGAAGCTTCTTCCTTACATCTTTAACTCTGACCCCTGGGAGGCAACAGACCTCCCTGTGCCGTGGGTCCGGTCTGCATATAGGGCCTTCTGTTCCCTTAAGCAGTGAGTCACCAATGACAATGACCCGTCTTTTATTCCATACTGATGAGGTTTTAATGCCGACGGCAGTCCGGCTAGGCTTTGGTGACACCTCCAAGCAGGGAGAACCATCATCCTCACTGTTTTCCAGTTCCCCTTGTGGAGCACTGTACCTGGTTATGCAAGGACACCTCGGGGGGGGGGGGGCGGAATTGCCAGGCAGTAGCGCTTGCCACGCTGAGCAGGGACCTTGTGCCATTGCCTCGTCCCCTAATTCCTCACATTCCCTGATCCCCTTTAACCTCTCCACTTCTTCTTTCAGCTCTGCCACAACCAGATCATGGAAGTTGTCAATTTCCCTCTCACTTTCCCTAATTTTTCTTAACCTACTCACCTCCTCCCTGAGCTCCAACACTTCATCCTGGAGCTGCAACCACCCGGTTTAGCAGGTCATCAGCCTGCTCGCACCTCACACAGCCATCCTCAGGATTACTCCCAGCTACCAGTGAAAAGCTATGACATTCCTCACAGCCTGTGACCTGAACACCCATATCCCTTTGAGCGGGTGCTGAAAGCACAATTCTCCTCCTCCCAGACGCCACCATGACTCCCTGATAAGGTGAAGCACTTCAAATCCCGTCCTTCGAGCTGTAAACAGCAGCAGTTGCCCCCTCGTTAGGCAGGAACAATAGGCTTGATTGCCTCGTACTCGGTGGGCAAGGACTAGTCCTTGGGCTATTTACGTCTGGTCTTGGGCTATTTACAACGTCCAGTCTTGGGCTATTTCTCTTAGGTTGAGACTTTTAAATGTTACAACGCTATCAGCATTCTTTAAAGAACTGATTTGAAAGGCTGCCCAGAGCTTCCAAAAAGACAGTGTGAACTGTAGTATTCATGAGTTAGTCTGGCAACTGGCAGTTTTAATGCAGTGTTGCACATACTTGCAATAACAGAATGATCAGGTCAGGCCTTTAGACTGAAAGCTAGACTGTAGCCCATGTCCAACATGGAAAGAGGAAGAGTGATTCCCAGGAAAAAAACAGTTATATTTCCAAACAAAAAATTCAATATTTGATGAGCTTTCTGACAAAGATTAAGTAGATTTTAATACTATGCTAATGATTATAGCAGAGTAGGCTATAATATATCAAAATGTAGCAGAATAGAAGTCCTGCAGGTTGGTATAATGAGAACTATTATTGTCACTTAGAAGATTGAACTGTTTCATTTAAGCAGTTCTGAATGCCAAAATGCTGAAAGTAAAATATCAGTAGTTGTTAACTGTAACGATTTTTAAATCAAGATCATTAAACAGAAGGATTACTGCATGAGCTGGTGATGAAAGCCGTAGCAATAATGCATCCATTTAGCACGCATTGAAGATGTAGCAAAGAACATGACTGTTAACAGTTCATGATTTAGAAAATTTTACTTCAGTCTTACACATTTTCCCATAAACCAAACAGATTTCAAGTAGTGTTTTGTGTATGTTGCTGTTGAGGCTGCAAACAGTCTTTATTGGTGATGTGTGCTTAATAGATGATGAAGAGTGTAAACCACTATACAGAGGGGAGGAAATTATATATTTTCACAGGTCCTACCTGTGAAAACCAGCAAACACACAAACCAAAACCCGCAAAATTTCATTGTATTGCTCTAACTTTGTTATAAGTTTATGAAGTTGTCAAAATGAGACAATGTACGTAAAGTTTATAGTTGCCATTTAGCCCTGTTGTACTGAGTTTTGCCTCTGCTTACTAAGACTTGAGGTATTAGACACAAATGCGTAGAGTTGCTTTTCTAATTAAAGGAAAACTATTTCTTGACAAGGAAGTTCTACTTTTGTGCGTCATGCTTCCTGGACAGTTCCATGCCACAGACTATATAGTTCCTGATCACTCTGTGGGAGGAAAGTAGTAAAAGGAAAATGCAGCCTGCACAATCAATGACATAGAAGGCTGGTTTTCAAACAATTGCATTCTAGAAGGTTCTTGATGTTGTGTTGAGCTTCCTTAAACAAATAATTGCTCCTTCCTTTCTTCTCTCTCTTCCCTCTGCCTCTCATTTTTGATTTTTTTTTTTTTTTTTTAAATACAGGAAATAATATCATGTACAGTGAAAACATTACATTATGTTCAGGACATTAATACCCTCTAGTATACTAGGGATTGTGATGTTTGAAGTAGGCATGACAATTCAACAGAAATATGTATTTTAGAAGCCTGCATATAAGAATCAGGATGTGATCTCAAGAGTCAGAATGAAAAAAAATAAAAAAGGCAAAAAAGCTGATAGTGATACAGTAAGATAGTAAAAGATCCATAACAGGTTATTAGGAATACCAAGAGAAATAAAAATAGAAAGAAAGAAAAGAGTCAGAATGATTTATTTGGGAAGTATGGCATATGTTCTCAGGAAACTTAACAACCTGTCTCTAATTAGGAATTGTTCTTGGTGTATTATAGAAGCATCTAGGTGTTCCAGGACTCTATTGCACTACATGCCGTAAGTGAAGAACAAAAATCTGACCCCAGAAAAGCTTGCATGGCCAGAAAACTTCCCCTGAACTGGTTCAAAAAAATCAAGGGAACCACTAAAGGTTACTGTTGGCACTGTTACAATCTATGAAAAGGAAAATTTCCTATGAAATATTAGATTTTAAGCAATGCAAGCAGTGCACGGATACGAATGTTGCAAGGGTCAGGTAGAGTGGGTAGTTGGAGGTAAAAATCACTCTACTGTCTTTAGTATTTGCTTTTACTTAGAATACTTTTATTTAGAATAATTATACATAACATAGGTAAGCCCAATGTTGTTGAATGTACATAGACTCTACAAGGAAACAAGTGCATTTTCAAGTGAGATTTCAACTTCTTTTTATTCTAGTTGAGAACATGTATAGAATTTTGAGCATGTAAAGCATATAAAAGTCTGTAATGTGAAGTACAGGCACGGTCTGTACCTTATTATATGTTTCTTTTTTCATTAAAAGAATGAAGTCTTGTCAGTGCCATTTATAACTTTATTTAAGAAGTGCATCTGGTGCTTTTGAGAAAAATATGCAAATGATGGATTCTTTACAGGTCCAGTATTAAGTAAATACAGACTGCTACAGCGTCATCCTAATTCGATGCTGCTGAAATGAACTAATTAAATAATCTATAAATATCTTCAGTGTCCTTTTTCCTCTGAGAAGCAAGTTACTTTCTGTGAAATTCATTTCCATGTTGTGTGTGCTAAACAGAGTGAGTGACAAATCTCCTTTCAAATATGTCGTATATAGTGGAGAAATACTTACATGGTAAATCTTGTCATTATCTAGCTAACAATATTTGCATTATTGTAATTGAACATGAGTACAAGTTTATAAATAGTGAGGTGAGTGCACTTCTGATAAATCAATTCTTGATCGTGATAATGAAGTATTCTGCTTTTTATCTTAATGGACAACCTAGGATGAAGGGAGGAGAAAACCTGAAAAGTAGCCAGTCTGTATGATTGACTCTGCTTCTTTTCCTATAAATTTCTGGATCTACTTTCCCGTTTTGCAGAACGATGTTCCTGGAATATCCATGGACACAAGTCCTAAAACCTAATATGCCTTAAAATATAACCAACTGTCTTCAGCTCAGCAGGCAAACTAAACTTACTGTTTAGTTTCCTATAAATGTGTTAGAGAACAGTGGATCTGTTACTATTAGCTGACCAAGAGGTAGGAAAGAACAGGTCCATTTTTAGCTACTGTGCTTTCTACACCAGAGTCCTGCATATTCTGAAAGTTGTAATTTGATTTTGACATCTGAGAAGGCAAGTGAGTCTTTTAAGGCTTTCTTGACTGAACATTTTAGTGCTTAACTACATTTTCTGTCATATACTTGTATTGACTTTTTCATCAGTGAGAGCACTGATGGTACTTTTTCCTCTTTCCCATTTTGACAAAACGTTTTAGTACCAAAAGTGTTTGAGTCATCTATTTCTCTTGTCAGATTTTTCTGAAATTGAGTAAAGCTTCAAGAACTGCTGTGTTTGGAGAAAGGCATATTCACACATTGTGTAAATCTCAATATCTTAGAAAATCGCATTTAAAAAAATGATTATAATGTGTCAGCTGTGGTTTGAGGCAGAGGACACAGATCTAATACATGATTGAAAAATGGAATGAACCAAAGAAATAACAATTCTGAATAGTTTTTCTTATATTCTGTCCTGTTGAAAGGATAGCATCTTTGAACAATGCTGACTGAAGTCTAACGGTAAAGTAACCTCAGGGGATGAGCCAACTACTTGATAGCAGTAGTCACTAAAGAGAACAGTTAGGGAAAATACATTATTACGCTTATTTTGGTTCTTTACATTCACTCACTTTGGATTCCCAGTAACCACTGGGTTATCTTATTTTGGACTGTGGACATAAACCTACAAATTCATTCCTTTTACATTTGGTTGCCTGTAATAATATTCTATTTTTCAGTCCAAGTTGAACTAGCTTGAACTGACTGCAAAAGATAATTTATTCCCATATTACGTATGTTCTAAACATTTGGATGTATGACTCATTTTAAAAATCTGAAGAGAGAGTTCATTCTGTTCTAATTTAAACCTGCATATTTTACAAATTCTCTTTTACACCCCTGTTCTTTCATGAGGAAGTATCCTATCATAGAACAAAACCTTATGAATTATTAGAAAGATTAGACTTCAGAAATATAAGGTTGACAATGAATCTATGGATAAAATTCTTTACTATTGTTAGGCAGCATCTTAGTGTTTATATTTTTGATAGCTAGTATGGGCTTTCCAATGATTTACACTAGATATCTTCTGCAAATTTCATATCTTACGTTTTAAAGGCAGTTTATTGTCATTCAAGTGTAAGTTATGTTCCTGCTCAACTAAAACACGGTTGTAGTTTAATTCTAGCAGTGATGAATTGCTGGAGTGAATTCATGCAAACAGGGAAATTGAAATTAAATTCATCACACTAAGAAAACCATTCCTCCCCATGTAAATTAGTAGCTTTTCTGTGAAAATCAATTTGTTTTGCTATATTATGCAAAAATTCTCAAAAGACTTAGGTAGATGATTTATTATACTCTTGGCTGTTTCATAATATTAGAAAATGAAATTTATTCAGACAATATTAGATGGCATAAGCTGAGAGCTTTAGTGACAATTTCTGTTTATTGCAATTAATCTAGGTTGTCTATGGTGACAGAATTTCCACAATATGTAGGACATAATCTTTATGAGAGATGCTTTTTATTAAACTGTACACAAGTGTTCTTTATTTGAATAGAACAGATCAATTACTTCTGCATTGTAAGACCTTTCAATTATTCTAATATTCTCTAATGAAATACTATATTTTCATGAAAAATGTATTCTGAATTCTTGAAACTATAGAACCTAAAAATCTCCTCAGAAAATAAACAGCTCTTCAGATCTTTTAAACAATGTAAGTGAAAGTTATTTAAAATTACTTTAGGCATCTTGTTCAGAGCTCTAAAAGTCAGTTTTGTAGTTCATTTAAGCCAAAAGAGTCCTGCAGCTGAAGTCATCAGTGTTCATGTTAAATGCATGTTACTATCATTTGATGGCATCTAAATCCTAAAGAAATAGAAATACTGGGGAGTAGGGGGTAGGGGGTGGAGAAGAGAATTCAATCAAGTAATTAATGTTTAGGCAATAAAGCATTCAGGTAGGGAAATACATTAAAGATAATAAATATGCATTTATATTTGTTGCTTCTTAATTATGAAGGGTGTGGCTTGGCAATATAAATTGTACATATTTTCCTCAGAATTTTTTCTGTTGACCTCCATGGGTTAACCAGTTTGAGTAAGTACAGCAGGTTTGTCCTCTGTCAGTTGCGTCTGCCCATTTTGCTACATAGGTTTAACTGTATTATGTGGCACCAAACAGAATAGTTGTTACCCCAAAGAGAGAAAGAGCCAAATAGCATAGAACTCAGTTTAACCAGAGTGTAGTTACAAAAGACAACAGAAAGGCACCTTTCTAAAACAAAATTCTGTTGCTTACCATATTTCAAAGACTTATGATGAAGAGAGATCTTTGTTATTTCCACCTAATAAGTCATAATCCTAATGAATTGTGAAAATTTTTTATAGAGGCAAGTGTAAAACAACTTTAAAAGTTGCTACCAGCTCCCTCTTTAATAATTTCTTTTCAGAAGATAAAATAATTTTGGACGTGAAACAAAACGTATCATGCAAAATACTGTGAACTCGAATTTTCATATCAGTTTTAAGCGTCAGACAGCTTGCCTGTGTTATCTCAGAGGTCTCCAAATATCTTTGTGCAAAGTCCAATTAAATTAGTATTTTCAGACAAAATTTAAATATTTGTTCTAACCAACAGGATCAGTTAAAAAGTAATCTTCTATCACAGAGCTATTTTACACTCACTAACTTGTGCCTAGGCATGTTGCTTACACCCTGAGTCAGTGAAATGCAGCAGCTAGGTCCGAAGGGCAAGTGAAGCTCTGCGAATATTAATTACAAGGTCAATGGGCTAGCAAGAACTCCAGACCCCAAAGGATAATGTTATATAGTGCCAGGTGACAAAATGTGATGACCCTATAGATGGCCACATTAATTGCCCATTGAATCTGGCAGTTTGCAGTGTAGTTTACAAGTGTATTCCTAAACCTTGAGCTTCGGGATCTTTATTAATTGAGGTTTAGAAGATCAAGTTTGTGACCATGATTTCTTTACTAATAGAAGGCAGATTAATTTGTATTTTCTTTATAAATTTTTATCCTTTTTTTTTTTTTTTTTAACTTACTGTCCAGTTTTATATCTGTGGTATGTTTTCAGGTACCCTCTCTATCAGGAATCTTTCAAATCCACGAGTGCAATGTGTAAAACTAGACTAGGACCTTTATGTAACAATTATTATGGATGTGATCCAGTCATGACTTGCCCACCTTCCTTATATCTCCCTCTGTCCAAATGTGGAAGCACATTTGAGAGGCTCCTAGCACTTAGCAAGATTTTAAATACTCTAATTCTGGCAGTGGTGTTTTAGTACACTTTCCAAGTAAACAGAGGCTTTTTGTTGACTTAAAAGGATTTTATATCAGCTCTCCTTTCCATGAACAGTGTTTTGCAAAGTCCCAAAGTCTGTGTATATAGGTGCTGCCTAATCATGTACTCACAATCTGAAATTTAGAAATGACTGTTTAGGGAAAACCATATGGAAAAAATTACATTTTTCATTTTTTTTAAATAACAGAATCTTTTCCATATAATCAGAAAATGGCTGACAAAATATATAATCTGACTCCTTAAACAGGGTTGTCTTTTTGATTTTTTTTTCGTTGAGGTTTTTCTAAAGTCAGATTCTTTGTCCATTGAATCTTTTCAGTGCCTTATTTCTGCCAGGCTGGGGCTTAAGCATTTAGAAAAGCTACTCTATTGTAATGTCATTTTTCATTTTGTACCAATTGGGTCCATTTTAACACAGAATATGTTTTTCTCTGAAATTAAAATTCTGCTGTGGTGTGAAAGCCAAAGGCTTGTTATCATAGGTATCATTTTGTGCAATGATACTGTTTATAAGAAACATAAAACTTAGGGAAAACTGACTGAAGGAATATTTTGTCTATGGAATATGATTTTTTTTTCCCAGTTATAAAATCTGGGACTTGCTTTCTAAACAAGCAGGCAAACTATACTGGATCCAGCTAGAAACTCTCTTCAAAAATCTTTAAACACTTCTTACATTGAAATGGTACTGAAAATACGTTTTAAGGAGGAGAAAAGGGTTCAAGAAAGATGAAGATACTATGGTGATGCACAATATAAAAAAAAGTCCAAGGGGCATGGCAGTGAGGTAATATTCTAAGTGAGTATGTGTCAAACAGAACTGAAATTGGCCAAGGCAGCTTGATTCATCATCATAAGGCTTGCAGATTTTAGATTATGTTAGTAGCATAATTCTTTCCATAAAGAAAAAAATATTTCAATACACTTTATGTAGAAGCCATATATGTATGAGAGGGACCATTGAGATGTTGATGTGAGCTTTTCACAGGTAGACATAGAGTCATTCTTGTCTGAAAAACAAGTACGTGTAGCTGCAACAGCATAAAACTATGTTAAAGCATACTTGGCTAACTGAACACAGTGCCAAAGTAGTCACAGCTTCCACTGTGGGTTGGAAGCAACTTGCAAAGCAGTTGGAATAAAGCAGGCAGAATGAATTGGTATCTGCTAGTAAAAGACTGTGCAATGTTATCTGTGATATTTCTATTGCAGTTCTTGTCACAGTGGGAAAGTGAAATGCTGTGTTCTGAAGACTGATTTGTCATTAGTTAAATTCTTTTTTTTTAGTTCTAGACTTGTGAAATGAAACCTGAAAGAAAAGTCTTTGGCATCTTAGACATACAAATCTTTTTAAACTTGGGAAATCCATAATTATGTCATATGTGCCCTTGCCTTTGGACTCTTATTTTCAGGATGGGGGGAAGGAAAGAAAAAAAGTCTAGCTATATTTCATTTTTATAAGAACATTATATGTGAGGTAAAAAAAATAAGTACACAATATTGCCGGAAAGCTTTTTCTATATTATATGGCTCCTGCCCTCAGATACCATGATTTCTGAGTTTTACACAATCTGTTACACATTTGTATTTAAAACTATTATCTTCAAGGCTTTGTGACATTTGATAGTTACATGATTTACATAAGCCTTCTGCCTTAAACAATAGATCATTCTTCTTAAGAAGAATTCAATCGTTTAATAAAAAGGGAACTACAGAAATGTGATTAAAGCCATTTTTATGGCACAGTTACTATTTTTTTACAATTCAATCTGCATACTGGTAGTGTTCAATCTCTTACTTGGAAAAAGTAACTCATCATTTATTGAAACGAGTTTATTTTTCTTTAATTGGTTCATTTAAATTAATAAAGTTAATTCTTTTGACTTAGAAGAACTTTCCTTTGTAAATTTCAGGTAATGGATTGCCATGACAGTCTGTAGTATCCAAAAACATGTCTCCATAAGGCAGGAGGAAAGAGGTGCAAAATAAGTATCATGCTATGGGTCATCCACAAGATGGCAATAGCGGGATAATTTCAGAAAAGTTCAAGTCTTTATTGAAACTATCCTCTTCTCATTCTTATTGGGAAATTGAATTTGGATCAGAGAGAAGCTGAGACAGAAGTTGGTTGCTTTGTCATCTTCTTGTTCCCAGAACTATTATATGATTATAAAATAGAGAGCACAAATCTGCATTCAAACTTCACCTCATTTAAAACTTTTTTTGTTGTTGTTTAGGCTCCTCATTGATACAGCAGAATTTCTATTACATAAAGTGTTGTGAATGACATTTATCTTGTCTCTCTCCATCCCAGTTCTATTGTCCATGAAGGGACCAAACTCAAATATCTTGAGCATTTTTATTGACAAAGGGCTGTAAGAATGTTTGGAATTAAGTACTTGAATAAATGTCGTAATTTTCAGTGATGCTAAATATCTCCCAGTACCTGGAAACTTGAATGGGATCTGATTGCAGATAGGAATTTCTCCAAAGATTGAAGTTCTGAGTTTCAGGAGGTATTTAATACCCCTCACCTGTAAAAACATGTTTCTGAGAGCTCACTCCTGTATTCTGCTACATTTTGAAGCATTTCAATTGCCTGAAAAGCAAAGCAAAACAAACAAACAAACAAGAACGGAACATTCCTTTAGCATTTGTTATGTAAGAAATGCTCTCTAATTGAAATTCTTTGTCAAATTTAGTAGCTAAGTGAATGAATAGATGGTAGTCTTTCCTTTCTTGACATGGATAGGGCTGGTAGATTCATGTTCCTGAGGTTTAGATGCGCACCATGCCTAATGTGGAGCTGTATCACTCTGTGCTTTCTAGAGGCCAAACACTGGATTTCAGCATCTTAACTCTCAGCACTCTCTGGACTGTCTCCATTTAACAAAATTAGATGGAGAGAAAAAAACTATTTCAACATGTTCAAATATGAAGTTGGTAAAATGAAAACGCTTGAAAACAACAGCTACTATAGTCAATAAATACCTTATGGTGTTAATGAATTGAATCATCCCTTGCAGTGGCCGTTCTGCACTATCCATATAGGAAGCCTACAATGACTAGGTAAATTGAGTAGGTGTCTTTAGTGGAGAGAGTCTCCACTAGCTGAAAAGATTTCATTACAGAAGACTGAAATCCCCTGTCTGAGTGCTTTCATGCAAAAGAGTTTGGTTCTGGAAATGGTATTTTTGCCTCTTTTTGTAACCTGCAAAATGTGTGCATGTATTACACTTATTTGTAAATGTCCAACAAAACCTCAATCTGTTCCAGAATATGTTGACATAGTAAAGGCAGATGAAGTATGTATCTCAGACTTTTTTCTGATATTTCATTAACTCTATTTTCTACATACTATGAAGGTGATATATGCAGCTCAGTATTTTTGTTTTCTGTAAGAGCTTACTGGCCGTGAATTTGTTATAGATTTGCAGAGAGAATAAAGTAGGTACCTTATCTGTGTGGAAACACAAGCTATAGCCAAAATTAATATTTTATCTGAACCCTTATTTCAGGGAATTTTGTAAACACAAAGTGTCATTTTGATTTACACCTTTTTTTGAGGAAGCAAGCATATAATGTGAGTAGTTACAGATGTGAATGAAGTTACACTTGCATCAGCTGACTAAAAAAACATTCATTCTTTTGCTCTTGCTTCTATCCTGTTCAGTAGTGCTCTAAAAGATGACCACCCAAATGATTTTCCAGCAATGAATAACAAAATTCCTTCATCTAACTGAAAACATTGAGTGAAAGTATGTATTCACCTGCAATGTCAGTTTTGACAAATTATATTTTGCATATATTTTGGTAAATCCAGCAATATTAAAAGGTACTCTAGTACAAAAGAAGACGTAGAAATCTCAAGAGACGTAGGTCTTATATTTAATAAGAATTACCAAAAGCTTATTAAAAAGTCTTCAAACATGCAAAGTACTAAGACATGAGAAAATTGATCTCAAGATGTGTACTACAAAAATATATCAAGCATCTTCATCTGTGTTTTTGTTTATATTTTCTGGTATTTCCCCTGAGACTGAGAGAGGCCGAAGAAAAGAAAAAATAATAGGTAACCCATATCATCCTCCATTTAAATCTTTACTCTTTTGTGAAGTTTCTGAAAGTAGTAAATTCCAGATCATGTGCAGTATCCTGCCACTTCCTGTTCAGGCCACTCTTCTGTAGGACTATTTTTTTGTAATAGAAAATTAAGTGGGAACATAGGCACTACTTGCATGTTGATTTTTTGTGTTATTATTCGTGCTTGAGAGCAGGACAAGCACGTCCATTGACTCTGCGGATGTTTTGAATCTATAATGCCTTTTGTTACCACATGAGGGCAGAAATGATCCATCATTTTGCCTGAAAAAAATAGAACAAATGTCAGGGTTTAGCCCGCTTTGCTTGTTTTCTTCTCACTGGTTATCTATAGCTCATTAGCACTGGTTAACTGTTTGCTTTCTCTTGATTTTCATTAGATACATTCAAAGGGGGGGGGAGCAGGAGTTAAAACCTGATCTTGTCAGACTCAGTATCAAATGTTAGTTTTCTATATTTAAGAGCTCAATTCAAGTCTAGGGCATTCCCAGAGAATTAGACCTTTGAATGATAGACCGTGTAAAAAAAGCCAGACTCATATTTTCATTGTTATCCTTGTTGAGTTGTACAATTTGTGGCTCACATTTACTGACTTTGTGTGATGATTTGTCATTTTCTAATTCATGTTATCTTACGCCTACCTTCCAAAATTTTTATTTTCTTTTCCCCTAAGCTGTTGACATGAATTCTAGGCTTTTGGGGTTTAGGTTTTTATTTAACCTCATGTTAGTTCAGAAACCTAGTCTAAACTAGTTGTTTAAACTCCTATTTCCATTAAACTAGTGTAGATATTTAGCTTTAGCAAACTAGAAGTTAGGTGAGATGAATCCTAGGTGTGGTCCTGCTATCACATTTACTAAAGAACCAATAAGGTACATTATGGTTTAGAAGGACTATCTTTAAATCAGGATGCAACTTTCAGGATTACTAGTAAAATGCATGGATTTTTTTATATATGTATATAAGTATCTATTGTTATATCTCCTGTCTCCTTTAATTGATGGGAACCTTAAAAAATTATGTATCATTCCAACAAAATCTACAATTTTTTTTTCCTCTTGTATTTTTATCTTGGCAGAGAATATAGAAATAAAAGAGTCCCAGGTGAGTAAAGACAATTAGCTATTAATCAAATCTCCAGTATATTCTAATTTGACACTAATTACTTTGTTATAATTCATTAATAAATATTTAATTTGGCCTTGAGCAGGTACTGCTTGTTTGTTCCTGTAAAGAGCTAGCATAAAATCATTGTTCCTTGTGGCATTGGATCTACAACTGATTCAGCAGCAGGATTAGAATCTAAGGAGCACAGGTTAATGGAAAAGTTTCACTATGGACTAATACTAATACAAACAGTAGGCTTAAAGAGCCTGTGATGTTGGCAACTTTTCTTTCCATTCAGTATTTAAAAGCGCTACTACTTCATATGTTATTGTCAAACAATAGGGAACGTTGTATTTCCACGTCCTCATCTCTTTAAAAGTATGCAAAGTTTTGATCTCAGTTTGCCAGAGTGAAATATGAAGTTCACCAAGAACTAATTATTTTCATGTTTACATACAGATAACCCAAGAAACTAATTTAAAGTGTGCCATGTCTATTCATTCTGCTACCTTTGGGCCTTTTGATATTACTAGAGATTATAATTGCTTCCGAAAATGGGTTCATCGTTTGTCACAGGTGATGTTCACTATTTAAGGAGCTTGCTACCACCACTCACTTCAGAATGTGCTTTTTTGAGGACTTAACTGAATGTTACAGAGTATGTGATGTACATGGAAACACAATCACAGGTTTCTTGCTCCAATTAAGCACCATTGTGTTAAATCAAAAAGGCTGATTTTCTTCTGCAAAGATGCCAAATGCTTTTCTTAGTCAGTTAGAAGATCCTGAAGAGAGAGAGAGAAAGAAGTGAAATCTCTGGCATCTTCAGACTATGAAAAGGGAAAATATTGTAAAGGATTGTTCTCATCCACTGCCACCTTGATTTTACATATTTTAAAGTAATTCCATGGAATGTTTTCAGCTGCACTGTTTTTAAATTATTTTTTTTATTTTCTTAGAAGGTGCTTGAATATAGTATGTAGCTGCATATATATATACACACACACAATGTGTATTTGTAATATATATTACACATTATGTGTGCATATATGTTTTATTCTTATACAGTAAAAAATAATCATTTTTAAAGCCAGGAGTAGTATGGGGAAACATTTGAACCTGTTTTCATGTCTGTTTTACATTTCACCTACACTGAAACAGGGTAATAGTTTCCATAAAATGTAGAAAAAAGAACGAAATAGTCAGCACAGACAGTAAAAAAACAAATATGTAATAAATTTTTCAGTGCCATAAACCCGTCAGTTTTAGAACAACTTTAACAGCTGGGTAGTAATCAATCTGAATTTATAAGACATTAGTTTGGGACTTACTCTGAAATGTAAACAGACACTCCTGAAAAGGCTTAAAATTTTAACTCAATTCATTGGAATCAGCAAGAGTTTCTTAGCTGAATGTTGTCTTTATCTGGAAAACTTCCATTGAATTTAAAATCAGTAGAAGCTTGCGGTTAGTCAACATTCATTATGGTTGTTAAATACATAAAGTTTATCATATAGAATACTTGCATACCATTGCTATTGCAAATTTTCAGCATTCAGGAATTCTTTATAGGATGATCTAGGAAAATATTTTGAAGGAGAAAGTCATAGAATGGTGATGCTTACAGACAGTTTAAATTTTATCTTAAACTGATTGATTGTCTCTCTCTAGATTTTAGCAGATACATATTTGTCAAGATAAACAATCCCTATGCAGATTCTTTCTGTTCATGAGTAGAATTATCTGAATGAATTAATGCTAGGAGGCAAAGAAGGAAATGGAAGAAATTTGTGCATGCAAATGTGGAAGACTGATAACTTCTTTTTATCCTGAGCAGTCAGTGCAAAGATTGACGATCTTTGTAAAGTTGTGCGGACAGGTTAGATTGTTTGTCATGAAAGAAAGTTTGCACGGGTAGTTGCTCAAATACTACATTCTGTACCAATTAACACATGGAAACTTTTATTATGGCCTTTCTTATAAAGTTCCTATTTTTTAGTATCAGAATACCAATTCCGGTGAGAACAAGTGTTTCTAAATCAGAGAAAGAGGCTGGATTGCCGTCAAAGACCATTGTTTTGATACTTACGCACAAGCCCTAGGTTTTGAAAGTGTCTTAAGTTCCATCATCTAAGTAGTTTTGAAGATTTGGGTTAATGATACAGTTTATGGTTATTTCTTGCCATGAGAGTTGTTTTGCTTGGTACAGTGGTGAGTACCAGTGTAGGTGTATGACCAATTGTAAACAGACAATGGAGATTTCTCTACTTTTGGTGCCCTCGCACCATTTTCTTTTGTCAGTGGAGAGACATAATTTGATTCGCACATTATCACCACCACCCACATTCAGAGAGACTAGCATCCATGAATAGGGATGATGAAGAATGTACAGGGCAGGTAGAAACAGACAGTAGTAATCTAGAAATGCAGGAAGCTCTGCATATGATTTCATCTTGCAGACCTGTATCAGTTGCTGGCATTTCTGATGAATATTCCTAACCCTTAAAATCAGAAGACAGGCCTCTACAAGTTCTTTAACTGACACACATTTCTCCTGGATATTGAATATAATTCTAAATTGCCATGCAAATATATCTGAATTTTCAAAATGGCTATTTTCATCCTGCGAATATGGTTATGTACTACCTTTTAACTCTTAATGCCCTTGATATTAATAGCATATGTATGCATAGATTAAAGACAGTATTCCTTTTTTTTTCCCTCTCTTCCCTACTGCTAACATCTGAAAGCCTGATTCACCTCTTCTCTGTTTAATGATTAGATATTAAAATCAGATAAACTTACTAAGCTTTCATACTGGCTTGAAAGGAATGAAAGAATGAATTCAATAATATGTGGCTTTAAACTTAATTCCTTTGAGAACTAATTTTTTCGCCTATTCTATACTATGGAGGTGGGGTAGAGTTCCTGTAGTTACCGAAGCTGTAACTGGAATAGTTTTCTAATCTAACACATTGAATATAATCCCTGCTGTTTTTCACTAGTGGTAAATACAAGAAAATCTAGAAATAATGACTTAACCAAGTAACTTGGGTTATGTATCTGTTCCTGAACAGTGCTGTTACTTTAATGGTAGAGTAGTTACATATAAAAATGCTCACTTTTTTTCCCAGAGTCCCAAGTGCATCCATTTGCACCCTACCTCATATGCTCTGCTGTGTGTGTTAAAAAAAAAAAAAAAAAAAAGCCAAAGTGAAAAGTATAAATAGATGAATGAGCAAAAAGCAGTCTCATAATCTATGTTCTATGCTGTTCTCTCAAGGGAGGAGAAATTACTCTTGTGCAGAGATGCAAGTATTATATTAAGCTTGTTGGTTCTGAGGTAGTTGACATTTGTGGATAATTGACATCCTTATCCAATATCCAGTTCTGGGTTATTTTTCCTGTTTCTTTTTGTCCCAGCTGTAGGATCAATAGCAATAGCCAAATTTAAATAACACAGGGTCCATGTATCCTACTGTAGTTGATCAAAGCTTTGTATAAACGGGGCAGAAGGAGCCTCATTGCATTGTGCTGCCCTACCAGGTGGAAATAAATCACTTTGTACTATAATTATAGTTTAGGTTGAAAGGGATCTCTGAAGGTCATTTGATCTGACACCCTGCTCAGAACAGGTTGAGTAGCACATTCTAATACTGCGTAGAGGGTTTATAAAGAAAGGAAAACTTAAAAAATCTCTTATTGAGAGGGTTTGTGTAAAAAGATGGAGACTTGAGCATTTCTTGCCTGTAACATTATTTCACAACAAACGAACAAAAGAGTTGCTTTATAAATAAAGCTTCAGTTCAATGACACTGAGAAAACTAGTGGAATGCTGCATATGAACACTAATTGCTATATTAGGAGATGGTCTCTGCTGCTTCTGTTTGTCTGTGGGGAGACAAATTTTTCATTTTGATATTGCTGCATAGTTACAATGGGAAGATGTTGGGAGATATTTTTTGGACAGCAATTAGAATAGATATGCAGGATGTACACAGTGATTGAGGGGTGGATTTAGAACATACTGGACTACTCTGTTTGTTTTGAGAGTTAGTACATAGTCCCAGGACAGCTTATCTGTAACATAAATCAAAATTACTTCATTTTCAAACACTGCTGTTGCAAAAGTTTTCCACAGAAGTCAGTGCAGAATTTTTTTAGTTCGATAATCTTTGTTTGCCTGAAATAGAGTTTCTTAGTTTTCTATACGTCACACTGAATTACCCTAATGTCCCTCTGGCTTCTCAGAATAAGAGGTTTTCCTTTCCTTTGTGGTAGAAGGAGCAAATCAGAGCTGCACAAAGTTTGGTGAAGACATGGCACCGGCTCTCTGTAGTCTTGTATAATAGTTTTCTGAAAATTTTCAGCATTTGGTTTGTTGGTTTGTTGGGTTTTGGGTTTTTTGGTGTTGTTTTTTTTTTTTTTTTTGTCTGTGAAGGAAGGGTAGAGCACTAGCGGACATTGTCTATATTTAAAAAACTCTGAGAGAAGACTACCAGATACCTCTGGTGAAGAAGTGCACCAATCTCAATTCCAGATGGGAAAGGAGTGAGAGTTCTGTGTTGAAATGCATTGAGTGAGTATCACATGTCATTGTGTACTGTAAGAAGCTGAAGCCACTACTACAAAATACTGGAAGTAGATAAGTCAGTGGATAAGCAATGCTTTAATGCAACTTATTGAAAACAATTCACTTGGGAAAAGGCAGAGTATGCTTAATATCAGCTTCAAATCATTGTTTTACTAACTGATTTCTAGAATAAAAACTACAAATGCAATAATCCCACATTTGCTTATCAAAAAATCTGTCTTGTATGGGAAAACACACAGTGAAAAACAGCCTCAAAAAGACTGGATAAAATGTTGTGTAGAATATGTGACCCCACAAGAGCAGAACAACATGCAACATATTTTAGGCTAAGGTTTAAAAAAAGGATTGATAGGTGCCTAAAGCTGGAATTTTAGCTTTGTATTCAAGCTCTTAATTGGGTGAGTTTTCCCATCAACATCCTGACTGAATTCACCGGGGGCTAGTTATCTCTGAAAGCCGGTTAACTCAGATTGGGATTTACCTCTAGACTGCAGAGGTGCTTTTTTGAAGTGTTGACCTTAGGGTCTATGTACAAGTATTGTAGATTTCTATCAAAGGACTCAAAACCTATTTTTTTTCAATTCTGTAGAAAAATATGTACGTATACTCTACGATTCTGAGTTTCAGTCTATCATGTAGCCTAGATTAAGCAGTGCTTTACTGTATGTTTGTCCTCCAGGACAGAAAGAGGTGTTATTGTCTGTATTTTATCTGTAACTATATTTTTATGTTAAATATGAAAGAGGTTTAAATGACCTTCTGATGTGACTTTGGTCAATTCTATGTGCCTAAAAACCTATTCAGAGAGTTTGCATCCTAACCTAATTTTCTGCCTCTTGATAACTGCTTTGGACGTCACGTATACGTAATAGGTCGTATTTTGGGAATATACCAACTGCAGTCATTATATTTAACACCTCTATTTGATCTGGCTGAGATGGAGTTAATTTTCCCCATAGCAGTTCTCAAAGTGCTGTGCTTTGTATTGGCAGCTAGAAGGGTGTTGATAGCACACCAGTGTTTTGGCTGCTGCTGAGCAGTGCTCACACAGCATCAAGGCTGTCTTTCCAACATTCCCTCCAACCAGTAAGCTGGGGGTGGGCAAGATCTTGGGAGGGGACATAGCCAGGGCAGCTGACCCAAACTGACCAAAGGAATATTTGATACCATATGACATCTGCTCAGCAATAAAAGCTAAGAGAAAGGAGGAGGAGCATTCATTATTACATTTGTCTTCCGGAGCAACCACTATGCATGTTGAAGCCCTACTTCCTGGGAAGTGGCTGGACATCACTTGCTGATGGGAAGTAGAGAATAAAAATTTTAGTTTTCTTTTCTTCCACACATGGCCATTGTTTTTGCTTTATTAAAATTCCTTTATCTTGACCCAGGAGGGTTTTTTTAATCTTATATTTCTACCCGCCTTGTCCTGCTGAGAAGAGTGATAGAGCAGCTTGGTGGGCACCTGGCATCCAGCCAAGGTCAACCTACCACAATAGGTGTGCCTGATTTGGCAGGAGAGGGCAGAGGAAGGGAAGACAGATTGCTGCATCCATTCCTAGCAAATAAAAGCATAGGTTGCTGAATATGGAATCAATTTCCCCTGCTGATGCCCAGGCGACAAATTGTAACTCAAATGCCATAGCTGAATAGAAGAGGATCTCTGTATTTCATTTATTCCTTCTAATCAATTATGCAGCTCTCAGCTAGAAGGGAGATATTCTTGTCCCACCACAGACTTTGCTCCAAATATTACTTTATTACCTGATTGTCAGACAAACATGCCAAGTAATAAATTGATTTTAACAGAAAACACAGTGGGTGAGATCAGTGTGTTAGCAGACAGTCTTTTGAAAGCCAGATGACAAACAAAAGCACAGATTGAGTTAGTGAGGTAGAATATAGTCCCTCTGACTTGCTATGAGACTAGGTAAAGAGGGGCAGGAAATGCCAGTCATTTTGACAAAGTGTCTGTTTTGTTTCAGACAAAAATGTTGCTTTAAAATAACTGAACATTAACAATAAGAATGGTTGGTTGAATCAGCTCTCCTTGTAAAAGGTAAATATATATGTATTCATCAAAGATCATATTTGTGCTCGTTCTTGACTTTGATAATGTGAACAAGTTGAAATGGTTTTGGTTAATGAGCCGATTATATTCAGACAAGATCACAGTCATGCAGCATGTTGTGCTTACCTAAATTGCTGTGTAAATAGCTGGTAGCTTTCTATGCATCTCGTACTCCTGACGATACAGCAAAGAATCAACATCACTTGTCAGCCTGAATTTGTGATTTTTCTCTCCTAATTCCTTTAACTTTTTTTCACCCTTAATGTAAAGTACTAATACTGAACTGCAGCCAAGTCTTCCACATCTATGTATAATCTATGGTAGAGACCAAAACAAAATACAGAAGTATTAAAAACAATTTCTCTGAAAGGTGTAGTAAAAGCTTTCAGTGGAATTTATCTGGGGAATGTGAAAAACATGAGCTCACTTGAAAGAGTTTTGAGCCAGAATGTTTGATTCAGCTGCTCCAGGGTACATGGTTTGTTCCTGGGTTTACTTTCTGGGGTGATGCCATATGAGTGAAAACATGTCCCCTTGGCTAAATTTATGCTACTTACTCCACTGAATTTGAAATTAGTGGCAGAAAATTCACCTGTGCTAAAGAACATTTTCTTCTATGTTCGCCTTTGTGTTTGAAAGAAAGTGAAGTAAACATAGCTGATAAAGTATTTGTTTTCCATATAAGGAGTAGAACCAATACAGGGATTTGAAATAATGAAATTAAAACATATTTTACTTGAAAAAATGTAGGTCTGAACATGTGGTCCTTTAAATATTTCATTCTACATCCTTGTCAAGCAGCTTAAAGTATTACTTTATCAAAACAGCACTCTTAAATGGAATAAAAATAACTTACAAGATTAATTTATATGACAATTAAATTTATTTATTAAAATTATTAAGGATGAGATTTATGGAATAAAACGTATCATAGGAAAAAAGAATTCCTAATAAAAGTGGAAAAAAAAATAGACATAATGTGGAAGATAATATAGAGACCTGATAGCGTAGTTGTTTCTGCTTTCTCAGAAAAGAATCAGAATCACAGAAGAGTTTGGGTTGGACAGGGCCTTTAAAAGTCATCGAGTCCAACCACCCTGCAATAAGCAGGGACATCTTCAACTAAATCAGGTTGCTTAGAGCCCCTTCCAGTCTGACCTTGAATGTTTCCAGGGATGGGGCATCTACTACCTCTATGGGCAAACTGTTCCAGTGTTTCACCACCCTGATCAGTAAAAAATGTATTCTAAATGTATTCTAACAGAACCAGCAGAAGCAGTATCAGAAAAGTAACAGAAGCTGCCTATTTTGGCAGTATGATAAATATGCCAATATGATGGCAGTGTTGTAACACCTACAGTTTGTGAGCTTTTTGGTTATTATACTAGACTCAAATAAAAAAAAAGCAGAATAATTGAAGTAACAGAACAAGGAACATACTATCAATGAAATGTTTTTTTCACCACTAGATAAAAAAAGTTCCACATCCACTAAATATTATTATTTTAGAGGGTATGCTGTTCCTTCTTTTCTCCTTTCATCCCTGGTTAGCCTAAACTTCATCATCTCTTGGTTGTTCAGGAGGAAGAGATACTTGATTGAGAAAAGAAGCAAGTACATATTTTAATGATTTCCTGTTTATTGATAAGGAAAATGCAAAATCTATTGTATTTAACCTAAGCTAAGTTTTGGCTTAAGAATCTAAGCTTTTTTCAAGGTCAGAGCTCCATTGTTTATTCAAGCTGTGTTCTTGGTTTTCTGCCCTTTCTCTCTAGCATTTCTTTTTCATGCCTGTCTACACAGATGCTTCTTGTCTTTCCACTTCTCTCACAGACGTGCATCACTTCACAAATTAACAACTAATGAATCCCTTATGCCTTCATATGCTTTGCATATGCCTTTATTCTGGCTGGTGACATATGACTGTTTTCTGTGAAGATTTCTTTAGTTTTAACAATTGCCTTTGTAAAGCTGGATAATTATTTATAACAGATATCCTGAATAAATAGCAGCTGTTTAAATTATCAAAAGTGATAGATATAACATCATATATACCAAAGTATTTTGAAACATCTATCCTTATCTTAATTAGGATAACTCTGTTTAGAAAATATTATTTATTTTTTTCCAATATAATATATACTTTTTGAATTTGTATAATGTCCAATACCTTGGTTGATTTTCTTAGCTTTATCTTAAAGCAATTTTCTTTAAAGAAGGAAATTAAGTTTAAATCAATAATTACAAACTGAGTCTAAACCCTACTTTGTTTTCATCTTTCTCAAAATAATTTTCTGAAATATGCCCAGAACTGCATTTCTATTTCTTTTCATTTCATTTTCCATGCAATTACCTTCTGCTGCAAAGTATCTTTTAAAAACATAATTATTTTCATCATCAACAATCCAGAGTTCTTAAGGCTGAATATGTAAATATAAAGCATTGCAAGCAATGTGGGGTTTTTTTTAAGATATTTAAAAAAAATTGATGAGCCAGATCCGTGGCTTTTAAAATATTACAGTTTCAGTGTTGGTATCCAGTGATTTGCACTACCTGAAGACTTTGTCCTGTGCCTTCAAGGCACGCTCAGAACTTCAAGACATTTTCATATGTAGTGCTCTGCAAAGGGAGAATGAGCTGTTACTGTAACCGAAAGGAGCTCACAATGTAGGCAGAAAAAAATATTTATCATCCCAGCAAATTTTTTTGCATCCGTCCTGTTCTTGAAGGATTGGGGGGAATCCTTATATAAAGATTCTTCATAATGCTTTATAGAAATATTTTCATAATGTGGTGTTGCTGCTTCACCATTGCAATGAATTAAAAATCAGTTTTTGCGCTTCCAAATAACCCTAACTGAATCCAAAATTCATTTTATTTTCTGCCCCTGTAGTAGAGACATAACTACTATGTTATACAGCAGTTGCCTTATAATTAACACTGTTTAGGCATACTCTATCAGGCACAATGTCTAGTCAGGAAAATGAGTTTCAAATTACTTTTTCCAAAAACGGGAAGTGTTGATTCTAGAAAAAGTTCTCTTCTGTTTCCCATGGCAACTGTCATTCAGGTGCTTTGTATCACAGTGTCTCTTACCCCACGTTTACTGGCCAGAGCCTCTCAGGATGGTGTTTGTATAGGAACAGTATGATGACTGTGATGTATTGTGGAGAGGAAGCATGACTAAAAATCTCTAACCATGGTCATACGGAAGCCATGAGATAGGAGATACATGGCAGAACAGTTTATTTGTTCCCTTGGCAGAACCCTATATTCAAACAATACTGCTCCTTTCCCTAATAAAAATGTATACTGGAAGGTGATTGTTTTGTTCAGCACAAGAATACATAACCTGTATTTTTTCACTGAAGACAATTTTCTTGGAAAGTTCTATAGTTACTGGGCACTGGAAATACCATGGCCGTACACGATAGCAACATCAGCTGGCCTACTCGATTCTTGTTTACAACTGTGTTGTGTTTGGCACTGAGTTTGAAAATGATGTCGCTTTTGATAGTGCCTGAGACCATTAATTTAAAGTGTTATGCCACTTTAGAAGATGATTAAGTTTTGTGAAAAAGGAGCCAAAATGGAAAGAAATATTGTTTTTTCAATCAAATGAATGATTTAAGCTCAAAAATAAAGTCCATGCTACATGTAGCATAGCCACACTCCTATTATATGTGCTAAATATCTATGAAAGATATATTCAGGATCTGTGAATTGCACTGACAAGCTGCAGGGATGAAGTATAGAGTCTGTTTTCCTAGTATTTGTCTAATAAATTCCTTTGGACGTGTGGATATGGAGATGCTTAATTATTTACAGTTCAAGTTAATTTTCAAACCAAAGCTCATTAATTTTTGTAATGCTAGAAACTCAATGTGTTGTTGCAGTGAAGACATTAAATTAAAATATCAGATTTTGGTAATTATATATTATTCTCAAGACACAGCTGGAGTGTAACTAAATATTGTTATTTATTTTGCAAAATCATAATTACACCTATTATATTTTTGATCCTGAAACACAATTAGAGCAAATCTTTAACCACTGAAGGTGTAACAACAGGGCATTTTTTAGAAAGCTAGGAGTAAATTAAAAATAGAAAACAAAATTAACTGCAAATTGCTCTTTTTAAGAAATATTGAGCGTGTCACATGAACTCCTGGAAAGGCACTATGAGAGTGAAAAATGGATGATGTTCTAACTAACATTAAGTTAAAAGGTAGCCTTGCAAATCTGGATATGAACAGCAGTGCTGCTCATAAAGGGTGTCTGATGGACCATATGGAAGTCTCAAGCTCTCGTTTTGTATATGAAACAGGTAAATCTTAAAGCTCCTTTTCCAAAAGATATCCTGTTTCAGAATATGACACCTATTTGTGGTATTTTGTTATTATACAGAAACCATCATTCTTGTTCTACAGGAAATTCTGAAATTGGGTATAAGGAAATATATATATATGTGGCTGAAGTAAAATTGGCACAGTTCAGAAAAAATTCTAATACAAGAATGTTTTGTTAAGAAAGCTTTCAGAGCAAGACATTACTCTAAATTTCTCACTATTTAGATGAGTAAATAATAGCAATATGCAAAAGGACCTCAAAGAGTAATGAGCCTGCTGTTAACTCCTGTGGATAAACAAGAAAAAATGCAGATCTGTTCCTTTTTCTTGAGAAACAAAGGCTGAGTGTGATTCTATGATTCTATGAGTAAGAGGGAATGTTTTGTTGGTAACCTGTGGAGAGTAAGAGAAGCTAACTGGATTAGCCAGGCCTCATTTAAATGTCGGATGTGGGACAGACGGAATGTGTTATTATAGTGAGATTCAATTTATTCCTGTCTGTACATCTCTGAATCAGAGACTTCAGACTTAACAATGGCCAAAGCCAAAACTGCAACTTTCAGTTATAGAAAAATGTGAAAGTCGTAGGTGAAATCAGAAGAAAGCAAAGACTCATACAACAGGATTGTCTTTTTTGTCATAATGACTCAGGTGATTTCTTCCCGAAAAGGATCAATTGTGAAGGGTAATTTGACAATACATAAAGATACGGTGGCAAAAGGCAGCAGAGATATGAGGTGTAGTGGTGAGGAGGCACAGCAGTGGTGACTAGTGTGTTGCTTGGTTGTGGCAATCCACACCAGAAAAGAGAGAGGCCTCCCAGGGTAGCCCTGAACTTACAGCTGTTCAGGATGGCCTGGGCTAGGGAGAGTTCACCAGAGCTGAGAGGATGACTCGCCCCTAATGGGAATTGTTGTATGCTGTTATGGTGAACTATAAATTAATGACGACTGGGGAAGGGCTGGGACATTAGCTTACTGCTAGTGTATGGTGCATCCACAGCTCTAAGCGGAGCGGCATGTGGAGAGAGAGCAGTTCTGCCTGCTGCTAACAGTTCAAAATGCTAGAAGGAGATGTCTTATTCTCTTTCTCTGTTCCACCCAATTACATCCTGTTTAAGCCCATTTAGCTTACTGCTTGGAAATGAAGCAGCATTGCTCGTTCTTGCATAACTAGGTCTTCTGGGTGGGTACTTGAGATGTTGCTGTTCTTAAATCTCATCAGTTACCTCTCGGGAGAACTCTAGGTACTGTTGAATGCAGGCTGGGAAAAGAATTACATATTCTATTATGCCCTTCTGTGCTGTCTTTCACTGAAAGGAACCAAAGCAAGTTACATTTGCTGAAATGTCAAAATCTGCCATGTGAGCACACCATTATAATCTTAGCTAGACAAGGAAGCTGTGTTTCTGGGTACTGAATTATTTAGACTTGCATAAATGTGTTTCAGGGCATGGTGTGGTATCACTCTTCCCTGTTTTCAGCTTTTTTTTTCGAGAATTGTATGAAGAACTGGTACACACATAACTGACAATGACCAGATCATCAGTTTGAGTGGGATAGGATAGTCATACAGCTGTCTAGTTCTTAACGACTGCATATGTGATATATGTAGTTGCATCCTGTATCTAAGTTACATGTTGAAGTGCCATGTCTGTGCGCACAAATGTGCATTCATCAATAGAGTGAGTCAGTGCTGTGTGTGTAGAGCCATTAGTGCCTCCCATACCTTAGCCTGTACTGGTACTTGCAGAAAAAGCCTTTGCAAGCGTGACTGTGTCACTACACTTGCATTTTAGAGAAAGAGGGTACAAGTAAGCTCTCCTTGCTGTGGGTTATAATTAATTTCTCTTTGACTTTCATGAAAGGAAAAATCATTTCCTTGTCATCTTAAAACTCTATTCAAAGCTTTTTGGAGTCAAAGGGAGTTGCCAACAGGCTTGGTGTTATCAGGGCTCAGATCTGCAAGCAAAGGTGAATCTCCTGTGAAAGAGTTCAAATTCAAGCACACTGAATGCCAGAGGAATATGTAAAATCATGTAGTTTTTTTAGCTGGTAATTGTTTATTAGATTGCTTCCAGTCTAATGGAGATTGTCTGTATATTCTCTTGGTGGTCTATTATTACATTATCAGTTAAGTGTCTCTTACATATTACTGTGTGAGTGCCACTTGTGGTGGTAATTACTTGTCCTTTCAAGGGCAGTGTCACATGTGTTTAGCATCTCTGTCTTTGGTGGCATTTTCATCCAGTAAAGTTAAATGGCTTTTTTTACTCAGTGGAATAGCCAAAATCTCCATCTCTGTGGCTGAATTCTCTGGAGTCCTTAAATAAGGAAAAAAAATAAAATTTAGCTTAATTTGCATCTTTTAATTTGGACCTTTCAGGGCCTCTTTCTTTGTCTCAGCCCGTTAAAGCCAATGAGACCTATTAATTGATTTTTTAAAAACTTTTTTTTTTTTTTACTTCCAAGTACAAGCAGAATACATAAGATTATGTGTAACTTCAAGCAAGTGATATAACTTGTCTTAATAAGTCATTGATATGGGGTGGGAGAAAATTTTCAGTTTAGACCCTTTCACTGAAGAATGTAGGTTCAAGTAAGATAAAATATTTTAACTAACTCACATAACCATTAATAAGTACTTTCAGGTTTTATAAAAACTTGCAATTTTAGAAATGAACAGTTTTTCTTGAAATAGGACTGTCTTTATGAAGACAAAAGACAGAAATTTAGCCCCAGTTCTTACAGTTCATTTTGAATTAATGCAGAACACTGGTTTCTTGATAATTAAGTAGTGCTTAATTATCTAAAAACTTAGTAATTTAGCTCTATCCTTGTGACTGAACCTTTTAAAGAAATAATTATGTAATTGATGCAAAGAACCTGTGGAAATGCTTGAAGTTAGGTTTAATCACAAGTGTGTTTCTTTAGCGTTCACTGTATGGAAAAATGAGTAAGAAGTGTGTATGATATGAATACTTCATCTGTGGATGATTTTACTTAACACTGGTTGCAATGTTAGCTTATGTTTGGTTAAGCTGAAGTTTCACTTAAAGAAATTTCTACCTGTTTAAGCAAAAACCCCCAAACATTAGACCTATAAAAGGTTGTGATAGCATATAATTTGCTGAATAACTGCCATACGCAGATTAACAGGAATGGTATGTGCTGTACATAGTCCTTGACTGAACTTAGAAAATCTAAGGTCAGCTTTTAAGTTTTGCTTTTATGCAGGAAAAACCTTGCAAAGTCTAAATCCACTGAAGTGGAATCTATACTATAGTATGAACCTCTCCCACTCACTTGACCATGATGACATCTGCTATTACAAACAGACATAAAAAGTACAAGAACATGAAACTGTGCAATTTGTAACAACCAAAATTTGACCTATCCTCTTTAAATTTAACAGATTGATTCTTCTGCCAGACTGCAACCAACATGTCAGGAGAACAGTTTTTTATGCAAAGTGCTTCAAGAGTGCTACACTTATGTAGATAAGTGATTACAGTACCTCAGATTTTTGAACAGCTTCATATGGTTTAGTTAAAGTACCTAAACTATTAGCAAAGTTACACACAGTCTGATACACCTCACTGTAAAGGAACGTTCTTATTACTATTAAACTGTGAATAGTTTCTTCCCTTAAATGATCAGTATTCACCACTATGTGAACTGCAAAATTACCGTGATTATTTGAAGTACTGGTATCTTGAAACAAGACCTGTAACAGAAAACAAACATCCAGCTGCCCTAAGCTGCTCAACAAACTCTATTGAGAAATGTCTTCACTCTGGAAAGAAAAATGTTTAAAATAAATTTCAACAAATACAAATTTTCTGTAAAATTTTCGCTGTCCAGCTGTAGGGCTTTCTATATATCATTACTTATGATATCACAAATGACATCTTAAGACAGGAGAACTAGGACAACTTTCCTCAGTGTTATTAAAATAATCTCACATGTTAAAACAAAAAACCTAAACAAACTTGTCTTATTTTAAACATTTTAAGGCGACTAATAAAAATACTTGGCCTCTTCATGAACTCCTGAAGTAATTATGACAAACAAAATAACCAGGAAAAGATTTTCCCATATGACTCTCTTCTAAGTGATCTTCATGACTGTCAAGGAATTAAAAGCATCTTTCTATGCTTTGTTCTCTCTGAGATGCATCACTGATGTCACAGTGCAAAGGGAAGGATAAATGTGCATTTTGTAGCTCATCTGTCTCAGACAGAGCCTTGTGATGTGCAGGAGTAAATTCCTGCCTATCTGCTGGGTGCAGCTGGCGTGGTCTAATGCCTTTAGGTGAAGGCAGAACCACGGGTGCTTTTCTTTAAGACCGAACTTGCAGTACCCTTGTCACTGTCAGTGTTCATCTCTGATCGCTTCCTCAGGTACTGACACTTAGTATTTTCTGCAGCTTTGCTCCTCTCAGTGGAATTTATTAGCGTGGGCCATCTTACAGATGTGGACACTGTGTCCATGGTCATACGTTGATTCAAGAGGACAGTACAAAGGAAGATTCATATTTGTCAGTTAGGTCTCTTGACATATCTTATATTCCTTCTCACTTTTGTTTTTGGGACAAGATCCCGTTTCTTCCGTGCATATTTCACATATAACCCAAAGGGTGCAAATCTGATAAATTTAATGCTGTGGTGTATTGGTGGAACAGGGACTATTTCTTACAGTTTTCAGTGTTATTTCATGGCATAGTAGTAGGGAAAGGATTCTGTCACTCGTTCCGAAGCAAAATAGACATACAGCATAAGCAGATTTGAGTCTGTGCATTACAAAACCAGCATTTTGTTCTTTGTCAGGAAGTTTGGATTTTTGTGTTATTGCTTAGCATATTTCTTAATTTCATAACTTAAATACTGTCTTATTTACTTACACGTGCTTGCATTTATATTCTATTGGATCACCTCATTGGTGACAGCTTTATATACAAATCAGTTCCAATGAATTTATCTAGAATTATGAAATTTGCAGTAAATGATAAAGGTTTTGTTGTAATTAATTTCGAGTGGTGAATTATCTCATTATGTTCTATCTATTCATTAAATGAGGTGGAAGTTTCATTTTTTTGTTTTTTTTAATAACATTTCTGCAGAACACAAAGCATCAGTTTTGTTGTGGTTTTTATTCAAACCCAAGTGAGTATGATATTTCCTTTACAACTTTCTTGGGATTGAAATAGACAAGGTTCGTAGGTTCTTGCCCAGAAAATACCCTGGAGACTTCAAAAGGCAGCTTTTTCTTGCTATGCAAGTAGAAAATTAAGTCCTTAGATCAGTTTCTTCGTGCACATAAGCTTTTCACAATTGCTTTTCTATGACTGTCAAACATAGTAATACCAACTTAATTGCATAATGTGAGTAATCAGCATTTCTAGAAAACCTTCCCCTAGCCTCATGTACCTTTTATTTGCTGTTAAAATGAGTTTATTGCAGGTTTATTTTTCACTGCCTATCAAACAGATGTTGCTCACTCTCTGAGGGATTTTTCAGCTTTTCCCAGTCACTCTAGTTTGGTGAGTTGCCAGATGTTTAGTTTCTTTGCTGCATTTCAGTAAAAGTACTGGAGATATGGAAGATCTTGCGGAAGTAACAGGAACACAGATAAGTGTTCTTACTGAGAACATGCTTCAAAGAGGAAAACATGAAGAAACCATGACAAAAGCGTAACACATTCATAAATATCTACTGCATACAGATACATAGACGCATTTTTATCTCTCACTAGGCCTACATGATATGATCTCAGTTATTTCGTAGTCTAAGCTCACTTCTCTCACAGTTGGGAACACAGGTCAGATGTTTTTCAAACTGAATTAATAACTCAAAACAAACAACCATAACTTGGACCAATCATACATTCATTAGTATTCAGCAATCAAAGTCATTCCCTCTGGATGAAGAACAGAGACAGAATGAGAAAAAGGCAATCCATATGGAGGATATTAAAAAGAAAACGTTTGTAAATATTAAAAGATCAGGTACCACTATCTCAATTTTAATAGATTTTCACAAACTCCCTACCAGTTAGTCATAAAATA
The DNA here is from genome assembly GCF_009769465.1 of Tauraco erythrolophus. Taxonomy (NCBI): domain Eukaryota; kingdom Metazoa; phylum Chordata; class Aves; order Musophagiformes; family Musophagidae; genus Tauraco; species Tauraco erythrolophus. The sequence goes on along the minus strand of NC_141479.1, from coordinate 14,336,703 downwards.
GTAATTACTATTTTGTTAAGGCATCTTATTGATAAGATATAAAAGGGGAAATAATAACCTAAGAAAACCTCTTAGGTAACACTTTAGCTCATAGTTGTGATAGGTGAATAGCTTAAAATGAACCGTACCAAGATTTTCCTGAAATGTCTTTGCTGTTATAATCCTGCTGTGGTCTTAAATTGGATACAGAGGCAGCCACAACCTCCCCAGCCCAACAAAAACAAACTCATCAAAAATACTAAGTTGTTGCAAGTTTTTTTCTTTTTTTTCTAATGTATTTTTAGCTATAACTATGTTCTACTCCATTCCTGCTCAAGCTCTGCTTAAAGCCTTTAAAACTAACTCAATATAATTTCTAGGAAGAGGAAATTTGAAGCAGGTATGGTAATGGACAACACTGTTCTGTCCACATGTGCTGGGTGACTGGACAGAAAGAAAGACTGCTGCCTCATCTCGTGCCCTGCAGGCCTTAGTTAAGTGGCAAGGAAAGGTTTAGAAGAGAATTCATTGTGCTTTTGGTTGTTTTTAATTCATTTTTGCACTTCCCAGAAGTGAATCTGCAGTGGGGACAAATTAAATCACTTCTGCTGGAAACAATTTGTTTGGTAAATAAGGTGTTATAACCTGTTGACAAAATCAAAATCAAGCTGAATCACAGGGTTCCGTTTTAGTAAAGAACAGATGTAGGACACTCACCTGAGAGAAGGAACTACAGACGAATTGACTACTCAGCTGCTTGTGGACTGTGACTTTTAGCCAGCTCAATAAAAAATGAATAATGGAACTGACTGGAAAGTATTAGGAATTATCCATTTCTAATAAGAAAATAATTCAAAATAATGGAGCAATGGTGTCCTGAAAATACTAATACTTGTGTTGAGTACATTAGGTCTGATCACTGTCAAATGGAATAAAAAAAGTCTAAGAAATCTTCTGAAAATTACATTTGACAGATTAATGAAAGATATTTATAAACTATGGATTTGTTTGGTTTCTGGCAAAGGCATATATTATTGTTTGTATTGATGCTTTTTTTTTTAAACCAAAGCAAAAAACTTCAAGTCACAGAATCCATTCTTTTGCAAATAAATATTTTGGTTTTCACTTCTGCCTGATAGAAATCATCTACAAATTTTTTTTGTAGGATATTTCATCAGTAAGTAGAACCTCTTTGTACTTATCTGCTTTTAAAAAACTCCTGGAAGCTTGTAACTGTGAAAGATATTACTGAAGTCCTATATTACATATTAGTGAAACCCTTTTCTAGCAAAGTTCTAGGTGTTACGTGTGGGAAGGATTAGAAGAAATACCGTAGTTCCTGTTTAATACAGTTAGTCAGTGTTGTGGTTTAACCTGGCCAGTCACTAACTGCCATGTAGCTGCTCGCTCACCCTCCTCCACTCTCAGGGAATGGGGAAGAGAGTTGAAGCAGAAAAAGGAAAGACACTCGTGGGTTGAGATAAGAACAATTTAATAATTGAAATAAAATCAAATTAAAACTAATTATGATAAAAATAAAATTAGAGTAATATATGGTAATATATTATCATAATAATGATAAGGAATAACAAAAATAGTATACACAAAAAAGTAATGCAGAGTGTAATTGCTCACCATCCACTGAGCAGCACCTGACCCGTCCCAGCTAGTGATATCAAATCAGAGAAGTCCCGAAACCAAAATCCCAGAACAGTGAGAGCCCCAAAGAGGGATCCAAAGGGAGAGAGGGACAGAGAGAAACTTCCTGGCCAAACCTCATCTGTATACTGGTCATGACATTGCAGGATACGGAATATTCCTTTAGCCAGTTTGGACCTCAATCCTAAATCTAAACTCAACTCCTAAACTAGGAGTTGTGGGTCCTTTTTTCTGGCCATGCTCCCCCCAGCCTGCCATGCACCTGCACACTGGCAAAACATTGGAAGCCGAAAAGTCCTCGGTGTCATAGCAACAACTATAAACATCAGTGTGTTATCAACCTTCTTCTCATAACAAAACCCACACTAAATCCAAACCACGGTGCTATTCTAGCTACTAAAAAGAAAACTTACTCTGCGTCAGCCAAAACCAGGACAGATAGATGTTTGGAAGCTTTGTATTTATCAAGTTCATCACCATCACCTTGCTTTATTACAAAACATTATTTTAATCTATGTAATAAAGCTATTTTCCCCACTCTTTGATGCCTCTAAAGATCATCCAGAGAAAAGAAATTTGGATCTAAAAAGCAAATGGCACTTTTCCATTTATAACCTTGCCAAACATACTTTTGTAGAGATTAGGCTGAATAAAACAAGTCCGTGACTCCTTCAAAATTCAGACCTAATCTCTTTAAGTCTTTGAATTATATTCCCTATACATGGCAAGAGATAATTCCAAAAGCTCCACTCTGACCAACCTGCATGCCATCAATTTAAATCAAATCTCATAATTAAATTACAGACCAAAAATTATTACAGTGGTTTTTCAGACTTGTTTGTAAAGACTTTGTGGCAAATCAAAATACTAAAGATGGAAGAAATCTCTGCCTAGAAGATAAGAGAACTTCTGAAAATGTGGTGGCATAAAAATGGCTGAGATAGAGATGTTTTGGACTGTTCTATGTACTTTTATAACATACTTCAGTCAACAATGAAACATCTATATTTATGAAGCTGCTATGAAAGCATCAACATCTATTATGATGTAAATATTGCATATACCTTGACAGAGGTGTCCAGTACATGTGACAAAGGGCTAGGAGAATAAAATTGGAATGGAAATCCTGTTGAGAGCTCTGTGTGGGTGCTTGAACGTTTCATCTGTGTAAAGACAGTGCTTCAGTTTCATTTATCTCCCATATCCTTCATAACAGGGGTGACTCCTATATCCTGGCATATGGTTTAGGGATGGATTTCTGTCCTAAGCTTGCTCTTATTTCATCCATATGAGCTCTCAGATACCCTGGCAATTTGCAGCTGAAATGACTTATAAGGGAAGTTTTACAGACTTATCCATGTTTTAGACCATGGTAGGGAAGGAGATAAACCTTCCTATTTGCTGTGTGCATGCACACTCTTAGAATTATAGTAGTCCTCTGTTCTTCATACGCACTATCAGGAAAGCTCCTGCTAGAGTTTAGCATCAAAAGAATAAGCCCCATAGGGGTACAGCTCCTGCTTACTATGTTTAGCTTTGGCATCTAGTAGAGATGTGCTGCAGAGAGTACAACTGTCTTACCTACGTTCAAACTACCTGAAAAACTTGACAGTGTTTTAGAATATTATATGTCACTGTATTTGGTTTAGGTGCAGAAATGTAAATGAGACATTCTCAAGGTTATGTTTAAAAACATAAAAATTATTATTGTACTTTAAAATACGTTATATAGAAGCAGTAAGTACATCTAAATATATTTCAGAATTGATTAAGTTCAGGCTTCTGCCAAGGAAATATCTATATTGTATTTTTAATTTGTCTTAGTGTTTATTCAAGTACTCAAATTCCTGCTATTATTCTCCACCATATATTTATTCCTGAGCATATGAAATACTGTTTGCCAAAATACAATTTTTAAATAAAACCATGCACATGTATAAAGTTATTTGTGTCTAAAATGGTAGTCAGAAGATACTTGTATTACTTTTGGAGATCATGTTGCCCTGTCCAGTTATGTGCCTAAACAGCAGAGAGGTCAAGCTACTTGTCCCAGATCACCTACACAAAGTTTGAATAAGACCAAAGCTAGCAGTATTTCTAGTACTTTAAATTGATTTGCAATTGTGTATACAAACATTTGAAAGAACAAATGTGATGTCATGAGGGTGTGTGAATTTAACAAATTTGGCTCAACGTATTCTACAAAGGATAGTTTCTTTCTCTCTAGATTTCTGCATCCCTCAGTAATACAAATTTCTTCATATCTAAGCCATCTGACTATTTCTAAGTTAAGCCAAATAATAAAATTAGACTTCTGCTATGGAGAATCAGATTCCCTAATTGGAAATGTAAATGTTGCCAGATGTACTGTTCCCCTGTTCCAATTAATAAATCATTAGAAAACACAATTAATAAGTGCCTGGAAAAACTAGTGATTCAGACTGCTTCTGGAAGAAAGGAGAGAAATTAAGAGAAAGTAGCTACAATGCTAGCACCAGTGTGAATTTGGGGAGGTTTTTGTACAGAACAAAAAAAGATTCAACTCTGTTGTGTTATCACATGCAGAAGTGGAAAAGTAAAATAAAGGGAATCAGATTAAAGACAGACGAGGAAAACAAGGCAAGTGATTTCTATTTCTGTGATGAAAGTGGCATGAAGTGGGACAGAAACTTCTTTTGATCACTGTTCTCACAAAATATGGATCCATCCTAAAGTCTATTTGAAGTTGTGTACTATTTGTAATGATTGTTTGGGAGTGTTTAGCGATGTCCCAGTTCTAACACCATGGAGACCTCACTATGTAGCCTAAATGAAACTCTGAAATTCTTTAACATAATCTTTCCCTTCCCCTCAAGTCCTAAGAACTGGCAAGGTTTTGCTCTCATTATCTTCTTTTGGCACAATGTGAGCTGTAAGTTTAATAGATTTGGGGACATCCAAACTCTGTTGCTTTTGAAGCCATAAATGCTGAGATTTTTAACTTCCCTGGAGAAATGGTACAGCTATTGGTACAGCTATTTCCAAGCCTGGTGGGAAAAGAACTAGTTTTCTGTACATTGCTTGTTAGCTGCATAAAGGACAAGCATCTCTATCGCTGCATGGTGGAAGTTGGAAGGGGGAGGAAAACACTTGTGAAAAATAAGGAAAGAAGGTGAGAGGTGACAAAGGGCTTGGAAAAGGATATAGAGAGTGATTTTTTTCAGAAGTCCAGCAGGAGCCTAGGACATGGACAGAGAGGATGTAGTCTTCCTCCATGCTGTAACATCATTAGCAGATGGGCAGATAGCTCTTTTATTTGTTTATTCCAAGATGGAGGAGAGTGGTATTTTAGTTGGGTTGAGCCTGAACACCAGCATTTAAGTCAGTTTGCTGGATACTCTCAGGAGAGCTGTTGGGGAGCTAAAACCAATCCATGGGAGCCATCCTACAGTAGGATTAGATTAGCTCCTTCTGTTGCAGAAGCCCGTATCACTCTTTTATATTGGACTGAGCAAGATAGTTCTGACACTTTTTTCTACGAAGTGTTCATGAGAATAATACATGGAATAGGAGAGGGAGAAAATAAGGATTGGCCTTAGTCCAATATAATGTAACTCATTGTAGTTTGCGGCTAAATGTTCATTCACATTCTAAGAGAAAGGTGAACAAAGTAGTGAAATCTGTATCTGATCCAGTGCTGGTTCTTATGTGAAAGTGAGGCTGTGTCTGTTCATATGAGAGAATTCTGAAAAAGCACAATTGGAGGAGTAAACATGATAGTTACTTCCCAAGTAAACAATATAGGCAGAACTGCCAGAGCAACATGATGGTGTTTAACTCTGATAAAATTGTTGGGTTTTATAATGCAGATTTTAAAAAGATCAGTATTAGCAGATACATTTTTTAAAAAAATCAAGCAGCAGCCCAATACACAGATTTTTACAGAGACGTGGTGAGAGTGAAGAATTATGATGTGATGATAAATGCAATTGTAGTTGCTGATGCACCTCAGATCTTTCATGGATGTTAGATTTCTCCTGAACTCCATCCTTGCCAAAACAAAAACTAAAAAAAAAAGAGGAAAGAGGCAGAAAAGAACACAGGCCAGATCCTTAGTCAGCAGACATGGAGTTCCAGTCTATCCTTCAAAAGCTTTAGCTCTATAAGGGGAGAGAAGTTTTGCAATGCATCGTGTAAGAACAAGCAGGAAGTTCAGCATGTTGTTTGCCCCTAGCCTTGGGTGCTCCGAGGGTGCTAATCCAAGCACTTCTTCCTTCTGTCTTCTTCTCCCTGGAGCTATTCTTAACTGTGTTACATCAGGTGGTATTACCCAGCAGCGTTGGGAGAATGGGTTATTTCAGGCCAAGAGCAGTCAGCCTGCTGCCTGTGAGTGAAAATGAGCAAATGGAAGTTTAAGGCTTATATCCACAGCTGAAAGAACAAAACCTGAAGAGAACTTCGCTTGTCACGCTGTGGTAATTAATAGTAAGTGTAAGAGTTTCCTCCTGGCGTGATTCAGAAAATATTGCTGAATGTCTTTCAAACAGTGCAGTTTGATGACCTCCAAATATCAATTTCGTGACTGAAAGATTTTAATTTTCTTTAATCCTCAGTAAATGACAGGGTCCTGCCATTATACCTAACTGTCCTATTGCCAAAGCCAAGCCATTAAAGATCTCTGAAGTCACTGGTGCTAAACTGGTATCTTTGCTTTAATAAATTATCAAGCTAACACAAAAAAGGTGTAAGGATTGGAAACAGCCGATACTTGCCTTGTGCAGCTGCTTATCACAAAAATGAGGGGGAGGACGGGAGGAAGCAGCAATATGAAAATGGCAGGACAGCAAAGAAACATGCATCGTTTTGAAGACGGAGGCAGCATCTGATTTGACACTTATTCAAAAGGAATATGGTCATTTAAGGTTCAGCTTGAAGGCAGTAAACTCTCTTAAGGGTGAGTGTAAGGCTCATTCTCAGCATAGGGAGGGGTGTTTGAATCTGTGCCTTGTTAACCCATGCTGGAAAAAGTTCTTAAAGTCTAGTAATGGAAAGTAGCTAAATGTAAGCATGGAAGAACTGGGCTCAGAATCATCTTAAGTATGACTTAAGAGTAATTTGAGCACCTGATGTAACAAAATACTCTAATTCATAGACTGTGAGGTGCTAAAAAACAGCTTAAAAAAAAGAAAAGAAAAATTATCTAGTGTCAACGTGAAGACTAGGTGCTCAAACTTAGCAATTAACAAAAAATAATCAAGGAAACAAGTCAATATGATTTAAAAAAAATTGCTTTTTCATCTTCACGGCAATACTCCACAGCCATTGCCAGGGCTAGCTGGGTGGGCTGAAGGTCATTCCAGCCACGTGTAAAGCTTCAACAAGTCATAGGAATCTTAAGTGATGGAGAAGACAAAGCTCTTTAAGGCTTCAGAGTTGATGGAGACTGAAATAAAGAAAATATTCTGCAATTATACATGGTGAATGGTTTTATAACAGTTGTAGTGTTAAAGTTACGCAAGCTGCACTGCCCGCATCTCGTGGCTCGTTTCAAGGTGAACGACATCACACTTCGTTCCTGCGCTCCCACGTTGAATCCTTTCTCTCTTCATAAAAGAAGAAATTTTATGGCCCTGTCATGCAAAGATCCTCTGTGTCAGAGCAGAAAATCCCCCTTTTAACCTGAATGCCTATAATATCCGTACTAGGCTTGACGTGTGATAGTTTTTGTGATTAATACCCTGTAAAGACATAAGCTACTGCAGTGTGTATTGTAGAACTCAGAAGAAAATACGGACAGACTTATAGAAAGTCTGACCCATTTTTAAAGCTTGGGACCTCACTTTTCCATTGTTTAAATAAGCCCTGTATGAAATTTAGCATCAGCAGAAATTGTTCAGATGGATTATTTTCATTTGTCCAAAGCCGTATTACATTTGTCCAAATGTTAAAGGCTGCCAGTGACTACAGATTCCTGCAAAGCTTGTTAAACACCTCCCATTGCTAAACTTCGATGCTGGCAGTCAGAATATAAATGATGAAAAAGTTGCTACATAAATGCTGAGGGGTAAAATCACTTGTTTTTTCTAATCTTCTGGAAGCCACTTTACCATTTTCATCTAGCACTAGCCATCCCAAGTACCAATTCACTTGGAGTGAAAAGAGAGGCCAGTAGTATTCTGCTTACTGAGCCTCTGTAAAAGCAATCAATAAACTTTCATCTCCTCCAGGAGACCCACACATTTACATAATTGTACCTACTTTCCTTTCTGTAGCCGATCCGCTCTCTTTTCCTAAAGGTTAAGATACAGGGCAGCTGTCTATCTGCTTGCTGCTGTTATTAGCGTGCTTCGGCCATCTCATTTCTCAGTGGCTTTTATTGTGCTCATCTGTTCAGGAAGACTAGGTTTTCCAAGGCTCATTTGCTGGTTAATTGCATTCTCAGATCCTCTAAGATGTCTGTAGCACCTGCTCTCCACTTCACAGACTCTTTTGATCTCTCTAGAAATATCCAACTTTGATTATGTGAAAATCTTTCCTAACTGTACTACGTGCCTAGAAAGCAAGTTAAAAACTGCCATTGTGACTGTTGTGACCTATGTAAGGATTGAAAATATAATTCTATAATATAAGAGCCTGAAATAAAAAGCGATCCTGTTTGTTATTCTGTTTGTGTGCTTCACTGCTGGCTCTAGTTTTCCTTGCCTTACCAAACACTGACGCAAAACATAGGATGTAGCGAAATGGTAGATTGTAGCACTGCAGCATGCAATTGAATAGCTTTAAAAATGTACGGTATAGACCAAATTATCACCTGCTGGCATGAATTTTCCACTGCCAAATATGCTGAAATGTTGTTTACTGAAATATGTTTCAATGTGCTGAATATGTTTACTGAAATATGTTTCAATATGCTGAAATTTGTTTCTGTCAGTATGTATTTCAAATGTAAAATGGATAGTTTCAGATCTGATTGTCTCTTCTATTTGCACAGATATCCTTTGGTAGGAACAAAGTTTTGGGCTGTGTACCTTAAATAGATTACAACCGTTATTTGTTTTTGATTTGACATTTGTTTCATAGTTGGTATGCTAAAGAAGGAGAAACATGGAATACAAGTCTTCTTTATTAGTGCCTGATTACATGATTAAGCTATTTAATTAATGTCAGTATCGGTTTTCACATCTGTCTACCTACTTTAACGGGCTATTTTGGGGGCTGCTTGCTAAAATGTTTTGAATATTTACAGTACCACCTTTTTTGACAATGCATTGTGGAGTCAGCTTTGTGAATAGATTAGCCCACACCTCTTTGTATTCATGTATAGCACTGCACATTTTCGGTTGGAATTTTTCATGAGTTTCTTTCCACGGGTGTTTACAAAGTTTTAGCCAAAACAGCACTGCTGTTTCTGAGGCTTGGAAAAAATATGTTGTACATCTTAAAATGTAATCGATGTGGTTAACATAGAATCAATGTAGTCTAATTCCTCCAATAGCTTGAACTCAAAATTTGGGAGGAGTTGGCCTTATGGAAAAACTAGACATAAGGGCATTACATTCTAACATCATTTCAAAAGTATTGTAATATATATTCTCAAATAGAAGAAATTAAGGCTACACTGCTAACATTCGTTATAGCATTTCCTGGTTTCTACTTCTTGACTTTGTAAGCTTAATAGTTGCATGCCCACATGTGATTATGTGTAATTGTTGTCTTTCTGTGTTTACCACTAATGTTCTTGTAGTGGATATTCATGAAATTACATTGTTCAGTGTCTCATGCTGAACATACTACTGTACTGTATACTACTGTAACATGATTCGAAGTTGTGATGATATGTCATTGGAAATAGTAAGAAGTAATGAGTGTATTCACAAAAAATGAATACTGCAGGAAATTTAAAAAAGCTGAAAGTGATCACTTTCCTTTGCTACATGAAGGTCAAACTGCTTGTGCCATTATTAATGTAATGGCTGCTCTGCACAATGACAAATCTTTACTCTTGTTGAGGTGCACACTTGTGAAGGTGTATTTGCAATTGTGCTACAACTGCTCCAGTGAAGAAAAGCTTAGGCATAACACTGCCCCACCTCAGAACTCAAATGAAAACACTAGCAATACTGTCCACAAGGCTTGCAGAGTGCCCCAAAAAGCACTAAGCACAAGAGATTTATATCAAATGTTGAATTTTCTGGTCTTGTCAAAGCTGACAACTAATTTTGGGTACTTACTGATAACTCAAGGTCCGATGAACAAGCCCTTCAAGCTTACTTGCAAAAACTTTGCAAATTTCTGAGACTCATGATGCAGAGCAAATTTAAAAAAAAAAAAAAAAAATTAAAAATCCTGCCAGATGCCATTGAGACACCAAGTGCCAGAAAATGTAAACTGATCTGAGCCTGAAATTCATTAAGACTGCAGCGCCTCTGAGCCAGTGTGCTGAGGGTGATTACTTTCCATGGCCCTTATGCTGTGAATAGTTTTGGACAAGCCTCACTTTATGCCTATGTGGATAGTCTCCCATTTTGATGTCGGTATTTATGTGCTTGAAGTTGGGTATATTTCTAGTACACACTGATTCAGCCTGAGAAGACTAGATAATCCAGTGACTACAGTGAAAAAGCTGAGAAAAAAGTTTTTTAGAACCTACCCTTTTTTTTTTCTTTCTTTTTAAAATAATTATATAGGCAGAAAGCTGGTATGATATGTAGAGATAAGATTATATTCTGACTACAGCATTTCACCAATATTGTACAATTTTATCTTCCAAGCCAAGATTCAACCAAATTGTTCCATAGGTAATAGGCAAACTAAGTGCATCTGTCTCCAGGAGTTGAGAGGCCATGAATCTTAGCACTTTCTGTGAAAGAAATCTGTTGTAGTTTATATTCTCTGAGGAGCTGAAGAAATAATTCGTTGGTAGTAATCTGCTGCATTTGTTTTTTCTTAATCATGAGCACACTGTGACTCACATGTAACAATCCAAGAAATTATTTCACTATTAAAGTATAAATTTTCATTTGAAACTGTGATGTTTTGTATTAGATATTTGAGAAAGAGACACGAACAGAAGTTTAATGTTTTGTGGCAGATCATCTTTGTGTGTGATATCACAACTAGAAAATTATAGCTTGTCATAACATTTATTTGGCATGCATAGAAATAGATCAGCAAACATGAGAGGTAAACAGAAGTTAAGTAAAAGTTAACAGTTGATGGGTGAGACTGCTGAAGCCAATGGGGATTTTGTGCTAACTTAGTTTTAAAATTCTGAAAATGTTGTTATAAGACTCTTAGGTCACATCCAGAATCAAAATGAGGAGAGATTTCATTAATAGGCTCAACTCATGTGGGAAGGAAAGGGTCAATGCCACTAAGAGTCTGCGTATCTTTCCCTATGTAGTGGAGGAGGCTTTTAGAAAAAAACAGCCTTTCTGAATGGATGTATTAACCCTACTTGTCCTTTTCCTGTCCCTCTGTCCAAAAAATAACTTACTTGTTTGGATTTCAATGTAATCCAGAAAACAGAGTGAGGATGCATTTGCCAGGGATTGAAACTGACCCCTCCCCAAATCCTCTCGTTTTATTTTTGTCATTACGTTTGGGCTCAGTAGTACCAAAAAAGTACCCCTTTAAAATCAGCTGTAGAGATAGTCAACATCTTTCACATACTGTTAAGTGATGAAATTAAGAAAAAAGATTAAAACATGCCTTTTTTTCCTTCTCTATTTGCTTTTGCTTCATTTTCTGATTAGGGCACCAGAAAAAGCTTTTGTCTCAATTCTCGATTCATTGATATGAAGCAAAGACAATTTGCTCTCAGAACACAACAGAAAATCTGTTTCTTTTTACTACTCAGTTTGTGATAGGTTTATTGAACAAATTTGCTTTGATATGCAGATCAGGTTAGAAAGAGAAGTGGTCATTTCAGACTATGATGAGTTGCATCTACGAGTGTAACTATATTAGAGCTTCACTGGAAGATTTTGTCACTAAATACAGGACTTCTTATGGAAAGTATTGCAACATATTGTTCATTTATAACTTGAGCTCTTAACAAATTTAATAATCTCAGCTCCTTAAAAATGTATTTTCCTGTTTAAAAACACTGGACAGTGTGTCATACTGGGAGGAAGAATGTAGTAATGTGTTTAATAGTGTTGTGAAAGTGTGGATTTGGTGAATAGTCTAGAATCAAGACCAAACTCATTCTCTAATGAAGCAGCCGTTGCTCACACATATTCGATGTCCAGCATAGAAACTTCTAATAAGATCTAAAGCAAACCTGGATACTCTTGCTGCAGTTTCTCTGTGAAGCCACGTTGCTTCCCTCAGTACTTTATTCTGCCCTCTTCACCCTGTTACGTGTATATACCCTACTTATGCCTCCTTGAAGGAGGCAGTTTGTCAGACATGCAAATAGGAAAATTGTTTTAAAGATGCAGAGTGCAGCTGCAATCAGTAGAGCTATATAATGTTCATAGAGGAGATGTGCCTGGTGCAGCACTGTCATCTGCTGCAACATGTGCAGCCCTTAGAAAGGAGAATTAGGCAGTTGCCCTACGCTGCTATTGGATTTCTGCTTTGCGCTGGGGTTACAGAACAAAACGTGTCATACTGAGCTGAGAAGCTTCTCCATATCTGAATTTTGATCCTTGCTAATCTATATACATTCAGAAGATTTGGGATTACGTTCAGGCAGGTGTCTTCAGTCATACTCATCATGAGGTTTCCTGCAGCACAGAGAACCATTGGCAGGGATCCCATGGTGGGAATAAGTCCAGTCTGAGTGAATCATAGCTGTGACCTAGCAGTTTTTTTCCTGGCTTAATCAGTCTCTCTAGAGAGGTTACAGTTGCAAAAGAAGGCAATGTACCAGCACTTCTACTGTTCTGTGTTTGCTCTTCTGTCCTACATCTCTTTTTAAAACTGCATTTTATATAAAAAATATGCCCTCTGTGTAAAAGGTGATTTAGTACCTGTATAAATTCAGGAGAATAACAATAACATTGGCCTTCTGCAGCTCAGTTTTGTAATAAAGCATGTTTTGTTACATGTGTTTTATTATTAGAAGAATTCAATTTCTTTAATAAAATATTGAAATTATCTTGTATTGATTTATATGACTGCAGAATGTGTATGCAATGCCGTAGCTATTCATTAGTTACTTTACAGATTGGAGGTTCTAGCTTTTGTAAGGCTGAAAATTATCCTGTAAGGCAGATGAAGCCATTCCGGTAAAATCAATCAATTCTGGAATCAAAGCAATGGAAAAAGAAATAAGCTCAGAAGAAAGGTATATGTTATTTGCTGCATAGCCATAGCTAGACACCCTGTTGTGATAGATCCCATATATGCACATACATCACATCAGTTTCTAGGCCAGGGATTTGAGAGTTCAAAAAGTAGATAAAATTGACAGGTTTTAGAAAGCATGCAAAGGAAGTATTACGCAATTTTGGAGATGCAACTGATGTGCAGAGAGGCTGTATTCTCCTAGCCCCAAAACTGCATGGCTGACATTGAGCAAAAATAATGCTGTATTTCCTCAAAAGCAACATCCTGAATCTCAAAAAATGTCACTTACACTGCTGTTATAGCACTTCAGCACTGTGGTAGGAAAACTATAGGTTTGTTACTTCTGCCTGAATGCCAAAAGCATTGAGTGTTACAGTGGCCGAATATGCTTTTACTTTCAAGCCACCATGATTCCACCCTCCATTTGCCAGTTTTGTGCTAGTGAGGACAGCATACAACTGAAAACTTTTTCCTAAAAGAACTTGAGAATGCCAATGCACTTGGAAGCCCAGAACATACTGCAAAGTACTTCCTCTAATTCAGCAATGACTTTAATTCTTCAAATTCACAAGGACTGCATTCATTTAAAAGATAAAAAAAAAAAAAAAAAAGGTTTGAGATAGATCTCTCTTTCAGTTGGTTTTCATTTAAAATTGCATTAGGCTGCTTTACTGTGATCACTTCAGACTTTTACTGGTAATTCAAGTGAGGAGGAGGATGATTGAGACATGCTTGAAAAATATAGCAACTGCTCCTTACCCACCACCTACTACTAAAACAACAGCAAAGTACAGCTACGGTGCAGTACTTGCTTGAGTAGATGATCTATTAGAAAGCTGTCAACATCATTGTCTTCAAGCAAAACTGAAACACAGGTACGTGAAATAACCTTCCCAAGATTACCCTATACAATACAGAGGAGAAAACAGAAGTAGTCTATCAAGTTATCATCTCTTCCTGCCCAGTAGGATAAGTAGGATACCTTGTGTAAATGCATCTGGTTTTATTTTCCTTGAAGGTAACTATTTCTTCACAATAATTTATCAGACGTGGTCTTCATGATGTATATTTTTAGTGGAAAAAAGGTGCAAAGTAGTGCAATACTTCAGAACAGTCTTTCTGAACGTGTCAGTGATGATAGATGTAGATGTGTATGAAATGAATGCTTTGCCTATGAATTCATTTGCCCACTAGGGGACACTGGGACATTATATTTTTGTTCAATGAAAGACATTTCAAACAATGGGGATGGAAAATCCTATTGTTCTTGCTCTAAAATGAAATAAAAACCATGCATATGTAATTTCTAATCTGTGCGGAATGATGTGTAACAAGTTTTAAAAAGTTTAATGAGTGGCAAGCTTCTGGGCATGAATGCTAGATCTGAGACATTTTAGCAAGTAGTTCAAACTGGTTCATGATATTACAGGTTTTGAATTGCAAAGATAATGGATCATATTTTTGGCATTTCCCACTCATTAGAAGCTGTGTCAGAATGATGGATTAATCTGTGGGCATTTTCTGTCCTTGCTATGATCTTTGTCAAAGGAATGACGTATTGGAATTATAATGCCTTTTGTATTATATGAATTATGAGGACAGGCTTTAGAACTTTGACTTCCTTAAAAGTAGGGTTTTTTTCATGATGATTAGATAACCTGCTATTTTACCCCTTTTGCAAGTGAGCAACACCAAATAAAAACATTTGAGTGAAAGCAGGAGCTGAGTTTAGAGTGATAAACTAATATGAATGAGAGTAGGTTAATGGTGTATAGTCTATGTAAAAAAGCCTTATGTACTTTCCATTAATATATTACATTTCACAGATATATGGTTACTGCCTTTTCCTCTTGTTGACTTTGCTAGAAATGAGCCTCTAATTTATGTAGCTAGGCTCTGTTTGGAGCTCTGCGTTCAAGCAGGGAAGGAGGAGCCCTCCTGTGACTCAAGAGAGATTCTGTTGCATTATTTTACTCCCTTTCTTGGCAGATCCTAAATCTGGCGTTGGAGATTTGGATGTTTTCCCTACTACTTAGCCTGTACAGCTCCTCTCATGTGGGGTACTCTAATGTATTGCTGTTATGGTATATAGGCAAAACGTGAAGAGAGCTTATGACTTTGAAGTATCTCTCTGAAGAAGTGCTTATGAAGATGAAGCACCATCTACATATCCTTACAGGGACAATTTAGATCCCCACCTGAGATCTTACTGGACAGGGAGAGAGTACATAGTAATGGAGAATCCCTTTTTAGTCAGTTACCTTCTCTATCTATATGAAATACGATGTTTTAAAATAAATATTCATTCTTTCTGATTGTTAACAAAACTCACATATTTTTCTTCACTCATAAGTGAAGAAAAAACACTTTGTGTTTGTAACAAATGCTTAATCTGAATGTATGAAAGCACTTTAACAATATAAATCACAAGGCTGAATATGCGAATGCAGTTTAATAACTAACTTTTAGTGACTTTGAGATATAAAACATATTTAGCTTCAAGTACATTGTTGCCTTACTCAAGTTGCCTGATCAGAAGGCCGTTGTATCAGTAACAAGACTTGTTGACTTCAGTGGGTTTAGGTCAGGCTGAGTATCAGGAACAGCAGTAAAAGTCAAACTTCTGTGACCAAGTTTAGGCAGTGTAATAAGAATGACCTGAAGTACAGCCCCACAGATTTAATCAGTATCAATAGGTTTTATTTAAGTAAGGATGACAAAATTTGCCTTTCCCAAATTACAACACAGCATATTTTTCAAGTATGGCATTTTCATGAAAAATTAAACATAGTATAAAATTGTCTCCAATGTATTTGATGCCTTTCTGGAGTACAAAGGACAGCATATTATGAAACAATAATTCCTGAAGTATTCCACATTTTATACAGAAAAAATAAATAGCTTAAAACAGTGCAAGAGATGAGCTAAGCTCTCAGCTTGTGAAAGCATTGCTATACACAGAAGGTGCAGTGAATGTTATGAGAGCTTGATTTAATGCAGTCTATTAATTACTATTAATTATTTAAAATGTTATAAAACTCCCCCATGAACCCCTACTGAGATGCCAGCATGTCAAGCAAGCAATTAAAATACAATACAGTTAACCATAAAATAGAGAGCAAAAGGAAATGAAATATTAAAAAGCTAAACAAAGTGGTGGTGTTAACAAATCTTTATCACTTACTAAAATCCTAAATTCCCTGGAACTGAACTAACTGCATTAGCTGATTGATATCTCAACTCCTAAGGTCCTATCTTCGCCAAAAATCTTACTTCATAAATGTCAAATATCTTTGCATTTTTTTAGATAAGTTTGTGATACTTACTGTTGGAACTGACTCATTTATGCAATGATAAAAAGAACAGCAAACTGTAAAGAACATTGAATAAGATGGGCTTTTCTTGATTCTAGAAGATATTTTGGGAAGCCGAGCGAGGTGACTGTTAGTTACATGTTCTCCTTCACAGCCACTCAAAAAAACCTGAATTAAAATATTGAAATTTTTAAAGGGAAGAAGAAACATTAGTATATACACTCTGAAATTGTCAGAAAGTATTATGAATACTAAGCACAGGAAATGCCAGACTGTAAACATACAGCTATAGTGTTGTATTTTGTGATATGGAAAAAGTCATAAAAATTTTTGTGTTTTAAAGTATTTTTTTAGTAACTTCTAAATTCCCTGTAGTCTAAAGATGATGTTTAGTACCATTTCTTCATGTTTTGTCTCTAAGCAGCATCACATCACGGAAGTCATTAACTGCGCAGGACACTAAGGTGAATAAATGACAGATTTAATGAAAGGATTGAAGTGGCAGGCCACTCTCTCCAATATCACTGAAAAATAGTGATATGTATATATGACCTTACCTACTGTTTCACAAAAGGCGTAGAATATATTCAATGTATCGTATCATGTAAGCAGTCCACTTGGGGTAGACCTTTCACAGCTCACTCCTGACATACTCTTTTCTTGAAAACGGGAGTGGAAATTACAGAGTGAAACTGGGGAGCTTTCATCCTGTAGAGATTGCTGGTTTCTGGTGTCTATATCCATCAAGTCCTTCAGCAAAATTTATTTCTGGAAAGCAGTTGGTTTGCATCACCTGGCTGCAAATTGCAGCAAGGGAATAATTTTATCCTCTTGGTATTAAAGCTTTGAAATTCTGTACCTATTGCAGTCGTGCCTGCATGGCACAATGAGATGATAAAAATTCATTCCTCAAACCCAAAAGAGGTGAATCCTTCATATGCTCGTGCTGCATAAGCTTCGCTTCCACATGCATATTTTTAATCATATATAAAGGTGTCCTTACCAGCCCTTCTATAAGTCCTCAGGGTGCCGCTCAGTATAGGCTCCATAGGGTTTCAAACTGTTTTCTTGCATTGTCCATTTGTTTGTGTCATCAGAGACCTCAGAGACAGAACTCATTGCCACATGCCATTACCCAGCATGACCCTATTTCTGGTTTGTATGTTAACAACAGAAGGGAGAGCAGGACCTCAAAATTCGGTTTACTATTAGCAGGAGTAATGCCAACTTTTGAAAACAGGTAAGAAGGGGTAGGAATGCAGAAAGCTCCATGTGATAAAAAAGCAAGAAGCAGACTGCTCAGATATAGTCCTTCCCCTTCTCCTGTTTTGTCCCTGTTCTCTCCAAACATACTGAAATTTCCTTTTCTGCAAAATTTGCTGTTTCTTATTCAAAACTGGCTGCTGAGTATATGGGAGAAGGTGTTAATATAATGTAGCATCGAACTATGGTTCTCAATCCTTTCCCATGTCCTTCATTTATTTCGGTCACTCTGGATGCACATTTTCTGCATAGCATTCTCACATCGCCACAAAGCATGCACCCACCTGCCTGCTGAAATCTGCATGTCTGCTAGCCTTTTCTCTCTCTTATCTCACAACTTGGTACACAAGTCTGAAGTCCTAATTTCATGTCCAAAAAACAAGAGATGAAAAAAGGAGTTTTGCAAAGAAAACAAAATAATCATCGTGCATATTTTTGCAGCCACAACCAGTGCAGGTTGTTTTCTTTTTTTGGGGTTGTTGGGTTTTTTTCTTTGTTTTTGTTTTCTTTTGTTTTATTTCATCAGTGTCATGAAGGATACTGCCTTGGAACAAATACTACAAGACATAGAATTCCCTTGATGCCAGTTTACAATTTTGTGGTTCCATGTATTCTATTCGCTACTGGAAAGATGGTTGCTATCCTGATATTAAACAAGTAAATACCTCTTCTGAAATCTGGAAGACTTTATAACGTGTTAGTGGAGAGTTCTTTTACTTTATTATTCTTTGTTATTAAGCCCAAAGTCAAAGTTTAGATCACAATGCCACTATTCAACTAGCATTTAAAAAAACGTAAACCACTACCTATTTGAAAAATACATCTTTGTGCTCCTGCATGGAACTTGTTTGGACATTAGCAAATTACAATGCAGTTAACTAGACCAGAGTCTGCCTGGACTAAGAAGTTAGGCATGCCACTATACATAAGATAGTTATGATAAAAGCCTTTTATAATGTAATTGATCTATAGAATTTTTCCTTCCCTGTGTCACTGTAGCAAGAGCTACCATTTGCATACTAAAATGCTGAGAATTGTTGACTATTCTTTTCTTTTTTTTTTTTTCCACTGGCATTGAATCAGTAGAACTCTGCAATCCTTAAATTTCCCTCACAAGTAACACCTATGTACCAGAAAGTGTCTGCCTTTGACTGCAGTGTCTAGTGCTGAGGCCTGAAATTTTGACTCTTCCAAAAAATCCTCAATATATGATCATATGTATTTTCCTCTTATTTAAGTCTTACCTAAGGCTGTGCTTCTTTGACCCTTCTCACCTCAAGGGATCAGTATGATAGGCTTTGTTAAAGCACATCTAACAGATAAGAACTGTGGAGAGTAAATGATCCAGCAAAATAAATTCCTTTTTAATATCCTACCTTCCCCTGTAATTAAAGGCAATTCTAAAATGCAACAGTTTAATACAAGATAAATGCTGTCTCTCCACTCAGTTGTTAAGCATAAAAAACCCTGCAACCATCTGTCACTTATGATTATTAGACATCAACGTGCTTTGCGCTGCAGTTCTTTGAAGTACTGTAGGTTATATATGTCAATTTATATTGTGTCATCCGTCGCAAACTCAATACATACATTTTGTACATCTATGTGTCAAGGGAAGATGGTTTACTTTAATGGGCATCCCAACAACTGTTAAAACCACAACTGCATTATCAAATGAACAGTGCTTAACTGAAGCAAGAGATAAAACTCTAGAAATGTTCTTACAGATTACATGCTAGTAAATTTGTTTTGTTTGACTGGCTGGTTGGTTTTAATATTTAGGGTACCCACTTGTTAATTTTGATTATCATTGAATGTGATTTGGAAGAGTAGAAACTTGTGCATTTTTACACCTACACAAATGTCTGTCAAAATCCTCTCTCAAAAAACACTCCAGCATTTATGGAATGATTGATATTGTAAAAAAAAGTATTGACATATGCTACTCACTTAGGAAATTGGTTCTGCTAAGCTCTAGTTATGGCATTGGTTCTCCCTGCCTCTCACACTGCTCCTGCTGTGATTGTCCGTTGTATGCTTCCAGATATATGGATTTAGAAAGCCTTGGAATGGGACTGTGCTTTTCCCACCTATTTATGTTTCGTTCAGTGCAGTGAAGATCTTGCGCAGTGATCAGTCCTAGATATTCTGCGGTACTAAAACACTGTTTCTTCCTCCCAAAGCCTAGTTCCTGAAAAAATAACTGAAGAAAATATTTGACAATATTTTTTCTCAAGAAAAGCTTGAGAACCTCTAGACTAATTCAGAAAGCAGGCAGGCTCAAACCTTCTGTTTTGCGAGTGAGTGTAATCTTTTAAGAGCCTGTGCTGGTTTTGGCTCACACAGAGTCAAGGTCTTTCCTGCTTCTTATAGCACCCACCAGTGAGTGGGCTGGGGGTTCACAAAAAATTGGGAGAGGACATAGCTGGGACAGCTGGCCCCAACTGACCAAAGGGATATTCCATGCCATATGATGTCATGCTCAGCATATAAAGCTGGGGGAAGAGGGAAGAGGGGGATGTTTGCAGTGATGGTGTTTGTCTTCCCAAGTAACAGTTACGCGTGATGGAGCTCTGCTTTCCTGGGGATGGCTGAACAACATGGCCTGCTCATGGGGAGTAGTGAATTAATTTCCTTTGCTTGTGTGTGCAGCTTTTGCTTTACCTGTTAAGCTGTCTTTATCTCTGCCTCTGAGTTTTCTCACTTTCACCCTGCCGATTCTCTCCCCCATCCCACAGGGGTGAGCGAGCGGCTGCGTGGGCCTTAGTTGCTGGCTGGGGTTAAACCACGATGCAGCTCAAGGATCCTAAGTTTTGAACAGCTGAAATAGGCGTTTATTGCCAAGTATTAACAAGTCTTGACATGTTTTTTTTAGAACATTACAGCAAGGCCATGCTTTGAAACATCTTGTCAAAATATACTTTATATTCAATTTTTTATTTGTAATACTGTTACTTCTGTGAAATTAAATGAGTACAGTAGTGCTTAAAGAATCAAGTCTATTATTAAAGACACAAAATTCCTAATAGTTTCAGTATTTTGGTGTATTATTTAGACACTACAAAGCCACTATTTGATTAGTTTTATTCTAAAACGACTTTTATGGTATGTTTTATAATTTTCTTTTTTCTGTTTATTTCTGTCAGACCTTTTCTTGTTCTTCTGCATTCTTATATGAGTAATTACATGAAACTTCTTCTGGACAAAAAGAGCAATGAACAAAAATTCCAGCACTTTTTCTTACTTCATGTCTGTTTCACTGAGTGTAGAATTTGTTTTTGTCAAAATAATTTAAGCTACACTCTATATTTATAAGAGATATTTTTTATTGAAAAATAGATGTTATGGAGTTATTTCACAAGCATGTATGTTATATCCCAAGCATATATGTGTATGTCTGCTTTTAAGCCAAAGCTATTTTTTTATTTAAAGCTGAAATATAGTTTCCATAGTTAATAACTGACTATTTCTGCATTTAATCTCTTATTTCACTAGCTGAAAATGCAAGCATTTGTTGCCTTCAAGCAGTTCTTACCTTTCTTTGAGGACATTCTTCTTTATTGTTACTACGAGTTGAATATGAAAATTTTAAAGCAGGTACATTACGGTCATGAAGAATTAATTTGGTGACTATCAAGTCAGGTATAATTATGTTAAAATATAATTGTTATGAGTTTTGATCATTCAGGAAAGTCAGAAAATTAGTGCAACACATCAAACACAATCATAATAAAATTTCAGTAGAACTCTGATAGAAGAGTAAGTATTGTTTACTACAGACATTATAGTTACCTAGTAGCAACATCATGACTCATTTCTGCAACACATAATTGAATATACAATCTCTAGAAATCTGTTAAACAGTATGAGACACTGGTTTGGAATAAAAGGTTACTGCTTTGCATCTTCGAATGCAAACATCCTTTTGAATTAGATGTATCTTCTAGATACTCCTCTTACCAGTAAAATAAATAATTAGTACTAGCTAGTGTATTAGGGTTGGTTTTTCCATTAGTCAGTAAAGAATTAACAGACCTGTTAATTGGATTTAAAGTACTCCTTATAGGCCTAGGCATCTACTTTTTTTTGTCCTGAAAAATTTGTTCTAGCAGTATTTGAAATTTTTATACCGTTATCTAGTATTTCAGCCTGCTGGATTTGTTTGAAAATGTGTATGAGTCTGTCCAGATCAATTCCCCAGTGCATACCAATTCTCTAACAAAGTACTGAACTGACTGGTTTTGTTCTGTATATATTTTGTCTGTCTGGACAGCCAGTGTAACAGATCCTTAACGTGTCACCCACTGAACAGGTACACCCGTGTTACGTAGCACTCATTTCTGACACTGAGAACAAGCCCATAGAAGGCAGCCACTGAATTGAGGTAGCACTTTTTACACGGCAGGCAATGAACTTCTGGATTTTCTTGCCACAGGAGATGGTAGAGGCAGAGAGTGTCAACAGGGTCAAAACAGGGTTAGACAAATTTGTGGACAATATATTCACAAACAGATGCTAAAGAAGAAAGGCAGAGGTGTACCTTTTACCAGCCCTACTCCAGTGACTGCTGGGGGACAACACCCAATGAATCGCAGAAAGTAGGTAAGCTTATATGATTTCCATAAACAGCATCTTTTGCTGCTGCTGCTGCTAGAGGAAGAATGCTAAGCTAGACTATTGGCCTGACCCAGTGGTGCATCTCTTGTCAATTGGCAGAGTGAGATGAGAAAATACTCCTCTGTATCCTATGAAGAAAAGAACAGAGGTTTGTGAGATTTTACCCTACTGCTTTGGCTTTAGGGCAGCACAAGCCAGAAGATATTGTAAGGAAAGAACCTAGTCATTAAGGGGTAATGTTTAGAATCCTATATTGGAAAAGATCAAAAAATTGAGAGGACTGAAGCTGCTGATGCAAAGTATCTGTGGAGCTTTACAGACTGCAAAAACCTCACGGCCTAGAAGATTGATGAGCTGCTGTTACTCTGTAGCTGAGAGGTCCTCTAACAAGTAAAGAGAAGTTGTTCGAGAATGAGTATCTCTTTCTCATTGGCCGTATTTTTTAGGATTAAAGGTATTGGGCACTGGATAGGAGCAGTATGGAATTAATGTAGCTTCCGAAGGTCATCACCCTGCAAAGAGGACATAAGAGAATTTGGGCCTCAGAAGAGCATATGAAGTACTCTCTTGGATACTGCAACTGGCCTATAGCTGAAGTCACAGGTGGAGCAGTATGTTATTTTCATTTTGAAAATTGCTGTAATATGGGTCTCAAAGTGCTTTTGAATACATCAGCAGAGAATATTGGGATGGGATAAGAGAATATGCATATCATAGCCATATGCTACCTAATCACAGACAGGAAGGCTTTTAGGCAGACATTTCTTTTCTGAAAGAGAGGCTTAGCAATATTTCTAACAGGTGCTCGCCTTAATCTGTTCTTACAGGTCTCTCCTAATGTGGGCTTCATAATCTTCCAGTCCATTCCCCTGTATGACTGCCACCACTGCTCAAAATGTTTATTTCTTCCGCTGTCAGTATTTGACTCAAATGTACCTTATTTCTTTGAAGATTTTTCTTACCACCAGCAGGTCTTCATTTATTATGCTTCTGCTACTGGCCTGTTATAATGCAAAGGTAAGGAGTATTGGAATTTTAAAAAGCTGTAACTTGAGAAAAGATTTCTCAGCCTCTAGAGAGGCCATATGAAGAAATCAATGTGTTTAAGAGGAAATACTCAAAAAATTTTGTGTAAGCTTGCTTGCCATGATGTTCAAGACAAAAGAATGTTTCCGGTGGTCAGGATGTAGTAGAATGGAATGGAATGGAATGGAATAGAATAGAATAGAATAGAATAGAATAGAATAGAATAGAATAGAATAGAATAGAATAGAATAGAATAGAATAGAATAGAATAGAACAGTTAATTTGGAAGAGACCTACAACGATCTTCTAGTCCAACTGCCTGACCACTTCAGGGCTGACCAAACGTTAAAGCATGTTATTAAGGGCATTGTCCAAATGCCTCTTAAGCACTGACAGGCTTGGGGCATTGACCACCTTTCTAGAAAGCCTGTTCCAGTGCTTGACTACTCTTTTGGTAAAGAAAGGTTCCCTAACATCAAGTCTGAGCCTTCCCTGGCACAGCTTTGAACAATTCCCATATGTGCTGTCATTGGATAACAGGGAGAAGAGATCAGCACCTTCCTCTCCACTTCCCCTCCTCAGGAAGCTGTAGAAAGCAATAGGTCACCCCTCAGCCTCCTTTTCTCCAAACTAGACAAACACAGAGTCCTTAAGTGCATCTCATAGAAAGTGATGTTCTTCCAAGTTTTGTTAATGTTTTAAAAACTTACAGAAGACTAAAATGTCTAGAATATTTTAGAATTCATAATGTGAAAGGTTTCTGTTATACCTAAACAGCAACATGATGTGGAAATAAGAGAAAATTGGTTACATACACAGATTTGTTAGTTTTTCATAAGAACACAGATGAAAGGGTCCCACTGTACTAAGACTAAATTAGAAACATGGATCTGTAGACTTTTTAGTGGTTCCTTTAAACACTCACTAATTTTTGTTAATTAATATGGAAATTTTCCTGATTGATCACTAATTACAAATGAACTACACTATTAGATTAGTGATGGTATTTCTTGGACAAAGGAAATTGAATTCTCAAGGTTAGTTTTCTTACAGTAAGCCAAATATTCCCTGGCACTCTGCAGCACCATTTGCATTTCAATTAGATTGTGGCTCTGTGCCAGTAGTTACCATACCTTGTCTTCAGTGTAGTCATCTATTGACTGAAAAATGAAAGAGCACTCATTTTTTATTCTAAATTTTGTTTTCCTATGTGTAATTTTTTTTATAGTTTAAGTACAAAATCAGATGCTGTAGTTCTATCTCTAATTTTAAAGGGATAAATCCATTGAAAGCGTAGTACCACACGTAATTTGCCACACACATATATTATTAATATCCCTTAAGAAAGCTAGTGATGATACTGGCAAATTCATTGAAAGTTCCTCTCACCTCAAATGAGAAGAAACTAACTTAAATTTCCAGAAGAAGGAAACTTTCCAGTTTTGTACTTCAGTGGCTTCAACCTGAATGTTTGTTTGACTTCATTGCTTCTTCATTAGCACAAGCAATTGCTTTTTAGGGAATAAGAATGCTTCGGATTGCTTTTCCCTTTTATTTTTTTTTAATTACTATGTAAAGAAACAAATGTGTCACATAACTATCTGTTCCAGTAGTACCTGGAATTTTTCTCTTTTTTCATTGGTTTGCTGCATCCATTTCTCTGCATCCATTTTTATACTGAAAATCACTACAGAATAACATACTTAGTTAGGGATAGATACAATAAATAGAGGCTACCTGTATTTTAATTTTTTTTTTTTTATTTGGTATCCTGAATTGGCTATGCCATGTAAAGTCAAGTCTTCTTTTGGCAATTTCTGGGTATTTAAATGTCCTTTCTGTTGACAACTTGCCATAAAGACTTATAAATGAAAACTGGTGAAGTGGACTCCCCATTTGTATGCAATCTCTGTCCTTGATGTCTTTCCTCTTGCAGAACTAAGATGTCTAAAGATTGAATGCTTTAATGTCCTCTCCAGTTCTGAGCTGAATAATATGGCAGTGTGCTAAATCAAGATCATTGATTTAGTACAGAAATATGGAGACCTTTGACAAATACAATAGAAGCTAACAGAATTATCACTCTCCAAAATTTCTCTTTTTGTTAAGCTGGATGAATATGGAATTTTATATTAGGTACCTTTGGAATGACACTGTAGACTGGGAGTGGGGGTTGGTACCTGTCACCTAAAACAATAGGTAGGAAATAAATGCATTCAAATTACCATTGTACAGATTAGGCAGTGTCAAAGACAATGCCATCATTCTATTGTTAGTATTAAGAGCACATGAAAGACAAATCCAATGAGACATTGTGTATAGAGTTCTCTAAAGTGACTGTAAAGAGCAGGAGAGAATTTAGTGTCAGCATGTTTTAGTGCTGATATCAAATACTTTCTGTCTCAGGCTCTACCTGATGAATGTTTAGTGAGTTCTGTTGTTACACGTTAAGGCTTTCTTTTCTTTTCCTGCATTTTAGCTTCCTGCTTGTTACTGTATCGTATTAAGTTGCATTTTCATTAATTTGAAGTAATAGGCTCCTTTCAGCACTGCTTTTATCCACAGCCAGATCAACTGTGGTTATGCTCCTGTTAGATCTCAAACTAAGCAGGTCCATGTGAGTCATCTCTTTAATGAGAAACTTTCCAAATCAACTTCTTGTTGCAGCAACGTGGGTAAATGGTGACTCAGTAGACAGATCTGTGGGGTACAAGTCAGAATTGAACAGTTTTCTCACCTTAATTGCTCTGTGCTGGTAAAGATGTTGACTTTCATATGTGAAGAAAAATCATTTCCACTTAGAATAATTAAAAAAAAAACCCTCCAAACAAACCTGAGGCTTTTTTGTGTGTATGTGCAAATGCAGCATATTTATCACAGTTTGCAGTAGCTTGTTTACTGGTTTGTTTTATGTTCCTTTCCTAATGTCATCAGAGTGCTCCTGGGGAAAAACCTAAAACAGCAAACATCAAACTGACAATAGGCAGGATAAGTATTCCCAGGCCTTGCATCATCTGAAACAACCACAATAAATAATTAAGTGTAGCCATAGCATCAAGCAAATGTTTGACCAAGAACTGATGTCTCACAATGCATTTTAAATGTCAGAAAAGTCAAGTTCTGCTGAACAACTGCATGGAGCAAATTTAACAGCAAGGAATCTGAAAATGTCCCATTTCTGTACTAAGTGGCAATATGAGTTATTATCACTGAAGCACAGATGTGCTCAAGGCAGATCAGTTGACTGTGATATCCACATGGAGATTCTGTATGTGTAAGACTGTGAGGCTCCAATGGAACTGTGTTAAAAGGCATAGGTTCTTTTCAGGCCTCTTTTTAAGGAAACCACACTGTCAAAACTATATAAAAAGAAACTTGAAGCATCTCTGAGCAATCAACTCATCCTTTCCCTCTGCCTCCACATACAAGCATGCTTTTTCAAGTCTTTTCATTGTCTCATCTGTGTCCCAGGTCCTATGGAGTGAGCTTCGTGAAGTCTTGCAGAAAGGATGAATGCCATGTACTATGGATTCCCTGTCTCCAGCTTCTCTGGAGACTAACTAGTAGTTTCATGCAGTTGGTAATGCTTCAGGCCCCATCCTTTTCATCTTGTTGTTTTTCCTTTTGCCAGTCCAAACAGTTGATGTTAATGGATGTTGGAGGCAGTCTACCTCACTAATAGTGCTACTAGGAGATCCTCAAGTAATACTCTTTCAGAATCAGTAAACTTGAGTTTAGTCTCTGGAGAAGCATTAGTGATATAAGTTGTAAGAATATTATGGTGATTCAGTACATTAAAAGAATGTGT
This sequence comes from Tauraco erythrolophus, assembly GCF_009769465.1. Taxonomy (NCBI): domain Eukaryota; kingdom Metazoa; phylum Chordata; class Aves; order Musophagiformes; family Musophagidae; genus Tauraco; species Tauraco erythrolophus. Next base: position 14,309,760 of record NC_141479.1, on the reverse strand, counting down.
AGTATATTTCAGTATAGTCTGTGAGATAGGCACTTAAGTCCTCAAGTGGGGTAGACAGGCATCCGTGTACTCACTTTGAGAATGAAGAAGCTGAACCTCACTCCTTAACTGCACACAGAAGAAGTTTGCAGTACTCTTAAAATACATTTAAAAAAATGACAGCTGCTTCTGGGATTTTAATTTGTTCAAGGAGATCACTTCAATTATGAAGTGAATATTCTATTACAGTTTAAAGCTACACTAATGTCTTTAAATCTTTCTCAGTTTAAAGCTGTTGTCACAAGGGGATTTAAAACAAGACTTTCTACTTTGATCTGCTTCACTCAGATACTATAGTGTCTACTGTGAAGATATTTAAAGGCCTAGTTAGATTGCATGGATGTATGAGCAAATTCTTGGCCACCGTAGATCAGCATAGCTTTATTGATGTCAGTAGTACTATATGAAACCTCTTATGAAGAGGAACCTCCTACTGTTCCAGTTTGCAGTATGAATTTATCTTTTGGGACTTCTTCATGGTGTGCTTCCAGCTATGTCTTTTCAAAAAAAAAAAGGTTGATAGATATCCTTGATATATCAGCTTTGAGGCTTGTGAAATGAGTATGTATTTTTACAAATAATAGTTACCTGAAAAAAGATAAGGAGCAAACATCACTTTAATACCTCTTTAAGGTACAAAGAAGAAAGTGGTCTTGCTTCTCACAAATTTGCAGTAGACATTAGGAGACTACTGGAAACCCCAAGGAATTCATATCAAAACTTGGGATGCTGTGGTGAATCTGTTCTTGCTGCAGGTGAATGCTGTTCGTTCAGGGTATTTGGCTGTTCCTGTATTGTGTCAGAAGAGTCCTGGAACCTATGTTGTACGCTCAGCTGTACTGTTACCTGAGAACGGACAACTCTGTTCTCTTGGTATGATATTTAAGGAACAACTTCTGTGATATGTCTTAGAGTTTTACTGGTTTAGATCTTTAGTCTTCAAGGATTCCCTGGGACCCAAACAGTAGTTGAAATAGTCTTCTGACTAAGATTGGGTACATAGGATTCTTGGTGAAATTACAAATTTAGGATCCATTAGTGCGTATCATAAGTACAGTTACCTTTGTCAATCAGAGTATTGCGCTGTAAGAACAGCTTATTAGATGAAATTTACGTAGTACAGAGATCTACTGCTGTATAATTCCATGTTGGAGTGTTTCCATCTTTAGCAGTGTGTGTTTCACTAAACTCAAGAATTATGGATAGTTGATTGCTATTATATGAGAGTCTTAGTATCTAGTTATCGATGACAATAATAATAATAAAAAGACACTCTAGATGTTACTTTGCCTGCTGGTGTGGATTTGGCCCTAACAATACACTGAAAATGTTATTGTCAAGTTACTTTTACAAGATTTAGTTTATTGTACTTAAAAAATGTATCAGCAGCTGTAAGTTAGGCATGCATTATGGTCAATGACAGTTGCAAGTAAAAATATATGTTTTGGGGAGAAGTGATTACTTTCCCCAAATATCTTTAAGTGATTAGTGAATTATTTCTACATTCGTTTATGTGTCTGTCTCTCCAGGTGGTCAGAATGTAGAAGACATAGATGTAGAAGATCTACTTTTTAATATGAAATTAATCTTTTTTGTTAATGAACAAAATAATTAGAATTTGGAAAGCAAGATATCCAAATGATGATTTGTTTTAGATAGGTCTTTAATTATTCTATTTATTTTTGTACAAAATTTGCTCTTTATGATGCTTAATGAGCAGTTGTTTATGTATCTAAATAAGAAAGGAAAGGGTCTACAATATTCAATAATCATTTCTGTATTGTACTTATAACGTAAAATATTAAATTGTTCTTGACTTTTATCTTCTCTTGCTACTTTTAGGGCATCTATTCCTGAGCTAGTACTTAAATATTACGTGCCACATTTCAGAGGTCATGAACATATACAGTGATTGCAATACTGTATTAATAGACTTCTAGAGATAGGTATTTTAAGTTTTAAAGTAGGCATAGGAAAACTTAATCAAAGAATTAGCCAGTTCAGTGTCTTATGTGGTAGTAAAACCTGAGATTTTTATATGCTTCTGCATTTTCTTGCTTCTAAGGTGGTGTGTCAAGAGTCAAACTGTAGAAGGTTATTCCTGTCCTATAACAAAGGATGAAACTGCTAATTTACAAAAAAAACCCAACCGCAAACCTTCATGAAAACTTCAACTGAATTTTGCAAATGCATGTGCTTGAATAGTTAAAGATTTAAGTACATCCTTTTTCAGAAAGCAGTGTATACATTGCTGCCTCAGTATGAATGAAACATAATTAATAATATAATTAAATAGCTGTGTGCCTCCTAAACTTTTAATATATTATTTCTTTTTACTGATTACTACATAAACCATCAGAGAGCTGACAGGTGAATGCTTTTTACTTGTTACTAATTTTCCTAAGCTTATCCTTGAAGTTGTTTTCTGTAAATATGCTTTCTCTAAATATTACTACACAATGTCTGTGAGCTACAACCACTGCATGGGCAATCATAGCAGAGGAAATTAGTAAAATATATGCATAACGATGCATTTCTATGATTTCCATATTTTGGACCATGTTTCTCAGAGTCTGACATGCTCAGACAGTCTTCCTGAACTCAGTTCCTGCTAGTGAAGTATCCCTTAGCGTAACATAATTGGTTCTGCAACATCCTGCCTGCCAGAATAAAAGTCCTAGGAAATGATGTTAAGCCAGGGCTTCCTCATGCTCTAGCAACTTCTGGAAGCCACAGATTTCTATTCACAGTCATGTTCTTCTCAAAGATGGCATACGGCCAAAGATTATGCTTTCATGTCCTTCCTGCCAAAATGCCCTCTGCCCTCAACTGCAGCTGAAGTATCTGTTCCGTTATCAGTCATGAATGTCAGTGATGATATACTGCCATTACAGACAAAATCAGTGGTTGTCATGCCGAAGTCAGAAATAAACTTTGCCTGTATTATCACTGCTGGCAAGGTCTGAGGGGAGCGGTGGGAGTTATTCATGTGAAGTCTTCTCTCCTGGCTGCTAGTATCAGACTACATGACTACTCCAAGGTTATTTAAGCCTCTGGTCTTTCAAAGCCTGTGGACCTCAGTGTTTCTTGTCTTAAGTTACTCTAGTTCAAATAGATGCTTTACCAATTTTTGAATCTTAAAGCATTTGAGAAGATATTGGGATAATGCCATTTGGCGTTTTGGAATATTAGGCTATTCAGCACAGAGAAGGCTAATTTTTTTGTTTATCACCGTCACCAACCTGTGTCTTACTGCCAGTTTGGGAGCCATCCATCATCTATCTGACACAGTTATTCAGCAAGTCAGAACTGATAAATCTGAATTATCTGGTCTCACTTGTCAGCATGTATGTCATCCTTGAACAAACGCAAAATCAATTCCAAACCAAAGGGTATGCTCCTGCCAACTGTTAGCTATTGACTGCAGAATAAGTTACATGTTTCCTAGTGATTAGCAAATGTTGGCAAACTTCTTGACTCACAGCTTAGTTTGGGAATTAGGATCATACATATACTTTGAGGAGGCAGTGGGGTATAGCACATAACGGCTTTCGTATTGTGTTCTGAAACATAATTTCTCAGCTAATTCAATTTCTCTTCATCCTTCTCCCCCTTTCCCATGGTGAAAAAAATGAAGTTATTAAAGTTTGTTTACGGCTAATCAGAAGGTTCCTTTAAAGTATAAAATGGACAGAGAAGAGAAAATAAACTAAAAATGACAATTTAGTACTTCCGTGAGTACACATCGGTGGTGCATGTCCATAGTGCGTGTCCAGGCGCAGGCGTGACTTAGCAAGGCTTCTATCCAGATAGCCAGCTCACCTTCCAAGGGGTGAACAAGGAAGAGCCACATCTTTACTGGGTGACATCAACCTATGGATGAGAGAAAGTAGAATCAGTTTGTAAAAATTAGCTGAAGCTAACCTTTTTGAGCCTGTACCAAAATGAACTTTAGGTGGTTTAAAATGCTCACTACTGCCAGATATGGGTTTCCATTTCTCAGCTGGAACATATGCTGACTCTGCCATTAAATCACCCACAATGCACACGCGACCTCTCTCACAAGATCACTCAGAAGGGCTCAGTTGTCTGCTGAGCATAAACTTCTTGAGCATTTCCATTCATAAGGGAAGGAGAAACACAGCTCATTTATCAGCAGTTAATGCAATAGACAGTTGAGCTGAGTTACAGAATGACCTTCAGGAGTAGCCAAACTTACCTGTGTACCTGACAACACCGAGGCTGCTGCTGAAAATTCTTGCTCCCAGTTATTGATGCAATTGAACAGGTAGAAAGCCGGAACCTCAAACTTGCAATTAATTGCATGTTACTAACCAGGCAGACTGCATGCTGCTATGCCAATCTTTCTGCAGTTCCGAAAATGTGTGAGTAGAGCTTCTGAACCAGAACAGTTTTAGCTGCACAGGTGGACTTCACCATTGGATGTTTTTAGATGCACTCTTCTCAGTAACTGCATATCAAAATAAAACCTCAAAAAAATGAACTCTCTATACCCCATCCTCAGTGTTCCTGGCACATCTAGTATCAAAAAAAAAAAAGAAAAAAGCTAAGATAAATACTGGAGCATTGTATGATGAAGTAAAGGCTCTGTAAAAGTCTTCGTGCTGACTCATTTAATTACTTTGGGGAGATTTTTAATATAGAGAGACCGTAAGATAGACATAAATTTTAAAATAAATTTTACTGAAGTCTTTTTACAGGGAACTATTTTATGCCTACGGTGTCTGGTTTTATATCTTTAATTTGCTGAATAAAAAAATAGATGGTTCTCTTTCTCTGTTTCATGGAAAACCAGAGTCAAAAGCATGAATATAAGTGTACATACGTTTTCATGTAACTGATCCTTATTACAATCTGGAGAGCAATATAAAAGTCCTTTAGATAGATATAGCCAGGTATCGCCTACAGCTGTGTCCAGCAAAACAAATAATGTAAAACAGTATGGAGATTTTCTTTTTATTCTTGAACTTTATAGATTTCCAAACATTAAAAGTAAATATTACACTTAAAAAATGGGAAGACATCTACTTAATTCTCCTTCAGTAATTACTGTAAGATTAGTTTGCCTTCCTCAAATGAGAGATTTTAAGATCTAAAATATGAGAAGTTAATAGATCTTAATATGCTCAGTTTTAATACTTAATTCGATTTTTCTTTGATTTGCACACAATGAGTCATTACAAATATTCATTCTAACTCATAACTCAAAAATACAAATTTTTACAAAGTTTCTAAGAGTTTGTAATGGCAGTTATAAAACAATGATTCTGATATTGGCAGTCAGTAGATCTTCACTGGCTCTCAAACAAGGTCTTGGAGATTTTTGCTTCGGTGTCTGCAGGCTTATCTTACTTATTTGTTTATAACAGCAGATCTGCGTCCGAACTGCACAATTGTATTTGCTTTGGTCAGATCTGAACAGGATAGAGTCCATGCAAAGCTAGTAAAGTACCAAGTGGATATGCTTACGCAATCTAGAAGAAAAAAATTATGTCTAAAATGGAAACCCACTAAAAACAGTGGTGTTCTGAAGTACGTAGACATCTATACTTTATCACACTCACCAGGCTGCTTTTTTTTCAGCCATTTACTTTCCCAGCATGAGCACTTCACTTGAGTCACACTTTCTTAACAGCTTTCCACATCTGATTGATCATTCAAATAGCTGACTATGCTTTCAAACCTGGACAGTTTTAAGATGCACTTGTGCAGAAAGTTTATAGGCTAATTTCTTATCTTAATACATAATTTAGAGGACAATACTTCTTATTCTGCGTGTTAGTTTTCATGCAATTTCAAACTACTACTTCTCAAATATTTTAATCCTCTAAAGCACTAGAAATTCTTAAATGAATAAGTTTACTTCTTGTTTTCAAATACAAAATTATTTGCATAGATTATTTTGCTCTTGTTAATTCTTCTTTTTTAGAATACTTAATAATAATTGGTCTATCCTAACAATGTGTATTCTCTTCTTTGAGGTTAGTACATTAAAAATTCTCCTTTATATGACAATACTCTTCTTTCTAGTTTTGTTTTCTTTGGCGCCATTTATTGTTTCTTTTAGGGCACCTCTTCTTAGGAGCTTGCAAACTCTGAGTTTCACACCTCGTGTTAAGAGAATGAAGACTATCACATTGTGGCCTTTTTATTCTTAATTTTTTTAAGACTTCAGTTGTGCCTTAGTATTCAGAGATGACAGAGAGATGTGCGTAGATGTGTTGTATACATTGTATCACTAAGACCTATGTAATTTACTGCTTTCAGCGTATACTGTAAAAACTAAGATCAGTTCTAAAAAAGACAAAATCATCAGCCAGTCCATGTTAAAGTCTTGATGGTGCCAGGAATATCCAGCTATACTCTACACCAAAAAGCAGGACTCAGAATAACTTTCCACCTGTTCCCTTATAGACAAGTCCTTCTTGCAACAGCAGAAAGGGAATATGGCTTTTCTTTGAGCAATGTGTTTAAGATCTTTTTTTTTTCTTGTAATTTATCTTTTCATAAAAAGATAAAGAGGGTCAGCTGCCTTTTTTTTTTTTTTTTTTTTTTTTTTTTTTTTACCCAGATAGCAGTTCTACTAGAAAGGATTACTTTTCAGTAGTTCCTCCTATTACCCAGAAAAAGAGAAGAAGAATCCTTTGAAAACTGTCTGACAGATTAAGGAAGTCAGTACAAACTGGGGGCCAGACTCCTTCCATTTATCTTCTTTCTCATTTCTTCATCAATTTTATCAACAGGAGGCACAATACTTCATATCTATGAGACTGTGATCTTTTTGCAATCACGGAATATTTCAGTAAAATTAAATTTTACTTCAAACTGTCTCTGTATTGGAAAAGGATGTGTTTTTCAATGATTGAATCATAGCAAGCTTTGGTTGATAAGGTCATTAAAATCATAAACGTTCAGATAATACTACAGTTTACTATGTTGGTAATTTTAATACAACTGCACCATTGGTAAAAAATAATTACATATTTCAAGCTGCAGAAAAGTAGAAGGTTCACCTTTTGCACTTCTTAGCTATCATCAGATTTTCACTGTTCCCTTTCTGCTTTGTTCTGTTATTATGAAGATCTTTGAATTGCCTAAGCAGTCAACGGGAGAACTACTTACCTGCTATCTGCAGTTCTTGACATCAGCTAAACAATGCATGAAAGTGTTTTATAGAAAGAGACAGACAGGGGAAGAGATATGGAGAAACTAGAGATATAAAGTGACGTTACAGATTTTATGAAATGACAAAAGAAAACATGCTGAAAGTCAAAAACCTCCAACAATAGCAGCATTTTTAGAAGACTCAGTATCATGGTAAATAAGATTGTTGAGAGTCTTTTGGCAAGGGGAATAAGATTTTGTCATTGTTCTCTATGGGTAAATTATCCTTGAAAAAATGAAAGATGCTCCTAGTAAAGAATAGCTAATGCTAAGAAAATTTACTCCTAGCAAATAAGTAATGCTTTTACAGTAGAATCCTATCCAAAGGAAAAGTTTATGGCACAGTTGTGGTGAAGATAACATCTTTGAAAATTGCACACTCCAATTCTTTTCACTGCAGTGAGAAATTATTATTTGGTCATTTTGTGTGGTGTTAAAATTTTTCCTAACATAGGTGGTGTGGCTCCTTTCTAATTGTCTTACTATTAGTCTTCTTTGGTATTCCACTCTGGCAAATTTGTAACTTAGCACTGTATATTGGCAGCAATTAGAAAAGTTACAGGACTGCTCGTATTTGGGATAGAGTTTTCAAAGAATTTAATTAACTCAATATTACTTTTAAGCTGTTAAAGTAATCTGCGAATTTAGGGATTTGATATTTTACCTTTATTTACCTGGTGAAAAGTTTTAATTCTCTTTCAGGTTGGCCAAGTTGGGGCTGTTGGTGTGTTTTTTCACCAGCTGAAGTAAGGTTGTATGATTCAGATATTAAGCCCAGGGTGTGATATAGCAACCTAGCTATATGTTCCAGTAATTTTAAGAGTCATCTTATATTACATTATCAAACTAAATAATACAAGGTAATGTAAATTGTAAAATATCTAGCATGATATTGAAGCCTTTCTTTGTCAGATTTCATACAATTACCAATAGAGTATAGTATTCATGCAAATTTTCAGTGCAGTCAATATATTGAATACAGTGGATAAATATTTGCAGAAACTCTTGTCAAAGATAATGAAGGTTGTGCGTGCTTACTTAAGGTCATAACTGGTATTATAAGGGGAAGTTGGAAAAAAAAAAGTAATTTAATGTTAGAGAGTAGAGCACCAGAACCCCTAAATCATCTTCCTGGTTCTGCTACTGACTTGCTATATGCCCTTTGGCCAAGACTGTAGCTTCCTTGTTTGTTACCTCACCTACTTTAAAGAGCAAGTATAATGCTCCTGACAAGTCTTTGCCTCTCAGGTATGATGTGAATCTGAATTAATGCTTTAAAAGCATTTTAACATCCTGTAATTGAGGCAGTGTGTAAGTGCAGTGTATTAATATTTTACTGAATATAGTAGTTCTTGAATTTTAAGCAAGAAACCTGCTGTTAAACTGTATAGTTGGCATGAGTGTAAATATTAAATTGTTGCATCCAAATTAGACTTTAAATCATGTTTCTTCATGGAAAAGCTACCATAGTAATCATCCAATTTTCAGCTGGAATCTGCCTGGGTAGAATTTAATCCGAAGTTGTTTCTTAGTGTACTGATACCTCTTAAACTTCAGCAATACGGACAGTATTTTGTTAGATTTTTATGTGACAGATACAGATGACAATCAAATTATTTTTGTAATGAGGCATCCAGAAATACACAGAGCAGAGGGACAACAAATGTTGGTTTGAATTAATATTTAAATCTCATTGTTTGAGACAGTCCTCTTGAAAGAAAATCATGACTGATTTTTAATAGCATGGAAGCCCCTAGAGTCCTTCAACTCTATCAGCTCTGTAGTGTCAGTCTCTTTTAATCAGTCCTTCTTTTATCACTAAGCCCTAGATGACAGCCTGAAGTTTCACCCTGAGGTGTAAAGCATTGAAATATATATGTGACTTATCTGACTTAGACTTTAAAAGCATTGTATGGAAGCAGAAGGACAAACACTGTTGTGATCACATTCAGCTTTCTGGATGTCATTGAAAATAGCGTTGGCAAAATGGAGAGGCCTAAGAAATAAGAAACAACAATTTTCTAAATAATGATATTTTATTTTACATGATAATTGTCAAAGTCAGTAGTCCTACAAACCTCCACATTGATTTATAAAATCTTAACACTAATAGGAAAAGCCTAAGTCACATAAAACCAAAGGCAGCATTCTCGGTTGATGCGAAGGGACCTCAAATTTAAAGACTCATATCACATTTTGACTCGTGAAAATTGAATGTTTTGTGGCAAATACCCTAGAGTTGCATCTCAACATAGATTTTTCTTGTTTTCTTTCTTGTGCAGTATTGTTTGAACTACATTGCCTTTCTTTATTCGACCAGGGACTGTCATTAATTGAGATTTTTTTAATGATATCTTATGAAGTTCATAGGGATTTTGAAGTCATCCCAGTATAAACGTATTGCTATGAACACAAAAAATGACTAACAACTAAACTGATTTGGTAGTTGCTGAAATGCAGTTGATGTCTAGAATTTGTGAATATACTTTGTTTGCTGATCTTCCAACACTTATCTCTACTTCTCTCTGTACCAAGATGGCTTTTTTAAATGTAATGAGGCCTGAATCTCGTGAAGTGAGTGAAAAATTCCACCTTTACAACTGAATCTTGAATTAGATATCAAGAGGACACTCTGGTCCAATTGGTCTGTAAAACCTTTGAGTAATAAGCAGCTGCTGTGACCAATACTAGTATGCAATTAGTAGCTGTCTTTTAAAGCCCTATTCTGTCATATTTAATGCTAATACCTAAAAATGTGACTAAATAGTGATGGTTAGTACTATTAACTTATTTGGCTTTTTATAAGCTGTTTGCTCTTTAAAGTGTTTGCAGTCATGATAACAACTTTATGTCCTTTTTGGTATGTCTTCAGAGGATGTCGATAGTTTTGCCTTAAAGTGGTCTGTGAATAACGTCCTACAACAGTTGAGACATTATATTTTTAATCTAATTGTTAGGTACAGTTTTGCTACCTTAAGACAATTACATTAGTACAGTCCTCAGATATTTGGCAATGAAAATAGCAAAATCTAATCCAACATATCTGATAATTTCTATATCCTCTTCATCTTTAACATTTTCAGGGTTCTATTTCAAAGAACAGTTGAAAATGGTTAAAAGATGGTTTCAAAGATGATTAAAGTGCTGTAGGGGGCATCTAAACTTCCCAGATTATGTAAAACCAACAAAAATCCATCACTTGATGAGATGGCCAATTAAAATAACTGCTGCACTGGAACCAACAAAAGACATTTCTGGATTCATACTGAAATGGTAGAAAGTAGAACAAATTCTCAGATAATGTATTGAGGATGTTGAAGTAATGGCTCATCCTAGGCTGTATCTATCTAGCTAATTTTAGTGAGATCCCTTTATTAAGAACCAGTGTTGGTCTACTCAGGAATTGCATATAATTTTCCTGGCTAAGAGCTGCATTAGTCTGTTACGACTGCTTGTTTGGAGGATGAGAGAAGGGCAAGAAATACAGTATCTTCTAGAGGAATGTTGAAGACATTGTACGCCTGAGAACTTAATAAACTCTATATAAAATGGACATATTGTCTGTGTCTGGACTCGTCCTCTATTTAAGTAACATTGCTCTGTATCAATAATTAAAAATCTCAAAGCAAGAAACAAGAAGAGTGGGCTCACCATCTGAAAATTCTGACAGTGATACTGTGAGCATTTGCGAACCTTAGCTCCTTGAAAATCACCTTCTTTTGCACATATTAAGCTCCTCTCTAAACAAGCAATAATTTATAATGAATAAGTAAGGCAACTACATGCTTCCTGAAAAGTTTTCAGGAACATAATTGACTCCATAGGAAAGCTACATGAGTATTTCAATGTGAAGCACCTTATTTCCCTAAGAGGAGACACAGTATTCGTAGTGTAATCTTATCTTAAACTTCTATTGAGGAATAAAAACAAAAATAAATCTTGAGGCCTGTCACCTCCTACAGTTCAAATCATCATAGCTGTCATAGTGAATAAAACTAGTGTTTGCTGGATGAAGGTGAAGTAACAAAGACTGGATGCATGATCCAGCTGAGTAACAAGTTGGGCTGATCCTTCTTAATTAAACACATTTTCCAAAACTATCTTAAAAACACTGTAGCCTACCCAAACTAGCTTTTTCTTTTTAAGATGCCGCAGGTGAAATTGCTATAAAGATACTCAAATTCTAATAAACTGAAGATAGTGCCTGTTTAACAATCTTCTGACAAAGCCGCTTAGAATTTCTAACTTTTAGCTAAAAGGCCAAATCCAGCTTCATACAGCTACTCAGCTTCCACTGACTTCTCAAAGATGACATGTCTCACATTATGACAAACCTCTAGAATTACTTATCAAAGCAGAGATATTTTTTATTAATTCTATTGGTTAATCAAAAGTACACCATATGAATGCAGTGATATATTTACGTAAATCAATAATGCCTATATTAGATGTGTTTTACACTAAATGATGACTTTTGTTCTTTTATGTAACAGAGAAAATGAGAACAGTCGGTGTGTAATCCAAATGTATTTGGGTGTATTAAACTTGCCAAAGCCAGAAAGCTTGGAAAGCTGAAAAATATCAGTAGAGGGAGCTCCTACTGCATTTTTTGAAAAATATGTTTTATAACCTTAGGTGGACAAGACATTTTGCAGTTGTTATGAAGAAATTGCGTCTTGTGATATGCTCTCTGACTGTTTAGCAGCATATTTGAGGCAAACTACATAATAATGCAAAAAGAAAATGGCTTAATATCCATCTGGCTTGTCATCTTTTGTATGTTATGGATGTATCACAGGTTGCAGACCGCATATAGCATCATTGCTCTACTCTTGTCTTCTTTTCTTCAGGATCTCACATTGAACGTTTTCAGTCACCTCAAATGTCAAGCAAAGATTGAAAAAAAATCAATTCTCAAAAAAATTTGGTGTGACATGGTAGAATTTAATTTATCTAAGTGAAAGGGAATGAGAACAAAACATTTTTTTCCTCAATATCCAAAGCCTTCTTCAACAATAAGATATACTATTTGCTGATCTCAAAGTCTAATAAAGACTTTCCAATGTTCTTAAAAATCTTAAGCGTGTCATTTACTCATTTTCTCACCTGCCTTTTCTAATAACAAAGAAAGCAGCTTGATGAGATCAAGCGCCGGTGACCTTCTCTGTGCAGAGTTCCTTAGAAACTTGTCTCTTGTGGTTTGATTACTTTGACAGAAAGAAATTCATGGTCACTGTTAATAATGACAACTAGCAGTAGCATATGAAAAAAGCCTCTGGCATTGCTGACAAAGGTCAGATACCAGCACATGTTGCATTTCTGTTGCTACGTTTAGTCATTTTCCATCACAAGCTCAATTACGTCTTGCACATCTGAGCAGGCTCTATGACTCAACACTATGAACTCAACACAAAAACGAAGGATAGTGAGGCCGTAGTTACAATTGAAACAATGCATTTAACGTCCTGCTAAATTCGGCTGTGTGATTTGCTCACAAATTTGCCCAATACTTTTGGCTGAGGGATCTGCCCAAAATATAATCTCTTGCCTTAAAGCTTCTGCTTATTTCTCAGTTAAAGGTGTTGTCTGAGTGGTCATGCATCTTCATGTTTGAGGGAGGAAAACAATAGAATTTTTGTGTTTTCTCGTGTGTTAAAAGAAACTCCAGGCTTTAAATTATATTGGAATATTCATGCTTACTCTTTCTTTGTATTATTTCTTTTAAAAAACTGAAGTTTAACCCAGACAGTCTTGGTCAGTTTTTCAAGATATTTGGGTATCTGGATACACACATAGATGTTTAGTAAGGTTTCTAGAATCATTGACATTCCTTTCAGGTTTTTAAGCTTACATTTCTTGATGTGTAATGCTTTTGAAGTCTTAGGCTTAAGTGACTAACATGGCTAGGTGTCATTCTTAAAGTATTAAAACCCATATTTAGTTCATTGGTTGGTTTAAATTGAGGTCCTTCATGTCTGGATTTACTGACTATCTCATGATTAGCTGGTACGCTGAATTCATGTGTCTTATAAGGTGGGGCTCAATCAGAAAGAGGTGTTTAACCTGAAAGCTATCCTTTTTATGCAATGGCTTAATAGATATTCAAGGGTTTTTTTAAATAGAATAAATTTACTGAATGATCCTTAATTCCTTTCTCCACACAGTTTAGAGTATTCATTATGAAGCCTCTTACTTAAAAGATAAATGGCTAAAAATTTACTTTGATAAACTAATGAGAAATATTAGCAAGTGTTTCTTTTGTTCTTAATTACTTCCCTTGGTAAAATGGAGGAATCTTTAAAATCTGATGATTTTGTGCTATATCATGTTTATAAATCATCAGATTTTAATATCCAATTAGTAAATGATAATAAAATATTCAGTTACATCAAAAGTCTAGATACTTGAGAAAATTTTTGATTTGCCACACATGTACGTGTTTACAACTTTTCTGGAAATAATAAATTTCACTACTAATTTGCGTAAGTTATTCTTTCCTCATTTTAAAACTTTATTCTGCATAGCTGTGTTCCAGATACCAATGAGGTGAACTAAATCTTTGTTATAGGCTCAGTCAGAAGTGTTTTTAATGCAGAAATGTTTATGCAAGTCTTCTGAGTAAGGTCCAATTGAAAAAAAAAGTTTAGTGACACTACTGGAAGAAATAGCAACTTATGGATTGATGCTATAGTCTGAAAACATACAATAAATACTGTATACTATTCCAAATATTATCATCTTTATGAGGCAAATGATAACGTTTTTGAAGAATTGGTACATAATGCATATAAAATTGACATTTTGAACTGTTGGATGACTAACCTGTCCGATTGAACAAACATGCAGTACAGTAGCTTCCAGCTTTCCAGGTAGCGCAGAGGAATGGCTGTCCATGCCTTTAAAAAGCCTGGGAAGCCTGACTGTTAATGGCTGACTGCAGCGCATTACTTCGGAGCCAGTGCATTATGTTCTGGGCCAGCTCGGCACAGCGTTAGAAATGTGTCACTTCACATGTGCAATTTTGGTTTTAGAGAGAAAAGGAGATGGATAATTATGCTTAGATTATGGGTATTTTTATGCTCCCTGTAGATATATTGATGATAATCTCCTGGCCTGAGACATTTTATTCCATTCTTGAGTAGAGGCTTTCATATTTTATCAAGGCCTTTCCTGGAGCCAGCCTTAAGCACTAACAAGAAAAATGACTGCTTGAGGCTCTGATTCAGCCTTAGCAACTTAGCCCAGAGACTCAAAGGCACTTAGGTGTCATGACACAGAGCTTTGCAACACCTAACTTTAGGCAACTGACCACCATATTAAAACCCTTTTCACTGACTACTGAGCTGAGATGACTTATATGACCTACAGGCAGAATCTTGCCCTTCAGGATGAGGTGTATGCAGATCAGCATGAAGAAAAAGAGGCAAACGAGTAGGAAATTTCAAAAACAGGAGGGATGTTCTGTTTCTTCTGCCTTCTTTAGCTTCTTACCTGAGACACCCAAGTTCATCAGAGGACAGAGCCTTTTTCATCTCCCCTGTGTAAATCATGCAGAAAAATAGATACATTGAGAAGGCAAATAAACCTCAAATGGAAGGGATCCTTCAGGATTGACAGAGCAGGGAGTTCATATCAAACACCCTGCTGTCTTAGAAGCCTCAGATGGGTATGTGGAGTTCATTAAGATGGATCTGGCCTTTGTGTTAATTGACACTAGTAGGCATCTTCAGTTGTAGTTCACAGCTCACAGTCTCTCATGAAGGTAGACTTCTAATTCCTTTAAAAAAATAACAGGATTAACTGCCACTTTCAGGAGATAGGTGAGAGACAATTCCTGTCGTCTTATTGTTTCCTCTCTCCCTCCTGGCTTTTCCAGTGTTTTGGAAATTAGGTTGCACAGTTAGGAATATGGATTCAAGGGCTTGTTTTTGCATCTGTGAATGCGATCCACATTACATGTTTCTTGGGAGAGTTCCTTAAATCCCAAGCTACACAGCTTTGCTCACTCTTTTTTCCCCCTATTCAGATCTGCCCCTTTCATTCTGTTATGCGGTGCAGAACAGCTTATAAAACAGGAGGGAGGGAGAGCAACTCCTCTCCTGCAGAACAGGTTACAACTGTAAAAATTGGCCATTTCCACTTTGAGGGATCCTAGGAATCTCTTAACATTTGCCTTGAATTTAGGTTTCAGTAAATGTAAAAATCAAACTGGTATACCATATTTCTCATTATTTCAATGAAACATCTTGCATAGCGCAGCCTCCTTTGAAGTTAATGGAAGAGACTTGGCCTCCAGTGACTCTGGTTTTGGTTTGGCAATAAATCTTTAAACTAAATGAGTTGTGGCTGCTGTAGTTCTTATTTCATTTCTATTGAACATTCTTATTGTACCCACAATCATATAGTAAGTGCTGAAAAAGGCCTCATTCCTAGCTCATATTTTGCTGACAGAGAAGATAATTTGCACATGTATCAGTACTTTCTGTGAGTAAACTTAGAATTCTTCAGCTGTGTTTTTTTCCCAGCTGGTCATGAAACTGGCTATAAAACCAGGCAGAAAACTTAAAACTAGGACATTTGCTGACAGTTTTAAGACATCTTATTAAGGACAAGAAGGTAATTGGGACTAGTCAAGATGAATTTATGATGAGGAAGTCATGTTTGA
The DNA here is from genome assembly GCF_009769465.1 of Tauraco erythrolophus. Classification (NCBI taxonomy): domain Eukaryota; kingdom Metazoa; phylum Chordata; class Aves; order Musophagiformes; family Musophagidae; genus Tauraco; species Tauraco erythrolophus. The sequence goes on along the minus strand of NC_141479.1, from coordinate 14,293,871 downwards.
CCATTGTGATGGCTTTTGACAATGAAATGACTGGCTTGGTGGATGAAGAGGGAACAGTGGATGCTGCTTGCGTTGACTTTGCCAAGGTCTTTGACAACGTCTCCCATAACATAATGGACAAACTGTCGAAACACAGACTAGAGAAATAGACTGAGGTGGATTGAAAACTGGCTGAACTGCTGGGCTCAAAAGGTTGTGATCAGTGACACAAAGTCTACCTGGAGGCTAGTCCTGAATTATGTACTAATTATGAATTATGTAGGTGTCAATATTGTGACCAGTACTGTTTAACGTTTTTCTTAATGACCTGGATGATGGGACTGAGTGCATCCTCAGTAATTTGCAGATCACACAAACTTAGGAGAACGCGTTGATACACCAGGTGGATATGCTACCATTCAGAGGGACCTGAATGATCCAGGTTAGGTAATCAAGCTGACAGGAGCCTCATGAAGTTTAACAAATGGAAATGGCAAGTCTTGCATTTGGGGAGGAAAAATCCCACACATCAGCACAAGTTGGATGGAGGGCAGCCAACTGGGAAGCAGTTTTGCAAAGAAGGACCTAGGGTTGCTGGTGCACGACAAGCTGCACATGAGAAAGCAATATGCCCTTGTGACAAAGGCGGCTAGCAGGCAGCAGATTGTCACCAGCAAGTTGAGGGAGGTGATACTTCCTCTCTACTCAGCAACGGTGAGACACATTTGTGATGTTGTTTCCAGTTGTGAGTTCCCCAGTGCAGACATGGACATACTGGAGCAAGTCCGGTAAAAGACCACAAAGATGATCAAGGCATTGAAGCATCTGATAAATGAGAAGAGGCTGAGAGAGCTGGGATTGTTCAGCCTGGAGAAGAGAAGGCTCAGGGAATCTTACCAATGTATACAAATAGCTGATGGGTGAAGTAAAGAAGATAGAGCCAGACTCTTTTCATTCGTAACCAGTGACAGGACAAGAGACAATGGACACACATTGAAATACAGAATATTTCATTTAAACATAAGAAAAAAGTATTTTACTGTGATGGTGGTCAAACAGTGGAGCAGGTTGCTTAGAGAGGTAGTGGAGGCTTCATCTGTAGAAATACTCAAAACTCAACTGGCTATGGTCCAATGCAACCTGCTGTAAATAATCCAACTTTGGGCAGAGGGTAGGATTAGATAATTGCAGTTATCCTTCCAGCCCTATCCATGTTGTGATTCTATGATCTATCTGTCTTCAGATTTTTGTGTTGGCAAGCTTTCACAACTCCTTGCTATTGTACTTATTTTTTTGTGCAGATCAGTTTGAGAAGTGGTACTACAGCCCACATTGCTTATAGTATGTGTGCCAAAGCACAACTTTCTTTCTTGTCACTCCTAAATCAGGGGGGTTTGATTCTGACATACAGTTTTGTGCATGTTCTTTGGTGGGTTCATTGTGGTTCAGTCTGTATATATATATTGGTTCATTCCTCATACACTGTTTTTTAATTTTGGTCTCTTTTGTTGTTGCAATGTCCTGGCCTTTTTTTTCCCTTTAAACAGTATAAGCCTGTAAAATACTTTGTAGATATTAAACTGTCTGTAAATTTTAACAATATAAAATTCAGATAAAGCTAAGGATATGGAAACCATTTATAGGAGAAACACATGCCGAACATAATGAAACAATGTATTTGATAAAAAAGATCATGTTCAAAATTCCTGAAATGATAAGTTTATGACCTTGCGATTGGTAAAAGAGAAAAAGCATTGGAGTACAGGGAACATGCATGTGCAATACTTTACTCTCCCAAAACAGCAAGAAAACATTTTCACAGTCAGAGTATGCGTGGAGATGCACTGCTTGTTACACTTACAGATAAAAAAAAAAAAGGTTGTGAGAAATATAGCTTGTTTCTTTTTCATTTCTTTTTCAAGTTGTTTTGCTATGGTATTGCTGAGAAATGATGAGTGAACAGAGCTTATATGGTGATACCCAGTAGGGTCATGTGTTTAGAGAAGAACCCAAGGTTAAGTAAAGCTTGAAAAGAAAATTTGAGTAGGAGTATGTATTGCAAGGTATGTAAATTTATTCATAGATGAAATTCTGAAGAATATGATACATTTGACACTATGATTCTGAAGGCGGAGGTTTGCTGAAGTTCTTCTTCAACTTGAAGTGAGTCTTAGGTCAGATAGACTGTTTGGGAGTAATAGCAACACTAAACAAGACTAAAACAGTTACTTTGAAGAATTGAGTTGATCCATGAAATTCTTTTATATATATAGTTTTTTACTCAACAGCTAATATAAAAAGTACGGGCAAACTTGTGTGGAGATCAGGTAGTATATAGCCTAAGCATTTAAGGCAAGCTTCTGGAATTCAAGGTATGACTTTTAATGGCTAAGATAATCGCTAAAAAGGAATATCATGTCCTTTTCTTGCTGTATTTACAAATGAAAACAGTTCTGGCAAGTACTGCATTCAATTAGAAGGTTACTGGTGTTTGTATGGCATTTTCAGAATTACTCTCCAGCTCAAATCCCTCAAGAAGCTTCAGCTTGTTTCCAGATCCCATTTTGAGCTCAGGCATGAGCTCTAGCATGATGCACAATGTTGGAGTGTGGTGCAAGCAACAGTGGAAGTCTGGCTATCCAAGGTACTTTAAAGTCAGACTATGAGGTGAGAACTGAGCTTATGAATCTACACACTTCGGTATATGCTGAACGGGAGTTTCCAGCATCATGTATATGTGTACTTTAAATTGCTTTACTGGGTCTCGCCTCAGCTGTGACCATTTTCTGGGATACTTCACTCCTCAGGGAGTCAGCATGAATTGCTAAGAACATGAGGCTATACATGCACAGCCTTAATAGTCTGAGTTTAGCAAGCAATCCAGCACGGCCTGATGTAAGTTTTACTGGTGTAAAGGAGAATTCTATTGCGATATGAAAATAAAGCCAACACTGGATCTCTGAAACTGTATTAATGCATCCTTGCAGAAGCAGAGTGAATTTAATTCAATTTTTTTTTTTATTTTAATGGGACCTAGTACACCAAACAGCATAAAGAACATAACGTGATGAATTCTGATTGATAATCAATGGATGCTCTAGTGAACTTACTACATGAAATCACAACAGACGACCTGACACTTCAGTGCATATCCTTACTTTTTGAAGTATTCTGCCTTACAGGCTAGCATTCTCCTTGTCTGTGATTCATCCCTCAGGGGATTGGGAGATTGGATTTAATGGTTAGCTGAGCAAGGATGAGCTTAGCTCTGCTCATGTTACATTAATCATTGCTCTCAATGAGAAAACTTATTTTGGAAATGTTTATGCACCTTGTTTAGTCCAGTAGCTGCAAACATAATATGCAAAAACGAAATTGTTGTGAGACCCTTTACTAGTAACATACAACTATAATTAAGTATGAAAGTCACTGATTAAGGACTTGCAGTCTTTGATAAGCTAACTTGACATTTTGAGTAATTTGAAATCATATGAGACAAATTTAAGATCTGTTATGTAATAGACGCATCTGCTTTTTAATTGGCATGATTTTAAGTAACACAATTGTTTACATGATAAATTCCTGATAGTTAAATATATTTAATTGTAACAAAGCATAGGATTTAATGATTAATTCTTAATGTGTGAATTCTGCTGGACCAGGCTATGATATCAATACGAAGGATGTGCTAGGATGTAGTTGTCATCCTTTGTCAAAGGATGAGTAGCTGTCATCCTATAGTCAAAATCCAAACCTCAGTGATTAAATTCTACCAAAGCAAAGGGAATACCAATATTAACAGGTACTATGGAGACAAGAAACCCAAGTAACTTAAAACTGAACTAAGGATGGCAGTGCATGACGCTGCTGAGCTAAGGCCTTAAGCAAACTCTATTCCTTCCTTGTTCTTCAGCCATTACTTGTCTAGCTCCTCAGTGACATGATTCAAATCAATAGTGAGATGGACGAGTTCTCTCACTTTTCTTCTTCCTTTTGTCTCCCCTGTCCTGCTGAGGAGGGAGAGTAAGCAAGTTGTTGTGTGGTGCTTAGCTCCTGACTGGGGGTCAACACACCACACTACTAAAGCAATCAGAAGAGAGATGGGTGTGTGCATGGCAAGGACCCGTGTCAGGAGAAAAAGGAGCAGAAACAGCAATGGCCTGGGATCATCCTTTATATACTGTTCCATCATTTCAACTGTATCATCTAACCATATCCTAGGAAACAGAACACAAGCAAAACCCAGGAAACAGCTGTAAAACAAAGCAAATGTTTCCACAGCTTTGGCTACTGAGCACAAATTGAAGCTCTTAATACCTATGCATAGTCTTTAACTTTCAATACCCAAAAGTTTAAGTTGAAGATTAGAGATACTCACTGTATACCACCTTCTTGCACCAGTACAAGGAATATGGCCAGCTCCATCACTGCATAAAAGCTATATCAGTGGCTTAGTTCTCAGGTAATCCTGAAGAAATAAATAATTCTGAGATGATTATGTCTGAAGATGTACTTAGTGCTTCCCAGGCATGGAGTCTAAAACAGTTCCTATGAATAAGAAACAGGAATGAAGCAAAAGAAAGTTTACTTTCCTGTGGGCTTTAAATGAGTCCAAGTTATTTCCTGAGTCAAGCTATATCAATAACTGACGCTTCCCAAAATGTAGTTTTAGCAGACTCTAGTAACGCATGGTTAAACCAGCAGTTACCCATTTAGTGTAACCTTTGCTGCTGGTAATTGAGAGTATGCATTGCTTAGACGGCTTTGAATTAGAATTAGTCATAGGGACCTTTCAGAGAAAAGATGTAAAAAGCTTCATTCTGAGTCCAATTAGAGCTAAGGTCAGTCTTCTTTAGCCCATCTCATTAGTGCACTCTGGCAGCAAAACTTACTTCATGTCTCCAAATATTTGATTCCTGGATATTTGTTTTGAATAGATAAGTCCACTAATAGGGGAGGTGTCATCAAAATATAAAAATTTACTTAAACTAATTATTCTCCAAATAACATGTATATTTGTACATCATTTCGCCTCCTTGTATGATGGATTTAATCCTTCATGAAGGCAACATGTTTTGTGAGGTGCAAGTAGCCTCAGTGCCCTTCACTCTAATGGGGGTTGATGCATTACTGTTAAGCTTCATGACTATCCTGTTTCCAGAGGCAGAACATCTGAAATTTACTAGAAAAATTAAATGGGAAAAAAATCAAGTAAACATCCACAGATTGATAAAAGACAGTAACATTTATATTTGGGATTACTACACATATACAACCATCAGTTTGACTGAAACCTTGTAAAATCTGACTTCATGTGTGGCTGTGTTATTGTAGGTACATAACAGAAATTAATGTAGTAGCAGTTCATATTCTGTAAAATGTATTTCCCTTCCTAGGTATATCTAGAATATATCATAGGATATATATCTGAGTATTCATTTATTTCCTTTATGTATTCCTTTATATGCTTCCATGTGTTAAATTGTTTGAACACCTTGAATTCCAACAAGAATCACTACATCAATGTGTAGTGAGCAGCCAAGAGCAATTATTTCCCTTGGAGTTGGTTCCCAACCTGCCCAGTACTGACCTACTGCATGCTAAGGGTGCAGCTTGGAACTGTTAGTACACCCAAGTTACTTAAAAACCAACTCACTTTCAGATTCTTGGTCCCATCCCATCCTCAGCCTGGACATTTTCACCAAAAACGCATTTTCTTCCACAGATATCTTAAGCTTTGAACCTTTCCTAGATTAGATGTCAAGCTTCTTTCTTTAAAAGTTGTAACAAAAAGTTTGTTTGTAACCAAACAAAGTTGTATGGTTGGAATAACTCTCACTCCTAAAGTCACTTGAGGGTTTCCAGTCATCGTAGGACATTTTTCATTATGTTTATTAAAGATGTTTCAGTTGTAGAGCTGTTTTTTGTCTGTTTGTTTTTTTGAAAAGACACAATTTCAGTGATTAGAGAGAAACACTTTGTAAGTGGCTTGTAATGAAAACTCTTGAGTTAAAGCTTATGAATCTTTTAAACTAGTAGTTTAATAAGCATTAGAGTAAAAGTCTTTTGAGGAAGTGAGAAGTGGGTCACATTTGACTGTTAATGCAATGTTAGAACAGTCAACCAGATCTAGGTGCTTTGTGGCCCTTTAAACAAAGTTATCCTTACAAAGAGAACAGTACTGGGAGGAGCTACTGCTAGAACAGATTTGTCTGAGGATTAGATAGAGCAGATGTAACAGAACATGGTTCTACACTTCTACAAAAATGTCTTTGCATTAAAGTTACAGGCTTTCAAAATCTCATCGTCTATCTTTGCATCTCATTTCAATATTGGATCTGCATTTTCTGTCCCTAGACATGCCAGATTACTGTTTCTAAGATGCAGGGCTGATACAATTACCTCCAAGTTAAATTAAGTTTCTCAAGCAGTCCTTTATTTGACTTTCTTATCTTTATCTTATTTCCTTTCTCACTCGTTTCATGTATAAAAATGACATGTTGTAAAATTGATGGAGGAAGCCACCCAAAGCAATTTCTAGCTAAGGGTCACAGCTGAGGATATTTTTATATGTATTTAGAGTTTTATTAGTGATTTTAATTCATTTCCTTTGTTTCTCTAGAAGGAAATTTGAAGAGAATATGTTAGTGGATATTAAAAAGTAAAATGCAATGAACACCATATATCCAATTTAAGTATCCTAGATATGAAAACTAGATATATATGAAAAGCAGGAAGTGCCTTTCATGAATGCTTCATGGCTCACATATTTTATTTCTGTGATTCAGGATGCAGAAAAACTGAGGTATGGCTTCCAGAAAGCATTACTATATTGGTAAAACAGATAAATTTCCATAGATTGTACTATTAATTGCAGTAAACTGGTATGATATGTAATAACTCATAAGTGTAAAACTATACTTAATCCAAGGGAAAATCATGCTAACACGGTGAAATTTCTAAGCAATTGCAGTTAAAAGGGAGAAAAGTCTTAAATATTTAAGTGAAATAAAGTCCAAATGACATAAAGACAGTTTACAGAAGTAAGGTGTAATTCTGAAACAGATGCTGATTAAGTAGCAACTATAAAGAAATGTTTATAAATGCTTTTCTGAATATTTTCTAGTAATTCCTAAGAAAATAAAGTGCTGATGAAGAAATAGGTTTGGATAAAACATTAGATTAGAAATTGTTTTACTAAGGGAAAAAGGAAATATTCTGACAAGTAAAGCCAAGCAGAAATTGTAACTGGTGGGTGTAATGTTCTCAGATTGCATGTACAGAAAAGAGGACAAAAAGTTTTTCCACAGGCTTGTAGATAGCAGCAGAGCTGGTTTGTGGGCAGGCCTGAGACTGTGTGTGGAAGATGTTAGGAAATGTCTTGGTTTGCACTCATTGATCGGGATTGCTACCTGACCTGGATTCAGAAGGGAGTGTGAGGGGAATTGTGGCTCAGAGATGCTGCATAGTGGTTGTTTTTAATTCATTGTACGAACAAAGCTTACAGTGCTTTTGCTATTTTTTCTCATTGTAAAAGCGAAGGGGAAAAAAACCCCAAATCGTATGCTTGGTGTTGGATTTTCCACAAAATCCTAGCATGTTTTCATACACAGAGTTTTCATTCTGATCTCTCTAAGAAAATTGTTGAGTATATTTTGAAAGACAGAAATGCAATGTTATTCTTGAGTTAATTAGTAGACAGCTGAAGGACAGACTTTAAGCAACATGCAACCTTATATGTCATACAGATAAGTGCAGAGCATATTTTTATTGTTTTTCTGAAGGGTAAAAATAATTTTATATTGAAGAGGCAAGAGTACCTCTTTACACTAAGTTACAGTTGCAAATGAACTTCTGAAACAAATACTAATTTTTAAGATATTTAAAGTTGTAAGCATGTTACCATGTTGCCCTTGAAAGGGGATACAGACCTTTTAATTCCATTTGGTCAGGAGTGGAGAGCATAGCAAGAATTTTGTATCGTTCTTCAGTTTGAATTCTGTGTAGTATATGAACAAATTTTTATTTTAAGAGAGGTAAAGCTTGCATGTCTGGTAGGTCATTCAAGATTTATTAATAGAAATCAGTTTAATATGTTACTGATAGGAGTATAGTTTTGGTGCTTGTATGTATTCATGAGATCTTAAAAATCACAAGCTCTTTACTTTAAGAAGTATTAGCATGTTTATCCAGTTTTTCAATAGCCTAAAAGTCCTGTTTTCTGTGCCTGATATGTATCATGAATTTACCTCATCCTCAAGAGCATTTTGAACATATAGAACTAATAAATTTTGAATTCTATCAGGTGCTATCTTTATCTTTTTTAACAAAGATACTGGACCATGAATACTGAACTGCATGAATACATGAGAAAAAAATAAGAATAATTTCTAATGTTTTCATTCTTAGTGGGATTTTTGTGAATGAAAATAAAAATAATACTAATGGATGCCACAATGGCATGAAATAAGGAACCTTTACTTGCATTCTCACTTTGTCTTCTAATTTTTAATACCTATATACTCTGTTGTTCTATATTCTATATATTCTATATGTTCTGTCTTTCTATACCTGTATATTCAGGTAACAAAGCAAATCACTTACCCTATCTGTGTGCCTGTTGTCCTAACTATAAAATGAATGAAAATAGAGTTCACTGAGTTTTTAAACTGTTCCTTAAATCATTATCTAAGGCATACTGGAAAGGTATAAGCTGATCTTACTTAACCAGTACAAACTGTTAGAAGGAGAATTATACAATAAAAAAGCCATTTGCTTAAACGATTTTAAGTTTAAATGTAGGATTCAAAATGCAAAAAATTTACATCTTATTAAATAAAAATGCATTAAAAAATATAAAACATTTTAGCACAGCCATGTTTTGACTCCACAGCGTTCAAGGACATAAGAAATGCCTCACAGAAAAAGTTGTTTCAAGGGACTCTTGCTCTATTCTACATGATGTCAAGATTAATTAAGTTGACTGTACGTGCAAAACACAACCTTCCCTATTCTTTGACTAACCTCTCCCAGCATGTCCCAGCCAAGTCATCACTATGGCAACTAATCATTCCCAAGTCCATCAGTACTACAGTGACATGCGTGATCCATCTTATATTATTATTTATAATTGATCCCCATGAAAAAACTAGTTGTATGTATGTTACACAAAAGTTTGAGAATAAAGGAATATTTGAAGCTGCGTGTGAGGGTGCCATAAGAGATTCAGAATGCCCATAATGTTTCAATGATAGAGCGTTGTTTGCTGTTTCAACAGCTCGTCTACTGGTATAAAACAGTAATAAACATTGGAAGGTTAATACTGGCACTTTGAGAAAAACACAGAAGAAACTAAAACACAGCATGAATTATGGGAAAAAAGTGTAATATAGTCTCCTCACTAAAACATCCTAGGCACTGCACTGCCTCTTGCTAGGCTGAGGTTTGCTAAACAATCTTTCTATGTTTCTTATCACTTAGAAATTATAATGTACAGTCATTTACAAATGCTTCTAGCCCCTATTAGATTGCCTTCTAATAATAAAATTTGGAAGCAGCAAAAGCAGAAATGGCTGAAATGAGTTTCACGTCACCTTTTGCCTTACCCTCCTGGAAAAAAGCAGTTTTGGTTGCTCAAAATAGCTGAGAATGTCTCACTTATGGCCTTTATTACTAAAAATCTAATAAAACCCTTCTATTGAGGGGATTAATTATAACTGCACTATCTTTCAATATTTTCCCTCTTCAGCTAGTAGCAATCTTTTGATCTGTCTTGTAGAGACCACTATTGAGCTAGCGAGTCTTCCTTCTGGGTTGCTGTAGTGTTCTCTCACGAGTACCTTTTCAGGTACACTGAAGTTTCACCTGTCACAGAAGGTGATAATGTGTCTGCTCAGAGGTGAGGGAGTGTGATTATGTACGTCAGGTACCTCGTGGACTGCAAGGTACATCAGGAATTGCAATGGCTTTTCTCTGGTTCAACGTTTAACTGTGCAAATATTCTGGAAATGGGGGTGAGGGGAGGGATGTCCATTTAGCACAACTATCCACTTGTATGTCTGTTACGGCTCTCCTCTGTGATGGTGTAAATTGTTTCTGTTCAGTTTCTTTTCTTGGGAATTTGCCACTGCCTAAGATTTTGGTTTGCTTTGCTTGCTTTTTATCTTCAGAGTATTTGCATGGGTGTGGACTATTTCTGGGTAGCTGCAGCAGTTAATTGGCGTGTCAGAGAAGTAGCAGGTGATCATACCTGGTGCTTATGCCTTCCTGCTATAAGCATCTTAAACTAACAGATCATTATGTGGAGGTTGGAACTGGATGGTCTTTGAGGTCCCTTCCAACCCTAACCATTCTATGATTCTATGATTACGTGCAGTTTATGTAGTGAGCCCACATGCCACAGGAGCAACAGTACAAAAACATCAAACAAGCAAAAATTAGTGTTCCTGCTACACTAATGGAGCCATAGTTTGAGGTAAAACATATGTTGGATATTCTGTAATGCTATTTAGAGGAATATATAAGTATACTTTCATCAATAGAAACCGTACCAGCATTTTTAAAATCCAGCTGACAATCCTTATGAAAATTAAAGGAGAAAAAAAATAGATAAGTCTGATTTTTAGGCTATAGACAGATAATCTAATCTTCTGGGTAAAAACTATGCAACAGTTGGAAGCTTTTGTTTGATTCCTGTGAACATTGTGAATACTGTAGATTAAGCAATGGATTATAAATGTGGATTCTGTACTCAACAAACCTGTGACCAATATAAAAATGGCTATGTGCTTTCATCTCCCTCATCTATAAGAAGGAGTTGGGTATGCCTCTTTGAATAAAAGGCTGGATTTTTATTAATATGAAGATTAGACATCGAGGGGAAATAGAATGAGAAACTTCATTTTTAAAGTACTCATGGCTACATAACTGCAGAGCAAATTCGTAATGTATTTCAAGACTGAGCCAGCTACGTTTTGGATCCAGCTAGACAACTCTGAATTGTGTCTATACAATTTTATGGTTTATCATGTATAAGTGGCAAGCTATATGTTAGGTCTTCTTTAATGTACACCTTGGGGAATTGATTTTGCTGCTCTCATCTCTCTTTATAAGAGATTACATGAACCTATTTCTTAGGTTATAACCTCGAATTGCACGAACTGTGTTAATCTGACAGGCCTCAATGGGTTTGCCAGTGACTTTGGCTTTTCCTCTAGGATGCTGTGGCAGTGGCTCAGACTGATAAATAATCAGGTTCTTCAGGAAAAATAAGGACTATTTACCTGTACACCCAGAAATATGCAGTGCAAGATAAAGAGGTATAATGAAAACAGGCTGAGAGAGTTGGGGCTGTTCAGCCTGGAGAAGAGAAGGCTCCGGGGTGATCTTATAGCAGCTTTCCAGTACCTAAAGGGGGCCTGCAGGAAAGCTGGAGAGGGACTTTTTACAAGGGCGTGTAGTGATAAGACAAGGGGCAATGGATTTAAACTGAAAGAGGGCAGATTTAGATTAGATATAAGGAAGAAATTTTTCACTCAGAGGGTGGTGAGGTACTGGAACAGGTTGCCCAGAGAAGCTGTGGATGCCCCATCCCTGGAAGTGTTCAAGGCCAGGTTGGATGAGGCTTTGGGCAACCTGGTGTAGTGGAGGGTTTCCCTGCCTATGGCAGGGGGTTTGGAACTAGATGATCTTTGAGGTCCCTTCCAACTCTAGCCATTCTATGATTCTATGATTCTATTTCCTAATATGCCTGCTAAAGGCAATATGAATACCTTTCACCAAAAGTGGGAAAACGGCCTGTTCGCTGAAGTGTCTGTGTGCTTTTATCATTTTGTTTCTACTGGCATCCTCACTCTGAGGAGCTCCTGAGAACCCATTCAACTTTTTTTCTTCCCTAGACTGCCCCCTTGAAATTTCATGTTCCCTTTATCCTGGTCTCATAGAGGGGAGCATAAATCCACGTGTCTCTTGTGTGTTTGAGAGCATGGAAGCTTTGAGAGCTCTTTGGGTTCTTCAGACTGCTTTAATGCTCCTGATCTCTTTTAATTTAACTCCACACTGTAAAGTAAACCAGTATCGAATAGGTGAATTACTGTGCATATGAAATTCATAAACAAAATATACACCATTGCCTTTTTGCCTTACGAGATAAACTGGAGAGTACAATCCAATAATTTACTGGAATGTAATTAAGTGGCAAGGTATTTGCTACCATAAGAACTTCCTCTAAGGAGCTGAGATAACATGCATGCTAGAATTGCTTAAAAGGTGATGAATTTGAGTGAACAAGACAAAGCAGCAATAGACACCTGAAAAGATTACATTAATAGTGCTTAATAGTGTTTCAAAGAGTCAAATGCATTGAAGTCAGTTGCGATAGGAGCAAATCCTATATAACAGACAATGTAGACATTATTTCATCAATGAAGTAATCATTAATAAATGAACAAATGTTTAATCACTGTTCAGAATGAAAAGAATATGTTTTTTGTTACAGATCAGAAACTCTTATCAAATGAAGAAAGAAGAAGTAGTAGGAGATTGTAAGTTAAAGACAAAATTTAAATTCCGTGGTAAGAATCAGTAACTGGATGTATAATGAGGAAACGATATAAATTCAATGCATAAATCACTGAGACAGAATTAGCGTTCATATTACCACACCTGAAAATAGCTGGTTTCACAGAGGGTTACAGAGAAAGCCTTGTATTATAGTCCAGTAGAGCTAATTAAAAATATTTACAAAATTAACATCAAATATTTTTAAATGGCATTTCCCACTCCCACGTATTCTTCTGTTAAATCCTCTTGACTGCACAGAGCTTTACTCCTGAAATCATTATGTCAGCATTTCTAGTTGATTAGGCCTACAACTCTTACACAATTATTTGAATATTTTCGCTCAGACATCTTATTTTTATTTTTCTTTCCTAGTTAGCCTTTATTCTTTTTAAATGCTTCTCTTTTCCTTCTGTTCTTCAGTTTATATTTTACCTGTGGCTAATATTTATTTTTGGGTTCCCTGTGAGTCCTATCACAACTGTTATTTTGAGGGCTCATTGTGACTTCTTTTACTTGAAATGTATCTAAGACAACATTTCAAATCTAGTACATTTTGAGGTTGAGCAAGCATCTCATCTGGGATAAAAATGATGTACATAAATTTCAAGAACGTGTAGTCTGAGCATGTTCTGTGAGTATGCAGTCCAGTTCAGTTATCCCTGTCAGAGCTCTTTGGTATGTTCAAATGCTGGGGATGCTATTTAATTACTTCCTTGAGGTTTCCCACGTTCCTTCCATCGAATTGTGCTGTCACTTCTAATAAATAAGGGCCTTACTGGGTAATTAACTGATTGGATTAATGGTGACAGAGGGTGTTTTTCAAACACTTGATATAAAATCAGATACTTTACTTTTGGAATCTTAATTAGAGCATGTTATAAGTTTAAATGTTTTTTAAAAGTGTGTTTTAACTTTAATGTTCTCTTCATTGTATTAGGGTTTTAGGTTATTTTCCTTACTTGGTATTTTGAGTTTGTTTATTGGGAATGAGTCTCATTTGCACTCATGAAAACCAATAACAATTTTGTTTAAATTTAGATAGCTCAATGTTTTTGACAAAATAAAGTATTCTCCTGTTCAAGTACTTTTAGGGTAATAAAGTAACTAATATTTTTACCTTATACAACTAACAGTTGCATTTGCTCTGTGTTAATGCATATTCTGCGTTTCATGGAATTTAGGCATCTGCCACAGAACACTCCCATTCAGGACATAGAAAATGTAATGACAGTATGTCTTGGAGGATGAGAAAAGTGGGAAAGGAACATTTGCTGTATTTTACTTCAATGAAATCAGTTTTTTCCATTGCCAACACTATATAATTCTATATGTATTATTATAAGGTTTTTTAGTTTCCTGCCCTCTATAGCACTTAAACAATATGGGTGTGATACTGATATTTGCTGATAATCAAGTTTGTAATGACACTGAATTGGGGGGAACAATCCCCCAAGATAGAGCTTCCCTTTACTGGGTCTTAGATAGACTGGAAAATGGTCTAAGTGGCTTCCTCTTGTCCCTTCCAACTTGAATTATTCTATTTTTCTGTGATTCTGTTTCTGCAATGATCATCTGTATAACCTCTGAGAGCCTGATAGAGTTCTCAGAATAGCTTCTAAGATGATATTATCATTCATCATTAATAAATGAAGTAATGAGGCACTCAGAGACTGAAGTCAGGCTGGTGCATTTTGGAAGTCTAATCTGAAATGCTACTGTATTCAGATCTTCAGATTTAGCCCATAAATTTTTTTCATTTCAGTTTTTTTTCAGTGGCTTCCACTGCTTTTGATTGCACTTCTAAGACCTGTAGTTTGGCTTCTAGACTGTGAGAAACAACTAGCGATCCTCTGGACAAGCCATGGAGAGGACTTCTGTGGTACAGGCAAATTAAATCTGTCAGATGACATTCATTTTGTGTAACCCTAATATAAACTGTAAAACAACCTTTCTAATTCTTGAATCTCCTGCCTCATTCATTATTCATTTTTCACCTCCTACAACAAGTGAAGCAGAAGTCCTATGAACAACATCCTTCAGTGCACTTTAATTAAGCAAGTCAACAAAATTTGTCATGAGTCCCTGTGGGGAAAAATAGTGGGAAAAATATGCATTGTAGTGTGCTACAATCCTAACTGTAGATCACTTCCTAGCTATCGGTTGCAGAGATTTTAATGATGGCATTTCTATGTTAAATTTGTTATTGGTACCAGAGTAGAGATTTTCAGTGTTCCTATTCTTATAATTAAGAAAAATGAGCTGGAATGTGACAACACATTGACTCCCCAAGGGTATTATCACTGAGATAATATTTGATTTGCTACATCCATGTTGGTCATGTAAGCAATTGGCAAATCCTGAGCAACCAGCACAATAAGATCCTACATACCACCAATGTGGTATGTAACTCTCTGATAATAGGTTTCACAGACAGCAAAGTGAAAGTAATTAATGGTTTATTTTCCAGGCTCTGGTAAGGAAAAGTTTTATTAACAAATTAAGGTGATTTTATGGTTGTTATTTTAGCTTCCTGTCTTATGCTTCATGTCCTTTAACTGGCTACTGTTGTATTTGCTCTGCCCTTGCTTCTCTCTCTTCTGTTAACCTTACAGAGAGCCTTATCCTCTGTAAGTACAGACTGTTCCTGCCTCAATTCCTTTCTCATTTCCATCTCTGTTTCTCCACAATAGTCCTTTTCCTCAACTTGGAGGATTTAATTCCTACTGATGGAGTCCCGTTTCCAGTCTTCTTACGTTGCTACTTTTTGATATGTACCTCTCTTATAACTGTCTTTTCATTCTTCAGCCTCAGTATCTGTACAGATCTCCTTGTGGAAATACTCCAGTCTCCATTTGTCTTTGTTCCAAGTTCTTGCCTCTCTCCAACACCCTGAGACTGTCCATTTCAAAGAAATCTGTGCCATTTTTTACCATTCCATACCTACCATACTTTGACTCCATACCTTTGATACTTAGGATACTTCGGTCTTATCCCCTCCATATTTCTTTTTTTTTTTCTTGTTGGGAGAAGTTGAAAAGCATGTTGCTTCTCTTTAGTTAAAATATGCAACTGGACCTGCAGTTATCCAGATTTATAATGTTTGAATTCTTGAAGAAATTTAGGTTTGGGGAACTAGTAATTATCTGTTGAGCATAGGAAAGTGGCAATTTTCAAAGGCTGTAACTGCCAAACTTCCAAGTGGATGGCAAAATGTCCACCCTTGACATGCACAGTAACCTCTACCAAATTTCAAAACTGTAACTGACACAAATGATGGAAGAAAAAGTCACCGAAAGTTTTTTAACAAGGAGAAAAGTTATTTTCCGTACTCTTATTTTCAGAAACAGATGAACTAATTTTCGTAGACATTTTTCAAATAAGAAAATGGAATGTTTCCAGCCCAAATTGAGTAGTACTGTAACAACCCAAACTATTACTAGGAATGTTGGGCAATTTACCCATACTGTATATACTGTGGCTAAAATACTCCCTGCTTTCCTTAAAAAAATATGACTATGAACAATAACATCTCATTAGCAAACCATTTAACCTTTTTCTGGATACCATTTTGCATTTAAACCAGATGAAATTATGCTACAGTGCATCACTTTTATACTGTTTAATTTAACCAACTGATGAAGTCAAAAGAATTTTGCCTGCCTCAAAACCACTCTCTTAAAAGCATATCAGTTTTTACAAAACCAAATAGTTGTTAAATTTTTGAATTTAATCCAACAATATATACCAAGTGTATCACTTTTATGCTGTCATAATATTAATGAAATAGATGTTCGAAGAATTCTGCGGAGGAAAAATGATCATGAATGTGAGTTTCTTTTATTTAAAAATCACAAAGAAATTTGTAATTTAAAGAGCCTTATGAACTCAAGAAAAGTTTAGGAAGCAGGACTCCTAAACCACAAATGTTAACGCTATTTCTGAATTCTAATTCAGGTTATATATATTTCAAAAAAGGAAATTTTCCAATGTGAACAAAGAAAGGAATTGTCTTTCATCTCAGAACAAGATAAGTCTCTCTGATTTAATAAATAATGGCTAGAGAAATTCAGTCTTC
The DNA here is from genome assembly GCF_009769465.1 of Tauraco erythrolophus. Lineage (NCBI taxonomy): Eukaryota > Metazoa > Chordata > Aves > Musophagiformes > Musophagidae > Tauraco > Tauraco erythrolophus. Next base: position 14,277,256 of record NC_141479.1, on the reverse strand, counting down.
TTGTGTTTGTCCAGGTGAAAAAATAAATGGACAGATTGATTATCGGTTAGCAAGTGGTACTGATTAGAACTAAATAAGCTCGTCTTTGATGTTGATTAGCATAACAAAGGAAAAATATAGATGATACTTCAGATTTCTTTTGTAGCAAAATTAGTGTGTCAGGTTTTGGATGATAATCAGGAGCGAGTAACACCACTTTTATTTAGGAATACTATTTTAAGTACATGTGACTGAAAACATGACTGCATTGTCAGAAGTTTTCCCTACAGACCGCCATCATGATGCTATTGTTCTCCGATTTTCCTCTAGTGTGTTGACTTCTAAACAAAAGCCTTTTCCCCATGTGAGCAGATAGAGCTTCAACATTTTTATTAATGGGTGGCTGTTGAAAATATGGTTTTTAAGTGATAAATCTAGCGATCCATCAAATATGTATTGAAACGTTTTTGGTTTTATTTGAAGGCATATCTTTTCTGTCTCTTTCCTTTGGTTCAGCAGTTATACAACAAGGTCAAAAATACTCAAAATCATCAGAGAAAAGAAACAAATCTGTTTGAAGCCTGTAAGCTTTTAAAGTTTTGTGTCCTAGCTTCATGACTGTTACTGAATCATTTAGGATTTCATTCTGCTTTATGTAGACAGTTGGGGAGATTTTCTCCCAAGTCTGAATTAACGTAACATTTTTAACCATTAAAACTGATTTGTATGTGTCATTGTATATAGATTACTAGAAGCACAAAAATTATTTCGATGCTTATGATATTGGTACCTATTGAATTGAATGGTATTCAAAAGAATGGTGTTCAAAAGAAACATAAAATTGTATTTTAAAAAAAATATGAAATCTACCCCAGGAATGTTAGGACATGATAAGAACAGATACTTAAGCAATTTTATTATTTTTTCAATTTAAAATCTAAGTATTATATATATGGTATTCTATTAAGTAAGTAAACATGATTGGATAATTAAAATTATTTTTACAATTCTTCACTTTTATTTAAAAGATGGTTATCTCTTTAGAGTAATCTGTCTAAGTGACTGTGTGCATTTTACAGCTGACATTTTCCCCTATTATTATATCTTTCACATAACAAGAATAATTTTTCTGTAATGATTCCCTGCATCATTCTTCAGACAAGGAGAGCTGGATTGGCCCAGTGTTGTCACCTCTTACAACAGAGCCAATTTAATGATAATGAGAGTAGCTGCTGCTAAGAGTAGCAGCATGCAGGAGCTAACACATTAATTTTTTGCCCATGGCTAGGGAGTGGGAATAGCAATCACCATTCTGCCTCTACTCCTGAGAAAAAAAAAAACACAAGAAAAACCTCCGAAAAATCTTCAGGGGTATCTTCTGTGTCCTTTCCAGTCATTTTCCCCCATCACTAAGAGGCTACAACATGATGAGCTGGAAGAAAGACAAGTGCTTCTTTCAGTTTCCTAAAGGAAGCCACCTGAGAGGGTCAGCTGGACTTTGGAGTGGGATGAGAGGGGCTCAAGGATATAAGCTGTACTGGAAAACTGGGAGAGAAAGGGAAAGAAATCCCCAGTGCTGCCCATATATCTGCTGTGATCTTATTGCCTCTCACAGCCCCTCTCAGCTACTCTTGCCTATCTGGAACCCAATATTGTTGTGTAAGCCTGCTCTCCCTTTTCTTTCCCACTAGATCTCTGCCACATTTTCCTGCTTCCCTGATCAATGCCACAAATTGAAAATAATTTATGGGATTAAGAAGACCTGGTTGTGCTTTGTCACATCTATTGACTGTTTTTATCTGGCACTGATTCATATTGTACAGTAACTTGAAGTTATGCTTCAACTACGGTAGAAGCCACGAACACAGATATGAAAATGATAGTGTGTGTATATGTACACAAAAAAAATTGTCTCATATAAACAAGATATGTGTGTAGCAGCAATTTGATAAATACTTCCAGATTTTCAAGAGGCCAGGAAAATATTTTGGAAAGAGTGCATTTGGAATTCAGTTAATATTACTCTTGAAAATATACCTGCTCTAGCCAGGCAAGAGTAATTTGTTTTAAAAGAAACATAACTGTTTTGAATCTAAAATTATCTTTGTGGCCTGATTTCATATGAAAACATACAGGCTGTGGAGGACAAAAATCTTCAGCTGAGCAATACCAGCTGAACAATGTGCAGAACTTACCAAAAATAAGTGCTAAAGCAGGTAAAGAATCAGAAAATATGTATCAAATTGTGTGGGAGGAGAAGTTACCTTTTCTTTCAAAATTGATTTTGTGCTTTCCGCTATGTATCTGTATTAATGCATTGGCAAAATTATTAATGGCAGACTTTTATATTTAATTTTAAATTCTGTGAAAAGGACTAGTTTTGATATAAACAGACATTTGAGAAGTTGAATACATAGAAGGGAGGATTAACTTCAGCAAATGGCTCTACCTTTATAAACTCAATTTATCTTTGGAAGTGATCAGCTGAATATATTATATATTGCAGATATGCATCCAGTCCTTATGTGCTAAATTGTGATGTAGCACTTGAAATTTTAATATAATCTCAATAAAAGCTTCAATAAATTTAGGAATTTGCATTCACATTATCCTTGAATAACCAGTCTCTTACAAACCAATGCTTGCTGACTTTGAGGGTTTTTAGAGGACATCTATTTAAATGTTTTGTTATTAAAGCTTTATTTAAAGGAATATTAAGTCCTACCTTTCCCTGCATACTCTGAAACAGTCTCTGATTTTTGCAGACAATCTTGATCTGAAGCTTGTCAAAATAAAAATTGCCAACAAAATGTGTTGGCTGCCTTCTCGGGTCTTGATGATAAAATGTCATCTAACATGACATCATATGATTAAAAGAATTCCTCAGAACAAATATTAATTTCAATGGTATGTCTTTCAGAGAACAAGAAAACAATAACAAATAAAAGGCTAATACTGAGATAACCAGCAGAAGTGATTATTTATACAGTTGGCTGTAGTTTAGAAGATTACATAAGATAGCAGAAAATAAAGCATAAAATTTATTTTAGTTAAATTACTTTGATGCCTAATGAACATTTGTTTTGTGTGATGTTTAATGGAGTTTTAGCAATTCAGATTTCTTATTTCCTAGTGAGAGTTCCCCAAATAACATACTGTAGTATCAGGGTATTAGTCATTTTGTCAACAGTGTTGTTTTTTTTTTTTTTTCTGTTGGATTATGCTCTATTTACTTCAAGATTATTTGTGATAAGGAGTTACACTCTGGAGTAGATACTGGTGACAAGAAGTGGCTAGTCACATTGAGCTCTGAGTTCAGAGGCTGAGATATGACGTTATAATCTGTAGATATATGCCCATCCAGAAACGCAGCTATTCTTTTTTATAGTATAGTAGTTTTATTTCTGTTACAGATCTCCCTGTTCTTGTATGCAAAGTTATAAAAAACAAGTGTCAAATCTTAAATTATTTTTCTACTTTAGGTGCTTCTGGAGATTTAGAACTTAGTTCTGCGAGATGTTAAATACCCTTATTTTCAGATACAAACTAGTGCAAATTGGTGGAACACAACACTTGACTGGGTCAGGTTTTTATGATTCTGTTTGTATAATAATTAGTGTCATAGATGTAATGTAAATGAAGATGAAGTGAATGGTAAACTAAGTGAAAGAGTAGTCTCACATTATTATTGCTAGAACTACTGATTACCGAGTGCTTTATCTACCCTGAAAGCTGAAATGTTCACAGGATTTGTTGCTCAACTTTTATGTAGATTTTGTTCTTGGCATAACTTTTATGTGACAAGACTGAATAATGAAGAAGTCAGCATGTAAAAATTCATTGTGGGGCATAAGAAAGCTCGCCAAATAAGATACGCAATAACTAGAAAAAGTAAAACCTTATAAAACATTTTGTGTCAGTTTGACACGTTTCTTAAAACTACTTACACATCTTTGACATTCCAAACACTAGGCTGTAATACCAGAAAAAAAAAAAAAAAAAAAAAAAAAGAACAATAAAGAGAAGCCAGAGGAGTAAATGTTTTTGCTAAGTTTTGAATTTTAATCTTGAATGCAGTGGAATTAAAATGTTCTCTGTCCTAAATTTTCTTTTAAAATGCTCTTGAAATTGTATAAACACAAATTTTGTTGTCACAAAATAACTTGGTATTTCTTGCTTCATACTGTAGAACTTTTTAACCATCCAAAAATATGTCAAAGTATTACAAAGTCATCATTCAAGTCAATTAATATCCTCATGTCGCAGCCTCAAAGGCATTGTTCTTTACGTAACATGACTTTAAGCATTCATTTCCCTTCCTAGACTTGCACTTTCAGATGGATTTTGACAAAATCTCCTGTGAAAGTGATAAAGTTGAAATACCATTCAAACAGAAATATTCCCAGTTCCAGCACTGACATGATGGCAGAAGAGACACATTTTTCTGCCATTGCTGCAGCTAAGTCTCCTGTAAGAGTTTTCCACATGGTAGTAAAATGTCTTTACAAATCATATCATGTCCACAACATCCAGAAGCCAGTTCTAGCCAATGTAAAGAACATTTTTATGTTTGAATTTTTATCCATATGGAAAGCTTTTTATTTCCTAGTGTAAAATTCTTGTACAACCAACTGATTTATTTCTGTATCCAGTGAATATTGTGTCATCTATATACAGAGGCTACACATGTCCAAAGGTCTCTGAGAAATTATGACCCTCTTCCCATTGTTTTCACATCTGAGATAAATATACTTTCACTAGGGAACTCTTCACGATCATATAATGGTCATAATAGTGTTAGCCAGTAGTCACTATGGTAGGCTGTGGTGATTACTATAGGCATGATCGTAAGATCATATTTTAGAGAAATACTCATCAAAATACACATCTCAGCTTAGTAAGACCATTTGGTTCCTAGGTGAAGTTTAAGAAAGTAAGAAAGAGAACCTGCTAGATTTTGAAAGTTCTGATTAAAAAAAAAAAAAAAACACAAGTGATCTTCACCTTTTCTTTCCCTTTTTTTTTTTCTTTCCATAATTAAAAGACAGGAGTTTTCCTGTCATGGCAGATGCTTTACAGATGGACAAAGCTCCTATTTTTCTCTTCATATAAATAAATGCCACCAGTGTATTTGTTAAGCTTTGAATAATTATGCTAATGTAAAGAGTGGGCAGGTGCAGGAGCAAAATATTTTAATATAATTTATGCAGAAAACTCTATAGAACTTCCAAATCATGACTTTTATAGTATTTAAACACTTTTGTTTGAGATTTCTGAATAACACCTGCTGTAGGCAAAAAATAAATTTGTTCTTACTACTCTAAGAGGAACATTTTCAGTAAGAACAGTGGTTTAAATCCCTTCTCCAGCACTAATAAACCAATGACATGAAAACTATGGGATGTTTGTTTCTGTATGGAGGTTGGGAATGAGAGCTGCAGTTCACCGGCATGGAAATGAGAGATGCAGCCAAGCAGCAGGCACTGGAAGGATGGCATGGGTTGGCTACATAGAATCTCTTCCTTGGCACAAAAGACTATTGAATTACTACCTCAAGAGACAGGAAATTGCCCAAGCAGGTTTTTTTTTTTTTTTCCCCCCTTTTGGCCTTGGACTCTGAGGTTTTCATATCCTTTTGTCAGCTAGTAAATCACATTGCATGGATTGAGTGGATTTATTTGCTAATTTTCTTATCATTCAGCATCTGCAACACGTTATATGCGATGATTACCAAACTTTCCTTCCCAGTTAATTCTTGCTGCAAGCAACATTCATCTAAGCCAAGGATTCTATAAATTGAGAAATATTGTGCCATTAGCATTCACTGAAATTTTAGTGATAATTTTTTAGGATTACTTTATCAGTGCCAGGAGCTATGCAAGGGTAGAATTCTAGTTGTGATTTACAATATGTAATAAAATATTCCCTAACAACTGAAATGAAAGAGCACTTCTATTTGTAGCATGTTACATAGTATGTAACTGCTACCAAGAATGTGATTTACAGGAGCCAATGATCTGAGGCATTTGCTTGCTTGTGCTAATTAGCTCAGACCAAATTTTGTCTTTAAATGTAGCCCTCGGCAGTTGTAAAGGAATATCCTTTAGGTCACTTTTGGTTATTTGCGTTTTTCCCAAAAAACAGTAATAATATTTTGATACTGCTCATCATCTTCTGATTAATTGCAATGTTCCTTGGACTGGTTCTGGTATGTTCCGGTGAGTGGGGAACAGGAGCTGATCCCTTTCTACTGGCAGCTCGTAACACTGAACTAGTACGTGTTAGGCATTTGAATTACAGTTTAAAGAGTTTGCACAAGTTAAGAATTAAGGAGAAATGAGCGTGCTTTCTGTTTATTCTATCAATAATAAATTCAGGAGAATTTATAAACATAAATTTAGAATGCAATAAATAAATTAATTCCAAATGTAATAAGAGAGAATGCAATAAAGGTGAAAGTCTGTTTCCTTTGACAATGCAAGAAATCTTAGAAACTGAGGAGCCTGATGCCTTAGGAAAAGCTCAGCACACTACACAACTGAGCTACTTTGAGACAGCAGAAGATACATCTCATTGATCAGTTCAGTTTGACATTATTAGTGATGTCCTGTTTCCTCTTCTAACCTGAGAGAAGACAGAAGCCTAGTTAGATACTTTTGTTCTGCTTTGATATCAGGATGACTTAATGATCATTTTTTGGGAATTTCTGCTATTGTTTCTTGCAGCCTTCAGATTTGTGGTGCTAGTGGGAAAAACATGGAGCAAAATTCTGTAATGAAATCAGTGTTCCTGTTTTGATCACAACCACCAGTCACTGCAGCACAGTGGTCTGTGTGGATGTAGAAGACATCCCTGTAAAGTAACTCTTTTACTTTCCATTACAATGTCTCTGGAGAAAACAATGAGTATTGAGCTTCAGTATACAGAAGGAACAGTGGGTTTGATCCCTGAGTGTCTTTTCAGGATGATGAAAAAAGGAAATAAATCACAATTATTAAGTCTTTCTAGGAGCTTCTTCCTTCACTAAAAAGTGATTCCTACTTAGTTATTTTTCAGCACAGAATTACCAGTCAGTTAGTTGGTCAGCTGACTCGTTGATTACCATGACATTTGTTGTGTTTATATGATTTATTTGTTTACATTCTGACATTATTTGTTTATTTTACAATATATGTGCTGATAATGTGTGTAGTCAGTCCCTAGAAAATGAATAGCTAGGAATTTCACGTTTATAACAAACATACTATCTATATTGGCTGCTGAAATATATGAACTTTTTACAAGCCTTTGTAATACAAACCAAATAAAAGATGCATAAAATTAGCTTATAATAATTCATTCATAGCTTTGTGAATTATGCTACTTGAGGTTTGGGATTATTTTGTTTTCCCTTAATTTACATACTGACAAACTTTTTAACAGCATAAGTTAACATCTTTTCTTCAGCTTTCAAACTGTTGTTTCCTCTTTCAGATTCTTTTCTTGCTTTTTACCATTTAAGAACATTAATTCTGCTATATCAAAATTGACATCTGAGAACAGTTATGCAGTGTTCTTCTGTCGCCTCTTCCTGAATTTAAACTGCATTTTGAACAAACTGAACATTACACTTGCAGTCTGTGATATAAGTAAGGACCATGTACTGGAGTGTGTTCGTGAGTTGCCCAAGGAAGCGGCAGTAATGAGAGAACTTTGAAAGTGATCTTAAAATTTCAGTGGACAAAACTGTACAGTGCATTAAGGGTAAATAATCTAGATCAGCAACTTCAGTAACTAAACCTGCCTATCGTCATACACTAGTAAAAAATTCCATTGTTTCAGGTTCATGAAAATGTGGGTTATTTGGTTGTTGTTTTCATTACAATTTCGTCTCTGATGCCTAAGGAAAAATTGTTTCTGCATTTTTTGGTCATTGTTGAACAAGTGGTATGAAGGAAATTTTTTCAGAGAAAGTAATAACTGAAATGTTCTTTTGCAACACTGTGGGCTACAACACCCTGTTTATTGTGCCAGGATGATTGTCTTTTGAAATATCTTTCACAGTGAGACGTGCGAACCCTTATGTTAACCTCATGCCAGCAATGGTGAGTGGTATGATAAACAGTCATTTCATTCTGCTGCTTATCTATTGCCATTCAAATAACAAAGAAAAAATGAGTAGGAAGCTGTAGAAGTTCTGTAGCAGTTCAGTATTTTGTCAGATATATTTTCCAGTGTTCTGTGATATATTTTTCCTACATTTTCATAAGGTCTGCATATTTTATGTAGCATTTGTTCTTTCATTCTAATTCCGTGGCAAGTTTATTCACCCATTGATCTTCCTCCCTGTATACATCTTTTAAAATACCTTGTCTGTATTTTACAAGTTTGGTTTACTTTTCCTTTCCTTGAGATTTAAAAAAAGCAGAATTGATCCCACGGTATGTTACAGATAATCAGTTAGGTCATGTATTAGATTTCCCACATGAATTTCTGCATGGATATTATTTCCAGGTAATATCATCTCCAAAATATTTTTCCTTTCAAATCATATAGTGTCATATGTTTGTAGGGAACAAATTTTTCTTTCCTAAGGATCTCCAAAATCTTGAAAAGACTGCTGGTGATTGTTTTTTTTTTTCCAGTTATGGTGATATTCTTCTATGTGAGACAGGATTTTTAATGCAGGTTTTGTAGAAACCAGAGAGAGGCTGAGACATTTTGTTTTATCTCAGCCAAATCTAGGAAATCAGAGGGCTAAAAACTAAACCATTTTTAATGTTGATTATGCGTGTGTCTCAAATTCTTTAAGGATGGGAAAGAAAAAAGCTACATATTACTGGGTTTGCTACTGTGTAATTCTCAAATGTGAATTACACATATCCAACTATAGAATATGTCAGGTTAGTCGAAGTTATTAGAGAGCGTTTTAGGCTTTACTTAGCTTTTCCCTACAAAAGAATCTTTATGTGTAGGAAACATATTCAAAGAGAGACTTGAGTTCCATCCACTCTGAACAGATTTTGTGTGATTATAATTCGTTAAAGTAATCGTGAACAGTATAGATTAACAGTGGGGACTCAGTGCCAGTATCTTGCAGGAGAGAGAGAGTTTATTGTCATGTGTTATGATGTATTTCACTTGCTTTTCTCTGTTTTAAGTGTAAAGTTTCCACTGAATTCCATAGGATTTATTTATTTGAGACTTTTAGGTAAAAGCACCAATTTTAAAGTAAACTCATTACTTTCACTGAGATATAAGAAACATTCAGCCCTTGTCCACTACTACTAATGTTCTGAAATAAAAAGTGCAATTATAGTTACTATGTAATGCTAGAACATTTCATACCAAGAAAAAAACCAAAACCAAACAAAACAAAATCATAATTCCTGCCATCTCATGCTTCCTCTGTTTTGTTGATACTTGCTCTTTTAGTGCCCTCCTGCCTTGAGTTCTTAACATTTCTGTTTAATGATCTTATTTATAGAATCCCCACTCTGGTAATTTGAAAACAGGTTTTAGTGATAAATTCTTTTTAAAGAGTATGTGTTCAATTAAATATGTAACCAGATGTTATTGGTATGCCTCCTTAGGTAGCAGCCTTAGTTTTACTTCAGCCACTGGGAATACTATATTTCTCATCTCACTTTTACTCAATTCTATCAACTATTCATATTTTACAGCCGTTACTTTAACTTCTTTCCGTGCTGAGTTTCTTATGTCCTTTTGCATACAAATATTCCTCATAAGGCCTTGCTACAATCAGAATAAAAATTACTATTAATATATTAAAATTCTACTAATATAACTATAGCAGTAACTGTTAATATAATTTTTTTACTATCTGTTCAGCATACATAAACTGAAATAGTCATAAGAAATAAGTCCAGCTACATGCACATCATCTGTACTAGCGCTTATACAGATTTAATTTCTTTCTTCCTCTTCTGTTCTGCACCTGTAGAGAGGCTAGTGGCCAGCTGAGATCCTTTTCCACACAGCAGATGTAGCTAGGAAGAAGACATATCTCCATTACTGATGCTCTTGCTAATCTTTCATCCATTTCTTACACTGCAGAAGTCAAGTTTGTGAATGTTGATATCACTTAAATATCAGTTAAAAAACAAAGCAAAGGAACGCAAAACTAATGTGGGAAAGGTACGTATTGGAACCTTTGGATGATCCACCCTTGCCTTGGATCTTCTTGCTGTCCTTCATAGCTCTGTTTCAAAGCATTGGGTAAACATTGCCTCTGTTTGTAGGCATTGGGTAAACATTCTGACGTCTGCCTCAGAAGAGAGCACTGGTGTGAAGGAGAGTGCACCTCTGTACACCATGAACAGATTTGAATTAGATATAGGTTTTTTTTTTTTCTTTTAGGAGGCAGGGGCAGCTCATATTTTCCAAAACATTTAAATGAGTGTAGAAAAAGTGCAAACTTTCTTCAACCTGGGTAAAGGAAATGCAATCTGCAGCATTTAGCAGGAATCTCATTAAAGAGAATTCATTAAAAGATTAACTTCTAAATTAATTTCAACTCATGAACGAAAGAGCGGAGTCTTTTCTGTTAATCCCTTTACTGCAGCATAGGTGCTTGCTGATAACTGATGGAATTTTTGTCCAGGTGTTACACAATATCCTGGAGTAAAGCAACCTTTGGATCATTTCCTCTTCCCAGGTTGGGCTGGTTCTATGGTTTCAGGAACAGCTTGAATATGTTTTATAGAAGTGCAATAGCACTTGAAAAGCTGTATTATCATGATTTAGATGTTTTAAAAATATCCCTGTTATTAATTGATCATAAAACATCGTAACAACATTTTAATTAATTAAATTAAATTAATTAAACAACAATTTCAATGTTATGTTGGTTTTCATGAAAATTTTCTTGTTCTTTTAGAAGGCTTTTATAGATCTTATAAGAGAATAGAGGCAGCTGCTCTGAGGCTGTCAGTGTTACTTTCAGAGACAGGATAATTAAAATAATATTTCTTTTTAGTCATATAGTGAGTAAAGAAATCAAGATTATCAATTTAAGATACAAAGACCTATGACAGATGAAATGTTGTTTCAATGTCAGTTGGAAGATATCTTCTGGTATAGCAAAACAAAGGTGGTTTTTTGGATAAAATTTTGCCTTACTGAAACTTAAAATCCAACAAAATCATATGCTGTGACTTTAAGACAAAGCACTACCTGTTTAGAGTCTTCATTCTTGGTGATACTGGGTATCTTCTTAGAGGTGCTGAGCTCCTTCAGTCATGTTAGAATTGAGTGTTTTAACAATTACTTAAAATAAAGTGGTGGGTTTGTTGTCTCATACAAGGTATCAGATGACCAAGTAACAAGAAAATCATTCAGTTTAGTGATGCAATACATAACTTTCATTCTAATTGTGCTTTTCTTTACCTTTATTCCATGTACCACTGAAAATTCAGTAGTTTTGTAGTCTTTCTGTGACTAAAAGAGAATGAGAAGTGTCATGCAAAATGTGCTGTGACATAATACATGAGAGGGATGTGAAAATTTGAATTTTTCTTCATCTTCATTTTTACCTCAGTTTTAAGCCACAACTTGTTTCCATCTTGCCATATTTACAGAAATTAGTGGGATTGTCTTGCTGGATTTTGTTTAAACAAGGACTTACTCTTGAAAAAGACACTGATTTAGAAATAATGAGGGAAAAGAAGAGATATAATCAGCCTGCTGGAGTTTAAGAAATCTCAGAAATTAACCTGAATTATAATTTTTGAAAAAAAGTTTTATTATTGTGGTTAGCATATTTTGGTACTCCCTGGAGGGTAAGTGCAGATTGAGTTACAGCTCCAAAAAAGAAACAGCTGTGGCTTTTTTGTTTGTTTGTTTGTTTTCATAAATGCCAGATCAAGCATTTTGGCATCCTTATTATCCCACTGCTAAAAATCCTGAGGAATAACTGATGGAACAATCCAGAAGGGCTTATCGAAATATTAACTATTGTTTTTACTGTAATAAGACTCAAATGTTTCTTTCAAGGACCTATCTTCTCATATTACAAGAGATATAATATATCTCTTTTATAGTAAGAGCAGAGAAGAAATAGCCTCTCCTGCTTCCTTTTAGCACACAGTTTTCCTGCAAGGGTCTTATCTTCCTTTGAGAAACACACGGGAAGCAGCATTGATGCTTTGCAAAAATGGTCAGTAAAAAGTTTTTCTGGTTTGATCTAATCACGCTCTTAATGGAATGCTAATGTGCTCTGTTTTATCGAGTCTGTTGTTCCAAAGCCCTTATACATCACAGCCAAGTTATTATACCTTAGTGTAACCGGAGGGATCTGGTTACATAATTGTGAATTTGAGTTTTCTGTTCAGCGTAAGTGCACCGTGCAGAGTGGCATTCTGTACTTATGTCTTGAAGGTAAATAGAGAACAATTCATGGGGCCTGGAAATCTAGAATTTTTTGTGGCATCTTCTGCTTTTGTCATCTAAGTTAGCCTTAGGTCCTCTTCACTGAAAATGGAAACATTTCATCTAGAATTGTAATAGATTAGTTGCAAAAGTTATAAATTTTTGGCTTTATTTCCTATTTCTTGACCTACAAGGAAAAAAACTCTTTGACTTTTGGGGTGATCAATCATGCATGTCTTCATCAGATTTTGGAAACTTTTAGAACCACGTACGTCCAGATTTTTACAAGGGCTTGTATTTCAATCTTAAAAATAGCACATTCCCATAAGGGAGACATCTGTTCAATTGCATCATTTTCCAGAATGCGGTATTTCTCAGAGTTCTTAAGTTGATAATATGTGGTAAATTCCTCCATGTATAGTATATGAATCAGGATATGATCCTGAAGTTTGTGGGAGGTTTCTGAAAGTTGAAGGTTAATGCAAAGTGGGAACAAGCACCTAACCATGTTGCTGAACTTTTGTAATTGCTAAAGTTTTGAATAAAACATAACATAAAGACCCAAACCACACAGTTGAGTAATCCTTTCAGTACTGTTGGGGCAAAGAAATTATATTAATAAGGATTACATATGAATAAATACAGCATATGATAAACTGTTATATTTAAACATTTAATGGAACAGCTTTACAATGCAGAGAAAAACTAAAGAGAAGCTTCCTCTTTAAAAGTATTCAGCTGAAAATACCAACCCCGAATCCCTCAGCAGTAGTGGAAATGCTAGGGAAGGTCTGCCAAAAGGGGGACCTTTGCTGAATACACACTGTTCAGATCACAGCAGGGCCTGTTATTTACACTAGTTTAGTGGCATGGCTGTTTGCTTGAAAATGCAAGCTCTTTAATGTGTTATAGTTTGGAATACGAAATACCAACTATTAGTGCAGTCCTGCAGTAATAACTCTAATCAACCTACCAAAGGAGCACTACAGCACTATAGGAATATACTATTCATTGAACGTGAAATATGACTGGGAAGGAATGAGAATGGTGAATGTTGATCTGACTACATGAAATTTTTCAATTCAAATTCTGCTAGCTTTCGTAAAATATCTATGTCTAACTGGACTCAATATCAAGAAATCAAAAAAGGTAAAAACATCTACCTTTTGCCTCAGTTTTTTATCTACTTTATTAATAACCATATTCTCACTTCTGGTGCAGAACCTCAATACTGTTTATTCTTTGTCCATGAACACTGAAACTAAAAATAAAGGAAATACGTAGTAAAGTTAAAAAACTATTCATACTACTTAAAACGTAAGAAAAGTTCAAAATCTTGAATATGAATAGTGTAAAAATAGATTGACTACAGGTACTTTACTGTACTCTAGCAATAAACAGTAGACTAAATTCTAACTCAGTCAATTCAGTGGATTAACTCTGTAAATGACAGTAAAATCTGGGAATTCTAGTTATAGGCTCTGATCCAAGAAATATAATAATTTTCTTCAAGTTTTTTTTTCTTCTGACCACAGTTTACTATCATTAATAGTTTATAGACTACTTGTATAAAAATGAAGTTCTAAAAAAATTTATATAAATATGTATATATTCAACTTAACTTTATAATTTAACTTTTGTATATATTGAGTTTAGATAACTTTCATTAGCAGTGCTTGAAATAGGTAAGTAAGAACAAATTACATTTATTCATACTGCCTAAGTGACATTGCAGAAAGGATCAAGGTACTTCGTGCTTCTAGCCACAAAATGACCACTGTAGAGCTCTGAATGCTCTGGGAGGCTTTAATGACCCTGCCCAGCCTCACCTGGGGCCCCAGCCACACCCTGCCCACTTAAGCTCAGCCCTGGGCCACCATTTCCCCCTGACCTGTAATGGAGGAGTAGTCTGCAGCTTAGTCCAGAACCTCATTGTTCCTGATCTCTGGTTTGGCTTTTTGACTGGACCTCAGACCTGCCTTGTCATCCTGAAGGTACCTGATGACCTGTGTTCTGGGCAAACTCTGTCTGCTCCCTCTCTGGGCAGCCTGCTCATGGGATGAGCCCTGGGTGGTGAGGCTCCTTGCCCTGCTGGGTGGGTTATCACTCGAAGTCCCACAGAGAACTGCTAGCCATTGCTGTTCCCTGAGAGCCTGTAACTGAGACTGGAGTAATCTCAAAACCCACAAGCTACGTGAAATAATCACTGCTGTCCCTTCCCTGTGAATGAGAGCTGTCTCTTAGGGGGCAAGAATAGCAATCACAAAATGGTCGAGGTTGGAAGGGACCTCTGGAGGTCATCTTGTCCAGCTGCCCTGCACAAGCAGACCACCTAGACCGAGTTGCTCAGGACCATGGCCAGATGGGTTTTGAATAGCTCCAGGGATGGAAATTCTGCAGCTTCTCTGGGCAGCCTGTTCCTGTGCTTAGTAAAAACTGATTTATTCACCTTACTCATGTTTTTTTTTTCTCTTTAATTTTTGTCTTAGTTTAAATCCAGATATTGTTGTGTTTAGAGCTTTGATGCCATGATTAGAGCTGCTTGTTGACTTCCATGTTGATATTTCAAAGATTATAAGGTATAATTGTAAAAATGTCAATTAGTCCTTGGTATTATCGTGTTTGAACATACAGCAATTACATAGTATTAAAATAATTTAACATTTCAGAGCACTTAAAAGGTGACCAGGAAATTATTAATTCGTAATGCTTTTTTCTTGTAGTTTGCTTCAATTTTTTAGTGTTATGGGATAAGTAAATAAGTTTTGATTCATCTGTTTATTTTTTTAATCAAAAATTGTCTGGTAGGCACTATCAAAATAAAGCCAGTGTTCTAAAATTATTTATTCTGAAGCAGGGTAATAAAGTTGTTATTATTTTTTTAATGTATGCAAATGTATGTTTAGGGAGAAAAAAAAAAAGACAGATTACATGGAACACCACAAAAAAAACCAAGGCTGGAGGTTTTTCTTTCAACAGTACTTCCAATAGGTGCCTGATAGTTTCCAGGGTTGAAATTCTGGAACACGAGTGAAGTGCCAAAGACTGGGGAAAATTGTGGAGAAAATACCATCACAAAAAATTCCACCAGGATGGTAGGGCAGTTATGAGACTGAATGTACAGCTGAGATAATTATTCACATATTCTAGACTATCATTTTTGTATTTTTATTTTGTTTTTAGGGAATTGAGGATTATGTGGTCGTTCTGTCTGTATCTATGGGTTCTTTCTCTTTTCATCCTCTTCTCATCCAAACAAATGGCACACAAACCCTTGGACCAAATTCAAGTCCCTTAAAAATTGGTGGGAATTTTGAGCTTCCTTTAATGAACGTTTTGTATGAATAAAAGAAAAGCAGGGTCATACAATCAAAAGACTGCAAGTTTCTCTGTAGAATGACTTTATTACTGCTAAAGAAACACTTAAAAAATAAAAATGTTCAAGTCCAAACAAAATCAGGTGCAAATAGTTGAATTTCTGTCATTTGTACAATGGCTCTCTTGACCATTGGGCAGCATAACTTGCATTAAAATTCAGCATCCTAGAAGGGATTTGTTCCGAGCTGACTAATTTGAAAACTACTGTAGCTAATGGTTTCAAAATCTTTTCCCTTTTTAAAAAATACTCTTAAAATTTTTAAAAATAGTCAATATTATGTGACTTTCATTTGTTGGAAGATTTTCTTCTGGTAAAGTAACACATAGTTTCTCTTAAAGGCAGATACACTTTAAATTTTATCTACTAACAACTACATTAATGAAATTAAAAGCAATGTGGGCACTTTTTTTTTTGATAAAAAACTGTTGATAGCACAGAACAGGTTTTAAGCTGTGAAATGGAGGATGTTAAGCATGTTTAGACATGGTGAGACAAGTAGTGGCTATTTAGCAGGAAGTAAACATCTGTAGCTCATTTCAGAAAAGCAGGAGTGGAAGAGCTTGGCTTTCAGAATTTTCTCATTCATTTCTCAAATGAAACATTTCTCAAAGGTTTCAAAAAGAATAGAAGAAAACAGGAGATAGAGCAAAGGAAGACCTAATAACTGAAATAAAACATACTAATTAACCTCCTGGACATACAGAAATTACTTTTTAGTAGTTATTCTTATTGCTTCTGTAAACATAACTCCATCTGACAAGAAACTGATAACCAGAAATACTTGGGCTTATTCCTTTTTTTCTGTTTTGTTTTGTTTTTGTAAGAATGACTTACCTCAGAGGTGATATCATGTGGATTGCTTTTAGTTCTAAAAAGTCAGCTGATGGTTGACTAATGCTCTGATATTAAAAAATGCTCAAAGGAATTTGAGGCACAGTGGCTTTGGTTAGGAATAGAGTTTTGGTGCCTAGTTTTAAATATTATCTCAATATTCTCTCCAGTTTCCTGAATCGGGATGATTTTTGCCCTCCAATGTATGTACTTGTTTGGTATGAACCCTGTTATTCAAGCTATGTGAAAAATTCATATTGTGTCTCCACAAATATTACAGTATTTAAGCACTTATTTTTATCCTAAGTTTTAGCAAATGCTGCAGTTAAAATATTTTTATGAATGACAAGGGTTAAATGTCATTTGGAAGACCTTAGATTTGTTGAACTGATAAACCTACTTCATTAAAAATAAATCATGTTATTTGATTATTGCATCCTTTTGCTCTTTTTACTTTCTCTATTATTTTCAAAAATGTCATTATTTGTGAAAGAATGAAGGATGGTTTCAGTTTTAATTCAGAGATAACTGCCATGACCCTCCTTTGACAAAAAGCCAACCTGTAAGCAGTCAAGATTATTTAACCCTTGCAAATCAGCATTACCTGACTCTGTGCACCTAACCTTTGTAACATGCCTGGGAATGCTGAAGTAGCCATATGGTGCCATTTTATATAATCAGCTCAGAGCAGGTTGAAACAGTGTCCGCCTGTTTAATTTATGATACTTGAATAATTTAGAAGAAACTTCAATCACTTCTAGAGTTCTAGGTGTTTTTTGACCAACAGTGCCTTAGAATTTGAGCCTTTTTGGTGGAAAATTGTCTGAATTAAATTCTTGTACTGTAGACAGTTGGGGTCAAGAGTTTCTTGGCTGACTGGTTCATCATCACAACAGTTCCTGTCTTGTTTATAATGGCATTTTTAAACAGTATTTCTTCAAGGTGCTATAGCTGATGGACCAGCATTGATCAGTGACTGACATTTACATAGAGCCGTGTATTTGCAGATTCAATACTACTCTATGAACATAAATAACTGTTTATGTTTGTGCAGCCAAGTATTTAAAGATACAGTGCAGTGACCTGATGAAAAAAACACTTCAGGGATCACCCTAAAGGGATGTTAATTGGTTAGTAGATAAGCTGAGATGCTGCTGAGGAGGCATTCTGAAACTTTACACTTCAAATAAAAATGGAAACTCATTAACTGCTGTTAAACTTCTACAAAGTACAGCCAAATTTTACTGCATTGTGTTCTTAAATGCGGTATTACAGTCCTAAACCTGCTGAGATTAGGAGGAATAGTAAAAAACACAGAGCAGAATTTCTACTCCTGGAGTCATAACTTCATCTAGCAGCGGGGCTTTCTCTTTAGATTCTTCTGTTATCTGTTGGTTTTAGATACATGAACTGATGACAGTTCCTGGAGTTCAAATTGTGTTGCCTTTTGTTCTTCTCCCAGTATATCTGTGATGCTGTAGAGAGTTTGACGTAAGATTATAGTTTGATGGTGTTTTTGTTTTAACAATCTCGCCACAAATAGTGTCAAAATGTGGCAACCCGTTGGTAGTGCAGCATGATTTAATAATGCCTTTAGTTGTTTGGGCTACCAGGTCTTTGCTTTGGCTGTGTGCTTTCGCTGGCAAATACTGTGTGATCACTTTCAGATAGCAGTTGTTTCCTCTGACATGAAGTCAGGTTGCTCTTCGCACATATGACTAGAGCTAGAAATCTTTGTGCCTTTTCCTTGTTAACTGGGAGTCGTGAGTTGTTTGTACACTGACTATTTTTATAGAATTCTTCGTCATCTGTATGAATATTTCTTCTGAATCGGTGCTACAACTATTGCCATCTTTGTTGTGCTTGCTCTACTGGTGCTCTCGAAAATGAGGTGGAAACACCTAACTGAAATATGGATTTCTCATTCTGAAGCCATATAAACTGCAATACACGCCTATAGCCACTTTTTTTTTTATTTACAATTGTATGATGAGTTTTGTGTCCAAAGTGAGCTTTGTAAGATGCAGCCGTTTTCCTTTATCAGGTACTCCATGCAGAAGAAAATTGGATGCCTGTTGGGGAGGGTGTATGTGGAATTACTGGAACCATTTTAATCCTAATTGCTTCCTAGCAGCATTAACACATCTATAATGATAGATCTAACACAATTGGGTACAACAACAATAAAACAAGTAATTCCAATAATATAAGGCTGGAAGTAGTTTTGAGGTCATTTTGTGCCTGTAGATCAATAGGAAATTCACATCATATAATCCACATTGAATTTATTCCTGTAATACATCTTAACTTGAAATATAACAGTGGTTAATTGCTAATCCATATTCATTGAACAGAACAAATGAGGACAGCAAGAGTAGATACCTCATGTACCACCACATCAAATGTGTAACTTCTGAGCTCAGTTTTTCATCCAGATCACTTGTGTTTGTCTATCTTCTGTCTCCAGAACTTCAGAAAGTCTTAGAGATTATCACAGAATTTGACTAACTACAGTCAGTGCTTTTATTGATAATGCCTGGTATTTGCATAGACATTAATTAGACGTTTTGAGCTGTATATATCTTCTTGATTGTAGTTATTGTTGATCATCACAATGTGCTTGCATTTTAAAAGATTGATTGTATTTCAGTAATTACTTCTGCAGAGCACCCTTTTAGGGTTCACCTTTGAGCACAGTATGCTAGGTTTGTCATACAATTTTTAGGGCTTAATCGAAAGCCCATTGAGGTTGACATAAAAAAAAGTCTATCTTTGAATGGTCAGCTTTGGATAACGCTCCTGGTCCTGTCCCTTATGTGTATTACTCACAGATTGATCCCAGTTGGGTGCAGTTTTATCAAGTATTTGCCAAGTGGTTTATGTATTTCAGCAAATAGATTACTTGCCACGTACAGAGATACAAGAATCATTTTCTGAACTGTTTTTTGTTCACTATTGCTGTTGCTTGATTTGTAACTGAAAGAAAGTTATTTTAGTTTTCTACTTGGTAATGATTTGAGCTTCTAATAGATGAGAAACAAGAAATCAAACATAGTAAGCCATAAGCAAATAATGGATATTCTTATCCTTGTAGAAGTATTTTTCCTCTGAAGAAAACATAGGTATTTATATGAAAAACTGCATTCTCCAGAGTTGATTTTTTTAAAAAAAGACTGCTTTATATGAATTTATGTGGATCTCCAATACTGCTCATGTTTGCAATCGATGTCTTGTACTATTCTGCTTCCCTTTTATTAGTACTTCTTTCCGTTAATAGAAATTGAATTTAATGGAATACTGTTAATGGCATTAAATCCATTAAATACATGTAAAATCAATCCATTAGAATATATTTACTATAAAATACGACATAAACTAGTATTTACATTTAAAGTTCAAGACTTGATGCCCAAAAACCTAGTAGGAAAATAGACTTTTTATTTAGACAAAGAGATGAAGAGGAGCTGATTTATTACGGCCAGATAAATAAGAAAGAAAATGGAATATTTGGGCTGAGGGATTATAAGAGGTATTAAAGATGAGTTTGTTGGGTTTTTTAAAGTAAAACAATACTTTCCCTTCTGAGTTTAAAAGAGCGAACATTTCTCTGGTGGAAATGTTTCTCAGATGGTCCCTCTTCTGATATCCTGCTGTGCTCTAAGTTTAAGAAAGCTTTCTTTCTCTCTTTCTGTGACAGAAAGTATCTAATATTTTTAATGATCACAGTATATTTCTATAATCTGATTAAGGATTGATATTTACCATCATGTACTGACATCACAAGGGAAATTGCCATGTCTAAACTTGAATTTAGTACTTAATTTGGTAGCCAGTATAATTCTATAAATATGCTAGCACATGCCTAAATTGCAATTTTGTTTATGAATCGCACATAATATCTTCCCTGAGCTGGATATAAAGCAAATCTGGAAACAAAAATTAACCAGACTTCATTTTATTATGCACTTGAACTAATGTAATAGGAAGCATAATTACATAATATCTCATCCACATCTGTGACAAGATACACATGAGTTGGCAAGCACCAACAGACTTGATAATAGTGATCCTTAGGGTCAGAGTGCAAGTGGCCAGGTTCTACTGGAAAAGGAGGCCTACAGGAGGCAATCTTGTCTTTGAAAGACAGCAAAAGATCTTGAAGTAAAAGGAGGCCCACACGCACTTTGTCAGTACTTTGTAAGAGAAGCTTTAGAAGGTTTTAGAATGGAATCTTCAAAATATTGCCTTGAAACTTTGAATATCAAATCCCTTGTTTGCATACAAATAGACTTAACAAATTGGAAAATGTACAGTTCATGACTCTTTGTAGTACCACGTAGATTGCATGGCCTACATGCCTGAGTGCTTACTTTTTGAATGCGGGAGAAGCATACACTTTTTAATACAAAGTTATCCTATGTTTTCATTTAAAATGCCGGTTCTGAGTAAATTTTCCATGAGTCAATTGAATTGCAATTAGGGTGGCTACATGCCTTTCTTCTGTGTCTTGTCATATAAATTTTGTAATGATTCATTAGCTGCAGGAAGCTTTCTCAAGTTTCAAGACTAGATGGATATCTAAACATGTGCTGTAGTTCAGTCAATAAACAGTACCACAGAACAAGCCACAGAAATCAAGCTAGGTGATTAAACTGGTTCCTTTGTCTTCAAATCTGTACAAAGACTAATGAATTTGTAATAATACAGTGTTCTGAGTAAACTTGAGTTGGCATAACTTGAATTTAGCAAATGGGAGGAACTTACATCCGTCTTTCTTTGGAACAGTGAGGCTATTGCTCACATTGTGCGCTTTGCCTCAAAACTATACACAAATATTCCGTGAATAAAAAAATCTACGTTGTTTAAGGATGGAGTGTTAAATAGAACAGTATTTTGTGTTTCAAAGGATATGTCTGTTTAACATCATTATGATCACTGTATAATAAAAGTTTTAACTTCTGTTTATTATCATTTCCTCCTCCTCGGGGCATGTGAACCCTTCCAATATTTATAATTATGGAGTCTGTGTTGAAAAATTGGTTTTAAATGAATAGTACTTTTAATACTTAACAGAATTTCAAGTTTATTTTACTTTCTTTTGACAAGCATTCAGGAATTTCCTGAAAGCAGACAACATAGTACAGGATTTATCAAGCTCAATGTAAAAGTTTTTATTAGACTTCTGCCTTGCTGTGAAGCAAATTATTGCTAATTTCAAAAATTATAACCCAGACTCTTCAAAATTCAACTGAATTTTGACTTAACAGTGTTTGATTTTGAGCAAAGAGATGGAAACACGTTTTATGATTTGAAAATACAACAAATATGTTACTTTAAGTAGAAGTAATTTTGAAGGCAGCAGACTGATGATATGTAGGATTCACAATAAGATATGTCTCTCATTTCACCTTTTCTTTCTTGAATAGGACCCTGAATTTACACCTCCATGATAGTGCATGAAATGAAACTCCTACACTAAGTTATTCATTCACATATTCCTTGGTTTTAATGACTACCTATACTGTTAGAAGATACTGAGCATATAACAAAGAAAATAGAAGTGACACATGAAATTGCAGAACACTAAAAATGTCAATACAGGACAGTTTGCTGTTAACTTTCTCAGAATATATGAAACATATTGTTTTATCTGATTTCTTGTGATCTGCACTAGCTATCAACTTTACCACAGGAAGCAATACAATATAAATTAATTCTTAGGGAGATGATAATGAGAATAGAATGTATTTCAAAACTTATCTGTAGTTCCATAAAACTACTATCTAGTGTGACTATAATTGACAAAATAATATATTTGTTTTAGTCTGTTGAAAGGTTTGCTATGTCTTCTGCGTGACTATATTTGAGAAAATCCTGTTACTAGATTAGATACTTTATTATCACCATTAGTAGGTTTCCTTTGAAAACTGTAACACCTACTTTTCTTGATATTTCTAGGGGGCATTCCTTTTCCTATTATATTACATTTTACACAAGACAAGTAAAACATTGAACTTTGAAATTTCAAACCCTGCTATGTCCTTTTTGTCCTTTATTCTTGCATTGAGATGCTATACATGGTTTCACTTTAGCTGAGTGATACACTTTGATGCCAGGCTCTGCTCTTGTGAAATTCTGGTAGCTTTGCATTTGGTATCTGACCTGTGCTACATGCTTCAGAGAACAGTGAAAACCACTATATTTGTGCTCTTATAATACCTTTTGTAATGTGATAATACTAATAATGTAGTGATATGTGTTTGCCTTAGCCCTTTTGTGCATTCATCAGTGCCAAAATTACTTTTTTTTCCTTTCCCAGTAGCTTCCAATTTGTTTCTAATGTGTTCTTTCAAACTAAAGATAAAAATGGATTACTGGACATATCAGACTTTGTTTATACCTACCAAAATGGAATATACTCTCAGCTCTTGTTTTTCTCAGAAGACACTTTCATAATGGCATTAAACACAGCACACACAACAAAGCGTGTGACCTGCATGTAAATTATCCAATATGAATTAAGAATACAATCAACACTTTGGTGGCTCTGCAAATTAAAAAGTGTAAACTGTCTTCAGACCTTGGCAAAACATTTGTAATGAATTGGGCCCTTGATTTTACTTTGAGACATTTCTATATTAAAAGAAGTTGCATTTTTATTTATAAGTACTTGGTGGAGCACAGTAAGATGATGAGCTAAAATTCTGCTAAGGGGGGAAAAAAGCGTGTTTAGTGGGTTACTGAATATTTACAATGAGCTTTGAAAACATGTGTTTGCCTGATTAGTTCTATGGGTACAAATAAGTACTTCAGTATTTTTTGCTCTGAACCTGCATCTCTGGTGAATGCAATTAAAAACAATGGGCAAAATGGTGTGTAATTAGTGTAAAGAGCAGCTTTCATGAATTATGGATTTCTGCTTGAAAAGAAAGTCTTTATATCAGGTCTGCATGTTAAGCAAAACAAATTTTTAAGATTTTTCATTTTGTCAAGAAAAAAAAGCACAATGAATTTACTATGAGCCAAACCCTCCTTTTCTTACTCAAATATTTCTCTTTCCTTTTCCAGTGGGCCAACTGAATAAGCATACATCTTTAATGGTAATCACAGCAGCTCTGTTAGCTTCAGTAACATCTTTGAGAAATGTACTAATTCCTACAGCAGAGTAAGACAGATATTTAGGCTTTAAAGCTAGTGAGAAAAACTAACATCAGTCAGAAAATAGGATGTCATCATCTAATGCCAGGTCTTGGAACCATCTGACTCAAAAGGTTTTTTGCTGATCTCATGCTATTCCTGTACAGTATATGCAGTACAGGATATATAATTAAACTTTCACAGAAGGTTTTATGTTACAGTGACTCTGGTTGTTGGAGACCATTGCCTGTGTTGTATTCTTTCCCAAGTCTGCCTTATTTTATAATACCTGTGTGTAACTGAAGAAGGAAAGGAACAATCGATGGGTTAGTCTTTATAGAAACCCAAGAACACTGGAATTGTTGATACACCAGAAAACATGAAATTGAGAATACAGCTAGCACACTTCTAACTGTGGTTATTCTGAGCTAAGTATTTCTTCAGCTTATTTGAAACTATAGTGCCCAATAAAACGAATAGATTTCTGAAACATATTTACTTGGTGTATTAGAAACAAATGTCTTGGTGATTCTTCATGAGAAAAATTATTTGCCAACTCTCATTCTAGATGTTTAAAAGACTATATGGTACTAGCCATGTTACATCAAGATTTGAAATTTTAGCCCCTATCTTACATAGAGGATTCTTCTGGCATAGCTAAAAATCTGTTTCTTTTTTTTCTCCTACTGAAAACAGTGACAAAAGTGATACTTCAGTAGACTATAATGGATTATAGGAATTATTAGTGTATATAGAGACCAAGATCTCATTTCCTATTGACAGCGAGCCACAAGTTCCTATTTAGACCTGTTTCAAATGGAGGAACTCTCAAAAGGGAATGCAATTGTAAGTAGCTGATATAATGATTCACCTAAATGTGCCTATGTGTGTACCTACATCTTGATGTGTTCATTTCAAAATTCTGTGTATGTTTTCAAGGAATTAGATTCTTCCTAGAAAAAAAAAAAGAAACCAACACAAAAAATTACTGCAGGTGTAACAAGAAGAAGAATCTGCTACAACAACAAAGGCTAATCCTAAGTAATGTATTTACTTACCAAAATAAATATTGAATGTACATGGGTGGAAGAAAGTACGTAAATTATATTATCGTGCATAGATTTTTGACATTATCTTCCTCTTGGTCTTTTAAGGGGAAAACATATATATTGGCCAATTCTATGGAACTTTTTTTTTCTTTATCAATTAAAGTATGTTCTGAACGTCCTTTCTGTGATGAAAACTTTTGCTCAGATTCTTGTGTTGTCCAGCTTTCTGTGAGTTAATTCAGTGCAAGCCAGTGTCTGTTTTTCTACATTAAATATTAGCATGAAGTTTTGTGACATACAATTTTCTTTTCACTGAAAAATTTAATATATTTACTGTTTTCTAAACAGAAATCTCATTTAATTAGAGCTTTTGAATTCTGCATGATCTTGCTTCACTCTTTCTAAATATTTGATGTACTTTTTATAATAATCTTTAAAATGTTCTTAATAGAACACTAAAATCTGAGGAGTAATATAATTTCCTTTGATTTGTTTGCTTTTTTATTTACTGTAAATATTTTAGACAGTCATGCTTTTGTACACCACGATGCTTTTACTGCAGTTAAACTCTATATAGAGTCTTTGGTTGTTTCTCTTTCAGTGTAATACAGTCATAAGCAGTAGGACTCAAAGGAACTTCATGACATGATTTAGCAGGTCTTCTATTCCTCAGTGCAGGATCAGCTATACTCACACCATTCCAGCCAGGTGTTTGTACATAGTTGTACCAAAAGATGCATGTAGTCTCCTCAAGCTGTCTGGTCTAGTACTGCATTAAACACTAGGCTATTAGAAACATTGTTACTTCATTATTACAAATTTTCTTGATGTTTAAAAAACCTCCATCTATCTTTCTGCAACTTTTCTGCTTTTTTTTTTCCCCTCCCTTAAGTGATGAAGCAGTATGTACCCTTTTCCTTTTTTCAGAAACATTTTCTGTTCGTGAACACTCTTGTCAGTGTCCTCCATATCTTTGGTCACTTTTTGGTTGATACGGTCGAGACAACAGTAAGAAACGATAAAGCTGTAGTAGTCACAGAACTGCAAAATGGAAGAGTTACTTCGATCTCTCTATCATATGATTGAAATCGGTGTTTTATAAGTAGTCTCTTTCTTGTTTCAGGTCCCCCGGCTTTGTACTTGCCCGTTTCCTCACCCTGAGCTGTTTTGTCTCAGCGGTTTGTGCTGAGCTTTCTCTGCCCCCCCGCGCTGACCGCTCTGCCCACCTGCCGCAGAGGCGGCCGCCCGCCCTCCCCTGCCGCTCTGCCCGACCCCTCTTTCCTGCCATCAGCAGATTTTCTTTCTCCTTGCATGTTGTTTCTCTGGGGTCACTGATTAAATAAATCAAACAAAAGTGGTCTGGTATTGATCTTTATAGCATGCTGTTAGTATTTTCCCTCTGCTCTGAAGTGAATTCTTTTATAAGCACTTGTCTTTAATAACCGAGCCAGTCCATTATCCACTCAAGCAGCTCAGCAGCACCAATATTATAATCGTTCCACTTACACACAACATTGTATCAGATTACTCAAAGATCAAGTGAAACATGTCTATGACTTTCTCTCGGTTAGTGCTTTTGTCCTTGTTGTATGACCCAGAGAAAAGTCCCTCCTCGAATGAATCCTTGAAATCACTGCTCTGGTTTCTTTGTGGGTTTGTTTTTAAATTCAGAATAAGATAAATGAGCGTTTGCTCCTTTTACTTAGCATTGGTTACAGTTTTCTTTCTTCTGTTACTTCCAACTAATATTTTGCTTAACGCAAAGAAAAATAAAATTATTTGTTTGCTTATTTTTTGAAAGAGGCAAAATATCAGGGCAGCAATTTTACTGCATGTCTTTTTTTTTTAGTATAGTGGCTTAGAGGCAGTAGTTAGGAAGGAAAAGCTATTGATGTGGAATTGAGTTGTGTGTCAAAGCTAAACCCACACCTTTTTGGGGCATCATTCTTCTGCCGGTAGGAAAAGGAATAGAAAACTTGTAGTCATAAATAAATTCTTAGTAGTCATAATAAATTCTTATTTATGACTGTAGTAGACTTAGGTTTTGTATTCGCAATAACGGTAGTCTATTATATTTATGTATGTGTAACAGATGTATAATCATAGAGCTGTAAGCGTAGGCTATGCATTTAGGTGAAAACACTGTAGCTTAATATCTGATAAACTGCCCACTCTAATTAATTCCTTAATCAGTCCAAAAGCATAATTAAGCCTGACACTTCCAAAATAAAAGCAAGCAAGCAACTACTAAAACCAAGAGACTAAAAAGGCGCTTCAGTTAGTCTCGCTTCAATACATGCATAGGTGTAGGTAATGTTGCAAGGGAAACTTTGCTTTTTGATTCACCTTAAAGAGTAGTTTAAATTTTCAGGTGTTATTAATGGCTAAAGGATATTCCAGTTTAGACTTCTTGAAGAAGGCTGATTTTTAAGAAATGCTGTCCTTACTTCCTGAATTATAAGCCCTTTCAAAAGACCTTCAGTTTGAGTATAGAAACCTCAACACTGATCCTCACTAGTAGTCACCTGCTGAAATTGTGGTGCTAACTTTGCACGGATGGAAAAATGATTTGGCTTCAAATATGTGTTGTAGGATACTATTGTATACCTGGTGAAAATAATATTCTGATGATATATTTTTAATATAGGCTTCTGTGATTGTTATATAGCTCTATAGTGAGCTGGAATACAATGAGCTAGCTGGGAAACAAAAGTTGTATGCCAGTATGTTAATGGTTGTTGAACATCAATGTTGCTAACACAATTTAATAGTGCAAATTTAGTTTATTAAAAGACTAAAGGTAGTATTGTGTTGTCTAGAATAGTCTTACAGTATTTTCTGTAGCCTGTCTTCTGTGTTCCTTTTCTTTCACTGCAATTGATTCTACTAAATGAAGACGTTTTCTGTGTACTGTACCAAACCAAATCATATTACAGAAAGCAGAATGCAGTTAAATGAGAGTTAAATTACTCTCAAATGACAAAGAAATGTTCAGCTATAAAAAGTACTGTGAGACTAACGCGTTCTTCCAAGTCAGAATGCTGAAGAAATAAAAAATCTGGACTTGTGAAATAGAAATGCAATTGAAATTTCCAGAGAGGTAGATTCTAGGAGAATCTGGGAGGAGGGCCCTAGTTGGCCAAGTGGCTACTTTGGACAAGTGAAGCTTTAATGGAAGCAATCAGAATAATTGAATAAACAAAGAGTTGATGGTAAAACTTGCTAGTTTGTGATCTTCCATGTTCTGTGGTCTGGTTTTAGCCTGAGGCTCTGCTCTCAGGATCTCCTCACTCACGATGGCCTCTTTGGGAACAAGCTCTGTGCAGAATACTGAAATGACCTCTGTGCAGTATGTGAACAGGGCTTTGGAAAGCTCTGACATTTTGACATATTACCAAAATCAAGTTTTACAATCAAAATCGGAGATCGGAAATCATGACCCACTAGTTTATAACCGCGAAATCTAAATGGCGTTTCATGGGACCAGCAAAATACATTTATTCAGTGACCTCAAAATTACCTTTAAGCCAAAGTCCGAAGCTGTTGGAAACGTTCAGTTTCAAAAATCCTAATGTATAAAATTAAATACTTTTTTATAACGTGGAGTGTTAGGTGTCTTTCATTTGCAAGTGGGAATCTGAGAACAGATAACAGTTCATCTTCATTCTTCTTAGCACAAGTTTGCTATCTTAAGCATCATAAAACAGGTCAGTATTAAGAAAAGACTTTGTATATTGGAGATGCAGTGCTTTACAGAATCTTCCTATTGCATTTCATGATAGCTGGAGGAAGTCTTAGGTCAGAAAGGGGGATTTGGAAGCAAGTGCAGAGACGTGTGAAAAAGCTGATAAATGGGTTGTCCCTGCCAGGCTTACTGGTAGGACAAAGGCTACGCAGCAGTGATGCGAAAGAGAAGGCAGATTAGCAAGCAGGCAGACTACTGTGTTTGCCTTGGAAGAACTGATTCCTGCTGATGAAGTGGAAGAAGTGAGGTGAGGAGAATTACTGAAAGAAAAAGGTCGGAGAAAGCCTTTAGGGCAGGAATTGGTCATGAATCTGGAGATTATATTCTTTCACATTTTCACATGGTTATTAATGAATCCACCAGAGAAGGAAATTTAAATCAAAGAAGCAAACGACTTTTGAGAATTTTACCTAAGAAATTTCGTTGGGAGAAAGCATCAAAACTGAGTCAACATGCAGTTGCATGTGGGGAGACAGGGGTCATAAGATAGTAGGATCAAAGAATGGTTTTGGTTGGAAGGGACCTTTGTCCCAGTTTTAGCTGGGACAGAGTTTTTTTTTAACAGCCGGAAGAGCTCCCTCAAGTCAACTGATAGTAACAAATCAATTAAACTTGATACTTATTATACCAGTAAAAAAAAAAAAAAAAAAAAAAAAAAAAAAAATTCCACTCCTCGCCTCTGCGAATTCCATATTTAGGCACAACTTTAGTTACAGAAAGAGAACACAGAGTTACAGAAAAAGAACACAGTATCAACAACAACATCGAAGAAGAAGAAGAAGAACACACATTTTACAAACAATCCACCCCTTGTCCCTTCACCAGTCACAACAATCAAAGTTTCCCAAGGTCCTTCTGTTTTTCAGCACTGTGAAGTCCATGTTTTGCCCGTTACCTCTCCCAGTCACTATTCTTATCTCAAATTCCTCGTGCCCCACGTTGGGCGCCAAAAAGGACTGTCGTGGTTTTAGGCTGATCCAGCAACTAAAACTCACACAGTCTCTCCTTCTCCAATAAAGTAGAGAGGAGAGGAAAAAAAAAAAAAAAAAAACAAAAACCAAAAGGACTGAGGGTTGAGGCAAGAACAGAGGGAGCACCCACCAACCATGGTCCTGGGCAAAACAGGCAGCGCTTTTCTCAAAGCAAAACAGTTTATTAATGATTACTTAGAAGGACAAAGGGAAATAAAAACCGATTACTTGAGAGGACAGAAAGAAACAAAACCAGATCTTAAAACCGACACCTTCCCCCCCCACCTTCCTTTTCCTCCCGGCTCTACCTCCTCCCCCAGCAGCACAGGGGGCAGGGACTGGGGGAGTGCAGGTCAGTTCATTCCGTGCTGTTACTGCTGCTTCTTTCTTAAAGGAGAAGGAGTCCTTACACCCTTTTCCCCTGCTCCAATGGATCCCCTACCCACGAGGAAAAATCCACAAATTTCTCCAACGTGAGTCCAGCCCACTGGAAACAATCCTTCCCCACAGATTGCTCCGGTGTGGGCTATACCACAGTCTCGGGTACTTAGGGAGCTGTAGCCACTCGCTCCGGCGTGGGTCGTCACGAAGACTCCAGATGCCTTTCTGCCTTGCCGTGCCCCCAACACGACCATCCTCGGGCTCAGGCATCTTCTCCCCACGGGCTGCGAGTGGGTCGCTGCTCCACCGAGGCCGTCCTGGTTGCAGGGGGGCAGCCTGCTATCTCACCATCAGCCGCAGGGGAAACTCGGCTCCGGCACACCTCCTCCCGCTCCATCCTCACTGACCTGCTGTCGATGCAGCTGTTTCTCTCAGATATCAGTCCTCTCCAGGTGAACTCAGCCCAGTGGGCACCCCAGGAGTGGGGTGCCCCCGAGTTCCCCAGCTGGCTCCGCCGCCGCCATTCTCCGTGGGCGGCGCCGGCCCGACGCAGGCAGCCGCCCGGCCGGGAGCCAGGGAGCGGGGGCAGTGCCCTCCTCCCTTCTCTGGTCGATCCTGGGCGAAGCACCTTTTCCGGTTCCCTTGTCCTGACTTAAATAGGGCAATTCGCAGAGGCGCCCTATTGGCTCAACCCCGAGGGGGATGGCAGTCTGATCCGGTGGCCAGAACTAAGCCTAACCCGGTTCCAAAACCGGGGAGGTCGCAGGGAGCAAAATCCCTCTCCTGCCACCAGAACCACCCCCCCCTCCACATCAAACCATGACAACCTTAAACATCATCTAGTTTCGGCCCTTCTGTCATGGGCAGGGACACCTTCCACTTGATCAGGTTGCTGAAAGCCTCATCCAACCTGGCCTTGAACACCTCCAGGAATGGGACATCCACCATGTGTTTCACCACCTTCATTGTAAAAAATTTCTTCCTTATATTTAATCTACTCTCTTTCAGTTTAAATCCATTGTCCCTTCTCCTATCACTACATGACCTTGCAAATAGTCCCTTTCCAGCTTTCTTGTAGGCCCCCTTTAGGTACTAGAAGGCTAGTATACAAGAGCTAGTGTGCAAGAACAGTATACAGTATATCTGTGCAATAAAACTGTAGTTTTACATCTTTCTGTTGTTAATGTATTAATGTTGCTTTGATAGGAAAAAATAAACATTGAATATTCTTTCCCTTGAAACCATTATAAACTTTAATAAGGTTGATCTCTGATTGGCAAAATACAAGTCTCGTAAATCAATAGTACAGGTCTAATCTAGCACTGTTTGTTAAAAATCAGTAGGATTACCGTTTGACGTTTGATGAGCTGGAATAGTCACATCTTTTATATAAGTCTTTTTATGTTACAAAGTTGAAACAGTTATCCAGAAAAACAGTAGCTTTTATAGTGATCAGAAGAAAAATGAATTAATTCTTTGGAGGAACATATTCCTTATCCCTAAAATAACCCCCTTTGAATTTCTCTCGAACCCTCGATTCAACCTTTGATAGCTACTGTCAATCAACATCCATCATCCTGTGGCCAACCTAGCTGGCAAGCAGTTGTGCTTGCATCTGACACAGATGCTACCCACTTCTATTTGGCTTATGTGAAAAGAATACATTAGACATCTGCTACAACATTTGATTGATTTATCATGCAGTGTAAAACTGCTTTAAAAACGTGCTGAAATCCTTTATAGTGTTTTAAGAAGTTAAACTCGGATCTTCATTGTTCTTACATTTCTGAATTATTGAAAATATACAGAACGAATTCATGATATAAATTTTATATACATCCAGAAAAGGAATAATTTTATTATGTGCTTTATTACTCATTGTGTAAGACTTGACTTCATGGTGAAAGCTATGAAACAAGGTGTAGAAAGAAAACCATTTAGTTTTTGAGGCAGTATTAAAAAGATATGACCTACCCTATTATTTTGTATTTAAGAGAGGATTCAGGGTTTTGACTCTAGAAGTTCTTTGGTGTTGGTTAGATAAGACAAGCAGTTACTTCTGTGTGTTGCAATCAGAAGAAAAAAAAAATGAATGAATTCTTTAGAGCAGCATGTATTTCTTATCTCAAGAAAAGCAGTGACACAAACCCCTTCCATTAAATGCTAATACAAACTTTCCAAATCCTCAGCATTGACAGAAATCATTGAAATGATGCAATTTACTTCAATGTAAATTACTGAGCATTTTGAGGTTCCTGGTGTTATTAGGTGTTTGCCAGTAGAAACACGGTTTGAGTGAATTGAAGTCTAAACTTTTATGAACTGCTGATTATCTGCATGTTGAAATCCTATCTAGCACCCTAATATTTATGCATACATTTTATTCCAGCTGAAGAGACAAGCTTTCCCTAAATTCTGGAAAATTTCAGTAGCTAAACCCACTGATTACATTTTGGCTCATTAAAAACTAATTCACTGATTTCTTGCTAGACAATTTCACTTATATTGTTAGACTGGGTTGGGGGGCGGGGAAAAGTGCAACATAAAGATATGTCTTAAATCAGTGGTCTGAGTTTTCCACTGTAAGTACTATCTGTTCATTTTGCACTTCTGAAAATTAGACATGTAGACAGATAAATCAGGCCGAACATTGTAATTTTTATACCGTTTTTTACTGTCAGTACAAAAAATGAAAGGTATTACAATACTTTATTTTTCCTGACAGATGAAAAACCAAGCAAATAAAATAACTGTTTTTTAAATGATCTGTTAAAATGAATAATGAATCTGTCTTTCAAGTTGTTTTTTTTCCCCACAGTTTTGTTTTGCAAAGTAATTTTCTTTCCTACTATTTCTACTGTAAGTATTCCATCAATGTTTTAATATTAAAGCAATAGAAAATTTGGAAGAGCATTAGTAGTCTTCTCTAAGAAAATTATTCAAATGCTAATACTTTTGCCAAATGGCTGCTTCTGTGTGGATGCTTTACATGATTCACTAAAAATAACAGCAATTAACTTATCCCTGAAACTATTTCCTATAAATATTTTCATATGCTTTTTTCTCACTAATCAGCAATAAAACTACCTCGGGGTTCTTTTGTCATCACAGATGGATTGTTAGGATTTGGTCCAGCCAAAGTAGCACAACCCTAACAATACTACAGTTTTATAGCACTTAAAGGAGAAGGTGTGGATGTCTTTGACTAGACAGATGATGTTGTAGTAATGCATCATTTTTTCCCTAGATTTGGAGTGAGAAAGTATACTGCTGATGATTTTTTGGTAGGCAACTCTGGCTTTCAACTTTTTTCCAATAAGAGATTTAAAAGATTTATTGTAAGGCTAATTACTTCTGAAGAGATTTCAGTTTAAGGGCTTCACTAGAATTCACTAGCTATTAGATCTTGATAAATAAAAGATAGTTAAAATAATCTAAGTGTTTTTAAATGCATAATCCTGTACTTGTCCAGTGATGTTAAATGAGAATGCGTGTGATCACTTTTAATCACTATAAATATTTGGGTGACCTAGGAGCACGTTTATAATCCAGCACATTGGCAGGAACCTGACATTCTGATTTGACAATTGGTTAAGTTGAAGGAACAGACAGACGCTTGTGCAGACTTTCACTGTTAGGGCACACAGGTAGTGTGACACAGTACATAAATCGGAACCTTCAGATGAAAGATTGGCCAGCTCTTACACCTGACTTTTG
Source organism: Tauraco erythrolophus (assembly GCF_009769465.1). Classification (NCBI taxonomy): domain Eukaryota; kingdom Metazoa; phylum Chordata; class Aves; order Musophagiformes; family Musophagidae; genus Tauraco; species Tauraco erythrolophus. The sequence goes on along the minus strand of NC_141479.1, from coordinate 14,243,698 downwards.
GTGATATATTTAATCTAAAAGATCTTTTTGACAAATGGGAAGAGTTGTTGAGAATTTTAAGTGGAAAAATGGAAGCCAAGATAGGTCCATCACGTTCTGAAGAAGTGGTGGAACTTGCTGCAAGTGCTCTTTGTAGCAGAAGAGAAATAGGAGAGAAATATAATATATAAAGGATGTGGCGCATAAACTCTATTTCTTAGCTGCAGTCTGCTCTTTTGTGTTGATTAATGTGTTCTGTGCAATACTTGGCTTTGCACTTCACACATTTGTGTATCCTAGCCTCCTCCTCTTTAAACGCTGCTGTCATGTTGCCTCTGTATCTGCATAGACTGTTTTATTTGGAGAAAGGGCCTGTTTCCATTATTTGCCTTTAAAAGCTGTTACAGTCCCAGCAGATTGTCCCGGCATCAACTCCATCTTTTGTCGTTTGCCACTGAGAGAGACACAAAGCTCTTTCTCCACTTACACAGTCCTCATGGATCACTATGGAGGACAGGTGGCCCACAATCACTGAAGCAGGAGATATTATTTATTGCAGTTTCATTTAAACGGTTGTTATTTCTTTCATTTCTCAAGTTGGCCAGTGATTATTTTGATGCAGCTCTTGGCACTGTCAAGTATATTAGCTGCTTTCGGTTCACTAGTCTTTCTTGACCTTTGTTCTGGCTTGAGATGTACAACTGTTTCCAAGCGTGCTTCGAAAATACTTTGTAAGGAACCTTTGTCACTGTGGTTTGCTCCCCATCTGGTTTTTATACAGCTCAAACACACCGGTGTTTTGGCAAGCGTGCTGAGCTCAGAGGTGTGCGTGTGTGTGTATTCATGTGGCATGTGAGGCACTAGGCCTGTTGGACTGTTCCTGGTGGGTTATATAAAGGATAGCAAGGTATTTTTTTGGTTTGTTATGTTTTATTGACTAGTGGTTGATGTGCACCTGGTAGAGAAGGGGGAAACATGTGACTTAAATTGCTTTTGGAATGATTTTTCTTTTCATTTAAAGTGATATCAAGTGTGCTTAGATGCAGAGTATTTCTTTTCCTTACATAAAATCTAGTTAAGCAAATATTGATATAGAGAGCACTTTACTAAGTGAAGAGTGCTGAGATTTAAAACAAACGAACAAAACCGCAAACACACCCCACCCCTCAAATTGCAGAGTTCTGTTTCAAACTACATCAAATGGTAAATCTGTACATCCAAAACCAACGGCAAATAAATAGCTGGCCGCTGCTGCTGTCCTGCTGTCTTTTCAAATCCTTCATCTCCTGTAACCAGGGGCGGGCTGATACCTGGTTCCTGCCCCAGTCCTAGCTTGGCCCTGAGCTTTAAAAATGTTGCTAGAGTGCACCTGACATAAATCCTTTAAAAAAAACCCAAAAACAACAAACAACAAATAAACCCCAAAAACTCCCCAACAAAGGATACTTAAATTACACTGCATTGAGTATACTGTTTGTTCAGCTTTTAAGCCAGTAAAAGGATATTCCTGACTGGGAGTGGGGGGAGATGGAAATAATGAGCCAAGATAAATGTTGCTTCATACTGGAGACTTTCTATAAGAGTGAATATTCATGAAATATTCATGAATATTTGAAGGGATGGTATATAATTTATATAGAAAAAAACAAGTCCAAAAGTTTCACATTATGTGTTAAGATCTCCTTAAAAAGTCATTTATATCCTTCAAATAAATTCTAATGAAGACATTGGCTTCAAATGAAGTTAACTAATATCTGACTGTATTAGTATATTACTACTTTCTTTTGCAGAAATTTCAGGGAGCACAGTAAAATATTGTGGTAACGTAATAAAACATTTCTTAAAAAATTCTGGACAAAGACTTATATTTTCACTTACACACATCTATGTCAGCAAAAGGAACATGACATTTTGTTACTTAAACTGTGATATATATGATATACTTATGTGTAAAGGTACTATGTGTGTATATGCACACACTAGGAACAGGGAAGCTGATTTTATTGTATTCTCCTAGCATTCTGGTCCTAGTTTATGCAATTCAGCATCATTTTAAGGGCTGCTACAGTAAGCCCAAAGTTTTGTATTTTTATGTAATTCCTTCCTGTATAATTCTTCCTTGTACCACAGTTTTTATGGAGTACTGAGGACTAAAAATAACAGATAATATTAACCGTCTATAAAATGAAAGTACGACTGAAATTGTGAGAAAAAGCAAGATTTTTTTTTTTCCAGGATTTTTAATTAGAGATTTTTTTTATTAGAGATTGGGGACAAAACCCTGAGACCTATGTGAGCTGAATTCCCTCTTTTCCAGGTCATAATGTAAGGCAGGCTGTTGGCCAGCCTAAGACATAGGTGTACAAAAAAGTGTCAGATCAAGAAGGGAGGTAAAGAGAGATACTGTTTGTTTGATGAAGAGCTGATTTTTAGCCAGGTTAAAAATATTTTGCTGACCTCTCTGCATACATCACTTTCACTTGCAATTTTCTGGATAATAAAATGATAGGAATTTGCGTCTAGTCTACAAGAAAAGCTATAAAGCACTCTTGACTGAGATATGATAGCTAGGACTGTTTCTGAACCTGTTTCCATTTGTTTCAGGGAATGATATAACAAAGAGCTAAAAATTGTACTAAAAATTTTATTGAGCTATAATGGAATATAAAAAAGTACATGTAGAAAATTACTTATTGTATTTAGTAGGAGTGCCAGCAAGCACGACAGTATCGTCGCAAATGTGAATAAAGGGTCTATGCTGAAATTTTTCTGAGATGATGTTTGTCTGAGAGATAAATAAATTATTTTTTAAAAATTTGCAGTTGCAATATCTTAAACTTAATCCACATGGTCAAGGCTGAGGAAGGTGACTCCAATAATACGTGCCTAAGATTCTTGTGCTTGAGATATAATTTAAATTTAGACTAACAATTTACTAAATAAGGCAAATTGATACTGCTATCCCTGAAATGCACTCAGATGCAATATTAAAGAAAGATTATTTAGGAATAAATGAAAAGACAATGTAGAGAAGGTTAAGAAAGTTAGAGCATGGAAAGCTAATTAGTTTCTTTCAATGCAGTTCCCAAATGAGACCTTTAGTCTTGCAGATTGGCTGATCAGATATGTCACTTGGAAGAAAGGGATATGAAACTACACAAGAAGAACTGGAAGACCTAACAGTGTATTAACGGGTTCTGTAACATGCTGCCTGAGAACTGAATGAGGCTATGGCATTTCAAAGCAATTATTATTAAGTTTTTGTGCTAGTACGCCATATTCAAGAGACTTTCAGAATTCGGCTATTTACAAATGTATCCTAAAATGGTTATTTTATCTATGGCTTTTCTAACTTCATGATTCTGTACTTCAGAAGATAGCTCTTAATAGGTAAACACTGCCAGCAATCAGTAAATGGGAGAGTAAATAAAAGCACTGAACGACAAAATTACAAAGCTATGTTCCAAAAGTACGTCAGGGAACACAATTAAACATTGGCAACTACCCCACATCTAAGTTTTTGTTGAGTTTTTTGTGTTTGTTTTTTGTTGTTTTGTTTGTTTTTTAAATACAGATTATCACTTGTAGGAATATAAAAAATGAAAGCCAAAATACACAAAGGTTCAAATACGTGTATGGAAGACAGTAATTTTCCTGTGTACACTGCTACACTCAATACTACTGCAGTGAAAAGTTTTTCAAAGGCTTTTCATATTTACAATTATGAAATAATTTGTTTTCCTCCAAATGCAGGCAAAGCAGTAGGATGTGTGTCTCTAATAGCTGATGCTCCCTGATTATTCTTTTCTTTGACAAGACTACCCTTTTGGTTCTTTAGCAGCAGAACACTTACTAATTCTGATTTTCATCTTCAGATATGCTATTACAAAAGTTATTCTATCACTGAGCCTATGCCATACTAAAAGTGTTGTAGGAATCTGCTGAGCTACTGACCATCAAAGACCTGTCATTTTCACGCAGTTAGTGAGTCATTGTAATCTAAGCAGTAGGCTTTATCCAGGGAAAGTATTAATGATACTGAAGTGTTTTGAGCTCTGACTGACCTGAAAATCTCAGAAGATATTTGGAAGGGAAAATGCAGGTTGGTCTGTCTTAGATCTAAATAGTGAGAAATTTGCATAAGAGCAAAGCCTCTGAGAGTACGTTAATATTACCTGCCCATTCAACAAATATTTATTTATAAATAATATCACACACTGTTAGTTTCTTGATTAGCGTCACTGGAGAAAACCAGGCACTTCCATGCAGTGGGTTGGTTTTTTTTTTAGGTCCTGTTCTTCATTTACCTTTGTCTTTGTGGAGTCTTGAACATTTGTGCTTTCCTAATTTTTTTTTTTTAGTATCAAGGGCATTCAACAAATGCTCTTGACTGTTTCAGTACCATTTAACTAAATTGTCTTTATTCAATCTATAGTTTTGGAAGTAGCATTATCAAGATGCTTGGTTTTCCCTGAAGTTGGCTGTAAGCAAGGTTAATGCTATCTTAATTTATTGTTTCCTATTACTGTTACATTTCCATCCTATGTAAGATATGTTGCAGAATTATAAAATATATTTTTTTTATGCCTTTGAGGCTCCAGATGGTCCATTTGAATTTAAAGTATATGCAATGTACACAATTCAGGAAAAAAGTTTACTGACAATATGAGTAGTATATGAAGGTAAACCTTATCTTAATATACACTTATAACATGCTATATGGGAAGAAAAGATATTTGTAAATTCATGAGTTCTAATTTAATTGACAAATTAGAATATTTACCTTCTATTGCCACTGAATTCAGTCATAAAAAGCTATATTTGAAATGCAGTGCATATTTTCCTTTATTCAATATTTGAAAGAACATCTATGTACTTTCTTACTATTCTGCTTAACAGTGCTGAGTTACAGGTCAATGTGAAGGTTTCCAAGGACAAGGAATCTATAGGTGTTGTATAAGATATCTGTTTCTGGGTAGTTTTTCAAATACTTTTTTTTTTCTCCAATAAAATTTTTACTTACCTTGAAGTTTTAGTGCTTCTGCTAATCTGTCTTTTTGATTTGAAAGCCTCTAAGCTGTCCAACAGACTAGACATTTCTATGAGAATCAGACGTTAGGGATTGGCAGCTCATTTCAGGATTCCAGAGCGTTCAGACAGAGTCCTTATTTAGGAGGGCGTTTAGTGTGAAAAGTTAGTATCTCTTCAGAGCAGAAGTCAAGTATGTTTAGCTTGAAGCACAAAGTTAAACATGCATGATCCTGAAGAACAATCAGTATCTGGCTACAGAAGAATCGTGCCTAAGAGGTATCTAGGTAAACTACATTTTGCGATTGTTTTAATATGAATTTGTTTTAAAAACACAACAACAAAAACAAAACACCCAAAAAACTACCCTAAACAAACCAACGGAAGGGCCTTAAAATGAGGAGAGAATGTGTAGAAACCTTTTGACATTGCAACTGAGCAAGTGTATGATAGAAGGGTTTAATAAAAATCTTCTGCAAATGGAAATGCAGATCTAGTGAAGCACATTAAGAAGATACAAGTTTTACCCACCATAGCTTAAAAGCTTGGAATTAGGAAGGCTCTGATGGAATTATTTCAGAGAAGCCGTTAATACGGAATTAAATATTTTAGACACATGCAGTCTGTGAGAGCACTGCTGGGTCATCAGGCCCACCAAAGAGTGAAGGGAGCACTTAAGGTGAATAAGGTTTATGCTGAAGAGTTAAGTGATTTGTAACTCTTCTCGAAAAACGTAAATTAAAATGTCAGAGGAGGTACTTCAGAAACATTTAGCAGAAATAGAAGAGGTCCAGAGAAGGGTGACAATATAATTGTAGATCTGCAATGACTTTGTAAGAGGATAGATTTGGAACAATTGGAACCCTCTTTGTGGAGCAGAGTGAAATGGGGTATAAGAGGTGTGCAAATCATGAATACAAAGAAAGAAATAATTTTTATTCCTTTCACAACTGAGCACATACTTTTTCATCACGATATAAAAATAGCCTGGGGAACTCACTGCCACAAGCTGTAGAATATTGGATGGTTTCTATTTTGGGTGTACTATATATTGTTGATCTTTGCAATAGGTAGAGTCAAAGAATTGTAGAAATTTCAGTGCATGAGACGTAAGGCAGCGACACATTAAGCAAAATAATGGTTTTTTTTTATTTAAACATTGGCTTATTTTATTAGAGAATTTCTAGAACTTTCCCTGAAGTACATATTAGAAACCTGAGCAAAGGAATAGATTAAAAGCAATATTCACTCTAACCAATGTGCAAGTACCCTATGGGAATCCATAATTCAACATACAAGAAACAGGCAATTCTGTTTTAGTTCAGCAAATCACTTTAAGAGTGTATATATTTGTAGTTTGCTAATATGTTTTCATAAACTAAATTTCAACGTTTTATGTTTTTCTTTTTGTCTGTGATGCAGTTCTGCACCAAACAACAAAATGAAATCTATTCTTTTACTTTAGCTTTTTATGTATGTACTATATTGCATATAAATTTATATATATACATTATTGAAGAAGAAAACAGTTGTCATCTGCATGACTGAATTTTTAGTGTTCTTCTGCTGTTGGTTTCCCATGCGTTATTGGTTTGTAGCCAGGTTTCATTAACTCATTTTGCATTTCATTAAAGTTTGAATTCTAAAGGCCAATGCTTTCCCCTCCTATGGAGTAGCAGTTAAAATGGATGCAGAAATGACTAAATTTAATGACTTGTGTGAAAAGTCACTCCTTGGGAACTTATAGGAATGTGAAATACAGTACACCGAAACAGCGTGACTCTGTGCACAGTCTTAGGTGTAGAAGAGAAAATACTAACACCTTAATGTTTTTACCTTCTTCACAAGAAAGGAAACTATTGGTGTGAATTTACCTTGTGGAAATCAAATATCTTGGAGGCATCTGGTTAGAAATTGTCTGTAAATAGGGCTTTTTCCAATCTGGTTTGTACTTTATAAGCATTTTAGCGTCCTTCTGCAAACACACGTTGACAGTGCAATTAAAGTAAATTATTTACTTTTCCTTATAGCAAATTACCTGTCGTTTATATCCAATATGCTTCCTGAACCTAGATTCTAGGAAAACATGGTATACAAAATAAAAGTAAGATAAGAAATTTCAGGAATAGATAAGAAGGCATTTTGATTAAATGAATTAAGTAATGTAGTCTGTCTCCAAATTTTTATACAGACAGTTAACTTACAATTATTTTGATCCCTTTCAGTTTTGCATCCCATGGAGAGACTGATTATTTTTCTCTGGGTATTTTTAACTTTTTTTTTCATTTTCTGCTTATTTACAAGACTTATTGTTGTAAGATTGAGCACTGGATTGTTTTGTGATTTAAATGTGCAAATACAACAGTTAGTTTAGTCTTGGGCTGGTGACATGGTTCGCTTGATTCCTTGGAGAGAGAGATAAACATAAGAATAAACTCTTTAGGCATTCACTTAGGCAAACACACTATTATTAACAGTTTACCCATCCGAAATAGAATTGGTTAAAATGTGGAAAATAATTTTTAATATGAAAACAGAAAAAGCTAGTGAAACTGAAAGCTAAGTTTGAAATACTATGTCTAATCTACGTGAAAAAGGTGAAGTCCCTTGGATGACTGCAGTTCTAATTGTAGTTCTACAATGTTCTGGGTCAGGGCCATATAATGATTTGTTCCTTAGAATAAACTAACATAGACACAATCATGTAAAAGTGTACTTATTGATACTAATGGTGTTCTGCTTCCTCAAAGACATGAAGCAGGTATAATTGATATTAATAATATTGTTAAATAATTTATCACTCTTAAAGGGTTACTTGCTAGAGATAGGAAATAGATAAATTTATAGCTTGGGTTTTTTTTTTATATTTGGAATAAAATCAGACTTGAATCTAAAGCTTTGGCTTCTGGTATGATGAGAACTTTTATTCTAACATCTATATTTCAACTGCTATGTGCACTTTGTACAGCTGGCTTGTGGACTTAGGCAGGGGATTCTGTTTGTATGTATCAGCAGTTTCTTACAAAAGCCACCAACTTTTCCATCAGATGTTTTTGCCAAACTTTGTGCTCAGTGGCTACTATCCATGTTCTTCTTTTTCAAATTTAGTGTTAACTCTAGCAGAGCATAAAATAGATTTGAAGACAATGAAAAATGTACTGCATCGTTTCCCTGAGGAATATGCTATATATAGCTTCAGCTAAAACTAGTTTTACAAGGACAGATAAACAAAAAGTTAGTCTTCAAATGCAACTATTTCTTTTTCGTTCAATAATTTTTCTAAGTATTGATTTCCTGCATTTTGGTAGGTGTCCTCCATTTATATATATATATATATATATCTATATATATATATATATCTCAGGGCCATTGTATTTTTAATGGGAGAATAAAAAGGCAACATCGGATCCAGTGTGTACAAATGACATCTTTGTTAAAATAATTCCTAGGTTAACAATTTTATGTCCCTTATTTTAGAAGTCAAAATTTGTAGTATCAGATGATACCACTATGTTGTTACAGCTTTTCATAAACTCCACTGTAAGCACCCAATCTATAAAATATCTACTTGCATGTACCTCTAAATATTGTCACGTTTTGCCACTTGGGTCTAAGCAGGCATGTGCATGTGATATATGACACAACTGGCAAATCACTGCACTTTAAGCTGACTGGACTATGCAAATACATAGGTACTTATGCACTTGACATCTTCAGTGTATCCAACTATACCTTAAGTGATATTCAATGGTTTGTGGATTATGTATCATTCTTTCCCTTCTCTGTTCCTTTGAAATCCTATATTTTTGCATCACTTCCTGGGTAATATACACAAGGTCAAAATTTCAGGATGAATCCTGTCTTCTGGCAGGATCGTGATTCTGGCATCAGTGGAAAACTACAAGACCTGCTTTGCAGATAGTAGTGCTTAACATCAGTGTTCTCTATCCTGCAATACACCTGTCCTCCTAATCTTTCATATCCAGATGCAATGATGTAGCTTGCAAGAAAGACGATGCAAGAAGGACATGGACCTGTTGGAACGAGTCCAGAAAGACACGAATCAGAGGCCTGAAACACCTCTCTTATGAAGACAGGCTGAGACAGCTGGAGTTGTTCAGCCTGGAGAAGAGAAGGCTCCGGGATGATCTTATAGCAGCCTTCCAGTACCTAAAGGGGTCTACAAGAAAGCCGGAGAGGGACTTTTTGCAAGGGCATGTAGTGATAGGACAAGGGGCAATGGATTTAAACTGAAAGAGGGGAGATTTCGATTAGATCTAAGGAAGAAATTTTTCCATCTGAGGGTGGTGAGGCACTGGAACAGGTTGCCCAGAGAAGTTGTGGATGCCCCATTCCTGGAAGTGCTCAAGGCCAGGTTGGGTGAGGCTTTGAGCAACCTGATCAAGTGGAACCCTGCCCGTGACGGGGCGGGGCTGGAACTAGGTGATCTTTAAGATCTCTTCCAACCCAAGCCTTTCCATGATTCTGTGATCTGAATTAGCTGATCGCTGCCAGTTTATATAAAGCAACCTACTTCCTGGAGGTCACAGCATATTCAGTCTGCTTCCCCTTTATTACTAAATTAATGCACTGTATCTCAAAAACTGGCCAGTAATTCCTTGGCACAATCCAGCCTAAAGAGTCTAGATAGCTGTGAATTCTCCTTAGCTCTTTTGCCCTGCTTTCACTTGAGTTTCACCTTGATTACTGCTAGTGTTCAGGCACTGTTGAGGTTCTCATCAGTTTGATCTTCTTTGAAGTATCTTAGAGGTGGAATGTGAACCATGTTGTGTTCCTTACTCTCTAAATACAATGCAAAATAAAAACATAAGACCAAAAGAATGAAAGAAGGAGTACATGTTTTGTATGGTACATGGCAAACTATAGCAGTAACCTTATTGAGGACACCGCATGCATTAAGGCAGAAACTAAAAATAATTTTTAAAAAGGCATGAGCTTTTCACATTGATGTGAAGGGTGTCTGTTTTTGAAGAAAGAAAATCCCAGTGTGTTGAATTAATTTCTCACTCATGCTGAGAGTGGGAGATCAGCATAAGGTAAGCAGCAGAAGAAACAAAATGTTTGAAAAATACATTGCAGTGTAGAGCCTAAAAGCGGTTCAGGCAACAGTATAGGACACTTCTACATTTGTTCAGGGTAAGATGCTGCCACAGGCTCTAATGGGCTGTGTCTGAAAGTGATGCAGGGAGAGCAAGAATAAATAACCCAATTGAGGCACCAACTGATCTGCACTTTGCCCAGGTTCTGCAAAGTCTTGGATAGAGCCTGAGTTAACAGTACCTACAGGATCGAAACCTTTGGGAAGTTTGATAGCTGTTATAATACTTCCTTTATCTAGGAGTTAAAAGCCGCTCTTGAGAGAAATTGTGGTTAATGGTTCCTTGATGTCCAAAGGAATGGGTAGGATTTAGGATTTACAGCGTCAAGGCAGAACATGGGGCAGCAGTTTGCTTATCTGCACTGAAATTGGGCAATGATAAATACTTGTTAAAACTTTATTTAAGCGTATCATATTATGGATGCTATGTATATACAGCTTTAGTCTCTGCTTGACATGAGTGTTGCTAACTTGAAAACAAAATGAAAACCAGAATCAACGAAAAGAAAAAGCATAGATTTTACTTAGCTTCTACTTTTAATATTTCTTGATAGATGCTTAAAAATATACGAGAGAGAGAAAAGCCATTAAATTAATCAAGCAAATATAAATTACTCAGCAAATATAAATTTACTAAATCAAGTAATTATTCTAAAAATATATATTATGTGGTAAACATTGTTAAATGAAAAGATATTTCTGTTTTAATTGGAGTGCAGTTATTTCAGCATCTAGCATGCTACTAATTTTGGGACATGAATAACCTCAACATAATAAGATACATTGCAACATTCTTCAGCTGCTCCAGTTTCCATACAGTTTGTTTTTTTTAGTCAAAAGAGTGACCATGTTGCTAGGGGAATTCATGGTACATGGAGAAAATGGTGAGACCCATAGATGGTTTACTCCTGTCCTAAGCCTGTTCAAATCAGAGATTTTCCTCTTTACTTCAGTGAATTTAGAACCCATTAAGATTTTAAGAATCCTAGTGATACTTTTTCAGTACACATGATGATTTTCAGTCTTATTTTGTATGAGAACACATTGCTGAACTTGAGCTAAATTCTATCTGTAGCTGTATTTGTATGCTTCCGTTAAACTGAGTCATTAATATCTGAGAGGCAATATGTTAATAAAAATAAGATGTTTTCTTCAACAAAATGTATATTGAAGCCTTAAGAGCTAAATACATACAAAGACAAAATATGCTGCCAAAGAACGAAAAATAATATCCCTTAATGTTAAATTAGGATTATACATTTCATTAAATAGAAAAGGGAAAAATCAGTAACAGGGAAGAGTTCTAAAATTACTTTGATTCTCGTTAAATATATATGATGCAGTTCTCTAGAGATGCCACTAAGCTGAGACAGATTCACATCTTTGACACTTGGGGAACAGAGGTACAAAGCTGACTAACTGGGTCAGTGAATGCAGCTTATGGAAAGTGACTGCAACAGATGCTATGTTTCCAAGGGAGGTACGTAGAGAGCTATGGTAGGGAATGACTTAATTCTCTCAATTTAAAGTGCAGGTGTCCAAAGTATTTTTAATCAGATAAACTTCTTCATCTTGTATTCTTAGCAAAGAAGCAGAGGAGAGAGAAAAGTTGTGGGGACTTGATTCAATTGACAGACAGGTACAGGAGAAAGAAATTACTCTTCCTGGCAGACCTTTGCACTGACTTCTACAGTCCTTTTTTACAATCCCTATTGCACATTCCTAAGACCTCATCTAGATAGAAATGTCCAGTACAGCATGTCTTGGCTTTCCAATGCACAAACTGTGGTCTTTTCTCATCAATCATTACTTAAACAATATTGGTTGAAAATAAAAAATGTAATGTATCCAAGTGCAGTTTGCTTCAGTTAGAATTGTTTAAACCAGCAGCTTCTAAGGGCTAGAGTTATATTCAAGTCAGTGTTTATTTAGTGTTCTGCTGTACAGTGGAAATGTACAGGAAATGTACAGAAAACAAGGCTCTAAGCTTGCAGTATATGTTGAAGTTATTCTAATTTACCACTAAGTAAACTAAGAGATAGTCTTTCCATGTAATAATGTATACTTATTCTCTCTGCTTACTGATCAGGTTTCTTTGTACGAGCCACTTTAACTTTCTTTTGGTGAATAAAATGTTTCTTAACATATGCAGGTTGACAATTCTCTTTTGGATCCCAACGTTAACACTAGGGTGCTTGTCTGAAATAATGAATATTATCATTGCATTTTTTTAGTTTCCAGAGATTCCATTTGGAAGTAGTGCAGTTAGCACGTTTTGGAACACATCCTCACCTGTTGGGGTTAATTATTGTCTGGATGACTGATTGTTTTGGTAATATCCAAGGAGGATGTAGCTCTTCAATTCTGGCAGCAGCATCTTCAGAATGATGCTACTGTACTTCAGTGTGATGGATTCTTAGACAACATAACCTGTCCTACAGTCATAGAGCAATAGTTTGTTTATTGAACAATAGTGGACGTGTACCTAATCTAAGCAATTCTTGGGTGGAAGCATTGTGGAAGTGATATTCGGATCATAAGATCTAAATGTTAGATGTGCTGAAACTTGTCTTCAAACAAGTAGAATTTGATAGCACATAAGAGATGGAAAACAAAAAAGTGGAGGTGTGAGAGTTCTTTTGTACTCAAGTGCAAGAGGATGGGTGGGGTGGAGAGATACAGCATTTTTAGATAAGCTGTTTGGGTTTTTTTTTCTTTCTTACAGTAAAGTTTTTGTCTAAATTCATATTTAAGTAGGAATTCTTCTGTTCACATGGTGGTAAATAGCAGGTTGTTCAACATGAATGCCAACTTTGCCTTAATGGAAACAAAAGTTAACAGAAATAGGGAAATCTCTGAACTGTAACAAATGCGCTCCTTCCTAATCAGTTTCCTTTGTCTATAAAATACACCCACATACTAGAAGAAGTTCATAAAGTGAGAGCTGGAAGGCATCAATAATAATGCATTTTAGTTGCAAAATTCACTGCAGAGTGAATGTCATACAGAGCTGTAGTTGTTATCTGAAACCGTTAAGCTTAGTCATAATCTGCATGCTGATGCCAGAGCAATCAGACAACAGTATTTCACTAGGACCACTTATGAAATCTGTCATATTACTCAGCTGCTGTAAAGATGCCTCAGCTTTTCCCCCTGCAGAACAAACTCTTGATGCATTCAGCTTTTACTGGCAAGTAAGCTAATTTTTTTTATCTCTTGATTCTCCGAAATGGTTCGTAACACATAGCATTAGTGAATGTAAGCAATGGTCAAAGTGTAAATGGATTGTTCTTCAGCAGCCATCACAATTATTTGCAGGATGAAAGCAAAGCACACTGACTTTTAGGGATATTCTCCTCATAGTACCTCATCAGTGTTTTCATTTGCAGCTCTTTAAAAGAGTAGCTGAGATAAGTGGCAAAAAGATACTCATGGATAAAAGAAAATGATAACAAAAATAGAAATAAACATTATGTAAGCCACAGGTAGCGCAGTACTTTTGCTTTTGTACTTTGATGTTGGAAGCTGACTTTTCCCAGTATAATATAGTAATGCATTTGGAATTGATGTTAATACCACTTCTGCAAATTAAGTGCAGAAATATACATTTGAATAAGGAGATAATTTTTCCTTCCATACATCTTAGTGATGAGAAGTGGTTTTAAGACAGAAATTCGTATCAGATGCCCACTGAAGAGTTAAGAATCTCAGTCTTTCTGGATATTATGAAATTAAACCATCTGCTCTGCTTAGAAGTCCATGCAAGATCCTTTGCTATCTAAACCCAGCATCTGCTGAAAGCGTGCTGTATGTATATAGTTAAATCCAGGGGTTACGAGGAACAGTAGCTGCTCTTTCAGCCCATAGATAGATAACAGTTGCTAAGATACCATATGGATTATGGAGTGTGGAGGGGTCTCTCTCTCCTACATACTTGCTTGGGCTTTAGTACAGAGAGAAGTAAATTCCATTCATAGTGGAAGGATTGAATAAATCCTTCCTTGATGAATCCTTGCCTAAAATAGGGCCTAAGTCTGTTCACCCAAATCATCTCTCCTAAAGTTCGTTTTTTTCTGATCTCTCATATTAGAATAGGTCTTTTGTCTCTTGTGGCACTCACTTTACCTTTCTTTTCCCCACTGGCATTGAACCTTCTGTTTGTAACCATGTTGTTTTTCCCTCCTGCTCTCAGCTTCAGATTTCTTTTTGCTTGTTGTACCCGGAGAGTGCAGATCTGTGGGAGATGTGCCATCTGGAAGTGCCTGTGTGTTGTTTTTTCTTTCAGTAGCATGTCTCGCTGCAATTTCTGCCACTTGATGTTTCCAGATGACAAGTGCTTTCCAAATTAACCCCCTTCTGTTCCCAAGGCGTAAGTAAAGAGGAACTCCTTCCCCAGTTCTTCACAAGCTCTAACACTTCCTTCTGACAATAATTTGGGGAGGTATAATAGCTCCGTACTCAGGAGCTCTGACTCCTACTTGAGTGGCTGATGAAAGGAGATCCCATTATGTTTAGCTGTTGGAGTGAGGGAAATATCCTAATATCCTTGTCTAAGGAAACAGGGGAAAAAGAGAGCAGCTGGACCTCTTTCTGAAATCATAGTTTCTTGGAACCACAAAGGTTAAATTTGCATCACATAGCAGGGGGAAAAAAACCTCCATTTTTATTTCTGGCAAAAAAAAATTCTCTAGACAAGTGATAATCATTAGTGATCAGTTCTGTATTCCTTTTGCATTTTTCTGAGGAAAAAAGGTTGGTCAAACTTACTGATAACGTGGACTAATCACTTGGGCTTTTTTCTTCTTATATTAAATGTAAATCTAGTCTGTCTTGCACGGTACTGGCAGATGAAATTGACCTTGCATCTTGTTCTGTGCATTACTCAATGGCCATTTGGTAATCTGCTTCAAAAAAAAGGGCAAATGAATCTCATTCCTGTCTATCTGAAGTTTGTCTACATAAGAGAAGATTTCTTGAGAAAGAACTGAATGATCGTGGTTGACATTAATAGTTATGAGAATATGGATGAGGGAGAGAATAGAAAAGATCATCTTTAAATTCTTCATCACAGTGGAATATTGTGCCCAGTTGCTTTCACCAAAATAGCATAATCAGTGCACACATCTGAAAAAATAGTGACTGTAGCAAACTTTCTGTGAAGAGAGTGAGCCTTCGTTGAAGTGTATTATTTGTTAAGCTTAGTATAAATTAACAGTTCTTTTTGATTTAATGATTACTATTGTAATGTAAAATAGGAAAACCTACATTTCAAGCATGCTAATAAAGGAAGAGTAACAATGCAGTATGATAAAAGTGGCTCAACTTTTTAGCTCAGGTGTGGATGATTTTTCAGTGTTGTGAATAATTAATTTTTTTTTAAAGATTCAAAAACAGTGAGACAAGTCTTGCCCTCGTTTTCCATATGGTATATTAAAGAACTCTTTTGAGGACATTTGGTTGACTAATGTGGCTTCGAGCAAAATGTTTGCACAATGCAAGGTCAGCATAGAAGTCAGTCATAAGTCATAAATCAGTAGTAACACTAGATATGTCAGTTAAAAGGTTGTTATTCTACTTCATTTTTATCTATTGTTAAATACAAGAAGATGGTCTCTTTACTACTTTGTTTGCTTTTAGTCCTCTCAGCGCTTACCTGAGATGAACCTTTGTTTCTTTTTTTCTGAACAAAAAATGAATTGAATTAATTTTCACATAGCCAAAAAAATGTTTCAAAGGAAATGGCCACAATAATCTCAGAATGTAGATTGATCTGGTATTTTAAATACAGCATTGTACAAGTTGATATTTTTAATATGCGGTGCTGTGTTAATGCATTGAAGAAACAAATCATGACAATGAAAAGTGGTTAATTTGGGGTGAAATCGGAACTTGGCAAGAGGCTTGAATCAGCATAGACAATTAATTCAGACAAATCAATGTACTTATGAATCCTAAAATAGAAATGGAATAAATAAGAACTTAATTCTAATTAAGGTGGTTATTAATTGGTGGAATTGAACATTAGAAGTTCACTCCTAAAGCTATTCTAACACATCTAATTACAACTTGCTTATATTTTCTTAAGATTCTAATTAATTTGAATTAAATGGAATTTGGATGTTTTTAAAGAAATACAAAGCTTGAATCAATGCAAGCATGTACAAAAACACTTTAGAAATTTAAGTTTAATTTTTTTTGGATTAAATAAATATATAACATATCCAAGGTCACACAATGAATATTTTCACTGCATGATTGTGAAATTGTAGTTTTCTTGTAATATATTTGCAGTATCATTTCCAATGGTCACATCTAAAGTCACATTTGAGATTGTGTGGTGGTTAATGACAGGTGTGTGTCCTAGATGGTAATTGTCTGACTCAAAAAGCCTTTGCAAACCTCAAGCTGTCTCATTAACAAGTAGAGCTTGTCTGAATCATTTTCCTTACTCAGCCTGAGGAAAGCTGTCTACCATGCAAGAAAGGAAATTTTAAAGGAAAAATACTCTTTCCACCTAACCAAAAACTTTCCAGTGAAACTAATATTTGCAATTTTAAAGTGATACAAATTGTGAGATTACTTTCATAATTTGTTTGAAACATTTTTCAATGAAATTAAAACTCCAAAGTTGTTCTACAATAAAGACCAAAGTAAACACTTTTTGATATTACAAACAGATACATTTAGGGACTGAGCAATTTTTATTTTTTTTACAATTATTAAAACATTACTGTTTTGGCTATAGTAAAGGTACTTGTGATTTTTTGAAACAAATACATTCAGGGCTGGAAATATTTTCCAAAGAAAAGCTAAGGGGGTTTGTGGTCATCTCATTCTTCATGCACTGGCCCACCTGCCAAGAAAACTACCCCTGAAATGACGTATTTCTTTTCTGTTATTTGCTGTACAGGTGTCTAATGACCGTTGTCCTAGGGGGCATGGAAGTCTCCTTTTTTTAATGAGTGCAGTGAGATACGTTTAATGTAACAAACTTTACCCATAGACAAAAGCAGATGAAGCAAATACTAGAGCTAATACTCTTGAAAGTACTGCTGTGATCTTTCAAATTGGGGGAAAATGGCAGTAAGGACAGGGATAACTGGGCTCCCCTTCTGTAAGTTTTATCATAAACAGAAGTATTTGCCTCCTGTGCATTAAGTTTAGGATTTCACTTTTGTTAAACTGCTATGAGGTAGAGCATTAATGCATGGTACATACATGTAGGTTCTTGCATGCATACGATAGGTAAAAAAAAACACTAAAGCCAGTATCTTCAGTGAAAGACCATTCAAAATTATTGAAAGTTGAGGACAGACTACTGAATTAAGTGGTAAAGCTATTAGAAAAAGAATTTAGAGGGGAAAAAAGGCTACCTTAATTATTGTAATGGATTTCAGTAGGGTCCAGCTTCTTGTGTGATTTTGGCCTGGTTTTCTTGCTCTCTGTGCTCTGGTTCCTCCTTCCGCAGGATTAGAACAAAATATTTTGCTGCTTCAGACTTGTAAAGATTGGTACATGCTAACACATAACTTTTTGGGGTACAATCACATGTCTTAGAATGTGCTTATAATACTCCTCTTCTCTTGAAGTATCAGAAGTGGCTATTTCAGCTGGACAGTGAAGAAGTGCATTGAATTTTTGATAATTTCTAAATTGCTCATTGTTGGAATAGATGCTGACTGTTAATTTTTTTGTATTTAATGTAGAATGACAGTCTTAATAGATCGGCCACCACCAAGACAGATAATAGTACTTCTAAGACTTCTATAGCACCTAAATATCCTTCAAGACAGAATATTTCATTATTCTGATACATCCACTAGTCATATCAACAAAACTGGTAAAAATTAATTAGGTGCTGCAGTTATTTAAAATCTGTGCTTCCATTCAATACTATTATTATAGAGCTATGTCAATTGAAATTTCCCTTGAAAATATCTCCTTTGCAAATGTGTGTCACCTTTCAATTGATACTTTTATAACATTATTTCTCCATGCAGATCAGGTCACTAATATTGATGTTTCTACCATGCAATTTCTTAATACTTCTTTTAAATTGAATCCCTCCAGTATATTAATTTGAAATCAAAATATCCCTCAGAAATATCAACAAACTATATATTGGTAATTTCTATTGATAAATAAGTTTTAGGAATGCAATTGATCCTACAGCTCCCTAGCAGCTGAATCAGACATGAACTGACTTGTAGAAAGCAGTTAACAACATGAAGTTGGCAATTGTTGATTAATGAACTTACAATACATTCATACATTCTGGAAGTACTGAAAGCAAATTCAGAAGCCTTTAGTGCCAAAAGGAACAGACATGGAGAAAAATCTAACAAAAAGTAAGTTACCAGCAGTTACCAGGGCTACTATGTCATTGCCCTCAAAAGTGCAGTACTGCACTTTAAACATTTTACAGAAAATCCAGTTTTCTTTTTAACTAGTCCAGATAACTGGGAGGAGGAGGGGAATTTAGTCTAGCTCAGGCACAGAAACAGAAAACTTAGCAATAGAAAAGACACCTTAGGTTACCTTGTCATTCTTCTTGACAGGGCAGTATGCTTTTTTACGATACAGATAAGCATTTGCATAGGTTCTTTTAAATCTCCTGTAGTGCTACGTTGTTCCCAAACCAGCTTGTATTTGTAAGTCGTCTTCTGCTTTCTCCATTTCTATGTCTATGTCAGATTTATATGAAGGCTAATACCCCAAAACATGTCCCTGAGTTCTTAATACCTCCCTCAAATATCTTTAATACAGATGTTTCCTGCATTTTTTCAAGTTTTCCCACCTGTGCTGAACAAAGTAGCACTTAACATTAGCTCAATTTAATAATTTGTCTTAGCCTCTTGTTTTTATACATGTTATTTCAACATTGTTTAGTTCATATTCTGTTCAGAGTCTAACTCCATTAGAGATTCAACCCAGCGGTTATCAAATGCAATACCTGTCACAAGACTTATTGTTCATTCCCTTAAGATTGGAACTGTTCTGTTTGTTCTTACTGAGCACATTTGAAATTTCAATAACTTATGCAAAACACACTCTAGTCTTAAAACTCTGTTTGGATTATTGAAAATTATTTGAACAAATATCTGAAGTTATTTATTTGTGAGATTTTTACTTTTAGCCTGTAATGCTTGTCACATTCACAATCCAAACATCTTTTCCCCAGATCGGCTATTTTTTAATTATATATTTCCAGCAACATGAAAAGTTTCTTTTGATTTAGGAGAGAAATTTGATGAATATATGGGACATGCATAAATTGAGACACCAAATCAATCACCTGTGGAAGTAAAATTTGTTCCCCTTTGTGCATGCAGATTAAAATTCTGAATTTAGAAAGCTGTGCCCTTGGTGATCCATCTGGAGTACTTTATTTTCTTAAACTGCAAGAACTTTTTGTTTCCATCTTCACATTGTTTATGTGTTCCTTTTTCTTGTCAGATCAAAGTGAAATACGTTAGTGTAAAACCACCCCCAAATAAGAACTGTATTGGAGTGGAAATGCTCAGGTGGTTAAAAATGTCATTATTTTTGTACCTCTTTTTTAAAATAAAAGGAAGATAAATTAGCTTACAATTTATGAAGCTTCCAGCAGGTATATGTGTAAAAGAAATAGTATATTCTGTTTCAGTTGCAGCACTGTTATAAAGGCATAATTTTGCAGGTACAGTTTTTAAGCCTTATGCTAATATTATGTAATAGAGTAAAAATAAAAAATGGTATTGCAAGATGGACTATTTATGCCGACTTCGTCATTCCAACAGGAATCTGCAGTTCAAATTGCATTTACAGTGAAGTGTAAAGAGTTTAAAGTCTGCGTTTAATCATGAAGCTGACTTGCTACAGGGAGGAGGAAATCTGTAAAGCATAGAGAGGATGAGTGTATTTGTTGATTTGATTCATAAACTGTTTCACTTTCAAGTCTTTCCGAGTTCAGCAGAGATAAAAATCAGATTCATTAACTATTAAAATATTAAGCTTTTTAATGATGTTCAGCAGCCTCACAGAGTATAAAATAGCTTAGCTTTCCAAACAGCTTTTGCTGCAAAGCTCCAACAGAATTCTGAAGGTTAATATCTTTGGTCACCTTACAAGGGGGAAGGCACAGAAACCGGATGACTTGTGCAAGATCACCTGCTTATATCTGGCTTCAGGGACATTGACATTGCTTAGTCTATTTTTACTTTGTATTTTAATCTCTGTCTGTGATTATCAAGGGGAGAAGGCTGAGTGTACCAACATGAGATGGCAGCTAAAACCAGTCAAATTCAGCTACTGTCTTTTTATGTCCTTAAGCTTTGTTTTGAATTAGGCAGTACATGCATTATGTCAGAGATTAGAAATCAGACAGCAGTGAAACAGTACGTTCTGGGACCACACTAGCAGCACAGATATCCTTTTTTCATTCTCTGGCAAACATCCAGTTACTCTTTATGGCCCTGAAAGCCAGGTTTCTGAGCCAGAAAGGAAGACTTAAACGATGTGAAGTGAAATGCGTCCCAAGCTTATGATTTCACGTCTTGAGACAGTGTGTGCTGAAGCTGAATAAAACCAGAGTGGAATGAAATAGCAAATTTTGTAACTGTCATCTCATTCAGGCAGAAGAAAAGTGCTGAAATGATTTTGCAAAAAACCTTCACATTGCTGAAAGAAGCGTACTTGACTGCAGACACAAACAAGTTCCTGTGCAGGTTACCTGTATCTTCTAGTTCATGGGCTTGGTTTGCCAAACCCAAAGATTTTTTGGTTTGCTTTGTTTTGAAGAGGACACTACAAACAGCATGACAGCAGTATAGATCTAGGTAGTATCTATTTAGCTAACTTGAGTTCACCACACTTCTGCTTATTTGGGCGTGCATGCCTCGTTGTATTTGTTGGTTGTAAATTGCCACAATTTGTCTGGAATGTTTAGTTACTTTAGGATTTACAAGGAGAAAGTGAGTGAGCTGCATGTTTTCTGAACAGAGCGCAGAGCATCACAGAGAACCGGAATCTGAAAAAATTGTTTGCAGTTTCCTGAACTGAAAGGGATTAAATAGAGCATACCTTTGGACTCTAGTGACATCAACCAACATTAAATGACATGTTTTAATTTTTATTTAGTCTTTCCTGAGGTGAAATTAGGGCCAAAAGAATAACAATACCTTTTTTTAGTTCTAAAAACATTATATTGGGAGGCACATTTAGAAAATGAACAGCATTTTGTATGAAGAGGTTAAGACAGTATAAGCTGCATATGTTATGACATCAAAAAATTATGTTTTCTTCTATATACATTTACCAAGGAAGCCTTTACCTGTTTTTCTAAAAAACAGTTATTTCAAGCTATTACTGCCCAGTAACTATTGCATCTTTGTGTGTTACAAAGTACCTAGATGATAGTGATGTTTTTCATGTCAATCTCTGTGCAGTTAATCCTTCTTTTTTCTGTGATCTAGGATTTAAGCCAATTTTTAAGATTTTGAAATAAAAATCCTCCATCTACCAAATTTAAATGTCATAAATCATAAAATGCCCATGTAATCCTCCTGTGTCAATGTTACAGAATATATTTGCTTTATATAAGGAAATCTTCATAGAGCGTAAGCTTAAAAAGCTTCCTCATAAACATGAGGAAGACAAGTCTGAGTTTTGCCTCATTTGGAAAGGTTGTACACTACATAAATTAGTATTAAATGCATTAGATAAAGTGGAATTATCATAAAACTTGTTTCAGCTTCTCTGTCATACTCCTAAGTTTGGGGTTTTCTTGAGTACACTGGGACATTTCTGTTGGTCACTTCATCAACCAAACAAGTGTAGATTTCAGTTTTTAAGTTGGTTTTTTTTTCCTCTTTTAGAACAACAGGTTAGCTAAACAACAACAAAAAAATATTGGCAATACACAAAAAAGGTGATTAGGTCCATTCCTTTGCTCAAGACTAATTTATAACTCTGGCTGATGTTTGTTTCACAAAATTACATATTTGTTATAGCAACTTCTGTGACCTTCACATATGAACAACACTGCCAAACTTGATTCTTATTATTTTTTTCCTCCTATGTACACTTTTATTCTTCCTTATTGTAATTTATGAACATTCTTGCTTCTCTTAAACTTGTGTGGATTAAAAAGTAAGGTTTTTATCTTTGTTTTTTTTTACCATTGCCTTCTACACATGTAAAGATTTTCTTAACGTCTGATTTCAGTATTTGCTTCTCTACATTAACAGAGCTACTATTTCAGTACTTCCCTAAGATTAACAAATGATTATTTTCTAGACCTCTAATCGTTCTTACTGTCTCTTCTAGATTCTTTCTAGTCGATTAACTTGCCTTTTCAAAGGATGTTAAGAGTGCTGAATAAAGTAGAAGGATTGCTTCAAGTGACTTGCATAAAATCTTACTGATCTAGTAAGATACTACCCTATTTTATAAAAATAATGGGATAATGCTGATTCTTATTTAGTTTGTGGATTGCTGTAAACCCAGAGTTTATTCAGTGCTGCTCAGCCAGTTGTTTCTGGTGCTCTATGTAGCAGATTCAATACCTAAACTCAATACTTTGTACTTTTCTGTATGGTATTGTACCTTATTGGTTTGTGTCTGTTTCTTCAATTTATCAGGATCATCTTGCCCTGTGAAATGTTTACAATCCTATATTATCTTATCGTGTTTTAGGAGTAAGTAGTGTATATTTTTTTTTTGTACTTGTTTCAAACACTCTACATATCCTTCATTCCAGTGTTTATAGGTGCTCTTGAAAACGTGTCCACTACATGAAGTTGCCCACTGGGGAAGTATTTCATATTTGACAAATGCTCCTGCAATTTTGCAATCCTCTGTTGATGTGTAGGTGGTGTTTTGCGCAGTGGATTCTATAATGCAGCTTCCAATGATTTGTAGTCCATTTCTTTACTGACCAATTTTTGGCTTTTCTGTATTCATGAAAGTACTCAAAGGTTTTGAGCATCTCTTTTTCAGCCTGAACACAGTTTCTTGGGCTTCAGTCAGCCCTTAAATATACCACTGGTTTATCGTCTTGCAGAAACATAATTCCCAAAGTATTTTATGATTAATCAACAAAGCCCTTAGATTCTTTTTTAATGTTTCTGGTGTTAGGCCCTAAAAACTTTCTGGGAAATGTTCCAGTGCTATTATATATTCTCCGTAAAAATACCCCAAAACCTAAGCTGATAGTTTAAATATGACAAACTAGAATATATTCTTGTGCATGTAAATACAGCTATGAATTTTTGTAAGAGTCCTCGTAACAGTTCTTCTTTCCTCACTACTTCACCTTTTTAAATTTCACTAGTTTTTCCCATGGACTATGCATTCTACATGGCTAACTATCATATCCAGCTGTCCTGCCTTGAGCGTGCAGTGGTGTCAATATTGGAATTAGACAACCTCTAATTAGAAAACTGAGCGTTTTCATATCATGTCAGCAAATCATTTAAAAAAAATGCTTTTACAGCTTTGTTTCCAAAGATCTAGGACACAGTAATGAAACAATCTTAAACAGTATTTCACCAAAAAGGGAGATGGATGTGCATAACTTCCTTGACTGCTTTTTAAGTACAAAAACACTGGTACTTAAAAAGCAGTCAAGCGTCACAGCCATCAACAGAAATACTTGATTTGCAATGAAAATGAGGACGTTTCTTCATTTTAAAATCTATCCATCTCCTCTAAATGCACGTAAATATATTTTAAGAATAGAAATATTGTGTATGGAGCAGATTATAATATATTTAACCATGAATTTCAGTATTTTTATGATTTTATAAAACATTAACTTTGTTGCGAATCTTATCTCTAAGTCTACAGTGTAATATATCTCACTGGCAAATAGATATTTACTGATGAATGGATAGACTGATTCTTATTTGTGTGTGTGTTTCTTAATTCTTAGTCATTCTCCAATGTTACATTCTCAATAGTTTATTTTTAGAGCAATTGAGGACTGGACAACACCATAGTTGGTTTGAGAGTCATGGACATAGTTGTGCCAGAGAGAGCTGGAGATTTACTTCCTGATTTCAATGATATATGGAGGTCATTCCACTTTAATGCAGAATGCAGGATGAACAAGGATGCTAATTTTGCCGATTATTAGCTGTTTGTATGTATAGGAAAGATTCATAATTGAGGAGATACATAGTGGAATCGCTGAAGGCTTGGTAGAAGTGAGTACTGTGTAGAAAATAACTTACAATGTCAGTGTTTTACTTTCAGGAATCTACATGGAAAAATATTTTCCGTTTTTTAAGCTACTTGAGGTGTGTTGGTATAATAATGAATTATGTAAGCATAGTCTGTGCAGCTAAAAAAATGGATAGACAGGAATAAAGAAACAGAATGGATCTTTTCCATGTATAAAAGAGCATAAGAAGGAAATCACTTGTTTCCAAGCTTTCATTATTTTCTTTTAAAAATGTTTGATAATAATCCCTTGCTGTTTAAAGTTCCCTGAGGCCTTCTTTCAATTATTTTTTTCTGTATTGCCATAATCTTCTATTGATGCTTCATTTATTTCAAGAGACAAATGTGACCATCATTGCAAATACAAATCCTATTATGCCAGCTCAGCGGTGTTCAGTCCAAAACTACTTAGCACTGGAGGATACAGAAAACTGATAATCATCTTGCATTCCTACTGATTCATAATGAGTTGGAACTAAGTCACTGATAGTAATCAAAAGACTGATAATACACATTTTTTTTAATGTTGAATGACAGATGAGATAGGCAGTTGAGAAGAGCTGTCCTTGTTAGTGAATACGCTTGGAAGGTTGTACTGAAGTGGCGGAAATCCCACTAATATACCAAACACTTCTGAAATGCCCCACTCAACCTTACACTTGTGGTCTTTTACAGTGCCCTATGAATTACTACTTGGTAATTACCAAGTAGGAATTCATAGGGAAGTTTTATGTCATGGTAGCTTTGTTGTGATGTCTGTGCAGTGGTTGCTGGTGGTAGTTGCTGTACCCAAAGTCAGAGTTTCTTGACAAAATCTTTCCAAAGGAAACCAGATTTGGAAATGGATGGACACAGTCTTTAAATCACTCACTGGAGGAGGAATACCGCCTTACCTTTTGTGCTTTGTCACTTCCAGCTGTAATTCTTTACTCTTTCTGCACCTGAAGGGCCACTTGACATCTGTGACTGAGTCAGTTCTGTGTATGCAGCCAGTGTCCCAGCTGCAGGTAACAGACCACAGCATGACCTGCTAATTACAATGTGGCTTAGGGCTGCCAGCTGCCCGAGGAGCCACTCAAGATGGGCAAAATTGGTCAGTCCTCAGGATTTTCAAAAGCAAGCAATAGTTTTTCTTGGGGATGGAGGGATTAGGGTGTGTGGAGAGGGAAGACGATAGGGAGAAAGAAACCATGATGTGGTGAGCAGTTTAATGTACAATGAGAGAAGTAATGGCCACTAGAGCCAGCTCCTGATTCCAGGCTGAGTTCAGAATCTGCTCAGTCCTGATTACAATTTACCTTTTTAAAACCTTAAATCCTTTCAAATTAGGCAACTAATCCCAAAGTGCTACCGAGCTTCAGGGGCTCAAACAGGATTGCAAATAAATACTTATGATTTAAAAAAAAATCAGGTGAAGAAATCTTTTGTCATCAGGGCTACCAGCCTCCCAAATATTTGCTCATGTTTCAAGATTTTGGAATATCTTTTTGAAAATTGATTTTGTGCCAGGACAGAAGACGAGTGTAAAGAAGGAATAGTTTATAAACAACTCTCATGTTGCATTCTGATTTATTATAATGATAGCTTTCATTTCTATGTTGTCACATATTGCTGTGTTAAGCATAATATTACATCCAATTTATGAAAATCAAAACAGTTCTGCAGTTAAAACAGCCAAAAAGGAACATGTAATTTTTTTGTAATAAAGCTGTGTAGTATAGAAGATATAATCTCGTGATTGTATAGAAAATTGATTGAAATAGACCTTGCAAATATGTATATGAGATCTCAGGAAGGTTGACATAAATATGAGTCTGTTCTTTTGACTGGAAGAGGCCTCACGAAAAAATCCCAAAGAATGTAGATTTTAAGTTGAACTGTTCTGCCTATAATACTCTGCCTTACTTTAACGAAGTGTTTGTTTTCCTGTCCACTCAGCTATTATTTTACGATTTGTTTTGTGTTCTGTCAAAATTAAAAAATAAATACATTTAATAAAGCAAAACAGCCTTGAAAAATTTGGCAAGCAAATGTGGCTTGCAGCAAATCGTTTCATCCTGTTTCGTTCAACGCAAAATCAATTGATTATGTATTTTCCCAAGTACATTTGAAAGCTACCACACCTCCTGAGAAATGGAATAGGAGGAGGAAGAAGGTAGTGCTGGAGAATTTTAAGAATTGTATTTATATTCATCTTTGTATGTATGTTGCGAGTGGTGAATAGACCATATCGCATAACAGCAAATGATTAGAAAGAGCCTAGCTCACTGCAAGCATTGCAAATGAGAATTCTAGTGAACTTTCATCTAGAGGAGAAAAGCAGAAACAATAGAACACAAAGCAAATGTTTTCAGGAGAACCAGCATCTACATAGTGAGAACTGAAATTCGAGTTTTCTTTGCTTCAATGTGGCGTTATCCCATTATGCATTGTATCTTCCGTGGTTTCCCCACTACTGTTCTTCTCTGCCATGGTACAACACATCCAAAAGAGGAAATGGTTGCTATGCCAAATGGGATCCATACTCTTGGGGGCAGTGGTTGGAATACACTGAAGCAAAGGATCAACAGATTGAAAGCTATGTATTCTCACAGGCTCTCTGTCTGAGGTTACAAATGAAGCTAGGCTGGGTGAGACAGACTGCTTTATCTCAGTGGTGCCCTGAGAACTTAATGAATCATTGCTGGTCCAACTGCTCAGTCAGCGAGACTGAGCATCCACAGATGTCATTAGGAGGTTTTTAGATTAGTCAAGAAATTGTATGCTCTGCTGGGACCCTTACAAAACGGTTAGGACATGTTCTTTTAAAGTAAAATTTGACGGCTTGTTTTCTTGCAAATGGTTAAGCATCACCTTAAGGTCCATCAGGTTGTTGGATTTTTAGAGTCTGTACAGACTACAGGGCAAATATTGATCAGGAGAATTGTAGATATATTGCCACCAAGACAGTTTTACAGTCATCTGCTTATCTTCTGTTGACTGGAGTAAATTGTAGAGGGCACTCTACACCTATAGATGTCTATGCAGAGTTATTTCCTTCCTTTTTGTTAAAATAAGAGGTTTTTAAAGGACAGTTTGCATGGTCATGCCTGAGAATATTTCATGCTATCCTTAGTAACCTGAGGATAAACCATAGGCAGATTGTATGTGTTCTCTTGACATTGAAATAAATTTTCAGTTCTACTGAAATTCACAGTACTGAGATTATTGTACTGGAGATATTTGGGTGGTGTGATAATTGGTTTGGATCAAAATGCATAACACTTCAGGTTTTTAGAAAGAGTTGTAACTAGGAAAACAGTGCAAAGGGAGATGCTGTTGAGGTACAGTGAAGGTGAATGCTTGTGCTGACAGGGAAGAAATGTGAACAGGGACAGAAAGTGAGGGAGTTTTCTTGTTAGATAGCAGGACATGAAGCAGTCCAACATCCATGCAGCCAACTCACCACCATGGGCAGTGGCAGAGCAGTGCTGCGGAGTGCTGTGCAATTTGAGCGTAACTGTCGCGTGGGAATGGTGCTGTAACAGGGGGTGGCAAAAAGATGACCATGGGGTTTGAGCTTTCTTTAATTTCTTTATAATTCCATTAACTCAACCATGCTTAGACATTTCCTTTCTTGAGGCAAGGTGCACAAATGCCACCTGATGGGAACGAGCTAAATCCCTTCTGCAGTGGTTGTTCCTTCCGGAGTTTTACACTGAATTTAACCCTCTTCAAAATCCACAACATTACTCAATACCTAAAATCATGTGTATACGTACTGACTTATAGAATCTCATGGCTCTGCTGTTTGTTTAGAAGTGAATGAGCCCAGAAGGCACCGAGCCCTGTGCAGCCTGTTCCGCTCCGTGCCCAGCCTGGCTGCATGTCCCTTATTCCCAATCAGCATCCCGGTCGGGCAGTTACATAAACATGTCTCTGGCACAGCCCCGG
Source organism: Tauraco erythrolophus (assembly GCF_009769465.1). Classification (NCBI taxonomy): domain Eukaryota; kingdom Metazoa; phylum Chordata; class Aves; order Musophagiformes; family Musophagidae; genus Tauraco; species Tauraco erythrolophus. The sequence continues at coordinate 14,215,437 of NC_141479.1, read as the reverse complement.
GCTACACGGCCATGTAAGCCAAGCAGACAATGGAAAGAAGGTGAAGATGACAATTGTTGTATTCGTATGGCTTCATGTTATGGTCCCTTAGTCAGCGGCTGAGGAGGACGAAGGTGCCTCTTTCCTGAGGGAGCACTCGTGAAGGGCAGAGCAGGTCAGTTCATGGCCAAGGGCCATGTTGTAATCCAAGTGTGGAGTTGGGCGGTGTGTGTATAAGTGTACACGTATGCAAGTGTGTAAAAGGAGTTCCCTGGCACCTGAAAATATTTACTGTTACTTGGGGAAAGAACTGAGCTGTCAGTGAGGAGCCCCAGCCCTGGGGACCAAGCTGGGGCATGTGGCGAGTGGAGCTGTGTACAAACTCCCCTCTAGTGGGGCTGCCCTGATTGCCTGGAGTTTGTTTTGAAATGTTCTAGTTCCTGCTGCCGTTCAGGTGCACTTTCCAGAGCTGGGACGCGTCCTCTCTTTATAGGAAAACTAGCGTTTATATACTACAGTAAAATCTTAAGGGGCTCTTCACCGAATGAAAACGTGCTAGTGTGGTGGAACGACTCACAGGAGGAATACAGGAAACCACAGGTGTTGTCTTGTTAAACATTGTTGGGATAAAACCACCAAATAAGATCTGATTATAATCAAATTTTATTGGTAACTGTAGTTTCACACTGCTAAACACTTAAATTCCTTTCAAGACTGTTTCTCTGTCTCAAAATGGACAATAACATGCTTTTTATAGTACAAAAAGTACTGGAGGCTCATTTTTGGTCTTGAAAACCTATTAGCAATCTAATGTAAATGCTCAGAATTTAAATTCTTCGTGTTTTTTGTACATTATTACTTTGTGATAAAAGTAGTAATATGCTATTTAATGTTGAGCTTTAAAAATTATGAAAACTAGAGCAGTGATATTTTTTAAATCCAGTTATGGTATTTGGTTAAAACAAAGCTCTTAGTCTGTCTCACCTATTACTTGCCAAAAGTTAAGAATCAAACAGTTCAATAATAGAATAAATTGTTTGATAGTGCCTGAATGGCTTGGAAGAAGATGAAATGCAAAACACTAATAAAGATGGTTTTCTTTTCCTCCGTTCAACTTCCAGAGGTAACAGGCATTTGCACTAATGCTCCCGAGACTCTCTGATTTCGTGTAACTGAAAAAGTTGAATTTGCACTTGTTTCAGTGGGTCTAGCTATAGAGCATATTGCATATTGAAAGCTGACAGTTTGGCACTTGGCAGCTACCAGACTTAGTCCGATGAATAATGTGGGACTGATTCTGTGATGTATTCAGTTATACGGCACAATTATACGAATAAATTTCACAAGGAGATAGTGTTTGTATCAGAGCACTGTAATATGGCAGGAATGTTCCATGAGCCACACATACTTACACCTCACCATACTCAACTATGGTTAAGTAACTCTACATACATATAAATAAATAAATATTCCCTGTGCCTCATGATGTGGGAGTTCAATTTTATTTTCTTCTAAATGGCCATCAAGCAGCATTGACTGAAATTGTATAGGAGACCTGAGAGAATTACATTTTATAGCAGCTTTGGAAGGCCCACTCTTTGTATTATAATGCAAATCTGCACATATCTGCAGTCTTTCTTTAGTGTACATGGCCATGACTTAGGAAATCTCCCAAAGGTGCTGATTAATTCTTCAGTTGACTACATGTAATTAAACATTTTCTGTGGTGCTATTTCTCTTTTCCTTATAGTACCTATAGCAAGGAAAGTAACATCTTTGAGAGGGCTTCGTTTTTCTTTAAACAGGATTATGACTAAAACCTAATTGCACTTAAAGCTCTTTGCTTGGATTCCATTCCTCGGTCTTTACTGAAGCAAAAACCTCTGACTGAGATTAAGTGGGAACTTTGCCTAGATGGGGAATGTTGGACATGACCCTGTAAGAGCCTTAAAGTTTTGTACACATTCACGCAATACGAGTAGGGGCAACTATTTTGGGAAATATCCAGGTGCCTATTTAGGTGTTCTGAATCTTAAAGTGTTCCTAATTTGTATGGCTTTACAAAATCAAGCAGGGGAGAAACCAAATCAATCAACAGTGGTTACGCATTGGGGCTTGCTCAGTTTTGTTGCTCAGATTCCTCAGCATCTTTGAAATGGGTTTAACGTACAAAACACCAAACCTGTAAGGTGAGGCAGACAACTTTTTAAAAAAACATACTGTTGTGGGAATTTAGAATATCTGGAACTTCCAAAGATTTTTTTTTAAGGCAATCTAACTGTACTGCACAGCTTTTCTTTCAAAATGGAAATCAAAGAAATATAATTATTAGCTTTTAATTTCTAGCTTCATATCATTAGCTGTGTTATTGCATCTGCGATCTTACCAATACCAAGCAAGCTGCGTGCTCACTGTCTTACTGTAGTTTAACACCAGCCTACCAGACCCATCTGCTCCCTAGAATGCCTGATCTGGATCATCCAGCCTGATTATCTTCATCATTAAGTTATCTTGGGTTGTGGCTTTCTGGGCTATCACTTCATGGAAACACAACTGCATGGCCTCTCTGATGTTCATTGACAATTCTGCTATGTGTTTCAGGAGTGGCATAATTTAGTCTAAATCCAAGCTACTGCTAAAGGGAGTTGTTCTGCTGCCTCTTGCCCATGACAAGGTGGAGCATGTGCTAGTGTTTGTGTGGTTGGTGAGTGCATCCTAAAGACTTGGTTTCACATTATACTTGATTCAGTGTAACTGTGGGTTGCAGCTCTCTCCACCTCGCTTATTTCCACCACTGTTTCATGTTGGGTTAAGTGATTGTGCAGCAAAAGGTTAAATTGGATTGATTGGCTGGTACGATGGAAAACTAACCTACCAAAAAGCTGGGAATGGCTTGCTGCCATGTCAGCGAATCTGATCCTGACTGTGAAACCTAAACGAAATTGAAGGGAAGCAGCAGAATGAAGGAGTGATGGAGAACAAAAAGGATAAGCAGGATTTTCCTTCTCAGCAGCAGCCTACCCTTGTACCAAAGTAGATACAGACCACATTGGAAGACTGCTTAGAGTTTTAGATATATTCATTAATTGAGCACCACGCTTTTGGTCAAGCAGTCTGCATCTTCTAGGGCTTATGTCCCCATATCCTGGCCCACTCTGTCTTCCTGAATCTTGTATAGAAGGGCCAGGACCTGAAAAAAAGCTCTGTGCTCTTCGCACAAATTGTGACAGCAAGGAAACAGCAGAGGTGGGAAATGATGGGAAGGGATGTGGTAAATCTATGATTGCAAATCACTTATAGAATACACTTAAGGGTAGTTGATGTGCTGCACCAGGTGTTGTGTCGCTTTGTGAATTCATTTCTGAGTCTTCAGAGCTGGGGAGAAAAATAGGATTTCCCTGTAATAACCATCTTTGAGAAGCCTATAGCATGAGTGGAGGGTTGCAGAAGTTTATCATCACAACTTCTGTCCCTCTTATGGAATTCATCTGAAACTATGGTTAAAAAAAGTAAACAGAAACAAGTAAAGAAAAAATTTTGCTGTCTGACTCAAATAAATGAAGTTCCTAATATCAACCAGAAGTCATTAGCTGTGTAGATCACAGAAATCACTACAGATCCATTATTACAGTTTTAGCATAATGGAACATAAGTATACTGACAACCTAAAAACTGCATCAAACACTACTGCCGTTGCTACTTGGCTACAAATACTGTCACCTTGCCAAGATATTTATAAGCTGTTGTAACTGACATCTTTTGATTCAAAACATCAGGGTAGAAAATGAAACCCAGGTCACCAAAATGAGCAGCTTTCCAGTATTTTCTAATACTTGTGTAGTCATGCTATAGAAAAAAGACTGGATGTTGAAATCACCTAGTAATGTCAAAACATACTTGAATACACTCAAGAATATACAAAGAATATCTACGAGAAAAAAAAAAAAGAAAAATATGAGGCTCAGGAAGAGAACAGTCATTTGGAGTCAGCCTTATGTATTTGTCTCCCAGCTATCTTCTAGAATAAAAGAACATTAGAGTGGACTATATCCAGAGCGAATACGGAGACCTTTGAGTCTCCTTTGAAAGTTAGTGCCTTACTTCCAGAAAGTACCCCTGCAGTCAGAGAGTATATATTGATTTATTTTTTTCTTTGTAGTATTTGAGTGAATAATGTTATCCGTATCAGTTTTGCTGAGGTTTTTACAAACGTATTTTAATATTAACATAATATCCTGTACTATATTAATGTTTTAATCTAGATCTTGCAAAACAAAAAAGAAAACCCCCAAAACCCTGTGGCTAATCTTTCTGTAGAGTAAACGTCTGGTGTTTGTGTGGCCCTCTTTGCTTTTTAATTGACTCATTAATTACTTTCAACTCATGGATTTCATGCACTGTTCCTTCTCTCTCATTGTCATCTGTAAACACACTGATTCTCCCTTTCCTATGGAGTGGAGGTAAGACTGTTCTGGCATGATTCCTGTTCTCAGAACAACATGTGAACTGCAAATGAAGGCTCTTGTTCTTTTTCAGATTTTCTTTGATCTAACATAATCTTGCCCTTTATTTAACTTTAAAGATCACTAAAATGCAGAACAATAACCCTGCCATGTATCATTGTGTATTACGCTGGGAAAAAAGATCCGAAATCACAGAAGGGCTTGTTCCTGTTCATGTTTGGATCGGTAGTAGAAATAACATATTGTTGAAAACAGAATGACGTATTAACTGAAAGTATAAACAAAGCTATGTTGTATGTTCCAGAAGAGATGAAGTACTTTTACTTTTATTTGCTTAATTAAGGTGTAAGACAACATGCAAGCTTTCAGCAACATAATACTGTACTGAAACATAGAGGCTATTTCTAAAATTTAAGGGATGAATATTGTGGCCGTATGTAGGCAAGACATGAGTGCTCTCCATCTATCCACATGCTGTGGTTTCCACAGAAGGAAAACCTGGGCACATGGTGCGGAGGGAACCTTCTTGCTTTCTAATGAGATCTCCAGAGATATTTCTGGAGATATGCCATGATATGCACCTGCCCTGCAGCCTACAAGTCCAGAAAGACTGGTAAGTTTGAAAGATGGAATTAGTTGGAATTAATCATTTACATCAAATGTCAAAACTATACCTGTTTACTTTTTTTACAGTATTCTTGCATGTCCAGAGATAAGTCATATTATGCTACCAGATATGTGGTTCCATCTGCAACCTTTTACTCTGTTCAGATTCATCTAACTATTAACTTCACATTGTAACCCACGCTTTCTGCTGTGTCCTGCAGTTAAGGCTGTGAGTTTTGGTTTTTGCATTGCTCTTGTACTTTTTGAAGGATAGTGAACAGACAGTGAAAGGTCAGACTATCTGAATTGAACTGCATAGTACTTACATCTTTGGTTTACTAGTGACACTTCAAAAATGTTTAAAAGAAGCAGGGAAGTGCAGGTGGATGAAATGAGCCCCTTGATGTCTTCATTCAGCTATGACCTGACCCCTAACATCATCTGTGTATCATAATCAAAGGTCTGACAAACAATAGAATGTACAAAACTGTGGAACTGGGCTTTGTCTATTCCATAAAAAGTAGCTATACTCTGGTTAAAAAGAGGGGTAGCAAAAAGTGGATTTCAGTCCATAGTAGTAAGAATTTGGTCTATATGGTAACTGAGAAAGTTACACTAGACTAGCCGAAATAAATGTTAGATATAAGTAATACTGAAGGAGTAGAAAATGGAATAGTAATTGAAGTGGGAGCTAGCATGTAAGGTCTGGCTGCAGTTCCAGTATATACAACTGATGGTCCCTGGTCATTGATCGTGGATTTAGTTCTGTTTTCTTTGTGGACGATCTGTTTCTATATGAAAAAAAAACCACAACAGAATCTTTAAATATATCCAACGAGGATCACTTTCTCCCTCTGTTTTGGAGAAAATAAGTGAATCAAGACCAAAACAGTGCCTCAGTTTAATAGATCCTTTTGTAATTTTTTCTGTTTCATACAACAGTGTTTCATCACAGTATTAACATATTCTTTGGTTTTCTTTCCTGCTGCTTTATGCATAGTTAAATGAATGGTGAGGTTATGCATTCAGTGGCAATAGAAAGATTTCTGTAAGCTGATTTAAATTCACTGGAGAAGGAGAGAGCGACAAAGATATAAAATTATATTTGTTTGAATCATGCATTGGGCTATGGTGGGTTTAAGCAGTGCTTACAACTAGCACAAACAAGCAGGTTCTGTGAATGCTTTTTTAAATTCGAGAGCACATTCTTGCAGCCTTCGTTGTAGAATTTCTTCCTAAATTTCTGGCAATTTTCTGCAGTCATGTAATCATACGTGGTCAAAACATCGTACTGGGAAGTCTAATAGAAAATGAATTCAGCAAAACCATGTCTCCATGAACCCAAAACTGTAGCATGAGGTCAAGAATGAAAACAGCAAGTTTATGAAGTAGTATTTGGCTAATTTTGGAAGAAGGGAAGGGTTTTCCATGATGACTAATAGTAAACTGTTTCGTGGTATGTCTTGAAGGTGCCTGTTTTGCCATAGAGATTAAGATCTTAATCTCCTGGTTAGCTTCTTATTGCTATTATGTTAAAAAACCCGGCCCTAATTCCAAACAAAGAATGAACTCCTGCGAGCAAAAGGGGAGTGAATTTGCATATGACTTCTGCAGCACTATCTCCATTTTGAACAGGCCATTTCCCAAATAGTTCCTTATCAGAAGGCTTCTTTGTAATGTTTTGCTGGCTGTGCAAAGGATAAGCTGTCTTTAAGTCTCCCTTTTGTCATCATCATTGTATCTGAGAAAGAGAGAAATGGATGTTTTGGTATGCTTCTGAGCTTTTTGTCAATGCAAGAAGGGTGTATTGTTTCCTTTTTTTCGTACAGTAAATAATTATAGCTTATTAAAAATCAAGGATCTTAAGATGTAAAAACATTTTCCAAGTGTTTTTCATTCTCTAATACTTATGTGCATATCGCATTTTATAGAATTACAGTACAATGCTTTAAACTGACAAAAGTTACTGAAAACGTCATTTTAACAGAGCTAAAAAAATCTGAAAAATCTCCGGTAAGAAACCCAGGATCTATCTATAGGAGTTTTTTTAATTTTTTTTCTTTCAGAGTGATATTTAATTTCAAAGGCATTTACTGCTTCTCAAGGCTTGTAAAGTAAAGTAGAATTTTTGTGTAGCTATTGTATTTTGCTTTTTTCAAATCTAGAATGTCTTAGCTCTAAATATTTTTTTGTGAAGTGTATTCCTCTTGTGACTTAGTATAGTTTGTGGCAGCTATAACTGAAACATTTGTCCCCTTATCTTTTGAGTTTGAGACTTGAAAATGCTAGTGTTTGATGGTAAGACCAAACAAAAGAAATTCAATGACCTACAGTGGCACTAGCTTCATTTTAGAGTGCCTAATTTTCAGTTAATGAATTGCATTTTAAACATGTTAAAGGCAATCTAAATGGGGGATTTCTGCTTTAAATATGCTTTGTATTTTATGAAAGAGTTGTTCTGCAGTTAGTGAACTGCATCATCTAAGCATTTTTTTAGTGAATAAAACCAGACAGATTAAAGCAACATATTGAGAAGTAGCTGTTTATTAATCTGCTGGTTTACTGTACTCTATATGGGATGAGTCATAAGCTATTGAGGAAAAAATCAAAAACTATTTCACTTTATTAAAATATTAGAAGCTAATTTATTCTAGTGCTATTTGGCTGCAGATTCAAAAAGTCCTTCAGAAATCAATTTTTCATTTTCCTCCTGACTTGTCAAGGTGTCATTAACATGAGAGCAATAATAGCCATGTTGAAGAAGATTTTGATTCTTTTAGCTGGATAAAAAATATGGAAACTCACAACTCATACAGTCATTTACATTTTGGTATCTTTTATGTTTTCCTCTCTGATTTTAGGTAAACACAAATCCTTGCTTTTAAAAATATTTTTAAGCTTTGAAGTTGTGAAGTTTCAAAGAAAAAAGTAGACTTATTTAGATGATTGAGATTAAAAGAAGGTGTAATGAGCATCCAGCAAGTTATGACTCTACTGGATAAGTTTTTTTCTTCTGCAGATGCAGAAAATGAAATAGCGTCCCATGATCTATGAACATAAAGTCGACATGAGTCTTTATTGGAAAGATTCCTTTCTAGTGCACTCAATTTGTGTGTTTCTGTGATCTGTCAGTTTATCTCTAATCATTAAGCTTGGTGCATTTTCCCATTCTTTTTCCCTCTCCTGAAGGAATCTGTGGTTTAAGTTTCTGAGTTGTCATACCAGGCTGATGCACGTTTTTCAGAGCATTTCAGAAGGTGTCTCAGATTGCGTTGCATGTTTTATATTCCACTCTTCATGGAAGTCTAACCCTGTCCAATCCTGAAGTAGGTCATAAACACTTGTTTAAATTAGTGACATAGGTGCTTTTGTGAATTTTCTGCCTTTTCAGCCCTCAAATGTTTCCATTTTGGTCTGGACTAGTCTTTTTCCAAATAAGTTATTTTTTAAATAATCTTTCCAAGTTTTTAGTAAACGGTCTTTCTAATCTTAGGCTCGACAGAGAGCAGGAAGTTTAATGACATACAGGATGTATGCTGGTTTTGTTTACTGTTATTTCACTGAGGCTTTTCAGAGAGTAAATGCAAATTTAATTTGGAGAAAGGAAAATAAGATGCCCAAAAGGACTTTGAAAGATTTTAAGGTCATAATTTGCAAATCGTTTGGCTTTGACTAAGCTTTATTTATTTCTTTTTGCAATTCCTGAGTTTCTAAATATTTGCAAGTATTCTTTCTTGGGCAGGCACATGTCATAGTGCCTAGTAGCAATATGCTTGTTATAACTAAAGCAGGGTTAAGAAGAAAGGCAAACTAGAAAGGGCAAATTTCCAACTATGCCAAGTATAAAGCTTACAAAATTTTGTTGAAAAAGACTGGGGAGGAATAGTCTGAATGCAAGGGAAACTTTGAAAATAGTTGAGCTTTTTGACCTTGAAAGTAGTCCTGTATGAGGATGAATTCTTGCATAGATAATATAAAAAATAGGAATATTCAAATTTAATACTTCTATACTATCTTTTCAAGGGGGAATAAGTAAAGATTTAGGAGATTAATTCTCCTATCATCTAAAATCATGGAGGATTCATGACCTTTCATAAAACTCATATGGAAATGGATTAAGCTTTGCTCTTGTCTGAAGTAAAAGACTCCTTTAGAACAACTGAAATACTGGTTATTTTTTTCCAGCTATTTTAGATAGCATCTAGTTAGTGAGTGGAAAAAGTAGACTGAGTATTAACAGGGACATTGTTAAGTGGTGGAGTTGGTAATGCTAGGTTAACAGTTGGACTTGATTATATCTTAAAGGTCTTTTTCAACCTAAATGATTCTATGACTGGCGTTTTGTATCCTGAATAGTAACTTTTGCACAGACCTTGGTTTTAGAAAATCCTGAAATTTCATTGCAAAAGTGGGTAATTCCAAAATTACTGTAAAGCAGGACTTTATCAGACAGGATATGCTATAAGTTCAGTTTTGATATTCGCTTTTGATGCTAAGTGCATTTTTTGTCACATGTACAAATACCAAAGTCTGGGAATCCAGCCTCTGGTAATTAGCTGTAACACATGATCTGAACTTGACAGACATGCCAATAAAAAAAAAAAGTAAAACGCATGCTATGACATAGAAAACAAATGAAGCTGTGATATACCTTTAATTTTTAATTATGTTAAAAAAAATCCCATAGACGCCCAGATCCAGACAATTGTTTCATGGAGAATGGAGTAAATTGAGATGAATAGATATGTGAGAAAAAGTAGCTCCCAAAGCAGTAACACTGAAAACAAAGAAAAATATCTCATAGGAGCAAGGAAGGTGACCTGGAATGCTTTTATATTGATCTTCATTAAGTTTTTAAACTTATGGTCATAGTTACAGCAGTGAAGAGCATTTTCAAAATGACCCAAAGCTCTTGGAAAAGCAGCAGAAGATTGGACCATCACTCATCTTTAATAGCAGACAGAAAATAAGTTGAGTTTGGTTTCTCTTAAGTCATACATTTTTTCCTTTGCATTTTATTGTAAGTTTTAATATTTTAACTTTCAGTTTACACATAATCTGGAAAATGGTTCTGGTTAGTGCTTTTATTAGACTGAATGAGATAAAATGGCTCAAAAGAAAATGTTCACTGTGGTGAAGGTATCTCCTGAACTGCATGAAACAAAAAGATTAAAGTTGGCATAATAAATATAGGTCACAATGCTGATGAAAGACTTGCTGCTTCTCAGCTTGATTCTTTTCTCCATTTTAATAAAGCTATTCCTGAACTACTGCTAGTAAGTAAGAAATGAAGCCCACAGAATCTTTCAACAGATAGTTTAATATTTTAAATAGTTAATGCGTCAGATTCATATCATCTTGCTTCTGTAAGAAGAGCAAGGCCTGTTAATTTTAATAATTAATATTAATCATTAATATTAGTCATTTTTTCTGACCATTTAAGATATGTAACCATCATAGTATGGCAATATAGTGGCTATGTATTTCTTTGTATATAAAAATTTTCCATTATTTTCTTTGGTGTGTAGACATCTATAGACATCAGAACAATTGGACTTATGTTTAAGAAAGTAGGTTCAGGGTACTTACTAACTCAAGGCATGAATCTAGGTAGCAACAGAATAATTACTTGCTAATTGGTCTGTGATTACATTTACATTGGCCTGTCACAATTATAAAAGATACCCTAATTGCATCTCAAAATAATGGTGTTGCTTCATCACGTTACCTTCTGCTTTACTGAATGGAAAATAAAACTATTTAATTACTTTGAAATATGATCCTCAGATTCTGGACATTAAAGAAGTTTGGTGGGTTTTTTTGGTTTTGTTTGTTTGTGGGTTCTTTTTTGTTTGAATGGCAATCCCTGAAAACACTATTCCATTCAAAACTAAGTTTCAAGAAAAAACATAGTGTAATGAGAGTCTGAAATTAAGTTCCTAATTGCAGGATATTTCTGAACTCTTCATTGTATACCATCAGACTATTAAGGGTAATATCTTATACATAATGATAGCAATTTAGTGAACATTTATCACTGAATATTTCAACTTACAATGTTTTAAGCTATGCTACTAGTCAATGTTAGAATCTAAAAATGATGCTTCATAGCCCCAGGGAAACCACTTAAGTTAACCTAATGGCATACCAGAGCACCTTGGGGAGGTTGCAAAGTGTGCGCTAAGCGTTTTCTACCTAGGTCCCACTTGTGTTCTCCACCCAAAGAAGTAATTTGAAAAGATAGACAGTTCTCTGAGGAGATGCTCTCATGCCCATTATCTAACCTTCACAGGTTTTTTGGTCTGTAAACTCAAAACTAATGGAGTTCTGAATTCCAAATACTGTTGAGGAATACCTGTTTTGCAAAAATGTGGACAGTGATATGTACAGTTCTGAATGCTGAAGCTTAGAAATTTTAAAAGCTCCTGAATACTCGCATGTGGAAATGATGTTTTTGTTTCCAACACTCAACTGCCAGACACATTCAAATGGCATTTAAAAACATCCTTAATGCAATAGAGTCCCTTAAAAAAGGTTGAAAAAAGTTGAGTTAGAGGAAAAAAAAAGTTTCTTTGTATTCGTATGATACGTAAAAATGTGGAAGTAAGTAACTTGAATTTCATGTTACTAAACCCAGTCTAGATTGCCAGACTAAAACGAGATCATGGAACAAAAGCCATATACAAACTTTACGAATTCTTAGGCATTCCTGAATTGCCTAAAACCCAATTGTTTTAAAAATCCATTTAGTTAAACAGAGAAGGAACAACAACGTGTTCCAGTTAAAAGTATATTCAAAACCTGATTTTCATTGATCTAGGTCAGTTCTTATTTAGACAGGACGTGTGTTATGAGATTTTTTATAGATAAGGCTATTGGCTTGATTAACTTCAGCAGTGCTTATAAGATATCTTAGTTCTTTTCCTCTGAGATACCAAGAAGCAAGAGTTTTGTCCATCTCAATGTATTACAGAGAAACATACACCTCATCATAGAAGATCTCCTTCCATTGGAATGAAGGCAGAATAATTTGAGAGAGATTGCTGCAACATATTGGACTGAAAACAAGGCTAACCATGTGCTCAATGGTGCTTAGAAGAGGCACAAGTTCATTAGTATTTTTGTTGCTGCTACTGCCGATGTTGTCAACAAAAGTATTATTTCTGTAAATAGTTGCCTTTACAGTCTGTGTACGCTCTAGCTGCCTGGGAATCAAGTGTGTACAGAAGGATAAAAGAAGTGCTAGAAGGGTGGAGATCGATAATAAGGAACTTGACATAATAGCAGACACCGAGGTCTTCCAAAATCTGCACTCAATCCGTGAGTATATCATGTTCCACTGTGGTATCATTACTTTCAATTGCAAACAAGTGTTGCAAACAGGTTGTTGCACTGTAAACTGCGTTGCTGTCATCTAGCACACATTCCAATCGGAGATCACTGGACAATTTTCCCTTCCTTACTAAGTGACTCCTCCTGTCAACTTACTTTATCCTCATTTGTCTCTCCATTGCATCATTGTGTTCATTCAAGGCTTTTCAGGCACTTTATCCTTCATTATTTGTAAACACATGGAAAAAATTTTTCATTCTCCAAGGCACAACCAGAGAAATTGTTTCACAGTGCAGAGTATTCACAGCTTCTGTCTGAGGTAAGGTATGGGAAAGTTGTCTTTATATTTTGCTCTTTTTCCCACTGAAATTCTCTATTTTTGATTAAAAAACACTTAATTGAGACATTATGCTCTAGTGTGTCAATTATTGTTATAGAGTGTATGTTACTGCACATCTCAGTCCTAAATATCAGTTAATAGCTTAAAGTGGGTGTAGTAAAAAGTATATGAAACCTTAAGCATTGCTATGAAGTCTTACTCATGTGCAAAAACGTTAGACTTGCTGAATCTGATGCTTAATTCAAGTCTCACTATATCGACAAATCTTTTTGAACAATTTTAACTTTTTTTTTTATAATAGCTTTAGAAGTTTTCAGCCTTCTTCCGTTTCTAAATCTGCTGCTGAAACATATATTTCTCTCTCATCTGTTCTGACTCACCTCTTTCCAGTCCCTAATGGCTTCCCCCTGCCTGCCCTTGAGTTATAGACCATTTCTGAAATGCTGTATGACAGCACTTTCTTGCAGTGTTTTCAAAAAAGAAAAATTGGCTGTTTATCTCTCAAAGTCCTGAAAAAGAACTTTTGCTCTTGGCATTTTCAGGAGGTAGAGGGCCAAGGTTGGTTTCTCATTCCGCAATATCAGATGGGAAGACAGTATAGGGAAAAGTAATATAGATAACTCTTTAATCAAGGTCCATCTTGCAAAACTCTAAACTTTTCTTAAGAGTACTAAGTATTATCCATTCCCACAGAAGGCAGCGTAAGCCAAGCACACTCAGCAGTATCCTCAAGATCTGAAATTTAATGATATTTAGTCTGAACTGGCACATATATACTAAAAAAGATTCACCATATGGAAATCACGACAGCAGGTTGTAGGTGATGCAGCTTTGTGACTTACACTTATAATTAATAGCTTTCCTTGTTTCTTGTGTGAACAATAACCAGCAGTAGATTTTGTGCATTTTCACTGCTCATCGGGAGAGTCTTTAGTAACACGTAACTTTTCTCCATGAAGAGAAATGATTGAATCGGTGCAACCAAATCAGCTTTGATCTTCTCAGTCAGTGTAAGCTCAGCATGATGACCTGTGTAAGTCTATCACTACTAAGAAACTTTCTATCTTGAATATATACATTTTTACTGTCTTTGGCATATGATCTTTTTAAATAATTAAAATATTTTAAGTATTTTTAAAATTTGGGCATTAGGAATTTCTATTTTATAGCAGTGACTTTGATAGTGTTACACAAAGCTATCTACCTGCCCTTCCTGAATGTATTAGTTTAAAAAGCCAAGGATTTTGGTTTTGTTTGGTTGTTTTTTTATTGAGGCACAATAATATTAGTTAGGGGATATCTGCTGAACTGCTCTCAAGACCTTTCAGCTTTGTCTTTTATGTACCATTTGGTGTAAAAAATTTAAGGGGATTCCATATTTCTTAAATGTATTATTGGGAGGACTGTTCAGAGGTAGCTGCCCCTGAAGGTACCACTCAAAACATCCAAAAAGTCTGGTTCCCTGTTGTTTCTTCTCCATGTTCTTCCTGCATCCATTCTTTGATCTGTCATTCATCCTTTTAGGTTTCCCAGATTATAATTTTGATGCCCACCTTTTCTCATCACAGGAAATTTTGCATTTGGCTAGTGCTAAAACTCATTCCCTAGGATTCTGCTACCACCTGAGTGTAACACTACACAAATAGTGTTTGTTCTATTAACTTAGTCTTCTATGTCTGGCCTTCAATTGCATTATACTAAAGTTATTTTTTAGTAATTCTGTGTTAATGTTCATCTACAAGGAATGACTTGTAATGGAGTTACCTCTTTCATTCTTCTCTTGAAATTTAACATCACAGGATTACCATAGTCTTTTTGGGGAAGACACTTCAGAATGAAACTTCCACTTATTTAGACTCTTTTAGGTGTTTCATTACTTGCATCCTTTTTCTTGTTTCCTCCCAATTAAATTTCATTAGCAAGTCCTTGACTGAACCATTTCGAGCAGAAGAGATGAAAAAGCATGTAAATAATGGAGTGATACATACTTATAGAGTAGGTACAGGTGGGATGTTTTTAGCAGATTTTTGTGTTCAATGATGCTTAAGGCAATTTAATGTCACGGAAGAAAACCAGCTTCCCTCCTTCAGCTGAACAAAACCAAAGTACAGTTGTGTCTTTTTAAATACTGACAGAGCACTATGTGCAGTATTTTATCCCTGATTTCTCATCCCTTCAGCCAAATGCCACAGGCTAGTTCTGTCTGGTGACTTATTCGCTGGATCTCTCAGATCATTCTGAAAGAAATTTTGATCTGAGACTGGAGAAGGGCAAACTGAGTGAGAGTGGTAAAAGCAAGCTTGGTTAGGGAGAAAAAAGGTGAATATGAAGAGGATGAGAAAAGCACTCTTTTAGTGCCTCTTAATCAGTGAACCCCAAATGCTTTGCAAAACCTCAGTGCTCTGCATGGTAGAGAAACGTTACAGGCTGGAAAGCTGAGTCACAAAGAAGAACTTTGAGTATGAGCTACAAGTGTAGATTGCAGCCATTCTGCGGCAGAGTCAAAACCAGTTGCTCCATTAGAACAGTCTGCCAGTGCTATTTTTGTGGTTTTAATCTATAGTTTCTGAATTCTCTTTATACATGAAGACCCACTGAGAAAACAGAGATGAGGGAGGGAAGCTATGAAAAGGGCATGAAACTTAAGTTAAAAACTACTATCTTTTCATGAGCTGTGAGCTTCTCTCACATGGCTCTGGCAAAAGCAGAGGTCTCTTTCTGCCTTATATTTAAAAGCTGAGACATTACATCTCGTGTGCTAATTCCTTTCACACAGATCTGAGTGGTAAAGCTGCCATTTGAGTTAAGCCGAGTGTGTCACTTGTGGGGGTGGTACCTTAACAAACAAGTAAGCAAGGACCCTGCCAGCGTTCCAGCTCTTCCTGTAAGGTGCTAAACAGAGAACTCCTCTGCTTGCTGTCTTTTCCTGTAACATCCAACGTTTCTAAAGAAGAGAATACACCTTTCTGCAGTAGCAAAACACAGTAGCTTCCTTCAAGAGCTTCAGCTGACATGGAACTGCAGTGTTTGGCCTTAGCAAAATTAAGCAAGGACTAGAAGAGCCACGTCTAACAATGGAGTCAGGAATATAGAGTAACTCTTTTTCCGGATCATACAAATATTTTCTTTTTTGGTGACCTAGTAAAAATGAAAATTCAGCATTTATAAAATCTAAATGAATTTTTGAAGAAAATATTCAAGTGTTTTCTGAAAGAAAGATATAGCTGTGCCTAGCCTACGCGTAAAATAGTCGTCCTTAATATACATTGGAAAACCTTGAGAGTGTACCTCCCAGTAGGCATTGCTTCTATATAACTGCAGATTACTTCAGAAGTAAATATTTAAAAATAAGTTAGAAATCTGAGAAGTTTTTTTTGATTATATTTACTTACACCTTCAGCAAAAGATTCTTGATCTTTGTTGTTTGATTGCTGATGAAATTATTTCTTACTCTTAAATGTATTACTGGCACTTCATCTACAACTTGCAGTTTAAGCATCTATTAAATATTTTATGTGCGTCACAAATAACCATAACTGATGCTTATGCATACGCTTTCCAAAATATACCTTTAAGACACAGTATAGTAAATTTAAAGTGGAACAGAACCATAAAAAACTATGTTCTAGTCTGAATGTGCAGTTGAGTATTTTATGACTAAAGCTATTACTTCTTCAACACTTGGTGTTTATCATTGGATAAGGAAAAAACCAAAAACCACAACAGAAGCACCTGGGCTTTGTGAAATTAATCTAAACATCTAATTTTTAAAACATACATGTATGAAATGGATATTACATAGGACAGCCACTACGGGTATAAAGATTATTGTTGATATGTCTGAAAATTGTGTAAAACTACAAAGAACATTGCCATAAATTAATTGGAATGAATTTATTGCTAGCTATTTTTATTTTAGCATTGAAATTTTTCTGCTACAGTCTCAAATGAGTACTGATGCAGGGGAAGACATCTTTATAAAGTACTTTATGAAGCTTTATTTACAATCTGCTAGAGAAATAACACCTTGATTGAAACATTTATGTGGACATACAATTTCTTGAATATGAATTTTAGCAGTTACTCTGGAATTGTGTTTTTACAATATAGAGCAAATTCTATCTCTTAAGCTCCTCAGATGACAGTCCAGACTCCAAACTTCTGTCATAAACTTTTTTTATACCCTAGTAAAAGCTTTGTAGATCCAGAGAGCTAGTTCTCCTGGGACTACGTTTTTCTTGGGAGAAGGGGAGGAGAATGTTTTTCAGTTCTCACTTTGTCAAATTCAGAAAGACGATGGAGGAAAATGCAAAGTTAAAGCGACTAAGTATAAATAATAAAAGCACAGATATCAGGGTGTTGTGGTCTTTTTCCCATACTGTGGCTTTGTATTATTTCAGTACTATGAATGTGCTGAAGATGGTTTATCTTAAGGATCAATTTGCATTAAAACTTCCTATTTTTTATGAAGTAGTGATCACAGAATTGCCAACATAAGGAAGAAAAACAGTACAGTAAACTGGTATTTGAAAATGCAACTTGTTTGTAAATAGTGTAATACAATCAACTTAAAATTATTTTATGTAGCATATATCATAGTTTATATCACTATTTTAAATAGTAATAGATCACTTTTTTCACTAAGCAAATATTACTGAATTTGAACTTTATTTGCTGAAGATAATCTAATGCCATTCTATTTTACTCTGTTCATATGACAACTTTGGAGCTTAGGTGTGTCTTCCTCCTGAAGGTAAACAAATTTCTCACATGGTCTTTTCTGACTTAGATATTAGTGTTGCCTGGATACATCTGGTGCTATTCAAATAGTCTGCTGCAATGCTGTCAGCATAGCCATTTTGTTACATTGATTTATAAATGCATTATCTGTAAAAGCAGCTCAGCCTTTTACATGAGCAAAGGATAGGAGCCAATAGAATGTAATTTAGTTGGCTTTTTATGAGAGGTGTTGGTTTCCCAATGTCTTACAGAAAAGGCAGATACTTTATAACAGATGAAGGTTGAATGCCAACAGTATTTCTTTACCTTTTAACATTACTGTTCTAGAAGGCATCTTTCAAATATCTATATCATTCACTGATTTAAATTCTACAAGTTAAAAAGTTAAAAACGCCAATGGTAATTGTCAAATCAGCTGAGAGATGTTGGCATTTTACAGCTAGCGTTTTTGCAACTCTTCAAGTTTTTCTAGTTCCTTTCATACATACTGTATTTTGAATCTTTATCATGACCACACTCTGAGAGCTTTGGAGTTTTAAACTTAACAGTGCACGTTATTATAATAACTTAAATCACAGTGATGCAGATTGTATTCAAATACCAGTTTAATATCTCTGAGAGCTGAAAATTAAAACCTTAAAGTAGTTAATTTCACTTGTACAAAGTATGACCTCGTCAGTTGTTTCACAGTTCAACTCCTGCACTTTACAAAAAAGTGACTCTCTTAGTAGTGTCAGTGTCAGAAATATCAATGAACGGCAGTGTCTGAGTGAACACCTAGAGGAGGAGATGTTATCATAAATGGAGCATGCTGCAGGACTGCAGTGAAAAGTCAAAAATTACAGTGGCAGTCACAGCAAACCTTGCAGCAGTACATTTGAGCTGCAGTATACAATTTTAAACAGGATGTAATTAACATATGAAAGTCACTGTTGAAAATTATTTTTGGAGCTGAAAAGCAGATTTTTATAAACCTTGGTGTTTCATGATTAGTTCTCAGAAGCATCTGGTACCCATTGTTGTTTGAGGCAGGATTTTGGTAATACCTTAGTCTACCTTATAATAGCCTGAATGTAATTAATAATTTACCATTTAATTTCTTAACATAGCGCACACTATGCTGCATCACGAACACTGCATTATTTACACAACCTACAGCAAGGGACTTAGACCAGGGACATGGTGTTCAAGCCGATTTGCAGGTGTCATAATGGCCATTTACAACTAGGAATCAGTTAAGGCATCTCTGAAGTTCTCTATTCGGGTAAGAGACGATGTTAACTCTCTACCTACCCAGCACTAGGTGAGCACATTGATGATTTTGGATCAGCTTTTGCCCTGGTTTGTACTGTAGAACTGAGATGCTGAGATTGAGTGGATTCTGTAGCCAAAACTATAATTTTACTAAGAGTTTTTCTTGAATTAAAGAAACTGTTCCATTAATTCATTAAAGGAATATGGCTCCGTAAGGGCAGATCCTGTTAACAAGTGCTAAGACTCTAGTGTTCGCTGGTGTTTCTACAAATGGCAGCTGGGTATTTGGAATCTCTCTTCAAAAAGGCGAGATTCTTCATAATGATGGTGAATGCCAGCAAGGTGAAAAAATTTCAGAGAAAAAGCCTTACTGGAATCTAGATAAGAGATTACCTGCAGAGAGTGCAGGTCTTTAATGCCACATATTTTATTGAATAGTAGTGACATCTATTTATCAAATGCATGCAATTTTCCTCACATAGTGTCTAATAACGTAATATAGTGTCTAATAACACCTTGTCTGTTAATGAAACGGAAACTGTTTATTCTCATATCGGTCTGATGAGCTGGGTCTTATTTTGTCATTGTAGCTGACCAGAAGAGACAAGTACTGCTCTGTACAGTGCAAAAAAGTTGGATACAAATGTATCTAGGTCTTTATTTTAGCATAACGTACCATATTTTGTAACTACTCATGCTAAATTCTACACTAAAATCTACCGTACTTTAAAAACAAGTTCCATTTAAATTCTCTGTAGATTTCTGCAGGTGAGTGATTTGGGGAAGGGGCTGTATTTATGTTCTAGATGTACAATTTATACCATAATGGGGCCCTCAACTCCCAGATTGATCATCTAGGTGCTATTGCAATAAAAAAGTAATAATGATAATAAAATTAACAGCTATAGTTAGCTGTGACAAGCTGAGCTTTTTTTTTTTCTCACCTCCAGCTGGTAGGAAATTGCAGTACATATTTTTCTCCAGACATAGTCTTGTACTTAGGCTTTCCATTACATAGAAAAATATCCCTGCATTTTCTTGCTCACTTTATCCGTTCATCTGCTTCAGTGACCTTACTGATATGAAACCTTGTAAAGTAGTGAACTAACACTGACAGACTCAGGAGGTCAGACACATGTATTTGCTGTAATGAGTGATGCTTATGTGCTTACATTAGCATCAGTGTTACTTGCAGACTGTTAGATAAACAGGTATCAAGGTTGAGTTTGCCATCATTGTTGGAACTGCTTGCATGTCTCTGCTTTTTCTGGCTTTATTGCTGCAGGAAGCTGAACAATTTTAGTATTTTCTTTTTAAAGTCTAGATCTTAGGTTGAAGCAAAGTACTACTTCTTTAGAATTTTTTGTTCTGATGAAAATGTTTACTTGTCTGACTCTTCATGAGACATGTTTCTGCAGTACGACTGTACTGAGTGCTCAGGCTGTTGCCATTCATGGAGCTGTAAGTCTTTTCTTCACAAATATGGTAAATTATCATGTGTGCTACCACTGCTACATGTTCATTTAAAAAGAAAAACAAGTATCTTTACTTTCAAAATTAAAATTCAAATCTTTGATGTTTTGGTAGTTGCTGTATATAGAAACATGAGAAGGAATTTTTTAACATTCAGACAAGAGGCTTAAATTGGCCACCAGCTATATAAAGGCAACTCAAAGGAGGGGCAACATGAATCTCCTGAGAACTGAAGAAGGGACGTGTCAACAGAGGAGGTCAACAACAATTGATGAAGGAAAGAGTAAAAGACATGGAAAAATTATAAATTGTTAATTTCTCTTGTTCAACAGCCCAGATTCTAAAAACTGGCAATTAAGGGACACAGCCTTCTTGATAGGTGCTGGCATTTTTTTAAAGATTGTCTATAGTGTTTTCAAAATGTCTTGCCTACATATTTATTACAAATTTAGGTTATTGCACTCTGAGTTTAATTTTGTCTTCCATTGCATGTGTCAGGTGTCATTCTATATTGTACCTTCTTTCTTTGTTGTTTGCAATTTGGTTTTATATTGTTGAATCTGTTTCTATCATCTGAAAACACTGTCTTCTCACTATTCATTGCCAGGTCATTTCTGAACTTCCATGAAGATTTTCTGGTAGTAACTCTCTCTTATCCTAAGACATCAACTTGTGATTTGATAATTCTACATATTAGGACTAAACGCTTCATAAAATCAAAACATTAGAAATCTGTGGAAAGGGCACTTGAGATGCTAATTGTAAATAAAATGGAGGAATTTCTGCAGCTAGAACATTTGGAGCTGGAAGGAGTTTAAGTTGGTTGCAAAGCAGCCAAAATAATATAGTCTTCCATTCAGTGAAAGTTGTAGTTTACAGATTACATATAGCAGGATGATTTACTTAGATTTTTCAAAGTCCTCCTCATCTCATGAAGAACAGAAACAGTACAAAAAAATGACTAGCACATCGTAAGAATGGGAGACCAAGTAACAGCATAACAAAAATGTGAAGAAAATAAGGTGAAGGTAAATATACCAGAGCTACAGTGCATTTATGTATCCTAAACTGTGAAAAGAATGCAACAGTTACCATGTTGTGATGTCTACGTCCAGGAAGAAAGGAAAATTAGAGTTTATGTCAATGAGTTTCCTAGACACATCTAGGAATTTAAAAAGAAAAACATTAAATGCTTCCTACATATGTATCAGTATTTCACGTAATGTTTTCCAGGCCTGACATGTAGCTATGTAATTCAATAAGAAAACAAATACAGAGCAGAAGACATTCAAAGATACTGAAATTCAGAAAAAAAAAAAAAATCTTCTTAAGTTACAATCTTCAAGTCTTAAAAGGCTAGAATAAAACAAAAACAGTATAGGGTCAAGAACTCAGTACTATGGAAGATTCAATTAAAAACTACCCTACTGCTAGCAAAACTAATTTGTTGTCCTTTCACCATTTTCAGGAAAAAAAAAAAAAAAACCAACAACTTTCAGTTATGTCCCAGTATTTAAGGAACTTTTGTTGTGCTTTTAAAAATAAGGATAAATGGAATACAATTGTTCTGAAATTAGTAATAACTTCTTAAATGTTACAAGTATACATTGGAAAAAAATGGATTTTTACCTGCTAGAGATTTAGTATCTTTAGTGTAAGTTGTAAAGATAAGCTAATATTTAATAGTATCGGAATACTATGTGTTTGCAGCAATATTCACCTATATGCCAGAAGTAGTCAGAGCAACCCTTATAAATGTAGGCATCCTGTTTCAGTGGTATCTTAACCCCCTTCCAAAACTTTAGGTTAATGTCCTGCTTAAGCTACTCCTGATACTGCTTTATCTGCAGTTTGAACTGTCTCACATTGAGAACTCAGAGCACCTTCTTTCCTTTTAAATACCTATGATTCACAGACCAACATAATTTCAGGTTTTGGTAGCTTTAGGTGTGCTCTTTGAGCTGGAGTTTTGCTGGCTAAATAGATTTCACACCCCACTCAGCTCATCGTTGCACTCCTACCCCAGGACAGTGATGTCTTAAATGGGCCGAGTTGCTTTTGTGGTCACTCACTAATTCATATCAGTCTTATTGGAGTGAGTTGATCAGAAAAGTGTGGCAAGGAGTTTAGCTGCTGGTAATGTGGATGCAGTAAATTCCAGCAGGGAGACTGGAACAAGTAGCTCGGGACAATATTCTCTTCAGCAACATGTTTGGAGCCAGAAGAGGATAGATGCCTCCAGCCTAATTCACTCTGAAATCTCCCTCAGACTATAATATATATATATATACTATATATGTATATATCCTGACCTCTGACCTCTCAGCTGGAGCTGAGCTTTCACAAACTACCTGAGTTGGTTTTGGTTTTGTTTTTTTTTTTTTGTCAGAACGATCACTCAAATCCTTCCCTGTATTTGGTCTGCATTTGCAGAATCATCTGATTTCACAGCTCTTAATTAGTTGCAAAGCCAGTGGCAGCCCTACCACTGTGCCACCTAACCCTCTCACTTATGTTGCTTTCTTCTCCAGACAGCACGGAACAACAGCTCTAATCCCATCTGTGAGCTACTGTCATTTGTGATTTTTTTTTATAGCATCATTTTTGGTTTGGGTTTTTCTTTTTTTTTTTCTCTCTTCACACTTAGATGAGAGGTGTTAATTTGTAAATAAAAAAATAAAATTAAAACAGTGAAAGCAAGAGCGAGAAGCTACTGACAACTAAAAAGATGATCAGGGAATTAGAAAACCAACTCAGCTTGCTGCAGTGCTTGCTGGCTGCATTGATTCGTTGATTGATTCAGTTAGTAGCTCTGACTCCAGAGTCACGAATTACTAACTGGGTTCTTTTAATGTTATCACTTACAACATCCACGTCTCTTGGTACCAAGTTCATCAATATTGCATTACTTGAAGAGGAGGAGGTAGAAATAAGATGTTTTCAGTCATGATGACCATCTCAGATGAGATCAACTGAGATCCATCTTACTTGCAACCTCAGTTTTATTTGTGAACTTTGTTAAATTAGAAAAAAAATCTCTGAGTTTTTCTCTTATTTGTTTCTTTGGAGCCTTACAGCATTTTGTTAAACTCTCTTCAGCTCAGTTCATCTAACTAACCCAAACATTACTTGCAAATCTAGGTACTTTCAGGGATTTTGCAGGTTTGGGTAGATTTTGGGATAGCTTTTCTTTGGTAAAGCTTTACTTCAGTCAACACAAAAATTGTCGTATTGAATTCGATAAATAAAACAAGTGACACCGCAGTGTGCAACTCCAAATGATTTATTAATCCATAATAAAAAAAAAAATCATCTATCTATAGGGACTCTTCCATTAAAACCCTGTGTAGGCAGCCTGAGACTGAGGTATGAGCCCCTCAATATGAGTTTGTGAGCAGTTTTCTAATCTTTTTTGTGTTCTCTAGTAACATAATACTACTGCAATATGCTACAGAATTTGAACTCTCTTAAACTTAAAAACACTTTATAAAATGTAAAATTAATCTATTTTGAACTGAATCTACAATTCATTTCTGTGAGAGTACAATGGCTTAAAATAGAATGCCTTTATGATTGAAAATATTGGTATTATGTATTATTAGAAAAATAATAGAAAAAAGAAAAAATAAGAAAAATAATATTAGTAAAAACACACCAGTTATACCTTGTAGACCTTGTTTTATATATGCTTACAACTGCCATCTGATTCTGTTTTATGTAAACTAAAGAGTTGAAACTTTCCTAACAGCTCTGATGTGAAAGTCCTAACAACCTATAATCTATGCCTGCAGGTACAGGCACACATGTAGGCATATATGTACTTAATGTAGCATACATTGCTCTGGTAACTTATTTTGTTGCATCTTTTTGAAAGGAAATAGTAAAGCCTGAAAATGATTTTAATATTGGTGCTAAGATGTTTTCAGTATTTCTCTTCTCAAGGAATACTAATTCCACAAAAATATTCAGGTTATTTTCTCCAAAGGTTTATAGCTAATTTAGAACACCGCAACATGTAAGTGTTGCAAGTGGTTTCCTTCAGATTGAATTATCTTGTGTTTTTCAGTTCTATCATGGCAAGCTGCCTGTAGGAGTAGGGATTTAACAGTGCTTCCAGATTTGTGTAATGTGTAGGTTTACATTCTAGATTTAATGACATTGCAGGATTAATTTCAAGTCAAACTTTCCCTCTACTTATGTTAGAGAAAAAAGTTTCACATGAAGCTGGTGTTCAGTAGCAGATTGAAGAACTTCACTTCTGGTTTAGTTTGTGAAATGAGATCTGAAATCAGATACATTTCCAGTGGTTTGAGGCTTCTTTTACCAATCCCTAGTGCTAAGTAGTTTCACCTCAGAACTCTGGCAGGGGATTTGCACGTATTGTCTGACAGAAATATCAACATCTAAAGACACTGGAAGTTTCTGAGTGCCAGAGGTCAGTCAGCATTGAGCAAACCTTGCATGAAGACACCCCTATGGATTATGCTGGCTGTTGTTTTGCATTATTCATTGGTGTATTTGAAACAGTATGAATCTAGATGTGACAGAGACATGTAATTCGAGGTGAAACCTTTGTATTAGTGTGTTTAAGATTTGATACACGTTTGCAATAATTTAATTTATCCATATCCAAATAATCTAAAGAAGACTTTTAAGAAAGTTGTAGAGTAAGTTTAGGAAATTGTTTAAGTCACAGAGCTGATAGTTCTCCTGACCTTGATAGAACTGCCTAAGTATTTACATGTAAAATACCACTGTTGTGTTTTTTTTTTTTTCCTTAACTTATTTGTCCTTTCTTTGTATTTAATCTTCTCAATAGCATTTTGGCTGAAACATTACATTGGGATACATCATACATGAGTAAAGACAGATTGTTATTTTCTTGCAATAAATACACACTTTGTGTTCTTTGTAGCATGCTGGTTTTAAACAGCTTCACCTATAAGAAGGGAAGCAGTGTATCAGGATGAATAAGATCTGAGATTTGTTCCCATTTGTGCCCCAGATAGCTCAACAGTCTTATGAAAATTCACTGTTTCTCTCTGACTGAGCTTTACCAGTAGTAAAATTGTGATTCTGATATTTGTATTCTTTGAAGTGTTTTGAGAACTGCTGATTAAATGTACCGTGTAAGAGATGTGTGTTACTGTCACTATTCTGATTCTTTCGAGAAAGATTCCTTGATGTTTGCATGTTCAGTTTTATATCCAAACAGAACAGGTTGTTGATTGATTCTGGTGGATTTGGAGTTTTTGTTGTTTGAGATGTAGTCCACACAACAGAACATTTACTACCTCATGGCAAATGCACCTGGATTGCTGCCTTTTGATCTTTGAGTGTGAGAAGATATGGTTGTGATTGCACTGTCATGTCTCCTGTAATCCTTGAATTCTACTGGGTTTTGTCTGCTTCAGCAGATGTGTGCCTTAGTGGTTGGTATTCCTGTTTTGCAGTCTAACCCTCTATATGTATTCTATACACTATTTTGTTAAATTCTACTAATAATTAAAATAACTGAGGTGTACACTGCAGTACCAGAAACATCTCAACTGTTGTATTTGTATTGCATTTGCTAGTTTGTTTTAGTATTACTGTTACCAACATTGAAAGGAACAGTGAGGACATTGTAGATAAACAGACAAAAATGCAATAGCAGGGATTTTTTTATCCCGTCTGTTTCTTTGACCATTTCTTTCAAGTACATAGATTTTTAACAAATCAGAGGAAAGAGCCTATAATATCAAAAAGAAAAAAAAAAAATGTCTCTAGGCACTAGAGAATGAAAACTTGTTTAAAGGTTTCCAGATTCTATTTCAGGTATAATCTTATCTGGAAATGGAAAAATATAAAGGAACCAAAAAGCCCTTGCCAATAGCTAGACAAGCTGAAAAAGGGCGATTTAATGAAATAAAAGTGATAATTCTAGATCTGTATTACATACAATTTTAATTAAAATAATGTCATGGAGAGCCTGAGGCTGCAGCACAACATTGGTCTCAGGTTTTTATATAAAGAATCCACGTAGTTATCCAAGACAGGCAAGGCAGCAGAATTGATTCCTGCCTCCACTAAGAGCTCTTTACATTGTTCGTGGTAGTTGGAAGGGGTCGTAATTCCATTTGCATGTATTTTAGGTCCTGTTTTGCTGAGAACACTTGCTATGTATTCATATTTTCATGGAACATAAAGTCCCACCATTATTTCACTCAAGTGAAAGGACAGAACAAGAAAAGAAATGCCAAACGTTTAAAGAACATTCTCTTTATGTAATCAATTTACGCTCCAAGTATGTGCCCACATTTTTGCATGCAACTACAGCTCTATCTGCTTGACATTAGAAAGTTCAGCTGCTTTCTTTTCTTTTGATGAATCTTACTGCTTGTGGGAAAAAAAGCAGAATGTTTTAGAGGCATAATGGGCCCTCTCCATTAAAGACTATGCTTCACTGTCGAAGATAAAAGATTCCAAATCCTTAAACATAATTGTTTAACTTTCTGTTTGCGAATTTATTTCTGTTTACAAATATAACAAAAAAAAATAGAATAGGAAATATCAGTTCTTCTCTATAATTAAATTACAAAATGAGACAAAAACAAGTTCACAGATTTTCTAGCAAAATAATATAATTGGAGAGAATGGAAGCATCTCACAGATTGGAACTCATTTTCCATGTAATTGTAGAACCATCTGATTGTTCTCATTTGATATCATAGCTTGTAAAAGATTATCTGTATCTGTACTGCATTTTGAGAAAGCTATTTCTGGAGAATCCAAAGATGACAGCATTCTAGAATCAGTGATAACATGATTATAAATTCTTTATATTGTTCTTTATTAATTGGATTGAACTGCTTGTGAATATTAGAACATAGAATACTTAGATTATAAAATATTAGTTTTTTGCTTGATTGTTAGTGGGTTTTTTTTTTAAGGAACTTTCTTCTCAGTAGAGCATTCATTCTTATCTCTATTTAGATGCAAACAGCCTTTCACTGTTTCTTTGTCTATAATAGTTTCCTAGAGATGCTGTTGGGTTACATGTTTTCCTGGACTAGTTAGTGTATTGGAGAGATACAGATGAGTCTGTTTCTTCTCATATGTGTTTTATGGCAGGCAAAGAATATTTCTATTTCATTGAAATAGAAGTGGGTGATCTTATAGCAATCTTCCAGTACCTGAAGGAGGTCTACAAGAAAGCCGAATAGGGGCTTTTTACAAGGTCAGGTTGGATGAGACTTTGAGCAACCTGATGTAGTGGAGAGTGTCCCTGCCCATGGCAGGGGGGTTGGAACTAGATGATCTTTGAGGTCCCTTCCAACCAAAACCATTCTATGATTCTATGAAGGTGAAAATACAGTTGAAGTAAAAATCACAGAATAGTTCAAGTTGGAAGGGAACTTTGGAGATTGTCTAGTCCAACCCGCCTTGAGCTCAAAGAAGGGTCAGCATGTTGTTCAGGGCTGTGTCCAGTTGGATTTTTAATATCATTAGAGATGGAGAGTCCACAACTTTTCTGGGAAACCTGCTCTAGGGTTTGACCATCTTCGCAGTAAAAAAGTGTTTCCTTATGTTTAGATGGAATTTCCTGCATTTCAGTTTGTGACCACTGCCTATTTTACTGTCACTGGGCATCATGAAGAAAAATCTGGCTCTATCCCACCTTGCTATTGGATATTTTATTTTATGTTGATAATGTTTTTTTACACCTGAGTCTTCTCTTCTCTAGGCTGAAGTAATCCCAGCTCTTTCAGCTGGCAAGTAATGTAACCTGGTTACCTTTTAAAGAAAGAAAAATTAAAAATCAGGAGAAAATGTGAAACCATGAGAAAAAAAATTGTCTTGAAGTGTTGGTTTGTGTTTGGTTTTTTTGGTTTTTTTTTTACAGTGGCTATTTGTTCTATACTACTCATGCATATGTAGATTTGTAATTTTTCAATCAACATTCAAATGGGGAAATTACCCTCTGTTCTCACAATAGTAGACACTGCAAATACACAATAATCCCTTTTTTAAACAGTAACGAATGAGACACAAGAGTGGTTTTAATTATGTTTTCATAGTTTTGAAATTTTTCATATGTTTTGCTACACAGGTCTTGATATCCTACTATGACTTAAAACCAGTCTATTACCAAAAGGAAATCTATCTAATCAATATTTTATCTTATTATAGAGGTCTTCTGTCTCTTCTGGATTTACAGAAACTGAAATATGTTTCAAAAATCTTGTTAGATGGAAGTAGTATTATTTTTACAAAGTTTTATTACTTTGTAAAACAAAATTCAATACATTTGCATTTCAAATACATTTTGTATTATGTACATATGTTCAAAATACCAATGAAATGTGTTTAAAAATCACGAATAAGTTTAACCAATAAGTGGCTTAATTTAGAAAATAACTTTTTTAAGAATTGTTTATCAAATCAACTATTGGCATGCTGATTTCTCCCAATACCTAAGTATTGACCTGTATCTATATATCTGTATCCATTTCTAGTTTAAAGGAAATATCGTTCCACTTTTCTTTTAACAGCAACTATCTCTAATAATGATTTTTCAACATAGTTAAAAATATATTTCCTATGGCTTATTTATAACACTTCCTATATTTTTATTGGTTAGAAGTGCACAAAACCAGAAAGTCAGCCTTATTTACTCTTTAAACTGTCTTAGTCTATCACTGTGGCTGATTTTGTCTTCCTAGAGAACAAACTGACAGAGAGACTCTTTGTTCTGGGGGTTTATTACCCGTATGTTATTGATTTTTTTAATTTCTTGAAGCTTTTCTGCAAATATATGCCCTTAAATATTGGTATGTTCAGTATTCATACTAATGAACTAAGTTTCTTAAATATTATAGTACTGAAAAACAGTTTAGGAAAATATGAAAGATAACATAATTGATTCATTCTTTTGGCTGGAAAGCCGACAATATTGTAATTTCTGATGACAGGGCATCAGAGTGGGATACAATAGAGTGAATTGAAATATACCTTGCAGTCAGAGCTGAAATCCTGGCCCCCATTTAAATTAATTCAAAGCTTGTTGGAGCATGTTTTTATTGAAGATATCTGGTATTATCAAAGATATTATTGTATTCATTTGCATTGACTTTTAAAAGACCGAGCTAAATGTTTGAAGACATCGCAAGCTCTTTCAATCCAAAGATTTGTACCAGAGGAGGTTTAGATTGAATTATTAGGAAAAAAATTTTCACTGAAAGGGTTATCAAGCACTGGAACAAGCTGCCCAGGAAGGAGCTGAGTTATCATCTCTGGAGATATTTAAAAGTGTAGACATGGTGCTTAGGGACATGGTTTAATCGTAGGGTTGGCAATGTTAGGTGAACAGTTGGACTCAGTGATCTTAAGGGTCTTTTCCAACCTAAATGGTTCTACCATTCTAAAAGAGTATGCATGAAATCAGATCAAGCAGAAGATCCCACTGATATCATTGCTATCTTCTTAGCAATGGCACTAATGAATCTAACCCCAAATACCTAGTGTCGCCTCAGAAAAGAGATTATATGCTGTGTCTGGTTTGAATGCAAGTTTCAACTTGATGCTTAAGCTGCCCTAAAGAATGAGACCTACTTTTGAAAGACTTAAGATGCTGAAAATATGGTTCATATCTGTGAGTAAAACAGTCTTAAACTTTTTGAAACCATGAATCCTTCTGACTGTGCAGTGTCTTGACAAATTAATCTTTTTAATTCTGGGAATTCAAGAATAAATTGTTAATGAGACACAACAAGGGCACTGCTTGTGTAGTTGCTTAGCAAATTTCAGAGAGAAATGTGTGCTGAAGATTCCAGCTTCAGAGTCTGACTTCCATGAGATAAGAAATATTCTCTGTTGCCCTGTATTTCTTCTAAATGTTGCCTCTGAATGATTTAAAGCAGAAGCAATGATGTTTCTGAAAGGACAGTATGAACCCTCTTGAATTACACTAAATATCTAAAACTTGGATCCCATCTCATAAATGTTGCTTGCGTTACTTTTCAACATAAAAAGAATTAAGATGCCTTCCAGTATTAGTCTTAACTAAAGTATCCTTGTGCAATAATCATCATCTCATTAATAATGTTTTAATTTTTTTCACTTTTTATATTGCTACAACAGCACAGGTTAAATAATTCATTAGTAATTAGTCTGAGTTAGAAAATATGTATAGGCTTAATTTACATAGTCTTTAAGCTGTCATTCTCTGAACTAACTTGTAAAACAAAATAAAAAAGGTAGAGATGGCATTTGCAGTTGATTTGTAAAATGGGGTAGATCTTTGATGAAATCCACTTTGAATAAATGTGGTCTTTGCACCTATTAGGAGTGTGGATTTTGCCTGGAATACCAAGTGGTACAAAATTCTGTATAGCCTGGGCTTCAGTGCTCAACATATTGATGGCCTTTTAAAAGGCAGAACAATTCAGTAGCATAAGTAGCAAGGCATCTGTGAAAAGAAATGAAACATAATTGAGACGAAAAATTTTACTTCAGTAGCGGAACATCAGCTAAGCTTGTGAAGAAGAGTGCAACAAGGACGCAGGCTGTGCTGCGTGCCTCGGTGAGGTAACTGGTTGCCGTCATGCTCTTCTGCTGCAGGGCAGGATAGGATCTGTCTCCAGTGAATTCTCGCAGGCTCTGAAGGCGTTGCATGCACTGTTTTCACATGCTTATTTTAACAGGACCTTGGCTTGCATCAACAATTTTGGGAGTTGTTATAATAAAGCCGGATATATTGCATAACTGAGCAGGTTCTGACTGCACTGAGTATCCAATGAGTACAAAACATGAAACTTCATCATGTAGTCACTCTCTGTGTGTAAGACGCATTTAATTTAATGTAAGAAGCATTTAATTTAGTTTAATCCTTCAGTCAGGGTTCTCCTGGGATATTGGTTTATCTCTTGATCTTGAAGAAGACTCTATGATTTTGATCCCCTTGCCCTCTCCCAGGTCTTTATGGATGATGGTATCTGTGAGATGCAGGAAACTATCTTGTCAAGAACATTTAAAAATGTGTGTATGATTCTTGTTCCCAGATATCAGTATCCACACTCCCATCCCTTTTAACCCTCTGAATTTAACTGAGCAGTTCAGGGCCTAAAACTTTACATGGAATCATTTAGGCTGGAAAAGACCCTTAAGATCATTGAGTCCAACCTTGATAAGGCATAGCTGAGATCTTCATCCTAAACTGAAAAAGTGAGTCCTTTAGCAATGAAGAAGGGGAAATTATACTTTTCGTCTGCCTCTGCATTTGCTCTCTCTATGCCTTTCCTTTGCTAAATGTCTTTTAGTAAGAGACACTTTGAAAGATACAATCAGTTTACTTGAATTAAGTTCTCAAGTTCCTGACTCAACATTTTGCTTGACGCTTTGATGACTGCTTCGTATATGTTAAAAATCTATGAGAAAATTACAGGAGATACATAAGGGTTAATTTGGTTGCACCTCACTCTTGTTTAAATTATACTACCTAAAAGAAAGGTAATAAAATTCTATTGGTCACAGTAATCCGATGGGAATACAGAGGTGGCAGTGACACATTTATTGCCTCTAAAATGACCCTTTGTGTCAAACTTCATGCATCATTAATTTTTAGACAAAATTATTTGGTTTTATTTACTAGTTCACCCAATAGCTCCACTTATACTATGCCACTCATTTTCTCTTTAGTTCAAAATGACAATCGAAGAGTTATTTTAGTTCTGTGTGGCTTTTACCTTTTGAACATAAATATGACGCAAAACGGCAGACTTAAAAAGCTGTAGTAACGATGGACTTATTGACATCCCTTTGCCTTTTTTCATTTGAACTGTGGCAACAACCATCTAAATTGAGGCTAATTACATACAATATTTATACATAATTATATCATAAAGATTTCTTGTGCTAGTCTGTGCAGTTTTGTATGGTTGTCTATAATTTCTTGGTTAAGAGAGTAGTTTATTCTCAGTGCTAATTGATGATGAACACATTATTAAAGTTGGATTGTATGACACTTCTTTCTGTATTCTCTTCATTTAAGTAAGATTGGAGTAATTCTAAATAGGAAGTTGATGTCAGCATTATAAAAGGATCGTGTATAAAACTGCAGACCTTTTCTTACGCTGTTGATTGATAACCACTGATGAAATTACAGCAGTTCCATAAACATTTTAGTGTGTGTCATAAAGATTTTTCATGCTATGCATTAGCCACATGGTATAGGTAGTTTAAAGTTTTAGTTTCAAAGCAGTCATCAGAAATTAACTTTAGTAATAAGCTCTAAGTGTTTAAAAGCTAAAACTAATGAAAGTAACAATGTTTTCCATTTGTATTCTTTAAGAAATTTTTTTAAGATTTTCTGTGGCTTGACCTTATTTTATGACAAGATACCTGAAAGGCTGATTTGTATGAGTCATAGCTATAATTATTATGCTGTATGAAAAAAAAAAAAAAAAAAAGAAGTTAATGGATTCTCAGATCTATTTTGTTTAAAAAGATAATTAAGAATACTTTTAAAACCCTTTATGTTTTACTATCTAAAATGTTTCTTACAAGGTCAGCCACTCTTATCAATCTATACTTTAAAATGAATTTTAAAAAAAGTGGGATAAATGTATCTTTTCTGAGTATACTGCAAGTATAAGCCTCAAGCTGCAACTCAACATGTAATTATTTACGTGTATAGTGGAGATCCATAATAACCAAGTGAATTGAGCATATTTACCTAAGCATGAAACATAGATACATATATTACTGTTAAAAGTTGTCTTTATGTGATTTCTGGTTGTCTACACAAAATGTGCCTGCATTATTCTAATCCTAATTCTAATTCTAACACCCTTTTTGGTTACTTTTGCATGGTATAGGATTCCAAGTGTTTGATGGATGAAAGAGCCTCGATATAAGAAACATGTTATTATTTAGGCTATGTTCTCCTCTTGAGAATTCTTTTTTGGATTTTCAAAGGAACCTAACTGAGTTAGTCTTTCTCCCACTGAAAGCTTAAGGATTTTATCTTATTTACACTAAAGACTGCAGAGTGTCCTTGCAGTACAGAGGAACATTAATTATATGTGAATCTTACCAGTAGGTTTTGTATCCCTGTGTTATTTAGGCTCCTTTGAAAAGTCAGCCTAATGCAAGCAATCTTATTACACAAAGAGAATTCCCATTAAAGAAGGCAACGCTGCTGAAATAAACTAGGTCTATTCATGTAGAATCAGATTCTATCTGTCCCTCTGGATTTATAATTTACAGACTTTTAGCTCTTGCCTTTGAAGACTAAATGTCTTGCTCTTCTCAGTTTTCTCCTCAATATACTTAACAGTTAAGCTAGTTTCTTGGTTTGGATTCAAGCACAAAGAGGAAAGTTGATTTACAGATGAATCAGGATGGTTCTTAGCTGCTGTTATTTCTAGAAGGCCTGTTGTTTGGTTGCGTTTATAAGAAAGTTGCAGTTACTTTTCTCATGAATCTCTGCAATCCGATGCGCTCCTTAAGGTACCGGCCTACTCAGGGGAAATTGTCCATGTGTGGTACATCCAATGTCAGGCTTATTGTACTTCTGTTATTGACGTGTGCAAGCAACGGTCCTCTTCACGTGCATGCTGGTGACGTGTTTAGATGGCCCCGATTCATAATGGGGTGTGTGGAGAAATAATTCTGAATTGACTTACTCCATTACCTTCTATGAAGAAATTGCTAAAGCAAGGAAAATATAGGGCAAAAAGTTACGGTCTGCTTTGAATTCTGTGAGTTGTAAAGAACATTTTAAAAAAGAAAGTAATTAGTTACATATTTATTTATCGATAAACAGATTCCCATTAGAAATGATGATCTTATTTATGTAATGATTCCTAAAAGATTGTGAGCATATTTTGCATTAAGGATATATTTCTGACTGAGAAATTTTGACCATTAATTCTTAAAGGACTTTTGAATCCTTTTGGGATGACCATATATGTTTGTGAGTATTTACTCTTGTTCAGTTTCCAGGAGCCCAAATGTTTAGAGAACTGCTATTAACTATTCATGCATTGGCTCAGTTACAGTTTAAACAAGACCAAGACTAGCAGCAGTGGTTTCTTATTTTATAAAATCATTTTGTGAAATAAATCACTCAAGGCTTGAGGTTTTTTTTTATTCTGAATTTTGTCCCTTAGGGAACCTTTCATACACACTTTATAACTTCCTGAAAATAGGGAGATATACACAGAATAAATAGCAGACAGCTGTGAGCTATGAGTCTGTAATGCCAGTAAAGGGATTTGGTGATCTCATAAACCAGAAAAGCAAAGCCTGAGCATCTTGAACATTATTCAGACCCTCAAAATGGAATGAGTATCTGTAATTCAACTCAATTTTTATTTGGTATAACATATGGATCTTAGTAAATGATTCATATTGACAGGATGGAGCCCTGTGATCTTACAACAGCTCCCATATCATCTCTAGGCTAGTAGCACTAACCATTTCATTTCTATTTTCTCCTTCATTCTCTCTCCTCTTTTACTTGCCCTTCACACTATGGTACTGCTCTGTCAAACAGTCCTTAACTTATTTCCTTTTCAGATACATTTCAAATACTGGTGTTGATCTGGAGCCAAAATTCCTAATCATACCTATACTGACAGTGCAGGAACACTATATTTCTCCACAATGTGCTTACCAGCAGTTTGGATTCTAAGGGGGCATGATGGCTACACATTTCATGCAGCTAGCTTGGTCTGAACAAGTGATCTAGCTGAATTAATAAACTCTCATGGGATTCAAAGTGCATTAGAGCATGGTACAGTGATGCTTTCGTAGCCCTGTTAGGCCCAGCTGACAAACACTGACACTTGTTAGCACCAGCTCAGCCCTGTAATATGGACCAATACTGGAACCAGTTTTTCTGCACTATGCTTTTGATGACCTGTAATACTCAGGTTTTCCCGTTTTCTGAAGTTTCAATCTCTTAAATGTCACTTAAGCAGCTAAAATGATGGATATCCTGTTTCTCCAAAAAGATGCAAACCCAAAATGCTGATGTATGTTACAGTACAGTTTTAATAAGTCTAGAAATGATAAAAGCTATGTGGTGTTGCAGTGATACTTCACTTCCCAAATATAAACTATTTTGATCTGAATTTCTGTTTGTATCTTCATGCTGTAATTGTTTGGGAAATTACATTATGAGTACTGAACAGCAAATAAGTATCATGGAAAAGGTGAAGGAGAACGGGCTTTTTAATCTTCGAATAAGTTAATAAAGACTTTGATAGTAAAAGACATAAAGAATACTGAATCGTAATTCCCATTAAGTTGCAATTCAGACAGATAGTTACTTGATATGATGTTAAGTAGTGTCTTGACTATAATTTGCTATCTTGGGTGAGATATATATCTTAATACACTGCATGTCTTAGTCGGTTTATCCTTATTGTGGATATAATCTGAAATATCCAACTGACCTAACCAAGCCAAACATGCTCAGCTTCAGGCAGAATTATGATTTTCAGAGCTTATTTTTATGCATCTGAAATTTCAATGTAATATACTATTTTAGGGTAACATTTGATCAGCATTTAAAAATTTCTATCATCAAATGTGTGCAGTATTGTTTTTCAAAGCATGAACTCAAATCCACTTTTTTGTCAGCTGGGCTTTTGGAAAAAGACAATTGATTATTGAACCTTTATAGTAAAAACTGTTCTTTTGACAGCCTGTACAGTGAAATGGTGTTCTGCTCTTCAGTTATAAGTAGTGCTGGTTGGAGATTTTCCAAGAAAACAGGTTTTTTTTCATCACAAATGTTGATTCTTTGAGCATGCATGTTGATTTCTGACAAGCAGAATAGCAAAGTACTAGAATTGTGCTTGTCAGGAAGATGTCAGTCAACTGTCTGATTGGTTCAATAATGCTAATGGGTTTTGTGAAAAGTCATGAAACTAACGAGAATTTTCTTAATTTGAACTAAAAGCCACCAGATATTCCCAGGAGCATATTCTCAATAAAAACACTATCATTTTTCATTGTTTTCAAAACAAAATAATGTAGAATTTCATTTTGACAGTTTAGAGAACACCATCTTAATTAGTGAGTGATTTCTTTTTATACCTTCATGGTAGCAAAAAAATACATTACTGAGCAAAAATACTTTTTCTTGGAAACTTTTGTCATCTGTTTTTTTCATGTCTGAAACTACAATTTTGCATGCTACATCTTCTGAAAAAAAATATAATCATCTCCTTAATCCTCTCAGCAGAAACAAGAATAAGGCAATATATCCCTAGACTGTTATTTTGGAATTCTTTTTTTCTGGTCAAGGTATTCTGGGTATCACATTTTGTTGGTGTCAACACCAATTGTAGTATTCCCCTGGGCATCTCAGGATTCTGACTGTAACACATGAGCTTTGGGGAGCAGCATGCTGCCTGGGCTATAGAGTGGGTGCTGTAATGACCACAAAGGTAAGCATCATGTCATTAATTTCATATTCTCTGAGATGTGAGAAGACTCTGCTGCCCCACAGCATAAGCAGATCATGAAAGGGAGAAGGCCTTAGAGTGTTAGTTTATAAGATGGGAGATCTAATTCATAAATAACGTCTTGCACATACTATGATGGCATAGCTCCAATGAAGTCAGTGACTGCAAGGGTCATAGTGAAATACCTTCAGGACTGTCACAGAAGAGTTATCATCCAAACATTTGATTAGGAAAGGCTTATTTCTTGTATGAGATAGAGGAGAGCTCACCTCATAAGACATGAGATTCTGAATCTAGGAATTATTTCTGAGTTGTAAGGTGGAAGATCCTTCCAACTTGTTAAGAGTGTAGAAAACGTGGAGCTACATTATTTTGGGTAGACTGTGCCAATACAGAAAAGATGAAATTATGCTAATCTTTCAGTTACAATGTATAAAATTATATACTATTTGAGAAACACTGCATTGTCGCAAGGGTTTCAGCAAGGTGGTGGCCAAAAGCTATCTTAATGAGACAGCTGGCTTGAAAAATACAGTAAAAATGAAAAGGGAAATAAATGAATGATTAAATAAAATGAAACTTGGAAAAAAAACATAAAACGAACTTGCACAACCTGAATCCTGAAGACATTGTTAAATCCCATATTAAAGGCACAAAGTCAAGAGAGTTATAATTTCTCACAGAACCTTTAGCTGTGTCCTTTTTGCATCAGTTGTCAGTCATAAAAAACCTAGAAAACTATACAAGTTAGCTAGATTACTACTGAACTATTTTGGCACAAATGAGGTATGAGAGATCTTGATTGAAAAAGAAACAACAATTCACTGCTTAGCTTCACTCTATCTTATCTATTCTTATTCACAAACATGATGGAGCTATCACGGGTTAAGGTGCTTGTTTTATGTTAAAAATATATACAACTTTTGGCTAATTAAAGAAAAATTATCTGGAAAGAAATTTGAGATTTAGTTACTGGATTATATCTGGATGAGAGTTATGCCTGAAATATCCCTGTCTCTTGCATGTTTGTATTTTGGGTGGGACAAAGCAATTTGGTTTTGTCCATGTGGTGGGAATTTCTTTGTCCTATTATTTTTAAAATGTTAGACTATAGTCTGCTCAAACATTAAAACTTCGGAAGAGTATGCTCACAAGCAAGTAAATTAAGTCTGACCATAGGTGTTTTTTGCCTCTCAGTATAATCATACCATCTTTACTTTACTTTACATACTTGCACCCATGTAAGCGTGGATAGAACTTTACCTTACATAAATTCCACCACGTTCAGGGTCAGATCCAAGATTTCTGTTGGTTCCAGAAGACTTTGACTCAATTTGTTGATTAATAGCTGTTGGCGTAACTTACGACGTGTAGCAAATGACAAAGGTGAGTGGGGTGACACTATATTTCTACTCATTCCATTTACAACGAAGTCTGTATCCCTAAGAATCTCACTGAGCCTATGCTAAGAACTTCGATAGACAGGGTGGACCAAAAGAATGACGGCAGAATTATTTTAAAGGACGATGTAAAACCTGTTTTTTGTCTGTTCGGTTCAACTGTAAGTGATGAGGTTTTACATATTATCACTGTATCAGTTCATTAATAGCCATACATTTGTATAAATATTCAAGGATAATAATTAAGATATGCAAGTAAATTGAAGACAGTGGGAGCAGATAATAAAAATAGGTCATACCCTTTATAGTGCAAAATGTGATTGTCTACAGTGTGGAAATGTTGAGTAGTCAGGCATTTTACTGCAAATTGTTGCTGCAAAAGAGTACAAAATGTGATAACAACAAAAAAAATAAAAAAAAAGAAGTGATATTTTAGGCACGCTGACTAGTATGATAAGAAGTGACAGAGAAAAAAATATGCATGATGGTACTCTACAAGTGTTACAAATTAGGACATGCACTGAACCTTGAGAAGATCTGACTAAAGAGCTGTCCTCTTTACAAATAATGTTACTATGCAGAGAGATATTTGTAGCAGACCTGAATCCTTCCTGCTCTTTCACCGTGAAGCAATGAATTCTCTGGGCACATGAATATTGTGGTGAGAGATCTTTGATCTGATGAGTAACCGTACTAAATGCTAATATTTGAAAAAAAATTCTGCATCAGGGAAGTCTGCTAATAATGAATTACAGCATAGAATCATCGTAACAGTAGGCATAAAGTTCTGGAGTATGCTAGTGAGGCAGCATGAATTATAGCATTAAAAGCTTAGAAGTGGTAGGAGGGACAGGTTCATCATCCGATTTATTTGAATCTTTAAACAAAGCT
Organism: Tauraco erythrolophus; assembly: GCF_009769465.1. Classification (NCBI taxonomy): domain Eukaryota; kingdom Metazoa; phylum Chordata; class Aves; order Musophagiformes; family Musophagidae; genus Tauraco; species Tauraco erythrolophus. The sequence goes on along the minus strand of NC_141479.1, from coordinate 14,176,499 downwards.
CATGGACAAAAATGACGGGTTAAATTCAGAAGTGACTTGTACATTAGAGCAGTTTGAAAGCTGTACTGGTCAAAGCACAGTTTTTATGCTTTCTGACAATCTTCTATCAGCTGCTGCTTTTAAACATAGAAAAACTTTTTTCCTCCATCATGCAAGTTACACTTACTTTGCAATATCACACTGCTTCACAACATCTTTGATGGCTGCAAGTGAAGAAAATAGGAATAAAAGAATAGAAAACCAGCTATTGAAAAAAGAAACCACAATGGGGGGGGGGGGCAAGACTTAACAAGAAATTATACTCTTATAAATTAATAATCTTTTCTCTACCGTTTGAATTTAAGGAGCTTTTTTTCTTTCAAATATCATTAATTCAAAGGTATTTTGCTAAGCTCTGTATTACGTTGGGAGAAATTCAAAATCCAAGAGGGAATGCACGCCATAGTCTTTAAAAGGTAGTAATTATGGTTTTTTAGTGCTTCAGTCATGATGTTCAAACTTGAGGGTGTGCCTGATTTTCAGAAGGATTTTTAGATACTTGATTTCAGTTCATGGTAAAGTATATTTATCGTTACTGAGTTTCAAAATACTGACTGTTGTCAGTAAATCTAAAGACTTTCCTCAGTACAAGAATGAAATGCACTCTAAAACAAAAGATGACAAAAACAATTTGCAAGGCAATTTATATTGGGCAGTACTGCAGAAAAACCTGGACAAGGGAAATCGTAGGGGCTGAATTTATTCTCGAACTCTGCTGTAGTCTGAGAGAGGAATTTGTACATGCAAAAGTGAAACTTCACATTCTGTTATTCTACAGGGAATTAGAAACGTTAAGATAAAAGATTAAAATCTTCCTTCTAATCCAAAGTGGATCTGTACAGCATATCTATTACACATTCTGTACTTGTCCCAAATACAGAGTTCTTTTAGAAGGAAAGATACGGCTTGGACTTTCAAAACTGGAACAAGTACTCATTTGGGACTTAGAAGGATATGGAGCAGTATCTCACTTGAGACACCAGTAGAAGTTCTGTGTATGAAAAGGCTCAAACTACACAGACACAGATATGCATTCTGGAGCCACATCTGAGTGACTGTAAAATCAAAAGAAACAGTCTCTACTGTGTTTGCTTGGTTTTAAAGAGTGACTCTTAAGTTTATTGTTAATTGTGAAATTGTCACTATTTTGAGATGTGGTTCTAAATTTTCGTTAAGTGCATTCTGTGTGCAAACGTTTGTTTCGATTTTTAATACAGCATTTTATGAAATCATTGATGTGGGTATTAACATCAAGCAGTTGGATATGTAAACAGGTTTTAGCATAATTATTTAAAATATATTGCTCAACATTAAAAATATATCAAATTAAAACAAAAATCTGAGTGCAGGGTTTATCAATGACTTAATTTAATGCATTATAGTTTATATTAAAATGAAGTCATTTGTGTGTGAAAAGACAGTCAATACTAGAATGTAGGACCTTGGAACAGTACATTCCATAGGCTTTAATTAGTTCATCATACACACCACTGTTGCAGAACCTGAATGCTACTAGACAGCTAACAGATAAATAAGGTTAATATGAAATGCATTTTCAGCCTTACTGTGGGTGTGCAGTTAAGGGTAGACATGAGATCTGCAGAGTGGATGCAGAAATGGAGTTGTCGTTCTCATAGCCAGAGTGCCTTAAGTGCAACATATTCCCTCTCACTCTTAACATATGTAACATAAAGATTTTAGACTAATTAATTAAACATATTAGATGCTATGTAAGAATAGCTTCTTAAATTTGCCCATCTCAAGATGAATCTTTTAAATATTTGTTCTTTTCTGTGATACTTCTGTGTCAAAATCTATCAACGTTTTATAATTTCAGACTCATCTAGAGTTTCACCTTCAGTACTTGAATGCCTTTTAACATCAGTTATAGTGCATCTGGCATCATAAAATAAGTGATATTAAATCAAAAAGAAGATTTGTGCACAATGAAATGTATCTCAAATTGCCAAAAGCTACGTTTAATTATGCATTTCTCTAATGTCTTGAAAACAAGTCCATGCCTTTTAAGCATCCATCCCAAAATGGCTAAGGTAAATGGCAAGTAGATGGGCTTATTCATGGGTTTAATTTCCTTAGACAAAAACATGTTTCCCAAGTACAGTAAGAATGAGAGCAGGTTTTTTAGTAGGTCAGTGATACTAGAATGAAATGCAAATGCGCAACTAAGCTACATAACACAAATCCTGCTGTTTACTCTCTTGGGTATTACTCTGTGTTTGGTGTAATGTTTTTTCAACATTTTATGAAGTTTTCCAATTAAATATTAATGCGACTTCTTCAAAGAGAAACAAAGATTTATAACCCTAAAGTGAAAGAGAAAGGATGAGAGAATTGATAGCACAGTTGGGCAGGAGAATTCTACAGGAGCTCTGAACACTCTTTCTCATTTATTTGAGAAGCTAAACATACCATACAAACCAAAATATGTATATGTATAAGCTATGCTCTAATTGTATGTTGTACATGATCATATGTGGTAAATTAGGATCTTTCCACTCCAGCAACAAACCGTGTGCTGTATCAGTTTTATTTTTAAACACTTCTTCAGTGTTCTTTTTGATTTTTTACATTTTAAATACCTTAAACATTCAGGAGGAAAAAAAAAGCCAATTAAATTAGAATCTGAAGTTAAGGCAACTAATATATTTTTGTATTTTAAAATTCAATTGAACTTGTAATAAATAATTTACTTAAGCAGTGCGAAAAGGAAGTGATAACCACTCTTGCCTGTTGGCAAGAACGGGTATGTGGTATGCCTGATTCGTCAGCACTAGACGGCAGTAACTCATGTATATGGAACAGACTGTAACGTTTTCCAGCTTACTTGAGGGAATTGAGAAATGTTTAAGATTCTGCATACTCCTAGATATTCTTCAAGGTTACCAGAAGGCATAAAGACATGTTCTGAACCTGAGGTCAAATTCATAGGAAAAAAAAACGCAGAGAGGAACAACCTATTATTTGTAAACTTCTCATGTATTCCATTGCAAAGGAGGAAGGGCAGGATTCTGTGACTGTGTCCAGTCTGGACTACCTAGATATTTAGCTTTTCTGCCCTCTTAAAAAATATCTAGCTAGGAGAAATGTCAGGACAACACAAAGAATTAATTGGCAGGACTGTTGCTTAAATGCAGCAGTGTGAAAAATGCCTCATCGTTGTAGGTCTGATTGAGGCATTGCATAGGGAAGTCATAGAAGCTCTGCTAACGAGCAGCACTTCTGTTTGTCATCTTGGATTTCTTAATGTTTATCATTGTTATCTATTATGCACATTTATCATATTCTACAGTTCTCCTGTCAGAAAACAGGGATGAACACAGAAGTAAAATTCTGTTCATTCACAACCACACATTGCCTGCTCCACCCTCAAGGTAACAAAAGAAGGGTAAACCCTTACCTGTCTTGTATCTCTACGATCATGATTTACTTTCACTTATTTAATGTTGACTTGGATAGGAATGATCAATGAGAAGTGGTGTTTGGTCCTTGAGATATATGTACCATAGGAGAAGGATATACCTGAACTGAGCTGGCACAAAACCATCACATCTGTTTTAGTGGGCAATTATTTTACATCTGAATCAGCACATTCCCACAGCTTATAAGAAGAAAATACTAGAAGTAAAAAAATTCATAGATTTCATAGATTTCTAGGTTGGAAAAGACCTTAGAGATCATCCAGTCCAACCATCCCTAATCCCCCATTAAACCATATCCCTAAGTAGTTCATCCACCCTTTTCTTAAACACGTTCAGGGATAGGGACTCAACCACCTCCCTGGACAGCCTATTCTATTTCATAGATACTTATTTTCAGATATGTTCCAATAAATAGTGGCAGTCATCAGATTAGTGTATTTTGTCATTCTGTTTGCAAAAGTTGTAATATTAATTATTTCCTTGAGTAAAATCACAGGATAAAAAAGAATAGCTGATGACATTACATTATTTCTGTCCGCAAAAAAAAAGAAACCATCTGAAAAATAAAGAGTATAAAACTGCTAATTAAAATATCAGGAGATCATCACTATATGCTCAATTCAGGTGCAAAGCGGAGAGGGGAGAATTATGCAGAGTCTGTGCAGAAAGTTATCTTTAGATGGAATGGAATTCGTTTAAAGAATAGGCCTATACTCAAAAACACAAGAAGAATGGCAGCAGAAAACGTAACTGTTTTTCCATCAAGTAATTTTTCTGTATAGTCTTTTAATGACGTTGGAAAAGCAAAACTTATTAAAGACTTATTAAAAATAAGTCATCATGAAGTAGCAAAGTGTTTGAGACAGTGCTTCCCTCAGAGCAGAACGTCAGGAAGAAAAAGAGCTAGCAATCTGGCAACCAGTGAGACAAGCAGCAGCACTTTTCTGACACAGTAGAAAAAACATTCACTCGTCTGCTTTTCTGAAAAATGTCAGAGGAGCATCAGCCACACCACATGTTAGGGAGTCATGCCCAGATCCAATCCAATGCTTGGAATGGAAGCAAGATTGCTTCCAGGGATGAGGAGATGGTTCACTTGTTAGTATCTCTTTAACATTATGACCTTTATGGGCAAAGCCTAGTGTTGTAAAGGTTGTTTTTTGCTTTTGTAGAGAGGGAAAAAAATTGGTTGAGCAGCATTGCTGACAGCAAGACTGTCATTTTAAAAATTAGGTTATAATGAATATGAGTTTCAGAAGAAGACTGCAGAGTCGGTCCCATCTGCTTCCCTCTGGACTGCAGCATGAAAGGGAACAGATGGGCATGAATTATGCCAAAAATGGCAGGGATAGGCTCGACAGATCCGTAGTCTTTTTCTACTTTATCATCAGCCACTCTAAGATCCCATCTCTATGTACATCTCACAGTGTACTGCTGCTGTTGGGGGACTGGGGGAAGGGTGGATATGATTGAAAGGAGACAGAACAGGTCATGTTACAAATATAATTCTGCAACATCCAGCTATAGCTCAGGTGCTAATTTGGTTGCTAATTCTAGTTTTCCCTCTTGTTTTGTCCTGGAGTTCATATGAGTACCCCTCCTTTCTGAATAGTCACGAGAAAGCAGTACCTTTTTTGTCCTGCATGGCTATGCAATAGGTAGGTGCTCTGGAGTAAGATCTTAGCCTCCAAAATCAATGTCATCTCAATGCATCTTCAGATAAGTCAGGATTTTACTCTCTGCAGATGTTTTCTAATACAGAGGGCTTATCATACTCAGTTCTGGAATGGAGTGAAATTGCATTGCAAATAGCAGACTCAGGAAGATGTAGCCTCTCAAAGCCCTTGCAGATGAGGAGCACAATTCAGTTGCTTGCCTGCTCCTACGCAGGCAGTATCAAAAGTTTCTTAGATTTTGTCCATATGATTTTGTTTGTGTTTTCCTAATTAAAAATCATGCTTAGATATTGTGTTGCATGCTTTAAAAAGCTCCATTATAGTAACGTTGTGTAATATTATCAAATATCTATGCCTGAGGTTTAGCCATTGAAACGTGGTTTGGGCAAGCAGAAAGATTGGAACTCCATTAAAACTTTGCTGAAATTGAAATACATTCTTCCTTACAGTTGATGGTTTCTAATCTATTTGATTTTCCAGTGTTTAGCCTTTCTTAACAATGACTGGTGATTGGTAGCATTCCTTAAAGTGTCAGAGACAGCCTTCCACAGCGGTCACACCTCCCTTTTGAAACCAGGCGTTTCCTCCTTTCTAGTGTCATTTGTAGTCCATAATACACAAAAGGCAACTCATGCAATCGTTATTATTTTAACATATTTTTCTGTATTTTAAAAGCATCTCATAAATCTCTTGCATCTCTAGTTCTTTTCTGGATATATACAGCACCAAGTGGCTAAAGCATAGCTTTAACTTAGATTGTTTAGTAATGGCCAGCCTGGCTGCAGCGCAGTGGTGTTCAGGCTGTTTGGTTTTTTACCTCGTTCTGTAACACTTGTTACTCCAGTTAGTATTTCACTCAATACCTGATTAAAGCTAATAATTTAAACTGTTGGTTCTGTTGATTACCATGTGGGTAAACTCCTTTTTAACTACTGCGAGCCAAGCCTGATAAATTAAAGACCATGCCAGAGCTTCTAAGTATGGTTTTTTTTTTTCCTCTGTGTTTGCTTTTTTATTGTCTTTATATTCATAATTTCATGGTAAGACTGTTTGTCTACATGGTGAAAGACCATCATAGTGTTTGCATGGTAAATGTTGTTAAAGTGTCAGAAACTTCCCCTCTCTTCTGTTTTTGAAAATAAAAACTATTCTGTCTTTTGACAGAACATATGGGTACATACTGTATTGATTTCAATACTCAGTAAAACAATAGTTTGAGCTATAATTTATTCTATGAAAAAAGGAGGGAAATTATCATCAATGTTTCATGTAATGTTTTGTCAGTTGTTTCACAATATATGTTTTCAAAACCCCATTGTAATCTCAGGTGTCTTGGGGAAGGCAAAACTAGTGTTGGGACAGAAATCTTATTGAACACTTAACAATTGAGATCTATGTTCTATATTTCTATATCTGTATATGAGGAGTTGTTTACTTTCTGGAAAGATTAGTATGTATCAGTGCACCTTACTATTTTGAAAAAAAAATGTAAATGGGAGACTATATTCTAGGAACCAATGGGCAGCTACAGTCATTAATCAGTGTTTTTGCTTCTTGTCTTCTTTGTGTTGTGAAGTCAATGTTTTACACTTTGGCTGCCTCAAGGTCTACATATACTTCAGGGCTTCATTGAACTAGCAGTACACTAGTGTAGAAAAATAACCCATTTGGGTTTTTGCCATGAAAAATGTGAAGTCAGTCTTTGAACATTGACTAAAATCTCATTACTTTGGTGGCAAATGAGGCATGAAACATATTGTCAAAAATATAGAGCCCAAAATATAGCAGCACTAAATATTTTATCTTCATAGAATGTACTACAAAAGGTTTGAACTCTAAATCAGACAGTGCACTTAGGCACACAGCATCATTCGTCAAGTGCGCAGTCTTCGTTGCAAAATTTGTCCATGATGGCAGCTTTAATGAAGTTCCATAATTTCTCTCAACCTCAGAAAACTATTATTTCAGCTGTAGGAAGGCATAAATCTACCGCCAACACTTCAACTCTGGCCTTGCTCAAGGCTTACACTATTGACTTTATGGTGAGAATTTCATGGTAATCTTTCATGTCCTCATTCCTGTCTAAATGTTAGATGTGTAGTATCAACTCACTGTTCACAGACATGGGTGACTGGAAAGAAGTGCAATTGCAGAAGTGGAACTGAAAAGACAGTCTTGGTTATTTGGGACTTCATGAGGTGGCTTTCTGAAGCATTCCGGAAGTATCTGCTCTTGTGTTCCCTTTGACCTGCATAGAACAGAATTCTGTTACTACATGGCTGAACCAACTTAACAGGACAATTTTATTTGTTATATCAAATATTTAAGAGTTGTGGATCTGGGAAAGAATCAGAAGTCAGACAATAAAATGACCAATTGAACAATATAAACAATAGTAAAAAATTCATTATCTATGGACAGCACACTTTGAAGAATAATGTTTGCTTTATAGAAAGCACCCCTCATCTTATGACTTACTTCAGTCATACACATGTAGTACTCAGTATATGGCAGTTCACAGGAAACCATAACACCTCACAAGCATAGCGTGAATGTTTGCACTGCATTGAAATTAGGTATGCTGTGACATGGGAATCAGAAATCAATGTGAAATACGTACGCTTCGGAGATGGGAAAAATGACATTCTGAACTTCCTGAACTGTAATGAATGTACAACGCATAAAGCCATTTTGCTGTCATGATAAGGGAATAATCTCTTTAACTGTCTTGAAATACATGTGTTGTTATTTCTCTGTGCTGTTTGTACTCTTCATACTGTACAGATACTTGTCTTCAACCATCATGCATTAAATTTTAAGGAGAAATAGTCTAGATATCAGGCAAAGTGCTTGCAGCCTGCATGCACTGAAATGATTTACTAAAACCGCAAAATCAGCTGCAGACAGATGAAATAAGAGAATTTCAATATGAATAGAAAGTTGAAACTTTGAAAATTGTTTATTGTAAAAATTGCAAAATTTGACAGCTGTGTACAACGGTTGAGTGAACTCACCATTGTTTAATATTCAAAGCAGAAGAAAAAAGTCAAATTTACGTGCTATAGGACACGCTTCGTGCCCCATAATTAAGGAGGGCTTAATTCAAATATATCTGCTTCCACTTTATAAATAGGGACTGATCTACAAGATGTAAAAAAGGTTAAAGAAATCATCATAACCTGAAAAAAAGAACTTGCGCTATTTGTATAACAGTATAGCTTTGTAAAGCAATTTGTTATGCTTTTGAGAACTGGTGGTGTCAGAATGCTAGACTTTTTCCATTTCTCCTTTTCTGTGTAAAGACTCAGGATCATCATTTAGACAATGACTGTTTTGTGAACTATTCTATATATTTTTGTAGTACCTCATAAGCAGCAGTATCATTGGGATTGATTGTATTCATTTTCAGAACTGACTGTGAAGATTTGAGCCAAATCTAGCACTTATGTTAGATCGCTCTCTAATTGATTTGGGCTCTCCTGCTGTTTCAAGCATGATGTCCTCCTGTGTCACTCAAGTATGAGGGACTTGAATTTTAATTTGAAATGTGAACTGGTGCAAGTAATTTGAAATTGTTCATTTGTCCATGGGAAGCAAGAATGTTGAGAGGCAGAATTAACTTCTTTATATTATATTTGTGTGAATTCTTGCATAAAATACTTGGTTTTATTCCACTCTTCTGGTATAAGTCAAAGCTGCCCTGAGTAATCAAGGCAAACATGCTCAGGTTCGTTCTGTCTACTGAAGCCTCTTTATGGACAATCCTAAGTTAAAAGCTTACTCAACCTGTGACATTTTCATAGACAACAAAGAAGTATTAGCACTTCTAGAGAGCATTCACAGTTTATGTGGGATAAAACAGTTTTTACAGGTAGCCGTGTTACTCCATTTGCTGCGAGGAGAGGCTATCAAAGTGACTATTTTGAGGCTTCAACAGTCTAAAGTTGGGTGGGAAAAATTTGATCAAATATAGCCATTTATATGAATAACAGATAACTGGGTGTGTAGTTAGTCCTTACGTGTTCACTCTTTACAGCAAAATAATTGGATTTGCCTTTCCACATCTAAAAATATAGCTTCAAATTTCCAAATACAAAATACACAAGCAATATGGAAAGGTCATTCTTGAATTGAATAGCGTTTCATTTATATGTTGTCCAACATTGTTTTCAGTGAAGGCGTATGCAGCTTGTCTTGTTTTGTTCTAGCTAATTCAAATCTACGTAGGGAATAAAAAGAAACAACAGAATGAAAAAAAAAAATCACAAAAGTGATTTTCTTCAGTCCCAACAGAGGGGAAAAGTTGTCGCTGTTTTGGAAAGATAAATTTAACTTACACAATAAATCACTGCTGAGATTTCTCAGTAAGTGTTGTAAAAGAGATAAATCTGTACAAATGGCACATATTCATTCAGCTAATATTGGACACAATAAGATAATGGGGTAAACAAAAATTAATATCACACACTGAAACATTCTCAGTAAAATGCAAGCCCTGCCATTTACACTCTCCCCAGAAGGTAATGGGATGATCCAAGTAATGCAAGTGGCCCAATTTGATTCAAAAAAAAAGTGGGATAGATTTAAGTTACTCCAGGTCGCATTTTCTGTGATTTTTATGCTCATACTATGACAAGGGTAGTTCATGTGGCTCAAAAAGGCACTTTATGCATAAAGTAGCATAGAGATTTTCAGTTTGTCCTGTTTTTTTATGTCAATGTTCTGCACCTAGTTCCACTATATGTTACTTGAATTCGAACTCAACTAAAGGTAAATATAAATGCTGTCTTATAAATTAAATATTGGAGGCCATATTTTTTAAAGGATGCCTTAAAACCAGTTACTCCAGAACTGCAGTTTTGTATTGTTAGATTTTATGCTGAGATACATAGTTTGATGTCTTCTTGGATCTGTGAGGGTCTGTGTAAGAAGGAGAAAGAAGGAGCTTTTATACGCAATTTCTCCTATTCATCGAAATATTCCATGTTTACTGTTAGAACGTAGATGTACAAATGGCCTAAGAAGGTTAGAAAGGCACAAGCTGGAGTTCTTGATTCTCCTTGATCCATTGCTTCATGTCTGCTGGTACCTCTTAGGGTGTAAAAGCTGCCAAGAATGAAAGTTCTTTTCTGACATCTGTAGTGGTTGTACTGTCCACGTTCCCTTCTGCCATGACAATTATTAATTACTTTAAAGCTTCAATAGCTGTAAACAAGTTCTGCATGACTTTATTCCCTCTTCTCTTGCTTTTCTGGAAAAATACTTAGAATATTTTATCAGGTAATGCACTATTTTGAACTCTGAACAATTAATTATGAATGTCTGAGAAAAAGGTTGAAAGAATTTTCTGACACAAATAACCTGGTATAGGTCATAGATCAACTCTTGACAAACAGTAATACCTTGTTAAGCTCCAAAGTACCACCATTTAAATTAGACATCTCAGTAAATGTTAAATGTACTCACTTTTGAAACAGAAATAATTTGAAGCCAAGTCTATTTTTCAGACTAAAACTTTACGAGAAATATATTTTTCCCTTCTGAGCAATCTAAAATAACAGTATAGAGCATATGAATATAAATATTTTATTTAATTATAAGCATAGGCAAGAATATGTGTGTGATACAAAATTTCATTCTTCTTTTTAATTTGCTATTATCTCTGCCTAATTAATATAGTAAAAAGGTTGTTGCATAAATCAATGTATGACCCCAATGCAGTCTTGCTAATATCCCTATATCCAATAGATCTTGTTCTGTAATTCCCCTGGAAGAAGTGGGGCATGTCAGATAAATTAAATGAAAAGAACAGATGTAGATTAAGAGTGATGTAAATTTCAAGCCTGCACTTTTAATTTCACTAAATATTATTTTCCATCTTCATGATCACATTACATTGAAATGTGGAACTTCAATTTCCTCTACTATTTCATTTAATAAAACCTTTGTCTCATCTGAGTTCTTGAAGAGAAGTTAGCTTTAAATCACATTGACTTCACCCTATCCAATTTACATATGCTGAAGAAATAAAAGTCTTTTCAAGAGTTGCCATGGGGCTCCAGAAGCCTCAAAGGAGTATTAAGACCTTGAGTTTAATGTGAACTGCCTCCAACACAAAACACAAATCTTCCCAGCAGAATACTAATGGTTTAGTGTACAGTTACATTTTCTGTGCAAGATTGTAAAGTAAACAAACAATCCACATATAGGGAAGAAATAACTGAATTATGTCTGAGAGTTTGAATTTAGAAGTATGCCAGCTGGAAATAAAAATGCTTTCTATAGGCCTGTATTACATAAGAAATGTTATGTGGTATGACAGATGTACAAAACAGAACACCGGATAGATTAAAGGGGGAATTCAGAGCTCCTCCATTTTTTTCTCTGAGGACTGTATACCTGCAGAATAACATTAGGAGTTTCTCAAAGTCACTGTGAGTATACATATAAAATGTTTTGCCTTAGATCTGTATAAACAGAAATGCTTCCACACTAGATTTACTTTGTTTTGTTTGCATAAACATTTATATTTATTTTGGTTTTTAGAAATCTTAGTCTGTTTTAAAAGATCAACGAACTTCATTGCATACAATAACAAAGGGGGGAAATGTTTTCCTAATATGACCTCAATCTCGTCTCTATAATGGATTTCTCATTATAATAATTATATCCCATTAAAATGTCAGAACTGGTTTAAAAGATGTCTAAGAAGACATGTCTGAGCAAACTAGCAGGCAGAGACCTTGATGTTAATTTACTTGGCGTCATTTAAGGGAAATGGAGAAGTACAGTACATAAAATGAGAATCCTTGTGTGATACAAAATGCAAGCAGATTGACTATATATAGTATTAACTTAACACTTAAATAATTGGTCAGTCATAAGTAATTAGGGAGCATTGCAATTACACAAAGAGAAGGTTTGTTTCAAGTGGAGAGCGGAGTGAATGATTCAGAGTGAATACTCCTACACGACAAATCTAGCCCTGTTTTCTGTTCAGGAATTATCTACAAGCAGGCAGACTTCTATTCATTTGTTTGGGTGAGATTGCAAACCCCCTCTCTCTTACTGGAGTCCTGTTCCTGGGGTGGTGGTGTTTCCAAGAGCAGTAGCTTAGTGTGAATGGGAGGGGCTCAGTCTCAACCTTTGTTGAGAAAGAGTGTCTGAACTGTTTGGGCCAGAGTCTGACAACCTCTTCACGCAAAGAATCAGCTTCTACCACAAATGATCCCAGTTGTTTCAGTTCAGTAAACTCATCCTGGTCTGGCTCTTTATTTAGAACGATTTCCATTCCTCGGGTGTTCTTGAACAAGTCACTGTGACAGAGTTTCCTGCCCTTTGTTATCCATTATGTTTTGTGTGCAGTCAGACCCGGATTCGGCAAGTGGTTTCAGGATGAATCGAAATAAACCCCGTAAGCTGAGTTGGGAAAGATAGGCACATGCATTGTGTTTTGTTGAAATCTCACTTTCCTCACCCATGCTGCTTTACTATTCACTCAGATGTCTCTGGTACAATGTCCTTTAGAGACAGAAAGCACTTTATAAATGCTAAATCAAAGCAAAGCTCAGTAACCAGAAAACATCAGATTTTTTTATACATTGATCATTGACAAGTCAAGACTTCTAATTCTTGTCTGTATCTGATCAATTTAAAAATACAATTTACAAATATTTATGTGTATTTTTGTAGTAAATTTATAAATAATGGTAGGATGAAAGCAGTACAGTTTCCTATCAATATCATTCTGGATTTTATATTTAAAAAAGACCCCAAACTTCTTGTTTGGAAACCAGTCTTAGAGTTCTCACAAAATATCACTACTCTTGTGTGTGTACTATGTAAGTGGACTATTAGAAAGTAACTTTAGTTTTAAAATAAACTGCACGCAAGCTGACTTCCAAGAGTAATTGGTAATAGAGACAGAACTCATACTTCTTATGCAGGCAGACCTGCCATTGACTTAAAGTGCAATTCCCTGAATGAATGGCATGTTGAAACTCCTGGAAGGAAGCCATGCCACAAAGAATTGAATTGAATGGGGTCAGAAACAGTCCCAGAAAGCCTTTTTAAGCTTGGAAAGCACCCTACTGAATTTCTTGCCAAATGCAGTACTTGCTATCACATTATATAAAGAATAGCCTGCACTCCTTCAGAACTGGCTTAGTAGTATTTGCCAGTCTGCAGAGTGCAGACAGTGTAAACAGCATCCCTGATCCATCCATCTCACGCCGGCAATTCCTGTCCAGGTTGTCCCAGCGTCCTGGCCATGCTAGATGCTCTTGATCTGTACAAAGTGCTGTTTACTTGAACTGGGCTACAGACTTCTTGGTCTTTCCTGCCAATGTTTTCATCTTAATACACATCTCATTTTTTCCTTAATTTTAGCTTCAGCATCATACAGTCGTGTATAGTAGGGTGGTAACAGTATTTACTGTCTTTATGTATTTCCTGATACTGGAAGTCTTTTGCCTTCTTAGAATGCCAGATAAAGTTAATAGAGCAAACAAGGCTAATTACCTTGGCAATTTAGATTAAGTCCTTGAAATGGATTGTCAGAAATTAGTTTATTTATGCTACTAGATTAAGGATCCATTTCTCTGTCAGATGTTTCAGCTACCGTGAAGTAATCTTCCTACTGATAAGCACAAAGCTAGACACATTTGTTTCTCATTCCTGTGCATAAGCTTAAATGGACTTTTAAATTGCTATCAATTAATGACTTGAATTTGAGGTTTTTAAATTAATGTTTCTTATTAATTCTTCTGCTGTGTTTGCCAGGTTTTTTTCATATTAGTTTCAGTCCTGTTCTCTAAATGATTTGGTTTTGACACCTAAACAGATAACCAATAGGTGGTGACAGCAGTACATTTCTTGATTTAACCTAGTTATGCATGGCTTAGCAGTCTAGGCTTTCTTTTAATGATATCGTTTCTTACAGTGTGAGCCTTAGTGATGTTACTAGAAAGAAAGAAAATATGTTTGCTTTTAAAATTCAGAGGGTACTTATACTGGTATAAGTGTGGAATGGCTCAGTCTGTAGTAGTACACATAACATAGCACAGTAGAGATTAAAAGAGCTCAAACTTTAAAGCCTCAAAGTAATTATTTGAGAACAAACTCTGCAGAACAAAAGATATAGTGGTACAGCTTTCAAAGCAATCATTATTCCACTGCAAGATTCTGTATCTACAAAACTCAGTTTGATATTTGTTAATGTAAGAATTACAAATATCAGAGAGCTATTTCAGCATTATATTAAGAGAATCTTATTGTGAACCAGTGTAATGAAGGAATGACCATTCAGGCTATGCAGGCTTAGGTATACAAAACTTCTGTGAAAATAAAACATTCATTCTATGTTTAAAATATAATCTATATCTATGATACCATACAGGCAGAGTGTGAGTTAAATCTCACTATGCTTATAACAGTTAACCCCATCTGCTTCTGTTTTCCTTACCCAGAGTTAGAATTTTGTCTTAATTCGTGGAATATAACGTGATAAAGTTGACATGATAAAGTCAACAGTTTTTATCTGATGTAAGAACCTTCCCCTGGAGCGTTATTTACAAAAGACAAAATTCCAACCTCAGATGAAGTTAGTGAGGATTTTGTCATGCACTTTAATGGGCCCCAGTATTAAATCTTTCATTAATATTTCACAGTAGGTCATTTTTCATTACTGTAAATAATTTTTACAGCTATTTACTAAGAAGCACAGTAATTAAAACAAATTCCTTTGTATTTGAAATGTTATATTTTACTTACTTCCTTACTTAAGATATGGGAAATATTTTATTGATATACCCTCTTGATCCCATTTTTTTACATTTTGAAATGTAAATTTTCATTAAGATTGTGAAATGTATGATTTATTGTGATCCATTTATAGTGCTGTATGCTTTATTTGAAATTATGAAGAAGTTTAGAAAGCCTGATGATGTCTCATTACTCTACTTTGCAGAACTCTGCATGCCAGCAAACAGTAAACACATTTCCCACACTCTAGAGAATTAGGACAAAAATCACAAGCACTCATTAGATCTACAGGATGAACTCAAGAAAGTGTTTGCTTGGAGCTCAACTTCTATATTTGATTATGGCAAAATTTCAGGAACTTTATAATACAGAAATAAAGAAGGAAATAAAGGCACAGACATACATATTGCCAGATGACAAGAATCAGTCTGGTATTTTAGCAGGTAGGAAGCAACATTTAAACTTCTGTAAAATGATCCTGAATACTCATCAGGATAGGCGTTAAGAACTGGATTTAAGAATGGTGTATTACATCTGACTAAAAACTGTGGTATTTCAGCAGTTATATTGAGCACTGTTATGCTGATTCAGCAAGATCATCAGAAACTTCTCCATCAATGACCACCATTGGTTAAAGTCTCTGAATTTCCATCCTGCGTGAAACACAATATTTGTTTTGGGCCATTCAATATGTTTCATTCTAACTTCAACTTTCTCTATTGTAGTTGAACTGTTGCATTCCAAGAAGCCTTATCAAGACACTTAATGCAATTGTTTTTAAAGAAATATGGTCAAATTAGAATCATAGAATCATAGAATCGTTAGGGCTGGAAGGGACCTTCAAAGGCCATCTAGTCCAACCCCCCTGCAAGGAACAGGGATATCTCCAACTAGATCAGGTTGCTCAGGGCCTCATCCAACCGGGCCTTGAACGTCTCCAGGGATGGAGCATCCACCACCTCTCTGGGCAACCTGTTCCAGTGTTCTACAACTCTCATGGTAAAAAATTTTTTCCTAATATCCAACCTGAATCTACCTCCCTCTATTTTAAAACCATTACCCCTTGTCCTATCACAACTGGCCCTCCTGAACAGCCTCTCCCCATCTTTCTTGTAGGCCCCCTTGAGGTACTGGAAGACCGCTATAAGGTCACCCCGGAGCCTCCTCTTCTCCAGGCTGAAAAGCCCCAACTCTTTCAGCCTGTCCTCATAGGAAAGGTGCTCCAGCCCTCTTATCATCTTCGTGGCCCTCCTCTGGACCCTCTCCAACTGGTCCATGTCCTTCTTATGTTGGGGACTCCAGAACTGGACGCAATACTCCAAGTGAGGTCTCACGAGGGCAGAGTAGAGGGGGAGAATCACCTCCCTTGACCTGCTGGCCACGCTCCTCTTGATGCAGCCCAAATTGATACATTGATACATTCCTGGGAAAAGTTTCCTGCAAAAGAAGATTCTTTCAGAGTTTTTTCTTCTGTTTTACTTGTTCTAGCTGGTTACTTTCTAGAACACTGACTGAATGTAGAATACTACACAGGGAGAAACAAGGGCAATGGTTGAAAGCGGAGCTGAGAAAAAAACATCTCAGACAAAAAAGCAGCAGAAGATACATGAGAAGAAGCCAAAGGAGAAAGTATAAGGATTTTGGAGCTGTTATTTGTAGAATTTCCTGAAATATATATTCCACTTCTTTTTTTATCATATTTTTCGTGTTCTTGTTTAGATCTGGAAATTGAAAGAGATCAGGCATTTATACACACTGGAAGTGTGTTCTAAGAGGTGTCCTTTAACCAGAATATAAAAGATTTCTTGATTATGCTTCAAAACGCAGTTTTCTAAGGGTTTTTCTTTTTTTTGGTCCCAAAGAATGTAATATCTGCCCTTCAGTGTTCTGTACACATCGTCTTTCAAAAAGTCCACTAGTATGACCTGATAAATATGAAGTACCTCCTGTTTTAAAGCTATAAATGCAAACTCAAAGTACTAATAATTTGGGAGCAACACTGCAATTAACACTGCAGTGCTTGAAGGTTTAGCATAGGTACTTGCCAGATGTTGTTTCTTAATATATTACTAGACTGTTATTCTTGATGGCCAGTATATTGTTAATACATCACATGAGCAATAATCCCACTGGCCATTACTATGTTTATGCATCATTTAGTGTCATTCGCTTGATTCATTAAAATAGCAGCAACTACCAGGAACCCATTAAAAAGCTTCAAAGTCTGTATGTTTTATTCCAAACAACTGCACGTTTCATAAAAGAGTGATTTGGAGAGAATGGAAGAGAAAGAAAATCTGATGAATAGGAATGGATGTTAACTGTGGCCGTAATCCAATACCTGTTGAATGAGAGTCCTTCCATTGACCTCAGTGGATTCAAAATTGGACTATGTGTCTTTATTAACAGAAATGTCACAATATTTTCGTTACCCTTTGGAAGCCAGATTAAATGCTGGAGGCTTCTGGAAACTATGCTATTCATTTATTTTTAATGTGATGGCAAGCAATTAAGGCTCAAGTATCACCAAGAAGTAAGCCAGGCACTTTTCTATAAACATATCCATGCACATAGACATATTCAGGTACAGAGTTCTGGCAATTGCACCTGAATACCCATGTGAGCAAAATGTTATATACAAAGCTTGCAAGATTAAGTTCAAAATTGACAGAAACACAGTCCTTCTGGATTTGGTTGTGATTTTGTGGAATTTGAGAGGAAAGTGTATTTTTGTAAAATTAATTATTATAAATCACGTATCTATAATAGCAGTGGGATATTTTGACAAATAAAGACTCAAAAATTTTAGACAATATTGGTTTTAACAAATGAACATCTCATAAATCATAGCACAGCAATTCTCTTAAACATTCAAATGAATGGAATTAGATTATTACAGTCAGATGTAGTAAATTATAGTATAAAATCACATCACCTTTAAGAGCACCAGGACCACAAGACTGAATTTTTGTTTCTTGTTTGTTGGGTTGCTTTTATATGTGGTTTTCCTGTTACTCAAACGTAGATTTTGATTTCTGAAACATTTGTATTTGTAGATAATCTTTCCAAAATCTTGCTCAGAAGCTGGTAGGTGTTGGAGGATAGGAATCTGAAGTAACTAGGAGCAAATATAGTCTCCTTGCCTGATCAGTTTAAAACTGATATGGTAATATACAAACCTAGGATAAGTCCTATTAGGATTAAGAAAATGGGAGTCAATCAGTGCTTGCTAGGCACACTTAAAATCGTATTATTTTCAGGAGAAATGGTTGAATAAGACTGTAATTAAAGTCAAGCTCTCAGAAAACTATACAAACCTGCAAAGGTCAAATTGACTTTTACAAGACCAATATGTTTTATTGATAGCATCTTTTACAGATTTTTTTAGTTGTAAAATTGATTCAAAATCTTAATGTAGTATCTTAAAACAAACCTTTCTAGGAGGAACTGTGCAAGGAATGTATTGAGATTTTACTAGAGATTGATATGTTATAGATCATTATGTCTTAACCATGTCTCAGGCAGTGCTTTCATAACCTTTGGAAATTGTAATTGACTGAACCAATGGTTAATATTCCTGCTGCTGACTGAGCATTTCGGAAACTCATATGTCACCTTAAGAGCGAGATTGCACTTTTAAGGCTCTGCTCTGCACTGTGTTCATCTCAAGGGAATTTCTGGGTGAGACTCTGCTTTGCTGTCTTTGTTTAGACATTAACAGGAATATGGTCTTTGCAACCTTAGGTTGATACTTGGCATACTCTCTTTCTCTGTTTGTATATTGATCCATAAGGGATATCTAAGCTGTCATTTGATCTCCTGCCACCTTTCACTTTCTGAGGAGTGAATTTCACCATCTGGTCAAGAATGTGCTCGGAGACCGCATTTATTCAGAGAGAGGAGAGAATATGGGAAATAGAAGGTCTCTGTGCTCTTTCTGTGCTTGCACATGTAGGTGTAGGCCAATAATAGTCTCTCCTTTGACATCAATAATCTGGATAACTGCATTGCCCCACCTGCCCTCACAGAGGTTTTTATATGTAAGGAAAGTAATTGTATCGATAAAGCTGCTGGATAAAAACACAAATGAAGATCTAGACTGATCTGTGCTCAGGCAGCATGCATTCACTTGAAATCCTCAGACAGCAAGTAGCTGAATTTGTGCAATAATAAACAAGAAAACTGTGTAACTATTAACTCTGTAGGGAAGAAAACAGAAGTGCAGTATATTTATAAATGCTACTAGGACATACTTTTTGAGATACAGATTGCATTTTTCATAATAGGTTTCAGAAATGCTCAGCTTTTCTTTGTAAATTCTTATGCATATATGTAAATGATTTTTTTTTTTAAATAACAAAATACTTTATGCTTTTCAGTTATTTCCAATCTGGGAAATGCATATTGCCTCACAAATATTAATACAAAAGCTTGGCAAATGGTCTTACCGGACAGTTAGTGTAAATTTTTCAAACTGGAATCAAAGCAGAGAAAGGCTGTCTCAGTAGAAAAAGGACTGGCCTATGAAACCAGCCTTTCTCCCAAAAGTGTGCTTAAAGACCGGAAATGCAATTAGAAATCCTTGAGATTGCATCAAGATTGCATCATCTCCAGTAGCTAATTCATCGCATAAATAAGGTAGGCAAATAGCTTAATATTATGCCTGCTGCTTACAGAACATGTGACCTTAATTCACCCAGTCAGCGAAAGGACTGGGCTAAATAATCTCCAATAGTAGTGAGTGTCTGGAGGTGATAATTCTGAAACACAGAAATATGAAACTCTGAGGGGGTCATTCTTTTGATATGTAAAGTAGTTCTGATATTTGCATATAAATATGGAAATGTAAAGAAGATAGTCCAGTTACTGCTCTAGCATGCCTGCCTGCCTCATTTCTGTTAACAATTATGTAAGTTAACCTCTTTAAAACGTGCATTACTCTTGTAGCCTTTTCTTGCATGAAGCAAGAGTGAGTGGAGTTGAGGGCTGAACAAAAGGACTCATAACCCAGGAGTCACTTTGTGATAGTTCTCATGATTTCTAGGAAAATGTGGAAGCAGCAACAAACCCACTGACCTTTATGTAGGCCAATCAAATATTTCATTTTTAGAACTTAAAAATAAATTCTTTTTTTTTTCTCTACCTTTCGCTGGTCGTAGCAGAGGTCAAAAAAGATATTCCCTGTGGTGAAAACAACGGCTAAATCAGTTTTATCTACCTTCATAACGTCAGTGAAACAGAAGCTGTGCTATAGGAGAAACTCCCTGGATGGCTAAGGGTGAAAAAAGGGATGTAGAGCACCTCTGCAGAACACATTCTGAAGCCCTACGTAAGACTTCCCTCTTCCTCTTTCAATATTGCCACCTTTCTCCCCACTCTTTCGTGAGCAACTCTGGCTGACAATGCCATATTTGTCTCTGACCTTAACTAATGCCCTGAGCTGTCTCCCCCCAAGTCTGTCCTTCAGAAGGCGATGTAGAAGTGCAGCATGATGCACCTTGGCCTTGTGACAGGGGATGGCCGACTTCAGATCTGACCTCCTAATTTTGAGTCCGGCACACAGTCCTTCAATAAATCAAAGGATTTTGGTATCCCTTATTTGTAGTTCATAGGAATTGCATGTTCAGTGGACGCTGCCTGTGCTTCGTTATGAATATACATGTTAATCATAATATTCCTGCTTTACATTTTAATACCATATCTATTGTATATAGATATGTGCATATATATAAAACCTTCCTGTGTAAATAAACTGCATGATTGACAGCTGAAAATTATCTAGCCATGAGACTGTGCATCGCCTATATATTCTAGCTTTGATACTAAATTTTCATTAGCATTTTGCTGAAACAAAACCTGTGCCTTTAAACCAATGAAACAGCTCCTGTTAACCGCCTTTTCTTTTAAACAAAAAGCAGAAAAGAAAAATAATTTTATTGCTAGATATTAATCGTGCACACTCTGGCAATGCACTCTAACAAGGCTAACTGCAAATGGGACTGATTCTACAGACCCTTGTAACAAGTCATCCTATTCATTTCACACTGCATAAATGGTATTTCTTTGAGATATATGATTGTTTTCATTGATTGCTGGAGCTTCATGTGTTTGGTGACAAGAATATACGCTTCATCCACTTGTACCTCTGCATAAATACACCTAACTGGCTTCTGGAATGACAAATTCTTTTGTACCTCATAAGTTTGGTTTCAATTAATATGCAGAGAAGACAGATTATTTTTTTCTGTTGAAAATCAGTAACACTACTTCTTTGGACAAGGTCTCAATTTTATTTCTAGTTCTTAGAACACGAAACCAGAAGTGTTTCATCATAATCTTATCTTTAATATTTTGCAAATGTGCAAAAACTTTGTTAAAACAGTAGAAGTCAACAATATATCTCTATAGATTTATTTTGTTCTGAACAGCATGTTAGAAATTATGGTGGAACATTAATTCTTTTTTGCTTGCTTTTTTAATTAACCACTTCATCTAGTATTTCAAGGAAGCTTGGTTTATGGATAACGAGAACGTGGTGGTTCCTTAACTGTAAGAAAGTCTAGTTGGCTAGTAATAAATCTTTAATTTCTTCCATGTTTCTTTAATGTGGATTAATGGTTTAAGTCTCATTGACCTTCAGTCTTTATTAAAATAAATTTAGCTATAGGAAAATAAGAAATCTATACATCTCATATTAAAGTAATATATATTTCAGAGTAATAGATTCAAGAATGTGTGTTTATAGGATAAGAGAAATAAGTCAGTGTGTCTTTAAATAGATTATTATGCATCAGTGTGTTGTAGAACCTACTGAGACAGGCTACCATATACAGCATAAAAAGAATATGATGACTGCAGTTTTTATGTAGTATGTTTAGTATTTTACAATTCAGTATATCGGTATGTTAGGCTAATAATACCGGTCTGTACAAAAGGGTAAAATGTTTTTCTGAAATCCAGCTTATGCAATCCAAAGGAACAATCATAAATTACAATTTTAAATGAAATCATAAGTTGGTTTAGCAAAAATGTTATGGTAATTTATCTTCAAAGGTAGACCATATATGGGATGCACAGTCATAAGGGTAAATAATTCTGTGCTTTCAATCACATAATGTTATTTAAACATCAGGGTTAAACAATAATGTTTGTTATGATTATGTTTCCATTAACTACCCACTGATGGCCCCAGATGGGTTTCATAAAGTCTGAGTCACTACTGTATGCAGAGATCAGTTGACAAGTGACTAACCCTTTACTCTAGGTATGCCATAAGTATCTGTGTTCCCACGGCAACCATGACCTCTTAATTCTGATGATATTCTCAGTATTTCTAATACTCTAGCTTTCCAGGCTCCTGAATTTATAGAGATGCTTTATTATGGAAAAATCTTGGTGATTTACTTGATGAATAAATATCAACCAGAACAGCAAGCTACCTAACAAATCTCTAACTTCATGGCTAGTGGTACTAATTTTAAATCTATTACACATCATAACAACAGAAAAAGGAGTCTGTAGAACCCAGGTTTGAGATTTGCATAGCAGCCATTTCACATGCAAAGGAACTGTGAATTCAAAGGACTTTAGCACATGCTTTGCAACATCATTGCCAAAACTCCCATAACTGTGGATATTTGCTTGTGCAAATTTATGATTTGCAACTTTTTCCTCTTGAGGGGTTGGAATTTCTGAGTTTAAATTAGTTTTGCATGCAGATGGGTCTCCATACGCTCTTGGTATTGTTTGAGTGCCACAGATCACCCAACAGTTCCTATAGTAGATTTTGAGACTGGAATGCTATACCTGCTACTGGGAGACCTACTTATGAAAAATCCTGTTTCTCTGAGGTGCTCTCCTGAATCAAGAAAAGACAAATATTGACTTCTTTTACAGGGGATTACATACACAGAGTTTAATAGCTAATTAATTATCCACTTTTCCAGGTGGGGGATAAAGGTTAATAAACTGACTCATTCTTAACAAATAACATGTTCATTTTCAAAGGCAATGTTAGGTCGTTCATTCTTTAAGAAGCAATATGTCTTGTGTCTACTGCACTGCAAGGTTGGAGGTCAGTCAGTTTATTAACCCAAAATGGCTTTATAACCTATGAAACATAAACCTTATTTGAATTATTAATTAATATTGCTACGTTATAGTGTGCTTTGTCCTCTTAAATCTTTCTAGACTTTGTCATTCCTACTCCTTCCAAGCCTGGCGGTGCTCTTTATGGTAGTTTACAAACTCTCATCCCAGTGAATAATTAATGATTACTCAATCTGATTTGTTTTTAAAGAGATGATATTGAGAATGTATACGTTGTAAACGGGAATTTCTGCATTTCTTTTCTGACCCTAGTACGGACTTACTGCGTGAATGGCTGTCATCTTCCTTTCATTCATCATCTGTACAGTACAGATGGTAACAGGCTTGTTTTTCAGAGTTGTTTCAATGGCCAATTAATTATAATCTTTTGATTGTAAGCTGCTCTATTATTAGTGCCTGGGTAAATGCTTCACCTGCTGAAGAATGTACCTGGCATTCTCAGCAGTAGGTGATAGTGGCATCAAAATATTATCTGTAAGAATTACAGTATTTTATCAGTTGTCATACCTCTGAATCTGTGCATAAATTCTTCCACAGAGGAAAATTACAGGCATATCAGTCAGTGATCCCATAAAATTTAAATGTGCTATAACTGTTAGTGGATACCCAAGAAACAATGAATCACTAGAAAGTAAAATTAAAGAATTTGTAGTGTGTTTTGATAACATTTTAGAGTATTTAAGTCATCTTTATCAAGGTATGGAATGGATTCAGGGCACCTCTAGTGAGTGGAGAGGTAGTTTAAATGTGATTTTTTTGACTCTATGTGATTTTAATATTTTTAATTTTACCTGTTCCACAAATATTCCAATCATAGCAGGTATGTTGTCTGATGTCTATGACCTGGTGAGATACTATGATAATGAGGTCTAGTAGCTTAATGCTATTGTTTTATGCTTTTGTATTGCATCATTTGTTACATGTTCACATTGCTTCTGATAAAAATATAATTGACAAAATTTTTACCTTTAGGGCCGAGATTTTTGATATAAGTTATTTAGGCCTGGTAAATGTTGCTTAATATTCTATAGATTACTGCTGTCATTTACTACTAAGGAAAGTGGTTTATCATTCCTTCATTGAACATTTCATGCTAAGAAATTATGATGCCTAAAATATTCTTTTTATGACTCTCAGTCAGTTGAGGCAGAACTCTTTATCAGGCCAAGCCCTGATAGGAATTACTGCTTTGCTTCTCTTCTTTAAAGTGAACTTGCCAAAAGCTCAGTATTTAAAGTTGGTCTTGGTTAGAATTCCAAAATAGGACATTAGATTAAAATACCTTGGGAAATTCTGGATAAAACAGAAGAACTAAAAGGTTAAAAAATAAATCTCTGCCTTGTTCAAAGGATCCTGGCAGAATGACATTTGTTCAAGTCCTGCTGAGCAGTCTCACAGCTTGGGCTGGGAGAAGGGCTTGCTGAATTATGCAAACTCCAAATGGTTTTCTTGGTGTCTTGAGGAATGATTTTTCCTTTCCATCCATTTTAAAGGTTGGGTTTAGGTCTGTTCATTGATATCCATAAGCTCTTCACTCTCCTTTTGGAAATTACTTCTCACACCTCAAGTTACGAGAGACAGAGCCTTTCTCCTTGCTTTTCCTGAAACATATATAGGAAGTTAAGAAGTAAATGAAAGAAATGCTTCTCTTTTGTAATAACCTTTAAATACACATGTAGACTGCCATCATAAACATCTCACTTTCCTGGTCTCTATTTGGAGAGTAAGCACTTTCAAGTTTACCAAAGAAACGAAGTACGATATTTGGTTTTGGAATCCTTCATTCTTTATACAGTATTTTTGCTATAATCTGGTTTCATGCTTTTATTTTGGATTGATCGTTTTCTAGGTCTATTGACTTCTATCTGTATTTTTCAATTTTTTATTTCTTTTAAAAAGAATGTGCTTGATGTTATTTTTATTATTTTAATTGCTTTCCTTTTTATTTTTGCCTTCACTTCATTGGATCCATGGCCAAAGTTACACCTTTTTATAACAGAAGCATTGATTATTTTTGTCATCCAAATTTCCATGAATTGCCAATCATAATTCACCTTTTTATCTGTTTATATTTCTCCCTGTTGTCAATTTTGACTGTAATTTTCCTTTGCTTTCTCTTATCAGAGGTTCCTACCATGCAGTCAGATAGAGAGTAGCTCAAATTTCTTTTGATTACTTCTCATCTCTTATTATCTGAAATATCCAGTTTGAAATATTCAGGCTCCCTGAAGATGTGTGTTCAATCCTACCACAACCATAGCAGACAGTTATCCTTCTGAGGTTAATAAATTGCATTTTATGAAGTTCAAAGATGTGTTGCAGAGAGGGCTTAGCTGAAACTTTCAAGAATCAAATCCTGTCTACTCTTTTTAATTACTGGAAACAACATAATCTTTCTGTAGGATTTGAGATTTATTCCTGTGACTCGATTCTTTTCTCCTCAGCATACTGGAGTTTGCTATCCAATTAGTTCCTGCCTCCCCTTACCAATAATCACCACATTTCAGCAATGTTGGATGTAAGACAGCAGCTTGTTTAGAATCAAGGAATCATAGAATCATTTAGGTTGGAAGAGACCTTTAAGATCATCAAGTCCAATCCTTAACCTAGCACTGCCATCTCCACCACTAAACCATGTCCCTAAGCACCACATCTACATGTCTTTTAAATACCTCCAGGGATGGTGACTCAGCCACTTCCCAGGGCAGCCTGTTCCAATGCTTGACAACCCTTTTGGTGAAGAAATTTTTCCTCATATCCAGTCTAAACCTCCCCTGGAGCAACTTGAGGCCATTTCCTCTCATCCTATCCCCTGTTACTTGGGAGAAGAGACTAACACCCACCTCACTACAACCTCCTTTCAGGTAGTTGTAGAGAGCGATAAGGTCTCCTCTGAGCCTCCTTTCTCCAGGCCAAACAACTTCATTTCCCTCAGCCACTCCTCATAAGACTTGTGCTCTAGACCCCTCACCAGCTATGTTGCCCTTCTTTGGACACGCTTCAGCACTTCAATGTCGTTCTTGTAGGGGGGGGGTCCAGAACTGAACACAGTATTTGAGACGCGGCCTTATCAGTGCCAAGTACAGGGAGACGATCACATCCCTAGTCCTGCTGGCCACACGGTTTCTGATACAAGCCAGGATGCTATTGAACTTCTTGGCCAGTGGGCACATTGCTGACTCCTATTCAGCCAACTGTTGACCAATGCTCCCAGGTCCTTTTCTGCTGGGCAGCTTTCCAGCCGCTCCTCCCCAAGCCTGTAGCATTGCATGAAGTTGTTGTGACCTAAGTGCAGGACACAGCACTTAACCTTGTTGAACCTCATACAATTGACCCCGGCTCATTGGTCCAGCCTGTCCAGATCCCTCTGTAGAGCCTTCCTTCCCTCAAGCAGATCAGCACTCCCACCCAACTTGGTGTCATCTGCAAACTCACTGAGGGTGCACTCCATCCCATCGTACAGATCATTGTTACAGATATTAAAGAGAACTGGCCACAATACTGGGCCCTGGGGAACACCACTTGTGACTGGCCACCAACTGGATTTAACTCTGTTCACCACAACTCTTTGGTGCAGTTTGTAGAAGTGTAAGATCATTTGAGTAATTACAAAAATAACTTTCTAATGTGTTGTCTTTAATGACATTTTTTAATAATTCATGCTTATTCACAATCTTACTTGTTTTTAACTTTAAATAGAACTAGCAAATTAAAAGCAGTGTAAGAGCAGCCACTACCATTCCATCTCTGTGCTTGTCATGTTTCCTTGCATATTTGAATGTAGAGGGGTTGTATAATACCGCAGGTAATGTTTATGTGGTGCGACTGAGGTCAGTAATTATATCCTACTTTAAACTCTGTCACTACTGCAGTGGCATTTAGATTGTGTTACTAAGAAGTCTAATAAAGGCAGCACAGAAAAATAGCATGAGTGTTAAGTGTTTCAATGATACACTCTAAAGCAATGCAACTCATTGGATTCTTTGCTAATAATCTTCTGCTACTTCTGTTGATCATATTTCAACAAACATATATTTCAGCACACTTATTTACAAATAGCATTGCTTTTTAAGGTGTCCCTCATTGCTAAATTCCTATAGGTCAATACAAAGGAAAAGTTTTGGAAACATCATTTTAGGCACTTCCAGAAAGACAAAGTGTCCTGGCTTCAGCTGGGACCAAGTTAGTTTTTCCTTTAAGCAGCTAGAAGAGCTCTGTGCTTTAGTTTTAGTCTGGGACTCATTATGAGAAGAATGTTGATAATGCACTGATGTTTATAGCTGACACTGAGACCTCAAGGACTTTTCAGCTTCTCAAGTTTTTGCCAGCATGCAGGTGCACGGCATGCTGGGACAGAGTCCACAGCTCCCCTTGTGATTTGAACTTAGACTTAGGATTGAGGGCTAAATTGAGCAATGAAGTATTTCATATCATGCAGCATCATGCCCAGTATAAAAATGAGGGTCGACCAGTATGAAAATGAGGGTTGACTGGAAAGAAGGGCTTTTACTGTACTGGGGCTCTCACTCTCGGACTCTCAGAGTGCTCTCTCGCTCTTGATCTCTTTTCAGGCCTCTCACTTGTCTGGAATTGCAATGTTGGGACTTACCTGTTTCAGGATTGTTAGTCCGGGATAGGATAGCCTTGGTCACCGAGTGGTGAGCAATTACACTGTGCATCACTTGTTTGTATATATTATCATTATACATCTATATATTCATATATTAGTAGCAGTAGTAGAAAATTGTTCTTGTCTCAACCCACGTATCTCTTTTCCTCTTTAATTCTCTTCCCCATCCCCTGGGGATGAGGGGGAGGGAAGGAGTGTGAGCGAGCAGCTGTGTGGCGTTTAGTTGCCGGTCAGCCTAAACCATGACAAAAGCCAATCATTTTTCTAAGATTATCATAGGATTTATAATCACTAGCAATTTCCCTTCTCTTTTTCTGTAACTTGCTTATGCTTGATTCCTGATAATTGTTCTAAAGTTATGTAAGAAGCACTATGATATGGTATTGTTTTTATAGAAGCTTAGTAGCTGCTGAACTGAAGCTCTCTGAAGGATTTTAATCCCTAAGCCTACAGTCTGTAAACCTTGTTTTGATTTTACTTTAAAGTACTCTATGTTGCCTTGACTTGGATTCAGACTGCATTTAGCTTTTCTAGGAGAGAATTTTTATGTCCTTTTAACTGTGAAAGAACTGTGGGTATCTTCCCAATTGATAGAGGTTGTTCTGTAGGACAAAATATAGGTATTACCGAAACAATTCCGGAAAACTCAAATGAAGGCAAATGAGATTCTGTAAGAGCAGAGGTGCAGGCCTATATGTCTGATTATTAGTGGAATGGCTATACAATATGCATTAGTATAATACCAACTCTTATACTCATCTGAAAATTTCAA
The DNA here is from genome assembly GCF_009769465.1 of Tauraco erythrolophus. NCBI lineage: Eukaryota > Metazoa > Chordata > Aves > Musophagiformes > Musophagidae > Tauraco > Tauraco erythrolophus. The sequence goes on along the minus strand of NC_141479.1, from coordinate 14,148,071 downwards.
AGTAAGATTATTTTAAAAAATTTGTCGAGAAGTTGCTTACTGACAGTTCTAAGTCGTTGAGTAGATACAGAAAATCAAGAAACACATTGCTTACATGTGTGAGGAGAGATATCTGTCTATATACATAAATATATATATGCAGTTGCCCTACTTTGCTGCTTTTATCCTCACCCAATTGCTAGGCAAATGTCTTTAACATGATGTGCAGTCCTGTGTTCTTGTCCTAACCTAATATGCTTCAGTCATGCCTTTCAGATTTCTTTGCTAGCAAAGGCATTGACCCAGAAATTCTCTCCCAAGAGAACATGGTGTTCATATGCTAGTTCTCTCACATACTAGATCTCAGCTGGAGTAGTTGAGATAGAAATATCTCACCTGTTATAAGTGCTTCTCTCCCTGGTGTAACAAACATGTAGAATAATAAACTGGTGGGAAGTAATCCAAGTATTATGAACACTAGGTAATTGCATAACTCATAAGAGACCAAGGAATGTCCACTTCATTAAAAAAAAAAAAACAGTCCACCTTGATAAAACACCCTTTGGGTTTACACCTGCAGGATTTTGCTGTGTAAATACACTTGTGAGAGGTTTATAACTATTTTTCCACTGAATTAGATCCTTCATCATGAATCATTCAGAGTATGATGTTTCTAATAGAAGCAAACACCAAAATATTACAAAGCCTTTAACTTTGTAAAAGGCACATATCTCTTCATGCCAGGGTTTGTTAGTCATGATTAGGAACTGAAGAAATGTCCGGGATCATCTTTCATTATTGTTTTCTTCTTTTCTGTGGTTCATAGTCCTTCTACAAGATGTACAATACTATGTTGATAAAAGATGTTTGTTCTTTAATAACGAGCGGAGTTGACAATTTTCTGGTGGACAGACAAGATCTTTGTCCAGTAGATGAGATCCTAGAAACATTAAAAATAGGATAAGAAAATATATGTCATTTTTGGCAGCTCAGTACTAGCCCAGTGCTAGCTCTAAGTTAGAAGAGTGAAGAAATCGAAACGAAGAGTTGCCTGATTATAGACCAGCAGGATTCTGTTCTGTTTACATCATTGCTCTCATTATCTCGTGAAAATATGAACAGGCAAAGGACAGGAAATACTAAGATGATACATACACAGATAACGTTGCTTATGGTCATTTCAAACTCTGACTTAATTTAATCCTCAGGTCTCGGCTTTCATTACAAGGACCATAGCAGAGACTGTGACACTTTCCTGGAGATCACCAGACCTGTAGACAGGGAAGAAGTGGATTTGGCTCTTTGACAGTGAGCATTTTTCGTAAATACTCAGAAGATTTTTATACCTCAAGACTAACTGAATCTGATTATGTGCAAACTTCAAATTGATTAGTTTTTCAATTTATAGCATTACCTTATCATCTAAATTCCAGTGATCTTAATAGAAGATGAGAGAAGTTTGCAGAAAACCTAGTATTCAATTTAGAAATAAATTGAAGTACAATAAAGAAGAAAATATTTTCTTCTGAATATTCAGTATAAAATGCCATAAAATTGCTGTAGTAGATAGCAACAGGTTTTTGTTTTCCTTTATAAAGTGTCTTGTTGATGTTTTTATATATATATGTGTGCAGTTATTTTCTGATGTTTTAATATACTGCACATCACATATGATTAGAAACAAATCAATATAGATTTTTTAATTTTTAATTAATTAATCACAAGCTTCCTTGTAAAGATTTTAATTCTTTCTTACTTCCTAGGTTAGAGTTTCCATTGGAAAGGCAGTTTTAACACTCAAGAAAGGATTAGCACTCAGTGTACTAATTAAAAGACCAGCTGTTTTCAATATGCTTTGATTTTCCAACTGGATTGATTAGGTACTATTTAGAGTTGTGTCAGCAAGTAGTAGCCTTTGCTCTGAGACTAGAGTAATGATCTGTGTCTTGTGCTTTTCTAGCAGTTGTGTTGCATCTTTTGTGTTGTCCTCTACAACAAGGTAAGAGTAGTAGAAATATAAATGATAAAGTAAATACATCTAAATGAAAATGCAGTTATCTGTGAGGTTTAAAACTGAAATTTTATCCAAATTAAAAATAACACATTATCTTTTTTTTTAATTTTTATTTTTCATATCAGAAGCTTCCTAAGGATAGATATTTTTATTTCTGAGCAAAAGCAAATTTTGAAATGCTTAGAAAAAATGAAATACTGAGTTTTTACTAATTCAATTCGTGAGTTCCCATCCCACAGACTATGAAAGTTTTCAGACATTGATGCCAGAAATATGGTTTCTTTTTCTAGCATTAAGTCTATTTTGTTTGCTGGATTTTTGTCATCTTGAAATTCATAACATGATATCAAGGCCTCTTTGATTTTAGGAAAAGGCAAGAAACGGGCTAGGAGAAAAGGACAAAGACAGTATGCATCTCTGAACAAATGATTTTTGAATGTTAATGTGATTTTTAAATGCTAATGTCGTATTAGTGACTGTGTGTGGGAAATGAGGGGTGCTGGTATTGCATCCTTCTTTGATTTTGCTTAGCTTGTGGATAGTGATTCTCAAAGGTCTCAATAATAGCAAATGCCTTTCTATTGTGGCCCCTCTTGATGGTCTGCCCAGTTTCCTGGGTAAGTAACAGTCAGAGGAATGTCACTGGGCTGGATCAGATGGTTTTTGACAGTCTCAGCATGCTTCATGATGCATCAGTTCCTCCTAATGTGAGGAAAGACTCACCTTCTCTTCTTCTCTGTACTGAAGTCTTCCTCGAGGGCTGCCTGGAGTGATATACAGATGAGGCATCTTTCTGCTTTTTTGTCCCTTCTGAAAAGTATGAGGAACGAGGTAGACATAATAGCTGTTAGTCAAGCACAACTTTCCATAATCTGTAGGTGGATAGAAGTGAATAGAGTGCATGCCAGGATGCATTTTTGTATGCATTTGGTTTCTTACAGCCTTTTCCTAAGTGCCTCTCACTGGCCACTGTTTGAAAAAGGATACTGGGACAGAAGGACTGCTGAGATAACCCAGTATGTTTATTTTTAGGGTCACTGAAGCCTTTTTGTGAAGAAGATGGTTAAATCTTTTCTTGAATCAAGGCCCTCTCTGAGATAAAGAGAAGTGAAAGTGTGTGAGCATTTGACAAGCATGAGGAACCTAGACTAGATTTTAAAAAAAACCCCCACAAATCTCTCACCAAGCTCTCTCTTGAATGTATTAAAATCAAGTCTTTTATCCTCATGTTCTACACTGATACAGTCATAAACGTCATAAACTACAAACACCTGCCTTGACCTGCACATTTGTGACTCCTCTTCTAAATAAAGCTTATCATTCCTTGGATAAATTACCAAAGAATCTAAATTTGTCCATGTGAGAAGCTTTTTCCTTTTAGCTCTTTTGTGACTTAGTACAATACATGCTGAACTATAACAGTTTATCGAACAGCAAACATGTCATGTGGTCATATATTGATTGACAGACAGGAGTTAGGTTAATTTACTGTAACCTTCCTTAAAAAGTTTTGTTGAGTAAGTAAAAGCTATTATCACACAACTGACCTTTGCCAACAAAATATTAATCTTTCACCAACTCTATTTTGTTGGTACATGTATATCAAACCAACTGTTCTCAGAAATGTCAGCAATCTAAAATAAGCATGAAACATGCTGCACATCAGAAACACTACCAAGTGACAAGGAGAGTGTCTTATTGAAGATGCAAAAGTAACTAAAGATTGAAGAAGCATCCATATGGAGGCAAATTTAATAGGCATCTATAGAGGTTCCCCTCTGTACGAGCTTATTATTCTTAGTTATCTGGTTAATTAAATAGTTCTTACATAAAATCAATAATTAGTTGCCACCAAGATGGATGAGGTATTTTAAGATTAACATAAGTCATAGAGGGCTGGATTTACAGAGTCCCACATTCCAGCTGAATAAATTAAAAGGGCAATTATGCTATTTATTTTGAGCAGAATTTTTTTTTTATTGTTCTGTGTTTTCTTCTTTTGACTAGTGTCATTGGTGGGATATTGAGCTATTTGGTTATGAGATATTTTTTTCAGTGTAGTTGTTCAGACTTCTTGTTCCATTCATGTGTCCTTCATGTGCTAAAATCTCTTAGGATCTTCAGAAAATATCTTGGGATGATGGGTCAGATTTGCATATCATCTGAAAATGTCTCTTTGTAAAGAAACAATGCAAATGCATTGGCTAAATGCAAAATTCATATTTGCATTCAATCTTTTCTCCACTTACCTAACATTCTATTTAGAGCTATTTTTAAATTAAACAATAAACACTTCTATGAGTCCAAGAACTGCCTGCATATCTGAAGTCCTAATGATGTAGTTTATCTGAGGATTTTGTCAGCTTTGATACAGATGCAGAAGAGGGAACTAAAAAGGGTCATCTTAAATCAATGTAGCAAAAATGTCAGAGCTCTATTGATCATATTTTTCAACTGACATTTGTTAACAAAGATAAAAGTTCAGGTAATGGAAGGAAAACAGAAGTAAGAAGTTTTGCGTGATCAATAGTACAGGCAACCTGATTTTATTCTGGAAGGCAGATTTTAATAAACATAAATTATACTTTAATCAAACATAATGCTTGGTATAGACATCTGATAATCAGAAGTTCATGCTAGATTGCCTATGGCTCTCCTCCTTAAACTCTCTGAAAAAGTCAAAGATTATTTAATCAAACAGAATTTTCTCAGGTAAGATAGACCTAGCAGCCATTATAGCTTATTTGGGCCAATGAAAACCCTCAAAAGAATATTAAATGAATATTATCTATTGTTAGAGAAATAATAAAGTTCCAGGATTAAAGTTTTTTTCTTACCAGAAAAAAAAAAATCTGCAGAACTGCAGTTTGTAGTTTGTTTTTTGTAATGGGACTTTAATTAACAAACCCATTAGTGCTAGCATCTAGGTTATAAATATGGTTCTCTGTTGTGTATATGCATATCTGCTCCTGTTGGCTTATCAGCTGGGCACAACACATCAGCTTGCAGAGCTGAGGTGGAAAGTTGGTGCTGGGTGTGCATGCATTGTTATTACTACTGAATCACTTCGCTCTAAAGAATGCCTCGTGCACACAAACTGAAGACATTGCTGCCAGCCGTGCAGGGTGGTATCTGAAGGAACATGGTTCTGTTTTAAAGTCATGAAATACACAGCTATAAGTAACATCTTGACATCAAGGCCAATAGAGAGAGATCTTTTGATCCAGGATCAGCAGACCAGATTTAAAACTGCATTAAACTTTTATTATAACATATCCATATTGAAATATATCAAATAGAATTTTCTATGAGTTACTTCATAAAAACCAGAATATTTGAAAATGTCATGGCTTGCTATTATTTCCAAGTTACAAGAATATGTTCTAGAAGTGTTACTGTGCTGAATGTTGTTTGTTTGGAATTTTTTTGAAGGGTGTGTGTTTGGGGGATGGTGTTTGTTTTCCTGGAATTGTGTTACTTTTCTTCAGGAAAAATAAGGTGTGAGGGGGAGGAGGTTTCTCCTTCTCTCCAGAAGCTCTTGATGATCATGCTTACTGTAGCCAAGGCTGTACAGATCACACTATGGAGTTGAGACACTGTCATCAGAAAACAGAGAGCTACAGAGGAGGTGAAAAGACTTTCCTGAGGACCAGAGCAGAATGCCCAGAGTTTGCTTTCGTTCTTAGTCTGTGAGTGGAACAAAATGAAGCCTGGAAATGAACGGCATGCAAGCTCACAATGGATAGGGAAAATTGGGGTGTGAAGCCCTGTTATTCCTTTGCTCTCATCTCTATTTGCTCTCATGTTTTTATTATAATAAAAAGCTAAAGAGTTTATTTCTGAAGTTGAAGACTCAGAAATTTGAGTCTTCTTTAGTGTACTAGTGCTTGAAGATCATGATAGCATCACCACAGATCTCTGGCCAGTCTGAGGTCTTGTCACAGTCACCAGTATATACAGAGTCATGCTGCGCAGTGGGCACAAAGTTAAGTTTTTTCTGTAAAAGTGATATCTGGAAATTTAGAAGGAACAGTCTGAAAGACTGCCCCTGAAAACATGTTTTCATCAGAAGATGAAACAGATCAGATTATTAATTAATAAGTGTAGCCTATATATAAAATTTCCAAAAGTGAAAATAGTTCCAACGTTCGTGTGTCTAGTTGCACTTTTATCTTTCTTCCAAGGACCCGCTTCTCATTGTAGTCTCTCATCGTTCTCATACTTCTGGGATGGAAGGGACTAAAATTGAAGTAGTCAATATTTGGAGGGAAAATTTTGTAAGTATGTGTCAATTAAAAATTATCCAGCAGAATGCAAGAATGCTGACTTTCATTTTAAAAATTATTGCATATTCTCTTCACATGCATTTGGAGAGAACAGGAATGCCTATTGTGAAGGCTGTTCTTGCTGCGGGATGGAAATACATACCCCAGAAAAGCTGTTACATAAAACCCTTAGACACAGCTGCAGCAAAGACAGACATTCATGAACTTCCACTGGTGTTTTCACCTGCCCAGTCCTTGCTTCTTATTAAAAAAGCCCCAAATGTAATGACAAGACAATGCTAAATTTGCACTAGGATTCCAACATTGACATTGAATTTGCAATGGGTATGTGTATGAGTTTTTTCCTCTGTGCTTTTCTGTCTGTTTAGAAAAGGGAGAGATCTGTGAAGATGAAAAGCTATGGTTAGACCTTAAACATCGTGATTTCACCTGGGCAACCTTAATATAACTTTAATGTATTTTAATTTATTTTTGGAACAAAATAGGATGCTTAAAAAAACATAAATGAACCGATAGGAATGAGCTAATAATCCTTTAGATTTAAACCAAATTTACTATGTAAGAACTGTAAGGGCAAAGTGGAGGGTCTATGTGTCTCCCTCAAAAAAGTAGGTGAACCCTTCTCTTTTGGTAGTCCAACACTTTGCGTGTGTGTATGTAGCTATTGTAAATCATAAAAGAGATTTTGTTGACTAATCGTATCTTCCTAGAGTTGATCATCACAGCCATGCTTCTATTCCTAATGGAAGACTGCGTAAGGACAAATTGCAGATATCCAAGGTATATTTAATTTTTTTGAGTGTAGCACACAATGGAAAATACTGCAACTGCCTATGTTAGTGTGTTAGTGTAAAGATGGAGTTATTTAATGAGTTAAATTCATCTAAACATTTTGTATCCTGTTCGTTCTAACGTAATTATTATGTTAATTTTTGTATGCTTTGCATATTAAGCTGAGTACATCCCAAGATGCTAATGACCGCTGTGTCAGCTTTTTATTAAACAGGAAATAAAACACAAAATCCTGCTACAGCAGCTAATTAGTTTGCTATTCATATCAAAGAAAGTGAGACTGTTTCTCTGTTTTATAATTGAATGTATTTGTATTATTTGCCAAAATGCCCTTTCTTGTATAAAGCAGGTGACTCTAGTTGGGCTAAAAGAGAGTGTCTGCAGTTTTATTGGAAAGACATGTGGTTTATAATATCTTGTATTAATATGCAACAGTAATAATCACTAAATAATAAGGCATTAATATCTTGCCTATACTGGGAAATGTTCTGTTCGGAGGTCTTTCTGCTTACTTTGAACTGTGGTCCTAAATCCTCTCTTGTTCCAGTTAATGGTGTTCATAATCTGACGAGTACATTCTTAACTCATGAAGTTTTTTTGGAGACACACTTTGCCCTTGTCCAGTCTTTGTACCCTGCTGTTCCCCTGAGATCACCTATCAACCCACTTACAAACCTGTGAAAGCTTTAAGCTTTATTGTCTTTTAAGCCTTGATATCCTGCAGTTCAAAATCAATTTACTGTCACTAGGTAGTAAAACCTGATAAAATACTACATTTAGTTATTGATGACATCTTATCATTATGCTGGGTGAAATGAAAGACTGATTCACTACTGCATGTCAGATATTGCACAGAAGTGAAGTAACTGGCAGACACCCTGCCTGGATCTGAGATGTTACCAATTACCCTCGTCTCTTTGGTTATACAGGGCAATGGCTGTAAATTTAAAACTCTTCCAAAGGATGATTGGAATCAACCGCAGAGTACTCTGATACATGAACCATCATCCTAAAGCTAGGGGGTGGAGGGAAGGTAATGAGCTCATTTCGATGGAAATAAGCTTATTACTATGCCAGTTTGTGATAGTCCCTGTCACAATCCTTGCCAACAAATAATCTCTGGCTGCCCACCTACAGCCTGCAGCGAGAAGACTCAATGGCCCCACCCTAAACAAAGACTGAGTGTGAGTCATCTTAACCCGCATCCCTAACTGCAAGCAGTGGTAATAAGGAGAAAGCAAAACCTCTAGCAATGTATGAAGAAAAAAAACCTTGAAAATGTGTAGTTTCTTAAATCGTATAAAACTTGAGAGAGATTCTGGTGGAAAGGAACACAGGATGGGATGAAATAGAACTGATGAAGTTGGGGTGGGGGGTGTGCTTTGTAATGCAATGAACGAAAAAGTAATTAAGAAAAGGGAAATGCTGTTAATAATTACAGCAGTCCGTAGGGATAAGATCAATACTGAAAGCAGTTCTTCCTCCAAAAGCATTAATGATAATAGCATTTGATAGATATTGTTTTGTCCAGAGATCACAAAATCCTCAGAAGTGTGTTTTAAATGTGACTAGCGTATTAGAATTATGTCTATGTCTATTTTCAGCAACAGTAATGAGAATAATAAAGTTTAGGTCCCATATTTCAATATATCTATATCAATATACCTACAAATAAATCCAAGCAATGTATATTTTCATAGTTCATCTAAATTTTCTTATACAGATGAACTGGGTCTCTGATATTCAGGGCACTAGGAACCTGTGCTGTAGTCTTATTTCTACCCAGGGTCAAAAGTATTTATAATAGTAAATCTAACAGCATTTGTTCATCTATCAGGTGAATTTCATCAAGATCACACAAACTTATGAGCACTGCCTCTGTTTGAAAATTTTGGAATATCAAAATATGTCAGTATAAAGCATTTTTCTCTGTTTGCCAACAATAACATAAAGACAGGAATTAAATAAAATTACTCACACAACTGACACGAGAGGGTATCATTGAGGGTTATCGAACCAGACTTCTGAGAGATTGATGACTGAAGAAAAGAATGAAAGCAACACTGAAGGCACTGAACACAGTTTGATCAGTTGTTGGTTCTTAGATTGTTTACTTCCAATCATCACTGATTCATAAGTCATATGGGAGGGGCCTTGCCTTACATTTTGTTAAATATGGTTACTTTCTGCTCTGTGGTCACCAATTTTAAGGACTTTAAATTTTACCTAGTTAGACTGAAAAGGTTTCATTTTCATAACAGATTACGTACTACATGTATTGTCAATTTTCGCCTGTTATTAACAGCGTTCACATTACTGTCTGCTTCCAGGATCGCAAAATGAGTTTAGTCTTGTACATGATAATTTCTTTCTCATCCTTATTAACTAATGAAAATCAGAAAAACAAGCAAACAAAAAGCTATTTGTTTGAATGTTTTTTGTTCTTTCTTTGCTTATCATATGTTCTTAGTATATGAGTATATTTTTTAAAATGTCTGTTGAGAACAACAGTTATTTAACCACACAGTAGTCTAAATTCCATTTAGACTAAGTTATTTGTGGATTTTGTCTGTTTAGTGAGTCTATATTATCAGGACAAATAGCTACATCCGTCAGTTCAAAGGTCCCAAAACACAAGCTGGTGTCTGAAAATGTGACTTAGTAAATATAAGGTTTCTCTGCCATCAGCCACTAGAAAATAATCCTCAAAGGAATAGATGTTAAGTAACATTTGCCAGTGGCTCTTTGCAGCCGAGTTGAATGACAGAGACTGTCCTTTGGGGAGGGGGAGGGGAGGCGGAAGAAGAGGAGAAAAGTATGGAATGATTATTCAGTCTCTCTAAATGCCGTATATAAAATAATCTTATTTATGATTATTCTGTTTCCATGGCACGTTCAAAGGCATCATGTACAGCTAAATGAAGTGTAATATTGCATTGTCATAGACTTAAACTGATTAAAACAGAATATGCTTGTTGAGGTTAAAACCTGACTCATGTTGTGATTATGAGAATAACAGGGTATTGATATAATAGAAAATTAGTAATTTTCACAGTCTCAGCCTTGTGAGATCTGGAGCTGTGATCTGTACCGCAACCTCCTGCTGTTAATTCTTTCTTTCATCACCAGTCCCCACTGGACTCATAGGCCAATTAGTGGGAGCAATAACAGATATGAATTTTTTACTATATTGGATACTCCAAATTAAAAAAAAAAAACAAAAACCAACACCAAAAAAAACCCAACCAAAACCCAGTGTGGCAGAAATATACATAAAAGGTTATGAAGCAATATTAGAGTAAATTAATAAAGCTTACATCGTATATTAAGTGCACAATGAACGTGCCTAGCAACTCTCAAGGTTAATAGCTTCTTTATTTAGATGTGTCATCTTTTATGCTTGGATAGTGCTGAGGAATTTCTCAGTGGAATCACTGGGAATTTTTCCATTGACATTCATAGGCGGTCAATGGGGTCAATATTATTTAATGGCAACTACTGGAATCTAATGCTTAACAAATATATTTTTTAGTAAAATACCCGCTTATGAGCTGGGATTTTGCAGACATAAATAATCACGGAACAAACTACTACTCCTGGGATGTAAATGCAATGACCTCATCGGCGTTCTGCGCTCCTCACTATGTCTAGGCAGCTGCATTCAGCATAAGAGATTGTGATTCTTTTCCTTTCTCTCTGTCTTTTGTTTGGTTTTGGTTGTGTTTTTTTTTTAACTGTTCTGGTTTAAAAATCAGTTTGTTTTTTTTTCTGTGTTATTTTCAGTGACACTCTACAGATCTTTCACAGAGAAGTATGAATAATACTTGTTCATCTACTTTACCAAAGAAGAAAGGCTAGCTTGAAACACCTTCGTTTTAGCGTGCGTGCATTGTCTCAGGCGTTCTTCAGTGGGATTGCAAAAGGAACATTAGTTAAGATAGAGGAAAATCAAGTGTAGATGTAAATATGGTATAATTTACAACATACAGCATAAGTGAACTAATTAATATCCAACAGTCTTCTCAATTTTTATGTTGCTTTCTCATGTTCCCTGCCTTTTTACAAAAAGCTGCACATTTACAGCTCTGAAGCTAAGTACCTCTTAAAAAGATTTAACAGTTCTATTCTAGACCCATTCTTTATTTACATAATTAACTAGTGCTTTATGTAAATACTTTTATTATTGCTTTTTATTTTGCAAATGTACTTTGATTTTTCATGCATAAAATCTGAGTTCAAGCACATATGCAGACTTTGCAAAGACGTGCAGGAGAACATAGACAATTTTAATGAGGGGTGCATGCTAACGTACTGGAGAAACTCTTGCTGCTTGCTGTAGATGATGCTCACTGACACAAATGCAGAAGTTTTTCTTGCATTTTCAGTTGCTGAAATGGATAGTAAAGTGAAATATTTGCACTAGGTGTACCTCTGGCCAAGGACGAGGAATCCAGTCCATATTGATAAGTTCTTGAGCATGAATGCAGACCTGCTGAAATCAGTAACAGTTCTTCAGAGTCCATCTGCTATGGTGATTGCCAAATCTGAGACTGAAAACTGAAGGAAAAAAAGGTTTGAAGGTGGACCTTTCCAACAGCTTTTACATACTTACTTTTGACATCACAGGGAGAAACTGCCTTTTCTGTGTGTGATGTGTTCAGATCAACTGAGTTATAATTTTTGCATTTTAGACTAATTTATTTTGTGACTCAGCAGGATCTGTCCAGACTGAGACCCAGACTCATAAATGAGTTGTTCTAAACATATGATAAAAAAAAAATAAAATTCTCCAACACAGAAAACTGGGAAAATAGGAGTGGTTATGTAAGTTATTTTTACAGTGTGTCATCGTTTACCTGCTTCAACAACTAGAGGTGGGGTTTTTTCATTTTATTTGTCAGTTTTCTTAATTTAAAATAGCAACATAATCCAAAAGCTGTCTGGGTTTTTTTACCGTAACCTTATGTTGTCTCTTGGATATGATTCAGAGGTTTTGTTTCAGCTTTTTATTTTTTTAATACTTTTATGCTAAACACAAAATGAAGGCAAATAAGTAGTAGTGTGTTGATCAATGTAGCTATTACAGTAGATAATTTAAAAAGAACTCATTAACTTAAGTAGGACTTGGCCCCAGACCCAGTTTGTAGGATGCTCTACCGATTTGAAAAATTGCTGAGACACTCGACAAATCACAAGAGTATTTGACATCTTTCTGGACACATGTTCCAGCAAGAAAAGACAAGAAGAAAATCTATCTGGACTTAGATTTATTTTTTTTTTCTATTAGTCAGGCTACCATTCTGGCACTCAGTTCTGCTCATTCTCTTCTCATGTCATTACAAAGAACAAGATGGTATACATCATGGCCAGCAATGGTAGACTGGTAGACAGGTGGTCTTAGTTACTGAGGTGATCATAAAGATGGTACTATTTTTTTTTTTTCTTTTTTACAAATGCTGAATTCTGTATTTTCATTCTAAATGAATGAATTCAATTTGTTCTGATTGCTAATGGATGTGAGAATCACTTAACCTTGCAAAAATCACCTAGATAGTAAATCTAAAGTCAAAATTTGAAAAAATACCTGTTGGGTATTTCCAGTTGACAAGGAAGGAAGCATAGAAGACAGACCTTCAAAACTCCAAAGAATAAGAAGCTAAAATATATTTAGCTAAACCTCTCTTATTTAGAAACTAAATTTCTCTTATTTAGAGGTTCTTAAACCTTGGGCTCAACTTTGAAAAGTGCTCTAATACATCCTGAATAAAATGCACAGGGTGCTGTAAATGCTATATTTAATTTTCCTTTCCTAGATTGGAGCTAGAATGGTTAGAATTAGGAAAAGTCGAGATTTCTTGTTGTGTCCTGCATTCCCCTTAGCTCTCTTTCTGTATTTTGAGGGGGAAGAAGATGCTTTTAACTTTTTATTAGCTCTGGATTTAGAAAAAAAGAATAAAAATAAAAACTCACTGTAGAGGAATTAGAAATGTTTTAGGCTGCATCCTCACCTGTAGTAAATACCTGTAAGTGACAGCAGTAGCAAGTCTGAGCTGTTAGAATATCTGCATCCTTCATCTTTGCTTAAGGTTAGCCTGTTACGTTTACTATTCTGTAATATGCCAAATATAAAACTTTTTATTATACTTTATTGAAATTTCTGGATGTCCTCATAAAAGTCTAAATGTTAAAGGAACAATATTAATAAGTCATCTAGTTCTTTTTGTGTTCACACATATTTCTTGGCAGTAAAAGAATATTACATTGTACCAGCTGTGCAGAACAGAATTTTGATTCTTGTTCTGGGTCAGTTAAAATGTGCATATAACAAAAAAGTCTGGCATGTGATGCTGGATTTTAAGTCTTATTATACGGTGTGTAGACTTGGGAAGGGTTGTTGGTTAGTTGATTGGTTTGTTTTTTAAATGTGCCCCTCATTTAGCAAACGTAGGAAGACTTCAGATAAAAAGCTGGTCATTTATGTGTCTCTCTCAGCCGAAGTGTATGAAAGGATACAGTAATCATATATTCCAATGAACTAATTTTATATGGCTAATGTTAATACTATAAAACTTGGTTTCATCTATATTCTTATAAGTACATTTTATCATTAAGATAAAAGTGATATGTTTGATAAATAGGTATAGTTTGAAATCTTTAGTACTTTTTTCACTCTCAGAGAGAACAAATGTTGTCCAGTTTTACAGCACTGCTTAACATTCCGTCATCAGTAGTAAACATTTTCAGTGTTATGCAGAGAGTTTTATAATATGATTCATAATTTTAATGGTCTTTTGAAAGCACATCCAGAAACTTTCTCTACATGTACCTGTTTGATACATTGTTCTCAGGCAGACTGATTCCAGTGCGGATAGATCAGTGGGACTTTCTTTCCGTCTTGAATCAGAAGAGAATTGGGCCAGTGTGTAGGTACACCATACAGCTTTGTTTATCAGATACCACTTTCATAGAATCATAGAATGGTTAGGGTTGGAAGGGACCTCAAGGATCATCTAGTTCCAACCCCCTGCCATGGGCAGGGAAACTTTGGTCCAATACATCTAATAGCAGTAGCAGGAATCAATGTAATGGGGGAGAAGATGAAAAAACCTTCTGTCATTCATTTCTAGCTTCCCATGCCTTTGATAATTTCATCATTGTTACAAGTTTTGCTATCTAGTTGCTAAGAAGAGACGTCTTTATGAAAGATCCATCGAAGTAAAGACAGGCTTCTTTTTAGTGCTGCAAAATTCCAGTGGCCTCAGGAAGCTTCAAGGGATTCCAGTTCACTGTTCCAGAAAGTTAGAGGAAAAAAAACTTAACTCATATTAGGCTATCTTCCAATGTCCTCTGAACTACAGGAACAGTCAGTTTACACTTAAAGCTCCATCTCTAGCTCTCCGTGGAGCTTCAGCAGAGTCTACAGTCTCCAACCCCTACGTGGTTAGTCACCAGAGTTTTTAAAACTTCATAAATGGAACTAAATTTGAGCATATGATATTAAAGAACTGCAACTTTAATAGCAAAAAATGGTAATATTTTTTAAATTCTAGTTTTTTTAAATCGATATTTCTTCAGTAGTGGGCTTTGTATTGCTTTTCGGGAGGTTTCTTTGTGAATTCTTATCTAATCTAAATGGTTATCTGACTTTATATTCACTTTTACTCTCTGATATCCTATAATCAGGTTCCCTTTTCAGACTTTCACTTCACATTGATTTTTCATCACACATAGTAAATACTTTATTTATAAGGTTTGGTACCCTTTTATCAACCTTAAAATGAAACTCTATTTTAAGTGTGTATCCTTCACAGGAGAAGTCTCGTATCAGTGAAACTTCCTTTTACTAAGCTTCATCGTTTCAAGACGACGATTTCCAAACTGCTGTGTCTAAAATTTCTGATTCAGCAAAGCAGGTATGAGCTCTCCTGCTTCTACCTAGAAAACATTTAGGCGTGTATTTCAGTCCATGAAAGTACTGTTGGTTTTCTGTGCTTAACTGATTTATTAAATCAAAGTTGTAATGTCTTAAAGTCGTTCAAATTCTTGTTGTCTATGTGTGCGAATTCTCTGTATCTAGAACATAACTTTGTTTTGCTGCATAAAGTGTTCATACTTTAAATCAATTTGTGAGCTTAATGCATAGAATGATCTTCCAGATTCTGTTTTAAGGCTGCCACTGTGATCTAAGCTGTCATGCTCTCTCAGTATTAAATACATTAAACCGATTCTTTTGAATAATTGCTATTGAAGACTGTAAGAGACTTAACCATTCATATATTCTTAACTTTAGTATGTTCATATCTTAACAAGGGAATTCTTATAATGTAGCAATCAAAACATTTTTCATATGCAAATGAATATGAACTTCTTTTTTCTTACTTGTGGGAGGCAAGCACATCTTTTTTCTCAATTTAACATTTTAATTATTTCACTTGCCTTGATTTTAAATAGACCTATTTCATAATAAACTGAAAACTATATTCTTTATTCATTTAGTTAAATTATATCCTCAGATCCAACTGTGCCTTTTTCCTCATACTTTCTTGTTTGTTGTATTGGGTTTCCGTGGCAAGGTTTTGGTAGTGTGGAGCTACAGGGACGGCTTTTGTAAGAAGCTGCTGGAAGCTTCCCCTGTGTCCGATAGAGCCAATGCCAGCCGGCTCCGAGACAGACCCGCTGCTGGTCAGGACTGTGCAAATAGTGACAGTGGTAGCACTTCTGTGATAGTCGAGTGTGTTTTGCCTGTGCTGGTCGCTCGTGAATGATCTTCCCCCGTCCTTGTCTCGACCACCAGTCTTTTGTTATGTTGCCTCTCTGCTCTCCAGCCAAGAATGGAGGAATAGCAGAGCAGCTTTAGTGGGCATCTGGTGTCCAGCCAGGGTCAGCCCACCACAGTTGTCTTGCCAAATTCCTACATTAACAATAAATATACATTTATTCTTAAAGGTTATGTTACATGTCTAGAATATCAACACTTTTTACGTGTGCTTACTCATAGACCACTTCTGAAAACAGTGAGTTTTAAACTGACGTGATTTGGGGTGTTTAAAAACTCAAAAATTGTATTGCTTATTTTCACCTTTAGGCATGTAACTAACGTGGTAATTTTGTCTGTAGAGGATCTACACTGACAAACATCTGCACCAGAACTGAGCAAAGCTGCTGGAGTCCTCCGGGAGAACCTGTACAACTACATGGAATTATTAAATTGGTAAAAATGCTGAAAGTCATCACTTTCTTTTGATGAGAGTGTAAGATTTGGGAACACTGTGGGTTTGACCCGGCATGGTGCCGGTGGGGCAGCTGCAGGGAGGGCTGTGTGAGGAGAGAGTGGCGCCATCCTGGGCCAGAAACAGCCGTTTCCAGCCGGCTCCGCGGTGCAGCCCCCGCAGGACACCGCAGCCCAGGCCATAGTTCCTCTGTGAAAACACGTACGAAAGGGCAAAATCCTGCACAGGTGTTTCCATGGCTGTGCCTCATGACGAGAGATGGAATGAGTGACTCGGTGGCCGGTGTAGCCCCGATCAACAGGAGACAGTGGGATCAGTGTGCGGAGCGCGCTGTGGCCGCCCACCCTGGTGTGTGACTGACCTGTGTGTGCACACATCAGTGTGAGTCGTTCTTTTCTCTTTTCCCAGACTCTTTTAAAAAGAATTTTCGCAGACTGTGTACACTACTTTGTTTATCACTGATTTTAATATTATTCTAGTGCAGTATCACACTGATGATTTATCCCTTGCTGTTTTCTGCATTGACTATTTGAACTCTTAAACAGCTCATGGAAGAAAAGAAGAATGGAGGTTTGTTGTTTTGGTTTTTTTTTTTCTTTAAATATCCTTATTTGTCAAGTATGGCTATTCATCTGCTGGGTTTTTACTCATTATATTTAATGGCAATAGCGTTCATCACTTTATGTTAATCAGATGAGATAGGTGTGGTGATAAGTAGAGATCTGTGTATAATCAAAATGAATGAACTGCTTTACTTAAAGACAAATATTTGCAAAGACAATAGGGAAAACATGCAATGTACTAGGAACAAAAGGAGTCTTTAAGTGAAATATAAAGAAGAAGGAAAATCTCGTTTTGACTGTTTATTCAAAGCAACTTTCTTGGTTTTGCAAATTGTGATGCAGAATATACAATATATCATAACTTTCAGAGGAGGGTGGCTGATTGGGATGCCTCTGCATTTTCCAACATTGCAATGTCTGTGCAGCTGCACGTCTTCTATGCAGCTTGGTAAATGTTGACGTCAATTTTGTTTCCTGTGTTTAAGCCTATGAGATTCTCAGGCATCCACAGTTCCTCTGTTGAGCGTGCCCGTGACTGCCTCTCATAGATGAAGGGCTTGGTGCCTGCAGAGCTGAACCAGTCACAGGTCTTTATTTTTTTCCCTAAAGTGGTCCAGTGCCGCAATGCCTAGCTCAGACAGAACTTGACTTACACAGATGAGCTCAGCACAAATAACAGCTATGGAACATTTGCACCTTTTACCGTTTTGGAGGAAACGTGTACGTTCAGGGATCCGGGAAAATAATCCACAATCAACTCCCTTTCAAAGCAGGCACTATAATAGCTGAGATAGTAAGGCTGAGTAGTTCTGCATTTCTCTCTGGCAGACATTTGCTTCTCTTCAATACATCTTGTTAGCTGATTTACCTGCTAGTATGGTGGTTTAAATCTTTTCTTACATCTTCTGTGAAAGATCCAAAATTACTCATTCCAGGCTATGGGTTTCATTGTATAAATTGTCTGTTTGTATGGATACAATACTGCACCTTCTGGTGTTTAATGCTGATCTCCTCCTCACACATCTCTTTAGGATTTCAGGACCCTGTACATTACTACTTGGTTGTTTTCCAGATAAAATACTGTGATTTGCAATATACGCTTAGTGTGTGACATTTGTTGATTCAGAAGATATTACTGAATTTTGACAATTTGTAGGCATATATCTAAGTAATTGTAGCTTTCAGCTAAGGATGAAGTCAGAAGTAGAACATACATACGCGTGCCTCAGAAGCAGCTGAAGAAATGAATTTGTAGACCATAACAAAAGTTTTGTCTTGGGAACTGGATATGTTTTTTAGAATATATGCATGCAGTTATTATAAAGTGTATCTATTTCTGACAATGGGTAGATTAAGACAATTATTCTTTCAGTTATCACCAGTACTAAGAAAGTGTTAAACAACATTGTTTTCTACACAGCTTTGTTGCCTATTGCAATGATCATGTCCACAACATCTGCTTAGAGAGAAGAAACAATAATTACATAATTCTCACAGCACACCGTCTGCAGGGCTTGGAAGACAGTGTGGAAATGGACTTCAGCATAGATAAACTCCATGGCTTCTAATTTTCCTTCTCTCCAGTACATTTGAACCTAACATTTTGTGATTTGTATTATATCAGCAGACAAGAAAGGTGGCAGAGAGGAAATAAAAGACTGATTGATAGAAGAACAAAGTTCTGTCCATCATCAGAGAGGAGCAGTGACTCAAATGAGATGAGTCCCAGCTAGGATTACACAGTATCTGTTTTGTTGTAGAAGTTGTAGATAAAAAAGGCAAAATTAAATTCAACTCTACGAAAGAGGGAGAAGCAGAATAGTGCTGCTTCTCTTACATCCTTTGCAGCATTTAAACAGGATTTCAGTTTCTGCACTTCCTGGAGCCAGGAAGAATGTAGACCACCTCCTACTGCTGTATAACAATCAAGAAAGATTGTCAGATGTGTTGCAAGATCCTCTCCAAATGGGGACAGAAACTCTACTGTGCAGTAGATAGCTGCATGTAAATTTATTTTTGAAAGATGAAGAATTCTTTCTAACATAGCCAGCACTTGAAATATTTATAACATGCAACAGAAATGCAGAGATGTATGTGCAAGATTCCTTAGGAGAAACAAGTAGACATCTATTTTTACAGCTTCAATATTTGTTATTTGAGGAAATAGAGGAAATATTGAGCAAATATATTTGCTCCCAGGTAAGGAATAATTAAAAAATAAATCTTAATGAAAAGTAAGTCATACTCACAGGTGTTTTTGGAAAGGTTGTTGAGGAACAGAAAGGGAGGTTCCTTTAGGATAAGCTGATAGGAGTCACTGTTCCACTTAGGGCCATGATGAGAATGTTTGGGAAGATGCCTGTTTCAGAGGTATTCTTTCTGGAGACTTTCTTTATTATGTACAAGAGAGATTCACAGGGTATTTCCCAGGGATGCCTTTGGTACCTTACACAAGGAGGATGCAGAGCAAGATAAATTCACTTCTGCAAAGGAGAAAAAAAGACGTGTGAATTGCTCTCTGTTTGTTTGTGCTGAGTCACTTCCCTGGCAACCATTGTGTATCAGCTATGTGAAGGTGCAGTGTAGTTAGCAAATGCTTCTTCTGTTTAATGGAACATTATCAGCTAGTATTTAACGAAGCTTTAGAAATTACCTAGAAAGTGGCAAAATTTTGTATTACAAGTAACTTACCACCACCAGCAAACTGAGTGTAGGTAAGCCATGAAAAGCAGTTGCTGCTTTACCCTGGTAAATATTAGGTAAAATGTGATTGATTGTATTTTACTTTCATATTTTTTTTTTTAAAGACTGTCATTATGCATAATACTATTGACTCCTAATTTACTATTTCACTTATTCAGGAAAGATCGGCCAGCCTAACAAAGAAAACGTTTAGTTTTCAACATGATTTTCTTTTTTCTCAACTAACAAGGAGAAAAGAAAAAATCGTTATCAACTTTGAACTAGATCAACGTTCACTTGTAAGTACTGCACGCAATCCCGTATCAGTAAATATTTGTCATTGCTCAAGTAAGATTCTGCTAGAGTAAAAGCAGAGATTTTTATTCATGTGAGCATCTACTAACAGACTGAAGTGATTTGTTAAAGTCAAGTCAGCAAAAAGAACACCTGGAATAAGACAATAATGAGATTTGTGTAGAAAACAAGTATGAGAGAGTTTTGATCCCTCATATAGTCCTGCATCTGTGCTTCTTTCTTTTATAGAATGCTTTGTGTATTTTCTGCATGAGTTATTGCACCTCTAATCACCAGGCCGGTTAGTTGCCAATGATCTTGGAAATAACTAGTTGCTTTAGGCTGCTGCTGTATTTGGCCAAAGAACCTGATGTTTGTTCCAGGAGGGCTCTGTATGGCTCTAAGAGAAAATAGGAAATGTGCAGATTCTATTATTTTTTTCTTCCTAAGTCATAAGGGTTTAACATATATGGTTTGAGGAGACAACAGAAAAAAATCAACTGTTGGCTTCTCGTTTCTTACATTAAAAAAAAACAACCCAACAACCTAGTACTGCCATGTATTATAAAATTTACATATCAGCCAATAAAGGAGGAATATATCAGAAATTGTTTTCTGGCTATTTTGCAGTACATTCTTATTTTTATCCTGGTTACTTGTGTTGGCTTTTTTCTGGCTTTTTTCCGTTACTATTTTTTCTACTAGATATAGGCTTGTAAACTACTTTAATCTTTCCTTCAGGAATAATTTAATCTTAGGGAATATGTTCTCCAACATCATTCATGACTTTTTAATGTTCTTGGTCAGCCCATGAAATAGCTTTGGCATTTAGAAGATCTTTAAGTTGTTAATTATTGTGTTTCCAGATTCCTCTATGAATGTAATCTGTATAATATATCACATACTATAAAAAAGGCAGAAAACTTATTGTCAAATTAAAACTTTTAATATACCAGTAAATTTTGATGACAGTGCTGTAAAAAGCAAAACTTTCCTTTGCAATAACTTTCACGTGTGCCTTACTGAGCTGCTTATGGTACAGCTTCGAAAGAATAATGATAATGATAGCATATCAGATTTAAATAGCCCAGAATACTCCTTAACAAAGGGTTCTTTCAACTACTGTATCTTGACTGTAATCATGTTCTGTGCACAAAAAAGTAACAGGCTTTGAAAATATTAATGATGGTATGATTTCTTCCAGGCTGTTCAAACAGTACCTGCATCTGGAGAATGCTGTTTGATTTTTGTTTGTTTTTTTCTAGTAAAGAAACACTATCTTTCTGATTTTATTATTGCTGTTTTATGCATTTAGAGTATTAATTAGTGCATCACGCTGGCAGAAAAAAAGAGCTCAAATACTGTAATCTATTTATATCTGTAATCAAAAGACATATTAAGGAATATGAATAGCTACAGATCTGCTCTTTTGTACAGCTGTAAGTTGCTCCAGTCTTCAAATTGCTATCAGTCCAATGCGTTTCTCTCAAAGGTCAGAATTATTGATCTGGATCACAAGAAGATTTTGATTTTTTTGGAACTGGAGTAATCTTGTGTAACTGGAGATGTTCATAAAGTAGATGTCACTTGAGAAATAGATGTCATTTGAACTAGTCCTTTAGGCTACCTTTATAGTTGAGAAATAGGAACTTTTGTAGCATGATTTGTCTTACCCTAAGATACTCACTTCAAGATGACATGAATCATGCTGAAGAAGGTGGCTATTTCTCTTCTTTGACTTTAAAGCAATTGAGACTAGCTGAGCCATAGATGTGTATATCTTAAGAGTTAAATCCCAGCTGTGGTGTTTTGGTAGTTTATAGAATTTAACTTTTCTATTTTACCTGCCTGTGAAAGTTGCCTGTGTGAAGATTAAAATCTCTTGGACAGTGGAGGCTATTGTTCCTCCTGTCCAGAATTACCCTGGCCCTCTGGCAGCCTGATTCCGTCTAGGGTGCAATAGGAGCACAGGAATAGGAGTGGGGAAAAGGAATTTCAGAACAGGAAACTAAATTGTGAGTGGTTCTATTGATCCTAGCTGCAGAATGTCAGCTCACTGAAGAGGCTTTGCAGGAATGGGAGGGCAAGATACGAGCCAAGTCCAAGAACAGGAGACCTCAACAGATATCTCTAGATAAAATAGGCATAGGTTCTTCAGTAGGAGAAGTGATGTCGAGACTTCTCTACGTATATTAGAATTAAATAATGAAAGGGCTAATGGCTGCTCATGAATTTACATCCTCAAAACACTCGTTAACGTGTTTTAGCCCTGTCTAAAAATGATTACAGTGGTTCTGTTTCACAACCTCGGCGTATCTGGGTGGCACAAAGGCACTGTAATTGCAACTCTTTAAATTTTCAGCACCATGATTTGTTTTAGTTAGGGCTCTCTTTTGAGTACTTAAGCCTTGCATATACATTTTTAATTTCAATTGCTTCAGTGAATTGTATTATATACCTCCTAAAGATGTAATATAACAAAGTATCATGGTTTTGTGCATCGATTACAGATGTACAAAATATAATTACACGTTACCTAGCTCTTTCTTTTACTATTAAATTACTGAACTTGGAGAAAACATTGTTAGCAGCAACATAAAGAAATTTTATGAGGATTTATTTTAACTTTTTATGTGCATGTTTTATGTGTTCTTTTTATTGATTGTAAGTTAATTACTATTAATCACTGATATTCTAATACTGCGTTTTAGGTTGAGATAAACAGAATTTACTTCATCTTTAGATCCACTTCTGATGTTTGTATTCATGAAGTAGTAAACAAAAGGTAGATGCTTCTCAGGGGAACACTGAGTGGGAGAGAGGTTAAAATTTATCCAGAACTGTACAGTTTAAAACCTCTTCCAAAATATTTTCTATGATAAACACTGATCTTCACCTCTAAAGTCAAATATGAGCCAGTTGGCATTGCAAACTATTCACAGAGACCAAATTATGCCGTATCAGTTTGTAAAGCATATGCAGTGCTTTTCTTTGACACACGTGTTTTCATTTCCTCTGGGATATAATACCAAAACAAACACAAGATGGACTTGATCCAATGTATTGATTCTTTAAATAGTCAAACCCAATACATTTACTAAAACCAGTGCCATGACGTGAATGATATGAGTCTGACATACATGGGTAATGATGTAAAATCACTGAATATTTAGTCTATTTAAAGTGCTGAAACATACACAGGTGTTTGTGTGGAACAGAATCTAATCCTTGTTGTTTCTGCTTTTGCAATATCTTAATGAAAATGATGGGGGTTTTTTGTATTTAAAAAAGGTGATTTTAAAATATTTTTTTAAATAAAATATTTTTACTAGAGATAATGTTTACTGAGTATCGGTAGCAAAATAAGATGGATGTAAGTGTTTTCTGAAAACAGTGAAACTATACAAGCAATGAGAAATAAAGCACTTAGTTAAAGAAGCAAAATAGCAATATGTGAACTTCTTACTGGCAGCTCACTGACTTTATACATTTAACCTTGAGTTAAATAACTTCAGAATACTGAAAGAAGGTATTCCCAAGCACACTGATAAGATCTGCTTTAGTGAGAAGAATGATGTGTCGAACTTGGTATACTGTAAATAATTGACTCAAGTGCAACATCCACATGCTTCCTGACAGGTGACTATAATACTGAAGAACTGAAGGAGTTAAATTCCATAATAAATAATTAAATAATAATAATAAAGCCATAGCTATATCAATGTACTTGCAAAATCAGCAAATACTTTCTATATGTTTTGTGTTACAGAAACATAAGAATTTTTACACTTCTTGTCACAAGAAGGAAGAAAAAAAAAAGAGAATTCTAACATACAAATAATTTATATGGTTAAAATTGCAAGTTGTTCATAGCAGTATAAAAATAAGAGATTACTCAGGTTATGCTTTTATTTGATAAATGCTCCCTGTATTTGAGACATTAAATTCTTCAAGTCAAGAGTTCTGACCTGCTCTTTGGAGTAGGACAATGCATTGTTACAAACAATTTCATTTGAATATGTAGAGGTCTAAAATTTATTTTAAATGTAGCCATACGCAGCTTCAAATAAAATATCTTTTTTTTTTCTCCCAGATCTGGTCAATAATAAATGAGTTTTAGAATTTAAATCAAGACACAGTGGAGTTCCTGTGATACATTATTGATGAAACATGCTTATTGTAACAACATTTTTCAAGGGAAAATACATTATTTGCTGGCTATGTTGATGCAAACTCTTAACATAAGTCTATATTAAGCTTTTAAAAATAATTTTGAGTACATTGGAAGAAGTTTTGTAAGCAGCTTTTAAAATAATTAGATGAAAAAATGCAACCTATTACCTTAATGAATATAATATTCTTCTTACAGTAGGTCTTCAAATTGCTGTTCCTATCTGGCTCAAAAAATCCATTTTTATAATGATGCATTGCAGAATATAACAATCAGAAATACTTCACTGAAATTTTAGAAAATGTTTTCTTCTTTTCCTAATGGCTTATTGAAACTATGCATGCATGATATCAGAACTTCTAGCTAGAAAACATAAAGGAGTTTCTTGTAATTTCCCAAAGTTCCACTGCTATCGATAATTCTGAAGATTTTTAATCTACTACTCAGGTCAATTTGACTGTCTTCCCATTTCTGTTACTATTGAAATTTGAAAGAACTTTCAAAACTCCCACCCTAAATATCTGAATATCAGCAGTTGTATGTTCTTGTGAGGATACCATACTCTTATAACCTGCACAACTTCTATTTTGAAACATTACAGTTCATCTGCTCGCTTCCAGATAATTTCCACTTGTAATTTGTCCAAGGATATGTGATAATATATAATTCATGAATAGTGCAGTAATCATGATCTATCCATGCTGTGAAGCTTTGACATGGATGATATGACCTTGAGTTTAGAGGTGTGATAGCACCAAAGCTCTAAATTGGTACTATCTCAGCAAGCGACTACATGTTCTAATTTTATCCTGAATGTTTTGAGCTTTTAATCTTAAACCATTCCTTGACTAAGAATGTGTGTATTTTTTAAACATACAAATCTTAATGTTGTTTGGGAAACGTAGTTTGGTAACACAGTCCTTCAGGAATAACAGAAGTCTGGTTTACTAAGTTTTAACATAACGTTAATTTGGAAGCAATTGTTACTGGTAACAGGTTTGTGGTTTTGAATTTGTCTTGTCTTGGCTAATGCTGACAATCTAAGCTCTTAACTAAGAGTACTTGTTGAAATTGGAAGTTCATATCTTTGAGAGAAAAATCAGGAACAAGATGCGCGTATATTAATTGAATATACCTGGTCCTTGAAGCTTAAGTCAAGAGGAAAAATCTAAAGATAGATGAAAGGGGATGAACCAAGACATGTTTGCTTTCCTTGAGCAGTTTGAAAATAGGGAAGACAACTAATATTTTAAGCCCAGTTCAGGAAAAAAAATATATTTAATTATGTTATGACAGGCTGTGGGCATTGGCATTCACAATTCTGATTGTGGACAAATTTGTGTAAATAAGTAACCCAAAGAAATGAAGAAAATATTGCAAAACAAAACTGTACTTGTGGATATAGGATTAGACATGAAAAATTCTTTGTAGCTTATAGGAGCAATGACTTTTTTTTTCTTCCCCCCCCCCCCCCTTAAATTGGTCTTTATTTTCAGCCTTTATGGATAAGCAATTAATCTTTTAATCTTTTTAATACTAAGT
The DNA here is from genome assembly GCF_009769465.1 of Tauraco erythrolophus. Lineage (NCBI taxonomy): Eukaryota > Metazoa > Chordata > Aves > Musophagiformes > Musophagidae > Tauraco > Tauraco erythrolophus. Next base: position 14,122,518 of record NC_141479.1, on the reverse strand, counting down.
TTTGGTGTGTAACTTGTAAGATAAGTTGTTCCTGTGTAGTGACTGATTAGCTTAAGAGTCTACATTTGCACAGAGAGCACTATGGAGAATCTTCAGGTTGGGTGAACTGTGAGCTCCATGGAGGGCTCCAATAGAGCTGTACAGACTCATACCATTTGGCTTGTTTCACTAGCCAGAATTTTTCTATGGTTTGGATTTTATATGTATGTGTACCTATAAAATGAATGTTTTGGGGTTCTTTTTAAAGAAAAACAAAATTGCTGGAACTGCTTTATTAGTTTTACAATCTGATGCTGCATAAGCAGAACTGTACATGGAGTTGGGAAAAACCACAGGATGTCACTTATTTGCCTTAGAAATTTTAAACATTGACAGTAATTTAAATGTGCTTGGAAAGAGTTTCCTTGCCTGTTAATTTTAGCGTACCTTTTGTTTAACCGCTTATTTATATTGATAGATTGTTTAATTCTTCATGGCTGTATGTGTGAGGAATATTGCTAGCAGGAAGAAGCAATATTTTCAGTATTAATCAAAACACTAAGTGTTTTTAAGTTATGAAGTTATCTTTAAAATATCCGTGTTCCTCTTATTTACATCAGTGTAACCTTCTTGAAGACAATGGGCATCTTTCCAGCTAGCTGGTACTGCAGTGAGAGTTGTGTTTCCAATCTAAATAAATAAATCTATGGCTGTTAATATCAAATCATATCTCATTATATTTACAGGGATAATAAGACACGGATGGATGGCTAGTACAGCCTGAGAAGTGTGTTAGCTTTCAGCGTGCTTGGTGGTGGTTAAAATGGTAATGAACAGCCTTATAAAGGGAATTTTGCACTACTCTGGAAATCTTCTTGACATGAAGAAAAAAGTTAATTTCAGCCCTGCCTCATTAATCAGATCTGCCTACAGCTAAGAAAGTGTCGTGTAAGTATGTTTTGCTTTCTGCAGTGTGTTAGTGATGAAGATACTGACATACAAAACAGAAGTAATTGGATTTGTGCTAGGAGGCAATGGCAAAAGTAAAAAGCAATGAATTGGAATGTGCTTTATGACTGACCTTTGTAAAGAATGCCTTAGGCATCTCCATGTGGTGGCTGTCATTATTAATGGTGACTATAGATTCAAGTTTGTTTAAGCAGTTGTACACATGAATTGTTTTGCATCTGTCTTATCTTCCGTAGATCATACACACAATCTTTACATGATGATAGGGAGCAATAGCCTTCAGGTTTAGAGAATTATCCAAGGGACCTCTGGCTTCTATATGTTCATCATTGCTGTTGTATTTCCTCGAGGTGTGAAATAAAAAAAAAAAACCTTCTTAATGTGCGGTCCCAAGACTAGGCAATGAGCTGAGATTGATTCCCACATAAGGGAATAACTATACTTTGGCCATTTCTTTGGTTGTGTTCTGGAATTGTTCTATAACTCCACAAAGGAGAAGCTGTCCTAGGGACTGGCTTCCCTGGGAGACAGTCCATGGGTAACCTACAGTCCGTCTTGCTTTTATTATGCTGTGTAACCTAATGAAGCTTGAGAAAAGCAGACATTAAGGTTTGGGGTAATCAGTAAATCTAGAGTTTATCGTAAGCTCTATTGTGACAATGGGATGGGAAAGCATATTCATATCCATGTTATTGCATTAAGTACCAAATAAAGCAGAATACGTTCATTATAACCTTATGTAAGACCTAAAAGCTTAGGTCTGTGAATAGAAACACTTCTCTTCCTTGATTTAGCTCCTACTTACTGCTCACTGAAACCTCCAAGAGTCCCTGGACACGAACTAACGCTTGTTAGGTCATTTACAACAGTACATGATTATCCTCAAAAAAAGTATATATCTTTCTAATTTTTCACTGAAGAAATTTAGTTGGTTTATGTAAAATCGTTGTCATTGATTTTTATAATGACCCTGCTTTCTTTGTTAGACGAAATTGTGATAGTACCATATAAGCATATCAAACTCTTTTTAAGAGTCAAAAGTGGAGTAGCAAATTCAAGGAAACTTGTACACCAAAGAAATTGAGCATGTTTGTGGTGTAAGTAGTTCTGATTAATTAAAAAGAAAAGAAAGAAACAGCAGCAGTCTGTACTTAGCATTTTGCAATAAGCATAACAGATGATTAAATGACAATCAGGACAGGGAGTGCTTCTCTGCTGTCTAGTTTAAAAAAAAAATTAAGGACCGATATGTATATGACCTAAACTTCTGCTAGTTATCTGAGTTCAAACGTTTAGTGTCATGTTCTGAGCTCACTGGGAAATATGGCTTTGAAGGAGATCTCAGTACTTCGAAAATGTGATATGCTTGGTGTCTTGTAGGAAGTCTATGTTTACTTCCATTTTCTATAGAAAACCACAGAAAATATTTATAGCATAGAATTCCTTCTGTGTTCTTACAGTTTTTGAAAAGAATAGCATTGTTCAACTGAATTTCGTCACTGATAACATCATTTCTGGCAAAACACATCAATAGTGATTTATAAAGGCATCACCTTCTCTTGCTTTTCAATACTAGGTTATACCTAACAAAGATCTCAAAAAAAAAAAAAAAGAAGTCTTGACTACTCAAGTGTATGTTTGGTCATAGAAGGTCACACTATGAACAGAAATTTATAAGAATTACAGTTCTTATGAATGAGATTTTGAAGAAAGGGGTCAGGTGGAAGTGTGCACATAGAACCAATGCACACACCAAAACACACCATTTTGCAGAGGACTAAAAACAAACCCCAAAAGGAAAAGTTGTAGTTTCTCTTCTCTGTTGAGAATCAGACATCATTGAAGAAGTTGAATACTCTGTTAGTGTAGATGTAGTTGACCAAACCTCAGTGACATAAGAGTCAGCTTTTCAGCAAATATGGAAAGATTGAGGTAAAAGTTATTATATACCAGTAAAAGCAATAACTAGTGGTTTGGATAAACAGAAGACTGTTAATAACCAAGGCAGCAAATGTAATTTAGACTTATGAAAAGGTGGTGAAACACTGGAGCACGTTGCCTAGATAAGTTGTGGATGCCCCACCCCTGGAGGTGTTGGATGAGGCTTTAAGCATCCTGATCTAGTGGAAAGTGTCCCTGCCCATGGCAGGGGGGTTGGAACTAGATGATCTTTAAGGTCTCTTCCAACCCAAACCATTCTATGATTCTATGATAAATCAGAGGAAATTTATTTTTTTAAAAAAAGCCACACGACCCAGAAAGAGAGTGTTTGGGGGGTTGTTTAAACTGCTTATCACTCAGCTGTGCAGAATAGATATTTAATCTCACTGTCACAGCTAAAAATTTAGAGGAATTTGCACAAAGCTTTTCTGAATCTTTAAGTACATCTCATTTAGTGAATGGTAACATATTTGTGGCAGGAAGGAAGTAAATCTTACCAAAAGTTTACCAAATCGGAGCCGATAGTTGATATACTGCAGGAACAGGACTGTTGGAACAGATCTTGCTTCCCCCCTTCACCCCAATCCTTTCATTCAAGGCCTCATGAAGTTTAACAAAGACAAATGCTGAGTCTTGCATATGGGATAGAGTAACCTCCTAAAATAGTGCTGGCTGGTGACTGGTTGGTTTGGTCAATCAATGACATTGATTAACCTGGTGAACATGAGTCAGCAGTGTGTCTTCACAGTAGGCTAATTGCATACAAGGCTGCACTACAAAGTGATTCTAAAAACCAAAGTGATTCTTTCCTCCTACTTGGCATCTGTGACTGGGCATCTGAAATTTTGCACCCAGCACTGGGACTCTTAGTACTAGGGAGAGACTGACAAACTGTTAGGAGCCCAGCAGAAAGCCACTGAGATGGGTGAGGTGGGAAGCACATGTGATGTGTTGAGGGGAGCAGAAATGAGGAATGCATGACAGGATGAAGAGAAGAAATGATAAGCATGTGTATGAGGAGAGGCTAAAAGGAGTTGTGTTTCTTCTAGTGTGGAGAATAGAAGGCTAATGAGGGCTTTATAAGCTCTCACTGCCTAACAGGGTAAGATGTAGAGAAGATAGAGCCAAACTTTTCTTAGAAGCGCACAGCAAAAACAAAGCTGGCAATTGTTTTAATGTTTCAGCAAAGGAAATTCCAGTTGGACACAGAAAAAAAACTTGTCACCATGAGAGCTGCTTAGCCCTGGAGCAGGGCCCAGAGAGCTTGTGTAATCTTCATCCATGCAGGTTTTCAAAACTTGTCTGCACAAGGCCCTGGACAACATAACTTGCTTTGAAGCTACCTCTGCTTTGAGTGGAAGATTGGACAGGATGATTTCTAGAGCTTTCTTCCAGTGTAAGTTTTCATATGGTTCCAAGTGAGAAAAGTCAGTGACTCAATGGGCTTCATTTTCAAAAGTGGTCTTAATGTTTAGAGACGGCTAAGGGTTGGTTTGATTCTTCTCTCTCTCTCAACAGATAAGTGAACTAAGTTTACAGTAAATATCCTCATTTAAATTATGAGTTGCATATACCTCAATGTGGTACACGCTGTTAAATCTAATTAGTGTAATTTTGCTGGATAGTTTTAAGAGAGTATGGCAAATGAGATTTTTTTTTTTTCTCAAATACTCTCTAGTTGTCTCACATTTATTTCTATCATGCTGCAGGTTATAAAAAGCAACAGGTACTGAAAGTGAAGTAAGCATTGCACTTATTTTTCAGTGCAGCAGCTGATTCAGGCTAATGAACTATTAAGGCTTATCTGTAGTTTGCTATAGTTTTATTATCATTGCCCACCTTTTTGAAATCTCCCCATGAGCTTGTATCCAGGGCTGGTTTTTCTCTTCCCTATGACTCTGTAAAACTGTCTTTACCTCTGTCGATTTCATATTGTTGTTTTGACAGATTTAGGCATCCCTAATCTTTTCCCCATTTTTCCAGAATTGTCAGCACTGTTTTATTTATCTACTTTGGAGATACTTCCCTTGATTTCTTTATTTTCCTTCTGCGTAGATGGATTTTATTCTTGTAATTCAGCTTGTAATACTGCTTATGTGCTGTTCAGTTTCTTCCAAGGTTCACTTGCAAAATCAACAAATTCAAGCTTTCTAAATAAGGTAAAGATTTTAATTTCAGCCAGCTTTCTATAAATTTTCTATTTTATATTGCCGTAAGTGAACATGAAAGCTCATGACAGGATTTTAATCCACATGCATACTCTACAAATATGAATATATCTGAAAACATTATCACTGTAACACTGATATCTGATGTTCCCTGTCCTCTCTCCCCTTTCCTAAGTAAAGCGGAGTCCATACTTTAAGAATGAATCCAGTGGAAATTTTTTGTGTTATGTATTTTGTTGTTTTGTTTCCCAATACTGTCATGTTTCCATCATTCTTATTATTCTATGTGTACGCGCAAAAATTTGTAGCATTTTTTCATACATTTCTTAAAACTTATTCACAACCTGAAGTACAGCGTCATTTGTACGAATAAAACATTGCTGTAGTTGCAGTCCTCTCTGGTTTAGGTTTTAGTTGTGGGTTGTTGTAGTTCTCTGTGCTCAAGCCAAAGAAGCTGCTTAGATGAACTTTTAAGGTGCATTTGTGAAGCAAGTAGCAATTATTTGTTGGGGTTTTTTTTTTTGAATGATGCCAATACTAGCGTGTTTTGCATATGCTGTGGCAGAACTTCAGGCAACCATAATAATGTTTCTTTTTAGTGCTCAGCTGTTCTTTTTAGTTCATTATTGAGTAAGCTTGTGGCAAGAGAAAGGGAGAGTTCTTTGTCTATAAATCAGATCCAGAGGCAATGGCCCAATAATGCTACTAATCTAACATTAGAGAAAATGTGGTAAATTCTGGTAAATTCTTGATTTTTTTCAGTCATTGCACAGCACTTGCATTACTGTTCGGAAGAGCAAATATTTCTGTTGACATTGTACAAAAAAATTGTATTTGTTTTCTATATTGAAAATGTGAAGATGATCTTTCTCTTGCTGTGTCTGATGTGCATGCATATTTTAGGCCCAGATTTTTCAAGAAAAGTAGAATAGTACAGTTGCAAGAGAAACTCCTTTGCTTACTGCATTAAATAAAAAAAAAAAGCCAAACCATATCTAAGTTCAAGACTTGTGTCTAGAATCAAACTTAACTTATATTATTGTGAGCTCCATCAAAATAAATATTTAATAAGTGAAGCTAAGTCAAGCATTTCTAAATATATCTTTGGGCTTTTTATTTCCTCTGGGAAAAGAGAAAAGTGTTTGGCAAGAGTTCTCAAAAGGATAACTAAGCATCTTCTTGCTTTAGTGCCAATAACACCCTAGAGGTCTTGACCAAAATGATTGGAAAGGATCTTGGGGGAGCAAGAAGACAGGTCATCTCTTCTTCTCCCGTACTTTTTAGTGGGAGTTTTCCTTCATGACTGGGAAGAAAACTAACAGTGATGACCACTGTTGTTTTTCTTCCTTCTCTCCCTTTCTCCCTCTCTCTCCCTTCCCCTCTTGCTCTCCCCCTTTCTCTCTTTTTCCTTTTATCTCTTTCCCTCTCCCCATCCCCCCTTTCTCTTCGTAACATTCCAGTTGCTGGAATCCACGAAGTGTATGTGAATCTCAAAGTGCACTGGGGTGGGGATGGGGAGAGAGAGAAAAGGAGAAAAAAGAGGAAATTTTGTAAATGTTTGAAACTTTATTTGTACTTTTTTTAAACAAAAGGAAACCCCCATATTTCCTTTTTACATTTTAATTCCAGTGTAATGATGAGAGTGGAGATGAATTTATAATGTTTAAGTTCATAGAAATTATGATAATGAAAGAGTTCATAATTCTTCTGTCTTGAGTGATACCATTTGTGTGGAAGATTGTTGCCTGCTTACATCATCGATGGTCAAAAGCAAGAACTGTATTCTTTATAGTAAGCTTTACAAAGGTCACAAAGAAAGCTCTTAAAAAACACACTGTTTTGTATACTGAAGTGTTTTCTACTTTTCCTGTAAGTTCTTAATCTGAGAGATGAGCAGTATTAGAAATCAATGTTAAAGGAAACATTTTTGTGAGGCTGTGATTTAATAGTAGACTTTGCATGAAGGCGGAGGACTGTGTGAAAAGATATTGTATAACTCCTTAGAATTCAGCTATAATACAAACATCCGAATAGTCTTCTTGAAACACTCTAACTTATGAAGAATTGTTTAATTTGTATTCAAATTTTAGCTAGGTTTCTACCTGTGCAACAGAATTACTCTAAGACATGTTGTGTAAGTAGGTATGTTGAAACACTGGCAAATCAGAACAACACAGAATGCATATTATTTTTTGTCATGTTGCACCTTCACTTTCTTTTGTTTCTTCCCTGATGCTAACAAACAGAGAAGAAAAATACCCTTTAAGAGTATCAGGAACAAGATGGAAATTGGGATGAATATAGTTGACTTCCATAAAGTTAGCTATTTAAAGCAAATGTAGGCTGTGTATTCTTCTGCTAGAAAGCAGCCAAAAATAGAAGCCTTTCTATTGTACCTTTCTTAGTAAGTGAATTATGTAGCTACTTTGAAATTAATTAGTTGCCCCACTACTTAATAAGTCAAGGAGTATCTATATCTGAAATCTCTTAACGTATCTTTGCAGTTAAGAAGTCTCTATCTATTTTTTTTTGAAGTATTACTTACTAAACTCAATTTGAGATCATTTACTGTGCTTCTTACACTCCTCAACTCTTTCAGTGTAGATTCTTATTGTCTAAACGTAGATGTTAAAAGAAACTTGAAGCAGCTTGGATGTAAAAAGATTTGTTTGCTCGTACTATATGCTATGATAGGAGGGAGCCATTGTTCTGATACTCCTCTGTTTTCTTTGGATTGACTTATACTTGGAAGAAGTATTCTTTAGACCACAGAATAAATCAAAGATAGAATAATATTGCAGCACCTTCTCTTTAGCAGTTGTCTCTTACATATTTAACCCAAAAGTTCATCTCAACTGGTTTCTCAAAGGCTTATCCATCAGCACAATGCTAATGTATAACTTCAAGGTTAAAACAAGGAGGAAGTCTTTTGGTTTAAATTTTAATATTCATCTAAGTGAGGAACTAATGACACTGAAGGCATATATAATGCAGAGAGAAATTGGAAAAGCTTCCTTGTACATGTCCATTAATGCACTATTTTATGACTACGGAAGAAATTTGTCACAGAAACATTTCTATGGAGACAAAATCCTTCACTATCCTTTTATTCTTGTTTTAAAGACTATGACTCCATATTTCAGTAAATTATAATCTATGGCAATTTTTATATGGTGAATCAACATGTTTAAAACAATAATAATCTTAGAATGCTTACAAATGTTGCAGAATGAATACTGTATGATTTTTTTTTTTTTTGCGTCTATTGAGACTTATGCAAGGAATTTCTTTGGCTGTTCTAAAAATTAACTTGTGTTATACTTATGTAGACTTTTGAGTAGTGAGGACACAAGCCAAGAGTATTTGCAGGAACAGCAATTTTAGGTAAAAACTGAGAACGTAAGTGAGATATGAATTTTAAGTTGTAGTCAGCAGAGGGGAAAATTAGATATTTTCAGCAGAAACAGGAATTTAATTGATACAGAGATAGAAATATAATATTAACAAATGCTTAGTCAAATTAGATCACATTTGTAACTTCAGATATGAAGTAATAAAAAGGACTCTTTAAATAACACTGGCTTAAGGACCACAAACTTTCTGCAGAAAGAAGGCAGATTAAGAGAAAATAAATTAGAGAATAATGTGATCTAATCATTCTGCAAGTGTGGTGAAATTTGTCACCTAAACTTTCTTTAAAACTAATTCACTTGCATATGCTTACGATAAGAGAACAGTAAGGAAAAAGTATGTAGATTTGTTTGCATTAACTTAAGGTAATTAACTATTGCAGGGGTTTTTTGTATCAATCATACTTACGAAAAATAACGTAACTGATGGAATGATTGGTTTGAGTTGGCTCCAGTCAAGAATAGGAAGTTGATCTGTGTGAGACTATTCAATTATGCTTTTAATTTGGACTTGAAGCCAAGTTTCACAAGATTGTAGCTTGGAGGCTTACCCTGTCAGAAGATAAAAGCAATGTGATCATGAAAAGTATAAAAGAGGAGATCATGTGTTACTTAAATTATCTAAACTCTCTCCTGTTAGCTATATAGTTTTTCCAATCAATTTAATAAAGACAGAAGAAGTTTTAAGAATTTTTGAATAAGGATCTTTGTTAGATAACCACAACAAAACTATTTCCACAATATTTCCTTACTATAAAATTAGAAGCCAGCTACTGAATCTTAAGTGACAATGACTTTTTTCATTTAACTCTGCTGTTGATATTGATTGCAGTGGTAACTGTTTGCATTAAAATAAAAAATAGTCTTCTCCTAGCCTCAGGTGAGGCTAAGCAGTCAGTTTATTTTTGTCTGTCTAACTGTCGGTGCTGTATTAATTAATATTCTATGAACTACTTTATGAAATTTGTCTAATTTTCAGATTTACTGCAGAATTGAGCATAATCTAAATAATTTATTAGTATGAAAGCACAAGAAAACTCATTTTGTCGAAACGTACAGTGCCTAAATTCTTGCTGTTGGCAGCCAGGAATAAAAGGAGAGAAACAATTTGGTGTTTTTTTTTAAGACTACTTATTATATTACATTTTATCTTACAGGTTATATTTGAAAGTAAAGCATTTCTGTTACTTTACTTTTTGCACATAAAATCTATAGTACCTATTTGTCTATATGTATGTGTATGTATATTTTTATATATATAGCAATATATAAATATAAGATGACAGATTCCCTTGGAGTACGTTAAGTTTATAACATTTCACGTTCTCATTACAATTACCATCAAAATAATAGGTTCACGTTTATGTTATGTTCTCATTACAACCTTCAGTGAGATACTGGAATTTTAAAGCCTCGTATATTCAAAGAATTAGGAGAATATACTATATTGCTGTGACCTTTTCAATATTCTATAAATGCATTGCTGAAAATTTTACTTTTCTTCTTTGTTTACTGCTTTTCTCTTTTCCTGTATTTTAATTTTGTGGGGAAGAGTTGAAATGAATGACCTTTCCAGTATTTTGTATTTCGGTTGGCCAAAAGATGTATCAAACTCGCATAGTACTGTACACTTAACAACATAGTTATATTATGTCCTTTTATTAAGCCATATAAAACATATAATTTTTGCAGTTATGTGAAACTGAAGTAATATCTGAGGCACATTTTGTTTCAAAAGTATTCCTATTGATGATGAAATGAAATGATCTGTAGTACATCATTTTCAGAAGGACCAACTTCCTGAAATCGTTGGTATTTATAGACTTTTCTGACAAGTTGAAGTTTTTAGACACTAAACCTCTTTTGTATTCATGTGTATATTGCTGCCCGGATAACACTTTTATTTAGTAGTACTTGTTGTAGTGTCTCTATCATTTTTTAAATGTTATATTGAAAACGGTTCTCCATTCTCATTTCATGTCTCTTATTCAGCAAGGCAGTACTGTGAGTAGAAGGGTGATATTTTCCATTCCAGAATCCTTTAATGTTAGTGACTTAGAAGTGTTCTGTAAATGCTAAAGGTCTGTTAGCCTTATGTCTGTGAAAGAATTGCATTTAATCTACTTTTTCTTTCTAGTGCTGCACACACTAACTGCTACTTAGTATGTAAAACCTCAGTCCGTACTGGTGGAATTTGTGTGTGTTTGTTTTTTTTAGTTTAATTTTTCCATGTTAAAAGAAGAAGTGAGAAGGGTATGGAGGAAAAAGAAACTTTCAGAAAAGGAGTGAGAGGAGGACTTAAAATGTCTGCAGTCTTGAAAGGGAGCAGGGAGTGTTTCAGTCTAAGTCTACATGAGTGATGGCAAACTAAGCACTCCTCCCTGAACCACCTCTTTTGGTAAACTTATGAGTTTAGTCTCATAAGAGAGCATAGGCTCTATTACAAAGGTAATGTGACTAGTGTAAAGAAATGTTGTATTTATGATATCATTATTGATGTGTTTCCCTGCCCCCAAAAAGCCTAATTTTATTTCTAATTTATGTCTGGCTTCTAATGCTATTATATTGCTGCAAAAATATAGAAGTGTCATTTAATTCAGAGGCATTAGTTTCAAGTAACAGGCATAAGAAGTAGAGACATGAAGAATTTGTCTTATGCTTTGGATTCTTTCTTATGACATTTTATAGTAAATAATGGCATAGAATCCGGAATTTTAAATTATATTACTGTGTTATCGCCATAAGGGTCATGGCACGCATTTGTGAGATGCATTTGGTGAAGCAGCAAGAGAGCTTCTAATAAAAGGGTGAAAGATAAGCTAAGGCTGACACAGCAGTCGCCATTTTTCCCAATGTCTGATAATATTCCCAGGTTTGTTGAAATTAGTGACATACATGGCTACTGTGTTCAGTTACTAGAAGAAAGGATGCTGGTAAACAATCATGCTGTCAAGTCTGGGTGGTTTTTTCTTTTTGAGTTCTTTTGTCATTGTCTTTGCTGTACTAAAAGTTTAATATTTTAGATGTCATTTTAAAATGAATTCTACATGATTGATAACAATTCAAAAGAAGATTTTTTTTTTTTTCAAGAATGAACCCAGATGAGGGAAAAAATTTTGCCAGCTATAAGCTATAGCTAGGAATAATTAAAGAACTCTAGATCATAGGCTTGTTTCTTATAACCTGTTCTTGCTTCAACTGTAGAGAGATACAGCCTTGCTCTCAGTGGCTGTGCCTATATCATTCCTGCAGCTGCTGTCAAAGTAACTGCAATGTGAAATGCCTCATGATCTTTCTGCCACCCATGCATATAGCCTGGCTTCCAGGCTGTTTCAGACACCCTTTATGCATACTCAGGGCAGCACCCGCAGCCTTTATGTGTGTAAAGACAATAAATTGGGTATTTAGAATGGGCAGCAGTTCTAGGAATCCATCAAGATGAGAGATTCCGTGGTCTCTCCCATTGCCAATGGTGAAAATTGTATTTGAACTTTTGAAAGTCATTCTCTAGAGCCAAACTCTAGCAGTTGTTTTTGGTAGAGCTTTGATATGTTTATTTCCAAGCATCACCTGGGATACACATATGTATATACTACAGAAAGTTTAACAGATTCCATATTTTAATACTGATTTTAAAAGACTATAATTTCATGCATCTTCTTTGTGGTTTTTTGAGGGCTTAATTGCTATGTCATAGTAATGCTTATCAGAAAGCACTGAAAAGCTTTAATTACTTTGTACTTTGGTTAGTTATGAATGCATGCAAAATTTAACTATTTCCCCAGAAGCAAATAAAGTCCACATTTATTATGTTACATAAACGTTATGGAATGATTTAGAATAATTAAGCTAAAGGCTCTCTTACTTGGGATTTAGCTCATCTAAATGATACATAAAATTAATCTCAGAAAATTATTTCATATTAAACTACTACATGAGAAAGACATGTTAGGATCTTCTCAGAAAGTTTTGTTATAGGAAATCCAACTTATGGTGGTAAACTACGGGTATATTATGGAAAGCAACAGAGTTGTAGTGTGGTCTTAATTTCTCAAATGAAGCTAATCAAATAAAGACGAGAGGAAAGAAAGAGAAATTAAGAAGTGTAAAAGAAGAGAGAATTTAAAAGCAATAAAGCAGAAGAGGAGAGAGTGATGGAAATAGTAGGCAATTGAATAAAAAGTTGGGAAAACGGAAAGACGTGCAGGTAATAAGAAATAGGAAAAATCAAAAAGCTCCAACAAGTTCTCAAAGTTAACCTTGATATATTTGCAATCCAGGTTTACTATTGCAGCCATATTTAGTATCTATTGCCTTATTAAAAGCAATGTAAGTTCCTTCTGACCTGTGTTAGTATTGTAACACCAACTGTTGGAGGATCAAATGCTGCCTACTTTTCACATAAGAATTGATTTCTTATCAGCAGTGAGAATTGCTTACATGGGTGACCTGAGGTTAGAAGAATTACTCTACATAATAAAGCTACGTTAGGAATTCCACAGCTTAATAGTTAAAACAAAGCCACACTCCAAAAGGTATGATCAGTTTTATTGGCACAAAAATGGAAGATCATGAGTGAAGGATACAGGAAATGAATGAGATTGAATTAGGTTCAGGATTATATGTTATGAATGAATGAGTGGTAAGTTTAGTCACATTTGTATCTTAGTGATTCTGTGCATATTTCAGCTTTTTATATAGTCAAATATTAATATAAGATATGGCCATTAAGGATATCTCACTGCAGTGTTTTTTCAGGAGTGGTCTATGAAGCTCAGGTGGCAATGACAGGCACACTGAAAGCTGTCACAGTTGTTAATATTTTATAGAGCCCCAGGAGTATGATTGTGCCAAGGAATAGATGGGTTTTCTATATATAAGGAACAGATTTGTATTCCAAGTTTTTCTAAAGATAGATTTAGGTACGGGATGCTGGAAAAACTTTCTAATGGAACTGCAGTTTTCAGTCTAAAATACAGCTCAGGATTATAAAGTGGTTGGAGAGACTATTAAAAAAAAAAAAAAAAAAGGAAAGGAGTCATGAACGAGCAGAACAGCTGCTCTTGTGAGGATTGGTCTTCCTGATACTATTTTACAGTTAGAAAACAGTTTCTAACCTAAACCAGACACTCTTGGCTTAATTACTGGAAGGAATAAGCTTTCCAATCCTTGAAACAGCTTCCTATAAATCACAAACGTGTACAGATGCAAAACTTCTATCTAGCATATTTTCTAGTCATTCTAATGCCAAGGTGAGTCGATCAAGTTATAATTGGCTCTAACTGATTTGACACTCCCACAAGCAGCTTTGGTCTTCATCTGAAGCTGAAGTGCAAATTTCATTCTTGCCTTTGAACATGCTGAATAGAGAGTTTGCTGCCACTTCTGAGAGAAGAAAGATTGATAGTATAAACTATAGGAAACAATTGGCTATATCAGAAAAAAAACATGCATATTTAAATAATAAAGAGAAACTGCACACAGAACACACCATTTCACAAGCTAACAGCTGAGACTGATAAACTACATGAAGCAAAAGGACCCTTAATATATGCAATTCTGTGGTCATGAGAGAGAGCATTTGCTATCTATTCTTAGCCAAGCATCCTCCTCTTTGTTTATCCAAGTGTTGTACTTGCCATGATGCAAGAATGGTGGGTAAGGAGTGCTCTTTCTGTCTGTGAAACCTTCCTTTTAGTTTCTCCATGCATTCACTTTCCACGCAGGAAAAAGGATGAGTTTGAGCAAATCTAGTGAGGTGGGGTTTTTTAAAGAAAAAAAAAAAAAGTAAGGAAAAGCTGCGTGCGTTACACTGTATCAGAACAACACTGCAACAAGAACACAGGAGTCCTTGGTAAACCAAGATAATTCAGTGATGATGCTAAAGCTTTAGTTAAGATTGCTTTCTGCTGCACTGTGCTAACAGGAAGACAGTATGTTTTTATAGTATCTCATTAGCTTCCTGAGTTTCATTTTTCTCAGTCTAGAGTGATTTCTTTTGCATGTAAGAGGCAACAGAGACTGCTATATTCTAGAAAGGATAAGCTTCTAGTTGTCATTTCTACATAAGGGAAAATGATACCTTCAGTCACAATACCTACCAGTGCAGGAAGTAAAAATAATTTTCAGTTTTCTCTCTCCTTTCTATTAAAGGAAATGACACATCTTCACTTCCGTTGAAATATAAACTACAAATTTTTAAGCCCAGGCCTCATGAATACATCTTCCCTTGATGACAAATGAAGAAGGGTTGGATTTTAAGAACATTTCAGTTCCCTAGTTCTGCCTGAAATTTGGACTGTTTTCAGAAATTCATTCTTATATCCCACTCTAAGAGATTTTGAAGGCTTCTGAGGAATACTGAACTTTTTGTTTAAAGCTTAAATGACAACTGGCCAACTCTGAAAATTTGCTTCATTGTGTGGTATAAAAATTAATTTTGGAAAGTTCAGAGAATTTCTTGGAGAAAATCTTTAGTAACACATTATGCACTCTTACTTCATATAAATGAAAACGTTGTATGAAAAACAGCCAAATATTAGTATACTTAGCCATTCTATTACTATTTACAAAAAGGCAATATTAAATGATAACATTATTTAGTTAATGAAAGCTCCACAAAGAAATTGTACAATTCTCTATTGTAACATCAATATATTGGCAGTAAGGAAACCTCTGCTTTCTCAGCTGGATGTTAGAAATTAATATCTTGCTGTCTAATTAGATTCTTTCCTTCTCATTTGAATGCTGATTTCTGAAGCAAATATCCATGTTGCCAGCATGTGCTGTGTTCTACTAGAACAGAACATCTGGCTGCCCACCAATTAATGTAATATAGGAAGGCAGGCCTTTCCAGGGAGAAACTCTGAGTTTATTATAAACAACAGAAACTCTGTGAGATACAAGCATAAGAATTACATGGATGTTGATATATCGTTATCTTTGAAATGCAAAGATATCAAGTTTACTCTCTCTGAAATTTCTGTAGACCTCATTGGGACAATGGCTTATTTCAACATTTTTTTGAAAATAGTAATAATGTTAAACTTACATTTTCTAGGAAACTTTAAAATAAAAATATTTTTATCTGAGAAATTGAACTATATCTACAACCAAAAGAAAATTCTTAAGACCAAACAATAAAAATAATGCTTTGAGAAGACTCATTATGGGGCAGATGTAATCCCGAACCATCTTTGAACAAGAAATGTAAGATACATTTGAGGAAAGGATGTCTAGAGTTCATAGAAGTACTGCAGTTCTTTATAAATTACTGTTGTTAAGTATCTCTTCTTGCACTTTGCTTCTTTCACTGCTCAAGATAGTTGTGTCTCAGAGCACACCTCTGTTTCTATAGTCGTCTCTCCTTGGTCCACGTAGAAGCAGAGACATGGGCAAAGAAACGCGCCTCTTCCTTTTCTGAAACACCCCCTCTGTGTATATGATAAATGGTTTTACAAATTTTTTTGTCTAGTTTTCCCCCTCTTTAACATAGGTGTCTTTAATGGATATAGCTGGAAGACAATCAGTTAATCTGTGGAAGTTATACTTGGTTGCAACAAGTATAGGGATGAGTGCCACTTCTAGCTCTGAAGGTTTTCAGTGACCATGTGTATTGCTCGTCAGTGTTTGGGAAACATTAACAATTCTGGGCAACCATTTTTACAAGCAGAAACACATCATAAACCCCTTAAAAATCCTGAAACCACTTGTTTCAGTAATATCAAGATCATCTCGTGTGTTAGGATCATCTCCTGTGTTGGATTCTGTACAGTCTTGAGAACCCAGCAATGGAAACCTTCAGCTGATCTGAAGGTGGAGGCTTGTTCTGTAAGAAAGCTTCATCTTCATACTCGAGGAATTAATCTTAGCTGAAGCTTGCCAGTCCTTCTGAGGATAATGTGCAGAACACAAAAGTGCAGTGTGCTGAAAGTTGTTAAAGCTGCAATTTTTTTTTTTCAGAGAAATCGCCTGATTCTCCAAATGCTGTTGTAAATATCGCTTTACATAAGCACATTAATGATCAAATATTAGATTACCCTTTTGTGATATTTTCTCAGCTTTAATTTTTATTTAATTGAAACTATTAGCAGTGCTGTAACATTTAGAAGAATGGCTGTTGTAAGGTCAGGTGCCGTTTATCCAAAAGTACATATTTGTCCAACAAGCTAATATTTTTAAGACATTGTGATATTAGCTCTATTATATACATTTTCCCAGAGGTGGTGCTGGGGTGGGACTGCAAGGTTTTAAAAAATGTTTCAAAGAATGATTATAAATACTTTTTTTAATAATGAAATTTGCACTGCCATAGTGTTCCCTGGTATAATTTGGTCAGCTTTCCATCTGGAAGACGACTTGAATAATATTTCATATGAAGTTAGGGAGATTTTTCTGTAAATATTTTTTGCATAATTTTTCTTTTCCTCATCAAATGTGCAGCTCTTATGTAATTTCTAATTTTCTTTGCTTTCTCTTCTTCTGACTAGAGACTTTTTTACTAAAATAAAAAAAAGTTATGTTAATTTCAGAATATTTAAAGCAGTCATTCTAAAAACTTTAATGACAGAGTATAGCACTGTTAAAGCATTTTGTGCTAATCCTCTACACGTAAGCATGTGTGTTATAAGAAAAGTTATATATGAAATGTAGTTTTGAATTGTTTACCTTAAAGTTTTCTACAGACAAAAGACTTTATAACTGTATGATGGAGGTCTTTTTTTGGCAATACATTTAGGATCCAGCCATATTTTGTATTCTATAAGTTAGATAACTATCCTTAGCTTTGTAAAATCTGCCAGATCAGAAGAATTAATCAATGGTCCTACTTTTTCTCCAGCTGGTTATATTAAGCTCCTTGTTGACTCCTAGAGGATGACTTTTCTCCTCCACATTGAAAACACTGTGCACAATATTTTTTAAAAACAGATACTTTTGTACAAATATTATCATAGCTGGAAAAGGATTTATTAGTTTATTTTGACTTTATCGTGACAGTAAAGGATTATTCTTTCAAATTTATCATCTGGTATAGCCCATTAATCTTGTCAGTTTCCTAATATTTTTTTTTCTTTTTAATTTCAGATGTTTCAAATCCTGTTTATTTTTCTTTTATTCATAAACCATTTTCCTCACAGGTTTATGAAGAGTACATTAGATGAAATCAAGAGGGAAACTATTCTTTATGAATAAGCGTAGTAAGATTCACGTAAATCTGAAAGAAACTCTCAGTATTCTTTCTATTGTTTGTAATATTAAAGTGAACTATGAATGTTCTTCTATCTTCCCTTTTTTCATCTAGTGTGGGAATACAGAGCATCTTCTGTTGTACAGTGATTCAGAAATTCATTGTTGATATAAGCAGCCACTGTGATCTTTTTCTGAATACTCAGTCTGAACTATTTTACTAAAAAAAGGGATGGTTCTCTTTTTCCAGCCTTCTCAATTAAAACTATGCAATGGCAGTCCTGCAGTAAACAGCTCTGTGGGTTTTCTTCCCTTTCCTAGACTTTTCCCAGACAGTGGAAGAGTGTCTGGATCACATTGTACACTGATCCAGTAGTGTGTACATGGCACCTTTTGTCTAAGAAGACCCAGAGAGTGATCTTGGAGATTTCCTTATCTTTGGCTGTAATGTTACATAAAAGCATCTGATTCATCCTTCACTGTACCACCATTGTGCACCAAAGCTTTCTTCCTGCTTTATTCATCTCCTCCATAAACTCCTCTCAGTCATTTCTCACTTGAAGACATTCCACGCCATTTCATTTCATCATTTTCCTCTTCCTCCTGGATCAGATGGGCTTCCTTTCAATATGTACGCAACATGTTGTCTGTATGCATATATAGATATATTTATAATTTTACTCTGTGTGATTGCTGGCATTACAGTAGAAAAAGCCTGTTGTTTCCAAAAGTAAGAGGCTTTATTGTCTCTTACTTTGGAAGAGTATTAATATGCATTAACAATATTAATCTAGTTAAAACAGATGGAATTTATCAGACATTAAAGAGTGCTTTCAAAACATATTTTATTCTATTTTGTCTCTTCAGTTATTCAGGAAATCTTGTAGATACGACCTTGCTAGAGCTCCATTAAATGTAAGCTGTCTGTTTTTGGTCCCTCCTCCTTGTGGGGTATTTTGGTCTGGGATTCCAGTGGAGAATCTCTGATAAATATAGCTTTTAGATACACTGTCTTACATATGTTTTTCTTAATTTAAATATTCCTTTCAAAGAAGATGGGTCTCTTGAGTAAATTGTACATACTTCCAGTACTAGATACTTCTGCTTCCTCCTGAAATAAGCAGTTGCATTTGCTTTTAAACATGTACCAATAATTTGAGTAGAGTTAGCTTCTACAGACACATACTTTCTAGTATATAATGTTTCCTCTGCCTCTCAATTCATTAAAACAAAATGACATGGAAGAATTTTTCCTTTTACTTCCTTACTCTGTCTACTAGATTATTTATCCCAAGGTAGGCCTTTAAAGACTGGGAAAAACATGGAAACAATTATTAATTTATCTTCTTTGTAATGCTCCTCTAAAACAATTAATTTCTCTTTTTAGTTGGAGTGCTTTGAATCTAAGCTACTGAGATTTACGTGGAACTTTGATATTGTAATACAAATTTTCTCTGAAGGCTGATTTTCATGATTACAAAATTTCTAGATTGTATTGATTCTTGTAAAACCACAAAAACCTTGAACTACAAGATGTGCTTTCATGTTGAAAAGTGCTTGTTATGTTGCAAGTAATTGCTGAAGATATGTGTGTTAATATTGTTAAAAATGAAGGAAATTGGGAATAAACCATTTTTTTTTTTTACACAGGGTAGCTTTAAATTTCGTTTTATCTACAAAAGAAAGTCTTGATAAATAGCAATGATGAATAAAAATCATCTTCATGACTGATCATGTGAAATATGGATACAGTCAGGTTAATTATCGTTCTAAATGAGTAGGATGAAACCAAGAGGAGATTGTGTTTTGGGATTTGCAGGGTGGGGGGCATCGCTAGTGAAATTCTGCACCTTAAGCTGGCACACTAACAAGAGATCACTGGTTACTGGTTTCAAAATTCTTTCATTTGCCCCTGTAGACCCTGGTTGATTGGTGAAGGTTCTATTCACTCAAAGGACTTCTCAGTCTGTGTCAAAAACCAGGGCCTGCTGAAAGTTGTTTTATACTGATTTTTTTTGAAAGTTACTTTTTTTGTTGTGTTTGGTTTTTTGTTGTTGTTGTTTTGGGTTTTTTTACATCAAACAGTAGATTTTGCAGCAAGAATTGCATTTTTTTCCCCTCCATTTACAGTACTGCTAATGTAATTAGAAGCAAAATAGCAATATGTAGATAAGTTGTAATGACTTTATAGCTTAATTTTTTAGGCTTGAATAAAAAATTCCATGTATGCTTAAATGTTCTCACACATGATACGCCAGCCCTTAGCACACTGGGTTGTGCCTTTGAACCTTCTAAACTATGGAAGTCTGAATTTCATTCTTTGTGCTCAGCAACCTCTATAGCTCAGCCAGCACTATGGGAGTAAATGTATGAATGTTTCCAGTGCATGGAAGAGGCAGCAAAGAGAGATTGTGAAAAAACGGGTGTTCGTGTATATGCATGTTTAGTTGGGAGAATACAATAATGGCTAATATTGTCATGTAACTTCTTGCTTAAAATCTGTTTAATTACCTGAGAAATGAAGAGTGGCAAATGTGATACTATTTTTTTTTTAAAAAAAGTGTAGATCTGGGGGAATTTGAACTTCTAAATCTGATATTTATACCAGGAAAATTAATATAAGTCCTAGCATTGGGTAGAAGTAGTGGACATTGGGGTAAGTATAAAACACCTTGGAAGAACCAGCATAGATCTGTAAAGAATGTTTCTGCCTCATAAGTTAGTCAAGATGTTCAAGACATTAAAAATCAAGGCCAGATCTGAAAAATTACAGAAGACCATGGTGAGATCAACTAACTATGGAATAAAATTCAGCGTAGATGAATGTTTTGCATACTGGGAACAATGAAAAATTCCTAATTTTGTACATTTACCTCTGTTACATGTTAGCTGTTAGCCTTCCTTTGTCATTTCCTCCTTCCTTTGCTTGAGCGAGAGGAGACATGCCAGTCAGAGAGATATGCCCATGTAGGGTAAGCATAGATTTCCCTTAAAATAAATAGATAAAAAAGAAATTAAATCAGATTTTGTTTGGGGTAGGTGAACCCTAGAGGCCACTTCCACTTTTGATGTTTGTGATTCCACGACTATTTCTTTTCATTTGTATGTATTTTCCACAAAAACTTTAGATCAGAAAAAGGACCATATTTTCTGGAGAGAAAAGCAACCAGAGTTTTAATGCAAGGTGTGTTAATACTTGTAGTTGCTTTACCTTTACTAATAAATACCCATCATTTTAAATGTCTTCAGGTTGCTTATTAATTGGCACATAAGCAACACAGAAATTGCCAGGTACCAATTTGTTGAGTGTTGTTTTGATGCAGAGTGGAATATGGGAGGATTCCAGCTGGTTTTGCTGCTTTTTATTTATGATTTCAGTCATTTTCAAACACTAATTGTCATTAATGTCATCATCTGGAAATTTATAAGAACACGAAGCAGTAAATTTGTTGATAGAAGTAGCGTGTAGTTGTATAAGTTACTTTCTCAGGGAGAGATTTTGAGCCAGTTAGTCCATATAAACCTGTTGTAACATGTTCCTTGATCATTACTGACATGGAAGAAATTAGAATATGGATTTATATGTTGTACTTATTGACTGGTGGGATATCAAGAACTGGTAGTACCTAGATAGAGGTGACAAAATAACAGCATGTGCCCTAATTTGAAGTTCACTATTGAAAGTTTTTTACAAGTTTCTGTGCTATGAGGTTTATGTTCAGCTAACAGGGTAAATGGATACACCCTCCATTAAAGCTAAAATAGCATTCATGCTCACTTTTAGTGACTTTTAGTTCTTTGCTTTTGCATTTCATGTAGTCCTGTCATTTTTGTTATTATTACTGCTTTGCTCCATGTGTGGTTACTATTCTTATTCTTTTGCTCTTTGTGCGTGTGTGTAAAGAGGAATATTTTTTTCTTTCTGGTGGGGGCTAACTCCTTTTACTACTAGGAAGAAATTAAAGATGAAACTAACACAATGATAGTTTGCTGGGATGGCTTAAATGTGTAGGCAGGAGGAGATTTACAAGCAGAGCTAATATTCAGCTGATACAGCTAGAAAAACAACTGAGTAATTGTTCTCAATTTGTGTTTAGCTATGAAATGCTCTGTTACCATTTCAAAGAAGACTTGCTGTGCATTAAGTTCTAACTACTCCAGAGGATCCAATAATATGTTGCATCTTCCAATATATTTGTTGTGACTGGGAAGCATTTATGTACTAGGAGCCAAACCGCACATGGTTTTGCTAAATCTATCTGTATTTTTTGACCAGCCTTAAAGTCTTTCAGTTAAGATCAATGGAATTACACCTAATTTATAAGAAGCTGTGGGAAGAAGGTCAGATCAAGTTATGATGGATAGCATGTGTTCCTGTTTTGTTTAATGCTTTATTATTAATGTAGTTTTCTCATGTAATATGTTATGTGTTAATTTATTATGTAACTTATTATGAAAAAGAACATGCTCATTTTTCTTTAAAAAAAGTCTGTGGCTGACAAACAAGGAAGAAGGTAACGTTTTGCTTTCAGAGGAAATTGATCCTTCATTTTTACCTTGTAGTCATGTTAAAAAGTCTTATTCTCTTATGAGCTGTAGTAAAATTAAGGGAAGTAGATTCATCTTGCGTGTAACTGTGCAAGGTGCTGAGTCTGTTATGTGACTTCTTAGAGAGGGGACACAGGTGAATTACAGTGGGTGAGCCAGGGAGAGATCTCATTCCACTTCAGCTGCTCAGCAGTAGCTACCTATTTTTGCCCTGCAGTATTAAGTAATTTATCATAGTTTATCTCCTTGGTGAAAGCAGGATGGCTCACCTCCTGTATTTACCACTCCTCTCACGTACCAGGAACGTGTTTGCAAGTTTGTGACATGTTGAGTTATTGGTGGGGCCAGACCATGTCTTCTGGCTGGTACTGGTCCATGTCTTGACCCTTTAAATCAGTTCTCCTTCCAGACACATTGATGTTTGCCCAGTGATCTTCCCCTCAGCTTCCTCCTGTGCTACAAAAAACTTCTTTTGGAGTTCTTACAGGTAATTATTGATCATGTCTTTTCCTCCAAGGTGGTAAATTTAAGATGCCTTAGGCAAAACCAAAGTACACTTTACGTGTTCAAGACTTATGAAGTTCTATTAGGTTTTGGTTTACTGTGGATGCTTTATAATGCTGAGCACAGAGCAGACTTGTCCCTTAACAGAATATTCTCAAATTAATTCTGTGTGATTGCAGTGAACTGAAGAGATTTGCTGGTTTTGTTTTAATTGCCACAGTTGTTTACCTGTGGGAATGTACATATGGATCTATGTCTAAACCACGTATATCAATGCATGCGAAAGTAACTTCCCGACTTTTGAAGTTGTATTGTAGAACTGAAGGGACTCTTTGTAGCATATCTTTTTTTCTTGGAGTTGATTTTATCTTGCTGTTTTGTAAAGTATTTTAGTGGAATTTAGCATTGATAATTTCAACTGTAGTTTCCAAAATACTTATTTCCCAAGTTTAAAGGTTTCATTGCTACAAATTTGCTCAGTCATTTGGTGGGAAACTGCAATGTACCTTGGGTTGTTCTTCTTTTCAGATACCTACATTCTCATCAGTTCTTGAGAAAAATTAAGCGGCATAAGAAGAAAATACATAATGAAAAAATTAAGATTTGTTATAGGAATTATCTTGGGTAACAGTATATTTTTAATTGAGATGGCTGAAAAATATATGGTTCAGACTTTAAAAAAACACAACTATGAATTGTTTGAAAAATACTTTGAACATCAAGTATTTCACTAAATAGCACGTGGGGTGCACAACTGCATACTGTCTTTTTTTAGTTATTTTACTTCATTTTACAGTGAAGAAATCTTCACTTTACAACTTGTCTTTATGATATAGAACAGTCACTGTTTATAAAGTAGCTTTTTTCATAAGTCAGAGATTTTTAAAGTTATAAAGGTATTGCTAAGCCCTTAACCTTTTATTTTTCTTTTTTTAAAATATATCTTGTTTTCTTCTTACAGCTTACAATAAAGTTTAAAAATTATACTATTCTTCCATTTAATGCTACAGACAATTTTAATCTTCTGATTTCAGCCCATTTAAGATACACAGTTACATATATTATAGAAAACACAAGTTTCACTAAACTTGTCATGTTTGTTTGAAATACTATAGAGAAAAATCTTGTAGAGAGAAAATTAGAGCAAAAGAGAAATTCTAAAGGACATTTTTTAGTATCTGGAAATACGATGGACAGTTTTATACCAAACCATGCACGTTCTTTTAAAGGCTGACTTATGCCTACATGATATTGAGCAAAACTAACCTGGAATTTATTAGCTTGAACACCCAATATAATAAAATAAATAATAACTTAAAATTGTGTCATATTCTCAAAGCAGTCCAATTATGAAAAAAAAGCCTGAATTTTAATTAAGATTAAGGCAAGTTTGTACAAACATAATAGTGTAAGAATAAACTGTGACATTGTTAATAAAAACATTTGCATGAGTATTGAGACTATCTCATATGGACTTCGAGAGAAAATTTGTTTACCTGATTGAAAAGCCTAGAAATGTGCATGTGTTAATCTATCTCCTGCCCCTTGTGAATGTGCATCTTTAATTTCCTCCTCTTCTTTCTCTGCCTATCAATTTTTAATAAGCACTGGTTGTTGTGTCTTAGCAGAATTCAATAGTGTTTGTGTGCATGAGACACAAAGTTGAACGTGCTTACTAAATTTGGCAGGAGAAATGGGTTCCAAGGAAGTTTAAGAAATAAGTCGGGATTACCATGGTCCCACCCTCTGAATGGCCTCAAGTTTCTGTTCTCTCTCTTGAACCAGTCTGAATGCTCACACTATCATGCCAGTTCAAGACATTAGTGTAAAACTAGTCACTTATTTTGCTGGATTAGTTTTGAAAGGGATCAGCTTCCTGAGTCAGCTCAGGAGCACCGAGACCCTCAGCCCTGCTAAGTTGGCAATAAGCTTGTGTGTGGGCAGATGCAGCACAATGGGGCACCTTGAACCCTTACTAGAGAACTCTTGCATGCTCATGGTCTTGCAGATGTTCGTGTGATGAGGAATGGTCTGTAACTCCCACTGTTAGCCGCATAAACCACCAGAATCTTGCTACAAGGGTCTTAGTCTTTTAACAGACCTGGGATCAAGTTAAGACATTTCATCCTAAGAGCTACAGAACTTTAGAGGCTACAACCAGTTGAAGTACAAAATGGTGAAGTGAATATTTCTCAGTTTGTTGAATGACATCTGAACATTAAATTGATTAGGTTTATCTAACAAAGTTTCTGAGTATGATATACCATGAAGGCAAATTAGTGGAGAATATCTGCTGTGAAAATGCTGTCTGGATCTCTCAAATATTTCTTTGGTTTTCATAATCTATTGTATTTCTCTTTACTTCTTTCTCCTGAAAAAAGCATTTTTCTTCTCCATCTTTATTAAAGAACAGAATATTAAAATGTAGTTCAGAAATGTATTGGTAGAGCTATGTAATTCATTTCCAGTTTCCTCTATAATGCAGCATTACACTTTCATTTTGCCTTTCCTTTATCCAAAACATGTTACAAAACATGCAGTATGCATATGCTTTCCAGCCATTTGTTCAAATTATAAAAAGTACTCTGGAATTCTTCCAGAAAAAACGTCATAAACCTTACAACTGTGTTACAATTGTAATGTTTATCTATATTGAGTTAATCAAATAAACCTACCACTGTAATTAAGTAATCACCTTCAGATTAGTATCCCACAGTATATATGTAATTAGTACATGAAGCATTAATCTTCTTAATTGAACATATGTTTATATATCTATATTTAATTTATATCCATCTTTATAAATTTTATTTATATACATGTAAAATGTATATGTGTATTAATTTACAACTGTACTTCAGCTTCATATATGATCAGTGGTTACATACATGACATACTCTGGAGAGCTAAACTGGGGGATTAATTCAGGAGGGAGTTTCCATGGAAAAATGACAGTGGTATGACAGGTTTCCTGTCTGTACACTCTCGGATGGTGAGGTATGAGTATGCAATTGGGCCAAAGTCATTTGCCTATACTATCTTCAGCAATTCCAAGTTTGTTTTCTCTCAGAGATGAGTATTCAAATTACTTGACTATCTCTGTTCCAACTCAATTTTACTGCAATGTAGCTGCAAGTACTGGAAGCTACACACCTTGTGAACTTCAACTGATTCCGTTGTCAGCCTGTGGGAGACAATACTCACAGCAGGAGTGGTTCAATATACCCGGCTTATAGCTAGATGAAATAGACTATTTATGCCCCTTCAAAGACGGACAGCTTTACTCTGGGCTGTGTATGCCTAAGCTCTCCTTACATTTTATATGTGGAAATAGGAACAAATTCTATATTGAACAAATCACACCTACGCTTTTCAATTTTTTTTCCCCTCCTGTGCAGAACCTCTCATTTTTCTCAAGTTTTTTCTAGGTATTTTAGTCAACATTAGAGCAGAGTGATTGTTCAGTAAATAACAGTGTTTGTCAGTTTATGCTGGCATTCTTTTATTTGTGTACAGCCATAAAGATCCCTTGCTAGAATATCTCGCATTTTTCGAAAAGTCTTGGTCCAGCAAGGTTGATTGATCAACACTGATAAACCCGTCAGTGTAAGAGTCTAAAATTTTAATACAATAGTTCATAATGTTCTCAGAATGAAACGAAGAAATAGAAAACAATGCTCATGGCACAAATCTTCAGCAGGCTTTTCATCTTTTTTAACCACTTTTTCATAGTCTACTACTGCATTCTGCTCAGTTTCCTAGCATTTGGACCCCTACTGAACTAAGTATTCAACCATTTTAGACAGTGCAAAGATCCATCAACCAAAATTGTCTATGACTGGAATTCTGATTATCTTCTTTCTTAGTCTTAGCTTCCCATAAATCTACATAACACAAACTAGTTTTATTCCATTCAGAATACAGCTAACAGTCGTTTATCTAAAATAGAATCTAGGAGCATTTCTTTCAATTCACCTTTTAATGTTCCCTCTGTGACAACAGATATTGGTAATAACCAAGAAAACTACATCCAGACTGTAAAAGATTAAGTATATTGTCTTCACATATGTGGTGCCCTGCTTCTGCTCATACTTGAGGAGGTATGCTGTATCTCTCATGGGGAAAACTAGGATTTGTACCTATTCTCTATTATTTTAAATAGACTGTTTCTCTGCAGTCTTGAAGGTTAAGACTTCAGCCTTCCTTCACCTTCTGGATTTTATATTTTAAAAGTTGCTGTTGGGGTGAGATCTAGTATGCCAAGTTTCAGCCTGAAGCAAAATTTTATGTCTGAGTTAAAAATACATGGATAAATCCAACTGGAATTGTCTCGCATAATATAATATGCAAAAAAGGATCTTTATTGTAGAGACAGTCGTCTTAAGGTGAGCTTAGTCAGCCAGCTTTTACTTTTTATTTTTGTGTTGCTATATACTCTTCCCTGAAGGAGCAGGAGTGATGCCTTAAGGTCAAACAAGTGCAGCACAGATCTATGCTCTTTACATTTCCGTTTATTTTTCTGGTTCTCTCTCCTATTAAAGGTTTCAGTTCTACTGCTTAGACTTCAGAGGGCTTATAAGGGGAGTTGTTTGCTATGGTTTTAGTTCAGGGAAGGTCTTGTAATATTTCTTATATTTATGAGGAATGTGAAGGATACACACTGATTGC
The DNA here is from genome assembly GCF_009769465.1 of Tauraco erythrolophus. Classification (NCBI taxonomy): domain Eukaryota; kingdom Metazoa; phylum Chordata; class Aves; order Musophagiformes; family Musophagidae; genus Tauraco; species Tauraco erythrolophus. The sequence goes on along the minus strand of NC_141479.1, from coordinate 14,095,145 downwards.
GTGTAAATATTTTCTGTCTCTGGTTCATTCAGGAGGAACATTTGGTTTTCTCCAGTGTGTTATCATTACCCTCAATTAATTGTGTAACCTTATGGATACCTGACAGACGTCATTGCAGCAGAATGATTTTGAACCATTGAAACACTACAGAGTGCTTTTTCTTTCTTCTTTTTTTTTTTTCTTTTTTTTTCTTCCCCTCTCATTCAGTTTAGAATTTGCAGACAGACGGTGCCACCATTGCAATTATCAGTAGGGATATTAGTGTTCTAAGCGTTGTAGAAATGAGTGTCCAGTCTTCTTGATTATGCTTCGCACATAGTCCTGAAGTGGTAATTGGACAAATGGCAAATAGTATTAAAATTTAGTGTTCTGTATCCACAGAAATGTATGAGGTTCATGTTCATAGTTGTTAATAAGGTGGTAAGACCTGTTAGTAAGGTGGTAGAACAGGGCTTTCGGAAGAACTCTTAGTTGACTGTGTTCAGTGATTCTGAGCTGATAAAGAAATGAAATCTGTTGTTAGGTGTTACTCTAACAAGGGACAGGTCTTAGTTTCGGCTAGTGGTGTCGGTCCCCAACAGGATTGTTTAATGTACTTGTGATTTCCAAGCCTTGCACATTGTGTGAAAGCAGTGTACATGCTGCCCCCAGAGCCTGGCAGCGTCACGCACCGAATGAGAGGGGATAAACTGAAGGTGAAGCATGTTGCACTGTGCATTAGCCTTCTGTGGAAGTGGAAATCTCCACTTAAAGACATTAAAGTTGCCAATAGTTTTAACTACTGGAGGAAGAGATTTTAGGTATCTGGACAACTTGCGCTGCCTTTCAGCAGAAACTCTGCAATCAGACATTAAATTATCTCAGATATGAATCTTAATGTTGTGAAAAGGTTTAGCCTGGTATCAAATTGTTTCTCACTGTGTCAAAACTGGTTGATTTGTTCTCCACATAGCAGCATAGTAATTTCTGAAAAGAACTCCAGTGCTGCTTTCATTGAACTAGAGGGCAAAACTCTTATGGATGATAGCAGGAATAGGTACAGACTCGCAATCTCTGTTTAAAATGAACTTGTATTGGCCTTGGAGAACTATGATCTAACTGATTTCTGTGGCTGCAAAATGCCGTCAGAAATGATTGCAGAAAATTGTTTTTCTAATGAATTCACTTTGTGCAGTACTTCTAATGATTTTCTATTAATTGAAGTCCATTATCTGATCATAAACCATGTAGTTTTGGGGTCAAATAATTCTAATTATCCTATGCGAAGTGAGACTAGGGGTACAATGTGCTTTCACAGCTTTGCACTGCACTTGCTAATTATGAAATGCTGGAAGACTTGATGGTTCATGGGATTGGCAAGGAAAAAAGAAAAAGACCATTTTTTTTTTTCTGACATTGCTTAAGATGTGGTTAAAAAAAATCCACTCCTTACTGGTCCAAAAACTCTTACTGTCATCTGATCATGGTTGACGGATTATAAGCACGGGTTTCAGTCCTGTTCTTTCTAAGTCAGTATTTATATCACAAAATGTATGGCTGGAGGCACCTGGCACTATCTCTGGTTGTTTATTCAGGGAGATGGGGAACTGAACTGGCAAAGGAATCAAGATAAGCTTTGTCTTCACTGTCATAGTGTGAAGGGTTTGGGCACATTTAGCAGAGCTGGCACTGCTCTCTTCCATGTTAGTGTGTTCTATGTGCTAAAATGGCAGTTCTGTAGCTCTTTCCACCTAATGAATTCAAGATACTTTGGAGATGTGAACAAACTGTGCCTTGCAGTCTGCCTTGGAGAAAGAATGGATAGTGTTTATCTAGAATTTCAAAAGATAAAGAAAAAGCAGCACAGTAATTCAAATTCTCAAAATTGCTGAGTGTCTAACTTTCGTTTAATTAATTAAAGTTCGGCAGCTGCATATCACTGACTTGATCATTGCAAAGAAAAGGTTGCTAATAGATTTGTGAGGTTTTCCTGGGCTTTCTTTGTGAGATTCCCTTGCATATTAGCTCAGCAACCACGAAGCCGGTACTATTTGTGAAAAATAGCAATAATGTAAAATAGCTTTGAACTAGAAAAGTATTTCGGCTCAGAAACAGTGGAAATTGAGGAAAATAAGGAAAAAAGTATAATTCAGAGATGAGTGCTGCATTCCAATTAGTGCAAGTTTGCAATTAATAAGCCAAGATATTTGAGTATGAGACATTTTTATGAAGAGTATCTGGCATGTTACATTGCAAATAAATTAGTGTATAAAAATAAATAGGAAAATAGGAAGAATTTCTCCATGCCCACTAAATCATACTTTGATAGGATGTAAAAATTGTTGCTATTTAGATAAACACACCATAAAATCCTACGCTTGCATTAGGATTCTTAATTACTCAGAGTATTAGCTTTTGATAATTAATTAAAATTTCATCTTTCATGAAATTTTTGCCAAAGTTTGTTGATGTATTTTTTTTTATAAAGGTCAGTTGGCTGTATTAGTATTCAGAACACAATACACCTTTAGTATCTGTAGGTCTGAGCACACTTATCGAGTGCACCTTGCACATTGACTTGTCAGACCGTAACTGCTACTCTGTTTCTATTGCTCTGCTTCACCCGATTGATATTATATGTTCAGAACTCCCTATATAGCTCTGAAGAATGTAGACATCTTTAATCCAAAAACTGAGACAGACTGGAGGGGGGAAAAAAACAACAAACCAAAGAGTAATAAAGGCTAATGATAATACTGTTGCTTAGTTACCACATCTTCAAAATATTGGGGAAATATTTTTCTTCACCATTTCTTCTGCACCTTGACAAAGTAAAGAGGGTCTTCTGTGCTTGAAGATTTTCTCTGTGTTTAGAAAGGAACTTCAAGCTTATGATTAGGACTTCTTTTTTATTCATTATTTTTTGCCTTCTGCTCCTTCGCATGACCTGCTTTCTCTAAAAAAAATTTAGATTGTTTGCCATACGTTTTTGTGAACTGTCCCTTTTGCCAAATACTGTGATGTTAATTAATGGACTGAACTTAATCTATTAAGTTGAAAATGTACTGGAAACAGAAGGTGAAAAGGACAGTTTTACGCAAATTAATCCCAGAATGGTTATTGGTTATAAATGTTCTTCACTATTTGCTTTATCATTTTATATTCATAAGAAGTTGGTTATTCTTTCTGTTGTTCAAGAATAAATATTCATGTTCACAGTTTTGCTAAATGTAACATAGCTTTTAACTGCCCTAAGACAATGTTTTCACAGTCATTCCATTACTTATGTAAATCTTTCATGTTTAAAACTAATAATACTTATTTACATTACAAATGAGTCACTAATTTGATAATACTTGATAAGAAAAGTTACATTATATGATAATTGTGTTTATCTGGTATTAGCAAATAGAGAATACTGTTAAGAAAATCCAAAGTATGTCTATTAAAATCCTTTCTTGTCTTTTGTGTAATGAATTGGAATTCTCCCACTAAAAAAGGATATTTCTTTCACTGTAAAAAAGTTATGGGCCTTGTCCTCTTGGTGCCTTTGATTTAATTATTTCAAGTAGTTTTATATAGCATAAGGGCCAAGTTGGACAACTGTCTTCTATATACAAACCTGCCATTGAAATCTTTGCTATTTGAGTATGCATCGTCAGCAGTGAATGTTTCATAATCTGAGTTCTGTTTGCAGTCAGACAGATTCAAACATATAGTTTCTGTTATGCTTATGTTGACTGCCAGGTAGCTCAGTCCTTTTCTTGGTTCTGCACAGATCTAACTGATTTTCTGACATCCTAGAGCTGCAACATTCCTGCTGATGATGCATAAATGACACTTGTGTTCTCTCACCGACTACTTCATGAATTCTGCCCCCTTCCTTGGAGCGAAAGGTAGTAAAAATACTGTAGTCACTAAGGTCATCAGATTTGATTTGGAATGCACTCCGAGGGAAGTTTTATTTAAAGTAAATAAATAAGTCACTGTTCAGAAGAGTATAGTATGTTACAGCCTCAACAGTAACTTTCCGTGTGGTGTTCTGGTCAACCAGTCTTCAACAAGTCTACAAAGAAAAATGAGTCTTACTGGTTTTAGGGCTTGGACAAGACACAAAATTGACAAATTCAGAAACCACACCGGTGTATGAACACTCTCATTGGTATAAATATAGAGTAACACAATAAAGATAATGCTATTTAAACCAAACTTAAAAGTAGTAAGTTGCAGAGCATGAAATGTCTGTGTAATATTCATAGACGCTCTTTTTCCATCATCCTGGCTTCTTTGGACAATATCCAGCAGCTGAGCTGTGGCAATCTCTGAGCATTTTCAGTTCCATTGATCTCAGCTGTTGGGTCCCCTGATCCTGTCCATGCCTAAGAGGCTTGCAGCATTTCCCACAGCACATCTGGATTCCAGGTAATTGTTTTGTTGCTCTTTGAAACTTTTGATGATTTCTATGTCCTTCCACTTTTCATCAGGATAAAACTTACTTTTCATTATTCTACATTTTCTAAGCAAGAGAAAGTTTCAGGTTCAATCTTTGCCTGATTCAGCTTAACATAATTTAGAAACAGGATATACCTCCAACCCTCCAATATCAGAGATCTTATTGGCTATTTGCATAGCTCCTTTTCTTTCCTCATTTGTTTCCTTATTGCACCACAATTAGTCAAATCTGAAGTTTCTGTGAAATCTTGATCTAAAACATGAGTTTTACTCTCTCCTTTTTCTTTTTTTTTTGGAGACGTTAAGAAACTCTTTCAATTTGAATTAAAAGAAAGATAAAATGAATATTTGGCAAGTGTTCTGGGACTTTTTAAGTAAGTTGCATGTATCAAACATTTCAACGTTTTGAGGTGTACTCATATTGTCCACATATATTTTTAATGACAAGTTGTGTCAAGCTGCATCTGCTTTAATCTCATGTATTTTGGCAGTTCCTTAACTGGAAGATTCTTGCTACACCAGGTTGCCACAAAAGCATTTCCTTTCATTTTCTTCCTCAACTGACAAAGACATAAGGGTCTTTACATTTTTAATGACAAATAGAGTTTCTGTATTCCGAAAAAAGAAAAAAATCTTTTTGAAAAATGAGAGAGTGCAGTACACATTTGTACACTCCTTCTGTCATAACTAAAGAAAATTTATACCGACAAGACATCGCTGTAGCCCCTTGAAGGTCTGCTACCCATTGCATAGTTTTGAAAACCTTGTCACAATACACTTGCATGTACTTGACATTAATGGTTGTTCCTCTATGAGAGGAATATCCTTTTACATGAAAGGGATTATTCCAAAAAGCAAATGAAAAATACATGCTTTGAGAAACAGGTAAGTATCAGCTATGAAACTCGCTTTGCTTGTTGCCTCATGTCAAGGGAGTGAACATTGACTGTACAACACATTTTGATTATTAAAAAAAAAAAGTGAAGTGTACAAAAGAAAGGTTGGATAAATTCTTAAAGCTAGAAAACATTTTTTTAAATGGTTCTTTCTAACTACATCTCCCATGCGTCCCTGTGTTAATAAGGGGAAAAAAAAATGGAGGCTGTAGTTGTTACAGATATTTAGAGTTTGCTTTCCTTTTGCAAAGCATAAAAGCTTGCGTGGAAAACAATTGGAATATAGATGATAGCTATGAATGAAACTAATTTAACCTTCGTTGAGTGAGAATGCAATGTAAAATGTTTTGTGAATTAATAAAAACTATTCTATCTTCTGAAAGTAAATCCCATCAAATTCTTTCTGTTTCAATATTTATTACCATCACAGGTTTTTCATTCTTTTTCCCTTGGAAAATTCTTTGCTATATATTTTTTTTATAATAAAGAAGTAATTTTGAATTTAGATTTGCAGAATGATTCAAAGAAGTAGACCTCTGCATTTCTTTAACTTTTTAAAATGAAACTCTTGAGAAAACAAGCTAAATCATTTTACTCTTTCAACCCTGCCACTGTATGTCTACTCTGTTGAAATATTTAATAGCAAGATCTCTCACTCTCCCTTATGAAACATTTTTAGCATTTCGAAAAAAAAACCCTACAACTGAGTATAGAATCATGTATGTTACAGTCATAATCTCTAGTCATGCAGATAAGCATGAAAGTTTCTCCCAAAATGCTTTTTGAATGCACTGATGAACAGTTATATTTCTGCAACAAGTTAGTTTCCTCACTGCTAAGCCATTCTTGACCTCAAACTTATAGTCTAATTGAATGCATCAAGCTTGAGTGATTTTTGAACCTGCTCCAGTCCCTACTGAATTTGACAAGAATCTGTCCCAGCTGTGGACTCAATAATGACTTTTTCTTTAATTAATCCCACATTGTAGAGGATACATCTTATTATGCTGTACCTTTGCAGCTGGTACTCAACCTTTTTCTGGGATCATAGTAGTTTTTGATTATATCACTGGGAAAAAATGCTAAATCTGCTTCCATAGCTATCTCATTGTGTGATAGAACAAAAGTAGAATAACTTGCTGCTTTTGACATTTTGGATGCTTGGTATCTAGAACAGCAGCAATTAGGTAGCAATTATGGCTACTGCCACAAGCATCAGGTAGATGCTGGAATAATTAATTGACTATTATCTCCAAGCTGTTATTCAAAGTGACTTCATTTTCACTTGTAGAAACAGAGTGTCTTGTCTCTAAGTACATCCAGAAGCTGCCGGATCTAAAAATCATTTTTCAGTGGAATACAAACATTTCTCAGATGCACATTTCTTGACTGTCAAAGAGTACAAAAAGGGTATTGGCTATGCCTGACAGGCTTTCTGTGCCCGTTCAGAATCTCTGTTTACTTACTCATGCATCTCAAGGGGAATTGACTGCCTCCCCAGAGATAAACACGTTATTGTATCCTTGCATACAAACTCCAGTTTTTAGAACTTACTTTTTGGTCCTGGAAAGTGGTTTAAAAAAAAAAAACAAAAAACAGATTCTCACTTTGCTCAGTAGAGGTCAGCATGCATTTGAATGCCAGTAGCTGATAGTCCTGTTTTGCAGGAACTTTGTTCATTGTTTTTATACATCCTCCTATCTTCACGAGGCCAGTAGATTGCTCTCCTGTGGCTCCAGACTGACTTTTTTGATCCTGTTGTGTTGTCTGCTCTACACATCCCCACTTGCCACTCACTGGCCAAAATACATGCAGGAAGCATGTTGATGATGAAGTGTCTTTTGCATAAGTGCCAGTCTGAAATCTCTAAATGGTTGTCTCCTTGCAGAAAGGATACTTGTGGGACGCTGGTCATCCACCCACCAATGTGAGGTGTTAAGGCTGCTCATTCATTCATTTAAATTTTCACTGCAAAAACTGTTTCCAAAGAAGGAAAGAACTGCCTGAAATAGATGTGTAGTGTAAATGTGAGTACAGTACTGTGCTCTTTTGGTTATACAAAGAGGATTAGACTAGGGGCACAGAGCTCGTTTATATTCTATGTGGACTCTAAAGGCTTTCATGGTCCCCACCAGTCTGGCAGCCCACTCCAGTGATGACTTCCTAATAATTTGTGGGCTGAAAGGGAGGAGGGAGCAGAGAAGAGCTATTAAAGGAGCCACGATTTGTAAAGGCCTTCCCGAGGCCTTTGGTTACTTTTTGTTCTAGCATATCTGCTTTCAGGAAAAATAACATTGAAGAGGACTAATAATATTTTAACATGTTATTTATGAAACCAAAGACTGAGGTATAAAAGAGGCAATGGCATTACTTTCAAACTAACTAGACAACTGCTTGTATTAGTATAACCAATATGAGGTCAAAAGCCAAACAAGCCAGTCTGTTCCCTTCAACCACGCTGCATTACGTATACCGGGACAAATCCTCCAGTTCTAGGCACAACTTTCATCTTTTGCATCTTTACTTATTCACTATTTCCCTAGAATCCTTAACTTGATATAATACTTTTGTATGTATCACAAATATGCTTTGTCTTGCTTCTCATCTTAATGGTGTTCAGCTCTTTCTTGTGAGTTGTGATAACCCATATTAATCTGCCTTGATAACTAACTATAGCAGTCAATCAAATTTGCCATTTGCCCATCTGGGAATATCCATGTCAACTCATGGTTCACCTTCAGCTGAGTGTCGTCATTATAAATTACTCTTCGTTGTCTAATTTCATTATTTCATCTCATATCAATCTCAGCTTCACTTCTATATCACCTTTCTCCACATAGTGACAATATTCCTTGCCTCCATTAAATTAGTTTCTCCTCTGTATGCTGAATTCATTTTGTATTAATTCGTTTTGTAAATGACTGAAAATAAACTAGCTCCTTTTTTTGGGTCTTCTGAAAACTTAGTACAGGGATAATCTTGCATTTTTGCAAACCAGATGAGGCTGCAGAAAGAACTCTAGATGAACCATAATATATGAAATCTATCTTGTAGTTCTTGTCCTCTTGCTAGTAGACAGGAAACCACACTAAAGAGAAAAGCAACATGACATTAATTGCATCACAGTATCATTACTAATTTTACAATGATACAAGTAAATGTATCTATCAAAATATCTGTTTCTTTAGCACTGTAATTTTTTTTTTTTTAAACACATTTCTTAAGAAAGGAGTTACATGAGGAATTGCAGTTGTATTAGAATACAAGGCAGAAGGATTCTACATAGGTACAGCAGTACATATACAAGTTTAATCTAATGTAGCAATTCACATTTACTCTTTTTAAAATGTAGTCCTGACAGTTTGTTGAGCTCTGTAGAGGACTGATCATGGCAATCAACCATTTCCCAAGAAGCTTTTAGATTCAAGTTCTAGTGAAGACACTGGCAATTCAGTATGCTAGTTACATATATAAAAATCAATACTGTAGAGAAGCTATCTCTCTCTCTCTTTTTTTTTTTTTTCTTTCTTCAAAGACTAGGGTTGAAAAAAACCAAGATCGTGAAAGGCTTTTTTCCCTTTCTCTTTTGGAAACAAAAAAAACCCAACAAAACAACAAGCAATGTTTAAATTTTCCAGCTGATGATGCTTTCTTTGTACTGTGATATTCTATGTTAGGTTACCTCAGCCATGTCAAATGATATGAAGTTCCATGATGTAATTGTGTGACTTGCATTGAGTTATCTCAATATGACATACTAGGCAGGCAACCTGCTTTAAAAGACGCACTTTCCTGGAAACTACAGATAATTTTCTGAGAGTGGAAAGCCATTAGTAGTGGCTGCCCTAGGTAAGGACTTCATGTCTGACATTCTTCAGTATATTTATTATTGATTTGGTGGATGGGTTGGTGAACTTTGCTGATAACAGAAAATTATTTAGACTAAAGAAAACCTCACAGAATAGCAAGATTTCCTGAAGGATCAAGTCAAACTAAGTGTCTGAATAACATGATGATAATGTGGTCGTGATAATATGTTGATAAAATTAAATGTATAACCTTAATACTTTAGTGTAGAAAGAAAATAATCCCTTCCAACATAGCATAACTTTTAATACATAGGTGGGTTCAGAACAGAACAATACTGCTGAGATCCTATTGAAGGTGTATCTGTATTTCCATATGGATCATACTGCTGTTCCCACCAAAACTGTTGAATCATCAATGATGGCTCAAAATTAACAAAAAATGAAATACTGTGAATCAAAAATCTTAGACCATGCTCGACATCCTCTAGGAAGCTCCTTGATTTTTTTTTTTTTCCAGCTCCAATTTATATGATTTTGCTATCTGTTCCATGCCACTTGCTTCCATGTCATCAGCATTATCCTCAGAAAGGCTTTATACTCTGCTGCCATTATTCTCAGACAAGAGGAACACCAGCAAAAGTGAGTCAAGATTTGTAACTTACCATCTGTTAAACATATTGTCACCTTCAACATCCATTGGAATGCAGAATAATTTCTTCTTTGAGAAATGCTGTCCTCAAATATGTTCTTCTGTATCATCCTGATGAGAAAAGTATCCTCTCTTCATTTCGTTTGTTTAGTGTGTCCAATGTGGACATGGTTTTGTTTGGTTTTTTGTTCTGTTTTGTCATAAATGCTGACCACAAGATATTTTTTTTCTATTTACTCTCAGTAGGAGAAGAGAACAGACAAACAAGTGCTGGGTTGTAGCACAGCTGTAGTAGTCTCCTTAAAAAATCCTGAACAATAACAAATATTTACACCCACTTTTACAGACAATCTTTTTAATAGTTCATTTTCAGTCTTTCTCCTGGCCCTAGTTTGGTGTTGAACATCTATTTCAGATGACTGTTTCTTTTATTTTATTCTTGTTGCAGCTACCTGCACTCACACAGCTCCAGATGCTTCAGTTTCTCCATTGGTTTCTGAGAGTCAGAAAGACATTGCTCTCATACTTTTAAAGGAGAAAGCTTAGACCCTCTGCTTCCTGCCATACCTCCCAAACAATGATGGAAAAGAGTACAAAAGGAGAAGCAGAAGGAATATACTCATGATGTAGACTAGGTCCTCCTTTTTAGAAACATGAAAGGAAATTGGTACTGCTCTGTAGTGTGTATGTATGGAGACAAAGGTTTTCAATGCAGATAACAAAATTACTTAAGAAGTTAAACTAGCATTTCTCTGGTCTGTTAAACCAGAACTTTTAAAATATGTTTTCCCCATGGTTAGTATAAGTGGTTAATCCAGAGGGATTTAAAGAAACTTCGAACTAGCCTTCCAACAATCTTGTACAAATTTCCAAAAACTTTTGTACAAAATTGTCTTCCAGATTTTTTATTTAGTCATTTATGTACCAGTTATTGAATGTCATGGCTTTGCAAATCAAGCACATAAGTATAGCTTATTCCGTGTTTAGTTCTGTCAACAATTTGTGTTGATCATTAAAACATACAATTTGCTACACAAGAATGAAGATTTATTGTACTTTATTGTCTCTTTGGTTTAGAATTAAATCAATAAGAAATGGTGCCATCCATGAACTGTTAGCTATGAAGAGGACATCACTGATGATAATGTATTAAGTAACTTCCAAGTATTACTTACCATAATCTTGTTTAATTTGCCATTTGGGCTGAAATGAGACAAAATGGAATAAAAGGATAGTTGCATTTCATCTGATCTTATTTTAGTAAAAGACGAGAAAAATCAATGTAAGGAAGACATAGAAAGGAAATGGAAAGCACTGAAAGATACATGAAGATATTTCATCTAGCAGTGAATATACTATGACGAAAAAAATGATCCAATGTAGAAGAAAAATAAAGGGTCAGAAAGAGACATCTATAAGGTGTAAAATATCTGGACCAAAGGAGTAGAAAGATTAAAGAATAAAGTCAGGTAAGTGTAAAAACACCTGATAAGAAATATAAAGGTAGAGAATAAAAAGGAAAGTGCTGGAGGTTAGGATAAATAAAACATGTTTGAAGTGTCTAAAGAAACAAGATGATGTTGAAGGAGACTGTAAGGCAATATGAAAATAGTTCAGAAGTTCCTTTCATAAGAAACATGTACAGTAAAAATAATACATAAACCAAATATATACTAATAGTTTGAAAATCAAGCCTGGGTTTATAACTGAACATGTGCAAGTAGGAAAATTCATATTTTGCTTTATAAGTGTCTAAGTTCTTCCATCTGGTAAGGTAGCTGGTATGAGATCTTTCGAAATTAACTTTTACAATTCTTTAATTTACCCGTTCAGCAGAATGACACACCCAAGAAGAAAGAATTAGAACGCAGCAGGAATGATTGAAATGATGTGGTCGGGAAGTAATTCTGTTTGCCTTATCATCTGCAATGAGTGATTAGAATCAGATGTAGGAAGAAATAATTGCTGAATCAACTAAGATGTAATCAGGTCCTTATTTGTGGAACAATTTGTAGTGGTTAAAGGGATCACCAACTTCATCTGACCGTGTTTTAAAGTTCAGCTGCTTTGTTTGCTCTGAAATGGATTAGAGTTGCTCACACATGCAGCTACTATGTCAGAGCCAAGACACTAGCTTTACATCTTTAACTGCTCCAGCTTTTCTGCACGCACATCTGTCTGTATTATGACACAGAAGACATAATTAAGGCATTAAAATACAAAGAGGATAGATAGACCAAAAATGGGATAGCCACAAAAAAATCAGCTTCACATAGAAAGTATTTTAAGTGTTTTGCTTTTTCCTGACCATTTTGAAAATTCCATCCTTTTAGTAACATTTTGAAAAGTGTTTGGAAAATCAATCACCAAAGTGCAGTTGTTCGAGTTTCTTTTTATTCGTTCTTATAATCAAGGGCAAAATATAGTAGCAAATCATACTTTATAAAATAGACAGGATAGGATTTTTTTTTTCCAAAGGGAAATTGTTATAACACAAATCTGCAGTCCACTCAATAAGACTGGATGCATGATAAGAGAGAGAGCAGAAATTTCTGTACCATGTATGTATGGGAAGAGAGAAAGATTTTTGACCATCAAGTTCCACAGGTTCAAGCAAATTGCTTAGTGTTTTTATATACAATTTTCTTGGATCTTGTTAGCAAATTGAGATTTAAATATGTAAGCTGATTTGCTGGTAATGCTCGATGGTATTGCACTTTTAACATCCTAATTCAAGGAATTCACAAAAACTAGGAGTCTAGCAGTAGTGCTTAGATAGTAATACAATGGTAATATAATAGTAATGGTACTATAATAGATTATATGATAATATAATAGATTATAGCATATGATATAATCTGTGCTGCATTTGTTGTTTGAATGTGTAATTTACTACTTTTTTCACACAAAACATTGGTGTAATCCAGGTTGGTAGAATGCGGTAGAAAGCTTCCACCTTTTTATGTAGTTACCAGGGTGAATCGTTTAGAATAAAAAAGAAGAAAGGCTATGAGGGAGGGTAATAATTGATCATATTTTGCAGTAATGAGATAATCTGTTTGTGTTTTTTACAGGCTGCCCATAAAACATGTCAAAAATAACATTCCTGGGGAAAAATATGTAGTAATTTTTATTATGATAAAAAATAAGGGTTTTTTAGTAGAAATGTTTCATAACTTATAATTGTCAAATCATTTTTAATTGCTTGAATAGAATAATACCAGGAGGAGATGATAAAATGGCTAAGATTCTCTATTTATGATTATGAATAAGAATATTGCATTAATACAGTTTTTAAGCTAGGTGGGGGGCTGTTGGTTTTAAACAAAGCATCAGATTTACTGCTGTAGACTATGACAATGTATAAAAGAAAGTAGATTAAGAGCAGCTTTCATTGAAATGTAGAGATTTAAGGAAGGTTTTGAGTGTCACTGATTTTGTTTGCTCCTGTTATTTCTTATTAATGTAATTTCACTAGCTGGCACTGAATACAACTTTTTCTTAGATTGAGCAGGTTCATCCAACGTCATTTCCTGTCTCTGAAAAATTTCAGGATATTGCTCTATTTAGATTCCACTAAAATTTATATCTCAAAATAAGAATGCTATTCTACTGAGAGAGACAAGGTTATATCTCTAAGGGAAACAGAAGCATGTCTTTCCAGCAACCTGTCCAAAACTTCTCTCATGTATTCTGTCTATGAATGCAAATTTTAAATTTCACTATCACAGTGGGATGCCTTGAAGCTGTATGTACAGCTATATGGAATAGCCATTCACTTTGATGTTTTCTTTTCACCTTTCCTTCCTTATTTTCTGCTTCTTCACACTCTCACAGACCAATCCTCTGGTTTCTCCTGTTAGTTTTCCGTTACGTTTCAGGAGCCAAGTTAGTTGGTATAAATTGTGGGTAGAAAACGTGAGAAGATTGGATACAGTCCTCCCTTACTCTGCATGGGATTTGCCATGTCACTCAGCAGAGACTATATATATTTTTACTCTTCTGTAGGATGTAACCACTAGATTGCTTATATCTGCATTCATACTTCAATAAATTTACAGGTAGTGGGAAAAATCTTTACCCAGAGTTTGACTCACTCCTTTACAGTAAAGTGGACTTACTGTGAAGTTTGTCTCTGGATTCACCAGGTTCAGGGATTTGGGTTGTGCCCAAGTTACCTGTCTCTTCTCTTTTCCTCTAGAATACCTAAGATAAGACAGAGAATCTTTAGTGAGCCAGATCACTTAAAACATATTTTAATGTTAAAATCTTTTGCATGAAGATTTCTTAATACTGAACACATGTATAATACTCATAATCTGCAAAGTGGTGTAAAGTTATTAACTTATTTAATTGTCTCTACTTCTCCCTGATAATGGATGAAGATTACTTTGACAAGGGACTTCTGATCTAGCTAGGTTGCTGAAAATTAAGAGAAGCAGATAGATCAACAACCAGGGACTTTGGTGCTGTCACCATAAACAAAGAAACTTGCCCTATTCTTTCCCAAAGTACAGCTGCAGCAATCAAGAACAAACATCTTTTTTGCAAGCTATTACAGTTAAAAATATTTCTCCTTAAGATATACAAATAATTTGTAATGGGTGATTCTTCTGCTTTTTCTTTTTGCAAGTGATCCTTGTAGAAGCCGTGGTGATTTTTCCTTACGCTATTCATCAGGGGTGAAGGAAACAAAAAAACCCTCACTCATTGAGAAAAGCCCAATTCCGACCTCAGCTTTTGTACATCTTGCACCATCACTGGTTCTACCCAGAAAGGTTTTCAAGCTATGAGGACATTGGTTATTCATGTTCCTCAGTGACAATTTTTTAGATTTTTTCCATCTTTGGTCAGGAAGAATTGATCTTTGACTTCAGTGGATTTGGGAGCTAGATCATCCACAAACTCCAATTGCAAAGATCAAGGAGTTAATGGACAGAGGAAAAACAACTTCTGTTTGCTAGGAGTCTATCCTAACGGAAATAGGCTTGTTGGCAATTTCAGTTAAACTGCATCTGCCTGTGCCGCATCTGTTCAGTGAAAGAAAGAAGAGTTTAGCCATTTCACTTGGGTATCCTTCATTAACAGAAAAGTCAAAACCTTGTTCACATAGACATCGGTATGCATGATGATATTGGATTCAGTAGGTGTAAGAATGTTCATGTAACTTGCAGAGGGACTGAATAAGGTCTAAATTCAAGCTTAGGGAAAAAGAAGTATGACTTTATGGTATAATTAAGATCATAATAAAAGCTAGGCACATTGTTCTGATATACACAGATGCTTGATAACACTACTAGCTTGTTTTGCTTTGAAATCAAATTCATTGTCCTGTGCTATCCCTGTTATGCGATCACTAGATAAGTCACTTTGTTTTGATTACCACTCTGAAGGTAATTAAAAGATAATCACTGTGACACAAACACAAGTACCCGGTCCAGCCGAGTAAGAAGCATAAGAACACACTGAATGATATCTTTATACTTTTGTATTAACATCTTCCAGAGTCCTGCCATCATCCCAAAATGTGTTCTAAACACCATAAGTTCTTTTAGGCTCTTTAATGCAATGGAATTGAGTGTGTGGTGTAGAAAACTAGTAAGTTTCCAGTTCTCTGTAGCTATGAGCTTCCATATTTCTTACGCAAGCATCGCAGTGTAGCTGAAATATTTTGAAGCTAATGAATCAACTGTATGTGGCAAAATGCCTACTCCGGACAGTGTTAATGAATGCAAAGTACAATATGAAAAAAAGTGAATAGCCCAATCATTCTCTGTCTTTTCTATCCTGCAGGTGGGCTAAGGGCTCCTTGAAGTAGGTGAGGACTTTTCATCCTTGGGAAATATTGCAGAACTGCGTAGTGTACAGCAAATAAACACATCGAACGGACAGTTCCAGCTGACAACAGTCAGACAGTTAAAAAGACATAGCTGAAGCTCTGTGTGCATCCATACAAGCTCATCTTACCACGGTGGCATTCTTCTCAGTTCTCTGATTAGGTTATTGTTTAATCCACTTTGTGGTATTTTACCGTAATTCAGCTTATGAAATCTTTTGGGAATAGGTAGTTGTTTGAGCACATGCTGCTCATTGAAAGTCCTTTACAGGCCACTGAAATACAAACACCAATATGCCCAGATTAATTTGATTATATGAAGGAAAAGAATGGAATTACTATATAAAAATACAACTACATAAATCATTAATAACCATGTACTGTAGAAAATTGTCCTAAATGGACTGGGAAACAATAGGGGAATACTTTTTTTTTTTCTTCTTTTCTATGAAGGAGGACTCTGTGTCTCTGAGAGAGTTAAAGGGCAAGAGATTAAATAATTGTGGAGCATCAAGTAAAGAGGGAAATAGGAATGTTGCTGACATAAGAAATTACTAATTCCACCTCAGCCTGAAATGGCCATTCATTCTACATTGTTAAACACTGAAATTTGTAGGGATAAATAGTAAATCTTTCAAAAAGAGCTATCTAAATGTATCTGAAGGTTGGAAAGCAACAATCAATCATCAGGTGCCTGAATTTCCCTGGTGAATGGAGTTTATTGAATTTATTCATGTTGTAATATTGATAGTGTAGTATCCTAGCTATCTTTGTATGCTTGTAAATACGCAGAGGATCACAAAGCTTACTAAGTTTGCAAAAGTAACTTGAGAAACATGACATGCTTTAACTTAACTCTTGATACTTAAGATTTAACGAAGGAACTGCATTCCTTTGTTCCTACTGGATCACTGATGTCACCTACGTGCATTCTTTCTGTTCCTGTACCTCAGAGAATATCCCATGTGATTTTAATACATATTTGAAATACTTTAAAAACTTTTGGGTTTATGTGTAGAATCCTGTCCATTTAAGTGTATTATGCTAGTCTTCATGGCCAATGCAAATTTTAGGAAATGTATTCCTATTTACTTCCAGTAACTTCCTATTACCTCCTGAAAACAATTAAGATAGTCTGTCACCCACCACCCCAATAAAAGTAATAGAATATTTCAACTCCTTGAAAATAAATTTACCTTGGCCAATGGCAAAGTAACTTACTAAAACAGTCTAGAGAAACTAGAAACTCTTCCTTCCCATAGGCTACAAGCATTTGGACCCCATCACATCTACAGAAGTACTAGGACCTAATGTTAGTGATGTTTCTGTTCTGAGAGGAATGCAGTTAAAGGTAAAATGTACTCCATGAAAATTTTTAGTCCATAGTAATATTTTTCCTGTCTAGTTTATTCCCAAGTAAGTCTTTCAGTACACAGAATCATACTTGTGCAGCTTTTCTAAAATGGATTAAAATACATATCTGAAATGTTCCTGCCAAATTCGGGGTACTCCTAGTTCTTACTCCACTGACCAATCTCATTAAACAAAAGATAAAAGCTTTCATATCAGATCTGACATTCACTGTTTCTGATTACAGAAATGCTAGTCCCTAAGTGGGAGTCAAGAGACAGTGCTGTGTTTTTCTAGCACTGAACTGTAACTTGGAGTGTTAACCAGCTTGCGACCCACACAACAGATGTGATCACCAGCTATGCTCATAGAAGCTGTGTGATCTAGAAAAAGTCACAAGCAACTTTGATTTCACTTGAAATATCACAACCTGGCAGAGCTGCTGTGCTAATTAGTGGTCCATAACTTTGTTATTTTGGCAGGTTCAAGAGGTGCCAGCACTGGAGAATTCACTCTAGGAAAGATCTTCACTGGAAAAATTGAACTTGGAAACTGGCTATTACAGCTAAATAATAGGTAAATATTTGCTCAAATATACTTACTCAAATATATTAATGAGTAATCTGGGCTTGTTTAATTCATTCATGTTGGAAAATTGATAAATAGTATTTTAGCTACCTTTGTATGCCTGTGACTTTGAGAGTGAAAAATTTTGTTTTATATGCACCCTAGATACAGATGAATGTAATAACTTTTTGTATTATTTCAATAGAAATAAGATTTGTACCTCAATAACTTTGCAGCACTGCAATACTTAATTAAACAGAACAGTTGTGGAGTTACACGCATCACCTATAAAAGAGAATAAACTAATTCCAGAGAGCTACTGGCTCAATGGATGCATTTCCATGTATGAGAAGTACATAAAAGGATCACAGCTCTGCCACAATGCATATTATACTACTTGAGTCTTAGAAGATGCTTGACCCAGAATCCTATGGCTAAAGCGATTAAATGTCTGTCTTTTTTTTTTTTGTATTTACATGGTAGCATGAAGGACAGTTCTTTTCAAGTGCTGTAGCTAGCTCTACTTTCCTGGCTCTGAACCTAACTGTGAATCCAGCCTACATAGTGCTCCAAGACAGACTCTTTTATAAATATTTGCATAAGGAACAGGAGCATGGAATTCCATGTACCTGGCCAGCACTGGAGTCAGGGAGAGATGCTACAGCTCTTTTAGTCTCCTCAGAAAATAAACACATTATCTTCTGTAGGTATGAGCATTTTTTAAGGATTACTAGGTTACTGCGAGGACACTGAAGGTACTCTCTCTCTTCTTCTCTGTTTTGCTCTCTGCTTTTGTTTTTCTGCATCTTTTGACCTTTTGTATTAGAAATAGGAGCTCTGTTTGAGCTTCTGGGGTGTTTGTAGATTTTGAAATGTGAGAGAAAAGCAATGACTGTTCTTGAGGATATTTGTAGACTAGCAGTTTTTACATAATTCTGTTGATAGTTGAGTACCAGACTTCATGACTCTCTGCAGTCTCACTATCCCTTAGACTCAAATACTAGAGGCCACTATTTCCTCTCCTTCTTTTCTCCCTGTTCAAGGCTGCCAAACTTGGTGTTTTTTTTCATTGCAAGAATATTTCTAAAATTTCTGTTATGTCCCTTTCCAGAGCAGCTGGCCTACAGCCAGCATACCGTTTTCTGCATCATGCCTGTTAACTTCAGTAACCAGCTAAAGTTTCTATGCAGAGATAATCTGTCTTTTGTCGGTCTTGTTTTGTGTGCGGCTTGCAGTAAAGGAGAAAGATTTCCAAGGCAATATAACCTGAAGGAAGATTGCAACCACCTATCATTATAGTTTCCTTACTTTTATCTTCTTTATGTACCAATCCATTAGTTATTAATATTCTTCTCAATGTATCGAAAGATGAGAAAACAGTGACTTGTGTAGCGAACAATGCTGCAGGCGTATTATTGGCAACAGTGCAAAGCTTAATCTTTGTCAATACAGCATAACAAAATAACTATCTTGATTTTGACTCAAAATTCGGTTGTGTAAAATTCCACAAGTCAAATTCTGGATTTGATTTTAAATCGTTCATACAGTCACAGGGACAGCCTCTCTTTGCAGCTTTAAAATTACGAAAGGACAAACGATGCAGTAAACAACCTTGATTCTCGCTCTTTCTCTCTCACTTTGTGCAACCTTTTAATGACTCTCATTGCTTTACCTTCAAGAGGTTGTGTGATCTAATTAGGGCAAATTGAATAAGACTGCTTTTATGCTAAAGCATGAGAAAGTTAATTGAAATCAATCCATGTTCAGTGAAAATGCTGGAGACATCACTGATAATTTAAAGCAATTAAAAGATGTTGTCCTGAAGCAGGACAGAAACATTAAGTCTAAGAGCCTGTTAAAGAAAACTGCCTAAAATATTTAAATGATATTATTTGCTTAAGATGGACTAGGGATAGCTGAAACAATGAAATCATAAAACATAAAATCAGTCATATGTAATCTTCTTTGAGCTATCTCAAACCATTAGTTTTTTGTAAAGTAATAGATCTTTTTTAAAAATTTCATTTGTGACATTTTATGAACAAAGGCGTACTAATGATATGAAGCAGTACACTTGCAAACCTCTGGTTCTTGTTTATGGGCCATTGTGCTTTAAGAAAATAGTAAACACTGAATTTAAATTCAAATGCGTTTTCTGGATACATTTTAATTATTTGTTCATAGGATGCAAAACATTTCATTTGTTAGAAGTGAATGTTAAAATCCAGTCTTTGGGCTTTATCATATTCTTAAACATAGCAATGTAAAGAAGATTATGATTTTCCTTTCAGAAGCCCCCATATCCATCATAGTGTACCTGTGCAATTTGCTGAGGGGATGAGAATTCAGAGCTTCACAGCTCTGTGGCATCTTCATTTAGAAGTTTCTTCCAGTACAAGAAAAAAGATATAAGATAGAGAATAGAATCCGAAAAGCGTTTGAAATATTGTCTGCAAAAGGTCATCTTGTCGTTGTCTATATTTAGCCTCTGAAACAGACACAATGGACTTGATTGTATTGCCTCTGAGCTCTAGCAGGACTTGTGCTGTTCATTGAGAAAGTTTAACTGCAATGACACACGGTGGTAATACTGTACAGACTTGAAATTGTGTGAAAGACTAATTCTGCAAAATATACCATAGGCACAGACTGAAGACAGCTAAAATTAATCTGCCAAATACTAGTAATTGTCTTTTATGGTCTGTCACAGCTTGTACTTGCAGATTTGTATAAATCTTGGTCTTGGCAATTTCTTTCTTAGCCCTAGTTAAACACATGGAGGTTTAAAAGGACTGATTCTGAGTTAATAGTGCAATGGATGCAGCTTGCGAAGGGTTCTTAAAACAAGGACTTAAGATCACTTTGACTTTTTACATGTGTGTTCCACTCCCGATCCCTGATTATCCATTCCTGGTTCAGTTTTCAGTCCTGGTTCCTGAGTGTGGTTTGTACCATGTCCAATGGTCCTGATCATTTGGGGCTGTGTAGGAATGTGTTGCCGTTTCCCTCCTTTGAAGGGTATGGTGCATACCTGGTTTTCATTCAAGCATGTGGATTAGGTATGGCCAACACGTGGCAGAGGCAAGGGTGGATGCTGAAAAGTGTGCCTTCCCCATAGTGCACCTACAGGCAAATGTAGGAAGACCCCACTCATTCACATGTTTGGATCCCTCAGAACAAGAAGGGAACATAACATATGAAAGGCTTTGCACTCTTGCTAAGAAATACAGCCTTGGGGTGTATATCAGATAATTTCTATTAAATATGTCAACTGCGTTTACAGTTCAGAGATGTTCCTTCTCTTTATGTACATTAGTGCTCTAGTGCAATAAAGAAGACTTTCACTCTGCCTCATTAGGGTGAATGGTATTGCTAATGTTGATAGTATTGATATTTGTATTTTTTTCCTTCATAGTCCTTCACCTGTTGTCCTATGAAAGGTAAGAATCTTGGGTTGAAGTGCTTTTTTTGCTTTTTTTCCCTTTTTTAAGAGAGAGTATACTCCCATTCTTATGACTGCAGAAAAAAAAAAAAAGCATTAGACACCTCGGGACTATAAAACCAGAGCACAACACTATTTTTGAACCAATTTAATGATTTTGTTGTTGTCGTTTTGTTGCTTGAATTGTAAATGCTTTGACTGTGCAATATTGAAAGATGCTTTTCATTACTTTGTTTATCTGCATTCAACTGGAGGTGGAAGGAATAATGTTCTTAGTCAAAATCGGAAGCAAGTTATTTTCTTTAATATCATTTGTTGATCTTCCATGATCTGTGAGCTGCATTACCACAGAAAATTGTGCCAACCTTTTGGTCACTCTTTATTGATCTTAAATGCTGAAGTTTCTGTGTTTGTTTTCAGACAAAAAACCAATATTCTTCTTCATAATATGAGTATTGTGTTATCTCAGAGGTTACGTCTGCTATTGGTCTGTACTATTGTGATGCCTACAGATTCTAACTGTGATTAACTTTTCAGGTGCAAAAAGAGATGATCAGAGACAAAAAATATTTGCTGAATGGGGTAGAGAGAAGGTAGAAGAAAATAAACGTTTTACCCCAAGAAATGTATTGATTTATTTGGGTCATTCAAGAATTATGAATAATGTCAGAAAATGAGACTGGAAGGCATCTGGTATTTGAAGTCTTAATCATAAAAGATTTCTTCCTCTCAAAATATTTTTGGGAAAAAATTCCAGAAAGCTGAAGAATCAATTCTACTCACAAAAAATTCTCAGGACTTCTATGCATATAGCATCTTTTAAAATTCCTGTATTTTTAAATGTGCACCTTGTAGTAGCTCCAGAAACAAATAAACAAAAAAAAGTCAATTTCTAGATGTAATCTGAACATGGAAACTTAAATTGAACTAGCTCAATTCTCTGGATAGAGTATCCTTTATGAATTTTGAACAGCATTCAGTTAAGTCTCAGTTTAGCTGAACTGGTTTTCCCCTGTCACTTCCTGTTAGTTATATATATCACCTCTAACAAGTTTAGTTTTTATGCGCTTTCATAGTACACTGCAAACTCACTATGAAAGTGCCATACCTTATTTCCTCTGCAAGATGTTTAATCAAAAATGACCCACAATTTCAAGCATGAATGCCTAACATCTCATTATTAACCACTACCTGCGACATTTTATAGTGTTCTAACCTCGGTTGGGATGTGTTGAAAGAATTCAGGAGGTCATCAGTATTTTACAGTTTAGGTGATCTTTTAACTATTCCTATTATTTGGTATGAATCAGTATGGGGAAACATATCCTGGTCCAAATAGTGTTACTGTAGAGGCATATCCTTATCATAGTGTAAGATTCAAGGAAATCACCTTGGCTGTTTTTGTTTATTTCTTTAGAGTTCCCTGAGCAATACCTCTTGCTTGATCAGAGAATTTTATATTTTTACATACTGTGAGTAGATTTTTATATCAGCAGTGAAATTCTTGATCTATATGACCTTGATCTAATTCGAAACCTCAAGAAATCAAGAAAGTGCCAGACCAAAGAAAGAGTTAATTCACTTTCCCTGCTTCTTGACTTCTCAAGGGTTTCACTACAAGAACGCTTTCCAGTTAGTTCGTGAATTTTTCAGACATCTTTCATCACTGACCTTTCACTTCAATTTGGTGAGAATACCAAGGTCTGGGCAAAATGGTATTGTTGTTATTGCCCTTTAATTTGTCTCATTTCAACCAAACACAAATATCCCGTGTTTGTAATTGTGTATATCTAGCAAGTCTTACTAGTCTGAGAAGAACAATTCTCCCCATTTTACTCTTTAAAAATGGGATGTTTCTTTGGAAATAAAGCTTGAAAAATGGATCAGGAAAAATGATGACTAGAGCTAAAAGTAATTTTTTTTTGCATAGACCACTTTCCTCACAGTCATTCAGGGATTGTTTGCTTTTTTGAAAGACTATGCTTTTGAGATCCATTCATTTCTTGGAAGAGTGCAGCTTGTAACTGGGTGCTATCTAGCCAGCAGTGATACACAGGCTATGACACTGATCTTTTCTTAGTAGGCCTCTGGCTTGGACTCAAAACCAGCAGTCTTACGTGTCTTTAAGGACAACCTATTGATGTGAATGTCTGTCAGAGAGAGGTTGTGGACTTGTTACAGTACTTCTCTAGCTCAGCAAGAGTGGTGGCATTTCTGAGAGTTTTTCCAGGCAAAGTTAGGCATGAAGTGCACCTGGTTTAGGTGTTTCCTTCATAATAAAAACAGAGATGATGCTTCCACTTAATGATAACATGAGCTGAACTGATAAAATGGTGGAAAAGTGTGCTGAATTATCTTGTACTTTTCTGCTGGATGAGGGATAGAGGAATATTGCACAGGTAAAACACAAAGCAAAAAACGCGTGGCCATTCCTGTGAGCTGCAAATTTTTTACCCTGTTCTTTAGTACTGGGGTTTTGTAATACTGCTGCTAATTAACTGAGGCTTCAGTATACATCATATTACTGTGGCAATAGTCATGTTCAGTTAAAGGTCATACTAAATTATTTGGGTCTTAGCTCCTTAGTGGCTAATTCTAACTATACTATTTCAAGATAGTGATATTGTTTAAAAATTGTGATGCACTTATATTCTGGCAAGGAAGTATTTGTGTCTATATAGAGAACAGTTTGCTTTTGTGAAGATAATCTTTTTGGATTTTATCTACAAATCCCTTCTTTTTCGGCATTTGCAGTAAAAGTGCAGTTAGCTCTTTTAAACTCTGAGTCGTCACTTGTAGGCTGCAAAGTGGGGTGGCTTAGTAATATATGTCCAGAAGCCTGTAGTGCATAAATAAAAAATTAAATAAAGGGGGAAAAAATGGAACCTTATTTGGCTATTGGTTACAATGCACTTAAAACGTTTTGTTACTACATTTGACATATCCATACAGCTTTGACATGCAAAGTAAAGCTGCTTCGCTGAGATTCTGCTGAATCATAGCTAAAGTGCATTTGATATTTTTATCTGTTCTGGGTATTCAGATCTGCCCCGTTATGCTAAATGAGCTACAGAAAAATCCCACTGCTGATATCAGACTCTTCTTTTTGTTTATCTTCTTTTTGTTACTTCAAAAATATTTTATGTGCATTTGAGCATTTTGCAATGCTTACTGCATTTTAAATGGTATAGAGTTTCTCTTTCACTCTTTGTCAATCCAGTATGTATCACCTCATTATTCTATCCCTACTTAGTATGTTTTTTGAATCTTCTGGGTCATACTGTTAAAATAATACTCAAATAAACGCTGCACACAGCCCTTGGGATTAAAACCAACTCTACAGACGTCAACACAAATCCTGAGAGAACAACCTTCCTACTTGGTGATCCAGCTACGATCTGTCCTGTGGGTGTGCCTCAGGGAATTCTGAGGTCAGCTTGCTTGTAGAACTATATGTAGGAAATTACGTTTCTAAATACAGTTTGAGAAAAATATTAAACAGAATGTGCTTATCCATTGTAATCTCATTCTCAACTTTCAGAAGCCAAATCTCTAATTCTATTACACCATATACTGAGTATTTTTTCCTGTTGAAAAGCAAATAATTTTTCCCTTCTTAAGTGCAGTGATTTGAGATTTGTTATGAATTTCAATCACTGTTTAAATAGAGAAAAATGTACCTTGTAAGTATTTTCAGAATGAACATGAGTTTGAGTTTTGAGTCTGAATTTGATGCTGAATTTGCACTTTTCTGAAAGATGAGAGTCTTAGGAATTGATGATGATGTGGACTGCACTTCAATATACAGGAAGAGCATCAGAGAACTGTTAAAATTCACTTCCATGCATGATTTTTTGAACTTAGAACAGTATAACACTATTTTTCTTCCAAACTGTATGATATGAGGGGAAAAAAAAAACCACAATATATGTATGTGTATTTTTATTTTTTTTTACTTTTAAGTGGAATCATGAAAGTTTGAAAGTTTCTAAGCCATTTAACCTGAATGTTGTATTATTTTTCAAATTACTAAGAACAAAAAGCATGTTTGCTGACTACCTAACTCTTTCGATTGCATTTTGCTTTGTTTTAAATACTGCTTTTGGTTTTGCACTGTACTCTTTGTTTACCTAGTGAATTTTCATGGAATTTCTATCTTTCACAACCTAATTTTTGCCAATTAGGTTTAAACAAGATAAAACCATTCTCTATGTAAGTCTTTTGGGGAAAAGCTACGCGAAAGTGGTAATGGCAATTATGGTAAATGCTGAACCCTGCATTTCTAAGTACTTGCTGAAAATGATATATTGAGTATTTCATGATAATGTTAGTCACATGGTTTATGTTGTTTACCTTTTGCTTATCAAAGCTTTTTCCATGAAAACAAAACCACACAGAACTGAAAAAAAACCAGTAACCAGAATTACTGCACTTTAAAATTACTTGACTTCTGTTACATCAAAGACTACAAAGCCACTTATCTGTTTAACTAAAATGACAAGATGGTGTTTGATTGTAGGAGATCACATATGGGAGGAAAACAATTTGAAACATTGCTTTAGACTAATTTTAAAAATTAGTCTTTTTTCACTTGACATAAATTCTAGTTGACTTAAAAGTGCTACTGTTGGTTCAGCATGCTGCTCATGGCAGCGCATGAGCCTTCTGAAGCATAATTGATTGATGATGCGTGTGTAGCTTTGTCATATCATTATGCATAGTCATTCAGAACCTCTTGGACTGACACAATAATGCCAATTTTATGTATACAATTAGCTTGCCTTTTTCTGCTGAGATCAAAGTGTTCTAGTCATACTAAACATTTTTATTTGTTTGCATGTTATCACGTGGCTCTTTTCAGTTGATGGTCACCTGTTGCCAGTAGTTTAGTAATGGACTGTAACCTATACTTTATTCAGAGTTCTCGTTCCACAGTGTCTCAATAATGATGCAGAAATGAAAGTGAAGCTTGCTCTGATTTCTCCTGGAACTTATTAATGAACAAAATGATTGTTGTGTGTTCTTGTGGAATCTTCAAGTAACTTACCCATTCATACCTGTTACACACTGGTCAAACTACCAAAGTCTGAAAGGCAGGCAACTTCTTTAGTATGAAAAGTTCAAGCAGCTTATTCTTGCTTTCTAAAGAAGAAAAATCTCAAGTTGCTCTTCTCTAGATTAGCAAAAAGCCTTTTGCTATCAGTTTGTATTGCTTTAGATTTCATTCCTAACAAGCTTTTGTCCTTGCTGTGTATAGCTACTAGCTGTCAGAAACCATTTCTGTAGCTTGAAAATTTAATCAATTCAGTGTGTCTACTGAAAGTAATAAAACCTCATTGAAATTCTGTTTTAAGGAAGTTAAGGCACTAACTGCTTCCCGTGTAACTGCAGACAGCTAAACTGTAAGATATGGACCCTATACCTTAAAGCTTTAAAAAAAATTGCTTTGGTTGCACTTTAACTTATAGATTAATAGACCTTTAAATTTGAAACCAGCGCATCACTTTGCATTAAATGAAACAAGGCTATTTTGGACAGGTTTTAACAAAGGGTCAAGATAATCTTAAAGGTAGATAAATTCAGACTGGAACAGAAGAGAATTTCTAAAATTATATTCATGACGGGCCCAAGGTCTCCATCTCTAGGATTTCCTGTTCTACTGTGCTATTTATCTCTTGGGCAGCACAGTTTCTATACAGGTATTCTGTAACAGTTCTGGACTACGTAATCTGCCTTTTTAAGTTTGTGTGTGCTGTAAACCTGAACCTTGCCATAGGCAACCTAGAGGAATGTCTTAGCTGGTAGGTCACTGATCTTGAAAAAAATTGCAGAAAAACTGCACTGTTTACTTATTGCATATTTCCTTTAATTTTACATTGTTGGTTTATTAGTTGCATTGTACAGCTCACATCATGACATATATTTAGCTAATTTAGTTACCTAAAGAGGTGTTAGTTCATTTGTTTGTGAGCTGGTAAATGAGGTGTTTTACTCAACAGCCTTAATCATGCAGGCTGGAAATGCCAAAAGGGGAATTCTGTTAAACTCTAAGGCAAGAGGAAGTGTTAAATTACTTTACTTTTAAGCTCCTGCCAAAGTCAGAAGAATATCTCCAAAAGGCAATGATGGTTAAAAAGCGCTCGATTCTGAAAACCAGCAATGAAATAAATTAGTAAATTCTGGGAGGAAATACTGACCAAATAGCAATAACATAATCACAAAGCTTGCAAGAATTGTTTATGGTGGTTTTCTGGCAATTGGTCGAATAAACTCTGGACTACAAGGATTTAGTTAAGGAGGTGTGAAAATAAATCATTGAGGCAGTGTCCAGCAAAGTATGTTGACCTTCACAGCAGTGCGTACATTTCAAATAACAGTGTCAATGGGGAGAGAAGAAGTAGAGGCTAAAATACAAAAGGAATGCAAATGTGGGCAATGGAAAGCCATCCACTACAAAGTGCTAGTGGCAATCAATAACTTCTTAACTAGGCAAGAGAGAGAAAGTAACTCCACGTGGTGTGTTGTCAGAGGCTAGAGGACCTAAGGCAGTTCCAGAAAGTGAGAACAGTTGCAATTGCAGCATGGTAGAGATATGCTAATAATGAGGCAGGGCATTTAAAACCTCTGTGAGATGAATTTCTGAAAGAGCACAGAGAATAAGAAACACGGAAGACGGAACTCAGAGATCAGATTCCATCTGCCTTCATCTCCGACTACCTGGAGTGCGAGGTCAGAATAAGGGGCAGAACCCTTTAGTTTAATTTCAAACCTCTTAGACAAGCCCCTTAAGAGTAGTACCCAGACTGGAAAAAGAAACCATGCAGAGTAAGCCAAAAAGAAGTGCTGAGAAACTGCACTTACTACAACCAGGTTTCTCACTTGTTGATGGTGTTTATGTTTTTTTCAAAATATGATGGGAAAGAGGTCAGATAGCATGACCTTGTATCATGAATATACAGTAGATATGTAGCTCTGCTTACATTTGGTCATGTCTCTGCCATTGTATGAGCAGTGTCCACTTGTATGTAAAGAAGAGCTTGGCTAAAGCTCACTCTGAGTAACATGTAAATTAATTAATCTGTAAAATGCAAGTGGACAGAAGAGTGTATGAAGAAGTCCAGAACTAACTAGCACAGACTTTTCTTTGGTTGAAAGCATCTATCTACACTTGGTTAGCTCAGTCTCTAACTCCAATATTTCTGTATTCATCATTGATTCTTGGATCTGGAAGTATGTGTGGTTTAATGCTTTCTAGCATGCATAATGTCTTTGTAGGCTGTACGCTACCTCTGCCTCCCTGTGAGGTACAAACACTGAGAGGTGTTTAGATATACTGAAGATGTCAGTGCTTAGAAAATTAAAGGGATAAGGATAATTGAAAAAAAATCTTTATGACTTCTCGCTAATACCACAGGTATGTGCTATTCAGGCTTGTCTGAAGTTTTAGTTTTTAACTACTGTCAAGTTCCTAATCCACCTTGTTTTCTTTTGATATAATGGGGCGCTCTAAACGACTGTAAGGCACATTTATCTCAAAGCCAGTCCTTTTTTGTACTTTGACAAAGAAAGTGAATTCCAGCAGGTTGTAAAGACTTTTGCAATTCTTTTTTTTTTCTATTTCCTTTGTGTTTGCTTTACCTAACACAATATTCGAAACAAAATAAAGATCCTTCATACAGAACAAAGACATAGCACTTTATAAGTTCCTCTTTCTAATCAGAGAATAAACAGTTGTGGCATGCTTTTTAATACAGAGAGCACAGTCAGACATGAAAGTGAAGAAATCAGTATGAAAATGGTTTCAATACAAATCTTACTTTTTTCTTTTCTTTGTGTTCGAGATTTTCATTATAGAAAACAGAGCTAAAAGGGGATCAAGGATCCTTGCACTTTCACGAAACAGAGTCAACTTCTTGCTACATAAAGCTAAGAAGCAGCTTGCAGATTGGATGAGTCTTGGGTATGTTGAAATGCATAGATAAAAAGTAGTGTTGCCCATGGTCTTGGCAAAGTTACTGAGGCTGCAGTTCTCTGGAGTTCTCAGCTTGAAGCCTTTCAGTTAAAACATTTAGAATATAACATAAAATAAGTAAACAGAAGAATTTTTTTTTTCTGCACACAAATACTGGGTTTAGTCTAACTATAATACTTTCTGAGTGTATTGCCTATAACTTAGCCAATTGTCTTGATCTTTTGTCCTCATCTATGATGTACATGATATACAGTCATTTCAAATAGGATAGTTGTATGTTTGCAGCATTTTTAGCTCTATAGGTATGTTGCTTTTTATCCAACTTTATATTTCTCACTTACACATTCATATAGACCTGAACATATGCAAAATTTTGAAGACACTTTATTTACCTTTATGTTGTGATCATCTATACTGAAACATCCATGTTACTTATAGCCAGGAGAGTTCCAACTAAATTCTTTATGAACTCTTCTTGACCTACTGTATAGTGTCCCTATGTCTGACATTATGTATGGCTGGATTGGTACCCACAACACATTGTGATGTTGTCTGCTCTCAAGTAGAATGGTGACATAATAATTCGTATTGCTTTTTGACTTTTTTGACAGTTTTGTGTGCACGTGTGTGCTTTTGTACCTCTTGCATAGAAAATGTTGCAGCTTTAATTTATGCTTTTCTTTCAAAGTATCTGGCTAGGGAAAGTAGTCAGTTCTGATGACTGAGGAATAAATTAGGAATCTTTCTCAGACAGTAATATAGCCTAATTAAACCAAGCTAAACATCACTTAATTAGACTCATATCTGGAATGAAAGTATGGGAGATAGTGGTATAAGTGAAATCATTCAGTTCAGACTATGAAATGTTTGCTGTAAGTTTAAGAATTCTGAAAGATCGTGATTTCAAGACCCTAGAAACATCGTCCCCTTTAAATGTGCCTTGATTTGGGAAGCCTGAAAATCAAATGTACTGAGATAGTGAGTAGTTTTGGAAGACAGTGGCAGTTATTCTCCCATCCTAACCTTTAGACTCTGCAGAAACTTCCTCTTTGCTGTCCCATCCATTGTTTACAGGAGTCATTACTGCTCAGTGTTTTCTAATGTAGGTAAATGAACAACTCCAAATGATTTATGTGAAGGTTTCATGGCAAGTGTTCAGAAGGCGCCAAACTTCACAAAAGAGCTGAGGACTAAATAATTTTTGTTTAGATTTCTGAATATATGACTACATTTTGAAGAGGGCACAGTGCCAGCTTTCCTCAGTGCCAGCTTCTCTTAATTCTTCTCAGACAGAACTACTGGTTCCAGATAGCTTTCATATATTTTTGATAGGTACATAAATGGCAATGTACATTTTCAAAAATCTTACTCTAAGAAAAAGGAAGACAAAACCACAGTGGAGATTACGACATAAAGAAAAAGAAAACCGGAAGCAGAAAATATTGTAGAGGAAATATTTGACAGGTAGTGCAAGGCACTACCTGTGCACGTTTAAGCATTGTAAATTTGCAGATTTTTATCTTTTAATTCTATCCAAGTGCCAGGTCAGTGCTAACATTAATCAAAAATATTCCCCAGAAATTGTTTGTTAAAATTTTATCTCTAATCTACTTTTAATTCAACAGAGTGAGGAGCTGAATGTAGACCCTTTCAATCTGTATACAGCCATGAAATATCAAGAATTTTGAAAGCTGTAAGGAAATGCCCAACATATTAAATGCTCTTGAGGAATTATTATAGCTAGTTATTTTAGCGGGTTTGAATAGCTAAGCAATTTGTTATCTTCTGCAATTGCATGTGTTGGAAATGTGTTCGTAAGTGGTTTGTGAGAAGTGATGTGGTATTTTGGGGAGTAATGCACAATACTGTTGTTTACTTTTTATTTAGATTTGATACTAAACCTCCAAGGACAGCAACTTTTTAACTTGCAGTAATACTTCTTCAGTTTAACTCCAAACAGACTTTTCCCTATGAAAACAGTTACTCTAGCAAGGGGTTTATATAGGTTCCATTCTAGTGCAGAGTATAGCTGCAGAGAAAAAATTATCTGCATTCAGAGAAACACGTTGTTTCACCCTCCTTAAAAAACTTTGGAGAAACAAGCTAGCCACAGAATTGAGGAGGAAAATGGTAATTTTGACAGTCCTCTATGATGGTTCTGTTTTTTCCTTCCCCTCTTGTTGTGTGCCTGAGTCTAATCTTTCTGTCTAGTTAGAAGCTACAGCTTGATAATGAAGCTGTCAGCTAGGGAAGCTTAACCTGCTTTTATTTTCCCTTTTAGTATCTGCTGGACCCATCTGAGTGCAAAGGGGATTTGGAAAGTTCTGGCAGTTATCTTCTTTTAGCATGTCACCCATGCAAATGATGGCAGCCAAATGCAGACATGGACCTCGTTCCAGCTTTTGCAAACTTGTGGTGGAACAGGATATTGTTTAATATATCTTATAGGAAAATTCCTGATCTCAAAAGATAAAAGGACTTCCTGGAAATTGCATAAATTGAGATGGTTTCAGACTGGGAACGTTCTCATTCTTCTCACCATGCGTTGAGGCTGGTGACCTCTGATCTTCTGCTTGGCTGTTACTGCTTCCTTTCATAGACTTTCGGAGGGATTGATTTTTTACATTTAACATTCCCTCTCTGGCTGCCTAGCAATACAGGACTGATCAAGTCATCCAAGAAGACCTGGCAAGATAAATTAGATGCTTAATTTGCACATCAGGAACTGCAGACAGACTAATTTTAAAAGGACATTTTGATAAAGTAAAATAGTACTGTGCCCATATTAGTAATTGCCAGTTCCACAAAATTATTAATGATAGACGAGCTCTGGGCTTTGAATCTGTGCTTAAATTAATGTTTGAAGGGTAATCCATGAAATATAGACAACAAAAGTCGTTAGAAAACTTATCATATAATTTTCAACATTAAAACATTTTTAATTTATGTTATTTTTCTCTATCACCATTCATAATCCTAGCTGTCCGGTATAAAAACAAATGTAAACCAATAACACATATAATACAGGTAGTTACGTTGTGAATATTTCTCCCCCCAAAAAAAAGTTGATTTTAGCAAATCTGAAAACAGAAGTAATGTATTCCTGTACCTTTTACTTTATGTACTTATAAAGGGATTTCATCTATAAAGTAAGTGTGAACAGCTCAAACCAGTGTGTGCCTCTTTCACTGGTCCCTATTGGAACTCCAAGATTCATTCTTAATAACGTCTCCTTCAGAGACCAGTTTCCCTCTGGCTTTACAGCCATATAGCTGTACTGTGCAGGGCTTGGGGAGAGTTGCTTTGATTTAGGGTACTGTAAAACATAACATGGGTAGTATGATACTGACAACCCAACAGCATGTGTTAGGTCCATACAGTCAAACTGAAAGCTCCATCTATCTTTCATATGCATTCAATTAGTTCTTTATATCCAACACCCTGCATTTTCCTGTTGGTTTTCATCTTCTGTCATACACTTTTTCACTTGTCTAACTATTTATGAGACAAATATGCGTGAAAATGGGAGTCATTAATTCCACCAGGCATTGAGATTGAGCTAAATATACCTAAGTGTTAAGTTTTGACATTGACCCATCTAAACAGCATGTTGTGTATGAGTGTTCTGTTAGCCCCTTGACAGAGTGTAGGTACCCTGTCATTGTTCAGCTACTTATCACTTCCAACCCTAACCATTCTATCATTCTTGTGCTCCTCATTGCTTCAGTACACAATATGAAAACTAGACTTCGTATTTCTCACCTCTGCCTAACATTGTTCAGCATTCTCTATAAGGATTCCATGTTTTTCCCAGTACGGCCTGAACAGAGTTGTGTAGAGGGAAGGATCTTTGGTGTGACTTCTTGTTCTTGCAGATGGTCTCCTTGGAGCACAAAAGTCCTTCTATCGCTTGCTAGACAGATTTTGTCTTTCCCTATGTTCTATTTATCTTGGGAGCAAGCAGAAAACTAAACAGAATGGCAAAAACCTGAGTATTACGCAGGTGTTTTCATTGTCTACTTTATTTTGGTTTGATCTCTCCCTCTTCCACATACGAATACATAAGGACCAAGGCTGCTTCATTCAGATCTGCCTCCAGATTCTGGTCCCCACAACCTCTCTCAAGTTTTTCAGAGACTGTTGCTAAACGGAGAATTGGAATTGTGTGTGTGCGCCCACGCGTGTGTGTACGTGAGTATAACTCAGAATTTGTTCAACTCTTCCAGTAACACTTAGGAAAAGTGTTCTTGTACATATTTTTTTATAACAGATAGATTTCAAGATTTTTTTTTCTGATTTTTCTCAGTTTGCACATTCTGTTGCACATGAAGTATACATATTGTTCTTATTTTGAATTTTAATATCAATAGAGATGATAGCCTGCCAAATTTTTACTTGCTTTGTGTTTCACTTTTTTGTACACCTTTCCTATCTATTCATTCTATTATGAATACAAAACTATATGTTTGTGTTCTTAGTGATGTTACTGATCTCAAAAACTTCTCAAAACTACCTTGAGAACTCTTTAAATCAGATTCATAAGTGGTATCTTTTGAAATGCTGAGGAAATAAAATACTGTCCATCTATACAGTTTTTGTGCACATTCTTTTCTCTGTTTCACAGTTAGTTTTTATTCTTTGCATCTCATTTACACATTACTGAGAACTGTAACTTGGAAAGGGCAAAGAGTTGGGGAGCATTCTTCAGAGCATTTACATGTTACATGTGCCAGTCTGAATGACTATAAATACATGTGTGAATTTTTAAGAGAAAAAAATGAAAAAAGTAATAAAAAAGGACATCTTCATAAATATTTTAGCTCATTATATAACCTTCGTTTCATAACTAATACTCCTCTGTAATGATCCTATTTTTTGTTTCAGTTAAATACTTCTAAATACTTCTGTCTGAGGACAGACAAGAACAGCAAAGGCTAGATCCAGCCATTAATTTTGTAGAACTTTGACTCTGTGAAAAAATGATGGTTGGACTAGAAAAAATCCACTGTATCATCAGGTGACTCGCTTGAGGTTATATTTCTAAAGCATGGCTTACAGGAATATGCAGTTTTGCTTGTGTTATGACCAGGCAGGCTGACTGTGCTAGCCCACTGACTTGCATGAATCCCAACAGATGAATATAAACGTGAGGAGACCCTGGAGATGAGGTGAAAGGGAAGTCCATTGCCTGCACAAACCTGTATTCACCATTAAAACTGTTGCCCTTTGAATCTACTTTTGACCATCTACTGGGGCCTGTAAGAAATGCTTTTTGTTGTCCCAGTCTCCCTTTTCGTGTCACTTACACTCTGATGGGGAAGCTTAGATAATCACTCTTTAGTTGTTTTTTTCCTCTCTGTTTCTCCACATTGCACTGTCCTATTTTAACAGTCTGCCAGTGGTCCTTGATTAATATAGATACCCAGGGGCAACATTTGTTTCCTTCTTGGACAGAAACAAAATTCAGTTTTACAAGAGACAGTTAGTATCTGTTTGCATCTTCTGTAGATGTAAGGAGGTGCTGTAGATATTTCAGTACCCTAAGGACATCTTTATATAATGATCGCTCTTGGGCAGAAGCAATTTAAAAATCCCACTGCATAAACTTGATATTTAGTATAATAAATGAGGGCAAATGCAAAAGAATTGCAATAAATAAGCTGAACACTGGAGAATACTGGATCTAGTATACAATTAATAGAAGTGCAGTTGTCATAGAAAATGTTCATATTTATAAAGTGTAGCTATGCTTTGTTCTTTTTACAAATCTTTGGGGCAAGTTTGTCTTGAAACCTGCGGTCCTAAATTTGCAAATTGCCTGTTCTCACTTGGATTTCTGCCATCCTAATTAAATACCTTTAACTAAATAATATGTTTAACTTCATAGCTACTAAGAACAAAAAACCAACAAGTTTGTCTGAACATCTTTTTCCAGGACATCGTAGATGAATCTTAAACATAAGGTTTGGAGTCTACAAGAATTAAACATCTCCTTAATTTCTTTAATTTTTAGTCGTTTATATGGTCAATTCCATAGTTCATCAGCTTGGGGTTTTTATTCCTCTTTGCATTCCACACTTAATGTTCAGCTCTGCATACCACTTTTCACAAATTTTTCACTCTTTGTCTCTCCCTCTAGTAATCTTGACTTCAAATGGTGAAGAGTTTTGTGGTCACATTTTGATTTTTTATTTCCTCCTCATGCATGTTTTTGAAGTTTGATTTGCAGTAACATTGAGCAGTTAAAGATGCCT
The DNA here is from genome assembly GCF_009769465.1 of Tauraco erythrolophus. Classification (NCBI taxonomy): domain Eukaryota; kingdom Metazoa; phylum Chordata; class Aves; order Musophagiformes; family Musophagidae; genus Tauraco; species Tauraco erythrolophus. The sequence goes on along the minus strand of NC_141479.1, from coordinate 14,059,939 downwards.
GTGGGGATTCATTAAAGCCCTTGTGTGAGTTAGATATCTAACCTCCATTATGTCATAGTGGGTTTTAGGCACCTAATTCACTGAAGAGCTTCAGTGAATCTGACAGAGGTCTATCTGCCCTACACTTCAGTAACCCTAACCCTCGATCCATCGTCTTCTATTTCATCACGTCAGGGCAGATTCTGCTCATACGTGTTGAATAGATCTTACTCTTGGGAGATTATATTAAATGTACAGTTACAGAGTCAGGATGAGAAATCTCCCTTATGAGCATAGTTGAATAACCTGTAGTCTTTCCATGAATATAAAACCTAAAAAGATGATCTACAGTTGATTTCAGGACACCTATGCTAGGCTGTGTCAGGATAAATTTTTTTTTTTTTTATTAAGACAGTGTGTTGAACATCATATTACTATTGACTGAGTTTTAACAGCAATTTTTTGTGTTCTTTAGAAAGGAAACAGACAACTTGAAAAGCAAGAAATCTCTTTGGTAAATTTAAATAGTGGAAGGAGGAAAGCGTGTTAGTAAGGAGACAGCACGTTGCAATTTAATGTAAACCTTATGATTTCTCAGCAGAGTCTTAGAATTTTAGTACTTTTGAATTTATTCATATCCACTGTTACACTGAGATTCCTTGGAACATTTAATGCAGTGTATCGTTGCATCATTTATGTGTTTTTAAACATAACGTTTCTGAGTGGATTAGATTTTTCCTTGTGACTATACTACTTTAGGTGAAACTACCAACATTTATAGTGAAGGTGGTATGAACCATGATTTTTTTACAGGAATGCAGATTTACGTATGAAGAAATACTGAAGTCATAAAACAGAATAAGGTGATTATTAATTTAAGTCTGGTTCAATTTTTAAAATTAAATCTGCTCTTCAGAATAAAAAGCTCTTTGCTGTGCATCACTGGCAAAACAAAATTATTTTCACTAGCCTTCCTGGATAATGGCTTTTAAACTGAAAGAGGGTAGATTTAGATCAGAAATAAGGAAGAAATTTTCTACAGTGAGGGTGATGAGACACTAGAACAGGTTGCGCAGAGAAGCTGTGGATACTTCATCATCGGAAGTGTTCAAAATCAGGTTGGATGGGGCTTTGAGCAGCCTGATGTAATGAAAGACGTCCCTGTCCATGACCAGGAAGGTTGGAAAGGGTGATGATTAAAGGTCTCTTCAAACCCAAACCATTCTATGATTCTATGTTGTTTTTTTTTTTTTTTTTAAATAACGTGTCTAAGAGATGAATACACCACCTTCAAGAGCACTATCTGTGGATAAAGACCGTTGCTTTAAATTGCTTAAGGCTGTCACAACTAATTCAAATTCTTTATCTTTCTGGTCACTGAGGTTTGGGTGAAACATATTTTTGAAGCTTCAATGTCCCTTATAGCTTAGTGAGAAAAAAGAAAATAAAGAAAGCAAAGCAGAATGCTATTTCTTGCTGCTGTGCCGTTCTTTCAGAAAGTCATGTCATCATTATGTACAGTCTACTGGACAGGAGAGTATCCAGCATATTCACTAAATATCCCAGTATTAATCAGAAAACTTGATTCTAGAAGCTGCTGATCCTTTATTCCATTTGTTCATTGCTAACTTAGAGAATATGATTTTAGTATAGCTGACATACAGTAGAAATTCCAGCCTTAACTATTTAGAGTTAGATTTTTAAATGAGCTCAGTGTTCAATGGCTTGTATTTTGCCCGTTCTAGCAGGGGCAGTTTAGTGGTTCTCAGGTATCCTCAACAACCAGTTGTTTCTACTAACATTCATGGGAGTGTGTTTGTCGTTTTTTTTGAGAGGATAGGGGAAGATTGACCACTTCTGACATCTTACAACATTTGTAAGATCCGGAATACTCTTCCAGATCTTTGAATCAAAGGTACTGTTGAAGTGTGCATCTTAATGGACAATTCCAGGGGAGTGGCTAACTGCCCAGTAGAAAGGCATTGCCAGTTTATTAATCAGCTTGCATTGTAAGTGTTGCTTCTTACAAGGGCTTGTATAATTTTAAACCAATTGTTAACATTTCATACTTCACTGATTAGCTACTAAGAAAATATACTTGAGAAACAGAAAGATGTCTATTGCACATGCTTTACACAGCCCTTCTCAACATCTAAAGCCCGATGAAGCTGATAGGGTATCCATTAGTTTTTCATCAGGCCTTAAAGCAAAAAAGACTTGGTTTTATATAGAGGCAAATTTATTGGAGGAGGGAAGAGGATGGAGAGAGCAAAGAAGCTCAGGGAGACTGGACTGAATCACCTCTTCATTGATTAGTGGCTCCCCTGTAGTCTCCTTTGGGCCCAGCTTTCAGCACAATTAAAAGCCTATACTGTCAGCATGCTCCAGTTTGTGCTGGGAGACAGCAAACTTCAGTTCGTACGACTACAAAAATTCAGTAAAAATAAGTTACTTGTTTAGCATAAAATAAACTAAAACCTAGACAGGGAGTGACTCAAAGCCTGTCATCTCACGTGGAATCCCCCTAAAAGTCTCTTTAACTTGAATTTAAGAAAAAGAGATTTTAAATTTTTATTTCACAATAAATGGTCAGTTCAAAGCAGTGTATTAAAATTTAAGTAATTTATTTGCATATTATATTAATTTTTCTAAATCATAAGTAACTTTTGCCTGGCAGTTATATATTAACTTATGAGAATTTATGTTATAAAATAGAACTCAAACTATTTTAATCATTAAATCTGGATATTACTTGGCACATAATAAAAAATCTTCTATTCAGCTGACCTCCTATGACTGTTTTTTTTTAAAGTCAGAATTTATAATTTTATCAAGACCAGATAAAGATGCCATGATTAAAAAGAGCAGGTGATTTCATCATGTCAGAAACAGCTAGACATTGCTTTTCTGCAATACTGCAATTTGAAAAGCATTCTACATTAATACATCGTAAATTAATATGCTTTATGCAGTGTGTTTACTCACTTCCTACCTCTCAAGAGAAATGAAATTGAGACACTGCATCAGATTAGTCTTATGATAAAAGTATATGTTTTTTATGAACTGCACAGTTCTTGAATATATTCTCTCAGAATCCCTATTCAAGATGTTAATTTAATGGAACCACTTGAATCATGAGTGTGGTCTTTCCATGGGTAAGATAATTAAAGAGTTTGAAAACTAGGATTAATAAATCATTATAGCAAGTTTAGTTTCAATTAACATTATAAATGTTACTATTTTAGCAAGTAATTGACATCTGATTAGCATGTTGTAGGGTATAGCTGTTTAGATATTAATCAAAGTTCTAAACCTTGCTTATAAAATTGCTTAAAGACATGTACATAATTTTCCTTTATTTACATGGTAACTAAGCTTATCTTTTATATGTGTTTGCTCAGGGCCACAACTTGTAGCATATGCTGAGATTATTATTTATTAATTATAGTCAACATTGCCAATATGATTCCAAAGTCCATAGGGCAACACATCTGCCTTTTTGATACACATTGTGTAATTTTAACCGGTAAGGAGGGTTTTTTAGTTCTTTATCTATGAGCTCATAGAACTGCTCAGTTTTGTGTCTAAATCTGTGCACAATAGCAATTTTATTTCAAAAAATGAATGAAACTAATTTGTTAAAAATACAGTGATGAGTCTGATGAAAAAGGTAATAAAAATGCAATGCGTGCAAGGATATTTTGCAGTCAGATCCAGTTATTTTGTGCTTGAGCAGTCTAAATTAAATACTATAAATTCTTTCCAAGAAATGTAAATACTATGAGTTAAATCTAGCTGCATAAAAATTCAAGCTAGAAAGGAAAAGCTACGTTTAAATTTAATCTTTTATATTTGAAATCATTGGGCTTTCCTGCATATGACGTGAAACACCTTGCTCTAAAGACTTGCAAAAATGTGTTAGTAACAGAAGAAAAGAATTTACATTGGATATGAATGTTTCTTACATTGGATATGAATCAGAAGGAAAAATCTTGATCTGAAGAAAAATGAGTGATTTATATGATGTGAGGGTGACTGAAAATATCAGATCTTTTTCTTTTGCTAGAGATTCTGCACTCCTGATACATCTAGTCCAGTAAGCTGAGTATGTTACCTATGGCAAAGCATGGCTTGTGAAGAGCTCAGAACCCTTATTTCCCACTGAAGCTTGAAGGTAAGTATCCTGCTGTGTGCAGTCATCAAAAATGGATAGTCGGGCTTCCAATTATTCCTAAGGAAGATCTGCAGCCATCCATGAGAAGAAGTTCACATAGGCACTATAAATCTGACTTTTTATTCTATATTTTTCAGTTTTTCTGTTCCTAATCCTGACTGGCATGAACGACATTACACTAGAAGGCTAAGCTTTGGCCTCCTTTGAGGAATATAGGGGTACAATTAATCTCTCTGCAAGTATTCCACTCAGGAGACTGATTCAAAGTGTTTTGGCAGCCCTTTGAAGCCACTAAGGAGCTGGAGATCTACATCCAGTGAAGACAGTATGTAGAAGGTCTTTGGGAAGAACTTTAAAGTGCGTTTAGGAACTTGAGAGTCTCAGTAGCAGCCTAACAGGGCTTAATTCATTGTAAAATTAGTACTATTCAGGTTATGATCTGTGCTGAGACTGCCAGTGGCTTTTCTCAGATGTTAAGGAGTATGATTCTCCTCAAATCCACGCAGGCAGCGGTTTCCCTGCACCATGTAGACCCTATAAGGAATAAAAATAACCCAACAATTTGCTATAAGCCAAACATTCATCCCCCTTAAGGAAACTAGAGCATACCACAGGCTTATTCCCCAAATTGCAAACTCAGAGCTGTCTGGATGAGGATCATTACCTCCTCCCCCAGCAAAGAAAACCAATTTGTCACATTTGAATGATTTACAGTGCAGTACTTCCCACGTGTCAGCTTTTATAAGCAGCATTTATAGCAAAACAGAAGAGCACAGTAGAACTTCAATAGTCGAACAAATCTCTCATCTTTATTCCTATACAAAGAATAAACAAAAAAAAATCATTTCAAAATTCGAATTGTATAGGAAATGGGGATTAACTAGGCAGTAAGTGAAAGCAAGCCACAGCCTCGAGCAAATTTGTAATTAGGTAAGTTACAAACACTTCAATAATGAGAAGTGTAATAGAAATTCTGACAGGTCCTGTACTGCAGAGAGCTTGTGGGCATCACTGTAATAAATGAACAGAGATCTATTTGATTTTTTGTTAAAAGTGAGAAGCCCCAAGAGTTTTGTGTTACTTCATTTAGTGCTTGGTGAGGCTGTTAATATGAGACTTTCCCCTACATTTTAAATCACTTATTGCTGCTTTGGCAGTGTCTGTTAGATTCCATTAGATTCATTAGCTCTTCTAAAGAGCATTGCTCTGTGGAAATAGCTGAAACAGCTGCCCTGTGTAATTTTGTTATTGCTTTAATTTACTCAGAATTCTGTTTTAACACTCCAGCTGTCAAATATAAAGAGGAAAAAACAATCAATATAAAAGCACTTTCTACCTTAGTATTCTTACGTGTACAGTTTGTGGGAGGATGTGTAAGAAAATAAGCAAATGTAGCTTTCTGTTATTTTTCAAGAGATTTCTTGGAGCTGCTAGAAATAGTGCTTCTCAAAATACCATCTATGGAGCACTTCTCTGTGGGATGGGTTCTTCTCCTCTGCCAAACTACTTCTCTCACACGGTGAAACATCTGTCAGTCTGCAAGCTGAGCTGCATTCTGACCAGTGTCACTTGTTCACTCTTAGATTTTGGCCAAATAGGGGTTGCAAGATCCAGACATGTGCTGTGCTGTGCTTGTGTCCTTAAAGGTTTTTTTCAGGAACATGGGATAAGGTTCCATTGATTGTCTTGGTACAGCTGCAGATATGTTAATGAAAATGGATGAATCCATTTTGTAAAGCTCCTTTGATTTGTTAACAAAACTCTTCATGTGTATAAATGTGTATTCTTGTTGCTTACAAGAATACAGAATTGCTTACTTATTACAGTCCCAACCAGACTATCCAGTGAGAAGCTGCAGGAAATCTCCTGTTGTTGTTGAATACTGATTAGAACTACAAAACTGCAGGACAGGGTATAACGATGAGAACTAGTCTGGCAGCAGTTCAGGCTCAGGGAAGCTATGTGAAGCTGACTGAGTAACGTCAACCTAATATTTGTTACCAATAACTTACAAATAGAGCTACAAAAGGACTAAATCCATAAAGGAGTGGCCTCTCTTTTCTTTATTTTTTCTTTTTTTTTTCAGAAAAGAAGAGATTTTCATCTTGTATATTTGGTTCTGTTCTGATATCTTTTTAGTGAAATGAGGAATCATCTCAAAGAGGACTTTAAGATGAGTCTGAATCTAGTATTGCTCTATTCCAGGCTTCTGCCTGAAATCTAGGCAAGTCATCTGTGGTAGTTCAAGGCTGAGTGAATAGATAAAAATTTTGTGCAAAACCATTTTGAGTAGGTTGCTAGTAGAAGTCACTGGGGAAGTGAATCCGGGGAATATCTTCAGCTGATTAGAACAGTCTGTGTGTAACTTTTGGAGATGAGAAAGCATGCCTGCTCTTTTTATAAGCTTTACAAGGTTATCTAATGTAAATTGGATATTGGAAAATAATCAGACAGATGTTTCCCTTCCAAAGGTATCTGGGAGAGGGAGTGAGACTTCCTAAAACTGACAGAGATTATCCTCTTTTATAAATGTTTCTTATTCTCAACTGGAATATAGAATAAAAATCATAATGCATGATCTGAATAAATGGAAGAATCTGATCAAATACTTTGAATTTTAATATTTTCAAAAGGTCATATGTTGGTTATTTTATTTTGACTTGAATGTTTTCTAGAAACTGGTTCAATAAATTGAGCTAGTGTTTATGATTTTTAATTGCATTCTATGCATTTTTTTTGCCCCATATTTTTAAATAAATGGTTCCTACCCTTTCCTACTCTCCTTTCCCAAGAAATCTTCCTTCCACAGAAATAGTTTGCTTAAGGTCTGTGGAGAGATTAGAATTAAATAATGTCTGTCAATGATGCCAACTTATGTTTGGTAGCCAAATGATTTTCAGAAGTATAAGCTGTCAGCTTCAGAGAGGGACAATTTGCAGATAGTTATTGAAAATCAATACTCAACCTGCAAGAAGGTGAGATTTATGGACGTGGATAACTATCTCTTTTAGTGAAACATCTCTAGATGATCTTGTTAAATTGTACATCTGTATGCCCAGATTCTGAAGATGGTACTAGACAGTTGATTGACTTGAACATGGAGTGGCTGTATTTTAGAGAAGGGGGAACCACAGCACAGGAACTATTGCTTTTTTTTTCTTCTCACTGCTCTCCCTGTAGGTCTTCCTTTTTTCTTTTCCTTCCGTTTCATCTCAGCACACAAGCTATGTTGAATGCTGGTAAGACGATAGGAGATCCAAAAACAAGTGGCCACTTGATATTCCTTAGAATTTCCAACCATTTCACTTTGGAAAGCCAGAAATGTGTTTGTAGCACTATTCTGCTTCCCTGGTGGGCTTGCCACCAGGCTTTCAGAAATATCCAAGTTGGCTGGATGTCTCTATCTGTCTCATAGTCTTTTCTTCTTTGAGTAACATAATTGGCAATATGGTATTACATGATTTTGGAACATAAATAAAGATTTATGTAAGTTTTTGAAATGAACTGTCCTGGAAAATAAGCACAATTTATACGTCTACATTAAATAGAACAAAATTATAGATATAAGTACTTCCTGAATGACCAGAGAATCATTTTATTCATATCTAAGTTATGTTTGCCCTTATTTATGAAAGCCTGCACCTGTATTTGTTTTGCATATTTCACGATGGCATTTCGTTGTCTGCCTCTCAGTGCTGGGAGTAGCAGTGAATGCGGGTGGGCACCTTCTGGTCTCTTCTTCTTTGGTATAACACATCAGAATCTGGTGCAGTAACTTCACTTTCTTTATTTCCTCTTTTTGTTTTATGTTGGCATTTCTTTCTGAATATCTGCATGTAATGAATCATGTTTCACTCAGCTCTTTTCTGCCCACTCTTAGCATTTGCTTGTGGAGATATGAAACTATTGATCAATGCTTCTGATGAGCCATAGCATGATAGCCATACCTACTATTTAGATAGGTAACATGCATGGGAAAATACGTCTATAAAGTTCAATTGTTGATAAACAAATATTAAGGTTACGTTAATATAAAACCCTAAAGCAAATTGCTAAAGTCAAAACCATAGTGCAGCATGAAAACTAATACCAAAGGCTGGGATTTACACTGTGATTAGAGAATGGTAAGTCCAAGTCCAGGCTATTCTACAGTAGGGAAGAAACAAAATACAATTGATTTCTTAAGTTCTCTTGAATTTTTTACAAAGACAGACTTGATAAAGGGCTTGATAGTTTTGATGTTGTCCATGGCAAATTTCCCTAGACTTTTGCAAACACAGAAGTTCCATTCCTTACTTTCCAACAGCGAGACTATCAGTATTCTCTTGAACAAAATTACCAATTTAAGCACAACCAGTCAGTTGTTTTGCTTAAAGTTGTTGCATAGTCAGTAAGAAGATAGTGAAAGTGCTTGAATGTGAATCTGAAAAATGATATTGACAAACTCCTTTAATAGCAGATATTTCTCTTCCTCACAGGGCTTTACTCTCTAAGATGACCGTTATCTCTATTACCTGAGTTTCAACCCATCCATTCTCTATTTATTTCTTCAAAAACAATTAATGGCCTTTTTGGAGACAAACATGTGATTTTACATCCCCAGGCCAGTGAATTAAGAATGCTACTGTTGTGCCTTCTTATTGGTAAATACATATTTTCCAAATTATTAACTTGACTTTAAAAGCTTTTTCCAATATTAACAGCAAAACAGTCTCAAGAATACAGAGACAGACCTTTCACTTCTCATTGTTAATAAGTCTTCAAATGTTAAACTTTATATTTCTACTGTCAGATGAAAATGTTTATTTACATCTTCCTCAATAGCTGCCATGTTAATGTCACTCTTTCATTTTTTTTCTTTAATTACCTTTCAACATATAGTCTTGAAGATTAAAGGCCAAATACCTTCTTTCAAAGGTCATGCTAAACTGGCAGTTCATTACAATTTTCTGAAAGTCAACTCACTTGTTTTAATACATGAGTATGTTGTCATAGCATAAGTATGCAACATATTAGTAACTAGTATATTTTGTAATTTTCTGCTGTGTAATTTTCCAACATGTTGTCTCTTAACCTTACGTCATAGTCAGAAGACCTACTTACTACCCAATGTATTCAGAATTAAGTTTAAAGTATTTCTAGTGTGAATAATCCAGAAATGAACTTTAATCAAGTACTCTCATGGACATAAAACTTTTTTCCCCCCTCTGTTCGTTTGTTTCTAAACAGAGGAAGGGTGCTCAGCCTCTGGCTCAAGGCAAAGCCTACCTTCAGATTCTCTGTTTTGTTGGGGATATAATATTTTTTCCCCATGGTCTTTGTTTCTCTGCTGCTTGTTAACAGCTAAATAAGCAGGCAATGATGCAAAAGAAAAGCATGCCACTGAGAATTAGCTGCATATGCTATAACGTTGTCCAGTCTTTGCTATTAGAATAAATGATTAGAAAATCAAGTGGTATGCTGAATACTGATTTAACTGGTTTCCTCAGAATTGCTGTTGCTGATAATCTCAATATTCTTTGCAGCATTAGTTAATCACATCCCTTGTTTGCAATAAACTCTTCCAAGATTGTCAAAGGACAAATTAAGTCTAGAAAGTTGAGATATTTAACACCGTAAGGGTTCACTGGTCTGCACGAATTGGGGAATTTGGAGAGCACTAATTTTCAATTTATACTTGCTGCAAACTCATCTGTTCCCAGTCCTTTGGGATTCATGAAGTGTTGATCATAGTATTTCATCACCACAAGATCACCTTGGGTAAAAAGAAAACCAGAGACACCTACACATGATGAACTGTGGTTGGCATTTATCATCTACAGACTCATCCTGTTTAAAAAGGAACTTCTGAAAAAAAGAAGATGTATAAGAATGCTATCATACCACTAAAATCAGGTATTATTTTCTGATAGGATTTGGGGCTAAGAGTCTTTACATACTTTACTACTACTCACTAGTCTGTTTGGGAAGTACACTGATGTTTATTTTGTTAAGAAAGTTGCTTAGGATTTAAATTGTTTTGAATGGACCCATACATTTTAGTATCTTTTTTCTGGGTACAGCCAGAAAAGGCTCAGTAGAGATATTCTATTTTAAAAGATTTTTGTTCAAAATACAGTAATTAGATTTAATTCTCTAGATTAATTCTTCATAGAAGATCTCACCAAGGAGTCCTCTTAAAGCTGTGTTCAGTAAGTTCCTGAGCTTCCATTTCTGGGAACTTCAGAAAGTTGTAAGCATGATGCTTGGAGGATGCTTTCAAATAGCATTTCTGTATGTCAGATGTTCTATTAAATCCTTTAATTACATCATTAGCTTTTCCCAAATGACTTCAGCTTTGTGCCACGTATGGATAAACACTAATTTTGATACTAAATAGGTCACAATTCCCCTTACTCATAAGTCAGGTAGCTTTGTATGTCATTTACTTGTTATGCTTCCTTAAGAAATGCTGTTATTTAAAAAAAAAAAAAAAAAATTTTGGTTTTGTATTTCTACTGAGGCAAAGCCATCATATTGTCCAGTGATTTCTGTAATAATCTATTTCATTGCACTTCTTTGGTGAAAGAAATGTACATTTAAAATAATATACTATTCTGAATCCATTTTCCAGCTGAATGGGATAGGGCAGATAAAAAAGCATCCACCTCAGATGTGTCTTGTCAGCAATTCATAATGCAGTTAACTTCATTAGCCTACTGGTTTTGTCTATTCACTTGTTGATAAGTAGAAGATAGGTGTCTTTCGGACAAAGAAGAGAGAAACCACTAAAGACATCCATGAATGTGAATATTTTGGAAGTGTCAGAAGTCCGATTCAGTTCCACACTGACAGAGCGGTGTATTTTGGAAGGAACATGGCTCTAAAGCCCCTTCAGCCTATACCGCGGTACGGTTACACTTGCTGTCAGGAGAACACTTGATGGCCATCCACTTGACATGTGATAATCACGCTGTTGTTTGAGTTGGAGGAGGAAGCAACCCGCCACCTAGAAACACCTCTTCAGTAGCCAACAGTGGTGGCATTGCAACCGCTTCTTAGGCATGTGCTAAGACCCGTAGATAATATTATGGCAGGTTCCTTTAATAGTTTTTAGTGTGTTACTCTAAGAAATATATGGAGGAAGTTCAGTGTTGTGGTTGCTACGTAGGATTTGCTTCCCAGGAACACAGAAATGTGGAGGATTAAACTATTGAAAACATAGCAAGTACTCTGAGAAACATGAATTAATAGCTTGGACATTTAGTCCTTATCTTGTGCCGAATTCAAAATTCCTTGTTATTACATGGGTTGTATGTCCTTTCTATGCTCTGATCATCTCTGGTAAACTTAATAATTTCTTTCTGCAGATGAATTCATTAGTATATTTATCTTATAGCTCCTATCTTAGTGGTAAGAAGATTTCTTTAAACTTATGACAGTATTATTGATAGAGCATTTTCTGCAATGAATTCATAGCTCTTAAAATATGAAATGATGCTATTTGGTTGTATTATCCATGACATTTTAGATGTCAATGACTAAGATCAGTGAATACGGGATATATTTCACTCCTACCTCACTGCCAATTGTCATAATTACTTTTATGTCTGCTCTTTTTCTTTCTGATGTTTGCTGTTGTTGTTCTTAATGGCTACTATGGCTTATGTGAACTTGAAGACAATCAACATTTTATGTCAATCCAATGTGTTTCTTTTCAGTCACCTATTAGTTCAGTATTTTAAACTACTTTTTTTATTATTATTATTTTCTGCTAAACTTCTGTATTTCTTCTGAAGAAATTTGTATATTGTCTTTAAAAAGAGGAGGAACAACCTGTTGTTCATGTTAAGCAATCTCAAAATGGAATACAAATGTGCTTTTGTTGGAAAGATTGAGACAAGTTTTGGAGAAAAGAACTAATATGAGAATTTATGAATTATTCTTTCTAATATAACTAAAAGCTGTGTGAAGGACAATTTAGTAGAGGACTGTAATTATTTCAAATAGTGATACTTTGGAGAAAAATACTGAGTCTAGAGAAGATTAAACCCCAAACTGAACTACTTGGCAATTTATGTAACTTAAGTGATGCCCAGGAGATGATACATAGAGAAACACATGGATAACTACTTTGCGCATTTTTATTTAATCTTTTGAATGGCAAGTTTGTTAAACAAATTAGTATTTGAAATATTTTAATATGCATATGATGCTATATATTCTGAGCATGCAAGGTACTCAAGTACCATGTTCATGCTTTTATTGTGTTTCAGAATAAGTTTGCAGTTCCTCAAATGGTGGTAGTTTGGCCTAGAAAACATGGATCTCATAAAATTTGTGATAGATGCAGGTGAAGGAAAAAAAAAAAGACAATTGATACTGACAGCTGAAGTCTTACTCTATGTGACTGTGAAGGAGATTTTAAAGGTAGATACCAGCAACTTTTGAACTCTACAAGAAAGATTGTAATTGTACCTGTTTCATTATTCATCAAAGAATGAATCCGACAAAAAACCTCAAAGGTAAGTGCATCTAGTCTGTAAAATGTCAAGACTAAACCAGCCATTCTGATAGTTATTGGATAATCTTTCTACTACACACCTTAATTTATTTATTTATTTATACTCTTGATCTTATTTCTCATTTTCAATATATTATTCTTCAAAGAACTGTAACATTTCTGCAGGATGTTACAGGATACTTGCATGGTGTCAGTAAGGCACTCCTCCTTTTGAAAACCTTGATAAAAAAAGGAAGAGCTACTGTATGCAATGGAGAGTACTTCAGTATTCCAGTGACTTTACAGCTACTATTATTCTGACAGTAATATGTCTGGATATAGATCTTTATCTCCAGATTATGCTGCTTTCTGTCTTATGTGTGATACCACTCTGGGTTGCGAGGAGGCATTGTTCATTCCTTTCACAATAGGTCAAGAAACTGATAGGAAGCACAAAGAGGGAGTCTCAGCTCATAAAACTTTCATTCACAAAGACCTGACAGTTGATGATTTATCAAATTTTAGATCAGACACTTTCATATTACTGTGTGACTAAGTCTTTTGTGAACCATGTGTCATGCTGCTGTTTAATCAAAGCTAATCTACAATTTCATATGTTTCTTGTATCTGATTTATTTTTTCTATGTTGTATTTCAATAATTTTTCTATAATTACATCAGATGGGTAGATTTTATACTAGCTAAAGCACAAGTATCTTTGCCAATTCAGAGTCAGGAGATGTAGCATGATTATGGTCAGATGCAAAGTGTGTGACTAGTGGAAGAATGGCTAATGTGTAATTTATTATTATTCATGGTCAGTTGTCTACACTGACTCAAACAGTGTTCCCTAGTCTGAAAAGGTAGCACCAGCAAAGAAGAATTCAAGCTGCTTCACTTGGATCTAATTTTTCAGAACCTCATAGTTTGAACTGAGAATATTTAGGTTAAACAGAAGAACAATGAAAGGCACTCACAAGAATAAACATTTAAAATTCCAGAAACTTGTGCATTAATTGATGACTATAGAATTTAAGTCTGAGATCTTCTCTAATTTTAGGACATTGTCAGCCATGCTCTACTGTTCAAACTTCACTTCTAGGTTACAGTAACCTTCATTAGTTATTTTAGAACATTTTCTGTGCTTAGTTGGAAATCTCTGTTAAAAATAATTCATTAATCGTCATGTATTTTAAAATTATATGCAAGTCAAATAGATAATAATTACTAATTTAAATGCTTAATTAGTTTAAAACACTTTAAAGGAAGAGGTAATAAATTGTAAATTAGGAGGAAAATGACATATGGATTCTTCAGACAATGGTTTTTTCCTTGACAGAAAATGCAACAATTGTGGTCAGCCAAAGGGGAGGGATATAGACTACAAAAGATTGAGATGACACAAATCCAACAAGGTAAAATAAAAAAAAAATAGTAAAAAAAAGTTTTTCCAAATTTCCTGGTTAGATGGTTAAGCTGGTATACACAGTACATTGTGCATTAACGACACAGTTTCTTTTGTTTCTATCATACAAAGCCACGAAAGCCAATTTAGTTTTTAAACTAGATCAATTTTCTTTCCTAGATGAGCTGAGGTAGGGTCACTCATCAGTAAACCTCTGTCAAACAATCTTTTTTTAGACTGTCCAACTCTGCTCTTTAATGGCACCATTTTGAATTAGACCTTAATGTTATGTCACTTTAAATTAGCAGCTTTAGTTTGAACGTGGCCATAAAGAATATTATCGTGCCAGAGTAAACAGTTTTCTATCAAAACAAATCAGTCTAGGTTAGAAATAGCAATGTCACTGACACTTTTGTCTCCATGTTTTTTACTGTATTATTGGCTGTATCTTTTTAAACTCAGCAAAAGCAAATATATGTCTTCATGTTACAAAGCTGTTGTTGAATATTTAACATAATATATGCAGAAGTGTAAAAATATATTGCCTCATCTTGCTTTGCATATTTCTCTTTCTGACTTATCCCATCAGTTCGGAGTTCTTATAAGCCAAGTCCATGCTGTTCCCCTGCAATCAGTAGCTGTTATATTGCTGTCCTCAGTAAACATAAGCCTGAGGTACTTCACTCCTTTTTGCCCCAATTTTCCATCAAGTCGACCTGTGTTCTGACAGGCAGCTCAGTAGCGCTATGCCAGATGTCACATGACATCTGTCGCTGGGCTTTCTTCATGTCGTTGTTTAGTTGTAGGAAACCTGGTGACAACTTTTTCTCGCCCAAATAGCATCTCTGTTTATTTTCAGAGACATTCTGAGATGAATATGTGTGTGTACACATAATCAGATATTGATTTCTGTGCAAAATGTTTGTAATTTCCTTATGGGAGAAATAATTTAAAGCAGTTTTCCCAGGGATAGTAAATTCTAAGGGATGAATTATTGGTTTTGGAATTCTGTATCTTTATGTAGTGAAATCCAAGTGAGAATGGTCATGGGTGAGTTATTTGCCAGATGGCAAAACTCCTCTTCCTACTCAGTCGATTGTTTATGTGCATTCCTGTTGCAAGAGCCCTTCTGTGGACGGCCCAGAGTCATGACCATACACCAATATGGTTAGAAAATCATGCTCCGTTTATTACAAACAACACACAGGTTATATAGCGGAATGTGGCGTGACACGACTACATTCTACAATTGGCTTGCTTAGCGTAAACACTCTCGTGGGCTATAGTGATAGGGCAGCGCTAGCAGACCACAGGTAATAAGCTCATCTCTTTAGTCTCCTCATTGCGGTCATCGGAGAGGCATCCGGGAGGCGTGCATCTTGGCAGGCAATCAGTCTACATTTCCTTTTAAGGCCGTTAGGCTAACTTGAAGGACAAAAGTAATCTAGCTGGTAACCTTGTGCTCTGGGGCCCAAACAGGGATTGTCCATACCCGAAAGAATATTATTGCCAGTCTCGGAGAGGAACTCCTCCACACATTCCCTACTACATACTGCAGGGAAAAAAAAAATCTGTGGAACCTGCAGTTGGCAACTGGCAGTCAAGGAAGAAAATCAGCTGAATTGCCATTTGTCCCTCTAAAAACTCTCTAGTAAAATGAACAAAGCCTTTCTGAGCTGTCTGTTAGACAAATAAGGGTCGAAATTAATGGAATTTAAATTAATGTAATTTTAGACTGAATATCTAATCTTTAATAAGGCAGAACTGTATGGAATTGTGATGGATGCAAAAATACATGTAGGATCTGATCCATCCTAAGAAAACAAAATCAATGTGAAAATATAGTTCTTGCCTGTATAATTACCAATTATGGTTCTACCTTACAGAAGAAGAATGAGCCAGCTGTTACAGCTGAGAAAACTCAGCATGAATAGGTAAAACACGAGATAAACAAAATGGGTTTTGAAATAAAACAAAATAAACTTTACTCTGTCTATTGAGTTTAGCAGATCAGGATAGGTCATGAAAACTCAGCAGCTTTATACGCTGCAACAAGCTCGTACTACCTACTGTTACAGATCTTTAAGATCCAGTTTTTTACCAATATGTTGGAGAAAATAGCTATCCTTTCTGATTTTAACACCATATGATTCCTCTTAGGTCTACAATGGCAGTCAGGTGAAAACTAATAATAATATGTAATGTCTTCTGGACAGTTTGGGAAAGGGAGATGTATCACAAAAGTCTGTAAGATGTTTCAGTGTTACCAGAAAGATACCACCTTACTGTCACTGTTTCTAATTAACAACAACCTAACTGTCACTGTTTCTAATTAACACAGGAAAATATAGCACAAAACAGTACAAATAGCAGATGGTTATAAGAAGGCAGAAAGAAAACATGAGCAGCATGAGACCTGATTTTTCAATAATTCTAATTGTGCTAAAGATATTGGACAGTATTGCTTTTTCTCTTGGTAAAACTGAAGTGACAAATGATAGAGTGAGAAAGACAAGAAGAGTTAGCAAATTAGTTTCACCAATGAACTTTGTGTGGAATATATTAACATTTTGGAAATGAGATGAATGATTTTATTAAAGATCTGAGAATGGTTAAGAGCATATTTTAGAGCATAATGTTAATATCTCTTGCTATCTTGAGTCTTCCATTTATATTGGTGCTGTGCTTTGCTGTTCTGTGCTTAAAAATAACAATAACATTTCAAATGTTATAAATTGATTAGTCTCGCTCCTTACTCTTTTATTTAAGATATTCTAAGTCTGGTATTCATATCCTGGGAAAGGGAATGGTGAAGTCTTACAAAAAATTACTTTACGACTCCTGTGACTTTTATAACTTTCACATATGTAAGATCGAAAACTCGTATTTTCTAGACTACATGAGAAAAGGGAAATCCAAACTTTGAGAATGCAGTGGAAACAAGATACCAGTCTCTGACATGTTTTCCTGAGTGTGATTTACATAACAAATACCAGCATAAAATAATATGAAGCATCATATGAAATAGTAAGTGATAGTCATGTGTTTACAAAGTCTGTTTTCTATAGCTAGATAATCCAACCTTGAATTCTGGCAGGCCGGCTGGTTTTAATATGTCAACCAGCTGGTTTTCGATGGCTGATATTAAAGCAGTTAGTGGTCTTGGTCCTGTTTTGTGTCATACAAAACATTGTCTTAGCACTCAAGATGTTGGGAAAAAATCAAAGCATTAGATGGACAGAGAATTGCCCTCACTTTTTTCAAAGGCTTTCACCTGCTGTTGTTATTAGGTCCATAATGATCTGTTGTCAAAGCAGTTGTGCCCATGATCACGTTTGCTACATCACTGCTGTGTGGTTTTGCTCCTGTGCTTGAGAAAGATGCTGGTTTTAATTTTTTTTTTCTCAGAGTTGCTCTGTGGTAATTTGTTGCAGAGGAGTAAAAAGCAGCTCCTTGTGCCTAAGCATTCAGGTTTTTACATAAAATTGTTAAATTTAACAGTTAAGTGTGTGTGAAATAAGTACTTTAAATAGAATTCTTTAAGATCCGTTTTCAAAGGCTAGGAAGCCCATTCACTTTAGTGCCTTTTGCAACTCATTAAGATGACTTAGGAATTATAGTGGCTTGGAAAAGTGGGAAACCTTTTAGTAAATACAACCAAGTAAGATTCCGAATATCTACATAACATGAATTTTTCAATTATTTGGATAAAATGTAAAAAAAAATCAAACTGTTCTGAAGATAAATTCGGCAGGAAAAAATCAGAAGTGCTTAATTTTTATATTTTTTCAATCACAAGGAAAATTTCAGTAATCTTCAGACTGTAGTCTCATTTCAATCTATTTATTTACATTGCTTTTAAGTGTCCAACAGTAAATTGCTTATCACTGTAGTCCTTGCCTAATGGGAGCAGTGATTCAGGTGCGCCTAAGAAAATTCATGTTACATGATGAGAGATCCTGTTCCTTAAGAACAGATGCTCATATAAAATAAAAAGCACTGGAGATATAATACACGTCCATATGGAAAGGCATTGCATTTAGTGATATTTTGAAAAAATAGTGAGAAATTAAGACTTCCTCGATGTTTAAATAATGCACAAGTTGTTTGATATTACTGTGGTGGTTTTGTGGACTACTGTATATGAAACTGTTTCAGAACTACCAAGGCATTGGTACTTTTCATGTGAAGTATTTTCATGGAATTTTAAAACTCGAGTGATATTTAAATAGAGAATTTTAAACTGTTATCTGTGCAGAAACTTCGTGGAAAGTATAAATTTCTTGAAGTTGCCTAATCTTTCTATATTGTTTCTTTTCCTGCCTATCTTTTTAATTATAATGTTCACCTTTGATTCTACATAGTGGTCAGTGTTCACTTATCTTTGTCTCCCTCAGGGTATCTATTATGTTTTCACTTTTGCAATATTTGTTTCATCAAAATGCATTTTCTGTGAAAGTGAAGAGGTTGTAATTCTTTTATCTTCTACCGACCATTGCACTGTTGAGAGATTTCAGATGGCATCATTTTGTCTCTTTTTTTTTTTAATAGGTTTTACCAAAAGAAGGTCAGAGCTAATTACATTTCCTATGAAAAAAAAGCAGAAGTTTTAACTTGAAAGCAGTCAGAAAAAGGCTTGCCGGCTCATACTTTGTCTTTTTAGGGAAGAACTGATATTTTTTTATGTCAGCTTCAAGATGGATGTTTCCAGTTGGGAAACTGGAAACATCCAGTTTAAACATAAACATTCCGCATGTTTAAGGAAACAGTTACTAAAACATGCTTTGATTTCAGCTAGCTATTCATGGAGATAAAGTGCCAGCTATAAAATTTATGGTTTAGTTTATTGTTTTTAATCTAACAATCTTAAAGTATTTAATTAATATTTATGTGTTTTACTACATTTCATAGTGGTGTACTTTTATTGCTGGACATCTTTTGATTTCTCTTTTCTCTGTCTGTATGCAAATGCATACGTGGAGTTCTAAGTTAAAATTCCTTAATACAATAATAATTAATATACATTAAATATTGTAATGTATATATAAAAAGACAGTAAATCAGTAGGAAAATTGTAAGATATTACATCTCACCTTATTGAGATGTCGTAACCATGTGGAAACACAAAGTATTTCTGCAGTGTCCCTGATTTCATAAGTTCCAAAATGTTTTTGAATAACTCATTTCAGTTATCCCAACACCACCATCTGTGAGAATAGAACAGATTTTATTCTTCTTAGTTATCTTGTAATGGATCATCTTTGCCTTTAAAACTGTCAAAATATTCTGACAGGTGAGCAATCTGGTTCCAGGGGTATCATGAGTTCATAGGAGAAAATCACTCAGTTGTTCTTGTCAGATAAGGTCCATTTCTTTACTGTAAGCCGAATATCCTTTGCTATAGTAGATGGAAAAATATATTCATTTTTGTACTAATTTCAAGGAAGCTGTATCCTGTTCCATATTTTCACGTTCTGGATCTTTTCTAAGCCAAAGAAAAAATACCACCTGCTTTTCTATTTTTATACCACTTTATAAGCATTAATCTAAGCAAACTTCTGTGAATTTGTTTTTTTTCTGCAAGGAGTAACTGTATTCAGGACAGTTCAACGGCAATTAAAAGCAAGAATGGTTGTTTTAAAGTGCCTGTTGTCAGGCACAATAGAACCTATCAGCAAGAAAACATGGTTGAGTCTGAAAGCAATCCACCTGGCTGTGTTTCACTTCCCATATGGGATTATTACTTTGCACATGATTGCCATCCCAATCAATCTGCAAAGTATAAGAAAATGTCAGTGGGAAGATGCAATGGTTACTGGTGTTACTAAGACCAAATTACAGATTTATAAAAAGGCAATTAATTGTATATTAGAGTTGAAGAAAAGCTGTGTACATGTAATGACATTAACAAGAACGTCTTTAGGGCAAGTCATACAATACCAGATCTTCATATGCATAAATTCATATGTTTCCTTTATTTGCGTCATCTATTCTAAGCAGGAAAAAACTAATTAGGATC
Organism: Tauraco erythrolophus; assembly: GCF_009769465.1. Classification (NCBI taxonomy): domain Eukaryota; kingdom Metazoa; phylum Chordata; class Aves; order Musophagiformes; family Musophagidae; genus Tauraco; species Tauraco erythrolophus. The sequence continues at coordinate 14,039,881 of NC_141479.1, read as the reverse complement.
ACTTGAAGGAGAAAGAGAAACAGCCTAGTCGATTAAGAGTCAGTCTATCTCATCATTGGCACTTGCAAAATATAAAGCAAATCAGCTTTTTCAAATGATGGAAGCAGATTATGGACATGAGATTTGTAGTTGTCAAGAGTGCACTGGGATGCAACATCAGGTAAGTAGCAGGAGAAATTTATGAGCACTTTCAATGTAGTATGTACCATCATTAATATGATTTAATAATGTACCTGAGGATCTGATAACACGTGAAGAATGTGGTTTTATTATCTCTGTACATGTAGGTAGTGTTTCCTAGTAAAATCAGAGCTACCCTAGAGTGAGTCATGATAGCACTGTACAGACCACCCCTCACATGGACATACTAGTGATTTTATGTTTCCTGCTCAGAATGCATTTGCTGTTTCCATATCAATATCAATCATGTTGCATCTAGAGGGGCATAGTAGAGTGTCACAGTTTGTCATCCATTTCTGGTTACCTTAGTACTGTTGCTATTTGAGGACCTTGAAAGGTTGTACAAACATTACATAATGATTATTATTAGCAGATAGTCTTTTTGAAGACTACTTGGAGAGCTGCTTTTGAAGAGAGGAGTGTGCATCATATTGTAAAGTAATAAAAAAATATTTTCTAAACAAACTCGTTATTGTGAATGCATTGACTGTAGTATGGATTTGGTCTCAATCGGGTTTTTCTACAATTCTCCATGAATTGATGACTAGTGACATTTTCTGTACAATGTAGAAAATGCCCAAACTAATAAAGTTAATGCTACACATCAGGTACACCTACTCCCTTGATCTCTTTTCTACACCTTCTAAATGTGGACAAGTTTGATGGTTTGCACGTCTGCACAATTATCTGCCTTTCTCTTCAAATGTTACAGCACTGGACCCCCAAAAGTGGTATCTTTTTTACTGTGCAATATGTTCAGTAGGTGTTTTGCTGAAGTACCAGTAGATTTAACAGTCAGCACAGTCCCATTTAAAATAATTAGGATTAATTTTCTATAGCTCTCATGAAAACAAGAAGAAAATAATGTTACAGGCACCTGTACAGTGCCAACTTAAGTATGATAGACTAAAGCCATTACAGTTAATTTAATTTAAACAAATATTAGCCAAGCTTTGCCAACATAACAAGTGACTTTCAGTTCACTGTTTTTGCAAGTCTAAATCAATCTTCTCAGAAAGAGCTGACCGCTTTTCAAAATGGATGATGCATGTGGTAAGAGCATTTATCACTGCGAGAAACCTCAATCTGAGAAATTTACAGATACCTTTTGAGAGCCACACAAGCCAAATCCTATCCAAAAATGAGATAGATAGGTTTTAAAAACAAATGCTGGTATTTTCAAATACACCTAAGTTATTTATTACAAATTGGATTATTATTTAAGAATTCCATGTAAGTGAATGATTTGCTGAGTTCAAAATTTAATGAAGTTCAATTGAAATAAGTAGGAATATTGAAATAAGCCTTGAAGGTTTTGATTCTTGATTAATGGAGATCTATATAGTTCATATATTTTTTCCTAGTGTAATACCTTTGGAATAAAAAAGCTTTAGATATTTTTTAATAATAAATAAAACCAGCAATTAGGAAGGAGTTGGGGACATGAATGCATGCATCAGTCTTTTTTAAACTTTAAACTTTGGAGGTCCCTTCTGTCCTTGTCCTTCAGGAATAAACACCTTCTTAAAGGCTAAGAAACAGTATTCTGTGATCAGAGGAGCAGATTAAATAACTATCCATGTACTCTCTCAAACAGTGAAAAAAAACCCAAACATGACCTTTTCTGAAGCACTGATAAAAAGTTTCCTGACCTTTTGCCCCTAAATTTGAAAGTTGCCCAAATTTTAATTTTAAAGGGCTAACAGCAATATCTGATGCCCATGAGCCCAAATTTGCTGTAAATTTCCATATGGCATACAGTAGAAAACATGAATGAGAATTGATAGTATAAATAGACTAGTTAAGTGCAAACTAGACTAATTAATTTATAAACTGGCAGCTTAAAGTTTGAGAATTCAATTACAAATATGAGAGAGAAAACAAATATTCTCTTTTCCTAATTGCTTGTACTAGAGCAGTATCCAATCTACAACAACTAAATATCATTCTTAAATGGAAGTGCTCATCTTTTCATAATTTGCACACAGCATTGCTATATGTTGTCAAATTTATTAGATGCCATGATGCTAATAATTTTTTTGTGATTCTCCATCAATTTTATTATAACAATATAGAATAGTCTCCCTGAAGCCTGATTTTATTTATTTTCTTAGTCTTTTTCAGCATTAGGGTTGTGGGGACTGGTGGCACTCCCTATGGCTTCGTTCCTGGAGAGCAGTCAATGTCAGCAGTTCGGTTTTCTTTCAGACTGCATCTCCTCTTTGCCTCCCACCATTTTGTTATTTCTCGCTACAGCAACAGAAACAAATCTCCTGTCTGTCATCAACTTCTAGTTTGTCTTCTAACAGTGGTTCTTTTTTGCTGTTCTTGTCTCCTTTCCTACTGCTTCCGTTGTCATTTCTCACTCATTTCTGTTCCATCCTAACTTAATGCTGTTATGTCAGGAGACATGAGATGGCCCTGTTACTCGTAGTTCTACAACTATTTCTCCGTGTTCAGGTGAGATTTGATTTTCCCCAGAAAGGCTGAAATGTATTGTTAGTCTGCTAACTCAGTAGTCACTGGAGAGAGGCAGTGGCGACTGCATGGAGAATTTTTCTTCACCTTAATCTCTCTCGTTAGAAGCAGTTCTTGGAGGAAGAATCAATTCTTACTGAGAATGAGGCTTTATTGATGCAGGATGAGATTTTGAGGTGGAAGGAGTGGGACAGGTATCTGCTGTGAATGATTTATTTATATTCTAGGCTTGATATATATTTATAAATAAAGCAAGCCATTTTTGCCTTAGCTGTCTGTATTTGCCATGAGCTTGTGATACATGTACTACATGTACGTGTCTAAAATGTGTCATTTCTGCTCGATGGTCACAGCAGCTGAGTCAAAGGCACAGAATCTGAGTGATGATGCAGCTCCTAGAGAAGCAGAAGTTTCCAGGATCATGCTGTTCGTTGTTGATCTGTGTGTTGCTTAAACCAGAACTAACTATTCTGTCCTTCCAAGAAACGGGATGACTTCAACGGTGTTATTGTAACTACCACTGTAAAACACATCTGGCAATTGTAGGAGGTTATATTAAAGGATGTACAAATAACCACCCTCAGAATTCCTAGCAAAATCACTCTTGTGCTCATTTTCCTCGACATTCATACATATCTATCCCATGTGTGCATTGCTGTTGCTAAGATCCACACATTAAGAGGACAGTTTTCCAAGATGGAGTGGCCTGTTCTCAGCATGGGTAAATTTTGGTAGGAAGGCAGTGGGGCAGGTATACACATTTCAGCTCTCTGGTGTCATCCATCCAGTGCAGTTCTCTCGCAACTCCCTGGGGCAAAGCATTCCCTAAAACACAGGTTTCATACAAAAAAAATAAATTCACTTCTAGAGCTGAATTAACATTTTGTCTTTCCTGGAAAAGTTTAGTTTTCAGTCCTTTATTCAACTCTCACCTCTTACATAGCACTGACTAATGCCCAAGGTGTGGCAACAACTTTGACTTCAGGACATTTACATGAACTTGTGCCAGCCTTCAGTTACACCATTTGCCAGAAGCATTGATACTATGACAAAAAAGCCTTTGCAGATTTCATGTGTGATCTGAAAAGGGCAAATGCATGTAAAATCCTCCTTCTAGAAGACCTAACTGGTGGCAACTCCAACCTTGCTGGGAATGCCAGCCGGCAGGCACAGTACACGTCTTTGTGTGCTGCGGGGCCAGTCTTTGTGCTGGTGTGTGCTTAATATTACCATCTCTGCATGGTGCAAGATGAGAGTAACTCGGGGCAGGACTTCACTGAGATGACTCTTAGAAAAGTTTTGGGGGGATGGACGCTTCTGTCCTCAGTGGAAGAGCCTGCCCAAAACCAGAAGCCAAACACATGAAGCTGAACACATTCTTCAGTATTGTACTCTTTCTTCCTCTGTCTTGTACAGTCATTCAGGCTCATCTGTGCTGTATAGCTGTGAGCGTGGGTCTCAACTTGCACTTTAGCCTGAATTAAGAGAAGAAAGCAAATTTACTCACTGACTTGAAGCAAGCTTCCGAGCACACTATGGAGGAAAACCTGTGATTTGAATGGGTTGGACATTTGCCATCTAATATCCTACATCCTTATGCCCTTGCAACACCACCTCCAGGATTATCAGGATCAGTCCTATCTCAAGGTGCCATTTTTTCCATGCTGCACAATAACCTGTGCGACTGGAATCAGTGTCCAGGTCTGTTGTCCAGCATTTTTCTTTCCTTTTGGAAAGTGGTATAAATATTAATAGCGGTAACCATGGATATTCTCTTTTATCTGTCAGGATACAAAAGAAGAAAGCTTCTCCAGGTCAGATTGACTATCAATCTTGATATGTCTATTTGTGCAACTACTGTCACTATAATTTCAACCCTATAATTAAACAAAAAAATGAAGCAAGGTAACCTTATTCAAACTTAAGAACAGTAAAAATAGATAAAACATGATGGATTAACTTACTTTTCTATCTTATGGAACAAGGGTTAACTAGGAACCAGAGACATTACTACAGGGTAAAATCAGTGTTAAAGTAGTGTCAGCCCTTGAATTTGTTGAAGTGAAAAAAAATCTATGTATTGTGAGAGGAATTACAGTTCTGTTAGGAGCAGGAGACTAAAATGAACAGACCTGATTTGGAAATGTGCAAAGGCTTGAGCAAGACCTAAGTTTGGTTATTTTCTCTCTACATCCATCATGTATAGTGATTATGTTTTGTTTAATAACAAGGACAAACAGTATTTTAGCACAGCTGTTCTCTCACTTTCATTTTCTGCAAAACCATTGAACAGGCTTTTTCTTGCTACCAGCTCTTTCCATGGTAAGAAGAAATTATTGCCCCCGTACATTCTCTTTTCATTCCAAAGCATAATGATCTCTCCTGGATGTTGAATGGATAAAAGATGGAACAAAATGTTTTCAATGTAACTCTGATTGACCTTTATGTTCACAACACTGTCTGGCTTTAATTCTTCTTAGAATGGTATTAACATTTGTTGAATACATATACAATTATATTTGTTGAAAATTTTGTATGCAAAGAATGCTTTGCTACAGACTCTGGTCTTCAATAGAAATATAATGTTTTTATGCCAGCCATGAGGATTGCGAATCTCTGATTATGGGATTACATTTTCTGCAATCAGGAGTTTTTTGTGATAGAATATTTTTAGTTTTCCTGCATGTTTTGTCTCCCTGCTCTTCATCTGGTAAAACATTCCTTTTCTAAATTACATTCTTTGCTGAGTTTACTGCACAAAGAGCTTATGAATGGGTGAGACATCCATTCACATATTTTAACAGCATGTATTCAGGCTGTGTCTCTTTTTATTCTTTGTAAGGAGAGATTCATTTTCCACTATTGTGAAAGTGAAATTAATTCTTAGATTTATGATTTTTAAGCATTTGTTGTTTGTGAGCATAAGCACATGAAACAGTTGTGCAATCTGAGCACATCTGGCTGAATCTTTTACTTTCATCTCCCTTAGAAGGGCTTCTTGTTCATAAAGCTCACCCTGTATTGTTTAGAGACATAACAAAGAACCGGGCAGGATTTAATTTTCCAGCAACACAAATAGTTGTAATTTTAATAGTCTCATATTCTTATTCACAGATTAAATGTGGAAAAAAAAAAAGACAAAAAATATAGTGCTCTGGGAGAAAGGGACTGATAGTATGGAAATGGAGACAGGATGCTAAGATGTCTGGGTTCATTTGTGTCATGGCATTAAGTCACCTACTGAAAAAATACATCAGTTTGGGAACTCCTGTGATGACTGTGATTCATAGTTAAGTGTGCAGTTCCCTGACACTGTCTCATGAAGGGCATGGAAGATGCACAGAGTGCCTGTGATGTTAGTTGTGGGATTTTTGTTGCTTTTGTTTGTATGGGAGGTTAGTTGATTTTCTTGATAGGAAAACTAAGATTATGTTCATGCTGAAAGGGAAGGTCAGAAATCTGACAAATATTGTCAATAGATAAACAATTGGTCATTATAGGAGCAGAAAATATAAGAAAGTAAAAAGCCATATCCATACCTTTTGGTTCCTAGAGGTCCTTAATCCTACATAAACAAGGTAAAATTATCCCAGGAAGCAGCCCAGCCAGAAAGGCCTTGAAGGTGAGAGAGCGCTTTTTCTTCTCTAAATTGTCTCAGGGAATTATACATTTTTAGAGAGCACCTGCAGCTTTCTCTGCAGCACTCAAAATCTGCTCACATGACATCTTTGGCTTCAAACAATGCAGCTGGCAGTAATTATGGGACTTACAGCTCAGACCTGGTTTATACTTTAACTACTGATGGTCTGCCTTTCCCAGGCAGGGAATTTGCTCAATGGTCATAATAATTTCCAAAATTTTGTTTCTGTTTTGTGAAGTCTGAATCCTAACTCTAGCCCCAAGCCCATATGGAGTCTCAATGTTCGTCGTACACAGAACATTTGGCTTTTATTTTGACTCCAGTCTTGGCTCACCTGTTGCTTGAATATTGCATATGGATGCTTTTTTATCCTGACACCTCTGTCTTTGACTTTCAATAGAATAGAATAAAACTGACTATTTCAATTGGAAGGGACCTATAATGATCATCTAGTCCAACTGCTTGACCAATGCAGGGCTGGCCAATTTAAAGCATGTTAGTAGGGGCATTGTCCAAATGCCTCTTAAACACTGACAGGCTTAGGGCATCGACCACCTCTCTAGGAAGCCTGTTCCAGTATCTGACCACCTTCTCAGTAAAGAAATGCTTCTTAATATCCAGTCTAAACCTCCCCTGGCACAGCTTTGAACTATTCCCATGCATCCTATCAGCACCTCCCTCTCCAGTTCCCCTTCTCAGGAAACTGTGAAGAGAGCAATGAGGTCACCCCTCTGCCTCCTTTTCTCCAAACTAGGTAAGCCCAAAGTCCTTAACCACTCCTCAGAGGACATTACTTCCATCCCTTTCACCAGCTTCATTGGCCTTCTCTGAACACATTCAAGGACCTTCACATCCTTCTCAAATTGTCAGGCCTAGTTTCCCCAGTTTGTGTGTGGTATTCTGGTGTGCTGGTGCTAGTGTGGTTCTTCTGTGACCTTTGGTGCCCAAATATGGTTGCCATGTCTTCTCCCAGTCATCTCTACCCAGTGGTTGTGACCACTATGATGGTAGGTTGATGATCTGTGAACTATTAGGTCACCTAATGATCAGCCCAGAGTCCTTGAGAGGCACTGGATGTATCTGAGATTTTGATCAGACCCATTAACTTCATGTCTTCTTGTGTTTGCATTTATAAAAGGAAAATAATTTTTAAAGGTTTTTGTGTTTAGTCTTCACCCTTACCAATATTCTGCTGGAAATGGAAACAGAACAAAGAAGTGACTTCTGTGCCAGAAGTGTGCTCTGCAGCAAATCCCTCACACAAATTACTTTAATGTAGGTTAAAGTGACAACAAATATTAGACAAGGTCCAGACAACATCTATAAAGCCTTTATTTTTCAGCAATTTAGTTTCTTTCCCCCCCCCCCAAATATCTATCATCATGTCTCTTTCTGTTTGTGTTAAAGACTCCTGATGAGTACCTCCTAAGCATCTCAAGAACCAACCGCTCTGCCTGATTTTTTTTTCCTTTTTTTTTTTTTATGGTGAGTTATGACTTGAAGGAGTGTGCTGTAATGTCAAGACAATCTTTGCTGTTCTTGAGGGCAGCTCATCTCCATGTGCTTATCACTGGAGTTATGATAATAAAGCTGTCAGTGGTAGAACCACAATAAATTATTTTACAAGAATCTCCTTAACAGAACTTTTGACTAGTACTTCTGGACTTATTTTCTGAAGAAGATACTTATATCTGTGTTTCAAGTACTATTATTCAAACATTAATAAATTTCATAGAGGAAAGTTTTCAAATTTACAGTATACTGAGGAAAATAGTAAGAGGCAGCAGATTCAAAAGATTGAAAACTGTAATAGTGACCTCTAGTGACTAGAGAACTAAGTCGGTCTTCCAGAATAAGCTAAAATTTGCTGTAAACCTAGCATTTTATAAAAGTTTAGAATGGCATTATATTATTTATGAGAGAGAACTTTTGCTTTTCTGCCTTTTTAAGCAAAAAATGAGGATTTGTAGCTAAAACTGATACCCGTTTAAATGTTCCTTTCTTAATCATCCTTGAACATATAAAAATACATTATTCTAGTCCGAAAGTAATTAAACCTTATTTGAAGCACATCTGAACTTCTTTGCTGTGTGTTCTCTGGCACATAGAACAGGAAATGAGAGTACTCCAAATGACTTCATACCTCATCTCAAGCTCTTTATAAGGATTTAATTTTACAGAATGTTGTCTCCTGGGATCTTAGTCCTGAGGTAGCTTTTACTGAAAACTTCTCACATAACTTTTTTTATCATTCTTGGGATAATGTTCATAAAAACACAAAATATTGTCCTTTTAAAGTCATCTTTCTATAAGAGTTGAAATCACACTGCTGGAAAAACATTGATTTTGGATGATGCTGCCTTAAGCACAATGGACATTGAGAGCACCTAATGTTTAGTTGCAGTGTAATCATTGACACATTTTGTGCTTAGCACTGGATGTCAGTTGTAAAGTTAATTTGATTCTGACTGTACATGTATATAGTGTACAGGGTCATTTGCCACCTAATCACCTTCTGATATTATTCCCAGTATTTTACCCTGCATTTAGCACAACAGCTGCACTCACTTAATAAGTAGCTGTATATTTCTGCTTACTGATACGCGCTGAACGCATTTTTTTTTTGTTAAATATACAACTTAAAGTAAAGCAATGTTACTTAAGGGGTGTGAGACAATAAAAAGTTGGAAAGAGAGGAAAAGAGATGCAAATTCTGTTTCAAGCTCTTCTTCACCAAGAAAAACTAAAGTAAAACATAACCCAAATGAAAGGAGTAACCTTTACAATTGTTCTCACGATAATTCAGTAAAACTTGGAAGATTACATTGAGTCATCTGTGTACATGGTTTAGTTCTTTAGAGTCAGGACCACGAGGTCTAATATGAAAAGTTCATGAGCTAAACAGAAAACAAGCAAATGAAAATAATTTTTAAAATTGTAATTTCTGCTCATGTTACAGAAAGCAGAAAAAGAAGCTGAATGTGTTACTATAAACAAAAAAAAAATCTGTGTTTCATTTAGATATTACTGAAATAAAGAGTTTCAGATTTTTTGTTCTGTTTTGAGGAAATTATTCAACTGACTAATACAAGGAGACAGAAATATGACAAGTCAGAAGGAAACAGTGCCAGAAAAATATGAAGAAAACAGTGAGGACTGTCGGTAATTAATTTCCATTTGATTTCAAGGAGATGTTACAGACTAAAAAATCTGACCAGAGATTATAACAACTTTGTTATGTGAGTAAAGACATTTGGCTTTCTGATAGAAGATTAAAATGCAAATATGTTCTATTCTGATATAACCTCACAGTCACACTTTTTATAAGTCATACAAATATGTGTATTGAAGGTAACAACAGCTCCTGTTGTGCAGGAATTTTAATGTTGTTACGTGTCTTATAAGTAGACTTATTCATTATTAACCAAGTTCTTATTCAGAGGAGATAGAGTTTGAAAAATATTTTAAATTAGTCATTTAGAGTTAAAATCACTGAGAATCTGAGTCTTTTTAACCTTTAGCATCTACACAACATGGCTCATAACACAAATCCATAATTTGTTGTTTTTTTCATGTTTGGTTTGACAGATCAGAAATTTTCATAGTTTGTTGAGAAGAACTGTCCTTGATGAGTTTTTCGACTCCTTCCTGTGCCTTTGTGTTGAAAACTCCAGAGAGATATTGATTCTTGATGGTTTCAGTGCCTGGTAGGACAGAAATTTTGATTTATTTACTGTTAGATTCTGTGCATTTATGTCATTGCAGAACTGAGGCCAGCTTGTTTGGTCAGTCATGCATGAGAAGAGATGGTTGCTTGACTTAGTATTTTGGTTAGGGATAATTTTTCAGGGGGAGTTATTTTGATTGCATGGTAAGGTGATTTACGTCATGGTCTTTGAGGTTATATAGCAGAGTTTACTGTCATCAGCAAAGTCTATTTTTTTTGAAATTTGAGAATTATAGTAAAAGCTAGACCATACTTTCCAAACAGTAAGTCTCTAAGGGAAATTATACTGCTGCTATGGAGAAAAACTATAGAAAAGCATGTCATTTTCAACTTGCTTGCATCTATTGAAAATTTAAGATAAGAATTTTGAAAGCTTAATTCTCATTTAGTGAACAAATTTTCAAAAGTGATCAAGATTGCCCAAACTTTATTGCTGTTGAACAGCTTGAAAATTAAGATCCCTTGTAAGTTCAGTCTTGCAGGCTGTGGAGTCCTGCAGTAACATGCTGTGTTCCAGCCTTCAACCACATGTATATTTCAGAAAAATAAGCCTTGATCAGTATTTTCCCCTTATTTGATTTTGGTAACAGCTCTTAGATCTTGTTTGGAGAAATAAGATATAGAAATAATGGTTTATGCCCATAGTCTTATCTCTGCTATCATAAAAGGTTAATAAAGACTTTCAAAATTGTATTAGGGAAAAATATATCTGGAAAATTCTGATTAAATGAAAAAATGGAGTAATTAAAGTGCATGTCCTAGAATAAAGTAATTTTATCAATGAGAAATCTTCAAATAAAATCTTATTAGAAGTTTTTTGGACAAAATAGACATTAGCTGAAATTTAGCTCTCAGGTTTTATTTGGTTTTGTAACTTTTAACTCTAAAAACTGTTAAAGATACAACATAAATCATTAAAGTGTTTTTAAAAATCGAGTTACAAACACCTAAATTACAGAAACAAACCTAGTATGAAGCAACTGCCTCTGTGCTGTTTTTTTTTTTTTTAAATAGCACTCTTCCAAAGCACTAGCAAGAGTCAGTGCTCATAATAGCACTCCCTCTTTTTTTTTTTTTTTTTTTTTGTTTCTCTTCACTTTTTACCTCTACTGAATTGTTTGAGATAGCAAAGCTTAGGGGGAAATGCAAGTTGATACTTCAAACTTGGAAAATGGCAATGGTGGATGCTTACCACTCTTCAGTACTATTTACCATTTATGAACTTAGTAATACAATTTTGAGAGTACTTTATAGATGGTGATGATAAACTTACCAACTTACAGACTTTATTTACAGACTTCCAGACATGTAATCATGTACTGTAAGGGAGAGGCATCTCCTCTTTGGAGAGTGCTAGAGTTCCACTATCATAAAGATAGAGAGTGAGGCCTCCATGTTCTGCATGTCCCACATTTGTGGGTAATAGCTGTAGGCATACACCTTACTGGTAGAACATATTTAGAGATTACAACCTCAATAGACTGGAGTTGAAAAGTACCCCATGTCGTGCTCTCTTAATTTTTTGTAATTCTTTCTCTAAGGTGACATACAGCTTCTGGTACAAGTAATTAGGCCGGACCCTGTACGCAGGATCTGGAATAATAAGACGTTGTGCTAGGATCGTTTCAAACTCTGCTTTGCCTGTCTCCATTACATTGTTATTTTTCTGCTGCATGTAAAAGGAAAGCCAGATCTGAAGGTTATATTCACTTACCCAAATGTCAAGCTCTGTGTGAACATCTCAGCTGACATTTTTCTCTACACTTGGTAAAGAATGATCCAAATGTCTGACAGTAGTGCTATACCAACTGTATCCTACTAGCCATGTTCAGACATGAAAGCTCGATTTGGTCATTGTCTCAGAAAGTTGATAAAGACCTGAAATTGGAAAATGTTAACATAATAGCTTGACATTTTACTTTCTTTTGTTCAGCTTGGATCGAAAGTGATTTCATGTGTTTAAACTAAGGGAAGTACACTACATGTGAAATATTTAATAGACTGATTGCTTACCACTTCAGCCTTTTCTTGCACATACATCTTCTAGCACTACATAACCCTCCCTATTATAGTAGTTAGTGCTTCCAAAATGTGAGAGATTATTCCATTTCTTTAATACTCAGAAGTTTATGGTGTATATTTGATGTCAGATTTCCAAATTGGCATGAGTCAGTAGTATCTGATTAGAAATCTGATCAATGAGCTACAACTTTTTATATCTAGTCATGTAAGCTCAAGGCAGACCAATTCTCACAATCTGTCTGTTTTGTCTAAGTTACTTTATAAAGTATTTGAGTATTGTGGAAAGAAAACTTCTTGGCTAGATGCACCATGTTTCAAATATTATCTTAGGCCAACACCAATAAATACCTCCAAATAATGATATCAATGGTCTGAAGGATGTCAGCTGTCTAGCGTGGCGGCTTCTGCTCCCAAGAGATTAGAAGGATTTGTGCTGAACTGGAATCCTGTTCTGGATATGAGCCAGATCTACAGGCATGTGCTCCTGAAAAAGAGGTGTCAGTCTCTCTCGCTCCAGCTGGAGTAAACAGTGGGGAACGCTGAGTGTCTTAGTGACTCACTGGCCCAGGACAGTGCTAGCACTTTCTGGGATTATAAACAAAAAGCAGTGCAAAAGTCAGACGTGAAATTCATTTCACATGTGATGTTTTTAAATACCATCAGGGTGTTTCTCTCTCTGTCTTCCTCTTTTCCTCTCCCCGCCCTTCACAGAGTGTATGTGAGACCAGCATAGCCCAAATGTGGTATTTTGTTTAATAGTAGTGAAAATCCAGTCTAGGTTTGGAGCCCTGGAGATTATGTTTCGTATTCCTTCCATACGAGCATGTATGGCAGACTATATTCCAATTCTCTATCTAATAAAATTGTAAAATATTTTAAATTCTTTAAGTTTGAGGGGCTTTCCTCCTGTTTCACCAATAATTTTTTGATACTTCTAGGTTTACTTGAGTTTGTGTTAAAGAAGAAAGACTTACTGAAAGTACTGAAAAAGTAAATAATTGTTCTGGAAAAAATAAGAGACTGGTAAATAGAAATAAAGACCAAGTGGTGCTTAGCCAAATTCTACTAATAAACTAAGCACTGCATGTAAGAGGTACCACAGCAACACCTCTTTCACATCCCTTCCCTCTGAGCTTTATTACTCCTTGACAGGCTTTGAATGTGTTCATAGCCCTGTGTGAGGATGATTTCATGTTAGAGGTAAAGCAGAAGACAATGACTTTCTCTGCCTGTCACTCACTTACAGACCATAATGAAATACCACATCATCCCTGGCATACTGTGTTCCTCTGATAGCTTCCCTTTCTTTCCGGAGTGAGGAGCAAGGAGGTGGCATTTGTGTTTCCATTGCTGCTCATCTTACCCAGGAAAACGAAGCAGCTGGCACCAGCTCAAGCTTTTTAGGGCCTTCTTTTTAACTGCTATGGCAACAGGAAAACATTAGAAATATTATCAATTGTATGCAATACAAAGTCTTACTCAAGAAGAAAAAGGATGATAATATTATTTTGAAAGGAACTTGTCCGTTATGCTATTGCACGGCAGATGACTGGATGAATTTGAGCTCAGAAACCAATTTATTTCAGAGTTCTGTTTGGGGGAAGATTCAGTGAATCTGAAATCTGCTGTTTAAACAAACAAATAAATAAATAAATAGTGATGATGATGATGATGATAATAATAATAATAAATCACATTAGAACTCTTGCATTTCTTCTGTTAACCTGGAAAAACTTGTAAATAAGAAACACTTGAAATAGATTTTGACACTGAACTGAAAGTAGGAATGTGGGCAAATAAATTTTTAATGTTGATTTTTTTTTTTTAATGGAAAATTTTAAAGAACATTTTCCTAGCTTTTTTTTTCTCCTTTTGTGAGGCTGGCAAGGGAAATTGTCATCCAAACTGTAGGAAGACACATATTGCTGGGATATCAGTCAGAAGATATTCAAATCGTGACTTTCACAAAACTGGTAGTTAAGCAACCTTTTTTTGACATGATCATATTTTGCTGTTTAAAACCTGCTTGTACATAATTATATACTCAATTCATATGATTGACAAGGGTTATTTGCTTACTTTAAAACCTAAGCAAATAGTTTGACAAGACAAGAAAGGAATGAAACTATTTCGTATTTTGTGTCACTGTTCATGAAAAACAGGCTGCAAATATAAAGTGCTCAGACAGCTAATATCTGTCTATCATTTCAACTGAGACTTTTGCACTATTTTCATGGACTATATTGCTGGAATTAACTGTGCTTCTATTCAGAAATTACCCACATATAATTCCATTTTTTAGTCTTCTATTTCTTCAGTGAATGTTTAAAGGTATGTAACAATATTTTGGTATTTCTGAAAGACAGGTTCTAGAAGTTCTTTTCTGTTTGATATTTCTTGTTCTTTCTATAATTTGTTATCCAAGTTTTTCAGTGCTATTTGAACTTTTATGTTGCATATATTAACTTTAATAAATGTAAGAATTTTCATGATAGAAACCCATGAGACATTGAGGGATGAATGCAGTAGCCTCATTATAGGTGTCTAGTGTCATGCTGGATGTCCTACAGCATCCAAAACATCGGCAAGGATCTGTCAGGTACGATGCAGGACTTAGAGGAGGCCCATGCCATTTCGGATCACCAGCATGAGGTGAGGCAGGATACCTCAGGGCATCTGAAATGGCAATAGGCACCTATGTTTAAGGAATTAAATCCAACCTTGAAATTTTTCTGAAAGTAAAAGGGGAATGCAAAGGCGTGCTTCATAATTCACTACAATGTAAAGCATCTTGCTGCCTTGCATGGTCTGTTAACCCAGATAGCACAATTCCTGGTTTGCTTGAGTAGTTAAACTATTGAGAAAATAAACCTGGGGCGATTCCCATGCTTATCGTTAATTCTTTCTTTTCTGCAGATAATTTCAATGTATTTATATTAAGAGAAATTCATGCCACTATTTTTCATCAGTTTTTTGTCCAAGTTTATTTTGCCCTCTTTCTTGTATTTCGTGTGTAGCCTTCCATTTATAAAAGCCTTGTTTTGGGTTTGAACTGCAGGCTTGAGTCACCTATGCTCTGCTCAAAGTATAAAAACTACATGAGAGCATAAGGAAGGAGTTAATTAGGTTGTACTTTTATGAGAAAAAATCAAGGGATGCATAGCTAGGAGTTTTGTAGAAATAAGCAATGGAGCAGCACACTTCCTACAGAATGAACAGTCTTATTTGTACTTATGCTGCTTCAGCACTTTTTGATTAGCTGGATTAATTTTGCCAGCTAAATCTTAACTCTTCAGTTTTTTTTCTGTAGCCAAAGACATGATCCAATCCAAAATGTGTTTTTCAGTCTTTTACTCCAAAGTCAGACAGGCAGAACATTATCAGGATCTGATGCCACAGTCAGGTTATGGAAATTGCTCTCTAATCCACCTAATGTTTTAATATACTGGATGAAACAAGAACTAAGTACATTTTCAACAATTTAACAGTAATATGTTCTGATAACCGTCTGGAGAGTGAGTGACTCAAAGTTGAAGAGACAACTCCATGAGAGCTCTGGAGTTTGCTCCCTGCTGAGCTGAGATTCTGCTGAGGTGCGGTGCTTTTTGAGGGCTCCTCTCATTTCACAGGCATTAGGCTGTATGTGTCCTGGTAAGCAATATTTATCGGTTCTGAGTGTGCTGTAGTATTGCAATGGAGATTACTTTTCTTATTTTGTTTTCAAAAAGATGCAGGTTAAGTTCCATCATATGAGTGCTTTCTTTTGACTTCAGGTTATTATTTATATACAGAAAGGATATTTTATATGAAAGAAAGCTAATCTAAAGCCATCTAAAACAATGCTACACTATTTTCAATCTGCTTTGTATTACAAGTACTTCACTCGATTTTTTTTGCGTACAAGTTCTTTCTCAAAATTAAAAAGTTGTTTCTGTTCTGGAGTACTGTTCTGACAATTTACTGAACTAAATAAAATTGGGATCTAAATTACATAGAATAAATGTTTTAAACTGAGGAATAAATGTTTTAAAACTAAAATTTTATTCACTGACATGTAATGCTGCCAATATGTTTGCTTTCATAACTGGGACTGGGATTTCTGTACTATGTTATACGATAGTCAAGCCTCTTACTGTAATTTCCAAAAGGAGCTATGGGTATCAAACCAAGTTTCCATTGATTTTGAATTATCTCTGTGATAAAATACAGAAGTTACAAAAGCTTTTCCTTCATGGTATGATATACTTGTTTATCATTTTTCACTGTAATTGTGCTTGAAAAATTGCTATTGTGCTTGTTCTATGTAAGCTGTTTATAATTAGTATTACATGATGTGTAGGAGACCAAAATACCTTTGCTAACAGCTGGATAGTGTGTACCTAAATTTCTGCCATCTGGTCCTACACTCTTGGCTAGTACAGTGGGCCGAACTTACCATAAAGTCAATATTCAATAGAAATAAAGCAACAGAAAGGATGAGTAGAAGAGGGAAGTAAAAAAATTAAAGAATACATATAGCAAGAAGATGTAATTTTACAGTTAACTATTCACCTAAAATACTTTTTCAATGTGTCTTTATACATAAGAATGTTCAGTATCTCAAACAAGGAACTATTTCAATATGCTAATAGATTCAAATGTTAATCAATACTCTATCTTCAGCCCTTTGCCCTTTCCACCCCAGTCACTGAAAACATGCCAGAACCCCTACCCTTACATCCCCACCTCTGCTTTTTTCTGACTAGCACGTTTTTGTTGCCTGGATACAACTAGAACACATGAAAGAATGCTACTGAGCTGCTGTCAAGATGGTCATTTTATTACAGTGATTTATAAAAGGATTATCTGTGAAAATGGCTCAGCCTTTTATGCAAGCACCCCACAGAGGCAGACATAAGTCTAATTGGCTGGTCTTAACAACAGGTCTTGTTTTCCTGTTATTTTACAGCAGTAGGCTGATGCTTTACTGCAAATTACAGCAATCTAACCAGAAGGAATTAGCCAACTTCTAATAGTGTTAAATTCCAAATATATTTATGCACTTTTCCTGTCCTTTGTCTTAGATTCCTCTGAGGTATGTGACCACCCTCCACCCAGAACCATCTTTTCTTCCAAATTGTCTTCAACTGTAGGAGGCAACGAGGACCAACAAATTGCCGAGATGGAAAGAAACTGTTGCACCCAAAAACCATGGGACAGAATTTTTCCTTTTGCTTTGCATAATGAATACTGTATTGAAGTCAATGTTGAGGGGTCAACATTTATATCACAGACTATTGCTTGCTTCATAGCACGTATTAGCACAACTTTTCAATCAATCCCTTTTGGAACGCTCAGCTGTTATTGCAGTGCAAGAAAATTATCTCAGAACGTGGGTGATCAAAATTATTTAAGTGAGAGTATTTATTTTCTGAAATTTCCGTATAACAGTTCTGTGAGAATTGCAATCAATTATTGTCACTTTGATAGTAGAAGGGCCAGATTACTTTGAAAGAAGTGTGTTTCTGAAGTTTTTCTAGCTGAAAGGAAATGGCAGTTCCTATTGGTAGCAAGGAGTATGTCCATTCTCTTTCTAGCTAGTATATGGCGATTTCCACCATAGATTAAAATTGTTATTTACCAAAAATAAGAGAGGCTAGTGATTGCAAGTGGCAAAAAATATGTGTTTACAATTTTATTTTCGCATGCATTCAGGATGTTAGGTTATAACAAAGTTATCTTCTTGACAGCGTATAGAAGGTGTGTATTTTAGGCATATTAGTGTTAGGAAGCACACCTCCAAGTAGCAAACTACAATTTTACCTAGTTCTTACGTTTAATCTTTGGGAGAGTTTACAAAAACTGAACTTTTTACTGAATTTGATTTTCATATAAAGAACAGTTAAGCTAATGTCTTGGTCCTCTGTTTCTCTGTAATAACAGTTTAATCGTAGAATTGTATAGGTATAACACAGATACTAAGAGTAAAAAGTGCATGTTATACATTATGATTGTTTAAAAACTGCCACTGAGTAATGTAAGAGAACTAGAAGTTCTCTTGTTATTCTATCAAAAGCAGTGTTGTTTAAAATACTTTAGACAATGGAAGCCTTTCTCATAGAAACTCATTGTACCACAGTCTGTTAAAAAATCATGTTTTGCCTTGTAGTGTTTTCTTCTAATTCTCAAAGCAAAGCAGACCACGCAATT
Source organism: Tauraco erythrolophus (assembly GCF_009769465.1). Classification (NCBI taxonomy): domain Eukaryota; kingdom Metazoa; phylum Chordata; class Aves; order Musophagiformes; family Musophagidae; genus Tauraco; species Tauraco erythrolophus. The sequence continues at coordinate 14,021,645 of NC_141479.1, read as the reverse complement.
CTAGGCTTGCTTTGTGTGATTATGCAGAAAGAGTATTTAAGTATTAGGAACTTTAATTATGCAGAAGCTTTACTGAGGGATTTTAAATAAAAGATTCGTGCTCATCTTATTCTAAGGAGCAAAGTAAATATATTTCTTGCAGTTATATGAAATATTACTGTACTGAGTATAGGGCAATTTAATCAATAGTAACTGCACAGTGATGTATCAATGTTTTGTTTTGGTTTGTTTTTTTTTTTTCCCCAAATATGTTGGTACTTGAAGTTTTAAAACTCTGCTAATTTCATGTAAGTTTTCAGTCTCTCAGAAAGACTATGTTCTTTTTGTAGTGCTGCCTAAGGAGCCCTGACTGCCACGGTAATGCTGTGGCAGGTAAGTGGCCACATCTGTTTCAGTCTGGTTCTCCATCACTCGCCCCCAAGGTATGTGCCAGATGTTCTGTTCAGACAGGTGAGATGTGTTTGTTAGCAGTTCAAAAAATATTTTGGAGAAAAGAGCAAAAAGACCAAAAAATATATCTTCTTGAATCTCACCTCTTTTGAAAAAGTCTAATAATGTCAGAACCTCATATATATATATCCTGTAAGAATATTTTCTTTTACCTTTTCTAGAACTTAAAAAAGCCTTTCCTCTTGGTTGGACTTCTAGCTAAGGCAATGGTTACAATATTTTGCATCACAGCTGTTATGAATGAGATCATGAATCTGACAAAAATATACTTCTTATTTTAGATTTGGGGATCACAATAAAAATATGATTGTAACTGGAAGCAATTTAGAATCCAATGATCTGAGACATTGGAGGTGAAGAGAATGTCAGCTTTAAACACCTCACAGTTCACATAGCATTCCTGCTAAGCCCCTCTCCTTTGAAACTTAAGCATAGGAAGTATCAGGTGTGTGCTTTAATGCTAATTCAGCAAAGTACTTATTGAAATGTTTTGCATGTCCATTTGTGAAATGCATTAGGCAGAGTTATGCTGAAGTATCATGTGTGAAATCCTGTCTCCATGAGTTGAGAGAAAAAACTCATTGATTTTTGGTGAGATTGGGGTTTGACCATATCTACTAAATGCTGTGAATTTGAAAATGCATTCTTAACTTTTGCATATGTCCATTTGAAATTTTGATCTATATATAAGTCAAGAATGATTGATCCATAGTTGTATATTACTGTGAACAACTTTAATGAGTTAGCAAGCAATACTTATTTAAAAATTGTAACCTATATATTTTAAAAATAAAGATATAGTATGTGACATGTTAAGGAGCTCTTATAAAAATGTTCTAATCAAACATTTTATTGCAGATTGCAATTTAATAAGCACTGACACAATTTGCCATATGACTTTCAGACAGTAGTGTTGTGCCACAAATCCATTGATTTTGCAGATATGTCTAGAGGAACAAGAAGTCACATTTGATTTTTTTATAAGCCATGATTATGGCCTAGGAAACTATTTTTGACTAAACTATTCATTAAGTTGTTTGAATTTTGTCATTCACAAAGAACAACCTCAGCACGATAGTGTGTTCTTGCTTCTTACAAAAATACACACACACAAAAAAGTGCAATTTCTTGTTTAAGCTTTGGGTGATGGACACATGAAATACAGACACACTTCCAGCCCTCCTGCTCCATATTCTTTTTCTTATAAAACAGTATTTTACAGACATTAAAAGTTTTGAAAGAAAAAACATATGAGAACAGAAGATTAGAAAGAAAAACACCGAATTAAATAAAAAAGTAAGTACCTCAATCATATTTCTGGCCTAAATTGGAATGAAACACCCTAATTACAAAGAAACATTCTTTTTGCTAAGTATAGGTTAGTACTGAGTCTTATTACCAATCATGGCTGTTCTTAGAAAAATATAAAATGCTGAAATAATAGTAATTCCAGAAGAAGAAATCTTCTAGCCAGCATCTTGACTATGTACGTAAACTCTATCCAATGGAAGAGTCAGTAGTCGTTCTCCATTTCTGGTTTATCCTTCTTTACCAGTTACCAGGAAAATTTGGCAAAGAAACCGCAAGTGTAACATGAAAGTGACCTTGTTTTGTCAAATAATTTGTTTTAATACAGGTAGAGATGAGCATCATTCCTTAACAACCAACATTTTGACTTTTTTGTGCTGCTATTAATAAGCGTAGAAACTGCACAAAATTATGGACCCAGTTGATTTTCAAAATGACTGGTTTTATTGCCTTCATGGATTATAATTTCTGGATTAAGCTAATTACACATAAAGACTTGAATCTCAAGTATCTAATCGTTATACTCAAACAACACTAAATATTACAGTTAAAATCTGAATATTTTTCCTTGAAAATTGTATTATATAAGCTATAAGTATGGCCAACACTAAATACTATAGTTAAAAGCTGAATACTTTTCCTTGAAAACCCTATTATTAAGCTGTCAGTATGATCATTTCAGCATTTTAGGATTTTTTTTCCTGTACTGTGAAAACTATGTAATTCGTTATGGGCCCTAAATGTGTATAGGTCAATCCATTTGGGGACAATACTTCACTGTAGTTTGTAGAAGCCCATAGGGACAACGTTGCTGAGGTTTGCTACCTCCAACCTAGGTATTTAGGCTACTTCTTTATGGCTTGTACAACACAGGAAACCATTTCCAGGATCAAACTTCTTTTCAGGAAAAACTATGTATTAGATTTTCCATTGTTGTCTGTTGACATTGTGAAAGATAAATGAGCTGATGGATATACAGTATTTTTCTTGGCCTCAAGACCTGAAGAGAGTCCAGGCTTGCTCTTGACGTGCAAGGGATTACCTAGTCTTTCTTCTGGGATTGTGGATCCTTCTTCAGGCTTTCCATAGCTCCTCCAGCTCCACATGACATTAAGCAGTTCAGCTCTTGCTTCTTCTGAAGCAATTCTCTTTCATGAATAGTAAAACTAGCTATAGAAGAGAAGAATCAGTATGAGGTAAATTGGGGGAGGTGGGGGTTGGAGGCAGGAAGATGCTTCCATAAGAAATACGACGTGGTTAAAAATTCAGCTTATAAATCATAGCCCTGCTTAACAAAAAAATAAAAAAGTGCCATATTTCTAAAGCATTTTAAAATTAATAGTTTCAAAATCTAGTCATCACAAAGTGATTTCACAAGAGAACTTTGACGGAAAAGGTTTCTCTCCATAAGCTAATTAAATAACTCATCATTTGCCATTGCAAAATGTATCCAAATTTCATTTCTGAGGTTCTGCTTTTTTTATGAAAGCAATGTTCTATTCTTTCTGTGCAGAGAATGGAACGTTTAGCTTAAAGATCATCTACTCAATGTACACTAAATGACGTTACAGTAGTAGTGACCTTCCTCCTTTGTCAGTGTCTCAGCATCTGCTATTTGGTAAGTCAGTAGAGATTGGAACAGCCATGTGCTAAACAAATCAAAGTGGGACACACTGCATTTAGTAGCATTTGCTAAAGAAAAGAAATCCAAACCTCAGATTCTCCTTTAGGTCCACAAACTGAATATGAACAACTGTGATCTGACCTTGAATGTGGGACTAGAAAACTGCTTCAACTTTATACTATCTTCTATGTTCTCCATGAGCTACTACGCTATCGTTTTTCATTTTTGCACTGATGTGCAATTCTCCTTTACTTACACGTAAGTGTGAAAGTTAACAAGCTGTCTTAACCAGTACAGACTTATTCCATAACTAACTTTAAGAAAGCGACCTATTGCAACAGATAAACACATGATTAATTTAAGGACTTACAAAGCATGTATTGAAATGTTTCCCTGAGTCAAGACTACACTCCTCGTGAGAATAAATCAGAAGTGACAGTGTTCTTTCTTTAGTCTTGATCATGGTATCATATATACTATCACAATATTCTTAACATTCTCTCTCTTTCATACAGATAGGAAATTCTATTCTGATAAAGATGATACAATTAGAAATATATGTGAAATATATGTGTATATATATGACAACATAAGAGGAATTTTAAAAGAAAATATGTACCACTTTTAAATCCAACATATTATTTTTTTATTTTTATTAACTGATTACATAACATTTTTATGAGCAATAGCATGACATACTAGACTGTTAAGGTAGACTCCCAGAGTAGTAGTGTGATGCAGAAAAATATTGCAGATGCAAGATTCGTTATTCTTGAGACACCTGGATCTATAATATTTCCAGAAATTCCATGCAGAGTCCTAGAAATTAGTGGATCTGAAACCAATTTAGGAGTAATCCAGCACTTTCTAGCCATTTCTTGATTTAAAATATTTTTCAGGTTTGGTTTGTATTTCTAGTGATTCCCAGATCTGGAACTTTTTTAAGGAATCCCCTTTGCTTTCCAGGAAATTCCCCACAGCTTTAGAGGCATTTTCCCCATACTTTCCTACACCTAGAACCTTTCTAGAAATTCCCTGTGGCTTTTTAAGAATTCCTTGTCCTAGAACCATTCTAGGACCCTCTCACTGCTCCCCCCTCCCACTTTCTAGGAATATCCTCAGCAGCTTTTTAGGTGTTCCTTGGTTTTCTAGGAATCTTTCACACAGGTTTGTAGGACTTCCTGCATCTGGATCCATTCTAGGATTTCTGCTTGGCTTTCTAAGAGGTTCTCAGCCCTTTCTAGGATATCTGGTCTTTCATATTCTTCTAATTTCTCTGACTGATACCTTTCTAGGCATATCCTGGTGTTTTTTTCTGTGTTGCTGATTCTGTAACTTTTCCAGGCGTTTTCCCTGTTCTGGCTGGGAAATTCTGGGTCTGGAACCTTTGTAGGAATTTGCAGCAGGTTGCAGACCTGCCACTCTGGCCACTGTAAAGAAACCTTATTTCTCTTACCAGCAGTAGTTATTTTAATGCTGATGAAGTTGCTATAGTCAAATATGAACAAATCAATCTAATCCAATGTAGTATTTCCATGCGAATGGTAGAGCTAAAATCATATATGCAAGTAAGTTAGGCTCCATCTTTGTCTAGTAGGTATAAAATTTTGAGGCAGATGTTAGTATAACATATGGTAACTCTTTACAATCAGAATGTCTGTCTGCTTAGAGACCTAAATATTTCTGTGACCCATTTTGCTAGTTCATAGAATTTCCTTTCTTTGGCCCCAGTGGCTCACAATGACATAATTTTCTTCTTTTCTTTAGACTGTAGGACTCTTGCCTGCTGCCATACTATGGAAGTGCTTCAACTTCAAGCAGACTCAGAAGTGTTAGCACTAAGTTGGACTTGTTCTCTCACCTTGAAGAATTTCACCTCAGGAAAGAGCAGGAAGGAGTTTTCCCTTCAGTGGCAGGTTTGGATTTTGGTTCTGGTTTTGTCTTTTGCTTTCATCAATAGTGCGAGTCATAGCTGATTTCCTACCTCACCTCAGCTTACAGTCTAGCAGCCTTTTTGCTGCCATAGGATTGAAGGCCAATGACATTATCTTTCATATTTCTGTCTCTCTTTCTGAAGGAGGATGTTTCAGTCATTGTGGCTTGTTTTTTTTACTGAAGATCTTACATGTATTAGAAGATTCCTAGAAGTGTTTTGTGGCTTGTGCTGCATGCTCAGAAGAAAAACAGAGTTCTGGACCATCCACTTTGTTACAGTAGATGCATATTACATTATTCCTATGTTCACTCTGCCTGCAATGTTATTGCTTAACATAGAAAAATGTAGGAACAATTGCTTTAAAATCTTCTTGCACACTTCTGTCCACATATATACATTCCTATGTGTGCGCACATACATATTGACTGCTGCTACAAACAGAAGCAGAGGTATAATTGCCTTTGCTCAGTTTGGCTGTCCTCCAAAATGATGCAGAAAGTCAATTCTCAAAATTGTCCTTAACTGAACTATAGAAAGATGTCCTGAAGCCGACTTTACAGAAGCCGTATGTATAGTTTGGCATACATAGTTATTTTTTTGTACAGAGAGTATATTGCTGCATGTTTGCGGGAGGTATGCACAGGAAGCCACATGAAGAGCTATATTTCCATAGGTAGGATTACTTTTTTGAGGGCGAAAAACACCTATGAACAGAATTTGTCTCCACAATTTTTGGAAATGATATAAAAATAATATATACTGTGGGCATCGAAGGCATATTATCTCAGACTCTGAGAAAGGACATGGGGGAATTACTGATCAGAGAAGCTTGTTTGTCTGTGTAGGGATCAAAGGGGCAAAATGTAGTCCATAACGCTCAACATTTTTTAATTATAAACTCCAATTAAGTGATGCAGAATAATCTTCAGCATTCCATCTGGCAGCTATGAGGAGAGCGCGAGACTAGCAGTTAACAACATTAATCAAGGCTTGAAGCAGGCAGGTTCAAGTACTGCAGGCTTTGTTTAAAAAAATGAGTTGGGGACAGTGTTAGCCTTTGAATAACATTCCAAAAACACTGCTTGCAGCCCAAGAGAGAGAAGCAACATTAACCCTTTATTCTTACATTAACCCTTTGACTGCTGGCATTTTCTAGACTACAGCCAGATGACCATCACACTGTCATTTGCTACTAATTGCTCCTGTCATACGTGGAGTTAATACTGAAGCGTGGGAAAGACCTTTTTGGAACACCAATGCCAGACACTAGAGACTGCTTAGGAAAAAATTCATTAATTTGATCCTCATGTCACAATGTTTTCAAAAAGCAAAATATAATCTTATTTCTTTTAAATTGCTTATACAACTGATACTGGAAATCATCAACCCATTTTTACATGTGATATGTTATATAGGAGACTATACGATCTGTATCAGTTTACTTTATGTTTCTGCTTGAAAGAGTAATAGAGAAATATTTATATTGGCAATGAGAAGATTCTAAACACTTGCATATATATGGCATGTATGTATATAGAGATATACATTCATGTGTATATGTAGTCAATGCACACTAAGCGTAATAATTAGAGTAATTAACATTTAATGCAGAGTAAAATCCTTGACATCACTGTACAAGAAGGGCTCTATGTCTGTGGTCAGTCTTTACCAGTACAAAAGAAATCCCACTATTATTCCAAGTCATCATTGTGGAAAATTCATGGTAATGTGATAGTTTTACTAAAAGCTAGGGGTTGGGATCAGAAAAGCAAGCTTACTAGAGTATTTTCTGGTTCAGAAGGCCTCTTTCTGAAGGTTACAAGTAGAGCTAGGAAAAACATCTGATAGCAACTTTCTTGAAAACTGTAGCTTCATTGTATCAGAAATTTTCTATGTATTTGAGTCAGTTTTAGTAAACTGTCTCAGTAAAAAGCTCTGAAAAAAATCTAAATACAAGACAGCAAAAAAATATCCTTTTTTATAAGCTCCAAATTTAAAACAGATTGAAAACCAAATAAAAATCCTAAAATATTCAGATGCCCCAAACACTTCATTCCAGTCAAATGTCCTGTATGTTGATTCTTTTTTTTTCATCTTACCATTGAACTGATGGAAAAACAATTGAGTATTTACATCATTATTTCAGATCGTTTTAAACTTATAGTAGAAGTAGTCAATGGAGTTTTTCCAGCAGAATCCTTGATATCAGGAAAGGATGAAGCCACTAATAATGGAAGAAAACAAGAAGACAAAAATAGAATGCATTACTTTTATATCTATCTTTACATACCACTGGTGCTTTTGTATGATCTAGTTCTAATGTACATTTTAAACCACAATGACTGACATTAGTTCAAATCCTCAGAAAGAGACTTAGGGGTTTCTGTAAGAATACACTATTTCTATGAAATGCTGAGAAGAAAATCAAACAAATAAAAAGGTATTTAGAGGGATAAACTTTTTTCACTACAGAATTAATAAGATGTGAGCATTACGACTTATATCACATAAAAGCTTTTGAAAGTTTATGCACGTGGAAGCTACAAAGTTGTATCGGAATTCAGAAAGAGAGATTCCCCAGATACAATAGGTAGCAATACCAGGCCCTTTACTGAGCAGGGACTATTTTTTGATGTAACTTTTGTCCTTCTGTAGATGTTTGAGTAAAATCAGATTACTTTCATCAGAATTGCTTATAAATTTAAAAAATTTTTTGCCTAGGCTGAAGAGCAAGCTTGATCTAAGATTTTTTTTAGAGTATTTCAAAACTATCAGAACCTCAACTTTTAGACAGAAACTTAAAAGTGCCAAATGCCTGCCCAGTCTGAATTAAGCATTTAAATATTAAAGCATCAAAAAATTCCTCTGAGAAAATTATTTTTTATATGTTGCTTCCCAATGTTTACCCAACCCAACCCAACCAAAACACAGTCCAAGAGTTGCAGGTACACTTTTATCAAACTGTCATCTGTCTCATTTTTAAGTGATGGTTTCACTAAATAAGGCTATGCAGATAACTTAAAATTCATTTCCAGAGATCAATAGTAAAAACACAGTTTCATTATTCTCTTACACTCTGTTGAGAAGATAGGATTGACTAGTTAGATACTCAATATCTTTTTCTATAATGGACAGTAACAGATATTTAAAAGAAAAGCTTATCTAAGCTATTTAGGATAAGTTACACTTGATATTTTTATGCTCTGTGCTGGCACATTTTTCAAGTCTGGTATAGGGTATCTGCAGAAGATACGGGATTGTGGTAACAAATAAGCTTGAGGTCATTGTCTTCTTTGTCTTCTAAAAATAGAGTAATTGTATTCATTTAAGCTCTGTTGCTGCAATAGTATTTTAAATACTGCTATATATTTCATGTTTTACAGTAGCTAAATAAAAAAAAAAGAAAAAAATCACGTTGAAATTTGACGAACAGACACTAGCTATAACTGATTGTCCATTTCTATGAGAGGGAGTAAGGGGGAAAAAGCGATCATTTGGACTTACTGAAATCAATACAGCATATCTGTTGATACTAAAGATTAGGGTCAATAGAGCATTACCTCAAACATCTGGATTTTTGAGAAATTTATGGACTAAAAATAAATAATATTAAGCCCCTGAGGAAATGCACAAGCAATTAAGGGTATGACTTGATGCCAGAAAAATGAGAGAGTTCAGCTGAAGGTGAAATGTCTCTCTTTAATTCCCTTTTTTCTCCTGACTTTTGGCAGATGAAATCTTTCATTATTTGAAAACTGAAATATTGGAAACAATAGCTCCAGTATTATTGTCTTTAGCTAAATGTATATTATATTTCCAAGCTACATATATTTTTGAGTCATTCTGGTTTCATGAATAATGAGTAATTTCTTATGACATGATACAAAGTTAAGATTTCCTTTTTTTTAATATAAAACACAAATAATGCATTTTTCAAAATTATCAGAACGAATTTATGTTATCAATAGGTTTTTCTTCATTGTTTCTGGTTTGTGTTTACCATAGCTAGGCCATGGCAGTAGATCATTGCTGTCTGACATCTGCTCTGCTGCCTCTACATAGTCATTCTCCATTCCTATCTCCCTAAACACAACAGTTGCACCCTTTCCAGTAATCTCAATACCGAGAAAAAATACGTGGAGCCTTATTCAGGCTCATATTGTTTATTCATCTGAGCTGAAAACACATTTGTGTGTCTCACATTCAGGTATGCAATCAAGATCTGAGATTCTGAGGAAACAATACAGAGCCATATCTAAATTTTAAAGGGTTCTGTTTCATATAGTTATTATTTTTGTCCAAGAAACATAAATCATTATTTTCAGCACTTGTAGGAATTTAGGTTTTACTCCAGATGCACAGAGATTCTGGAAGCTTGGTTCATTAGTGTGCTATGCCTATTTGTAGTATACCCTTCTGGTGGTGGGACAATTCACGAGCTGAGTCAGCTACAGGTGTAGAGGTTCCTGCTTTAAGGCTTTAATTTCAGTTGTCATTGCTGATAAACCTCTTCTATCCACTCCTCTCTTTCAAGTAAACCTAAGTGCATGTAACCCTTTCCAAAGATAATACAGCCTGTCAAGCAGGAGCACAGGTTATCTGTGGAAGCACACAGAGGATTGCAGTGGTGGTGTGATCCTCTGTTGGATAAAGCTGGAAGATTTCAGTGCCATGGATGTCAGCCATCACCTCACGCTAGCACTCAGTGCCCTTCCAATGTAAACAAGTTGGGAAGAAAAAGGAAAGCTGTTCCGTCGTATGTTTTTGAACTGAATCAAAAGAAAAATATTGACTATAATAGGAAGAAAAAAGCATTTTTTTTCTAAGTAAAACAACACAGTGTGTCAGAAATATGTCAATAGTTGATAAGTAAGAGTTTCTCCACAATTTGTTTTAAACATTTTTGTAGCAACAGCTTCTGCAAAAATAGTCAGTAATTCACTAATTGTCTTTACTTTCACTTTCTTTCTTGCCTGGAAACACAGGCCAAATTTTTTTATGAGTTGACTCTTCAGTTATCCATTAAACAATATGCTCACCTGCTCGGGATTAGGTGCATATGGTAACAGTGTGATTTAACTGAAGGAAGTCAGCTGCCCTGTCTTAACAGCAAAATTCTTAGTTTGATGTTTACATGGGGCTTTTCATTAAATTCATTAATCTTCAGTAATGTGTCTGAAAACGGGACAGATAATCCTTAATGAAAAGATTTTTTCTTAGGATCTGTTAGTCTAAAGGTATTGAGCTTCCAGTAAAAGTATCTGGTTTGAATTGCTTTTATCTCCTGAGAAGGCAGATTTTATTTCCTTTTTTTGTTTCCCAAGCTAAACTTCACCTTTGTTTGCTCTTTACTCCAAACATACACAAGATATTAGTTTAGCTGCTTCTTCATATAGAGACCTAATCTCTTCAGTTTGGTAAAATATTCACTTTACCAAATTGAATTAGAACAAGCATGTAAAAAGAAAGAACTAAAGAAGAATCCTTTCGACACCTGTGCAAAAGCATGTATAGGATATTGTTATGTGCTAAATCTGGACTGAAATTGAAGTATTTTAATACATTTCGCATAATTATATTTCTACCTTACAGCTTTTCAGTTTATTCTCCTGAATTAGCAAGCTGATATTCTAAGTATTAGCAACATATTAATGTTTTTCACTATGTGAAAGATAAATGCCCTGAATATTATAAAAAACTATTAATCAACATGTATAGGTGAGAACATTAAAAAGGTTTCTCTTAACCCATTTGTGATAGTTCTGTACAAGATCAAGATGGAAACACAGACAGCAAGCTATTTAGATAGCTAGACTGCTGTTGGTAATATTTTCTCCTGCAGCATATAAGTGCTAATGTTGCAATTGCCTGATGAAATGATGACCAAGGCAATCAGTTCCTGTCGGTAAAATTCCGCTTAACATTTACCACGAGAAACCCATTTAAAACTGCTCTAGATAGTTACAACTGAACACAAGATTCACAAAATTTTTCTTTAAATTATTGGATATGATACTGTTTTCAATGTAAGGAATGGAAATACCCTAAGGATTTCAGTAAGATAGAATTTACTCATTCGAGAATCAGGCATATCTTTTGATTAGTTGTCACTCTATCTAAACTGGAGGTAAATAAAATTCAGGATGAAAAAGTACATAAGCACAGGGACATGACTCTGTAAAGTTGCTATAGCTCTGATGATAAATATAGTAATTTTATTTTTTTTATATTGAAACTTTATGAGTTTTTGGCTGGATGAACAAATATTGATTTAACTGTTGCAAAGGAATTCAAATCCCTGATCTCAGTCACATTTTCACCTTTATTTTGTATCCATGGATCTGTTACTGATAAATGGTGGAAAAGTCAATTCTTTGTTTTAATGTGGTTAGGACGAAGCTTGGGATGGAGTAGGAATGCCTACTCAGAATGAAATGGGAATTGTCTGCTAAAGCAAAGTTTCATAAAATAAATACCAATTCATTGAGCCTTTTTGTCTCGTAATATACAGGATATGACAAACTTCTACCAAACCACTGCAGATTTCCCAAACAACTCTATTAAGCTACAACTATAAAAACAAAAACAAGTGTGGAAATCTGTGCCTGCCTGTACAGCTAAAGGTCTGTTCACTTCTATGTCTCACTCTCGTTAAGTTCACGCTCAGCACTTTCTCTAACTCTTCCTGACAGTGTTTCATTGTTATGCTCCAGGCACATCCATATTGTTTAAGTTACTTCTCTCTAGTCTGGACAAAAACTAAGAACTAATGGAAATTAAGATGCAATTTCCTTAACATTTGCTAGCTTAAAGTATCTTCAATAGTAGTTTAAATTAATCAGTTTATTGATCAGCTTGATGTTTTTCCATGAAATGAACTATGACAATTGGTGGCAGCGGGTAGCAGCAAAGTAGCTTTTAAGAACCAGATCCCTCAACTGAGAGCCAATATTGACGATGAGAGCTCCTATTCCATTTCTGTGCAAAGCCAAGCAGGAAACTTTTGATCCATTGCAAAAAGTAGACTAAGCTAACCTTACAACTTTAACTTGAAAGAGATTAGAAACGCTGACAAAGATACTTGTATACAAAAGCTTTTCTCAGCTTTCCCATCTCCCTGTCAAGATGCAGGGTTGAGCATTCTAGCCTTTTCAAGACATAGCTGCAATGTTTCACTTAATCACCTCAAACAGTATTTTAAGCTCACTGACTGCATCTTATCCAGACTATAGATGGTTACATAGTCAAGTAACAGTTTCATTTGAGAGATGTAATGAGCAGGTAAATACTAGCCTGTATTTCAGCAAATCACACTGAAATGATACACTTCTACCACAGGGCTGATCTACGCATAAATGACTTGTACAGCACTACTCCAAGCAGTCCAAGCAAGTCTAGCTTGCCAATATGCAAAATATTTTGGGTTGAGATTCAAGGCAAATGAAACTATCAATACTTTCAATGCATACAACAGAAAATATTAGAGGATTAAAAGCATGTTTGGTTACTATTCAAAAGATTTGTTCAATTGTATCTGCATTTTAGGAAATCATCTTAGTTGTAAGTGAAACAAAGAAATGCAAAAGATGCTGAGAAACTACTAAACTACCAATAAAAAACATTCTTTCCGTAGAAAGATATTCTTTCAGCATTGAATCAGTAGTTTAACAACTCAATCTTATCACCTTTATTTCATAGGCAGTGCATGTTTCTATTTATTACTGCATTTCTCATCTCTCTACTAAATTCAGTGTGACCTTTAATGTTCACATTGTGACTCTGTTGTAGTCATCTATACAGAATTAAATAAAATTCTCACCAAGAAGCAGCAGCCTTGCCTGCTTAGGAGACAGAACAGTTCTTGGCAAACAGCTAGTCCATGGCTAAATTCCGTCCTCAAAATCCTATTATCTTAAAATTACTCTTTAAATGTAAATGAAGGCTTAGAAGGCAGAAATGCTTTACACTTTTGTGTTTGCCTGAAAGCAAATAATATGGTACAGCCTACTAAAAAGCCGACATATTCATTACATATAAATGTTTCAAATATGGAGCAATAAAACCCCCATCTAAAATTAGAAGTAAATGGAGAATTTAACTTCAATTATATAGAATGTTTTGCCAACTTCTGAAATAAATTTAGCAGAAATTCTTATGGATATGGAAAGAAAGAGATTTAAATATAAATTAATTCTAGGTAACCATTTAAAGGAATGATACAGCTGACAAATCATGTGCTACTTCATATATAATTACATAAAACATTCCAGTCAAAGTCTGACGACAGTGTAAGAAGTTTCATCCTATATGTTCAAAGTTGAAGAACTGTGAAAAAATTAAAATCCAACGTTTTGGGTAAAAGTGTTAAAAAGACTCTTGGTACAAAGGTAGCAGCTGTCTGAATTTGCGGAACATGTACTTCCATTTTCAGTCTGAATACTGTCTAGTGTTAGATAATGGTCCAGAGTTCAACCCCAATTTCTACGTACGATTAAACACAGTAACAGACATACACGGAGATTGAGAAAGGATGGATTTTGTCTGCCTGGAAACCAGCCTAGCACAGTCACTGTAAACCACTGTGGAGCCTGAATACTCTGCTCTAGCTCATTCCATCTGCATTGCTCAGGCTCAAACTTGCCTGTCTGAGAAACTTATCCTTCTGAACAAGTTGCACAAGGTAAATCACAGCTTGGATATGTTTTCTAGCATTTGGTCCATTTGTGGTTTAAATTAACGTTTTGACTTTGCACTTGAACAGAGCCCTCACACAGTCAGATATAGCTGAGATATACTGTGGATTTATGGAGTGCGCTGAGGTTGTGAAGAGGTGAGAAATTCTGTGTGCTTCTAAAGCACAAATGAATATGAAGCAACAGGAGGTGAGTTATTTTTTCCAATAGTAATAAAAGCTCTCACAGGAAAATGCTTAATATAAACCAGTCAATAAAAATATATGCCTAATTTCTTTATTGAAGAACATCACAGCAATGATCACAGTAATTTCTTTTCCTGTACCATAATTACTTTTTTTAATTAAATGTTCCTACATGATGATTAGGTTTGATCAGAAGCAACTCTTCCTATTTCAACTTTTTGGAATGAGAAGACTACTTGTAGTTTTTTGCTGTTTTGTAAGACTAGAAGTACATGTTGTAAATTTAATTTTTAGCAGGCTATGAGCAACCTCTCCTCTATACTTCAAAACGATTCAGTGAAGTACCCCATAATAGAACAGCTGTTTCTGCTTCTGTGTTTGTGTGTATTTAAAGTGTATCTGAAAGTGGAGGGAAAATGAAGAATCTATCATTCCTAAAGTTCCAGTTGAGTGTCTGATGCTAAAACTCACATGTACCAGTATTTCTCTTATCTTTAAGCAGATATTTACCAATTTTGGCAATCAAATCAGAAGATGATGATTTTATTTTTTTTTACTGTAATTTCTTGTTCTTATCCTTTAATGACTGTTATAATGTATTATTTGAACAAGCCAATGAGGAGAAGTAGAAAAAAGGAGAGTGATCAGAGACATGAGAATGAGTTCGCTGGAACTAAATGACAGTAATTTAAAAGAAGCAATTACTTATATCTGCAAAATAGCTTCACCATGAGTAGTGCTTGTACACAACAGAAGATAATTTGACAGTTCAGACATAGGTTCAAATGGAATACCGTCCTTTTTAATATTTTTTTTTAACTATAAAAGGAAAGCGCTTCTATATGGCTACTATTTTGCCCTACAGTATTCTTGTAGTTGGTTGTCTGAGGAAATCAGATGATACAAAATGTGAATGATACTGTTTAGAACTTACAAATGGTTTTCCATTGTCTGAGAAAGCTAGTGAAGTGAGAGTGCACACACCTACCTCATTAAGAAACACCTGGGAAAAAAGCATAATATTTCACTTGCCACTGGTGAGTAAAGACAGATACGCTCCCTGATTCACAATCTTTTGCTCCTTCTCTGTACCCATGAGACTCAGACGATATGCTAGAAAACAACTTCCATTTAAAATAAGTACCCAAGGAAGGGAAATATCTATCAAAATGCCCTGTAACAGCTGCCCACGCAAAGGTTACCTTTAAGATGATTACATTATGCCCACAGCTGTGGAGATGAAAAAACTTGGTGTCAGGATGCGTTGAAATCACTTTGTACCTATGTACCATATACCATGCAGAAAATACTTCACAAACACATCCCTGAATGTGTATGAGACTATCATAAAAACTTACTTGAAAGATATGTTTAAAGCAAAACTTTTGACCACCAACATCTGGACTAGTTGTCAGCCATATCCCTTTATACTTCTAACAGCCTGTGGGTTTACTTACGTTTTTAAGTGAAGGCATGGCATGAATGGAAGATCTATGCATCTAGTTCTTCCAATGCTTTTCCCATTTCGTGAGCTAATTTGCTTAATCCTTTCCTTAACAGACAGTGAAATAAAAACCCTCCCTTCCTATTACTAAATTATCTCATCTTGTCTCCAGCAAAGTAGATCAAAATAGTCAGTCATCTACTGGACTGCATTCAAAATGTTTTGATTAAAGCTAAAAGATGGAGTTTATTATAACAGTAAATAATATAAAAATCATTCTAAAAACATTCATTCAGTATATCACAATTGGAAGAGCAGCAAGGAGTGTAGATCATTTTGCAACAGGGAAAAGAAAATATTCATATGTTTATCTGTAAGGTGCTATGAAATCTTTGAATGTAAGAGGCTTAAAAAGCACATAGAACTTAGTAAGTGAGAATACTAAATCTGATAGTTTTGCTTTACCATACATTAAATAAATCAGCAAAAGAAAAAAATGTTATCAAATAGAGATAAGTGAACCACATGTTCAGCTAGTTACAGAAATAGAAATTACTACTGTTGATTCACAGTATCTCATTTCCTTCAACATTATGATACCATTGAGTTCAACTATAAAGGAAAGTTTCCATAGCATCACGGTGTACTAAAATAAGAAGTCAATTGGAGCCGGATGCCTGGACAAAAAGCAGACACATCCCAACATTCATTATATTTAGCACATTTTTATTCACTGCTTGTACTGTGAAAAAAGAACTTTGAAACTTAAACCTGCTTAACAGGTACCTGGGAGGGAATGCTGAATGCACTGGTGAGTTAAAAAATATCTTCAGAAAATGGGATTAAATAACACCAGGCAGCTTGTTTCATCCAGCTTTCCTCCTCTGCTTTACCGCCTTCTGCTTTGGGCCCCCAAAGTTACTATTAGATGAAGGAACAGGGAGGAGTACCATGCCACTGCCTGGCGCATTGATGGGTGTGGAGAGAGGAGGGTGTTTCTGCAATCCTCAAATTTTCATTTGATTTGGAGGAAGATGAATATCTGGTCCCTGTACCAGCAGCTGTGGCAAGAAGAGTGTCCAGCCAAGCACCACTTTGAGAAAGAGAGTCCCGTGGCTGCATAGGTGGTAAGTGTGCATAGCTGCCACTTTGGACTTGCCCTCCCGCTCCCTAACAGGGCAACTGAGGAAGAAGGGCTGGGCTATTTCTTCTGCCAAGCAGCATTATTGCCCGGGCTCTGGTGTGCGCAATGTTTTCAGGGCGGGATGTGCCCCTCCATTCTAGGAGGAAAAGGGAATCGAAGGAAGCAGCTCAATGACAGTGAAAGATGCTCTGTTAGTGCAGAGAGTAAGCCCCAACCTGACTTCACTCCCTGTCAGAGGCTTAAAATCCTCCTGTCAACCACATCACCAAACTTGTGACATAGCCTTAGCAGTTCAGTTGTGCTTGTTTCTGGCTCAGTGACCTGAATGCTGCATTAGGTCCAATAAAGTGTATGAAATCTGTCTAATTATAAACGCATTAGCAGCATCACTCATGTGGTTAATATTAAGCTCATTCTTAAGTGAATAACTAAATCACACTCTTTAAAGTGAGAAGCACAAATCATTAATAAAAGTTACATAGATACGTACTGTGAACAACAGCATTCTATTACTCATTCACTACAGCTGACTTTGAATTTTCATTATAAAGCCTCTGGCTTTTGAGGAAATGAATAAAGAAGTGAGAAAATTGAAAGCTACCTTTACCTACCTTTTCATTATTTGCTGCAGGTGTAAATAGAATTTAATCAAGAGATTGTTAAATCACAGAAAAGCAGGTTTCTAGTTATACCATTCTATAGAAGATAACGATGAGTTTACAAATAGGATCTAGGAAGTTAATTACAAGAATGATGAGCAAATTCGAGTAGCATTATAAATTATTCAGTGCTATAAGTATTTTAACTAATTCAAAGTGCAAGAGAAGACTCCACAGCCAGTTTTGAAACCTAGCATGAGAGAGAAAGCTCTGTTCAGTAAACGACAGTGGTGTATCTACTGTTGTTGCTTTCACTTGTTGCATGGGTGTAAAAAACAGACCTCTTATTAGCTAAGATCAGCTTCTGATTCATTTTATATAATTTTTTCATCTAAAATCAAATAATAACCATAAGCATTTTTATATTCCAACTATCAAATACAGTAATTTTTAATGATCTAAGCCTATTCTCTATATGGTTTCTTTGAACTCTGCTTCATCTTTTACAAAGATGCTACTAATAAGTAACATTATTTGCATTACAGTAGCACCTAGATTCCAAGTCATGAATCAGGATCCCACCTGTGCCACATAAGGGATATAATATCCAGGATGCATCCCATATCTGGGAGAAATATCCCCACTTGCAATAAAAAAAGTGTTCTCATACTTTAAAATGTTTGTAGGTAAAAATAAGATCTTGTGTGTAGGACCGTTTTTCTGCAGCAATGATCTATTTATTTTTCTTAAAAGAACTGAACTAATGGATGCCTGCAGTTGTCCGTCAGTGGCTAGCTTTTTTCTTATGGGAATAAAAATTATCTTGTTTATTAATATGAGCCTCAACAGGTTTTAGTTTTGTACTTCATGAAAAGATGCATGTATGACTTTGCTGGCCAGATGATGCCATCTACTGGGGTCTATCTAAAGAACTGAAGTGACTCATCATATTTTTCCAGGGGAGATGTTCAATGTATGTTGATCTTAAAGCTAGTTTAAATAAAGACTTTTTTTCTCTCACTCTCAATTTCTGGGGCAATGAGGTCATGCAAGACAATAGCCATCCTGGTGTTTCTTGATTGATTGGCTTTGTTTTTTGATGTTGTGTGGCTCATTTAGTGAATTTTCAAGTCTCTAAAAATTGCAGACATTGGCAGCAGGGTCCAAAGTTTTTGAATACAAGTTCTAGTTACCGAGGTTACTTAAGTTCTTTGACTTAAAGAAGCTTTACCTTATACATTCAGCTTAAAATGTGTGATTTGTATTCGTTGCTATCCATAAAGTATTTCATATGTGTATATATGTTAAGCATTTGTTTAACTGGTATACTGGTATATCAAGTATAACTGGAGACAGGGTAAACTGGCCACGTGGTTATGTGACTTCCTGGACTTGCTCCTGAGTTTCAAGTTAAGTATTTGTTTAAAAGCTTTGCCTCATTGAGGAATTAGAGGGAAGCATCTGGGCTTTATTGTTTTGGAAGAGAAAGATCTTCATTTTCACCAAAGTTGAGAAATTGCCGTGGGCAGTCCTATATGGAAAGGAAGTAGATCCCACTTGGAAACCTCATTGCTTCATGAATCCTCTGGGGCAGCAGATATCAAACGAAAATGAAGAGCACAGAATAAGTCAGAGTGTGAAAGTGATGTTATCCAGCAAAGATCTTTTTTATTGGATTGATGTGATGGTTCTTTTTTTTCCCTCTTTCGGTTGTGGAGCTGTCTTTCCTAAACTAACTTGGCCAATATTGTAGAAATGGTAACGTAAAAGGTGTTAAAAAACAGAAAATAAGGAAGTGAGAAGAGATGCAAATTTTCCTTTGAAAAGTCAAGCAATTTCTGAAACAATAGGTATGTGACTTTTCTTTGGATGAAGTGTGACAGAGATGTACAGGCTGAAGAAAAGAAAAAAGCTTTATATTTGCTAATGTTGCTGCTTTTTCATGGTGACATCTTTTGTTAATCACATCACTCAGTAAGTTAGCACTTCGACATATCATTTGTATAGATGGAGGGGGGAGAAAAGTTGTAAAAATATCTTTTAAATGTATTCATTTATTTATTTAATGAGGGTCTGCATCTGCCAATGAGACGTGGAATTACTACAGATGGAGCTAATGCATCATGGAGGTCCAAGAGGCTAATAGTCCACAGTGTCAACTGAAATATGTCAAATGATGGCTGGTGGGCCTAAGGGCTGATACCAGTAGAGGAGGCACATTGCATGTTCAGGACAGATGGAAAGACTAACAGTCCACTTAAAAGAGTTAACCTGGTTTTGCTGTTGTTTAAACAAGGATCTGTTCCTTTTATAAATTCGCGCACATGATTTCTTTCAGATACTTACCTTAAATAAGCCTTGACTAAGTCTGATGAGGCAATTGGAAACTCATGATCCCTACCCCACCCCTGTCCTCTTTGATAGCCTGCACTGATTAAAATTACTTAGATTAGTGCAATTTACTGAAACACTACCAGAGTGAAATTCCTATAATGACTGCAACAAGAGACTCTTGCATATGCTGTATTGAAACCTATGATTATTGTTAGATCTGTGAAGCCTATCACGTAAAGGATAAATCTGGATTGTCCTTCTAAATTCCACATCATGCATTAGCTATGTACTTTAAATGCCTTTAAGGGAAAGAAGGAACAATCACTGTGTGATTAATAATTCTTTTTTTCAGACATATTATGATCTTTGTCCTAAACCTTCTGACCAGCAATTAATTCCTATTATCCATTACTGTTTTCGTCATTCATGAGTTGCATTGAAACGACAAATGTCCCCTGTGTTATTACAGAAGTATCATTTGCACAATTGTATTTCTGTCATACTCCAGCTATTGCACTGAAGTCAGTTTTAAAGTATATTTTCTTACTGTTTGAAGTTTTCTGGTGACATTTTTTAAAATTTAATTGAAAAGTTAAGATATCCGTCTTGGCTGCCTTGTGATGAAAGAAGCAAATAACAATATTTGGGGTATTTTGTCTACCAAACACAGTATAGCTCTGATTGCTCTAATTCTTTTGCCTGGTCTGAGAAAGCAATAGGATTGGGCACTTTCAAATATTTCATTCAAAAGTCTGCTTGCTATGCTATTTCAGTATTTCAATAACATTTTCAGTGATATTTCATTCTTATTCTTTATTCTTATACCTCTACAGATTTATCAAGCTGTTGTGTGCAAGATTATGTTTGTAGGGCATATGTATTCCATCTATGGAATTTAGGAACATACATTCCTCTCATTAATTGAGATGAAGCTGGGACTAGACTTGCAAATGTTTCCATAAAATTTATTTTCCCTGTCTCTGTCTCAATGCAGCAAGTCACCAAAGCATATGAGAGAGAAAAATATATCACAAATAATTTTCAGTAACGTAAAAAAATCAGGAGTAAATATTTAAATTCAACTGCTAATTCTACTTCAGTGAAAAAAACAAACTACCCATACACATCTCTAAAAGGGTTTCTGTCCTCCTTTCAGTTAACTTGCAGAGATGAGGCATCATAGGCGTATAATTTCTAGGCTTGAGTATTTCGGTTTTTACATATTCTGCATGATAACGCAGATCTGGTTGTGGCACTTTATCTTTCTAATTTATAATTAACACCCACTTTGGCTCATATATAAAAATACAAGTAATGTGAAAATTGAAGTAGCTGGGTTGGAGATTCCTCTTGCAAGAATTACAGAAGCATTTTTTTAGTCCTTTCTCATTGTGACTATATGAGCTGAATTTCTTCAGTCTGTAGTTATTTTTCAGTAAATAATTTTAACTTCTTCACAGGAGTGTCAAGATTTTTTTTTTTTTTTGGTAGAAGAGAAGGTTGCAGGACACCATTAATTATGTATTATCATATTTTCTCTATCTCAGATGCATAGCAAAATGGTGTAGATAAATCAGGAAGATTTAGCCTCAATGATGGTAAAATAGGTGATTTGAGTTTGCATGAAATTACAGTTAAATCATTATAATTTTCTTCATAAGTAAAAAACCAAATTTCTTCTTCTTTCAAGTAAAGGATGGTTGGTGGAAACAATGTAAGTGCAAACCAGCAGTTAAGAATTTCATACACTAAAGCAGCAAGACAGTTTCCAGTTCTATTTTAGTTCTTTAGGCACCAGGAGAAGATTTATTGCTGTGCAGCGATAAAAGAAGCAGCAGCTTTGCTTCTGGCCAATAGTCTTCAGTTAAAAAAAAAAAAAAAGACAAAGAGGAAGAGGAAGCTATGTTTGGATTTATAATAAAATCTGGTGGTAGGTAGGACGTAATAGATTTCAGCATAAGGTCACCAAAAGGGTAAGAATGAACTTAACACTTGGGCTTATTATCAAATGACAGTCATCTTAGTTGATAACATACCAGGCTGCAAAAGATGTGCAACTTCAAAGTTTAAGGGATAAGGAAAAACAAATACTCAAGAGGAAATCATAAATTGTATATTGTGAATAAAACAGGTCCATAATTTCCACTAATTAGACATAAGTTAAATCACTTCATGATGTTTCACTGGCGTGCTTCCTCGTAGTAACTTATTTCTTACCTGCTTAACACTGCTTATGATCTCGTTATCAATGGTAAAACGTATCATAACAATTTTTAAATAACTATATTCTTTTTTTTTTTTTGTTAATGAAAAGCTGACCTATTTTTTTTATCCCTGAGGATAAACTAAAGCTTTGTCTATTACAACCCAATAATCAAACCGCTCTAGATGAAATGACTTCTTCTGAACTGTGTGGTTAAGGGCGATTGCTAAAATGTGGCATGTATTAAGTCTTTAGTTCGTTTAACTCCCCTGCTTCTTCCTGTGGTTATGTTGTTGTTCTTATTTCATGTTTGGATTGTAGTAGTACTGGGGGCTCAAAATCAGAGACAGAGCCCTGCTGTGATAAATATTTTGCAAATAAAAAACATGAGATGACATGGTTCTTGATGCAAACAGTATGCCTAATTGGCCAGGGACATAGGAAGGAGTAATTTTGATCCCATAGCAATGTTGTGCCAATGATGGTGAGGGAGATTCAGACTTAGGCATCGTTCAAAACAGAAAGGCATTCTCCATCCTGCAAGTACCTTCAGAATATCCAGCACGATTTGTCCTTGCGTTTTCTTCTTGCATTTCTGGATAGTGGTAAATTATTTCCAGCCTACATACTTGCGGACCCTTGTTCTGACTGAAACAGTCAGTTGAACTAAGCCTCTGGTCATTCTACACTTTTCCCATCTACTTTGCTTTTCAGAGCAGAAGTAAATGTGTAAATAGGCCAACTCACACCTGTATGCCTGTATTTTAGCTCCCAAATTGATGCAGAGGCTTTTAGGTTACTAGTGCACTTAAACAGTTTGCTTACTTTCTGTTTACTCAGTGTCCAGAGAAGTTAGATACTCTGAGGAAGTCATTTACCTGAAGGTAGTAGAAGTGTTTCAATCTCCTATTTCATGGGGTAAATCTGGCCCAATATTCAAATACACTAAGTGAAATCTGCACAGGTTTGTCCCTGGTTATGTTTGCTCCACAGTCTTGTTGCATTTTGTCCATATTCCTCACTATATTAATTTCCAAATTGATACTTAATATAATAATAGTAATAATCACCTCTGACCTTGATGCAGCCTCTACTTGTTCAGCAAAAATTGAACCTTTAAAACCGAACCAAAAAAGTGCTACGTTGCTACAACCGTGAAGCAGCTGAAGCAGAGTAACTACATATAGCCCTTGGTCAGGCTTATATACAGCACGCTATAGCATCCCAGAACAGATCACATTGTCCTCCCATTCATCTTGGTCTCTTGGGGTTGTACTGCATAGATTTCTAAATGTGCAGGAAACAACCTGAGGCTTAGAGGAAAGAAGGAAAATTAAGTAAGAGCAGAGATGATGGATTTCAAACAGAACAACTGTTTTACATAGGTGGTTAGTGAACTTGGCTGATCCTATTTGATAAAAGGTTACGGGTTAACAAGATGAAAACAAGCCATTCCAGGATATACCTAAAACTGCCTCATATTTAATTTAAAGCCTCACGTGGTAAAATAAGCACTTAAAAGAGTAATATAATTTAGAATAAGTATCATGCTAAAGGGCATGTTTCTGCATGACTTCCTTTAATAACTACAGTCTACAGCCTAATTCAGCCTTTCAGATTATTGCAGTGTGAGCACTTTTATTTTTTATAGTCGTACAGTGGGCTATTTTATTCTTGCTATAGTAAAAATATGATTTTTGTTGTTGACTTTTTAAATAGTGATCACTTAATTGGAAACAGATGTTAATGTAAGAGAAAAAACGTTTTAATTAATACATTTGAGCTGGAAAATTTCTGATACCTGAAGAGCTGAAGCAGTTTTAAAACAAAGGGTAGACTTTGTTGTCCATTATTTAAAATACAGATCACTTTATGGTAGTATAACTAATCAAAATTTAATGAGACCATTGTAAGGTCTGCATTATTTAGTTTGTACATAAACTGTCTAACACCAAATAGAAGAAACAAGTGAAATAAGCTTCAGTTTAAGATGTTATTTTTTATTTTGATATAGTGGTGTTTGCCTTGTTTGCTTTGCCCTTCTCATTAAAAAGTCTGTTGTACCCTTGCATTTTTTGAGCCATACATTTACTAATAGTCATAGACATAGACCTAAACTGAGTATTTCAGTAAGACTTTCTCAAGAAAGTAGAAAGTAAACTGGACTTTGTCAGGAATCCTCAAATGACTGACCTGTGTGAACTTCACTTGGGAGCATGTGGCCTTAGCATGCTCCTGGCTTGCAAAAGCAGTTGTTTGGGAACTTGCTGTTTGTGGCTAGTGATCAGTGTCTAGAATAAAGGCTTTTTAAGCCAATTGAGTGAAATAGTGAATTTTATGTATACATGTGCCTGAACTTCAAGTAGGCTATTGCATCCCAAAGTAATTTAACTTTAAATGATTTTTTTAAAAGAAATACAAGCCAAAAAATGGATTGTTTTAAATCGTTTTAACCTTCTATGAACTTTCATAAAGCTCATTTCTATCTGACTTTTTTTCAATATTTCTTTCTCACTCTAAACTTATAGAAACAAAGAAAATCTTTTGGTTTAATGTCAGCAGCATATTAACTTCATAAATTCTACCATTGGGATATGATGCACTTTGGAAGTGATAACAGAATGTTAGTAAAAATCCTAAAACCCCAGGGTTTTTTTTTGAAAACTTGGACTTACATGCAAATAAAGCAATATATGAAGCACTTGTCCATTAGCAGAGAGCATTTGCTGACATGGGCAAGCCTCCGTCTAATTTTTGTTGAAATAATGTGGTGTGATTGACAACCTTTGATTAAAAGCAGCAACACTAAAATTTAATGTCTATCATCTTCTAGCACCACAGGTCAACCCTCAAGGGTAATGTAATATCTGCTGCAAAATTTAGAGAAATCCATTACCTATGACCGCTTTCAATGTACATTTGAGGCAACATTTCTACTTACGTTTTTCTCCATCGTCAGTACGTCCAATACATTGTGATGGATTCAGCTGTTTTATAGTTTCATATTGGGGGAGTTTGAGTTCACATGGGTCAGTTTATGAGTGTAGAAAGAATGGGCAGGATTGAGTTACTTCTGATTTACCCCAGGATGTCATGCTTAAAAAGTATGACACTGCTCTAGATAAAGATATGAAAATGCACAAAACTCGTTGTGTGCACTTTTTCCCATGCATATGTGAAAAGGGAGAAGACCTGCCTCTCCACATGGTGGACAACATGCATTTATTAACAAAATGTACTAGCTCTGCAGTACATTTTCTCATTTTCCTGCGGTGCAGTTCCTCTAACCTGAGGAAGGCTAGACAGAAATTGAATTGAGGGGCTTGGTAAAGGGTCTGTGGTTGGGAATGGGCGGGCCTCGACACGCTGCATGCTGTGAAATGGTTATGGCTCTGGTGCGCTCTTCACTGAAGACAACATAGAGAGAAATTAGGCAATGCACAGGTCTGTCCTCAAAAACTGTTAAATCTGTTTTGCACGCAGAGCTGAGTTTTGGTCCAAAATGAGACATTTTTCAGACATATAGCATGACTCCCGTTTACTGTTTCTGGGCTCCAAAGTGTATCCAAAGTCTTTTGATGCTGGTATAGCATAGTTCTCAGAAAACTTAGAAGTAAAAATATCTGCACCGTACATACATTAATCTTTATTTTTCTGTCAGATGTCACATGAGAAGAGTTGCAGCTATTGCAACCTGAAAAAAAAAGAGAAGTAATGGGAAGGCTCAATGTGGTTTGAGATTCAAATTTTCATCCTTGATTATGACATCCAAAATGAGGACCTGAAGCTGTGGTGTGCTTCCTTCTTACTGGTAACACATCACTTACAAGTAGAAGTCTGTAGCATTAGCAGCATTGTGAAAGAAGTTAAATTATTATATATTAACGTATTGGCAGTAATACATATTGTACTATATGTACTGCTACTATATACTTATTACTGTTACCATATTGTTATTCTATACTCCTCTACAAGTGTATCACTGGAGAAACAGTACTGTCTGTTGGCGTGACCATAGCTTGTGACTCACAGGAGATGCTTCTCCTCTCCTATGCTCTGACCTGATAACAAGCATATTTCCACTATGTCACTGTCCCTGCTCACCAGTGGGAATATCTGAGAACATCATAAGTAATGTATAACATTAGCCTGGAAAGAGGCATCTGAACTGCTCTTACAACACTCCACATAAAATTCAGATTTTAATTTTTTTAAAAGTATGTCATACGATTTTTGAATTTTGGGGGGGGTTGGGTTTTTTTTTTAGCAGTAAGAGAGGTTAAAAAATGAGGATTATTGATTGTATTTATCTGCAGCAGGGATAAGCATCACCTCATAGTGATGTTCTTTCAGAAAACTTTGACTTATGGAATGAAATAGATATTTTACAGGAAAATATAAAGTACGTAACCGCAGAATAATAAATGTTACTTCAACTATATTTGTATTTCCTGTCTAGTCTACTTTGAGTTTATATCCAGATGATGTGTGAAGTCAATTAACATGGCATAAAGTATATTCAGGTCACTATAATGATTTCTGGACTTTTTTTTTTGGTTTTTTGTACACTTTTAAATAATACCTAATTCTCAAAATTCTATGAGCATAAATTGCATGGGAAATGGATTAATATAGTAATTTTTATTGATGTGCTTTCGTTATTTGAACATCTATTCAAACTATTTTAATAGCTTTTGAAAGTCATAGCATAGGTTTAAAATGCAACATATTTTTGTATTCCTTCTGTGGACATCAGGCTGTACAAAATTACTTTTAATATATTTGTAACAAGTCCAGTGATTATCTTTATAAATTATTAAGAATAAAAAAGTACTAATTTTATATTTGTTGTCAAAATAAGTGTTTTCTATAAAAAGAACAGACAAGGTAGAAAAAGGACAAATACATTGTTATGTGTTTATTAAGAGGGCACTTCATAAGGACCTAGTAGGTCACAAATTATATTTATTCATCCAAGAATTTTCATACCCTTTTTGAGAAGAATTAAGAAAAAAATGTCATACACATTTTCTGTCAAGGTGAGAAAAAGCCATTTTCCAACAAATTCCAAACAATTCTACATCTGAGGAAAAGAAAATACCTTTTCATCTTTGGAATCAAAGAGATACATCTCAGCAAAATAGCAGATA
Organism: Tauraco erythrolophus; assembly: GCF_009769465.1. NCBI lineage: Eukaryota > Metazoa > Chordata > Aves > Musophagiformes > Musophagidae > Tauraco > Tauraco erythrolophus. Next base: position 13,994,575 of record NC_141479.1, on the reverse strand, counting down.
AGTCTGTAACTGCAGAATAGTTATTTTATCTGTTTATTTCCTGTCTCAGCTTCACTGAGACATAGATTCATGTAGTTATGTGGAGCTATAGTAAGATGGGAAGTAATATTTCAAATCTGTTAAGCATTAGTGAGACCAAACTGAAGGAACGTGTCCTGTCTGGGGCATAGCACTTCAAGAAGGACATGTGCTTGTGGCCCATTTGAAGAAAGCCTCTAAGCCAACTTCAAAAGATATCACAGCATATCTTTTGAATTAAAAAAAAAATAAAGTTGTTTAGCCTAAGGGAAAGAACTGTAAAATCAGGACATTTTGGTTTACTATTCAAAAACCGTTATTGAAAAGAGTAGGTATATGTTACTCCATTATGTCCATCATGGAAAGGATAAGAATAATGGTATTAACAAGCATGGCTTAGGTTAGACATAATGAGAAAAAATACTCTAACAGCTGGGTAGGCTATCGCTGGAATAGAATGCCTGAGGAGGTTATAGAGTCTCCAAATTTAGGAATAGTTTAGAGCAGAGTTGACAAGTAGCTACTGGGAATGGCATAATTGTGGTTTATTTTGGGGAATAGAAGAGGATTAGCATATGTCTTGAGGTCCTATCCACCTCTTTTTCCTTGTTTTTATCTTAATTCCACGAATTCTGATTTTGTTCCCAGCACTACGTTGTGTCTCTTGACTGCAGAGCTCAAAATGCCTTTTAGAGAAAGGAGAGATAAAATGGGAACCTACCTTTTTTTTATTTATTTAAAATTTATATCCACCAATATAACAGGACAGATTTTGCAAGTAGCTGTCTGACTTGAACACAGGATCAGCTTAAATTTTCCATATTCAATGGAGCTATTATTATTATTACTACTACTACTACTACAGAAATCTGTTAAAAAAAAAAGAAATTATGCTCTTCTGGAGTCCTGTTGAAATGAATTTCCTAATCTAGGCTGTGTAGGAGCAAGCCTACAATTAGCAAGTAACCCAAGTGTGCTCTTTTGAATATTATGACATTCAAAAGTATTTACTGGTTAGTCAAGTTTTTTTTTTCATAACTTATCATTTTTGTATTTCACAAATAAGTTCTCAGGAGATATTGGAAAGGTTCACACACAATGAGGCAATGGAGAGACTGAAATATCACTGCAGCTGAGGTAATGTGACAGTTCCTTCTTTGGGCAAGAAAGTGTCTACTTGTTCATGATGTAATGAAAAAATAACATATTCTGTCATTCAAATCCCCAGACAAAATCTGACTGAGGATTTTAGACAAGTCTTCCTGTGACAAAGTGAGAATGTTTCCTATGTCATTATTTAACTTTTGCAAACATCTGCAAGGTAACTATATCACGTCTAGTTTCAGGCAGAATGAAATCAACTTTTATTAATATGTATTTGCCTTTTAACAGCATGGAAGCATTTTTACACCGTTCTTCATGGATTGAAGAACCAGCTCCTTAGTTTTTCACCATGGTGTGTGGAAAACTGCGGTATGCAGTTTCTCAAACAGGAGTTATCATACTGAATTTAAGCATACTTTGCATTCTTCTTGTACTATTATTTACAGCAGTTGAAAATAAAGGTTTCACTTTAGTGACCACATAATGATTTAGCAAACTATTTCAGCATATGTGAATTAAAATGTTGAAAGAACAGTCTTTGGCTACTCTAGGGAAATACCATGAAGAACCAAACGGCAACAGTTCTTTATGCTACCGTTCTTTATACAGCAGCTATTTTCATTTGAGAAACAAGTTGACCACAGAGTCATTTCTCATTCAAGGGACATTTCTTGTATCAGTTTACTTCTATGAATATTGAGGTTAATGGGGTTACTTGTTCTCAGGAGGCCTGAACTAAGTGAAAAGACAGAGATTTTATGAATTTTACATCAGCCTGCACTGAGAATTCCTCCATGCTTCTCTACGTTGATACTGGACTGCAATATCCTCTAGCATCCTCTGTTCATAGGGCAACTAGTGTCCCTAGTGTTTGACATGGTGGATTACGATGTTAATATTGTTTTCCTGCATATTTCTTCACTGAGGACATGGATTTTTTCAGAGTTAACATTAAGATGGATGCCCAAAGAGTGAAGTATCATGGAAAATATAGTTAGAACAATTACTCTGCTTGAAGCTTTGGGAAAGAGAGGAGGGAGGGAAATCTACAGCTGAATATCTGCGCAGCCAGAACAATAGAGAGATCCATACTCTGGGATAAAGCCATGTAGACTATTACCTGCTGCTGCTGTATGTATAGCAAAATGAAAACTGATGGAGCAGATCACAGAGTTTCTACTGGTTTTAGATTTATAGGACACTTGACAATAAAAGATGCAGATTATAGTTATTTAGTGCTTTTAATGAGGTAATATTCAGACCGTGATAGGCTCTGTGCTTGATTTTACTTTCTATTCTGGAGCATTCAGATATTCAGTTTTGCTGTTTATGTGGGCAGAGAAATCACAGTATAGGACTGTTTAATTCACTAATATTTCGAGATTACAGTCCTTTGACCCTGCTTTATTAAACTGGCATATTATTTTTTCATAATTTTATTGAAAAAAATGTTTTATATTTAAAATGTGCAAGATGCTATACAAATATTTATTCTACAAGGGTTCTTATAGTAATTGTAGGTAATCAGGTTTTTAGTTTAAAAGCTTATCACTGTAAATAAATTATTGAAATAGACGTGTTTCTTGCTTTTATTTCAGAGACTTGGGAGAGACTTTTTCAATATTATGTATTCATCTAATAATTTGAATTTATAGCTATATACACATTTTTATGAACAATCAGAACCTGCTGCCTGTTAATACAGTGATGAAATATTTGAAGCTTAATGTTACTCAAGAAGTAATGGATTTTAGTTAATAACCGTGTGGAACAGTTGTTCAGATAAGAATACTACTTTTTCTAATGAAATAAATAAAATAAAGTGCATTGTGTCAATAATCACAAAGACTTCCTCCTGGATTATGCAAGATATATATTCATTAAGTAAGATCAACAGTTGCAAGCAGACAATAAGTATTATCAATATGGGAGTCTCTTTGTGATAAAGAAGAGTTGTGTTGATGGCTTGATGTGACAACTTCAAGCACGGTCCTACTGTAAGGAATGACTGTAGCACATCACTTCTCCAGGTGGGTTCAGTTCTATCTGTCTTTATTTGTCATGAAGCTGAACAATTGTATTTTACAGTTGTTAGTCCTGCAGAAACTGTACAGCTCTGGTGGATGGACCAAGAGTTCTCTTCTGACTAGTCTTATTGATATAATGGATAATGAAGTTCCACTCACAGAACTATTTTGTGCCCTTTCTTATCTCTGTTCAAACCCCTGCCATCAGTAAAGTTGCAATGACATGACTGAGAATGTTTGTGGATGACTGTGGAATTACTTGGAAATAGCTCTTGTAGAATTTCACAAGGAAGCAACAGAAAGTAGACTTATTTAAAGTTACACTTATGGGATTAGAGGAAGAGTCTGGATGTGGATCTGAATCCTGAATTATGAACTTTTTTTCCTCCTAGATCTCAAGATGAGGAGTAATGATTGTTTACCTATTAAATAATAGGTATAATATCAGAAAAAAACACTTTCCCTTCCAAGCTGTCACCCGTGTCATCGGACAATTGCAGATGTGGGAGGTAACGATTAAGACCTTTTAATTTCTCATTTCAGTTCTCTACTGAAGGACAGAACGAAATCTGAATCTCACCTGCAGAGCCATACTACAGGATGTGCCAAGGACAAGTAACCCATACTTTCTTGCTCTCAAATAGGTGAAAAATTTGAGATCCTGTTTTAGCATTTAAGTGTATCTCATTAAATAGAAGGGGAATTAACTATTGTGCTGATCGTTTATTCAAAAAAGTAAGCACAAAGATAGCACTACACTGTTCTTCATTTATATAAGGATATCATATGTATTTTAGTGGGTGAATTTTAGACACCAAGTGATCAAAATAAGCTATTGGTTAGGATATTAATTTTTCTACCATTTTAATTAATTGATATCTTTGACCCTAAGTGCAAATGGGAAGGAAGGCAGGTGCCTCGTATAATGTACAAACTTGCCACATTCCTTCACTAATTATGTAATTTCAGGGTAACTACATCTTCTATTATTAAATCTATCTTTTATCTGGAATTTCTCATCATAGCATATCACTCTCATAATGTGATTCCACTTTGTTCCAAATTACAGTTCCTGATGTGCAGCATATAGGACAACTTATACTTAATTTGAATGAATTTCTTTGTCAAACGTGCAACCCACTTTATCTCAGTTTTGTCAGTGCTTTGCTGTATTCCGTAAAATTGTCAAGAGGCTTCAAAGAATGAAGGTATGTGTAATTTATTTTCAACTTTTCTTCACAATTCCTTGCTTTTGTGATGATAGGGTGGTACAGATGTCCCTGGAGGGACGGAAGGACTGTGATCTGTGGAAGAAGGATGGTGACAAGGGGCAGCTGCTGTAGAGAAGATGGAATAAACTGCTGGTTGGACCTTAAAGGGAGTGGAAGAGCCTTCTTATGGATCAGAGAGGATTAAATTTGCTGCAGTTCACATAGGTGAATTAATTAATTGCAAGCAACCCTGGAGTCAATGACATGCCTCCAAGGACACAGCAGGTGAGAAGAGAGTTACTTTTTGCTTTGTTTTCATTCTCTGTTTTGAGTTTCTTTTAAAATATTCTGTTGAGTTTTGTTTGTTGTTTTTTTTTATTATTAAACTGAGCATTTAGGTATAAAAACTTTCTAGTTTCTTTGGGGCAGAGTGGGTCAAGATGGGTCTAGAATAGTTTTTTCAGTGCTCTGCTGATTCAGATCTCATTATGGTGGGTAAGACTTGTGTTACTCTTATTTTTGATATTAGATTTTTGTTTTTTTACTATTTGAGACATGTTCTAATTGTCAAATTAGAATTAAAGTAGGTGCATCATTACAGTGCATTTTCCTGTTATTGGAGAGTTTTCCCGCAGAAAGGCTGTTATGAAACTCAAAGCTGAGGTATCCATCAAGTGCAATTTAAAAATTAGTTTTAAGTACACTTCTCATCAGTTCACTCATGGTGAGAAATATTTACTTGGTTTCACACTGCTGGAAAAAGCAAAATGGACAGGCTTTTAATTTACATGCCAAAAATTGTTGTGTATGTGAAACAGGCTTAACCTGAAGCTGTGGTTGCATTTACCATCAGTGCTTCTTTACGTATATTTTCCTTATTAGTTGGAAATACAGAAATTCAGCCTAGTTTTCCAGAAGACAGTATGTACAATGACAACAAAAAAACCCACCCTTTCCCATTTCACTAAATTACCTTGGATCAGTAGAAGTCTTTGGCAGATAGTTCACCTTTTAAGCTTATTTAAAATAATTATTTTTAAGAGAACACTCTAGTAAATATATTATACAATTTGCATAATGATCTTCTGAAACTGTTTGCTTGTATCCATGTGGTGCAGAGGTGATTCTACATGCTTGAGATGTTACATTGTGTGGGTTATTCATACTGCCTGTCTTTAGTAAAATGCCTGTTTTAAAAGTATAGGCTCCCAGAATAGTCAGTGAGAAGAGGTAATATCCCCTAGACTGAAAATTGTGAGTACCGCTCTCCAATGGAAATTTATGTTCCTATTCTATGCACCTATATTACATGCCCAGGATTAGATAATATGACTACTCTTCTTCAGAAACTATTTAGAAATATTCTTCTGCAACTGGATTGGGAGGGAATGAGGGGCTGCAAAGCAAAGTCTTGAGTAAATTACCTCTGATGAATAAAGGATATTTTATTTTTATTTCATTTTTTGATTATTGTCAAAACATAGTGAAAATTAAATATAATCTGAAATAGAAAATGTTGATTTTGGAGGGAGGAACTCAAAATGAAATTCTGATAAACTTCCCTAGTTTCAGATAATGTTAATGTTTTTATGGAAAAAAAATTTCTTAGAGAAATATGATAACTTCAAAGTTTCATCAGCTCGGTCTGTTGAAAACATTGGATTACATCTGAGAAATTATCTTCAAATACAAATTTGCAGGACTTGTCAGAAGAAGAAGGAGAGAAAGACAAATATTTAAAAATAGTAGCCAAGTCCAAATAAATAATTATTTAATATAAGATCAAGTTAAAAGCAAAGAAACAAGAAAGTTTAAATTCTATGTATATTTTCAGAAAGTTTAAGTAGACTTAGCTATTGAATTAATTCTTTTTAAGTTACAGAAACTAAATGATAGAATTCTAAAGAGAAGAACTGGTATAATTGTAAACTTTCAGAAGAGTACGCAAGTTTTACAAAGTCAAGACAAATTTTTTAATTCTTACATATTTTTATTTATTTGTTATTGTGTTAAGTATATACAATGAGAATGATGATGTTTGCTCTAAATTAACAAAATCTATCAAATAATTGCTACTTTTAACTAAAAATATATTTTAAAAGATGCTACATTAAAACCAAATGAAATAGAGAGACTTATTGGGATCAGGCACAAGAAAAGCAAGGAGTTTGTTTGCGGATTTTGCTTTTTTAAAACTTACATAACTGTCCACATTTCATAATTATGCTTCATTTACCTTGAACACAATTTCTTTTGAAGGGAAGCAAAGATGGAGTTCCTCATAAAAGATTACATCTGGTGGCTTCTGGTTTAAAAAAAAAAAATCAATGCTAACGGCTAAAAGGCTTTATTGAAATTCTAAAGAAGAAATCTGCAAAAGCTTGATGCTTCAGGCTTGTTATCAGGTGCCTGCATTTGGGCATTCTGACACTCTATAATTGAAATTCATTGCTCAACCTTTAGTCTATAAAAATGGTATGCTGTCATTAGCACTGACTGCTTGCTGTATTCTCTTGTTGCTCCTTAGGCCAGCTTAAACCATCTCAGATGAAATAGCCTATTTCATGCGAGACCCCTCAGTTTGCCATTGTTAAAGAAGGTAAATGTGGTGTTTAGCAATGCACTGAAGTATAATATAATGGAAGTTTCCTTTACATACCTCCCTTTTCTGATTTTGAAGCGGTTTTCAGATTCTTCATTAAGAATCCCATGTCATTACTAACATTTTTTAAATTAAATTTTAATTTAACCTTCTAATGTACCTAATGCACTTGAAAGTAATTAGTTTTCTCCCCCCACTCCCACTCCTACAGCAATAAGAGATGGCAGGAGCATAATTCTTGGCACCTCCTGTGCTAAAAACAGGAGCAAAGGTGCTGTCCACTTGCCGCGTTTGGATGAATCAGCAGATCTGTCTAAGCTGACGTCTGAAAATTGCATTAAGGTTTTCTCCTAAAATATAGACAGAATTGAACCTGCATTGAGGCAGCACTCTTCCTTCCCTCGTTGTCTCTATCCTGTTCTCTTTACCTGGAGAGGAAAAGCATTTTCATTCTGTGCCACCTTTTAACTGAGATTAAAGAACATGAGCCATTTACGACAGAAAGCACACCAGGAGAACCTCTACTGCGTATATAGTCTCTTCAGCTACAGTGAGATCATAGAAACTTAAAGGAGTAACACACAAATAAATAAAAGACTTATAAACTGCATGTATTAGATTTTCATCCTGAAATTTAACTATGGCTGGGTCTGGCTGGGACCCTAAATCTAAGACTGTTTTACAGTCCGTTTGCAAAAAGAGAAGTTTGCAGAAATTGACAGAAATTTGCGAGAATACCCAACTTCCCACAAGATTTCTGACATTCAATTTGGATGGTGTATTACAAGATCAACTGCTTTCTAACTTCATTTTTTCCATTATTTGCAGCAGAAATGTTATTAGATATGGATTTAAGTAATGCGATTACCAGCGAGTGGTAGTTTTGAAGTATCTGTGTGGGAACTGCTTGAGGAATTATTGCACTGCTGAAATCAAACCATGATTCAGATTTAAACCTAATCTTACCCTAAGCTATCCTGAACATTATCAACACCTTTCCATCCTTTCTGAAAATAAATGGAGAGGTAAAATACTTTAAGTAATGGTATGTTTCCTGTGATATGTGTCCTGACAAGCTAAAACAAGAGGATTAAAATTTTTATAATTAGAAAAAAAGGAATCAAAAATTTCTACGCATTATGAATAAGTATATATAAGATATGAATAAGTATAAAAAAGGCTATTGATCGAAGTTTGGGAACTATTCTTGATATAGTGGTCAGGTTTTAGTTAATATTCTGAATAACATGTAACTGAGGGCTGTCTGTGGGGAATATATCCCAGCTTAGTTTTCCTTCTGTCCATCCTCTGAGGTGGTGCAGTATCCTGTTGCTTTTTGAACTGCTGCTGTTCTGAGATGATTGACTAAACTGATGGGTTTAATGATTTTTCAATGGTAAACATCTGAGTTGGCTTTTGGTTGCTATGCTGGTGATTTGTTCTACTTAGCTGTGCCCTCTAATAGTTGCTAAACAACATTTTATTTCAGGTTCAATTGAGGAATTTGCCCACAAGCTCAGAGTGAGTTAATCTGCAAGAAGAGCGAACCCCCAGCAAAGCAAACTCTGTTGCACTTTATATCTTTCACTGACAGGCAGTAGAGAAGAGTTTCCAGACCACTGATCACTATGATCACTGGTTGTTTTGTCTTCTGTTCTTAGTGTTTGGGGTTTTGCCTGGTTTATTACCTCAATTGCTCCTACAATGCCTGCAGCTGCCATCCTCTCTCTGTTACTGTCAGTATGCGTTTGCGTTGCTATGTCTTTGGTGAGATTTGTGTCATGTCCAGGAAACCGTGTACTTCTTCAGTTTCCTCATCTGCTTGTGATTCTGGAATTATACCTGAGTTCCTCCACCTTGTCCTCCCCAAATCCCAGACCGTGGTACACAGCTGCCCTGCACCAGGGCGCACCAAGACGTCCCTGTGGGTCATCCCTTGGTGTGTCACTAGCCCTGGGATAAGGGAACTAGGAGCAAGACAGTGCTGTGAAATTTAAATATTCAGTCTTCATTTCAGTCCCCAAGTGGAACAAACATTGTGTTTGCCTTCATTTATCTCTATTATCTGATCTTCTATTAGGACAAGAAATAATTCCCCAGACATTGGAATCCATGGTGTCAGTTGCTCCTCTTCCAGGGAATTTTGAAACTTGACTTTGTAGAATATTACCTCTTTCCTTCAAATCTTCCTCAGTTTGCAATTGCTCACTGCAGTAAATTGGTCATAAAAATGAGCCTTTTAGGGTAAGAGGTCTGTAATAGTTTGGGGGCTTGATATTTTTTCTTTTCTGTGGGATATTTCCTTAGCTAATGTCAGATTTTTGCTATATTTCCAAGTGTAGTCAGACATCCAGCTGACAGCAGAAAACTTCTATAACATCTGCATCAACACAGACATGTCTCAAAAATAGTCTTGTTTCAACATTCAGTAGATTTATTTCAAATATAGAACAACTTGAAACGCTGAAATTTCTGCAGTCATTTCTGAACAGAAACTTGAAAACCTTTATATTTTTGCTGCAGCTTTTTACAGGGAAAAAAAATTATAATATTTAGCTTGTTCAGCTGATAGAGTTTGGAAGATAATGGCATTGTGTTAATGTTTCAGGTTTCTTGTTAATATATATACATTTTAGTAGCAGAGTGATAATTGCTGGTTAGGCTTCCATCAGAATCACATCTGGAGTTGATCTGCACTTGAACACTGTCTGGTGATAAACATTAGCTAATAAAAAGAGCAGATAAGTGAGTTCATAAATATGCTGCTGTACAATGTATCTACTTTTTTTTTTTTTAGCAAAGTAGGAAAATGTGATAGTTTGATGTGTGGGGGGGTGTTCTGGTGTCAGGGGAGGGGATTTGCTCCCTGTGCCACCAGATCTGAGTCCCATCCCCCCCCGGGGGAGGTTGAGCCAAGGCGGCGCCTCTGCGAATTGCCCTATTTAAGTTGGGACAAAGGGGCGGGAAGGGGCTTTTTGCTCAGGAGCGAGGAGAGAGCAGGAGGGCGCTGCCCTCGCTCCCGGCTCCCGGCCGAGCGGCCGCTCGGGCCCGGGCCGGCGCCATGTGCTCAAGATGGCGCCGGGGGAGCCGCATGGGGGACTCGGTAAGCGCCCCGCTCCCGGGGTGCCCACCGGGCCGAGCTTCCCCAGAGAGGATTAATATCTAAGAGAAGACAACCACAACGACCGGGTCAGCAAAGATGGAGCAGGAGGAGGTGTGCTGGAGCTGAGGCTTCCCTTGCAAATCGGTGTGAGATGGCAGGCGGCCCCCCTGCAGCCAGGGTGTACTCGGCGGAGCAGCGACCCACTCGTGGCCTGTGGAGAAACCCACGTCGGGAAGGAGATGCCTGAGCCCAGGAGAGGTCGTGGAGCAGGGGATGCACGACCAGGTACTGTTGATAATGGGGCATGGAATGCACGACGAGGTCGTGGAGGCATCTGGAGACCGTGGGACGACCCACGCCGACGCGAGTGGCAGCAGCTCCCTAAGAGGCCGAGACTGGTAAAGCCCGAACTGGTGCGATCCATGGGGAAGGATTGCAATCCTGCGGGCAGGACTTACTTTGGAAAAGTTTGGGGACTTTTTCTTTGTGAGTAGGGGATCCACCGAAGCAAGGGAAAAAATGGTGTAAAGACTCCTCCTCCTTTAAGAAAGGAGCGGCAGTTAACAACATGGATGAACTGACCTGTACTCCCCCATTCCTTGTCTCCCTGCGCCGCTGGGGGGAAGGCAGAGCCAGGAACGAAAGGAAAATAGGGGGTGGGGAGGTTGTTGTTTTAAGATCGGGCCTTGTTTTTCTCTTTCTCCTCTCAAGTAACCGGTTTCGTTCCCTTTTGTCTTTTGTTTAGTAACTGTTAATAAATTGTTTTGTTTTATTAAGAAAGCCTGAGTCATGTTTTGCCCGAGACCATGCTTGGTGGGTGCTCCCTCTCGGTTCTTGTCTCGACCCTCAGTCCAAAAACCACGACAATTGTGGCGCCCAACGTGGGGCAGAGGAATTCGAGATAAGAATAGTGATTGGGAGAGGTAACGGGCAAAACATGGACTCCAGAGTGGTGAAAACAGAGGGACCTTGGGAAACTTTGATTGTTGTGTTTGGTGAAGGGACTAGGGGTGGATTGTTTGTGAAATGTGTGTTCTTGTTCAATGTTTTAACTGAACTTGTGCCTAAATAGGGAATTCGCAGAGGCGAGGGGTGGAATGTGATAGTTTGATGTGTGGGGGGGTGTTCTGGTGTCAGGGGAGGGGATTTGCTCCCTGTGCCACCAGATCTGAGTCCCATCCCCCCCCGGGGGAGGTTGAGCCAAGGCGGCGCCTCTGCGAATTGCCCTATTTAAGTTGGGACAAAGGGGCGGGAAGGGGCTTTTTGCTCAGGAGCGAGGAGAGAGCAGGAGGGCGCTGCCCTCGCTCCCGGCTCCCGGCCGAGCGGCCGCTCGGGCCCGGGCCGGCGCCATGTGCTCAAGATGGCGCCGGGGGAGCCGCATGGGGGACTCGGTAAGCGCCCCGCTCCCGGGGTGCCCACCGGGCCGAGCTTCCCCAGAGAGGATTAATATCTAAGAGAAGACAACCACAACGACCGGGTCAGCAAAGATGGAGCAGGAGGAGGTGTGCTGGAGCTGAGGCTTCCCTTGCAAATCGGTGTGAGATGGCAGGCGGCCCCCCTGCAGCCAGGGTGTACTCGGCGGAGCAGCGACCCACTCGTGGCCTGTGGAGAAACCCACGTCGGGAAGGAGATGCCTGAGCCCAGGAGAGGTCGTGGAGCAGGGGATGCACGACCAGGTACTGTTGATAATGGGGCATGGAATGCACGACGAGGTCGTGGAGGCATCTGGAGACCGTGGGACGACCCACGCCGACGCGAGTGGCAGCAGCTCCCTAAGAGGCCGAGACTGGTAAAGCCCGAACTGGTGCGATCCATGGGGAAGGATTGCAATCCTGCGGGCAGGACTTACTTTGGAAAAGTTTGGGGACTTTTTCTTTGTGAGTAGGGGATCCACCGAAGCAAGGGAAAAAATGGTGTAAAGACTCCTCCTCCTTTAAGAAAGGAGCGGCAGTTAACAACATGGATGAACTGACCTGTACTCCCCCATTCCTTGTCTCCCTGCGCCGCTGGGGGGAAGGCAGAGCCAGGAACGAAAGGAAAATAGGGGGTGGGGAGGTTGTTGTTTTAAGATCGGGCCTTGTTTTTCTCTTTCTCCTCTCAAGTAACCGGTTTCGTTCCCTTTTGTCTTTTGTTTAGTAACTGTTAATAAATTGTTTTGTTTTATTAAGAAAGCCTGAGTCATGTTTTGCCCGAGACCATGCTTGGTGGGTGCTCCCTCTCGGTTCTTGTCTCGACCCTCAGTCCAAAAACCACGACAGAAAACAAGAACAAAATTATAAAAACATTTTGATTAGCTACATGGTTTGCTAATTTTTTTCCTTGGTTGGTTGGGGTTTTTTTAAGTTCTATAGCTTGAAAAATAGTTTTGAAAAAACGCAAAGTAAGGGGAGGTTTGTGATCATGGGAATATATTTGCTCTATCAAATAGTCTTAATATTGTAATTGTTTATCTCAACAGTTTCATCCTAACTTGCAGAGCAGTAGAGAAAAGCCCTGATTTATGTTGTTCCAGAACAATCTGTGAAGGTTGGCTCTTGAGGACTTTTGAGGGTTTTGGTTGTTCAGGGGGTTTTTGTTTGTTTGTTTAAATATAGCAGTTCTTTCTACAATACTAGATTCTCATTTGCTGCTTGCTGGAATCCTTTGACAAACTTCAAAGTTCTTACATAAATGGTAAAAAAACACACTAATGAAAAAATGATTTGGATTCTTCATAAGATAGGAATGGATGTGATACTTTTGCTGTGATTCATAAGCTGAGAACACTTGGTCTGATCTTGGCTCTGAGAAAATTTGGGTGGAGCAGATTATCATTAGCTATCAACTGAGATGGGAAGACTTGCAGTTCAGATGATGCTCCCAAACAATCTGCTACAATCCGTCAAATCCTGAGTCATTCCTGGAAAAACTATTCCAAAGTTGGTGTAGTCCTTGGACTATAGGATGAGCAAGGCAGTCTTTAAAAATTAGAGCCTTAGCATTTCTGTCCTTCAGCTGCCCTCCATATGTGGGGCCAGCAGTACTACCCTCATGGGTGAGATCATTTTAAATTGTAAGAATTATAAATATTGTACTAACATGAGCCATTGAAACACCTGAACTAGGAGTACTGAAATTACAAAAATGCAAAAATATTAAGGAATATTGTCTGATATGTATCTGTATAATGAGATGAGTATTATTCCCTACACCCATGTAAACCAGCATGGGAAGGATACAGTCTATAATGCTGAAGGAAGGGGGACAGGGTGGAAATCTGCTGTTAAACAAAAGAGTTTAATATCAAATGGCATATTTTTTAAATAGTAACAGCTCCTGTGTTATCTCGGGCATCCATTTACTACTATTGGCAAAGTCCTGAGGGTGAGCTTTTAATTTAATGCTTTACATTAAAGAACTATTCTCGTATAGCGCATTTGCCTTCTAGCCTCTGCAAATAAATAACAAGTGTGCCATACATCACAGTCAAGTGAGTTCCACTGCCAAATGGATAAAACCGCCTAGACCATTTTTTGTAGTACTGGAATAGGAAACATTTATTACATCCATTATAGACAGCAAAGTGATTTAAGAGCCAAAGAGGTGTCATTTATATAATGTTGCAATTCTTCTTACCTCTGAGAAATAAAATAAGCAAAGATCCAAACAGGCTCTACATCTATACTGCTACCCCACAAAACTGGACATTGCTATAAACTTAGATGGTCATCTGGAGCTGAATTTTACAGCTAGACATTTCTACGCTGTATCTTGTTGCCTGACTTCAATATCCTCAAACTTTATGCTGTTTGAAGCATGAATATAGATAAAGTTTCTTTTCTTGCACCTTCCTTCCTTGAGAAATTAGAAAGACTTCGACAGTTGCAGAAAATTGTTCACCATATCCCTGCAAAATTGTTTGTTTCAGAAATGATAATACTGATAACTGGCCACAGCTGCTTCAATGAGCATTAGTCGTCATATCAGACATGCTGTTGCACCCATGCTGCTTTCTATCCCTGCCTGTGCTGGTGCCAGAGAACATGCTCTAACATACAGGCAAAGATATATTACTAATAGTACTCATTTTTCTGTTGTCATAGCATCACTGTGATCTGCTCTTTAAACTGGGCTCTGTAGAGAGAAAGCCACAGATATTTAACTTTAAAACAGGAGATAACTGGGAGAAATAAATGTTCCAAAGGGTAGAGTGTGTTCTGATAAGCACTTGCGAGACCAGTCTTAGGAGGAGACTGGAACAGAGATTAGACTGGAACAGAGATTACACTGAGAAGAATGGGAAATAATTGCTAAAGGCGTTGGTGTATTTTCTGAATGTACTCATACGTCATCAGAGTTATAGGAAAATTGTTTGAATCGCATGTCTCAGACATTTGGCAGAAATCACCAAGAGATGTGGGGGTGTTAAATCTGTTCATGGCTAAGGACAGCCTTCAGAAGTACATTTTTACTTGCTTTCTCAAAGTCATTTAGAGTCATACCTGCTTCTTTGCAAGATATAAAGTCAGAAATCTTACCGTGAACTGCTTCATGGTTTTTAATGTTGTCGAGTTTTCACTTTGAATTTCACTGTAGGTTTAGAAAATTACATTCTATTCTTTTTTGTGCTCTGTACAGGGGCCTGTTAAGTCTCTGAACACCAGAAACTTGCTGAATTTCCCTGGGGCTAGTGATCTTATTACTTGCTATTCGTTGAATTAATCCTCCTGGGAACCATTTAATTTTTTTAGCCCTTAAAACTTTCAGAGCTTCATATTATTATGAAAGGTTTAACTGAACTGAAGTTGTTAGGACAGGGCTTAATTTTGCAGATCCCATCTTTGCTGCCTCATGAGGCCACCTGTGTTTGCCCTCCAGTGCATAAAATTTGACAATCTGAAACATACAGCAGCCAAGAGCCCACTTTTTCAGATCTGGGGGGAAAATCGCATAACATCAGAATGTGTGAATCAATGTGTTGGAATATTCAGATGTGTCAGTTAACACCTCTCCCTCCTTACATGTTGCATTATCTCTTCCCAGAATCCTTTCTAAGGATCCGAAGACCTGCTGCTTTAACTGCACCCCTCAGCAGTGGTTGTATTCCGCTGCTCAGCAGTAATTCCCTCACTCTGTCCTGCAGCTTGAGCAGGATCCTTTTCCGCTTGTGGATGCATTCCTGGTTAGGGACAAAATTGGTTTTTCCCATTGTCAAGTGGGGTCTCTCATCCACAGCTTGCAGCTCGTCTGCTTCATAAAGCTGTAGAGTCTTT
Organism: Tauraco erythrolophus; assembly: GCF_009769465.1. Classification (NCBI taxonomy): domain Eukaryota; kingdom Metazoa; phylum Chordata; class Aves; order Musophagiformes; family Musophagidae; genus Tauraco; species Tauraco erythrolophus. Next base: position 13,979,258 of record NC_141479.1, on the reverse strand, counting down.
ACTGTGAGGGAGGAGTTGGGTTTAATCCCCCTTGCCCTTGCACAATGACTCCTCAATTGCAGCAGAGATGCCTGTGTGGCATCACAGGACCTACAGCATAAATGGATGGTGCTCACAGGACGTTCCTTCATGACTAGAGTTGCTCTAGAGGTATTTTGCACAAAGCTTTCTTTATGTAGGTAAGAATCTGGGCTATTTGGTGGATGCTGCATGTATTAGTAGTAGTCCCAATGTGTAAATCGGATTAAGACAATTGACTTCAGTGGGAGAAGAGCGAAGAATTTCTTCCTTATCTCTAATCTAAATCTACATGATGTGAATGCTATTTGAGTACAGCCATATCATGAGGATAAAGGGATAAATATTACTCGCTATGGCACATTTTTGTAAACTGAATCAAGATCTTTCTTGATTAATAGCAACTGTACTAATCGTTGTTCAGCTAGAGAGGGGCAACATAAGATAGTATGCAGGATAGCTGCAAAATGTGATACAAATGTTACCTGCTGTTGGTGAAAACCATTCTCTGCATGTTGACGGCTTTGGGGGCTTTAAATTCTCCCCAAATAGGATTTCTAGGTAGAAAAGGAGAAGAAAACTCAGACTTTTATTAGCCCTTAGAGAAAGCAACTGGATGAATCTCAAGCATTGCTAGGGACCATGAGAGGCTATCTGCTGGGGACCTGACATTGTCCCTGTTGTTCGTGAGACAGTGAGAAACAGTTGTCTGGACTAAAAGAAGGTAATTCTGGTCTTTAAAAAAGGATAAAGTGAACTCTCAACAATTTTTAATCAAATCGCAAACAGCAATATCATATTAGCTAATAAATTCACTGAGAATTTAGGGAATTTAATTCATTAATCTTAAATCTCTGCATAGACAGGAAGTCATTGAGATAATGAGTCACCTGAGGCAATAAGATTCAGTAGAAATCAAGCAGCTAATTTTTGTCTGTGTCTGTGAATATTTCTTTCAGAAATCCTATCTCTTTCTCTTGAGAGAAGTATTATTAGCACCTTCTGCACTCCTTTCATGCCAGAATGCTTGAGGAACCACATCTAGGGCTGGGACTCTGTGCTCTTGCAGGCATTCGTGTCTGTCTTTTGATGGTGAGTAATTCATGAGGAGCATTTGCTAACTGAAACATGTCAAAAACATTCAGTCTAAATTTGGCTATTTGTTTTAACATTCAAAATCTTGAACAATTTGAAGTGTGTTTCTGTGTGCATTTGCAGACTTGGAACATATTTTATTTTTAAGTAATACTTTGTTCAGAGGACTTTTTACCCCACATATTTTACTGGTTCAGTTCCCATGTTGTTGGGTAATTTTGTGGAGGGTTTATCTACTTCCAGTAATTCTTTTCCCGGTGGAAGAAACACCTATTTCTTTTCATTTTTTCAGTCTAGTCTTCAAATAATTTCACCAAATACAGCTTCTTTTTCTCTTACCGTATTTGGGTTTTGAAATTTCAGGTTCTACTCAATAGGTTCGAATCAAATGACTAAAACATGGTGTATCAGAGTGTGTGTGTGTATGTGTGGTGGGGTAATGTGGCGCAATTCGGGTATACCAGTAGGGAAAAATCAATGTTTATCATGATCTTTTCTCACTGTGAAATGGACTGAGAAAGGATGTTATGTAGCATGAAATCATGTAGAATGACCTTGAAAGAATTTAAAAGGTAATCACGAGCATTCTGTCTGAGTCTGCAGATTTATTATAGTGCAAAGATGCTGTGAGTTCACCTATTATACTACTAAGCAAACAGAGGATTTATAATGGACATCTGTGTGATTAAAAGCTCAGTCCCCAGAGAAGTGGTGAACATCTCATAATTTACAAATAGAAAAACCTCGACTGACGTGTTAAAGACATTCTTCATGCTTGGAATTAATTTAATATTAAGGGAGTTTAGAACATGGCCTCTTTCTCAATGACGTAGGGAATGATCAAAACCTTGTTCAATCTATTATATATTTTTATTGTTACTCTCTGTGTCTGAATGTATGTGTCTGATTATTCTGGAAGCTTTATGTGCAAAAGAGAATTAGTAAGGAGTTCTGCCATTTCACAGAGCTATGTGATCATTATGAATTTATTCTCTGTCCAATCACTGTAGGACAAATGTTTATCACTCAGTTGTCCTCATTCTGGTCACAATTCCTACATCTCTTTGAATTCCATCCTATACCTCTGTCCAAGAAAGATAATATTTCTTAAAGATTCGATGACAAAAAAATGTGCATCTTTGCTAAATAAACTCAGGGTGAGCAGAAAGGATGCTCACATGTGGATGAATTTAATTTTTAAAATATTCTTATAATAAGCTGACTGTGTTCACAGTGATAGTACAGAGCAGTATGTCAAAATCCATTCCATTCTAGAATATTTTCAGATGCCTTGGAAAACAGAAATTGACTGACACAACCTGATATTTTTAAAATGTCTGAAATACTGAAGGTTCTTCTGTATTTGAAAGAACTGGAAAATCAATTATTGCTCTTTTCATTAGTTACAAATTAATTTGTTTTAGAAGCACTTCTGCTTCTGGAAGTTCATTTCCCCGTCACCTAATTTTTGTTGTATTTTTATTACTTAGTGTCATTAATTAGCATATGATTTTCAGCTGCCATCATGCTCTCATCTGCCTACATGGCTTACTCTGCAAGTCTTTATTTAATGTTAATTTTTTATGTGATTCTTAATGTCCTCTGCTTACCAAAAATCAACAGCTAAATGGACAAATCAGTGTGACAGGTGATGCATTGTTTTCCAACATTTTCATAGTCCTCATAGATGGTAAACAACCCACACATGTCTCAAGGAATGCTAGTAATGTCATGTAGCATTTTTGTTTGTGTTGTCATAACCAAAAATTATGTTAAAATGCAATTCTTTTTTGCCATCATTCACCATAGACTCTCAGGTACCACAGACTACAGTATGAGTTGAAACAGCTCTGAAGTAGATAGATATTTCTTTTTGACACAAAAAGATGAGAAATACTTCATGTATTTGGAAAATGTGTATTAGGGAAAGTACGTTATTTTATGTTGAATTGTGTGAGCCACAATAGATTTCTTTCTTTTCTAGTTAAAGAATATTTTGACTAATTTTCCTTAGACAATATTGTAGTATTAAGGCTATGGGAAAGATTTAGCTTTGAACTTTTTTTTCCAAACTAGGAAACTTTGAAATGATATTTTTTAAGCTGAGTGCTTTACCTGCATATGCATTGGAGAAAAGTGTGAGAATGAAATTTCATTCCTTTCACCTGTCACAGATGAACATTTTTTGGCTGCTCTACATTGCAGTAAGAGGAAAAAATAGTGGCTTACATTTATCTGTAGGATGATGTTTTCAGATATTTGCTTGAAAGAGGCCCAGAGTGAGTCATCCAGAACATATTTTCAGAATCACCTACCTTGATGTACTGCATTTAAAGATACTTCAGGGACCAAAATTATTGGACATTTCTGAAAATTTGTGCCTAAACATCAGTATCTAAGAAGGATCATTCACTGCAGTTTCTTGTAGTGATTGTATAAATGGTAGATGACTTAACTGTGTGCTCAGTCAGAGGAGGGCATGTAGTTCACAATCGTAAGAAGCAGCCCCTGAACAAAAGTCATCTCTTCAAGCCATTGCTTTTACTGTCATTAGATTAACTGTGGAAACATTAAATTTTAAGACTAAATGCAAATATCTCTCCTCTTCTTCTGTGGTGATATGCTGTGGTTCACATCTGTGTCTGGCTGCATGTTTTCACCTTTTCATTCTGGCTGTTCTGCATCTTCCTCAGCCCTGTGATTGCAGTTTAAGTGATTTAGCTTTTTATGTCATAGAGAGACAGCACTATGCAGCTTTTATGCAAGTGAAAATTGCATTACCCATAAGCATCTCCAATCAAAATTCCTCATGAAGTACACAATTAATGTTTCTGATTCCTGATCATAAGAATATAAAAATTTTTATATTCAGAACTTGTGTTGAATAGCCAACAAGTAATTCTACTACAGGTCCATTATATTTTTAAAAATTACCTGCCCTCTGTTGTGACACAACTCCCACAGTACAGCAGCATAGACATATAAATAACTATCTTCTAAAACTTTCTATCGACGAATATTGTTTTCTGTCATCACAATTGCACCATGAAATATGAAAGTTCAATTTCCTCTTCATTTCCTTTTAATAAAACTTCTGTTCATTTCATTTTTGAAAAGAGATTGGATCTAAATTACTTTGACTTCTTCTGGCCTAACTTTGGTGAATGTTTCGAGAGAGAATCTGAAACCCTTTCAAAACCCACCAAGGAGATTAAGGGCTGTATTTTGGGGGTTTTGTACTTAGATTCTCATCTCTCTTTCAGTACAAGTCTTTTGCGTTTAGAAATGACAGTATTGATTCCAGGACATTGTTATAAGAAGCATAAATATTGCGCCCACTGTCATAGCTCTTGTTTAAAACAACATTTCCAAGCAGCAATTTTTTGTTTAAACGGTACACAAGGGAGTTAACTGCAGAAGCAAATCTGCTAGATTATTTTTCAGCAAAAGGCATTGTACTTTATGGTTCTTATGCAGCCTTTCCCAATTTGGGCAGATAGCATTCAGAGGGATGGGAATTATATGATCTTTACCATTGTTCCTACCAGTGGCCTATTAATGATCAAGTTAATGGAATTAAACTGAGGGAAAAAATAACTTGGCTAAATCAAATGCAGATTTCACAGGCTGGCTCTCCATGTAAGTTGTATCCTTTTTTTTTTTGGTTTTCTTGGATATAGCATGGATGCTTTTTCCTAAAATTACAGCAGTGACTTGGAGTAAGCTCAGTTTATATATTGATAGTTTAGGCTTGTGGTCGTCAGCTATGTCTGTCCACCGAAGTCAGAGGTTTCTGGGCTGAATAAAATTTTCCAACACAACAGATTGCAAGACCAGCCATTCTCATGACACTGAATGTTTCATATTATTTGTTCACTTCAGCTAACAGTAAAGTGCTTGCTGAATGCTATGGAGTTGATGGCATTTCTGCTTAAACCTCTCTGACAAAGTACAGTATTTCCGAGTATTTTAGAAAATGTGTTGTGACTGTTAGAGGCATAAATGCTAGCAGTTGTTTCAGTGTGCATAACTTCATGCACATGTGCATCTGCGTTAGTGATGGAACATATATACCCAGAAAAGAAGATTTTTTTCAGCCTTTGTTGTGAGATGAAGAAACAGTGTGATGAAGGCACTTGAATGTCCCTGCCAGTCTGGAAGTGATTTTTCATCAGCTGGGATTGCATGCTACAGCTGATAATGATTCCCTATTTATAATTACTCTTTGGGCAAATCACAGTTCTCTATTTTTTTTTGTTATGCGTAAATCTAGACAGGAGAAGTGGTTTTGTCTGTACAGAAGCTCAGTATCTACAGAGCCAGCTTTTGTGTGTGCATCAAGGAGCACTGTCACTAGACGCCACAAATTCTTTTGAACTGCTTCAGAATATGAAGCTAAAACTGGTACTTTGTGGATGAACCTACCTCTGTGTGCCAATAAGGCTGTATCTGAAAGTGATACCAAAAAATTCTTTACTGCAGTCAATGCATCTACATTTACCATGGCGCACTGCATAACATGTTTAGAATTAATATTCCAATGTGGAGATGCAAACAATGTTTTGACAAAGGTTGTTTCCCATTCTCTCCATTAAATGGATAATGAATTTGAATTCTGAAGAAATCATGTAAGACAATATGTTGGCTCCACAACTATGTAATTATAGCCGTGTTAAACTATTCCAACAACTCTCTTATGCACATGAAATTAAACAAGTTTGGAACAATATTTTATCTAATTTCCAATGTGTAATTGAGAAATGTGCTCTTAATTTTCTTTGTTCTTTGTTGGCAAAATATTTCAAAAAACCCTTCATCTGACTGTCTTGGGTTGGTTGGGGAAAAAAGAAAAGAGAAGCAGGACCTCGGACCTCAATTTCACTTATTATAATAAATCAATTTCATACTCATTTGTGTTTAATCTCCATTGGAAATTTACATTATCCAATTGGAATTGAACAAGTCCCTCAGGGGAGATCAAGTGTCACATAAAAATTCAACAGGAAATTCACGCAATAAATCGGTAAATGTACAAGTCATATATGGAGATTTTAAACCCATCTAAACTCTATTAAAAATCTCTAAATCCTATTTTAGACAGAACAAGAAGGAAGCTTGGGAACTGTAACATCCCTAAGAGGCCTCTCATAGTGCACATACCAATATTTAATCATTTATACTTTTTGTATGTCCAAATTAAGTAGTTTAATGGAAGTGAGTATAGCTTTCATTTATACTTTTTCTTCTGATGAGGCATAGTTTATAGAGGCAACATTATATCATCATAATCTTCAAATATTTAACTGTTTAAAAATATGTTCTGTACATCATAGACAACCTTTTAGCATATTGAATTAAAATTTGCAGTATATGTGATAGCAGAAGAGCTTATGTGATTTACAGTGGATCTAGACATTACTTCACAAGATTTAAGCACGTGTATATGTCCTCTTTGAAAAATAGAGAAGCAGCAGGGGGCATAAAAATGGAGGAGGAAGCAGACAAATAACAATGGAAAAAGCAAAAGCTGTCTGCAGTGGATGAATTAGTGAATTTGAAGTGATGAGCTCTATGTTATCTACCTTGAAATAAGAAAAAAAAAAAGTGAAGTAAAGGTGGATTGCTTCCTGTTCAGCAGCAGTCAAAAAGGAAGACAGAGCATTAAAACCAATTAGGTCTGGTGGGTTTACATAATCAAGAGTTTATGAAGAAGCAGAAAGCGATGAGATATCCGTAGTCCTATCCAGCTCCAGTTCAGAGAGACAATTGTTCTGAAACCATTTACTGTACTTACTGCTGCTTCTGGACTTCTAGGATGTTTCTTATCTGGTGAAAGAAGTCATATTGAAACAAAAGACAGAAGCCTGGCATATTTGTTTAATATAAACAAGTAATGCTGGAAAAGATGGAATGAGAAAATAGTCTTCTATTTTACAGAAGACTCTATTTTCTATTCTATAAACACTGTGTGTGCTTCACACCTACGATCTTGGTCTGAGTTCAGGATAGCTTCCCCTCCTTCAACCAATATATCTGCAGTTGGTATCCATGACAGTTCTTCTTTAAAGCTCTAGCTGCAATGTAGAAACAAGGTAGGAGAATAAACTAGAAATCCGTTGTATCAAAATGATTGCATATGCAAATGTGTTGGCTTAAAATTGATTTTAAAACTCCAAATATTTTTATATGTTGTAAAGTGAGAGCTAAAATGTAGAAATATATTAAATGAAACAATTTTGGTTAAAACACATTCTTTGGACTAATATGAACTAGTTCTATTTGAAGGACAAGACTGCAAGTATAATTAACCTCTTTGTCTCTGCATATTTGTATCCCTGAGTTTAAAAACTTGTGAATAAGTTTCATTTTCACTTTGAAAGAAGTTATTGTAGAGAAGGCTCATTAAAAGTGACACATTGCTGTTGCCTACATTTCTCTGTTATTTCCTCAAAATATGAATCACATGTAATCAGAATAGTCAGAGTATTTTTATTACCTTTGGATTGTATTAGGGAAAGCAACAGATGGTGGTATTTGAGTTGTCCAGATATAGAAAATACGGGCTTGCACCATCAGTCTGTCTTTGTATCTTATTTGTCTTTTTACAGGTGAAATTCAAAATAATTAGACAAGTATTTAAGTTCTCACTTAAACAAAATACATGCTTAAGTTATTCATATAGTTGGAGGCTTCCTGAAGTCAATACTTACATGGGTAAACCCTTACACTTTTGGCACAAGATAAGACTCTATCTTCTGCATCTATTTAAATCCTTATGCATTTAGCACCAGACAGGACTAATGCTTTACTTATTGCAGGAAGGAAAATTAAACTTTTGAAAGTTCTACCCTGAGGAAATGAGAACTGTCTAGTTCTCATTTAGAGACTTTACATTTCCTTTTTTGCCTCTTGTTTCTCTTACTTCCTCTTAAAATTGTTGCATTTTTTCAGATAAAAACCCAGGTATTCTTGCTTGTGAAAATAGGAAAACCTGTGCTTAATCAAGTATTCTTGTTTTCAGGGAAGCTGCAATTCTTGGCTGATACAGAGTTCTTGCATTATTCAGATCTATTATACAGCACAGGGGTGTAGAAATATGTAGAAATTAGATCTAAAGTCTATTTAATTTTTATGTAGATGAATTGGAGCAAAACAGAAATTGTAAAGGAATACAAATTAATCCTTCATTCGTTCTTGTATCATCTTTTTAACAAACTAAGTTAACAGATCAGAATAGCACAATTCAGATTTATTTACAGTCTGCTCATTTTTTAACTTGGCAATGGAATAAATAGAATTAGGAGAGGGAGTTACTATAAACCACAGTTTGAAACACTTATAATATGGCTCCTTTTTTGTTATCTCATGCTGTGAATGAAAGTCTGCCAACAGTGATAAGAATATTCTGTTCATCTGAGTCTGTTTACACAGTGTTTTAAAAAAGTACAGGAGTGGAATAAGAGTCCTGGGAGTTTTGGTTCAGTGACAATTATATTTCATAAAAATAAAGAATCTGTAATGGTATTTTACCATTAATAAAATATTCATCTCTTAATAAAAATAATTTTTAACTTAAAAAAAAGTGTTTGGTATGTGCATATAGATTTGCACTGGGAGAAAACAGAAAAAGCACAGCTCACTAAGAAAGAATGCTGATGTAATATCTCTTCAATGCTTGTTGGCTTTTTAAGTCCTCTAATAAATTACAAGCTAATATAATCATACTCCATAATTGCATACTCTTGAAGGAATAAGACTTTAGATTCAGACTGTATCATGCTTAAAATGATGTTGTGTATCACATAGACCAATGAAATTGCACACTAGCGATAAATTAATGGCCCTAAGGCTGCCAGGCAGTAATAAATAAAGAGTAGATGCTCATGACCAAGTGTGCATTTTATTAGAAACTGAGAAATGTAATTGACTCTGGCACACAGAAAAGTTAAATGGTGACTTTTTTTTTTTTTGACTGGTTGAAGTTAACTTGTTTTGAAATTTTGTGATCGTCACCAAAATTAACTAATTTGGGATTGACTTTTTAATTCCGCTTAATAAGAGCAGTAAAACTAGATGTTCCAAGTCTTGATGCTTCAAGATAATCCTGTTGGGCTTGTATAATATTGTTGAGTATTATGGTGTATTGGTTGTTTTCATGGCCTTAGAAGCTCAGAGTCCCGGTTTGCACCAGGTTAACAGTGTAGCGTACGCTTATTAATATGATGCATTAAGCAAACTAGAGCAATGATCAAACCTGCTATTTGTTTGTTTGAATTACAAGGATTGCAGATGAACAATTTCTTTTAATTTCCAACAGATGTGTTTACTCTTTGAAATCGTTAACAGGCGTTGTGCTGTGAAATACTTGATCAGGGTTGGATCTTTTTCCATAGCCGTTTGTTTCCCCAGTGTTAAGATTTATACTATGGCATTACATCATTCCTAGAGGATAGGGCTTTTTGTAAGTCACTAGACTGCATACATTTTGGAAAAAACAGTAGCTAAAATTCATATTGCTTTAAAAGAATGCATTAAATTACTTCAGCCTCAAATTTGGTTATACAGTGTGACTTTTTTATAAAGGCAAAAGCAGCTACAAAATAATTCCTGTATATGGAGTCCAAATCTTTTTTGCAAACATAGTCCCTATTTTAGACCATACGTTCAACATGGGAGACAATAAGTCATTATATTACATGAATGAATTCCTATTAGCAGTTCACTGTGATTGTATGCATGTAAAAATATTTGATCATCCTGTATTCATTTTCATTTTGAAAACTGAGTTCTTACAGGAGGCTATGTAGATGAGAAAATTTCTGGAATAATCAGCTTGCTGTCTTTAAAGCTTCTCTCAAGTAGACTACCATGTTTCCTTATTCATGTTGAACTTTTTCATTACTTTAAGGCCGAGAGACATCTTGTAGACTTTGAGTTAATTTTCAACCACCTGAGCTGGAAGAAATTAAAAGCAGAATTATTTTTTTAGTAAGATATTACTTAAACATTTACCATCTTTTCATCTAAGAAAGCAAGGCATAATTCCACCTTTCCAAGTGTTTTCAAATTGATTCATTAGAAGGACAGGCTTTAACTAATTATGTATTCCACATTTGCTTTGCCATTCAATCCTAGATATTCTGAAGGGTGTTGGAAAATGCCCACTTAAAACTAAAATTAGTTTGCGTCACTCTTTGTTCAATCTGTGTTCTATTTTACTGCCAGAATGGGGATAAAAAAATAGAGGTAGAAGGTTAGCAGTGAAAGTACTCATAAAAAGCAGTAATTATTAACCTTGGTGGTGTGTCAACAGGATGTTCAGCTGCTACTGAGAAGAACTGAATGTTTGGAAGAGACTTCGATCCACCTACTGTCAGAGACTACATATCTGACAGCCTTCTGACTGATTCAAGCTATGCTGTTCACACATCAGGTTGGTAATTGCAATATAAGCACCCCAACAGAGTGAAGGCAGTATTCCTTCAAATATTATTTAATCGTGCTGCCTTCTGAGAACTCCTTTTGTGCCTGTTTTGCAGGCAGCGCTACAACTAAAGTGATCTCCAGTGGGAATACAGGTCTTGACATGGCTTATTCTTTGAGCTTCTTGAAAGTGGCTATGTGACCTTGAATGTCCTACAAACTGTAGTAAAGCACATGCTGTCCGGCGCTTGTTATGTCCTTTGAAGGCCAGGCTGTTGGCTGTGCCTCCAGATCAGCTCTTTCATCCATTCTGCACTGTAAGCAGACATACTCTCTATGTACACCACTGCTGGGGTATGCCTTCTGGACACAGAACTTACTGTTGCCTCAATATTGACAAAATTTTTCTTAAAAGAATTTATAAGATTACTTTGTATTTCTCTGTAAATGTAGCTCATTAGTTTCCCTAATTGCGTGCAAATCAAAATTAGTTTTTCTCTTACACTCTAAAGGAAATATAATAGACTAAGGCCAGTCTCCTTTAATGGTGTTTCCTATTTAAGCTGGAATTTGCTTTGCAATATACAGAATAACATATTTGTATTATATTTTAATATCTTGATGTTGGAGTTGAGCTAACTTTATTTTCAGTCTTAATGGGTTTTAGTATTATTCCTTAGATCTAAGAGGTATTCCTATTGCTGATCAGCTTTGATTTAATACGGTTGAAGTCCAACATAGGATCTAGAGAACTGTATGCTGTGACATTAGCGTTGAAGTCTTTAACATCCCTGACCTGCACAAAATCTCCATCTCCTCTCTGTGACTTACCATGTAAATTTGGTGCACTACAGAGCATTTCAGACAAAGTTGTTTACAGGTTTTCTTAATCATATTTTCCACAACATTGCGTTCTGTTTTCTTCTTTAGCAGTTGGAAGAAGTGGTGCTAAAACTATCCATGCTTTGAACCACTATTGTCCTAGAAGTGAAGTTTGTAGATTTTTATGTCTTTTTTTCTGTTTTTCTATTGTTTACAGGAATAAGGAAAAGGTTTCATTTGGCAGTTGGCACTGGAGAGGAACTGGAGGGCTGCTGGTGGAAGAGCTGTGGCTTGAACTACTGTCCTAGTAAGTTGCAGGGGAGATTTGTTGGGAAAAGGTTTTCCTGAAAGATTGGGGAAGCTGGGTTGCCACAAGGCATCTACATGTGCCTTTACAGTAAAGAGTTGAGGAGTTTAGGGTGGCTTTAAGCTATAAAGTTGATGAGGTTCGCTGACTCAGGACATGAGAAAGGCAATCAGCAAGTTAAAGCTTTCTTCTGCTTTGTTAATTCCTACACATTCCTCATACCAACATTTATCACAGAAAGTGGCTTCATTTCAACATTGACTTTTCAGGTCTTTACAAATATATTCATATTTAGAGTGTTCATTACATACATTAATATACATTATATTCTTTTTTATTTGAGAATAAAGCAGGAAAGCATCCTGCCTTGCTTTTCTTGGCTTGGGACCACAATAATGCTGTAAAAGCTGATCTGAGGATTGCTCATTTTTTTCCAATTCACAACGAGTATAATTGGAGAAAACAGGTTAGAGATAAATTTAGCATTCTCAAGGAAATTATTATGTTAAGCCTCTCTAGAAAATATATTACTTTGTTTACTCTCATTTTAGATAAATATAAGTGCATATTAAAGACATTATTCATATGCATTCTTAGTGCATATGAAATTTATGTTTCTCCATTACATTGCATTCTGCTTCATTTTTTTACCTCAAGAGTCTCTGCTATAAAGGTGTAATTAATTTCTAACGTTGGTAATTTCAGTTGGTTTGATAATCTATTGCATTATATCATAAAATTTCTGTGATCTCTCATGCCTATTAAATATGAACCTGGGTGAGTGAAGACAAGCTCTGGGATGATATCATTGTCAAGGTACATACCAGCTGGTACTGATATAAAATATAACATATTTCTTGTGGAAAATGTCAAACAAATAGATGTGGGCTGCAAAACTCTTTGCTACTATTTCTGATGTTTGTAAAGAAATGTAACCAAGTGCAGGACCGACATACGAAAATATTAGAATGGCCATAATTTTTTATCGCTTTTTTCTTAGGTGGCATATTATAACACTGAGCCTATGTGGTGTACAGTAAATTAGAGCCTGATATCTTAAATTATATGCCAAATTACATGTCACAGGAAATTCAAACAATACTATGGCTTTTACGTTAAATATTCCACTACCTGAAGCTGGAGAGCTTTATAGATTTAATCTTCTAAAAGACTTGTGTTCATGTTTAAAAAAATGCTAGAACTATACATTACTACACTCCAAGTGTTAAGAGTTATTTACATCTTAAGTTTAAATGTGCACTTACATTTTGTTTAGATGCAGATGAAAGTAAAGTACTTGGTCACTTTTCTTTTTGGTTCCTTGCATGATTTCAATGCATATGTAATTCCTGTACCACAAGAAAGCATCGCAATCGGATTCAGTTGATAGAAAGAAAATATATATACAAGGCAAAAAAAAAAAATCAAGCAGGAAAAAGGAGATTGCATGGTGATCAATGCAAAAGAGCAATGCAAACCAAGAAGGTGGAAGAGTTATATGGTATCCATCATTCTGGTATTTCAAGATTAATTTTTTTTCCAGTCCAACTGTTGAATACTCCGTAGAAGTATTACAAATTCTCCCTTTGCACCTGGGGCACTATTTTGTAGTCTAACTCTACTTTAAAAAAAAGATACATTTCTCCCTGTGAAGATTTTTCCCTATGAAAATTTTCACATTCTAGTAAAAAACCCTTTTGAAAGTTGTCTTAAGGGAAGCCGATCAGAATGCCTCTTTTTCTGTCCATGGTTGTCAAAATAATACTTTAATAAGAATTTTCTTAAGAACCTCTAAGTAATTACAGTAACAATTGAAGTAAGAAAGCATTTTATAAAATTCTGAAAAAATGAAAAGCTACTGAAAAATGTGATTTTGAAATGTCTTATTTCAAAAAACTCTTCCCTAAACATATATTTTGTTTTCATTTATGATTCTTTTGTATTCACAACGTAAGTATAAAATTGTTTCATAGCAACACAAGGTAATTTTGATATAGAAAACTAGATTTAGGTGGTAAAAACCATACTGATTTTTGTAAAAAATTAAAAACCTTAATCAGCTGTGGCTAAGATGATATCAACATTTTGATACAAATTTAGTATGAATGGATTTTCCTCACTGATTGTATTTACAAAAGATTGGTGCGTATGTCAGGATGGATCAATTCTTTAGCTTGTTTGGGTTTTTTTTTTTTCAGAACATCAAAACTTCCCTCAAAATGCAAAAATTTTTTCTTTAACCAACCTTTTTCTTCAATAGTGTCTCAACATTATATTAGTATTTTCGTAGTCCTTTTAATTTCATTTGGGTTCTTCACTTTATGGGTAGGATAATTTAATGATTAAGGCTTTTGAGTTTGACCTTAATCCACTTCTTGACTGAATTAGAGTCTGTCATTGGAATAGTCTAATAAACACAACCCTTATTCTGTAATCAACATCCGTATTTACAGGATCATTGAAAGTATAAACCCATTCATTAATAAGTTATTCAAATAGTGTCAGCAGTATAAATGTCTTTCCAGATATAAATCTGGAAATAAACGTATAAAATACACATATGAGGAAATACATTGTGCTTAAACTTACAGTTTCTTTTAAACAAACAGCCTCTCAGCTGTAAGTGAACCTTTAAGAGTCCTAAGCTTGTTCAGCTCTTGGGGAAGACTGAGACAGCAACAAATACATGGCAGTGCCTACCTTTTGTGAAGAAAATATAGGCTTTAGAAATCTTACGTATGTTAAGTATAGTTTAGTATGTCATGCGTAATCAATATTGCTGCTGGCATAACCCAGAACTTCTCTGTAGATACTGAGAAATAGGAAATATGCCCTGAATTAAATGCGTTCTGTGAAGGTGGTACAGAGTTTGCTTGTTTTCAGAACAAAAGCATCCTCTCTGTTTATAGCATAGCTCCCTCAGTGCTTCAGCCCAGTGACACCTATGGCCCTTAACTGAGATCATGGGCTCTCTTGTGCTAAACAATGTACAAACTCACTGAAAAGAAAAAAAAAAACAAACAATGCAGGTCCCTAAAGATTTACAAAAAAAGATCCTCAAGGGTGAGAAGTCAGAAGGGTACAAAGTCATTTTCTAGAGTTCACCTGCAGGGTAGTCAGCTGGAACGGAGCTCCAGCCTCCTTCTGCCCACGCTGGCTGGACAGCCTCTGGACCATGCTGCCTCTTGAAGAGTTTCCCTGAACAGCTTTGGAAGGGAGAGATCTGTACACGTATATTAAAAGTCAAACTGTACAAGGGGGCATGAGACAGGTCTGACTGTTTTTTTAAATATCAGATTATAGAAACTAAAAATGTCAGGGAAAATAATTTCAGGGGAAGTGAATGAAAATAACAAGAGATCAAAAAGAGAAGCTGTTGGACAAGTAAGATACAGTGGAAGGAAATGAACACAGGCTTGGAAAACGTCTGTACGGTCAGCCCAGTTTCCAGCACTCATGGGAGAGTTGAGATTAAAATGTCTAAAACAGAAACAGAATTTTCGGTTTATGATACAGAAAACCACAGGCTGGAGCAATCAGACCGGAACACATTTTTTGTAAGTTAAATTCAAGGCATAGCTCCAGAGCATTCCAGGAGAGCCTGTAGATTTCTATAACAGTAACAGATTTTTAATAGCTCTTGTGACAATGCATGAGGGATTGAAGGAACAGGGTTGCAACAAAAACCATTTTTTAAAAGATTCTTAGCAAGCCAGGAGAAGAGTCTTAGAATGTTTAACTCTTCAGTAGTTCAGATGCTAGGGATGATAAAAAGGAATGATATCACCAAGCATCTGGACATACAGCATGTATGTTAATAAAATCTACCATGAAATTCAGCCAAATATAGTTTGGATGTACTAGAAAGACTACTGAAATTACGAGACAATGCCAAACCTAAGGATTCATACCTGCTGAAGACTGTGTGTGGAAGGATGTGTTCATCTTGGATGTTCAATTGATCAATGAGAAGGTTGAAAAATGTGGTCAAAAGCTAACTAAAAATGTTTAGATGTATAATATTACACGCGATTCTGTGTCTGAAAGACATGGAAAAAAAAGTAACAGACTATAAAACTATATATCATAACACAGAAGGTAAAAATCTTCATAGACAGAAAGGGTTTTGAACATCTTTGTGTTTGGACTTGAGAGTATATCTGTGAAAAAATCTGAATTTCTAAGAGCTGAAAATTCCACCTGATGAGGTCTTCTGAGATGTCTCAAAATTAAAGACAGAAATTAGACTGCCGTTAAAGCAGTCATGAATCACATGCATCCCTAAAACCTATCTTAGGCAAACTTTGAGGATTTCTTTTTAATGATTCTTATGCTAAGTTATGCACCAGCTGCTTGCCAGGTATTGGCATGAGACAATGGCATTTATTTTTCTGTTGACATAATCAGGATTTATTTGAATTCCTGTCTCCAATGTGTGACTAATAGATGTACACATGGAGTTCTCAAAGATTTTTCTTAAAAATATAGGTAGGTGAGGATAGGCCAAGTACTTTAAAAATCCAGATGAGTGAGTGTAGGTAACTGGAGGAACAGGTGAATACGGCATAGGTTTGGACTCACATTCTTAGATCTACTATGCCCTGCACTGAGAAGTTTTCTTTTTTTTCCTTAAAAGTCTCCATGTTTTCTAATGTTAAACAGCAAATGGATTCCTGTTTTTTTTCCTGTATTTGAATTCAGTAAGGTCATATGTAAGATGAAATTAAGGTGCCGATACCTGTTTATCCTCGTAATATGTTTGAAGTATACGCGAAAGGTGAAACTCCCTTCTATGTACTGACAGCACATTTGGGTTAATGTATTCACATCTTAACTTGTAACCAGATCTGCTGTTTTAAATGATTAAATGTTAAATCTGATATTTACTCTCGGACTGTGCAAAAGTCAAAGGGAACAATTTGTCAGCTCATTCATATTTTGCTTCTGAAGCCAGTTAACTAATCAGTCTAACAGAAAAAGAAGTAAGATAAATGGAGGCCATTCTGTTATGTAGAAAAGCGTACATGAAGATAAATTTTTCACATTTTGCTTCATTTCATCTGCAGTTATCACTGTCGTAATTGCTTCTGAACACTCAAGGTGCTCTTCATATTGCTTCTATGATATGAACGGTTCAAGCTATTTTGGTAGACTAGTAGCTTGCAGCACTGAAATTTTCTGTATTCTTTTTCTGTGTTCTAATTTAGAAAAAAATCCTCTATCTTTTTATATAAAAGTGAATTTGCCAAATAAACAATAAAGAGTTAAGAGCTGTGTAAGCTACCAGTTTCTGCTGGAAACAAGCTTGCATATAAGAAATCCTGAACAAAAAAAAATGTTGTCATCATTGCCAGTACAGTTTCCGTTAGTTTATATTAAAAATATGTGATAATCCAGGTTCAAATAGCTTGCAGTAATTTCTTTTCTTACCATGGCTTCTATTGATTTAAAGAGTAACAGGGTCATCCTCTTCGACTCATCTAAAACCATTTTCAGTTTGTGATAGTCATCAGGTGTTTCTCATTGCAACTTCATGAACTAAATTATGATATGAAAAACCTAAAAACTATAGACTACTGTGTTAAAAATCTAATTCTTTTAGAAAGTGAATAAAGAAAATTCTGTGCAAAATAGGAACTCAACCATTTTTATATTGCTGCAGTGTTTTATCTTTCTTTATTGAGAACTCTTTAAAGCCTAAGGAAAATGCCAGGATTTATCAAAAAAGTCTTTTCCTCCGTTAACACTTAATGGTTTTCTGACTAAATTAATTATAATGGAATAGTTAGCCACATATGTAGAATTCTCATCAGGGTTTATAAGCCGATTCTGTGCAGTGTGATTTTATGATGGATAAGCAGCCGAACAAATAAGTAGACCCAAGGTAGCTGTATTAAAATTGCTGTAAAAGGTATACGAGTTTTCTCAGCTAGCTAGGTTCCTGTGGTGGTAGACTGAGAGTTTCTTAAATAGGCACATTCACTTTGGCACCCTGTGCACTTTAAAAAGAATCTCATTATAAAAAAGCCTCAGCTTTGTGCCAAAGAAGTACAGGAGTGGGACTCGATTTCTTTCTTTTACAGTTTGTCAGAAATTTAATGTAGTTTTATTGCATTAAATTTTCAACTGCTCCAGCTGCTGTAGGAAATATATAGCTAAACAATAAGCTCAGAAAGGTAAATGCATGCATGATGTTCTTAAAATACTAATGCAAACTGGGCTTAGTTCAGACTTTCCAAACCCACATCAATTTTGTTTTTTAAGGCTCTGCAGGCCTTTTTAAAAACACCTATGAGTTTAAATCAATATATTCTACTGGCAGTAGAGTTCATGTTATTAGCCAGAAATGTGTGGGTCATCAAATATTTTTATAGTCACATAGTGAATTTAATTAATCATTTATTATAAACATAAGATTTTCTCTTAAATAAAAAATTTAATTCAATTACCAGGAGTTTCATTCCTGCTTTCGTACAGTAACTTTCAGCTTTCTCTCAAGTGTGCTTTTTGCCTTTTCAAGAAATCCAACTTGGATTCTGCCATCTTGTCCTTCCTACTAACCTAATTAAAATATTCAGTCAAATTATAAAAGTATTCTTCTGGAAAATTTGACAGATAAGGAAAGCAATATTCATGGAAAATATTTTGTGATTTAAAGTTCTTGCTCCTGGACATTCACATGCTCCGCTACATTGGTGTAAGTATCTCCGCTGATGTCTAATGGAAGGTCATAATTGACTAAGTATTCCTGGATTCAGGCTTTTTTTTTCTTCCAGCTTTTTTCACTATTTTACCACAACATTTTTTCAATTGTTCACACTGGAAAAAAAAAAAAAAGAAAAAGAAGAAAGAAAGGTTTTCCTACCCATAGTTCGTTTTGTGTGAATGTTGCTCCTTTTCCTTGCGTTGATGGCAAATAGAAACCAATGCTTTTCTAACACTGATTCTGAGAGTAATAGCCATTTATGCTGAAGACTTTTAGAAGACTGAAAATAATATGCAATAGCAATCAGAAGAATCTTTGTAATTTATTTGACCCTGAGAATTGTATCAAACTGTTCTTATGTCTTTTGCATATTAAATATTTATAGAGAATATATGGCATGCTTTCAAAAGCAGTTTGCTTTCTGGACTGACACCTTAGTCTTGCAAACCACATCCCAATGCCCCTGATGTACTTGGACTCATGTTCCCTTAGGACGTAGCTATTACTGGACCCTGAATTTCCACAACCGATCTAGCGAATTGCCGTTTATTGCCTGAGTTCGATAAACATAATAATGCACAAAAACAGAGAGACTGTGCTAACTTTTCAATATCACACTGCTTTGTCCATGCCAATCAGTGTTACACTAATTGCAGTATATATGTATGTACTACTAGGAAAATGAAAAGAAAATATTTTTTAAACAGGAGAATTTGCTTTTCTTGAAGTTGAGAAATGAAGGCAAATATGGTCTGGTTTTCGTTTCCCAAGAAATATGGTCCTTTTCAAATAAGTTACATTTTTCTTTTGTATCCTTTAGCCTACCCCAAGTGGCTTGCAGTATTTATCAACTTTAATCAACATGACTGACAGGAAACCTGATAATAGAGAATAGCTGTCTCCACTGGTGGGGCAAAATCTTTTGAAATGTCAGTAGTGAATACACTATATTTGCATTTCTTTGGGACTCTCGCTTTTAAAAGATTTTCATCTTTTACACTGGAGGGATGAAAGTAAAGGTTATTTAACTTTACATCAGAAGTTGTATCTGATGACAGGGTGACAAAATATTCCTTCTTTCAGAAGTGCAGAATGCCTGCCTCTCATCTCTGGTGCTGTTTCAGTGGTGTATCAAGTTCGTAGCTACTATTTGTCCTCTAATATTGGAAGCTGTTCATGCAATTAATGACAGTCCTGGAGCTTTCTTATTGAAATCTATTTTGGGTTTGGCCAGCATATTAGTTTTTTACAGAGATTTATAGTATATTAAATATAAACAATTAAAATTAATAATAAATTGCTTCTGGACTGTCATGAGACACATTTCTTTGGCTGTAGGCAGGGCTCTCTGTGAAAAAACCTGAGTTGTCTGAATGTGCTGGATCACACAGAGGCTTGGCCAGACGTGCTCAAGAGCAAAAGCATGTTACAGCCATGCTGATCCCATTTGGTTTCAATCTGTGAAGTCTGAAAGTTTGGAGAACTTTGGCTCGGTGTTGTCTATAGTGATCAGTGAATTCGTTGGGGTTGTAGCCAGTGAAGTCACACAACTCCATAGCGGCTTCTCTCCTTCATGTCCTTTGTTCTGAGTGTGGGGCTGCTAAACTTGGGGCTTGTGGTTCAGCTGATTGCAGCAGTTGCTGTCTCTTCTGGACCTCCCCTCTTCCTGAGCATTGTCCTGCAGCAAATCTCTTCGTGCTCTGCCTCTGGATGTACACAATTTTCATAGAATCATAGAACAGTTTGGGTCTGAAGGGACTTAAAAGATCATCTAGTTCCAGCCCCCCTGCCATGGGCAGGTACACCTTCCCCTATATCAGGTTGCTCAAAACCCCATCCAAGCTGACCTTGAACACTTCCAGGGATGGGGCATCCACAACTTCTCTGGGCAACCTGAGACCGACCAATTTTATGCTAGACATCGCATGGTGCAGCTGCTCGGATTAGGAAAGCTGAACTCCCAAATGCAAGAACTTCTGGTTTCATCATATTAAAGAAGGGAAGAAAGTAGCCAGTAAGCTTTCAAAAAATAAGACTAATTTCTGTTATTTTCTACCTCTGCATTTCTTTTATATTCTACCTTGTGTTTCCTTTGCATTTTATATTCTACCTTGTGTTTCCTTTGCATTGAACCTGCTTTTAGATATTAAGAAATGTCAGATTTTCAGCTGTAATTGTGCTAGTCTCAGAAGGCTTTAGAAAAGGAAAAGCCTGCGTTAAAAAAAAAAACAAACAAAAAACCACAACAAAAACAACCCAACACAAAAAACAAAGAACTGGAACCAAGAAGAATAGCTGGAAGTAGCATGTTTCTCAGTGCGAGGAGGTTTCCTGATGCCTGTAGAAGTCCCTTTTGATGACTCTGTTATCCTATAGAGCGACTGACTTCCTTGTGGAAACATTTCTACTAGCATTTCATAATTCAGAAACTGTTTTCATTTTGAACTCAAAATGTAGCTGGTTTTCCTTTTGACTACAATGTTAAGGGTATTGGTAAAGGAAAAATTTTTAAATTATTTTGGAAAATATCTGTAAAAATATTTCATAACAATTTCATGAATAATTATATTTTAATGTTAAAAATGTCTTTAAAAAAAAAGATGAGAACTTTCTGCAATGTTTCTCAAGGATAAAGTCAATTTTCTCTGGCTTTCTTTGGGCTTCAAACATTATAATTTTTTTTAATGAAGAGAAATCACAGCAACTTTAGCAGGAGAGTAATTAAGCTGTAGAGATCCCATCAAGGCAAACCCACAGTGTATCTATGACTCACTAATAATGTATTTTTTTTACTTCTAGCCAATATATTAGTTTCAGATGGATGTCCTCTGCCTGGTGCTATGCCCACAAGCGAAGTTACCAAGGCTGACACATTCATCTGCTGCCAACACGATCAGTGCTGGGAGAGAGCAGGCGCAGGAGACATGGAGCATCGTTCAGTTGCTGCTGGGAAGGTCCAAAGGTCCCACTGGCAGCGTGGGGTGACTGAGAGATGGCTGCAGGGCTTTGCGGGTCTGCAGCGATGAACCACGAGCTCATCCATGAACGACAGCTGCCAAGAGGGCTCAGGCTGGAGGGGAAACCGAGGTAGGGAGTATGCTTTTACCAAAAGCAGTTCTTTGGTTTTTTTGTGACTTTTAAGTATCAGAAGTCCATCTCTTACTTCCTTATGTACTGTCATACCTTCACTTTCTTTAAGATAAACTGTGTCCAACCAGCCCCTCGGCATTTGTGTGAAAAGCCCCCCACGTCCAAGATTTGCTCTGCCTCTTAAAGTGTGTAGAGCTGCTTCAGGAGACAAACGAGGCCCTTGGACAAGAAGCAATGAGAGATGATTCATTAGGGAAAGGAAAGGAATGTGCATTTGCAGCATGGCAAGAAAGGACTGTGACCCTGTCAGCTGCTCTGCATGAAGCAGTCTGGAGTGTTGCAGTGGAGGAGAATTGCTTCCCTGGTTGTGTAAAGCAGCAACAAGAAGATTCAGCATCTTCAGAGCTGCTGTACAGAGTCAGCTGTATTCCTTTTAAATTTCATCAGTGCTTCTGTTTTCCACCGTATCTTCCAACACATTCAAAAAAAACCCCAAACAATCTGCACATAAGCAAGTAATCCTCAAGATTTTTTTATTATTAAGCAGGCTCTCTACTGAGAGCATTTTAAACTAGAGCATTCAGGTATGCTGGGATTATTGTATTTTCACGTGTGCCACTCACACCTCTGAAAGCTCTCACCATATAAAAGTATCAGTACTCCAAAATAAGTACCTCAATGACCTCCACACAATAAAAAGCGGAAAAGGAGTATTGCTATAATTAAAAAAAATGGAACGAGGAGGCAGGCTCTTGCAATACCTTCACGACTGTGTAGCCTGTGCTGCTGCTGAATTGCATTTTACCGATAACCCAGGGATTAGACACACGTAAATACAGTAAATGGGGAGCGCTGCCAAGTTGCTACAGTGAATTATCTAATTGTAGTTGCGTATACTTTCTCACTGAACCGTCAGAACTGCTCATGTTTGCAGTCCTGATTTTTTTTCTTTAATCCTGCACCCTGTATAAGGGCCCACAGCATGGGTTTATATGTCACAGCTTTTAAGATATCCTTTATTTAATTGTAATACAGAAAGTTGGATATCTGGTGTTACTTGCAAAATGAAAGTAATGGATCTACTGAGGACACGCATGGTAGGAGTCAAAGGGACCGGCCACTCCCTTGCACAGGAATTTGGGGTCATTCCAGCTATCACTCCACACAGTAAAGAGTGATGTCTTGCCATGCACTGAGCAGGGCAGCAACCACCCATTTCATGCTTCCCTGTTGTGCTGGAAAGAAAGTGCCGGCCACGCTTTCTGATGTGGACAACATCGTTCTGCAGCACTGCCAGCGCATAGCAGGGGACGCAACCAGGTCTAGCTGTTTGTCAGCCAGGTGTCACACTGTTACTCTCCAGGAATAACAAATTAGGGGCCACCAGTCTCCCCTTAAGAGCA
Organism: Tauraco erythrolophus; assembly: GCF_009769465.1. Taxonomy (NCBI): domain Eukaryota; kingdom Metazoa; phylum Chordata; class Aves; order Musophagiformes; family Musophagidae; genus Tauraco; species Tauraco erythrolophus. Next base: position 13,956,394 of record NC_141479.1, on the reverse strand, counting down.
AACTTTGGTAGCAAGAATAATCCTCATTAGAGCGCTCTTTCCTTCTTGCTTATCTGACGTGCAGGTGCACAGGAAAGCTCATAAATAAGCCAGTAAGTATTGACTGATTGGAAGTTTCTGTGCCAAAAAGCTGTGTGGTCCGATACATGATTCATTCTTAAAAACAGTCTCTACCGTTTGGATGTTTCAGGTTATGAATAGTACAAGGATCTCTTACATGGAGTCTGTCCAAAAGAAAGAAAGAAAAGAAGATGCTAATTGGTGATTGTGACTCTCCATATACTCAGCAGAGTGCCTTGAATGTAAGAAGTAAAAGTTAAAAATTATTTTTGGAAACTGCACACCTGGTACTGTTACAGGTATTTGCTCACATAGAAAAACTTATTGCATTCAGTGCTAACTCCCATATTAGAAGGCAGAATTAAGTACATCAGTATAGCTAAGAGATCATTGTGAACTGAAAGCAAAATTAATGTTTGTTTAGAACAAGTATTTTGGTGTATTTTGAGAGCTGCATTGGAAATATGTTTGCTTAACTTAGTTTGAATATTTCAACATACCAGAGAATTTCACAAAGTGTTCTGAAACATGTCACAGCCAGTCAAATGACAGCATCTTTCTACCGGCTCACTACGTATCACCTAGGGGAGAATGTTTTATTTAAGAAGGAGCAAGCCAGGGAATATTGATGACCAAAAATGAAAAAGAGAATGTATTGAGCAATCAGGAGACGAAAAAAAGGTTAACAAATGCATTTGAAGTTTGAAGACTACAGAGACTGTGCTTCTACACATTACCCATGTCTGCAGAACCTTGCAAGTGCTTAGAGAAAAATAATCCTCAAAATGGTGAATTCCACTCCCGGGAGAGTGTCAAGGGAGGTTAAGTGATTTGCCCAGACCAAAAAGAGACTCATGTTGGAGTTCAGCATAGGATGTTGCACTGTGTGACTACTGACTTTTGTCTTTCTTCTGAAGAATGTGACAATACATATTCAGGTGGTGAAAAAGAGAAGAATGCAGTGCTTATTTTAGAAGTGCTCAATCTACAAATGAGGCAAGCATTCACTTACAGAAGGGCTTGTGAATTCCCAAGAAATTACTTTTAGTTGAAGGAGCAAATAGTATAAATAATAAAAAAAAAAGTTAGGAAAGAGTTAAAAGGAATGTCAGAAAGCACAGCATTAGGGCCATTTTTGTTTACTTTATACTTTACTGACCTAAATTTGCCAATGACGTAGAATTGGGAAAGAAGGATAAAATAAATACAGAGGAACAGAGCAAATAAATTCAAAATGATCTGGATAGATTCAGCTTAGAGACTGGATAAGTAGCTTATTCAGCTCAGTTGTACAGAAGTGTGAAGTAATAAGATTAAGAACTAAAAATAATCAAAGAGGATAGAGCCAAAAAGAAAATACAACAAATAACACGATCCCAGAAGAAAAGTAGACTAAGTACTTTTCCCTGTTTGTGGGAGAGAAGATACAACTCGCTGTTGGGCAGAGCCCAGGGGACTTTGCCAGCCCTGGGGCGGGCGCGGGGCGCTGGGCACCTGCCAACCCACAGAACTGTGCAGGCGTAGCTGTCTGCGGGCTGTGCCAGGAAGGGAAAGGAGATGGACAAATTGCAGATCGATTGCATTTAATTATTTAATATATATCTGGCAAAAATACCAGTCGGTGAACTGGGACTCCACCGTGCAGGGCACGTGTAACAGCGCTGGCAGTCCCTGCCCCAAATTGTTTTCATTGATGTAGTGTTTTTATTCTTATTTCAGTTCAACCATGTGGTGCATTTTTTTCCCTCCACATGATATATTAGTGCTTAAAGCACTGTGATCAGTGTACTTAAATAAAAGTTTATGAGTTATCTATTAACTAGACTTGTGGTAATTGTCCATTTTGCCTTAGGAAATGAGAAAAAGTGTTTTATTATTAAAACCGAGACCTGAGGAAGACAATGCTAAACAAGTTATTTTTTTTAATACAGACTTTATTTTACCCTCATACATTTAGAAAACTGAACCAATAAAACTGTAAGTAGATGATATTGAAGAATAACACAAAGTCTTATATCTCTTTTCTTTAAATCACAAATGATCTTCCACCAAATAATTAAAGACACCATTAGCGGCCGCCTTCTGTTCAAAATCAGGTTACTGCTTTTTCTTTAAGAGGTACTTTTATTGCATTGGAGAAATTATAGTGAGTATTCTCTGTCCAAAGTAGCAAAATAACTCCATGATTGGATTTGTTCAGAGTAATGATAACAAGATTTAAAACACAGTTGCAACACAGGAAAACTTGGTGTAAAAAGACTATTCTATGTCTTCAGCTGTCAACTAAAAGTATATTGAATTTTGCAGAGCAAATTCAAATCAAAGTGTTGAGATTAAAAGTGATAAAGCAGCAACAGTGAGATCAGAATCCCTCAAAAAATTAGATTAAATCCTCCTCAGGACCATAAAAACCTTATTATCTTGACATGACTAGATCAATCATTGCAAGACAATTATCTTAACAAGTTAAAGTTGCTTTGATACAGGAATTTTAGACTTTTTTTTTTCTTCTTCTCCTTGATATGAAAATAGACTGTGTATGGTCTAGGCATTCCTAAGCCGAAACTGAGGCAGACACATGTAGGCTCTCATGGTGACAAATAAGCCATAAAGTCTATCTGTAAACATCAGTAAAGTCCTCCTATAAGCATCAAAAGCTTACATTATATTGAACTGTGAAATAGAACAACACTATCCCATGTCATGATATAGTTTATTGGCTTTAGTATGAACTTACTTAACACTATTTTTGCCTCTCCACTTCTTTATCTCCAAAGTCGGTCTTGTAACAGAAATACTGCGTTGCATTTCCACTGTGCCTACTATCAGAAAGCTCATGTGCCTTATCCCAGAAATTAATGCTCATCCTCTATCTCTGAAGATGACTGGTGCTAGTATTGATAAATGCAGAACTGACGAATGATGTGAGAATGATTACAAAATAATCAGAGCCAGAGCCAAAATGAGGGGATCATGAACTTTTTAGCCTCACTAATGATAGAAACAGGACTTTAGCCTGGTCAGGAATGCTATTGGTGTTCAAGGAGAAAACATACACTGCTGATCAAATAGTTCTTTCAACCTTCTTTGAACCTTTTTGTTTCCATTTTTAATTGGGAATTTCATGTGCCTTTATTGTTTCTGCTGGAATATGTGAAATGTATTTTGTCCACGTTTCATTACTGTGCAACAGTTTAGTGGACATTCTTGTTACTTTGGACTGTCATCAACCTGGCTTTGTCCTGAAAACTTGTTCACTGCCTACAGATTTAATTCTAAGGCAAATCAATACGGTTCTGCGTCAAAGAATGTGGCAAACGCGGGCTGTTATTTCAGATCAGAAAAGACCCTTGGTGTAATCTTAAAAACTGAGTGCTTTAAATTATTTACAAATAAAACCAGTCATTTGTATTTTGCATCTTCTGAAAGGTATGTTAAATCAAGACTTAATTTTTTAAAGATTTTTTTGCTTGTTAATTATAGAAATAATTTCCTACAGAATGAACTTTCAGTAGGAAGAGACTCTTAAAATGATGGGATAGTATGGAACCAGTACAGAAAATGGTTGTAAATACTTCTTACTATGTAGAAGCTAATTATGACTCTAAATGAATAAAACAACTCCTTTGCACTATAAATGAGTTATCTACAGGTAAGCACTAAGGCAAAGCAACTGTTTTATTAAAGTTATAGCATAATACAAATGAAGACCAAGTCATTTTTAATGAAAACAAAATTTCCTATCATACATGATAGAAAAAGTATACCTAATTTGCAATATTATAATGTATTTTAAAACATTTTCATCTGTGAAAGTTCATAATACAAATAATACATTTATAAAAATTGAAATCTTATACATTTGAACTACTTAACTGCAGTGGTACAAGAGACAATATTGAAATAAACAGCTTCATAGACCCATGAAGGACAGCTGGTATCAGATAGCCTTACATAAATAGTAATGTTAAATTCCATAGTGGTTTAATTCCCACATAGTTTTTCAAGTTTATTAACCCAGACAACTCATAATAATTATGATAAACAGACATTGTCATCAAAAATCAGCAGAAATTTGATAAGATTAAGTACAATGTAATATATCTTCCTTGCTCACAGTCTGTATAATAAATTACTCGTAAGCTTCAGAATGAAGCATTGTATAATTGAGCAAAACAGATCAATTTTTAAGGATGCTTATTTAAATGCAAAACAGACTTTTTGAGAATGGTAAACTTGATTAAAATCCTTCTTTAAGTGCAAATCACAAACAACAATATCTAATACTCACAGGCCATAACCATCCTATTAATAATGCAATTTATTGTTCAGATATAATTGTAAGGTCTTAACGATGTGGCAGCTGTAATCTACTTTAAAAATTAGAAACGATGAACTCCACAGTCGTCTAATGTGGCTGAAATACACACAACGGCTGAGCGCCTCGTATTTGGTAGCTGAAATTCATTGCATCAGATTAAACGATCAGGCTTTGGGTGTTTGTCACACATCATTTTCCCCAACTTTAATGATGTGTTCCATAAATTATACTATTTCTGCTATTGTGTAGATATTATGACTGAATAGGAATTTAACCATTTCTGTCCTGAATACTTTTAAAATTGGTTCAATCTTCACATGCTGGCAATACTCAATATTTTGAGGGTTTTTGGGGTAAAATTTCCTGAACTGGTGCAGTTGTACTTTTGCACGGCAAGAGCATTAGAGACTTGAGACGTCTGGACAGGCTGTGAGAGGGGCTATGGCTCCTTCTCCTCTCACGCCTTTACACTGTCATCTCTTTTGCACCATTGGCAGGGGATTAGTACTCACCTTCTAATTATTCATTTAGGTTCTTTTTCAGAGGCTTTTTTGTATGTGTTTGTGTGCGTGTCTTGCAACATACATGAGTTTCAGTGCCCTTGAGAAGGAGCTGAATCCAAGTCTCATGCATCCCAGGCACTCTAATGCTCCATTACTGTATACATACATCTGAAAGGACAGCAGTGTTTATAACTGGAAAAATAGTGTTATGTTAATAGTCATCCTGTGTGTCTAAAGTCCATGATAGATTTGGGAAGACAAAATTTCACTTAATGTACTGCTGAAACTTGTGAGCTCTCCTTTTTAAATTTTGCTTTCAGAGACTCCCAGAATTGGTCAACAGAAGAACTTCCTAAAGAGAAAGAAGTGAAAACTTTTTACTCTCAGTTACAGATTTGCAGTCAGCATCTGTGATCTGTTTTCCTTCATCACTGTATCAAACTCCAACAAAAAAGCTTCTGCTCAGAGAAGAAACAGAACTTTCCACCAAAATCCCCTTATGCTGTAACGGCGGAATGAGGAATGAGACATCTGATCTTTGAAACGGTCTTAAGCTTTGGTGAGACATAAGTATTGTAAGTGGAATAGTTATTACTTTAATGGCATCTATTACTGCAATGTTAATAGCCATTTTTGATGATCAATAAACTGCTTATTAGCAGCTCTATGACTGTGCAGCTGAATTATGAAAGAGTGAGCTTCGAGTTAGGCATTTTAAGGTAGTTTATATTCCTGCACATGTAAACCAGGCTTGGGAGTCGAGATGTTTTCACTCAAAGTTCACTCAGTCTCCTCTGAAAGTCTTGAACACAGTCAGTCTATCATTTATTACAGTTTTTGCAGCACAAAATAAGTCTCCCTGTGTGTTTTAAATGTTTCTGTGGTGTTGACGTCTGTTTCACTGAAAATCAGTGAATTTTGGGAAACAGGATGGAGCCTCACCTGCTTTGCTGGCTGACAGGCACGGCACAGCAGTGGCCCCCAGCTCCCTGCACGGCTGCTCCGGTGCTCACCCCGCACTGCTCCGGGGCTGGCTGCAGGCTGGCTCACACGGCCCCGCTCCTTCACTGCCAGGAAGGCTGAACCCAGCTTTAGCAAAAATAGAAATTCAGCTGCTGGCTATTGCAGGAAAAGTGGATTGACAAATTCAGCAAGCCAAGTGGTCTGACAAATTCTGGTTTGTAGCTCTGTTGCAGGATTGGTAACCTCATCTAGGGGTTGGGATACCGTGTGAGAAAAGGGTAATAGTTTAGCCAATATTAGTAACTCTTTAGCCTCATGGTTAAATGATTGTACTTCATTGCACTTGAGCACACAAAAGCTTTTCCTGTGTTCTGCAAGTATGGCCTTAGACTTGCATCCTCATCTTCCTCATTGTCTCTGTCACCTCCCCTGGCCACGTGTCCTGTTTTACTCTGCGCAGCACTGGACGACAAAGGCAATAGTGGAAGTCGTTTGTTAGTTAACCTAACTGACGTTAACCTGAACACAAACTGGGTATCAAACACTGCTGAAGAAACAAGAGGCTGGATTTTAAAGCACAAGTCATTAAGTTCTCTGCTTCATATTTTGCTCCCACAGTCCATGTATTTTCACACATTAAAGCTGATGGCCACAAAGAAATGTCAGCTAGCTCAGTCATTAATAAGTAAATCAATTCTATCTACATCACGATGTTGCTTCGTCACCAGCAATCCTGTCAAGCTAGGAATGCATCTCCCTGAAAATGCTCTAAATGGCCTGCTGATTCCTATCTCGGAGAAACGTGAATCGGAGACTGTTATCCTGTAACGTCATACAGCAGTATTCCTCAGTAGCCTGTTGTATGAGGATATCCAATTGTGGGTGTGTATACATGTGCACATGCAATATACAATATTTGTTATGGTTTTTCAATGCTTTTCCTAGTATGTGTTCACCCTGATGGATAGACAGCCGTTCGAAAACTGTCTGGAAAGTAATTTTGCTGTAAGTGTTTGCTGAACCAATGAATCATTTTGTTTTACAGTAGCACCTAAAATATGTTTGGCAACATCCAATAAATCCTGATGTTTGCAGTCTAGAAATAAAAGGAGGGGAGCAGAAGAAAATGTCACCTATATTTCAATGTTTTTATATTGGCTCTATTGGAGAGAAACTTAGAGGAACAGAAATTAACCAATTTCATGCACCTGACTCAGTGTACCAAGAAGTTACACAAAGTTAAAAATAAAGGAGAGGAGTTGAAGCTGGGAGCAGATTTGATTTTGAACTTTGAAGAGGCAGAAAACATAAGCAGCAAGGTGCAAATTGATGAAGATTGCTGAAGGAAGAATTGTATTTTTGACTTTGATAAGGTGGAAAGGAGCGATCCAACATCTCGGCTGAGACAGTCAGATCATGTGCAATTTAGCAACCACCCTTTTCCTATGAGACAAATATGAGTGTGTTGGAAAAACTATAGAAAGGAAGTTAAAGCATTCAATGCATGAGATCCCTGTTGAAAGATTTTGGTTTAAATTTCATTAAAAATAAGTCTAATTTCATGCAGATCAGAGGATTGCTTTCTAATTTAGGAAGTAACAGCATCGTATACTGAAGTGTATAGTCCACTGCTCTGAGCCTGTAAGCTGCTATTAACTGAGCAAGTAATTAAAATATTTAGATCAGTGTCAGACAGGGATTACAACAGGAAACGTTAAACTAGGGCTAAATTTGACAGTTAAATGAAGATTTATTATTTCTTTTGTGAAGTTGAGGCTGATTTCAGTTTCCAATATGGTTTGTCTCATATAAGATTCAAGGTGAAAATCAAATTAAGTAATGTTATCACTCAATCTATTAATATACAATGAAAGTTTGCACCTGAATGTGAAACGATAAAGAAAAGCAAAACCAGGAAACTCTTGATTATATGTTTGCGGGTAATGTCTAGTATACATGTGTTTTATGTAATACTTTATGCTGAATCTGGCTAACCTGATCGTCTGTCATAGCTTGCATTAATCTAAACACTTGCCAAGACAGTTTTGGCGTTGGCTGTCTAGGATGCATTTGTGATTTTTAACCTATTTTCTCTAAAATGTCCATTATGCCACTCACCATATGAGAAAAATATTAAAACATACTGTAAGTAAAATTTTTCTTTCCAATATAAATAATGTTTATTTATATTTTATTCTCAGTATTTTAGTGAGAAATAATCTCTTCAAGAGTTTGTTCCTAAAATACTATAGAAAAAAAAATATTTGTGCGCTCTTTGATGAATCACATTTTGAAGGAAATGCAACATTAAAAGCTACATTTAGGTAATATGCCTCATTAAGCTTCTTCTAAAAACAGAGACATGAAAATTTAAAATTAGTGCTGAAAATCCAAATAAGGAAAGAATGACTTGTCAGATTTAATTTAGATTTTTTTAGGCCATTCTTTGAATTGGAACTTCAATGTAATATCTCCCATACAAATATATGGCTTGTATTTCCTTCCATTTGTAATTTCCATTAAAGTGTGTAATTAATTCAGTTCAAAAAATCTCTGTGGATCATGCATATATATACTTGGGATTGGTGAAACGTATACTGATATTTTCCTAGGTTTACAAATTACAGGTTTAGATACATTGTTAGTATGTGAATGATATGTATTAACTATTCCTTCTGATGATACATGAGCATAACTCTAAACAGAATATTTTCCTTGTGCACAGTATATATTAAATAACAAGTTATGTAAAGTAAATATTTAGATTTACTAATTTGAAGCAGTGTAGTTTTACTACGTATATTTTTATTCTGAAAGTGCTGTTATGATTAGAAGGATTTTGTACTCTATTCTCGCTGTTTAATACTTCGTGAGTAGTAGATCAAATATAACCGCGTGTGAGAGAGATTGCAAGTTTGTCTTTTATTGATCTAGCTTCAAAACACATGTTGGATGAGTATGACATAATGAAACATATCAGTTCTCCCCCAGTGTTAGCCAGAGTCATATCTTTATGAGACCCTTTTCTGGCTGGCCAGCAAATGGAATAGAAATAGCTCTAGAAATAAAGCCTGCTTTGAGATACAACTCTAAATTTTGCTTAGGAGGAGAGCTACGATGAGGACTGTGATTTCCGAGCAGAAATATGGGCCATTTGGAATGAATCTGAAACATAGGTTGTGTGGACATGATAGCTGTACTTCACCCCCTACCTGGGACTATCACTGCAGGCAAACACACCTTTCCAGCAGTGCACCTATATCCTGAATCTCCAGCCTTGTAGGTAAAGGTGAGTAGTTCCTAGGAAAGTCCATATTTTTGACTTGCACTATCAATTCTCTGTTGTGTTTGCGGGGTTGATGGCCATGCACCTTATAGGGGTGCTCTGTCAATGCTGTTGCTTGGGCTGCCCCTCCCTGCCATGATGGGAGCAAGCGGCCATCTGGGCACCAAGGGTGCCAGTACTGTGCAGCCCCTCCCCATCCTTCTGGGCTCTCCCACTCATTCGGGTCTGGCTTGAGCATCCCTGCATGGTCCCCATCTTGGAAAGTCACCAGAGACTGTGCATGGGGTCACTCAACCACACACTCCTGCTCATTCTCAATAACTATGTCATGAGACTTCTTTAGAGGAATATAAATAAGAATAAAATTCAGACTAGCATATAGGAGAGGACTGCACATCCCGAAAACTCTTGCTCGATTTCATATCACTGTTTATAAGAACTGAGGGTTCCTTGTCAAAGTATTGACAGCTATGAGGCCTGCTGTGGATGATTAATTTCTAACACCTAATTTGTTTTTAAAAGAAAAAAGTGCTGCCTCATTAAATCACATGGAACATATGAAAGAAAAACTGAAAGGAGAAAAAAGGCCAGTGGCATGGAAATGTGATATCCCCAAAAAGTGCATAATTGCAAGCAGGTTAGCCAGAGAAACAGCCAAGCTAAACGACTGCATATCTTGTTGGGGTTGCCTGAGGGCTATGCCGGCAGCAGCTCTGTTTGAAGTAGGGTGGTATTAGGGGAGCTGTTAGCATCCTCCTGCTTTTGTTAGATCAGCTATTTTGCTGATTTTGTCCCTACTTTTTTATTTTATTTTATTTTATGGACTGAACATTATTTATACATTTCCCTTCCCTTTTCTATCAGAAGTTAAATGTATAAAAAGCCTTTGTGGCCTCCTGAAACCCAGGGGTTTCTAGAAGAGGACTTACTTTGCTATTTGGAGTGCAGTATAAGAGACCAACCTTGTCTGTCAGTAATCTGCTTTTGACAGACACAAGAAATCCTGGCAAGAGGTACTTAAATAAATAAAATGAATACAAAACAGATCATGACATCAGTGACATGACAAAATACTCATTCAGAAGCCTAACTTTGAGCTTTTAGGTTGGTGATGTCAGGCAGAGCAGAGCATAGTGGGTTGGTTTTCCAGTACGTTGCCCAAGTCTCGCTTCATTTGGACTGAGCTGTGTGAATTGTGAGTGGTATCATAATGTCTCTTTTCTTATTTTTAAGGTCAGTGTTGGTAATGTTGAAAAATTGTTAGCCTTGACATCATAAGATGTTCATTTGCATTTCCCATAATTGCCATTAATTGCTTTTTTGCTTTAGCTAGTGGCAAAAATGTTCTATGTGAAGGAGACTGATAAGAACATTGTCACAATGTTTATTAACTATAATTTTAACTGGTAATTATTCACTTTTTCAGATTACTTTTCTCTTGTATTCTGGAAACGTAGCAACTACTTGAAATGAGCCTTCATCTTGATAGTTGGAGCCCATCCTTGTCTGTCAGCCATGTCATCTTCACAACTTTGGAGATGAATATATATACTAGTGGGTTTTAATTAGCTGGTATGATTTCCATGAAAAGTCGTTGAAACTCAAGTCTCTACCACCACTCAAGTCTCTCTAATTGTTGCCAACCACCTTATTTTTTAAACAAGCAATTGGTAGTAAATCCTAGAATCTGTATTATATATGAGATTTACCTTCTATTGGATACACAGATGCTCCAAGTACTGTAGAAGAAAATAAAAAGCCACTGATTAATCGTTCAACAGATAGGACCTTGATCTTTTATGCTTTTATCTTATCTGAATACTAGTGAGTAAACCAAATCAGATTAAAGGAGGAATGTTTGTCTCTTATCCTTTAGACTTGGTGAAATCTGGGCTTATCTGTCGAGTGTCAGCTATATTTGTGCTTCAAAATCCAAACATCTGTTTTCAGGCAGTGTTTTCTTTTTTTATTAACCTCCATTGCAGCCCAGCATCTGTGCAGTAATTCTGTACCAGAATTCTAAAGGTTTTAAACATGTAACATGCGACAGAAATCGATCTGATGGCAAGGTTGTGTGGTCACCTCTGAATATGAGGTGGAAAAACAGATAAAGAAAGAATAGCTTAGTGCAAAATTCAGTTGTTTCCTTTTATTTCCCTGCAGGCTCTTTCATTTCTAGTGGAAACTTGTCCTTCTGACATCTTCATGAGAAACTGTGGATGCATCGTCATGGTACCATGGACGTTGAAACAAATTTTACTGAAAAACAGTAAGTCTCAGTCATTCAGGTGAATGTGAAATGATAAACAGTCTTATACTACAGTATCCCACAGGGGCAAATATGAACAGTAAAAATAAACTTCATTTTTGTGATTATGTAATATTTATTTCTGAAGGAGAAGACAGAGATGTCAAAACCATAAACCAAAGTAGACAATGTTGTTTACCTGAATTAACTGGATTTGAAATACAACCACCATTGAGGCTGAAGTAAAATTTCTAAGTTTATCCTCTATGGCAGTAACACATAGAATAAATGTTTGTTTTGTTTAACTACTGATTATTTTGCTCAAAAATTTTAGCTTATCTTTCTGCAGATTAATTATGAAAAATTATTAGCAATTAATTTTTTAATTTTTAAAGGAATTTTTCTTTTTATTTCAAATTAGAATAATGAACACATTTATGAGCTCTTCCTCCTTAGTATTTTTTAAAACTGTTTTAAAAACCATCATGATATTATGCAAAACTAGCTGCTTTAATTGCTTGTAGTGTTCAGGATGCCCTTTGCATGTTTTCTATTGGTCATAATGTTAATAAAATTAAGCCTAGTATTTTGCAGCTGTTGAAATGGTGTTTAGAAATGACTTCACAGTATGATACTGGTATTTTCAGTGTGGATTTCCAGTTCAGAGAAAACATAAGTGTCTTTTCAAAACTTCAGATGTGTCACTTACTTTCATGGTCAAATCCATATTTAGGCAACCAGTGTAAATGGTCTGTACACCAAAATATTAATCATGAAAAACTCTCATGGATTTAGGTGTCAGACTTCTTTGACTACTGAATGCTGTATGTAGTGATTAGCTGTCTTTTTCATGAAAAGTTATAGGCTCAAAACATTATTACTGGACATTCTATTTGTTATCTGAGTATATTGAAAAAAATAAGAAAAAAAATCCACAAACTAAGCTAAATCCAAATTTTAAAGGTATTTAATTTATCTGGGAAATAAAAACACCTCTTTAACTGATTTTTTTTGGGTTTTTTTTTCATTGAATTGTGTGCGCTAGACCAGAAAATCTCCAACTGATGTCCCTTGGTGACTCACAGCCATTTAACTTATTGAATGCTACTGGCCAGTTCCCTTGTTTCGAGATATTAAATCAAAGTAAGACTGTGGGGCATTCATGTTCTTTTGAATTCTGCATAAGTAAACAAAAAAAAAAAAGAAGGTATTTTATTCTGTATACCTATATGGCTCTAATGTGCAACACGCCATCCATTTTGTTGAGGCATTTTGAAATAATGTAATTAAAGCAAAGAATCTTATTATAAAAATTTTATACAAAAAAAAGAACAGTCTTATTATAGACTAAAGAGACTTTTATCCAGGTTTATTTGCTTGATATGGTTTAGCGAAAAACCTGCAGATGTAATGAAATCCCGTTAGCAGTATTAGTGTTGTTTCCCTGTCCATCATTGGTAGCAGCACTTTGAAACATTTGTAGTGGGATCAGGGTGTTTTTCAGATGCTTAGGCATTACCCGTAAGTCAGTAAAGGATGTCCCTAAGTTCTCAACTGCTGTCAAGGATGCCCCATATCTCTAAAAGTGCTTGAACAATGCAAGCAGAAATGGCTACTGAGATCACTGCAGCTCTAGGCAGCATTAGACTGCAATTTTCAAAATTGTCTGAGTAGTAAGTACTTCATTTCTAATGAATATCTTGTCATATAATATACCTGAATGAAAGAAATATTTTGGTACAGTTTGACATGATTTGATGAAGAGAGCAATTGTGACAAAGAATTTTAAGAAGCCTTTCCCTCCTAAGCCTCTTCTCTGCACCAAGAGCTCTGGGAATCACTCACTTGCTGTATTAGCAGATATTGTGCTTCTATTGCTCGTGCAGCTCCAGTCCAAACAAGCTGCCTCTGATTCCTATCGGGAATGCAAACTTTCTTATTGCTTCATTTGGGGGACGGATGTGCCAGTGCTGCCTCTGCTGCTGTCAGTGATTTGGAGGAGGATTTATTTTGGTCATTGTTGCCAGTGGGCATGAAAACACTTCACTGTGAAGCAGCTGAGGATAATCTCTACAAAAGATATGTGACTGCTTATCCAGCAGATACAAATACCTATGTCCCATATCTCCGCAGCTGTGGTCAAGATGGACAGAAGTGCTGCTTCTTAGGCACCGTATACTATATGTCAGTGATTTTATTAGAGGAGGGTTACAGTAAAGGAAAAGACAATTAAATGTCTGCTTTTTTTTTCTTTACATGTTGCATAATTTTTACCTACTTGCTTTTTATTTTGCTCCCATTCTACCAAAAATTGGTGAGATAATGAGTGGTGTCATTCCACCCAGCACTTCAGTGACAGATTTGGTCCATGAATAGCAGAATAAAGTTATTTTGTACATGAGCTAACACAGTCATAACATGCACCAGCAAGTCTTTGCTTGAGTTTGTTCACAAAAACTAGTCAACATTATAGTGTTGGCTTCTTTGTGGGCAAAATTTCACCTCAGTGACAAAGAATGTCCATAAAATAACTCTTCATTGTGCTGCATCCTGATGTATTAGGTAAAAATCATAAATATTCAATAGGATTAACTTAAAGGCACAATGAGTTCTCTACTTCTAAAATTCAGACAATGCATTTATTTTGAGTGGTATTAGAGTGGAGTTGTGTATTTTTTCTTTTCATTCCGGTTTAAATGAATACCTGAAGAAAAGACAAACATTTGAATTGATATGTGCGAATGGAAGATTTTTGGAATGTTTTCACTTGTTTAGATTCTCAGTGTGATTTCGAAAGTAGTTCAATAATTTCTGTGGTGTTTAACCGAGATGCTTCTGGCAAACTAACACACATCATGCACAGTACTTCAACCTTCAGGTAGCAGCAAATAGTAGTGTTTTATGAGTAATTTCTTACTTCTACCTGCTGTTATCAAAATGATCCATTTCTTCAGAGCTGAAGTCACATCAGATGGTATTGTGTTCACACTCCGTTATTTTGTCGCACGCGGTGACAAGTCACCCACTGGAATATGACAGCCATGGTGTAATGAAAGGAACCCCACACTGCATTTCTAACCACATGTGAAATTGCACAAAGGGTGATGTCTCTGCTGCCTGTAAGCGAGCACAGAGAGCAGTGCCGAAAAAACACAGCACATTTTCCAAGCTGAAGCAGATGACAGAGTGAGATTATTGCATAACTTTTGCTCCAGAGGAAGTGGTTTCTGACATTTTTACTCCATATGAGACCTGAAGTTTACGGCACAACTTGCACCGGACGTTAATTCCTGTTATATAAAGTCAGAAAATTATTAACCTGAAAGCGCTTTTCGCTGTCATTACACATAGTAATAACTGCACGTTGTTCCTGGAACTGGGGAAACATGCTAGGGGAACGGAAGCCTATGCTACCTGTCTAAACGAGCAAGAGCAGAGCATCTCTGTGTAAAGATGTCCAGTGAACGGGGCACATTCATCTCGAAAGAGTTTGAGGAACAACATTACAGAGGTCCCAGCCAGAGTCACTATGGCAGCAAACGCATAGCTAAGTAGTCCGTGGCTACCTGCAGTCCTCTTACAGCATTGGGATCAAAATGGCATCAAATCTGTATGCTCAGGAAGCAGTACAGAAAAATATAGCTCAAACACAAGCATCATTTCATATGTGCACAAAATTTTATGCCTTTTGTTCAGGGGGAGCTAATGTTACTGAGGATGTAGATGAATGGTTTGACTATGAACTTTTAGCATTGACACCATCTCTGGCAAACACCTCTTGTTCCCTCCATTGCCCTCTGCCCCTCCAAGCAAACACAAATGATTGTTTTTTCAGCAACAATTACATGATTTGCAAATTGAATTCAAACCTCTGAAAGATTTGGCGATAGAAAAAATGGACTTCAGGCTTCAGGTGAAGCAATATCCAAAACCAGCCTATGTATTGGCTAATCTGTGGTACATTTGCTTTTTAATGTCTCTTCAAAATAATGACATTATTTATAAAAAGAGACAAAGATTTGATCCCCAGTGCCATAAAATTTTGATCCACTGTATAAAAAAGATAAAATTATAAAGAAAATCAGAAATTTTAAGAGAAGAGGAGTTTTTACATTTTAACATGAAAATCATACAGGAGACATTTTATTCTGCTGAATATTGTCTACAGTAACTTTCATTACTGCTAGACAGTGTCCAATTTGTCACCTCTAATCAGGCATCTTTATTTTATATTTTTTGCATGCTCAATAACCTTTAAAATTACTCTCGCTAAATGAAGAATGTCATGCCCTTTAAGACACTTCTCTTATGTGGATAAGAACAACTTCTCAGGCAAGTTTTCCAAAATTGTGGAAATCTCCTGATAGCAGTAATTTTAAAGAATGAAAGTATAGGTGGAATATTTCTGTCTTTTTTCATTTCTTTTTAGCCATGTGCTACATAATGTCTTATTATATTCGAATCTTTCATTTTTGAAACTAACTGCACACGAAATCCTAAGCTTCTCAAGCTACTTTTACCATTTGGACTCAAAGCAAAGCAATTTTTCCTGCATCATTTCTCCTTTGTTATCTTGTCTTTCCATCAGATTCTCCATTAGCTCAATTATAGGACTGCTACAATTTTTACTGCTACTATTATGTATGGACTATTAAATAATTTACTATTCTCCAAAACATATTTGTGTATAAAGGCCTAATTTCAAAAGGTTGAAAACTCATCTAAACATTATCACACTGGTAATCAAAGAAGTAATTGCACAAAATAATCCAAAATAAGACATACAGTAATTCAGCTTTAGGGATGCAATCCATTTGTGGTTATAAAAGATAATATTTGTTTATATGGCTGGTTATTTTTCTTCCTGTGATTACCTTGAGATTTTCAATGTAGAAATAAAGACTACTCATAACATAATATGAGATACTGCTATAAAATTCACATCATATTGACCATCAGGTAATTTAATTGACATGTTTTAATAAATTGTATTTTGGCCAAACGATGAGTATTTGAGCTGTGTACCAATGTGTTTGATGCAGCCTGTCACTCAGTCCACAGGGTAGTAACACGTGAGTAATTGCTGCAGAGTTCCCTAAGCAGAGTGAACTGGACTCGGATTCAGCAGACCACTCTTCCCTCCGTGCCACAGCGCTCTTGCACTCATGCAGATGTCTGCAAGGAATCGATGAAGATTTGAATTTCCTCACCTTAACATTTTCCCTCCCATCTGTTGCAATGTAGAGTATTCCTAGTCATAGTGTTTACTGCTACAATCCATCAGGTGTGGCATGCTTTGCAAAAGGCTTTGTGTAAACAACAGGGTATGTCATTATCTCATGAATATTAATTGCTCTGTTGTGGTACAAATACACCACTATTGACTTTTTTGCTCTTCCAATGATGACATGAAGCGAGTGGAATTAACTGTTAGTAAGCAGCAATGCTCCCAATAAGGTCACAATTTCTTAAAGAACTGAGAAGTTATGAGACATGTTTGCGTCAAACTGATGCACAGAAAGTGATGCCAGTCATACTCTGCAAGTGAAATATATTAAATTTATACCCTAGCAAGCTTGTATAGTGTATGAACCATTGTAAAATTTGGTATAACGTGGTTGTGGATTTCCATAATCTAGGCAATACTCATTGTAAACAGTATGTATGATTATTTCATGAATTTGCTTATTTTTATTCTTTTCATAGTTCTCCAGCAGAAATAGCCAAGTGGTAATCTGATTCTCAGATTTCATTCATGCACTTCAGGTAAGAAAAAAAAAGGTTTACCCTGCATGGACGTATTCCCGTCTGCTTCAAGACCAGCAAAGAGCAGAATTATTGCAGTTCAGAAGCTAATACCTTGTAACACTATGAAAGTTAAAGAACAAACTTCAATGGAGTATAAACATTGTCCGTAATATAGGGTAAGATATAATGTGTTGCATTATACTAAGCTGTTAAGTGTAATTCAAGGTAATATATCTTTAGCTGTAAAACGTTGTTTAGACTTGTTATATCATAACAAAAGAAAGGAGCTCTGTCAACCGGTGTATATTGGCTTAACGGCTTGTATAAGTTCTGCTTAAATCATCAAGTAAAGTAAAAGACTAGCTATTATGGCTTTTATACACGGGGAAGAAAACATTTCTTCTTTATTCTATACCTTTGCAGGGCAATGTGCCCCAACTGCTTAAATGCACACTGTTTCAGAAATAATTGTGCCCTAAATCTACGAGATACTTATATGTGGAAATTGTAGCATTTTTAAGTTAGACAAATGTTATTTCCTTAAAGAAATTATTCTACTTCAGTTGTAGAATTAGACATTTTGCAATTTTGTTCTTGTATTTACAAAAGGCACAGAGAATTTTTTCGTATGTAAAGACTGTGTAAAACGGTCAAATTCTGCTCTGGAATGTCTATGCATTTTTACTTTCTATTGGTGAAAGTAGTTTGGAAAGTGTATTCATGTCATGAAAGCCTCTAGGAAATACACTGAAGTCATAGGCATAAGGGTCAGTCCAAAATGGATGACGAGAAATGACTGCTCAGATGTTAATGTATTTGTTGGGTTAAAACATATAGTTTCACTGCTTTTAAAGCTGCAGGTGTTGCAGCCTTGTATTGCATAATATCGAATCCATACCTCAAGGATGAAATTCTGTCCTTTATGCCATTGATTTCCATGGGCTTGTAGTTTCTCCAAAGACAAATAATGTTGGAAGAAAATGATGACGTTAAGCAGTAAAGTGTCATCACTAAGAGGATTTGCTCATAAAGGTCAAAGAAGAATATGTCACCCCTCTTTGATGAATAGTCCATAGTGTTAGTAGATATTGATTACATTTAAGAGCCTGTATGTAAGAGGCAATTTAAATTATCTTAAAGCAACCATACAAGACTTAAGAAATTAGGTTCATTTGAAAGTAGATACTAACAGGTGCCATTGTTGTGATTCCAGTTTCAGGTAGAGGAGACGGAAGAGGTTTACCCATTTTGTAGAAACTGATTGTAAGCACTGGTGGAGGTATCAAGAAGACAACTATTGCCTACCATCTGTTCTACTCTGCCTGTGCTATCAATTACATCAGTGCAACTATCCAGTATTTTTCTATTTTACCACCCAAATTCAAATCAGAGTGTGGTCCTCAGCTTCTGACATCTGGATAACACTCTTGCCTCAAGTACTGTAGGAAAAAAAAACAGAATACCCACACCACCTATCAAATGCTTTTTCAAAGTCACTTAGGCAATTTATCACTCATTTATGTTTTATTTATGGTAATAGAAATGTATCGTTCTGGAGTCGATGTACAATAACGATCTGCACTCATCAGATTTTGTGTTACTCATTTGACTGTATCAGTTTCAAATTTAGGGGCTTCTTTGTACAAGGTTTCCAGATGTTTAACAAATATTGTATAGCATAATTGAATAGGGAGACCTCGGATCTTTGTTTACAGAAGACAAGACTGTACTGTTAAAACAGTGCTGAGATATTGCCTCCCTATTCTAACAATCTATATTTGCAATTCCATGCTAGTAAGTGTATAACTCAAAAGAAATGCAATTTTTGTCCAGATTGCATAGCGGGAAAGTCTTATACACTTTTAACACTTACTTCCATTTTCAGAGAGTCATCTAAAATCTTCTGCCGTTAGGTCAATATAGAGAGATCCGTTGTTTCTTAGTAGCTGCATACAGCGTGATAAGCTTATAATTGTCTTCCAGCGAGGGTGTGCATTTGTCAGTGTTTATTTCCATTAAGAATCAGACGTAGTCCGTATCATTACAATTTTTGAAAGCAAACTCTCACAGTCTTTCTGTTTTATAACCTCACAGCATTTCACAACTACAATACTGATGTACGAGGCATTACTGTTTAGAAGTTGTTAAAAAAATAAACAAACCTGCATGGAGGTGAAACATGGGATTGCCTGAATGGACCGAGCGTGAGCATGCCAAGTGTCTAAGCCATCTCTGGGCACACACAGGAGATTGAAACTCCCTGGCCATGTCACATTCATATGCATATGCTACTACTCATATATGCATGTTATTATATGGTAGCACTGCATTTGACTATTATGCATATTAAAAGGGAGATTTTATGCCAGTAATGCTGTCTTTGTGGTCATAATTAGCTTATTTAATTAACTTGATTTCTCCTACCCCAAAACAGTTATTCACACAAGCAGAAGTAGTAAGACTTTGTGCTTTTCTGAGTGTAGAGCTTGGCCCGGCTGGTGCAGTTTGTTGTGGTATTTTAAAGATTATTTCTGATGTTTTGGAGACGTGAATACTTGTAGGTAGATGCCAGTTCTCTGATATCTTAAGATAGTACTTGGGAAAGGAAATCACGCTTTGCATCTTACTGCAATAAGAAATTTTAGGTCTCATTTAGAGTTCCTCCATGGCCAAAATTGTGCCCTGTAAATTGATTTTATAGCAGTAAGTTTAGTGTAAAGAGCAGTATGAAAGCTTCTCAGTGTAGTTTATTCTTTCACAGTAACAGTTGAATTCCTATTTAGTTTTGACAAATACATAAACCAGCAATTGTTCACACACAAAGTCCTCTAATTAAATTTAGGCAGCAGCTGGATACGTTTTGGGGTTTTACTTGTTTTATAAATGAAATATAAATGTGTCCACATACAAGCTAAACAAAGGGATGCATATACACGCTGTCCCCAATGCAGCTCAGTATAATTTTTTAAAATGAACAATAGGGCATTGGTTTGAAAACCAGCAACTTTTGGAAAGTATTCATATTAATTACACAAAACAAATGGCAGATAGCTTGAAAGTGTAGCCACATTCTTATTCCTTCATAAAAAGTACAAACTCATGAATTATTTTGTGTGTTATCTCTTTTAAATATTTCCTGGATCCAAGTGAGAAAGACAATGACTCACAGTGATAAGGTGATGAGACATTGAATTTCTATTAATTACTAAAACTGTTTTGTGTATTTTTATCATGAATTAAGCATTTTTACTTAGATTCTGATTATTTTTCCACCTTTCGTTACTGATGTACTATCAAATCATTCTTTCAAAAAAAAAGCAAGACTGATAAACATTTGAAATCAAGAAGGTGTATTTATTTCTGAATTTTTTGAGCATAGAGGTAATGAGAGTACTGACAAATTTCATGTTTCATTGACAAGTTACTTTGAATTTCAGAATATACAAGTATTTAAAACAACAATTTACTCCAAAGTGTTTTGGCATGCCAAGGAAAGATGAATCATGCATAGGTATTAATAATGTTTCTGATCTGTCAGTTCTTCTTTATCCGCTGCTCCAGCAATTTAAGTTGGGATAGATTGGATTTGGTTTAATTTTTAAGTATTTTCTTTTGAAGTAATGAATCACAGCCACATGTACCAATATCTATGCACATGCTATGATCAAAGGTGATACACTGAGCAACCTGATCTAGTTAAAGATGTCTCCACTCGTTCTAAGTAGGTTAGAATAGATGATCTTTGGAGGTCCCTTCCAAGCCAAACTATTCTATGATTCTATAAAACATCTCATAGTAAAGTCTTGCAGTGATATTTAGCTAAGGATACCTCAACAGAGAATGTTAGATTTCCTTATTCAGATCCATTAATAGAAAAGGCTGTAAATGTGCTATGCAGCTTTAATGTAGGTCTTAAATCAGCACCGTTTTCCTATGCCATACTTCTGCCTGATGTATGTCATGATCAGGAGATGATGGTGATGATTTTCTAATCAAATGCAGTTTGTTCATTAAATACTGTGCCATAATCACACTGAAAAAATGTGTGTAAATGTGAAAAAAAAATATGAATTATTTCATTAATAGAAACCAGATGAATTCCCTCGGGACGAGTTGAAAATAAGGCTGTTTTTTTTTCTTTTCTGCATACAAGTCACTTAAGACAGTAATTCAGAAGTTTCTCACAAAAGATCACTCCACATAACAAGCTGCTGAATGAGCCAAAAGAATAATATAGATTATACTGAAAGATAATTAGACATTTCACACAAGAAAATTGTTATTGAAAAGCATAGAATAAGGCAGTAGATGGCAAGGCAACTGGAATTTGTCTGAGTCACTTAATAGAGTTGGATAGCCATTTCTGGATGTCTTAGGCTGCAGAATTTTGCAATATGCCAGAAGTTTTATTGATTTATTATCCTCTGTTATAGGTAACAAACTTCTGAAATTTATTATTTTTAATGTAAAATGTGAATTTTCTTCTGACAGTGAGTGGTGGTTGATTGCCTCTGTTTCATAGTGATATTGTCTAAATATGTCTATAGTGAGTCTTATTTGGGAAACTTGCTCCATTACCTGATGTGCTTTGGCAATATGGGGCAATCTGTGCAGAGGAAAGGCACATCAAGTGGCACAAGCAAGAGGACAATGAATTCGGAAATGATTGCATATTAAATATAAGAATTTGGATAGCTCTTGTCCAGGATTGTAGGTTAACTCAATATTTCAACTCTTCACTTACACTGTGAGTAATAATAGAAAACAATGGAAAATATTTTGGGGAGCTCACAACGAGGGAAAAATACTGAGTTCAAAAGAATTCTTGGTTTTCTTTTTATTAGTTATATCTCCTCTCCATCCACTTCCTAGTCAAAATTACAGTACAAACCTATCTTTTTTTCCCATCTGTGCAGTTTTAAGATCATGCTCCGGGCTCAATTTCTTCAAAGGAAGCAAAGGATTATTGCACAAGGTTAACAATCTTGTCTACTAATGGTTAATTATATTGCATGTGGTCATAGATGATGTTTAATGGCAACTATGTTATGAGCCACTTTTGATTCCAATCTTAGCAGAAAAGTTCATAGAGGAAACAATTCTGATTTGTTCTCCACAGGTGAAGGCCCCCAGTTCTCAGGAAGTGCCATGGGGCTGTGGGGAGATGCTCATGTAGAAGCGGGAGCTGTTTCAGCTGCCTCTTGTCCATAGTCAGAGTATATTTCAAATGGAATCCTTGTGATACTAAAAAAGCAGAATTAGCTGAAGAAAAAGAAATATTTTGCATCTCAAAGCACAAACACAGAGATTCAACTCTTAAATGACAACCAACTCTTAAGTAATAACCACAGACTTCTAAACTTGCAAAGCTGATGCAAATCTGAAGGATGGGAGATGAAACTTCAGCCTGAGTAATTTTTTTCTTGTTATTTGTCTTGGCAGGGCATTTGCTATGAATTCTGCCTAAAGAAATAAGGTTTGGGAGAAGAGGTATCCCATCTGCAGACAGCTACTGGTATATCAGTTAGACAGGTGTGTATGGAGGTATACTTAACCAGGTATTTATTATGTGAATTTGTTAAATTTAGTTTGTCTCTAGACATATTATAATGCTCCAATAAATGTAAATTATCACATTAGCATTGTGGAAGACCCATTGCTATCCATTTCCAAATGTATATATTTCTTCATTGTTTTATACTACCCTCAAATTGTGTAGAATTTTCCCAGTTTCGAAATTCTAATTTTGCCTCCTTCCGATGTCACCTTCTGAAAAAAGTTTTTCTATTTATGTTAAGCACAAGGTTAACAGTAGCTTTGATGTGTATATTCGAAGTCATCTTGTATGAAGACAGTCTGGCAGCAATGTTTAAGGATGACGGTGTTTCATTACAAGGCCTTTGAAGTACCAGAGGTACCACGAATGGCTGTTACTGAAAATTTTCCTTGATTATTATTTTTACTGCCAGACTTTTAAACCATACAATATCAGCTTTCTTTCGACTTTGCTGCTTAGTTCCTTTTATGGTAAAGCTTAATACAGTGAACATATGGAGCAGCTGAAAGGCTGCCAAATGTTTAAATGACAAGGTTATAAATATAGAGACAGCATGGGTTTTTTTCCCCCTTAATGTATAGTGCTGTTGGATTGAGCCAAAACAGACAATAAATCAGAACATATAACTTGTTTTGCCACTAACTTTATATATTTATAACATGTAGAGGGTTCCTTAATCTAGTCTCACAGAGTTTATATAACTGTGAGGGAAGGCTAAGCTAACTTCCACGGAAGACACCTACGATATTCAAAGAAAAAGTTAGTCTTTCAGTTTTGTTTTACAAAAAGTTCCTAATAAAACTCAGTGGCTAGGGACGTCCCTCCTTCTTCCTTCTTTGGTCTTCAGCCACAGGTTATCCACATTCACTGACCTGCTCCTTTGGGTGGAGACGAGCTGCCTTCTGCTTTGCCTTTTTTTCTGCAAGTGGGAAAGATGCTCTGTGTGTCTGAAAATAGAGACTTCATCACTGTGCCTTGTGCTTTCTTCTGAGCAGGCAGTCCCTCCTTGCTCCAGTCTGGTGTTCTCTTGCAGCTATTGTTATTTTCCCATAGCACACGAGGAGACATGACTAGCATCTGTTACACTGCTTGGACACTCAAGCATTGTGTTTTGGTAGGAATTAAATTGTTGTTTGTGTGAGTATTAGAGAAAGCAAGGCAGTGCAAGGTACCTTACATGTGGAGGGAAAGGGATACTGCTTATGAAAGCCATTTTTCTTTTGCAGTAGTTCCAGTAAGAGATATCTAAAACTTGAAAAACAAAAGCTTCTGCATACTAACATCCTGTATATGTCATCTACACCTTTGCTCTCTTAATGCACTGTGTTATTTTTTGTTATCCAGATTTTGTAGTTATGTTTAATAAGAGACTTGGGAATGTAAATGTATTTTATCAGTAGAATGCATCAGAAGTATATAAAGTTTTGTGTTTCTGTTTCCTACCAGAAGTAAATGCTTTTTCTTAGCCATCCACTACTGAAAGAGAGCTACCCTACACCAGAAATATAGCTATGACAGAATCAGCACTCCTAAAAATAATAATTTGGATTATTTGCAAACAGATGGCTGGAAACACAAACACTTTGTCTTACAATCATCACTTATCCCTTTGGCTGCCAATACTCCGCTGCACAAGTCTTTGTTGCTATATGCTAATAATATCAATTGAAAGGACTTGGAATGTCAGCCCCTACCTGCTGCACTCAGCAAGCGAAGTGCCAGCTGGGCTATTTGAGGGAAAAAGAATAGCTTTGAGGTTAAAGCATTTGGTTTGGGCTCTAGAGACTTGTGTTCGAACCAGGGTTCTGCCATAGATTTCCTGTGTGACCTTGAACAAATAACACTCTCGTAATCTCAGCTGCCCATCTGTTAACACAGGAACGGTAATTATGATGGTAATGAATTTCACTTTGTAACAGTTCTTAAGGTTGTAGACCCTTCATCAGAGGTGTAGCTCAAACCGTAGCCCTGAAGACAGATTCCATCTGAGAACTGGTAGTGGAGGACAAGGTGGCTTCCGTAGCGTGATGCCCTCGGTTACATCGATTGCTGAGCAGTGGCAGGGATACAGTAACCTTAAGGCTGAGCTCATTTTCAGAAGTCCCACACTGGGAATCTCTGTTCTGTCTCTTGACGTGGTCATTGTACTGCGGCTTCCCTCTGGAGACCCAGTATTCCTTTTTCTACAGGAAGTTCATCCTAGCTCAGGCTTTGGGATTTCTCTTGCAGAGAGTGCCGTTATCTTCACTCTTTCCTCTGGCCTTTCGTAGTTTTCCAGGTGTTTGTGAGGATTGCCTATTTCTATAGCTGCAGCTGTTTACATTACAAAACGAACTTTTTTTAACTGCTTAATGCATATGAGTACTTTTGGGTGATGTGCAACCTTTGTTACAAGAGCTGCTGCTTCATGGGATCAGGAGGACTGTGAGGGACAGAGCAAAGGACACCAGGAATCATTGATAATAAGTGAATATTCCTTACAGATACAGCAAAACACAGCCTGCAAGTGGTTAGTCACATTGGTGATTCTCACACCTACCTGCTAATTTGCCTGAATTGAACAGTCACTGGCCAGATGTCCTCTTTGTTGTGAGACACAGGCTCTTGACTGATGGTCCTCCCCCTCTTCCCAATGGGAGTACTGTCTTGTATAGTTTTAGTACTGTGGTGCCTATGTGTTAACTCTTGTCAGCTCCTGCACGCATGTGGCAGGTGCATCCTCAGCTTATCAGGCTCTATATAACTGGCAAGACACAATGACACCATCCTAGTTTAAAGTCACCTTTTTCCAGTTTCCTATGAAAGGCTGTCATTATAAACACTCTTTTTGTTTTCTAAGGAGGGCTTTGGCAGCATTACAGCATTTTGGCTGTGCTTATAGCTGAAGTATCACCATGGAAGTCATGGGTCTGGTAGCCCAGAGCAGGAGGAAGACGGTCATTATGTCCCTTACCTAAGATATCTTTGAAACTGAGTCATCTTAGACAAGTACAAGGGATAGAGGTGGACAGTGCAGTCATTCTGGGCATGTTCTTGTTTTCAGAGGCAGCCCACAATGAAATCACAACTTGTAGAGATGTTCAAGGAGATTATGTGACACCCTCCATCAACGTGTATTGTATGGAGCACAGAGACTTTCTCATTGTTCTCTAAATATACTTTTGTGTGGTTGGATGCTGTACTACCATTTTATCAAGAATTGTTCTGAGCTAAGTGTTTGCCTGCTGGATTTTAAATAGACTGGAGTTCAATGGGTTTTGGTTCACAAGTCAGTTAGCACTTGAGGGGGAAACTGTCTGCATATGTTTGCATCTCCTGAGTTTTGCTTAGAGTTTTAGATTCAAACAGAATTGAAAGCTCAAAGGAGAACCCAGCTTGTACTGACAGCGTAGTCCAACTTGGGGTTGGAACTATGCAAAATCTCTATATTTAGTTTGGTTTCAAATAGCTACCATAAATCCTCATGCAGTTCCCAGGAGGTGCTTTAAAGTTCAATCAGTACTTACCCCAAATTCCCTTGAAATATTTGGTAATTTCAAAGTTTTCTATACTGTCTGCCAAAATTTTAGGTTTATAAGAAAACCTGATATAAGCATCTCTCTCTCCCCCCTCTCTCTCCACTCACCTCCCCAAATCATTTCATTCAAGCAATATACAAAGAGCTAAGAGTGAGTGGGAGTTGTGCCTTTCTTTTAAAGACAGATGTGGAGCAAAACCCTGAGAGATTACTGCCTCAGTTCCTCCTCCAATTCCTACACCAGTTCTCATCAATTTCAACAATATTTTCTTAAGTAATAACTGGCCCTGACCTTGGCACGTAGTCCTTTGGAAGCTTTTGTCTGGATCTCTTTATGGAAAAGTACCACAAAACAGACTGTGATGTGAATAACCATGGAATGTTTTTCTTGAGCTGGGCTTACCACGTACAGAGCTATAGCAAGGCACATACATTACTAAAAATAATAACCTAAAACTATTCCAGTGTCATTTGTTCGTTATTAAGTCTATTACCTCTGAAATGAGGCTGCAGTACTCGGTCCTTTCTCGTTCTGCGCAGAGCAGTTTATTAATGGTCCCTTTATTTAAGAGGGATGACACAGGGAGCTGAGCAGAAGACTTGAAGCTGCTCAGCAGCTATGAAGCAGCTACTAGGCACTGTTTAATATCTTAAATGACTCCATGCCCATAAATCAGCCAGTTGTAAATTATATTTAATGCTGAAAAATAACCACCACCCAAACAGATCTTTAACCTGTAAATGTTAATTCTGTTTGTTAATACTTACTGGCTCCAGCAGTGCTCTGAGGCTACACAAGCTATTATTCATTTTGACTCCACTCCAGCCCTTTTCAGAAAAGCCTCTCCGAGATCTTCCTAAAAATGGGAGCCACCGCAAGGCATCCACTGTCAAGAAGAAGCACTGTGGGAATGGGACGGTCAAAAATTCGGTTCATACCTCCACTGCCTGAGACAGAGTACAATAGAAGCCCTGGAAAGTGTGTGAATGGGGTAGGTCATATCCTAGAAGAAATATTAGATGGAAGCTGAATTAGAGCTAACCCTCTGCTTGAGCTGCTCGCTGTGGGATTACTTTGCAGATGTTTGGCCCTGTGGTACAGCACCTACACTCCCAGAGCGATGTGAACCAGCTCAGGTGACTGTGTGCTGCACCACCCCTGCACCATCCTCCTGCCCAGGACACTGAGCACAGCTGGGGCTGAGCACCCGCCAGAGCAGGTTGAGAGGCCACATTTGCGCTTGTGGGTGCCCTGAAGTGGAAAGTAGGATACAATTTCAGGCTGAAAGGAGCTCAGCTCCATGTCCCTCCCCTTCTCCTGTGCACTATATCTAGCAATCCATACTGCCACAAAACCTCAACTTTTTCTTAATTTTTGGCTTTGTGGGAAGTGAGTTAGTTTTCCTTTATATCAACAACATGATTTTACTCACCTTAGGGTGGTTGTAGGAGAGGACTCCCCATGGCAGGATGGAGATGAAGGCAGGGAGGAGCAGAGTATCCCTGTCAGGGAGTCCCTCCTTACCATCAGCTACACTTAATGTGTGGCTAGATCCTATTGTTCTTTGGTGATGCACAAATTGTTCTGTGAATCAAATCCTATACATCCGATGCTCATTTAAATGCATCTTTTTTATTTAAGTCAGTGAGAGTGGATGATTCAAAAACTTCAAGCATGTATCATTAGGTGTCTGTTTACCTTTAAAAGTCTGCTGTTGAAATCCTGAATACTTTCCACTCTCAACTTTGTCTGTTGAAATCACCCTCTCCTTGAGGAAAACTAGCTCTCACTTTGAATCCTGGCTTTCTTTGTTCTTTCTGGGCAATATAAAAAACAAAGAGTTTATAATGTAAAATAATTTTATACATCAGTAAACCAGTTGGACATAAATCTATTTTGCATTTGATTATATTTTATTATTTTGTCCCTACATGTCACTAAGTATAAATGATTGGAAGTTGAGTTAGTTAAAAGATGGTAAAAATCTGTTGGAACAGTAGTGAACTTTATAATTAAATCTTTTATCCACGTTTGAAAAATTTTAAAAACAGCTAATTCTGCATATGTGTGTGTATGCTTGCGCAAACGTGTGGATGAATGCGCACACTTTATTCTTTTTCTTGGACAAAACCACCTTTTTCCTATTTCTCCACAGATGATTAGTGGCAGGTCCAAAACATGAAGCTGAGGTTTGTCCCTTGCTTAACCATAAATTTCATTAACTATATACACTCGTATTCAGTTAGACTTTATTTTTGACAAAAAAAATGACCCTATATATGAACTAAAGGAGGCATTTCAATTCTGAAAGCTGAAATCCTTACGTTAAAGAGAGATTTGCCAGTACAGTTACATTTCATTACGTAAGATAAAATAATGTTGAAATTAATGTTGGCCTTGATCTAAGCTGCTGTCCAGCATCAAGAAAAACACATTCATATTTCTCTTTTCTAGAAATATGGCAGTTCAAAAAATAACACAGCAGAATTAACAACACAGAAACTGGGCACACAATAACATGTAAGTGGGAAACAAACGTTAACATTCTACTTATCAAGCTCTTACAAGCAGAAGAGAATGGTAATTAACACCCACTCATCACGTTCTTCTAGAAGATTAAAGAACAGGCCTTAGCCTCAGTACTTACCTTTGCAAATATAATCTCATCAATTCATCTAATTCAGAAGAGAATGAGGTTTTTATTTTACCTCTCTTAGCCAGGTTTTTTTCTTATTAGACTGTTTTTCTCATTTACCACGGAAGAATCGGTATCTTACTTAGAGGTGAAAATTCCTTGATCTTTAAATGCTCTCAGTTAGGTCCTTACAAAAATAGATGAGTTACCACAGATGCAGGAATTATGAGAACAGAGTTTATGACGTATGATAAAGCTGAATTTTAGCTTCTGCACAACTGTGTCAGTTGCCTATAAAAAGTCTGGCCATGGAAGCAGAGCTTTCCCTTTTTGGCCCAGGTGCCACATATCTACGCTGCTCACAGTGCTAGCTGAGATCAACAGCTGTTTCCATCGAGAGATCACAACTTGATCTTCCTCTTCTTAAGGAAATGTCATGCAACATTGTTTTTCACTCAAATCGCTAAAAATACCTATTTAGTTAGTTTTCCAAAATGCATAAGTTACCTAATAACATGATTGCTTGGCTGCCTAATTTATGAGATGTTATTTGCACGAGCAGCAGATAAGTATAGATAAAAGTTTTATCTCTGTGCATATAAAAAGAGGATTGTATGTGTTTTAGACTTCACCAATATAAAAATTTATCCTAATGAAGCGCCCTTATTAGTTTTAAAATATTTTTTGTTTTGTTTTTCAAGTATATTTTTTTAACAGGCTTCAGATTTGGTGATTTCTGCTATGTTCTGAGACTTTATAACATAACTGGTTTTATTAACTGGAGAATCACATTACTTTAATATATCGTTCATTTACATCTGGCAACATCTATCCCTGCAGATGTCCTCTCAGTCATGAACCTTTTCTTGGTCTTATCAGGCAAGTATTTCCATGCACTATCTTGCTAAGGCTTTAGCAGATGGAGATATTGTGGTTTTGTGTTTGAATATTTTACAAATGAGGCTGAAATATGCTTTCCATGTGAGTCTGATAGTGAAAACTTCTTTGTAAGTCTACCTTGAACTGGAATTGCTGGTTCTTGGCCAGGAGGTATTAGTTGAGCACTGGTAGAAACAGATGTAACAAGGCAATGAAGGTGATCATTAACGATATTATATACATTTGCTGGAGCAAAAATGAAATTTTCAATTTCCACATCATTAGGAGCCTGAAGAAGTATAAAAATGCATTTTGCAATCTTCACTCGGATAAATGATTGCTGCTCTCAAACCCTTGAATAGTTTTAACAAATGATTACTGGCTAGATTCCACTGTTGGACTGTAGCTTTAGAAAAACGGTACTATTTAAATACATAAACATAAATCGTTAATGAAACCTTTCCCTGTATCACTTCTACAATTCCTGGTAGAAAACATTTTGTTGAGTATGACTGGAAAATTGAACTGATATCAAGGTTCTCTCATCTCCGTTCAGTTGATTTTATAGATGTGCTCATGTTGATTTATTATTGAATTTTTTTTCATAAAAGCAATGGTATCATGAAGCTAGAACGACACATGAAATGTAGTCCAAGGTAAATTAAAGTACTTAAACGCAGTAGTTATCATCTGATTATAACTAAGTACATTAGACAGCTCAGTATCCATGCAAACACTTAATATATTAAGATGATCAGTCATCAGCACAGTTCTCTTCGTCTTGCTGCTACTATGAATTACTTTTATAAGAAAATGAGCTCTTGATTTCTGTCTATGTAGGGAGAGTTAAAAAATAAAAAAGGAATTGCCAGTGCAGTTATACCAAGAAAATTATTGCTCGATTTCTTCACCGAATTGGTGGTTACTACAATAATGTGAAATAATGAGGTGTTAATGTGACCTTTGTGAATCTGAGTGTGCCACATGGACACCTGGAAAAAATAGTAGGTAAATATGGACTCTCCAGTTTGAAAATTACATAACTGCCAGCTGCACACACAAAAACATTTTTCTGTACCTGTCAGGAAGAATGAAAATCTTGTTCATGATCAGCTGGTAAGGCAGGCTCTTTTTTATCTTAAAAGAGTAAAATCACCTGGTATGTTTTTGTAGGCTTTGTAACTCCATTCCATGTGAGACAGTAGTGAAACTTCCTAGAATCATATCAGTTCCTGTGCCTTCCAGTATTGCCCATTACACACTGCTATGGTTATTTGGTTTCCAAATATATGAATCTCAGAAAACAGTAAAGAGAAAACAACAAAAATGTTATAATAATAGCAACACATATCTTCAGAAACTTCAGAATCTGTAGTTTGAACAGATCTGATGCCACTCAAATAGGTTTTATAGTTACTGAACTTTTTAAAAGACAGGAGAGTAGACTGGGAACTTCTAGTTTGTTGCTTAAATTTCCAATTTCTTACCGTTTTTTGCAATAAAGTTGTATATGCTGTAGAATGTAAGAAGATTAAGTCAGGAGCATTACTTTCTTTTCTCCACGGCTTCATTTTTAGCAGCTGAAGGACAGACCTTCTTCTTGGTCTACATTTATCTGAGGAAGAGCACAGCCATCATAAATGTTTAAGATAATGTTATAACAAATTGGAAAATTAAGAATGGGGGAGGACAGATGTGAAGGGCATAAAATTGGAGTCTGAAAAGAATACTTAACATTAAGAATAGTATAGTATTGCAGATAGCTTGGAAGCAACAGAGAAGTGAAGAAAATGTCATTCAGCATATAAACAACCCTTTCAGATTTATACTCTGGAATGGTAATTCTAAGAAAGAAGCAGGACTCCACCTCTCAGAAAATAGAAACTAGAGGTGAAACAAGTATAGACAGTGGCTGACCAAGGAACTGTTTGTATCAAAATCTTGTTTGCACTGGCCAGTGCCATATTATCTGCATCAGTTGCCCAAAACTTAGAGTGTATTGGAAACCACTAACTGTGCAAACTGCCATGAGCTCTCCTAATGACACGTTCCTTTCTGCCTGGTCGGAACTCAGTGCTGAAAGCTGAGTCATGGCTGCATCAGAGCATGTAGCATATGTATGGTTTAAATGAATGTTCTTGTTCAGATCATCATTATCTTCCATGTTTTCTCAGGGGTTAAGTACAGGCTAGGGTCAAGGGAATAAAAGGTTTTCTGTTTTTCCACAGCACATTTTTACAGTGTCACAGTAATTGACTGGGCTGTGTTCAAGGTTGCTAAAGCGGCACAATTATCACAACGCATACAGTGCACCCGATACGCCAAATTGGCAAAATATTTGAATTTTTGTTTAACATTAATGACACAAATAACACCATTCGTGTTCATAAAATTCAAAACCATAATGAAGTAGAACCAAAACTAAACTGCTCTTCACAAATGAACTTAGAGCTTTGGTGTTGGTTATTCTTTCTCAGAAATCTGATGTAATTACCTTGTGTTAAGAGCTGAGGTGATGTCCTGCCATAGCTTGTCATGCAGGAAAAAAATGAGATATCACTGTCTCTTAATGTGTTTAAATAATGTTTCTATTCTAGGATGGATATATATGGTAGATGGCTTTCTAAAAAGTACAAGGTGATATATTTTTTAGTTCATTATTTGCACTGTGTTTTACTTTTGATTAATTTAATACTTTAGGTTTGCTGTTGGTTTTGCTTTTTAAAATGAAATTCAATAGCAAGTATATTTCTTTTATTGATTTAATTATTGCTTTAAAGTATGGGCAGGAGTTGTTGGCTGTGAAGCAGAAGACTGTGTACTGTGTGTCAGGAACAGAAGAATTCCAGTTTTATAAACTTTTTCTTTCTTTATTGATAGCTCATCACAGATAAACTAAATGATACTACACACTGATATTGCAAAAATATACATTGCCTTCTTTTGGCTTCTGAGAAGAAAAGACTCAATAACAGAGCCATCAGAAAACCTCAAAAAGTAAGTTGGGTTTGCAAGACCTAAGAGTATGTTTACAAGTCTGTTATCAATAATTTAAACTTCACTTGTCAGAATAGAAGATGGATATATATGCTGTTGTGCTTTTTCCTTATGTATTGCGTTTGCTAATCCACTGCCAGTCTGCCAAACAGATTTAAAAGGTATTTCCATTTCTGAAGGAAAGTTGCCTCAAACTTTCAAGGTCCAAAGATTTTGTGAATTTGTCAGTGTTAACTTATGCTGAATAGGACACTAACAGAGAGACTAAAATGTTCATTGTTCTTCAATGACTACAATAGATTCTGTTGTTTTCCTGCTGGCTGGAAGCACCTGGGAACAGACGAAAGTGAATCTGTTGCAGCCAGTGCTCTCCCTGTACTGATTAATGTCTGACGTTGGAGAATGCTTCCAGAAAAAAAATTCTCTACGGGCTGCTTTTGAGCTCTGCATCTTTTTTTTGAGTGAATTCCAATGAAATAATTTTGTTAAGGAAATTTCAAAGGTGATGTATTGCAGTTCTTCTGTACATAAAAATTATCTTCTATGAGTCAAAGATGATTGATATGGCTGTCAAATCCATAGGTAAAGCACACACTACTGCAAAATCAGCAGTTCAGTCTGGACAGCTGTTGAAGGAGTGAGGGGAGAAATTTCAAAAGGTGGGTTTTTAGGCATTATTTTCAAGGAATGAAAGTACGTGAATGAAACTCCTGCTCCTGGATGTGTATTGATGAGTGATCCAAAGGGAGTGCACAGCTGGAAATTACCACAACTTTACTGGCAATGTTGCAGCACCCAGTCTTATACCCAGCATGCCTGTTTCTGCTTTTAAGTCAATAAGAATTGATTTTAGCTGTTATTTTCCCTTAGATTATTACAGGAGAGGGAAATAATTCTAATGACAATCTCAGTAGATGTTACCCTCCTCACTAGTGAAGACTGCAGGAAATCAGTGTTACGGGGGACAAGGTACACTTTTGGTATATCTCCGTCGTACTCACATCTGACTAAGATGCAGTATTAAGCAAGAAAGGAAAAACTAGAGGGATCAAAAGATCGCCCTCTGACTTACACACTTGACCCAGCAATGTTTTAGCAGAAGGAGCGTAGAGTGACTGCTGAGCTTTAGCTGCATAAAGAGCTACAGAGATAGTCTCAGCTTCTGTCTCTCACGCTTCAAGCATGCTCCATGTATTTCCAGGCTATGAAGACCATTCTGGTTTGTCATCAAGCAGACAAAAAACCACATACTGCAAGGTCTCTCTTCTAGTTTATTTTTTTTCCCCAAAACTAAGTAGTTTGCTTTTACCTGACGAGGCTCACGGGTAATCCATAACTGGGACGTGCAGTGGTTCTTCACTGAGAACCAACCAACCTTTATTCCGCTGTCTCTGGGGCTTAAGGATAAGAGACACAAGATCTGAAAGAGGCAGCACCAGCCCATAGATGATGGTGGCGAGGGCAGAGCAATGTGCATGCTCTGTCTCACAGACGCCCTTTTTCCCAGGGAGAACTCTGTGTCCCGGTCAGGCAGATCTCTTGTAATTTACAGACCCCTCTGTCCTAGATTTGACCCTTTCTTTGAATGGTTGCAAGATGAACATTAATTGCCCAAATGACTACAAGCTAAGAACATCAGATGAATTTAAGCAGTCAGCCATCCGACAAAGAGATTTTCATCAATATTCACAGCACTTAGAGTGCAACAGAGCAGATATGCAATGTGATACTGATCTTATTCTGGCAAAGATGAGCACACACACTTTTAGAAGAAACGACTTTTCACACTAGCCATGCCTTCTGTCTCAGGCTAAGGATGTACATGCTGATATACAGCCTAACCTTGGTAAGGATGTAAACAGTTGTTAAATATCATTCTCTATGGCAGGGGATAGACCATAATGCTGTTTGCTTACCTTTTTGAAAGGAGATAAAATCTCAAGACAACGGATTTTTCTGGGTTGATCCAGGATGGTGACTGTCATTTTGAAGGAATGTCATTTGCGTATCTGAATTTGCTCAGTAAATTAAAAGGCAAAAGAGAAGCATAAAACTAAGACAAAAGCTTTACTATTGCATAATGTTATGTCTTTTTAACCCTTAGGCTATTGAAGATGTCTTTTTTCAAGACGACAATCATGAAGAAGATGGTGTTAAAAATATCAAGTAATGATTGGCTGAACATCGAAAATCAAATGGTACAAACAAAAAAATATGCAGTCAGCCTTGTACCTGACATAGATCAACACATCTCATTAAATATCTATTGATTAGCAAGTCACCAGAAAAAGTAATCAGAAAGGATAGCTGATAGAAGTGTTTTCTTTCTTTTGCCCCATATTTTTATATATTTTAATTTATTTTGCATTTGAATTGCTTTATGTTTGGACCCTGCTGCAAAGTTGACACTATTTCTATTAAGAAAGAGGCAAGTTTTCCAGATCGTTTAATGTTCCTGAGGCGGATTTCTCCAAGATGTAACATACTTGTTGGTGTTCTCAAGTGAGCCTTCAGCAGATCTGAATCATTTAAGGGTTCACCCTCATCTAGTTAAAAATCAGTGTTTGACTATCTATCAGTATGCAAAACATTCATTTGCTACTGGAATTAGAGCTCCTTATTATACCAGGAAGAATTTAAGTTTTAATTAGCATTTCCTCTGGTGTACTAAACCCATTGAGATTACTACACTTAGTAAAATTTAATTAACTTGACAAAATATCCTAATTGTTTTCATGCCACTAGTCCTTAGTGGGACTAAAAATAATATCCTTCAAATTAAGTGTCTACAACCAACCTTCCTTTTGGTTGTCCTATATACATAAAATTGGTTGGCCTACATATAATTATAGTTGGTAAAAAGTCTCGCCCAATATGGAATCAAGATCATTTGCTCAAAGATGGAGATTTTTATGGCAATGCATAATGATAGCAACTTCTTAGTCAAAAGACCTTAGCTAACATTAATTCTTCCCACCATCTTATTAAGTTTTGCAAATGGGAGGTTTATTGATTTATCTGGGTGCACAGACTAATCAGCGAGATACAGTATTTATTTAAATCAATATAGTAATATAATATTGGCAAGAGAAAAGAAAGATAAATGTATCAATAATGTAACTATGATAAACAATGTATTTCTATGTCAAATGTAGCGTGCATAGGAGAAATTTGGAATTAAAATAAAAATACTTCCTATTCAAGACTCTTCTCGTATCTTCTTTCTCGAATAAAGCTGCTCACATAATTCCAAGGCTTTTTTCCCTTTGAGACACTCATCTTGAAAGAAATGTGAGTGTGGAAAGTGTTAGTGCACAGATAGTCTTAAGAGCATTGGGAACAGCTTTCAGCTCAAGAAATTTGTTACTGGAGTTTATATGCAGAACACAAGTACTGGAGTCCAGCAAATCTTTTGGCTCTGGAGGTCTAAATAAGAGATTTTAAGGAGAAGGGATCAAAGAAAAATACTTACGCACTTCTGGCAAGATTGGGATTTCATCGTGTGCATCCTCTCATTACGGGGATCAGATATGTTTGTCCAATTATTATCTCCAAAATTTAAGGAATGAACCAGTTATCATCCTAGGAAATCAAATCAATCACTTGTTATTCCTGTACTGAGCTTTGTCGGGACTGAATATCCCTGATGTACTTAGAAATTACTGCTAATACAGATACGGTTTTGGAAACATAATCCATTATGTGGGTGCTCGTTTTTAAAGAAACCGTGTCTTTGTTAAAGCTTCACCTCCATCCTCTCCTGAAATAACACAGTTCAGACTGAGATTTTACTATTGAGAATGCAAGAGAATATTAACTATATGCATTGTTCAGTCCTTATAGTACTGGGAGGCAAAAAAACTGTAAATCTGTCTGCATCTAGAGTCTTTAACTTCTTTTTCTGCCCAAACATCTGGCTGCTTTATAACATTTGAATACTAAGAAGATTATCTTGGCTGGCGATCCATCCAGATTGGCTGTTAAATACCTCTTTTCTGCTTTCCGTGCCAAATTCCTCCTTTGTTTCCTTCCCTCTCAATTTAAACTACAAGGTGCTCTTACAGTCCTTGATCTCCATCAAGATTTATTGATGCGAGCTTAAGATATCCATCTATTCTAGTTAGATTATTAGAATCTTCTGAATGTACATAAACAAAATATTTTTAATGAACAACTTTACAGAGTTCACATTGATAACTTTTGCCGTAATAAATAGAACCTTTATGATAAGCCTTTCACTCAAAAACCCTGTATGTAAGTGTGTTTATTGTAGGAAAACATTTGAAATTACACTCCCATTAACTTTTCTCTGCACGAATAAAATAGTTAACCCTGAGGAGCCATCAAAGGCTGAAGTTTAGTACATAGAAATTAAAGAAAGCCAGGTATACCATCAATAAAATGGAGATGACAGGAAAAGCAGTTCATAAAAGATTCACTACAGAAGACTTCATGCGTTTGGAAGAAATTAAGTTCATATTTCTAGGAAAATGGAAATACTGTTCATCTTTGTTCCTGTTGATAATATATTTAGAACATTAAAATCTTAAGTAAATTATTGTACATCTTCCCATTTCTTCCTTTGATCTTTTTCTTCCTATGGCTAATGAATCATTGGCAACATTAGATAAAACATAAGAACTTTGCCTCTCTGGTTTAACAAACTGTGAATAGCAGCTTGGAATACTCTCGTATTCTCGTCGTCACTTATTAGAACACATTGACTTTTAAAAAGACTGTTTTCAGCATTTTTTCATGACCTGACCTACTGTTCACCTCAAGTATTTAGATACTTAATATCTATAATGAAAAAGAAGGTATTTTATAAAACAATTAATTATGATACAATTTTCTGATCCAGCATTTTCACACACCTTTGGAGTTTCACATTACACCATAACAATTTATGCATTTAGAAAATTGAAGCGTAATTGAAAATTATAATGTATAAAAGCAGTTCTGATTAACATAATGTAGAGGCATGTAATAGGAATGTTAAAGACTCAAGAAAAAAAATGAAGTATTTGAAGCTTCTGAAGTTTTAAGGGTCTCTATCCAAGCCATCAATAACCGTGACTTGTGGGAATGCTGAGAACATTTACAAAATCGTCTTCTCATTATCTTTCGTGGAGAACACTGATAATTTCATTTGGATCTAGTCTTTCTCTATTCTAATATTCCTTCTTTTATTATGTAGATAATTTAAAAAAAAATGGTACATTTTTAATATTTTATTTTAAAATTGCTTGTGAATTTTGAAGGAAAAAATAGGTCATCAAAGTAACTAGGTAGATTCACAATGGTCCTTTTGAAAGAAATCCTTTGAAAAGAGAATGCATGCTCAATTTTAAATATGTTCTTAAGTACACTACAGTTTCTACTCTTCTATTGAAAATTTAAGGCTTGACTCTGTCTGATTCAAGCAAAAGAATAATTTATCATGGAATAATCTATCAGAATTTTTGGGCCGTCAATAGCTGATGAAGGATGTGTCTAGTACAGTTCCCCTAAGTAAAGGGAGAAGAGAACACTGTTAGAAAAACCTGAGGTTTGGTTTGGGGTTGGATTTCAGGGAGGTAAAGAGAAATATTGGTGGGATGAATCTCTGATATTTGTTCATGAAAAGACTTTGTATAAGATGCTCTTAACATATTTTAAGTGTCAGTATCATGAATATTCATCTTCTGCTGCTTACAACAAAAGCATTTTCAAGGAAAACCTGAATAATGTAAAACCTTAGCAAGTGGTAACGTCTCTCTCGAAATAAGTCGTGCTATGCTGATTTAAACTACAAAAATCATATGTTTTTTGAAAAAAACCCCGAACAGTTATACTTTCTTTAACTGTCAAATTGCTTTGGAATTCTACAGTGACAGATTTTTCTAGGAATGAAGCACAGCATCAGGCTGGAAGAACATTGGTGCCATGAGGAAGGAATAGCTATTTCATAAAGTTTTACCAGCCATAAGCATTATATACAAGACAAAATACAAGTTAATATTTTGGTAGGAAAAATCCCAAACTGATGGAAAAACATCTGCTCCATTTAAAAGCTAATGCAATAAAAAGAAATAGTGCAATTAAAAGAAAGGGGAATGCTGAGGGAATGTAATTTGTGGAAAATGTTTATCAGCTTTGTACATCTATTGAGGATTGCTTAGGCACTTCTCTCCAATCAACAAAAATCCGAATAATATTAGAGTATATGTAAACTGTGTGATTTTTAAAACAGATCTACAAACTCAACAAAGTATAACATTAAGTCATAGCAAACATTACAGCCACAGGGTTACTGTACTTTTCCTCTTGAATTTGTCAGTAAGTACAAGAGACAACTATATATTTATGACAAAAAAGTGCACATTGTTCTTTCCCAAGAAAGTATCCTCTCATTCTCTGAACTGAAAAAGTGATAATAATTTGGCTTTATATAATAGCAACAACAATGAAGCAATTGTATTTTTCTATGTTGGCCAAAATTGTAGGTTTCTCTTCCAAACTTTGTAGAATTCAGTAAGTTTTGTGTGCATGCACAGTTTGGTTTTAGTTACAATGTTTTATAGGATGGAAAATAACTTACTCCACTCTCGATTGTATTACTCTCTATACAACTATAACTCCATAAACTTCATGTAAAAAAGGTTATGGAGCTGTAATATAAAAATGAACTGAGGAAAATCCAATTAGAAATAGATCTGATATTAACCCCAAGTTATCTATAATTAGATTGGAAGTCAAAGCTGATAGCAGGGAGTTAAGGCTACATTTCTTCTCTCTATCTTCTTTCAGAGGTTGGAAGTCTTGAAGATCATTCAGTGATCTAAGCCTAACGTTGCTCTGGATTCTGTGATGCCACACCACTTGCCCCTCTGGACTGAACCATCCAGTTTCTGGTTTATGATGCACATTAAGGATCAAAACTCTCAACTAAAAGCTTGATACACAGCATGAGACTCAATGATTGATTCAAATCACTAGTCAGTGATGAAAGCCACGGTTTCTGACTAAAATCCTGACGCTGACTAGTTCAAAATAGGACTTGAAAATTAACAGCAGACATTATTGAAATACCCTTAATCTAATCTTTAATTAGGTTTTATAGGAAATCTTAAGCATACAGAAAACCAGAATTTTCTGAGAGACATCAGTCAAGGCACATATCTGAAGTTACGAATACTGTAGTAAATATCTAAATATTTTTATAAAGATAATATTGTGTGAGAATAAAGTATTTTAT
The DNA here is from genome assembly GCF_009769465.1 of Tauraco erythrolophus. Taxonomy (NCBI): domain Eukaryota; kingdom Metazoa; phylum Chordata; class Aves; order Musophagiformes; family Musophagidae; genus Tauraco; species Tauraco erythrolophus. The sequence continues at coordinate 13,916,442 of NC_141479.1, read as the reverse complement.
TTGCATATTTTAACCTGTGGGGAAGTTTTAGATGAGTTTTTTCCTAAAGTAATGTGACACCAGATGTCCTATTCAAACCTTTAATTGCATTAGATAAGCATATTAATTAACATTTCTGATTCAAGAAACTGCTTAGTTAGCAATGTATTCTTTTCTTTGTAAGACCTAATTAGATTTCAGTATTAACATCCAGTCACTAGAAATCAGAGATTTTCTGATTTGTTTTGGTATTGGTTTTGCACAAACACTTCTCCATGGTGGGGAACACTCATACTCAGATCACATATACTCTACAGAGGCTTTTCTGTAATTGTCACTATTGAATAAAGGCTTTACATTATCTGTTGGTTTAAGGCAATACCTTCAAGGAACAAAGTGTCTTCACACCAACTCAAATGTAATTCCTGAGAAGTAAGGAAAAAATTATTGTTTGTAGTAGGCAGCAGCAAAAAAAAAAAATCTTGTACCTGGAGAAGAAATATTAGCATTTTTTTCTCGTGATTTGAATATGTTTCTACAGTGCTTCCAGTGTTAACAGAGGGATATGTCAGTATTTTGACTTCTTTGTATCAGTGCCTTGTGTCAGATGGTTCCTAGAGAATATCTTGTTCCATTGTCATTCTACGCATGACATTTTCAGAAATTGCTGATAAACAGATTAAACAGGATTTTCCATATTATTTTCTTCCACCCTTCTTTTTCACCTCTTTGCAATTGCATTAAACTGCAACAATAAAACCTTTGAACCACTTATATGCATTAGGTGGGCACATGCTGACCATCTTGATACACTGATTCAAAAATGCTGAGACCTAATAGACCTCAACACAGAAACTAACATAACTCGACAGGCAGAAGCATTACAGATATACACAACCTGAATGAATATTATAATAGAATTTACGTGCAGAGCTAGAATAGCAGGCTGTAGAAGCCTAAGGTTTTTGTCCTGTCCTTGTCACCCGATGATATGTGATCTTATGCACATCCCTTTGGACCTCAGTGTTCCTAATCCACCCAAAGTCCTGCATTTTCTCTTGTCTCCATTTTACTCTGGTCTTACCAGCTCTGAAAATCAGTTCTGTTGTTGATCTGTTTGGTCCCTCAACCAGACACAAAGGGTTGTCTGACTCCCAGTGTTTGGCTTCCAGGGGCATGGTGGCTCAGCATTCTCTAGTTGCCCAAGACCCAGGCCCATAAAGCTCTTAGACATGATGCTTACTCAAATTCCAGTTTTAAATGCTTTGCAGAAAGACTAAATATGGAAGCTAACTGTGTTCCCATGAAGATAAAACTGGGCCTGTTCTCCTTGTTATAACATTGTTAAGTTTATCATGCTGTCTGTCTATATTAAAACCAGACTTCCCTGGTGGAATGTTGAAGTTAAAAAATGAGCTCACTGAAGTCAGGAATAACACAGATAATGCTCCACATTACTTGTCACAATCTAAGCTGATACTACCATTTGCCATTCCTTAAAAGATATGGATCTCACAACGAGCTGTTTTTGATGCTGGATGGGCAGATTTTCTCTGTAGATAAGTGGGTGCTGGAAGCCTTCTGCCAAAATAATGTCTGGAATGCTGGAAAAAGAGAGCTCCATGTTGACTAGGAATGAGACCCGGCAGGCACTGTAGGGCCATTGGAGCTGAAGAACTCACACAGAACTGTAAAATTATTTCTTGGTTATGCAGCAAGCCTGCTCAAATTTCTTTGCTAAGAAGATCAAATGTTGTGGAGGTAAATGCAATTTGAACCAAAATAGAAGGGAATATGCTATGTTCCAAGCAATGACACTGTCAGCTGAAGGTACCTTAGTTTATGGCTTAGTGATATATCTCATTTTCAGAGATTCACAGAAAACCATGGGATGCCATCAGACCTCAGTTCAGACTGATGTTTAGTTTCCTGGGTTCACTTTTCAAAGTTCAATGACAGATCAAGGGGCGGGGCGGGGGGGGGGGGCAAGAATATTAATGGTACCTGTGGAAGCAATTATTTCATACACTTGGTATTTCATGTATAAATTCATAATTGTAGGTGAAATCAGCCTTTCTGAACAGCTACCCAGAACATTTATATAGGGCATAGACTTTATGCTGGCCTGCACAGAAGAAAATTCTTATATTCAATACCGTTTCTTTCTTTGGTTTATGTAGATCATGTAGCCAAATACTTTGTATTTTTAGCTGACGTGAAAAAACTTTCTCAGTACAATGTGGTTTAGAAAAATCCATTCAGTCAAGAAAAAAGGTTGTGATGACCCATTAAGGAAACATTCCTTAAAACTCAGCAGTTTAATTTAAAAATGTCTTGTTTCTTCAGTCTGTTAATCCTAAACAAACCCTCGACATTTTTGAACAATGAAACTAATCCTGAGAACGCTCACTCATGCAAATTGTTGCTTAGAATGGGAATAAAAGATTATGCTGTCAGGTTTCATATCTAGGATATGTAGGACTTCACATTTTAGATTATAGAAATGTCACTACTCTTCTGGGGTAATGAAACATACTTTAACCTTGCACAAGTACTGCTTTACTATCATTAAGGCAAATAGAATGAATAATAATAGTGGTATCTATCTGGCCTGTTTAGAATGGATGGCAGTATCTGTACCAAAATGCAGTTCATAAAACTGAAATTGACCTACTTGGTTAAAAATCCTTCAAGTATATTAGCACCCCAAATGCTTTGAAGAGCTCATGGGATTTTTTAAAAGGTATGAGTCTAACGATTCCTCCACATGCTTGACATTGGCCTGAGTAGAGGATGCCTTTTGATGGAAGAGAGCAGGATTGACTGGCTAATAGAAATTTCTCCATTTCTTCTGTGTCTATGGGTCTTCCAGCCACAAGCTATCAGACATGATGATTACTCATATTTCTTGTGGAAAGAGGAGGAGAGAGTGAGGTCATAGCTTTAGATGATACGGTCATAGTAAATTATTCATTGTTGTGATGTATATAAAGCATCCGTCTTAAGTGGTACTTCAGCAACACAAAACATGACAGGTTGTTTCTTTGTGGCTAACGGTTAAATAGATAAAAAACCTGAGACAATTTCTTTCTTCCTTTTCACCTTTTTGTGATTTTTCTTTTTTTTTAACTTCATGACCATGCGCTTCATGTGAAATAATATGACAAAAGAATGAAGATGGCATTTACAGCAGGACAGAACTCCTTTTCCAACACACTATGTAAAGCATCCTGCATGCATTGACATTACTCCTCTCATATCAATTTAAAACATGTATTTCAAAACTTTGCCATGCTTCTAAACCATAAATATTTAATTCTCAGTATTATCATCAATCGGGTTAGATGATCTATGAAAGATATTGGTGGTAAAAGCTTCTTGCACTGTTTGCTCTAGACCTCCAAAAGCACTCCAGGTTCACAGTGAGCTTCTAAGGAGCTGATGGCAGAGGGGGCCATTGATTAATGGCTCTCTGGGACACTCTGACACCTCTGCCTGGATCAGAGAGATAAGAGACAGCTGGAGTTTGCCAGAGAGCAGTGCTTTATACAAGCAAGGCAAGGGTTAGCAGCACAGAGGAATTCCTGCAAGAAACGTGAGATATGAGGCTTCCTCTGGCACAGGATAATGGTCTGCAAAGGCGAGCAATAGAGTGAAGGATCGTTTTGTAGTACTCAGGCAAAAACAAGAGACAAGACAGATGATGTAAAAAGGTTAGGATAAAAGCAAGAATAAGAATCCACGGAGAAATGAAGATGAAAGTATGTCAAGTTTTGTTGTTTGCGTTTTTTTAAAAGTACAGTTTAATTTATCATCCATAAGAGAAGACATGTGTCATGAGAGTTTTGTTTATTTGTTCTTTTCTATCATAATTTGCCATGCTAAACAAAGTGCACTTCTCCATTGTGGAAAAAGTATCACCAATACATTTAACAGTACAGTCCTTATTTAGTTAAAATAATGCACACATTACAGTGGTGCAAGGAGAATTCAAATAAATTGGTTAAAGTAGTCTGGCCTGCAAATGTGTTATTTGTGGTAATTGGCACAAGACATCTATTGTAGCAAGGCAGTTTCCGTGACCCAAGAACATTGCTAGCACTTCTTCCATGTAAAATAAAACGGAATGCAGGAATTTGCAATGCTCGGTTATCCGTTTATCCCAGTACCATGCCTTTACAATTGTCCAGAATCACATGCTTCACAAAAAAATGAAAAAATTATATTTTACGTTACCTTTATCTTTTCCTCAGACTATGCTTAGAATTCATGGTACAAAGTAGTCTTCTTGTAATCGGTTTCCACTTGAAGTCATTGGAATATTTTTCTTCAGTAAAATGTCATCATAGGTTGCATTTCTGACCAAGCAGAGAGCTTTGTTATTTACAGATCTAACTATTAGTAAATGCCATGCATGGAAATAAAGGTGGCTTTAAACTCTGCAAATGTCGTTTGCAAAGACAGACACAGGACAGCCTTGGGAGGATTCTGTAAACAGGGTTTGATTCAGAGAACCTGGGAATCATTGAAGGGAGAAAAATAATTTGGCTTTAACGAGCTTTGACTTAGTATTCAAAGTAGGAAAATTTGACTCATTTGGGAGCACTTTGCATTAGCACAAATGAGCCAGGAGCACAAATCCTTGGAATGGGAATTATTTCAGAATTATTGTAGACTGACATCACTGACTGCATTTGACTGTGTCCTTTTCAGTGGGAAAGGTAAGGGGGAAAGGTCCATCAGTGCAAGACAATATAAACTTGTGCTTGATGTAGGATCTGAAAAGGACGAGCATCTCCCAGAAGTGGGTGGGCAAAGCCCAGAAGCAGTTATTAGAAGCCCCTAATCCCATGTGTGCTCTGTTACATAGTAAACTGTGTTAACCGATGGCCTTGGAGAGAGAGCGGCAGGTATAAAGGCAAAATGTCAGGTATACACTGGTGTGTCAGGTATGTACATAAATGAAAATCACCTACAGGGACTCAGAAGAAAGTGTTTCTTTGGTCCAAGGAGGATTTAGAAAGCTCCTCAAAAAGCTTTTATCAGAACAGTCATTTGAAGAGACATTTTGATACGACAAGGATACATCTTTCAGTTACGTCAAGTGCATTACCCATAAGAGATCATAGATACCCCGCATGTGCTGCATTCATTTTCAAAATGCAATAGAAGACCAACAAACAGAAACCTAGAAAACAGCGTAGTTTCATAGGGAGTTGGTCTTTCAACATCAGTTGAGAATTAGTAAATGTCATTTTACAGAGACAAATCTTTGCTGCTTGAAGTAGCGAAAAAAAAATATATTGCATTCTTTCACTAAAATAAAATTTATTTTTCACTATTATTATTACTATAACCAGACAGAAAGGCAAGAGGCTACTGTAAGCAAAAATCTTATTCACTATGCATAACTGTGCATAACTACAAACGATGACAGTTTGTGTCATGCTTACTTTCTTTGCTACAATGGCTCTGAGAGGCATCACTATACTCCAAAAGCACAGGATTTTTAAAAAGGCATTTAAGAAAATTTTTGTTAGGCAAATGAGCATCTAGTGGAATTTTGTTGCCTATAACTATCTTAAAAATCCCACTCAATACCCTACACCAGTGAAAGAGGTTAAGAAATAAAGTTTGTAATGCCTTAGGTTTTGAAGGGCCCCTTTTTCTTCCCCAGGTCTGTGAGATGTTGAGCATGCCTTTCTTATGGACTTGGGTATTTAATGTCAAGGTTCCTACAGCCAAAAAGCAAATCTGTGATGGGAGTTTTGCTAGTTTAAAAATCTTACAAGTACAGTCTCACTAGGGAGAGAGGTTTGGAAATAAAGGGCTAAGCTAATTATTTATAATTAGGTCAGACTGGGTAGGCTGATTGCCATAATTAACAATGCCTAATGACTGTCCTCAGGGATTTTACTTGGATATACCAGGTGAAATCTGGTAAAGGGGATATTTTTGCTGCTCTTCTGGCACGAGGGCGTTTATAGCTCCCACCTAAAGCAGAGGTGTGAGTGGGGCCAGGTGTGGGAGGCAGAGTGCTACCGGCACAGCACGCAGTGTGGGTGGGAGAGCACCGGGGACATGCAGGTTGGTGTGCTGGAGGAAGGCTGAGCAGACTGGGCTAACACGAGCGCTCTCAGGGGGGAAGTGTGCATGGGCTGGGGAAACGCTCCCAAGCTGGCAGTCAGGGAGCTGGGAGAAGCTTACAAGTAGTTAGAGATGTGTGCATCAAAGCAAACTGCAGCATTGCTTAATTGAAAAGGAATCTCTAGAAATTAGAGAGGGAGTATTCACAGGGCTCACATAGCACGGGGAGGTGCTTCTTACAGACTGAGTTAACCAGAGGCACACAGGCTGTGCACGTGAATATTTCACACAGTAGTAATGAGTCATGAACATTTCCCTTCCTATAGCTTCTTCCTAGATAAGTTCAGACAAGATCCCGTGGGATCTCATATTGAGTCTGTGCTAGCAGTTGTGCCTGTCTGCACAACCTCCTACAGCACAGCTTTTTCCTACCTGCCCTTGTATCACTGTATCACATTTTCTTCCTTCAGCCTGGTTTCCTTAGTTGGCTCTATGACACGTAAAACAAAGGTGAGTAATAGCCAAGTGGACGCAAGAAACAATTAACAACAAAGAGGCTAGACAAGAACCCAAGACTAAGTTACTTCAAGGCCATTAGGAAGAACACTATACACACTTGCAAAGACAGACAGCATGAGCAAAAATTGTGACGTGGCCCTCGTGCAACTTTCCACCTGGGTGTTCAAAATTTCCGGCTACATCCAAGCCTTGGCCTTCTCAAGCAGTATCATGCAAGTAGTTCTCATTTATACTTCAAGAAAACACTAGCTCAAATGCTTTTTTGACCAAATGGTAGTTGCCTGTTGAGGAGAGAGAAGATATAGACATGACTGGTACAAATCGTTTAGTATGAATTAGGAGGCAAGGAAATTTCTCTGTAGAAAGACTGACAGGCAGGTAGTGGAGGCTGATTGGTGTTTAATATCATGTGTAGCTCAATTTAAAAAAAAAAAAACATGCTTTTCTGCCTCCACTCACCTCAGGCTCAAATGCTTTTAAGGCAGCCTCTAGGGCTTTCATAGGTATTCAGTGGTATAGTGAGGGCAAATAAATGCACCCAACTGCATTTCTCTGATTTGAGGAATATTGATGCCTCTCTACTGCCTCTTTGGAAATGTGACTGGGTATGAGGTGGTTTTTTTCAGAGTTAAAGTGACTGTCTGAGGTAACAAAATGGTTAGAGGATCCACAAGACCCGCAGCTATCAAGATCCACAACCAAAAGACAGACTATTGCTAGAACTGTGTCAAAAATGCAGACACTTGACATTGATGTGTATCTTGAAATCACATATTACTTTCATTGAAATATTCATGCCCTCCCGAAAAACGAACAGAAAACTTTACAATAATCAAGACATTTAGTTTTGACAAATTTTAAACACATCTCTCTTATTCCATTTGCATTAGTTTTTATTTGGAAGTTTATTTCAAGCTTATATAAACTTTCCCTCTGAACCATACAAAGGTACTCTTAAAATACTGAAATCCAAAATAAAGTGTTCATTGCAGCTCAAAGTAAAGGCTTTCATTCTCCAGTAAGCTTCTAATCCATTCCTGTTCCCCCTCAACTTCAAAAACATTGTTCTGACAAATTCAACATTTTTTTCAATTAAAAAAAGCCAGCCAACCACTTAATTTGGAGGCAAAATGGGCAGCGTCCTAATCAAACACAGCCAGACGCTCATGGCACCACAATTTTATACGGTCATCTACCAGAAGAACAACTGCTAAAAATAATCCTCATGTTGCAAATTTTGGTAATCAAGAACTGCAGTTGGGCACTCAGGGCCTTTTCATCTCTTGCTTCTCTGATGGTTACTCTCCCCAGGTTACCATCAGTGTCACACCCATTCATCTTTTGAAGTCATTGAGGACCTGTCTCCATTAGCCTCATTTTGCCTCCCGCCTGTGTTAAACATTCCTGTTTCTGTTACCCTCTGGAAGGAGAGGACTACTGGAGTGCAGAGTTTTAATTACTGTGTTGGAAAGGACATTACCCCGGACCCAATGAAAAACAATACACCATTGTCTTGCAATTAGAGACCGTTTTAAAGAGGACCATTGTTAAGTCTGCAGTTCTCAGGTACAGCTGTCAGCCTGGAAATCCCACGCTGACGCCAAGGGGTATGGAACAGTCACTGGGGGAACCGTGAAGGAAATGAATGAGCTGCACTGAAACTGGTGCTAAAAGAAAAGACTCGTGTACTCTTAACCAGCACAAGATTGTTCATTATAAAAAAATAGTACCTCCACGTTTTAAACTAATGATGACTTTTAGGCATGGTGTAATTATAGCCCCGGTGGGAACCCATATGTCACCGAAGTTTCAAATGTAAAGGTTGTGCCTACAAAATGAAGCCATATATTCCCATTAATTGAAGCAGTTGATTTCCAGTTACACAATATTAGTTTTAATGGTGAGACTATTAGAAAGTCTATGAATTTCTTTTTGCCATTGATCTGCAGTGTTAAGGTGGCACACTTTGAACTGATCAAAGTTGGTAAGAGAGTGACATTTATGCCGGCAAAGTTATAAACATAAGTGACTCTTACGGTTGTCGCCTGTAAGTTAGCATTCGAATAACCTTGGAGGAATGGTAGTTTTGTGCTGTCAGCACAGCCTGCACAGCTAGAGGATAAAGGATTAGCAAGAGAAATTTTGATGAGGGTATTTACTACTAATGACTGCCTTCAAAATTGCCTTTTATCTACAACTTTCCAAAGCATTTTCCATTCATTAAGTCTTATAAAACGCTTGTAAAATTGGTAGAAGATATAGAAATGCAGATATCTCCGTGCCAAAACACGTAGTAATACTTTGATAGAAAAGGGCAGCAGTACACACTAAACATTATTTAAAATAAGAATTGCACAATTTTGCAGTGATGCTATCGCTGTGTTAATTAGAGTTTGACCAGAACAGGGAAACGGTCCTGCTCTTAAGAAAAATGGTGTAGAATAATCAGTAAATAGTGCTCAGGGCTTCTGTTTTGTTATAGCAGTAAGACAGATGTATGTTATGCAGTGATATAAAAAAAAAATTAAGGATATGAATGGCACCTGTTCTTTTATTGTAATGAAATCTGCTTCCCAAACTGCCAACCCCAAGAGATAAAAGTAGTGAGTCAAGCCTACTAAACTGATGAGCTAAAACCCCTGAGATTTAAAAAATAATAAATATATGATCTTTTTTTAGGTCTTTTGGGCCTTCAGAGTCAGATTTCCATTCCTCTGCAGCCTCAAGGAACAGGAAGGAAGGAAGGAAGGAAGGAAGGAAGGAAAGAAAGAAAGAAAGCAAAGAAAGCTGAAGGCATATCTATAGAGGCGTTCGGTCTAGTGGTGTACAGGGGAGGTCAGAGCCAGCTGCTTCAGAGTGCAAGAGCTGGCAAGACAAGGCTTAGGCTGGTAATGCTATTACTGGCTTGCAGTGGGTGAGGATGTGAGCTCAGCCTGGCTGCATTAGCAGTACATCAAGTGTGCAAATAACCACATTCTTTGAAAAGAAATTAGTAAGAACAATGCATGGACCAGAAGTGAAGCCAGTGGCTACACAGTGTGTTGCCCAGTGGCTCAGGAGCCGGCTCTGATTGCACCAGTACAGGCGCTTGTGTCTCTAACCCCTTATACTGCTTTTAATTGGGCAGCTCTAGTGTGGTTAACACCTGTGTTAATGACCTGGGTGAAGAGACCGAGTGCACTCCCAACAAGTTTGCAGGCAGTCTAAAACCGAGAGGAGCAACTGATACATCAGATGGCTGTGCTGCCCATCCCAGGGGTCTGCAATACACTGGAGAAATTGATATCTGGAGATTCTGTTATGGCAGAGTCGTGATAAGCAAAGCTGTAGGTGTGGGGTTTTCAGTAAGTCCTTCCTTCTTTCCTTCTTTCTTTCTTTCTTTCTTTCTTTCTTTCCTTCTTTTCTTTCTTTCGTTGCTCTTCTTTCTTTCTTTCTTTCGCTTTCTTCTTTCTTTCTTTCTGTGTCCTTTCTTTCTTTCCTTATTCTTTGCTTTTCTTTCTTTCTTTTCTTCTGTCTTGTCTTCTTTCTTCGTTTCGTTCTTTTTCTTTCCTTTTCTTTCTTTCTTTCTTCATTTCTTTGTCTTTCCTTGTTCTTATCCTTTCTTCTTTCTCTTCCTTCCTTTCTCTTTCTTATCCTTCCTTCCGTATCTTTTCTTTGCTTTCCTTTCGCCTTTCTTTCTTTTCTCTTTCTTTCTTCTTTCTTCCTTTCTGCTTTTCTTTCTTCTTCTTTTCTTTCTTCTTTCTTTCTTTTCTTTCTTTCTTCTTGCTGTTGATTTCTTTCTTTCTTTCTTTTCTTTGCTTTCTCCTCTTCTTTCTTCTTATCCTCTTTCTTTCCGTTCTTGCTTGCCTTTCTTCTAACTACTCTAGTTACTACTTTTTTTTTATAATGGGTTAAGTCTCAGTGTTTGCTGTTTAAATTTCTGGTTATTTGACGCGTCTCAAAATCCAGCAGTTGCTATAGGAGCAATGTTTAAGGGTTATCAATACAATTAGTCAGCCCTATAAAACACAAGTAATTTAATAGCGTATAGCTGAAGGCTGCCAAAATATACAGTAATCTGTTGGAACTCTAAAGTTATATGCACATGTGTCAATGTGAGTCAATGAATGATATGAATGGTAAAAAAAAAAAAAGTAGAAACATTTTAGTTGGAAACGACTTGAGGAACAAGCTTCACATTCTCTCTGAATATTTTAAAAGAGAAAGACGTAAAAGATAATACACAGATGACTTGCAGAATCAGCCATGCACTGTTCAAAGGGCTACAAAGAATTTCTTGCATCAGTACGTGATAGCACCTCCCTGCAGTGATCAGAAGACATGTAGGAATGAAGGGCAATCATCACAGTGAGTAAAACATTGCATTCCAATTTGGGTGGCTTCCAGGAAATTTTGCTATTCAGTTAGTTTTCTTATTTCTTCATCATTTCATCTTATTAAACCTGCCAGAATCTAATTTGATAAAAAAAAAAAAAAAAAAAAATATTTCAGCTATTTAAATGGCTTAAAAGAAGGTTGGATGAGCACCAGAGCTGGTAGACTGAGAGTGTGTGGGAGGAAGCAGGAGGGTGCAGGAAGGCTCTTTGCAGCTCTCTCCATAACTTCCCTAATGGTTTGTAGAGGGAACCTACGGAAATTTGATCATTAATTTTTGATGGGTGCGAAAATCCCCACTAACCTAGCATAAAGGCCTAACCATGTCAATAAGGTTGTTATAAAAAATAAATGAAGTCTTTTCTCGGTAACTTGGCTTGTAAGTGCTTATGAAGTAGTCAGAATTTTGTTTCTTAGGTCTGGAAAGCTATAAAGTTGTTTAATAAGGAATTGCTTGTTGAGTGAGAAGAAACACTCTCATTCCTGGGTGGAGTACAGCAAGCTAGATTTCAGTTTGCAGTGGTCGTGCTGGTTAAAATATTCCATTCTGCAGTGTTAATCTGTTCTTTAATAGCCTGGCTCTGGCCATTGAAATTCACTGTATGATTTTTTTCCACCTACTTTGATTCACAGCATTTTCAATTATTTAGATAGAAAACAAACAAATAAACAAAAAATTGCTTTGTTCCACAAGAAGATGGAAACTTTCAAACAGATTCACACAGCTCAGAGCCTTTTACAAGGAGGATATCAGGAAAGGATCTGAAAAAAAAGGGCATTTCAGATTTAGGGTTCTTTGAAGCCTGCACTAGACACCGACAGAGCTTTGAAGTCTTTTAAATGCTTCTTTTATATAAAATTGGCACACAGCTCAGTTAAAACACTCAGCTAATTTTTAATCAGATATATGAAAAAGCATAGAATAAGCATGTGGATTTGTTTTATAAGGCTTCTTGGCTATCGGACTACCGCTGAAAAAAGGCAGCTACATTTCAGTACTTAATGTGACTGTAATAACTGCATGGCCACAAACCACTAGGTTCTTCATCTGATAGGTGATTAATTTCCAGGGAACATATGTTAAGAGAAAAACATATTTCCCCAGACCTCCTCCTCAGAAAGTAAGTGTAAGAAAAGGTTCTCACAAAGCAATGTTGATGCTTTGTATTTACTGACAGAAAACTGAAAACAAAAGAGATTAAAAATTCAAAAAATAAGGTTTAAAAAGTTATTCGGGCAAAATTAGTTTAGTCACTAGAGGGAAAACAAATATTCGCACAATTTCTGGAAAGTTCCATAAAGTGATCATGAGAAAAAAATAATTACCACTAATTTACTGTTAGCATGAAATGTATTGTTGCTGTTCCCTGCCTTCTGAACTTGAGTAATCCAGATGCATAAAATGACCATAAATTCTTAAGAAAAGGAAACTTGTTTAAACACCTTTAAAATAAACCAAAATGTCATTACGTTGACCGCTCCCGCATCCTGTTTTAAATCTCCTTATAGGCAGCTCAGCGCTCAAGCTCATCTGTGGGGGCTGATGCTCAGCCTGGGGAGGGCAAGGAGAGGATCAGAGAATTTGCTGCCCAGACGCTTTAGAGAATTTAGCTGCCAAATACTAACAGGTCTTCACCGAGCATCTGCACACTGAGAGGTTTGGAGTTGGTTTGGTGGTTTTTTTTTTTTTCCCCTCTAAAGCTTATATGTTTTCTACATTTGGATGGGTTTTCTTAGGGGGAGCTGAGTGTAAATCAGTGACAATATGGTTATCCTCCTGCCAGTTTCCACAGCCCTGCTCCAAGTCTTAGCAATGCTGAAACTTCATAACAAAAACAGTTGTCAGGATTTTTTTAATCTTAGCTCTAACATTTTCACTGAAACTTTTCACCTACTCTGTTCCTCTACTTTACTTTTTTTTTAAAAAAAAAAAAATTCAGGAAAAAAATAAGTTTAAATAGTTTGTATTTGACAACTTACAAGTGTGTAATGTAACATATTACGTGTCTGCCCAGGTCGAGTCTTGTAATTCAAAGTTACAGTGCTGTCTATAGTATTATTGGGTAAGGGCACTTAACAGCGTTTTTCAAGGGTGTCTTGTGTCCATGTAAATGTTTGAAAAATAGTGAACAACTAGATCTGTCTTTAAGACTCCCTGTTTATCCTGTAAGCTTTCGACATACGGACTTATATGTCAGTATCAAAGTCATCTATTTCACCTGTCTTATTAGAGAAGTATACGTAACAGCTATAAGAATATAAGGGTTATGTAAAATTGTATCCACTATTTATGTATTATTGTATGCAACACATATGTCCTTTCCATATGGGATGTTCTCACTGTACAGAACATGGTGGGTTCCAAGTATAACTCAACAGAAGCATTCAACCTTTGATTTTAAAACTGTTATCATCTCCACTTCAACAGCCCACGTTGAAAGGAAATTCCAGATTGTGGGGGGGAAATGGCTGCCAATCTGAATAAGGAGGAACATCGTCAGATGGCAGGGAAGTATTTGTACTAGTTGTATTAACAGAAGCAGTGACCTTTACATACTCCAAAACAAGCCATATGGGCCCTGGATCACAGCAACCGTTTGTCAAGCAAAACTCCTGAATCATTTCAAGCAGTGTTCAAACACAGTCGTAAGAAGCCTGAACGCAAAACGCTCTTATAAAATGCTTCTCTGAAAGAGGGGAGATGCACCAGATTTTGAGGTAACTGCTATTCAAATCTTCAAATCTTAGAGTAAATTCTCTTTGCATAGATTTTGGCGTATCCATTGTTGGGGATGGAAGACAGATGGGCGGCAGTTTAACGTTGCAGCAAGAATGCAAGCTCAATTCTCTGGCTCATTCTTAGGAGAGTTAATGAAAGTTGAATAATATGCACTGGCAGCCCCTAAACCCCTCTGTGTTTTTCTTTTTCTTTGTCAGGGTGAGACTATTCTGCATTGAATTTGCATTTGGCCACCTTTCTCCCTAGTGTAACTCTAGTGATTCCTGTGGCCTTATTTCTGATGAATATGGGCCCTACACGTTACAAACTTTGCCCTCATTCCTTAGGCAATCTCTATGCTCCTTATGGCTTCTGCAAGTGAACGAGAAAGACCTATAGAAGTGAGCAATGACTTAGTATTTATCCTATTTATTAATTAAACTGCTGAGAGTGATACTATGCTCCTCCATGACAACACTGATCTTTAACTGAAGCAAATTAAATCTGTACGGTGAATGTTCTAGATGCTTGTGGGAAGGATATTAATGGAGTACTCAGGGTGGCAAGCAGAACATATTTTAAATGTAATCTAAAGGAGATTAAGAAAGAAAATAGCAACTTTCAGGGAAAACAACAACGAAAAACAGAGACCAAATCGTGCATGTGACCTTTCCTGTGAGTAACATGAACAGAGTGAAAAAGCATGCTGAATGCTGCCTGGAGAACCTCAAAGAGGCGAGGAGTTCATGTGTCAGAAATCAGGTCTAATAAAGCAATGCAAATAATGGATTCTTCTGAGTTTAAATGATGACGGGATTCAAAATGACAGACGACAACTAATTCTGAAGGTTCTGAGAAAGAGAGAGAGATGGAAACTCTTTGGCAGATAAATAACTTCATTTGGCCCATTAAGTGCAACAGTCTTTTACCTGCTGGACATCCCACTTTTTGCCATTCAGCTAAAAATAAGGAAGCTTTCATGAGTGGAGCACTTAAAGGATATATCCTGCTTTATAGCAACGCTCTGACCTGACTCCCCCAGGGCTGTGACAGCAGAGATGGACTAACCCAACAGGGGTGGCCCGGAGCGTGACACGGTTGGAAAAGAACTCAGCAGAAAATGGATGAAAGTTTCCTAAGGGTCTGTCACTATTCTTAAAGATCAATGGGGTTATGAGAGGAAGAGATTTTAAGAGCTGCAAGGTTACATTTGAAAGCAGCAGTAATCTAGATTCTTTAAAATGTTGTACCTGTGACAGATCTGCAGGGCCACCTGAACGGAGTTGTTCCCATCTGCCAGACCTCAGAGCAGCCCTCTTTTTTCTAGCATAGAAGCAAATCTGTTCCCCATGTTGGTTTGTCTCCTTTGTCTATGTTTTCATGTCAGGTCTCCATCATGGTCTCAACCAAAGCAGTGGCTGGAGAATGGAGGCTGAGGCAAGCACTGAGAACTGTGCCCCTTTGATACTTTCATACCTGCTTAGATGATCTTGCTTGTCTTGTAGACTTCTATTTCTCTCCCTACATGACATTGTACCAGCACAAAATAGTTTGCCTGTATCTTTTATCTTCCCACTCTTCCCTGAAACAGCTTTCAAGACAAATAGTAAAGTAAGAGCTGGGAGACCAAGACGGCTTAAGGC
This sequence comes from Tauraco erythrolophus, assembly GCF_009769465.1. Lineage (NCBI taxonomy): Eukaryota > Metazoa > Chordata > Aves > Musophagiformes > Musophagidae > Tauraco > Tauraco erythrolophus. The sequence continues at coordinate 13,901,121 of NC_141479.1, read as the reverse complement.
TCCTTCTCCCTCCTCTGCTGCCTTGGCTTCAGCACCTCTTCTGTTGCCTGGCATTTATATGTAGGTACCCTTCCTAGGAATGCTTCTCTTCATCAGTTTCCTGACACCCCAAACTGAAAAGCCCTCGAGGGATGGTGGCTTTCCGGTGCTTTCGTCAGAGCACATTGTTCTCTTTCTTGGCAGATGCATCTCTGCAGTTGGCACACCTACACGGCTCCCAGGACAACAGCCTGGCTGCCCCCTGTGCCAGGCGAGGACCCCTGAATCTCCCATCCGTCAGTGGTTATTCCAGCTTGTGACTCCCAGGAATATCTCATAAATTTTTCCCCTAGAGTCTGCAGCCCACACAAATTGTTAGCAAAGAGTGATAATGCCCGAGGCGTACGAGGGAGGTCACAAGAAAGGGCATAGTCCGGGCTCTCAGAGACAGATTATCACAGTGACCTCTGTAGTGCTGAATAAACACAGCAGCTGACTGTTACTGAAATTTGGCTCACCTCTTGTACGTGTGATGGGAAGGGGCCATTCCTGCAATGAGTCGCTGGTGTGTGGCTCCATGCCCTGCACTGGAAGGGTTAGATGGGTTCCAAATTTTATAGGTGCAGTGGGAGTCTGACACTCTTTTATTAGCACAACTCAGTACCGACCACCATGCTTAAAAAAAAAGCAAGGACTTTCATACTATCTCATCATCCAGCAAGGGCAAATAAACACCAAGAAATTCTACTCTTTATTTTTTCCCAGCTCTCATTAAAACTGTGGTCTCTGTTATTATCATGAAGACATTTTGCACTGTTTTTTTACTACAGTCAAGTACAGATGCCCTTTTTATTTTGAAGCAGAGTTAACAGCAAAGCTTGTTTGCTAAATTTTCTGATTATCCACCATGGCTGAGAGCAGTTTACCAGCAATAGTCTCCCTGGAATATTCAGACTTATGCACAGCTTTTAATTCTTTAAAGAGTTTGGTGATAGATATCTTGTTTATACTGTGATCTCACTTGAAAAGCAGCCAGCAAATTTCTGAATATGCGTGTCCACTTCTACCTCCAAGCCATTGGTCCAGCATCAGAAATGTGAAGCTGGTAATGCAAAAGCCATGCCCTGCATTTACAGATCAATTCTGTTAGTATTAAGTGGCTTCACAGTGGACGATTGGGCACATCTAAGAAATGCCTCGTATCTATGTTCTAGGTGCTGGTGTGTTTGTGTGTTCAGTAAGGTGGGTTCTGACCTTGCATATCTACACTTGGAACAAGTTTAGTTTTGCAAGTGTGATGGGAAAGGAGAGGAGAAGGCAGTAAGAAAGAAAGAATTCTTCTGGTTTGATCTACATGTTATAGTGGATCAACAGTAGGTGCTGACCTTGCTGGTGATTTGCAGTATCTCTCAATACAATTAATTCCCTGTTGCTTTCTTCTTGCTTTTTCAAAATGTTTTAAAGCAAGTCCTATGGCTTTATTTATTTTCTGTTTCTATTCTTCCCCACTTACTACAGTTGCATATTGTTACTTACATGAATGAAACATACAATCAGTTCTCTTTGGGTGGCCATGACAAAAAAAATACACCATTTTAGCAGTTTTTAGTGAAACGCTTAGGTGTTATTGGAGGAATTTTTCTCCATGAAAGGAATTTTACATGACACCAGGCACTTCGGAGTAGTCTGCAGTGAGGTGGCTGTATGTGTAGGCACATAAAGTGTTCATATTCTTTCATTTAATGACGTTTCAACACAGTGCGAGATACTAGTTTCCAGTAGTGCGGGAGCACTTAGATTACAGTAGTGTTACCTCATTATACTTACTATTATGAGTGCTACCATTTATTCACAGTAGTAAACATTGTGCTAAATAGTAAGTGTACACAGGATCTAGGCTTTAGAAAATAATACCAGAATTATGAGCACTGAACAATCTTGAGAGATTGTGTTTAGTGATAAGCTTTTGCTGGTGTATTGTGTAAAGCCACAGAAACAGGCAGTGCTCAGCTGTCAGAAACCTTTCTCTTCGATTTTTTTTTTTCCCATATAAAATTCCGAAAGAAATTAAATGTCTGAGATTAAATATGATTCATTAGCAACCAAAACTGCAGAACCCAGGGCAGTCAGCCATTCTGTCTTTGACCTCTTCTGAGACTGTTAGCAAGGGTGATAGTTGGATGATGGTTTTTGAAGTGTAGGTTTCTGCTAAATCAATGGACTAGATATGTCAAATTTCTAGTAATTTTCAACAGTGTCTGCCAGCCCCCACCCCCAGCTTCTCTTTCATTTGCTGTTGCACTGTACTAGAGCCACATAAATTAACACGATAGAAAATTATGTTGTGTGCGTTTTTATTGTTTAATGCATCCAACTTTCCATTTTAGGAAGCAAAGAACAAACAACAGTTTTGCTAATATGTCTGGGTAATGTACAACAGCTCCATAATCAATAACAGAAAATGTTACTGAAAGGCCCAATAGACCTCAAAGAGATAATGTGAATTGGCCATTAACAGTAAGTCATTATAGAACTTATTAAGTGAAGCCTTGGGGCTGTCATAGAGCCTAAAGGTTGACATAAATTTTTCATACACGTTGAACTTTGCTAAATGTGCTTGCATTTGATTAATGATGACTTTCTTCAACACGCTAATAAGAAGAAGGAAAATACGAGCTTGGGTTGCGGCAGGGAGAATAGCCTCCTGGAAGGAAGGCCATCTTTGGCAGCAGGGGAACAATGGGGCTTTCTGAAGACACCCTGCCAAGTACGAGGGAGTTTATTACTCCCTGAAAAATTGCTCCCTACCACCCAGGGACAGGGCACTGAGCACAGCGTGCAAACATGGAAAGCTGGTTTGCAGTTGTGGAAGTGAAAGTATTATAACTCAAAAAAAAAAAATAAAAATCCACCCCCCCAGCCTCTTTAAGAGCTCCATATATCGCAAAGAACAGTACAGAAGCGCTTCATATTTATAAAGCAGCTGTGTGAGAGGAGTGGTGTGTCTGCAAGGCCTGCTGGTGAGAGAGCCGGAGGAAATTTGCCTTGGCAGCCGAAGTAGTGAGTCATGGACTCAAGGAATGAGTTAGGCTGGAAAAGAAGACAACAACAACAACAAAATAAACCTTTCACTTGCAGAAAGGTCTGGAGAACAGCATATGGATTTGGTCAATTAAAATAAACATGTTTTTCACTTGTATAAAAAAAAACACAAAAAAAACCCCAAACAATTGCTAACCTCAGTCCAAAGCAGTCACAAAGTCTACGTCTCTTTCACTAACCACCAAAAATGCTAGGCATGTCTTAAAATTTGGGAGATATCTTTAAAAAACTACAGAGGAAGTTTTTTTCTCTTTCTAGTTTTTAAACCTGTTAAAGGTCAAATTATTAAGCTTTTATTTTGATTTATTTTAAAAGAGCACCCCTGTAATCCAGAGTCTAACAAACAGCCCTAGCCAAGAGGTCTCAAGATAAACCAAAACTCTTCTCCTGGAAACAGATGGATAAGTAGTTAGGTATTGGTCCTGAATTTACAAACCTAAAAGGAAAAAGAAATGCAGAAAATGAGAGATGTGTCTCTCTCCTGGCAGTATGGGCCAGAGATGTGTCTCATCTCCTGGCAGTATGGGGATGAAGATGATGTTTTATTCCCCATCACTATGAGCTATGAGCTTGCAGATCCCAAACTGCTGCTCCAAAGCAATATCCCCCCCCAGCCATGGAGTGCCTTGCCCACCAGCCTGGCTGGTGTTTTGGCTGTTGCTGTTCTTGATGTCCTTATAAGCTACTGCAAATGGACTAAACAAGTACTAAAAAGAAAAACAATAATCAGTTTTTAAGTTCAGCAGTTAGAGTATTCACAAGGACTGTAATAATATCAGGTTCAATTCCCTGCCCCAGTTAAAATTTAATTTTTTACAGAACACAAATTGGCTTCAACAGAGTCTGAAAGCCTTCTGAAAGGACACTTCTCTGACCTGGAAAGAGGTCTTAGACTCACACACAATCCAAGCAAGTCTCTCTCTCTTTGGGCATGCATTGTCTGTCTTTCCACAGAGAACCCTGAAACACTCCATGAACTCTGCAGAAACTCCCATATGGGTAAGCACTTATCCTTGGTGTGTGCAACGCAGCACCTCTGTCCAGGAGAGAGGAGGTCTTGGACATCAGCAAAGTCCGTTGTGTGCATGCACATGAAGTTATCGTGTTGTGCCTGGCAAAGCTGTTGTCTGTGTGTGAGGTTGTAGCTTCTGCACTTCCTCTGCTGTGAGAAGGCAGAAGATCTAATTTTAGAAGCAGGGTTTGCAGTTAATAGGGGAGGGAGTAACAAATACAGAGCTAAAGTTGGTGAGCAGGCAAGGCCCAGGACTTTGTGCAGAGCTACAAAAAGTATGTTTTTCAAATGACTATGAATCTATAAATCAGAGTTGGTTAAAATTGTTGTTCTTGTGACTTGGGTATTTGTAGCCAGCCCAGCTCGATCAGTCAAAGATTTGAAACAGTCTTCCTTATCAAATGCTGAGTTTAGTGATATTAAATAATGGAAAACTTGTTCACTAGCATGCCTGGGCATGGAACTGGGTCAAACTGGTTGATGCCCAGTCTCAGCCCAAATTAGTGAATACTCCAGAGACCTACATCTAACTAAGTCAGACAAGGTCACTCATTCCCATTCACAAGCCATTCTTTTTTCTTCTCTCTCTCTGAAGTTTTTTTTTTTAAACTCAGAATGTGGTTCTGGTGCTGATTGTTCAGCTTTGGTTACAGCAGCTCAGTATTTCAATCAGCCACCGAAGTGGAAACCTGCATACGATTTACCTAGATTTTTGTTTACTGAGCCTTTTAATAAAAACATGTAATTCTGAGAATTCTGCTGGATGGGGAACTCATAAAAGAATTCCAGCCCTTTGAGTCCTGGAAAGCTGAAGTTGCCTCTTTGTGAGCAAAAGAATGAATCAAATTGCCATTCTTCACTTTTTCTGTAAGCTTATCAGCACCAACATGGTAAAAATCTGTGTTTTGTCAGCCAGTCAACAATATGGAGCCAAGAAATCATGCAAATTATCTAAAAGCTTTTCTCATCTGTGGTCATATCAGTTTCTGAGGCATGATCTCGCACAGATCAAGTAAATGTTGGTGGCAAGCTTGCAAGCTTGTACCCCTTGACATGGTATCAAAAACTGCTTGACATAAAGGCAAGAACATGAGAGAGGCAATCTAAAAAATCCCAAACCAACCCTCCCCTTCCATATCAGTGCAAGTTTTGAGAGTTCCCTTAGCAACCAGCACTGAACTTGCATGCCTAATTGCTTCTAGCCATTGATGAGAGAAATTGTGTGCAAACGCTTTGTGGGTATACGTGAGACGGGGGGCATGTCAACCTCGCTCAGATGCAAGTTCTCTGGTGATAAGCAGCTACACAAGGAGCTGGGTATTTTTGGAGCCCAGGAACTCTGGGAGTTACAGGAGCCCAGCCACGCACTCAGCTCACAAAATAAACATCGCTCCTGGCTAATGTCATACCGCCTATTACTGAGGGTATTTGGAGAGTTTTTGGTTTTCCCTCCACTCCCCCCAAGTGATGTCTCAGGCAGGACTCACAAGAGGGGAAAAGAGAACCCAAAACACCATCTGCACTTGCCATTGTCCCTTACCTTACCTGGCTCAGTCGTGGTGATCCTCCTTCTAATTAGGGTTTGTCTTCAAACCCTTTCAAGTTGCAATTAATCTTTCGGTTGCCTTCCATGGATGTGAGGCTCAGTCCTTCCCTGAGCTCCGTCAGGAAGCAAGAGAGACTGTCCTAAAGTAACTCGTGCAATGAAAACCTTTCCCAGGGTGCTGAGATCCTTGGGAGCACTACGACAAACTACAACCCCTGCCCACAGTCTTCTCTGATTTGTGTCGGGGTCTAAGCCAGTACCGCTGCGCTGGGCTGGCCTTTACACTCAGATTATAAGGCTGAGACTCCAGCGACCACAGCTGCGGAGTGTAATCCACATAAATGTCCTGTCGTTGTGCCAAAACACGCTGTTCATTGGGAGTGCTGCAGATGATACGTAATGAGCATAATTCCCAGCATTTCAGAGGTAGTGTTGGCTGAGATTAGCAAGAGTAACTTAATAAAGCACTATGATAATTGTGTATTCACTGGGAAGGGGAAAAATAATCGAATGAAAAAGGACAAAACCAGCAGGGAAAGAAAATTTATTTCCAAGCATCTACGAGAGTGCTACAAACAATAGAGACTAAAACTCAAAGCATTTAAAACTATTAAAAAAAGTAGTTGACAATGTCCTTCTTAAAAATTAAACATAAAAATGTAGAAAATGCAGTTATTAATTCTAAAACTTGCTCAATAGCGAAATAAACCCAGATAGTATCAATGAGGATGGAGTCCTACAAATGACATTTTTTTTACTTTATTTCCATTTGTTAATTTGTAAATTGATACTCATTTCATTTTTTTCATGTTTACTTAAATTTATAATGGAGAAATGTGCAAATCTAGCAAAATATTCTTTGGATTATAAACAGAGAAAAATCAACAACCAAAGAAATTTGAACCGAGTTAATAATAAACTATAGAATTATATAGAATGCATACAGCTATAATAAAGTGAAATATTACAATAAACATTGGAGAGCAAATCTGCTGATTTAGCAAACTCTGCCTTATAAAACATAGGGATATAATGGGACAAGTGAATATGTTATGAATATAGAGCTGAAACATTATTCATAATTTCAACGAGTTAAATTTCAATCTAAATACATATATGGGGGTCTTCAGAAAAGCAATACACCAACAAATCAGATTTCCTCTCAGATCGAGCAGTTTGGTACCTGACTGCAAACGAAGGACAGGGTCTGTAAAATGAAGAGTAGAAAAATGTGTATAATTTCTATTTATTGCCTCTTCCCATATTGCAGCTACTGATCTCTGACCCTAAACAGCAAACTATATTAAATTTAGCAGAAGTACAGCTGTACATAGATGCTGAAAATGTTGATGCACGGAACATATTCCAATCCCTTGCTCATTCTGAACTAATATTAAAAAAGTTATAGATCATTTTTCAATTAAAAACATACATTACAAAGAACAACTCTGAAAGCACTCTGTATTTCTGTCATCACAAATTAAAATGTCTTCCTATCAGTAGACGATGCTATTCTACTGCAGTAAATGAGAAGAAAAATGAAAAGAAAAAAAAAAAAGTAAGTGCCAGAATCTTAATTACTACTCAGGTAAGGTAATTGTCAGGTAGAATAGTCTTTAGGGAACTTACAGCTAAATTGGGTCAGATTTAAGTCTCTAGAACCCGCAGAAGCTTAGCACAGATACAGAAATTCACAAGCCTGGAGTAAATTGTAAGTACAGAGTACTCCTGTCCACTTATAAAGTCATTTCTGAAACCTCTGGAATTTCTAAGATATAAGATAAATGCATATTACATGGGAAATATTGAAAAGTATTACATTTAATTTAATCCAGAAAACACAGTAGTATTATATGAAGATTATTACTGTGTTCTGGGAGCAGCCACAAGCTGTAGATAGAGAGGGTACAAAATGTTCACCAGACAGTACGTTTTTTTTTCATCTAAAAAACATTTTTAAAATGTACTTGATTTTTAAATAATCACTTAACAAGGCAACAAACCAACTACAAACACATAATAAATAAGGCTATTAAAAGGTCACAATTGTAGTAAATTAGTCAGAACTATAAATGGGACATTAGAAACACTATGTTTTTCCTTATATGCTCAATAACCAGAACAAGAATTAAAAAAGAATCAGTTTATTTCAAAGTCTGCTTCTTATATTGAAGCACATATTAAAGCAACAGTACAATGTTCATAAAATATAAGTGTGATGCTGTAACATTTCTTACATGTCAGAATACTGATATTTGTATGTATACTAAAATAAGAATTTTAAAATTGTACAAATAGATACATTAAAAATGACATAGAAATAGGGCGCCTCCCACTGCAACAAGACAGAGTTTTTATATCTGGCACGTATTAGTTCAAGATGAAAGTATAAGCAAAAAGATTTACAAGAATCAGCAGTAACAAGTTTGATGCTCAAGAGACATAATAATTGTACATTGTACTGTACATACATCATATGGGTTTAAGCTGGCTGAATATTATATATTTCAAGTTTAAAAAATGCACTACCATATAGAGTGTCCCATAGTTTAAGGCGAAATTACAGCTCAGAACTGTTATCTTTTCTAATTTGTGGAAGCTTCTTTGACATAAAAGATTTAGATGTTCATAATACATAAAAGATTTTCCTTATTTGTAGGTTCGCTTTTAGCATTTTCCTTCATTTAAATATTTTGTATTTCTTAAGTGGGTTTTCTCCTCTAGTGAAGTTGGCAGCCAACTTCTGTATTTGCCTTTTGTAGGAAAAGGTACTTCACAGTATTTACCACTTTTATGTCCTTTTTTATCAAAGGAATCCTCTCTGTCAAACTTAAATGTTTAAACGAGATTTTCTTGATTTTTAAAAAAATACCTGCTTACATTTCTTCTGGATTCTTCAGAACATCGGACACAGTTCTTAAGGCCAAATCTTAAACTTTATTGTTAAGAATCATCATCGAAAGTGTCTTTGGAGCCATACAAGTCTGCAAGTTTCTTAAATCGAGGTCCCCAATTTTGTAGATAGTCGTAGTCCAAATCAGAATCTGTTGTCGCTGACTCTAAGGAGCTAAGTGAACCAGCCACTGAGCCTCTTCCTTCATAGCCATAGATCTGAATAGAGTCATAAGGAGGAGCAGTTGGATCGTTATCAGCCTCTTGTATTCTCGTGTTGATGAAATCATCAACATCAACGCTATTAGGAGCTGGCCGAAGGCCTGGTCTTGGCATATACTGATACTCAGGTTTTATGTCTTTACGAGGAATAAATCCATTGATACCATCGGGGTTCTGCAAAGTAGCTATGTCAAAAGCCTCAGTATCTTCCTCTCCTCCACCTTCATCATCGTAAGTAATAATGTTCTCTCGGACATCTTCTTCTTCAAAAACAATAAGAGGTTCCTTTTTCTGTCTTTTCAGTGTTACAAACAACACTACAATGACTGTAGGGGAAAAAAAAAAAAAAGCAAGTTAGACTGCACTCTCAAACAGTAGCTGCTGCAGTTCATCATGCATTTTTGCTAACATCTGCGTTTTTAGCATATCCAGCGAGGTAAAAGCATTGATGTTTGTACACAGAACTGAACATACTGATTTGATTTTTTTCTGTTTGGGCTGAATGCCATTGCTCTTACTAATTGCTCATTACTGCAAGACTAATTCAAAAAAAGTATTTCTGAGCGTCTAGTGCTGCATGAACACTGTGGCACTGCCTTTGAGCAGCCCAATCACGTGTATATCTGCAACAAAACAAGGATGAATTTTTATTCTCTCCTGTATGCCCAAAGCTGAACTCTAATTCCATGTTTCATTTCTATGAAAATGTAATTTTTCTTAAGCAACACCTCAAAATCCATGCCATTGTTTTTGTGGTCCTCATTTCAAATTTCTATGAAATAACTTCAAAATAAATAAGAAAAGAAAGACTGTAAATTACTATGGGCAAATTAAACACTTTATATAAATATTTTCAAATAATCAGGAAATGCTTTACAGCACTTTCTTGAAAGCAGGTCTTCTGAGCCATTCATTTGTCTTCAACACAGGAGGAGTTAGAGGGAAATAGCTGGCAGGAGCTGTTAATCCTGGCTGACCTCGATAAGGAACTTGTCATCCAGGGAAGATCAGAAAACTTAAAACTGTATGTCATGACCTCTTTTAAACAGTGTCCCTGATTAACTGATATCAGGCCACAAAAGGACATTGCCTGAGCACACCTAGAGAAATTCACTGGTGTTTGCTACGGCAGTTATCATATATTGCATTTCAGCCAGGTAGATTAGTACCTCCAATAAAAATGAAAGATAAGAAATTACAATTCATTTATCCATCTTGGAGCCAAAGACAAGGTTAGTTTTCTAACACAAACAAGTACAGAGAGTGAAGAACTTTTTTACCTAACAAAATCACAATGCAAGCAAGAATGGCAATTAAAGCTCCAGTGCTTAATCCAGCATTGAGGATGTAGGCTTCGGCATTACAGGAGAGCAAGGAGCCGTTGCTGTCACAGCCGCAGACCCGAATGGTGAGTGTGTTGGTGCTGCTCATAGGGGGGAGTCCACCATCGCTTATTACAATAGGAAGAAGGTATAAATCTTGCTTTTGGCGACTAAATCCTTCACGTCTGACAAGAACACTTGCTGTGTTATCTGTTTAAAGAAGAGAGATGGTCATCATTTTTTCCACAAAGTCATCCTCTTAGTAAATATTGAAAAAAATCTATCTTGCTACAATGGCTCTGAGTTTTCAGATGCCTTAGCGTTATTTGTACAATAAACCAGTACAAGGCACCACCTTCCTAATGACCCAAGAGCAAAAACAGTATTGTGTTTCATTCATACAGTACCACATTCAATTGTAATTATTTTAGGGTGATGAGGGTAACGTAAGGAACACAAAAAATTTCTGTTAGTACTTCCTTCAGCATTCCTGTTAACTTTCTGGGTAATCTATAACAATAACTCATCTTGGTGTCAGATGTACAGGAATGGAAAGCAGAAATCTGTACCAAAATGGCCTGTGTTAATGAGACTCCCACCAAAATGTAAGCCAAGTTTTTGCAGGGGACGGACACCAAACTGCCATCTCAGCACAGAAGGTCATTTTGGACAGACCTTCATCCTTCCTGGGCAAAAGCATTTGAAAGGGAAGTGTGTGACCTGAAACGCTGGGATGAGATGGCCAGTGCTTCCTGCTCCCAGCCATGCTGGACAAAGGCTAGGAAACACGAACAGCATTTCTTTATTGTGCTCCTTGTTTCTCAGTTCTCAGACTGAATCAAAGTTTATAAAATTGTAAACATCCTGAAGTAAATGAAATTAAACAACCATATCCGTGGTTTTCAGACCTTTGAAAACTAGTTTAGGATGAGGATTTACTTCACACAAGCTTTTCTGTTTTGCCATGTTCTTTAATTTTCACTATATGACAGAAAGAAAAAAAAAAAAAGAATGGTTCTTTTATCTACTAAGGGAGGGCTATTCACCTCCAATGGTACCCATGCTACTATTGCCTCGGGCTACTGCAGAAGATTAATCATTTTCCTGTTGAAGAGTCAGCATAAATTCCAGAATTTATTAATGCAAATCATAAAACCTCTCTTAATGATCTAATCACTGCTATTTCCATAAAAGTGTGTGAATAAATTATAATAAAAGAGAAGTATTCTTGCCTTATATTAATCACCCTTGCAGGCAGTACCCTGATGCAGGACAAAGCCTGAAATTGTCCCCAGATTTGGTGGGGATAGGTCAATTTATGGGATGAGAAGCATGTTTGCACTAGGGCCCTGTTTATCTCACTCTCCCACTAGTAACTGCTGCAGATGACACCAGAAAGGACAAAATTTTTTCAGGACTATCCTAGACAGGATCTGTTTGTTACGTGCCTGATTAATTCATCTCCCCATATCTACACCTCTCCTGCCAGGCCCACCACCATGCCCAGTGTGGTTACCTTGGCATGACAGAACTGTAGTCTTTCTGATACTGAAGTCTCACAAAAATAACATCCAGATAGAAAACAGCTTGTTAACTTCTCCTATGATGGTCATATTTGCTAAGGACAGAGAAGCTGATAAAGATCTTATTACGTGTGGTTTTTGGAGGTGCCCTTCATCTGTTTTCAAAGTCTCTCTAACCTGCTAAATGTTTAGGTACAACATTAGCCCAGCTAGGCTTCGTAGCACAATTTTTTAAAGGACCTTACTGGTATCAGTGTCTGTGTGATAGGAGTCTTATTTTAGGACTTTAAATTAATGGGCTTGTAACAATTCAGTATAAATAGAAATGTAACATCTAATATCTATTAACCTATCAACCAATACTTGAACGAATATATATTGATATAGAATAAAATTATTCCACAGGGTTCCCTAAACTGCATTTAATAATTCATTTCCTCAATATGAGAAGAAAGATCTGCTCTATTAAATGAAAGATCACAATAGGACAGATAATTCTTGTGGCAAAAAATATGAACATTAATAGTGGGTTGAGCTACAACTGCCTAGAGGCTGCCAAGGCAATACGGAAAGAAACACAGGCAATATCACGTATTAGTATATTTTGTGTGTTGGCTATGCATTTTTCCTATTATATTATAGTATAGTACATTATATTTTTCTTGAGTTTTGGCAGCTTAAATAATATTACTAACTAGAAATAAGAAAAGGACAGCAAATTATTCAGTTATTATATAGACTGGTCTATTCCACTGCAGTCAATTTCATTACACTAAGACTGAATTTGATCCAATGGTTGATTTATTTGGTTTAACTTGAAAGTGATTTCTAGTTTTAATATATTTTTTTAAAAATAAAAATCCAATCAAAATGCCTGGCTTAAGTTTAAAAAGGACTATCATATATCAACCCTAAAAGGTCATTTTTGAAAGTTTTTTCTATTCATGTTCTCTTCTCACATTTAGAAGAAACATAATATCCATAAGAGGAAAAAAACCTCTTACCTAGATAAAAGATAACACATAATCCTAGCTAATATTCTCATCTTTGCTTTTTCATTATTTTCAGGTCCAGGAGCATAACTATAATCCAGGCATAATGGCATTTTTTAAGCCAAGAAACAGAAGTTAAATGTCAATACCAGCTTAAAACTATTACTTAACACGTATGGGAGCTACTTGACTGACAGTCCTAATGAACACAATGGGGGTCAACACAAGACAGAAAGAAGAAAATAGCCATCTCAATGCCATCCAAAAAAACCACACACGTTCTCGTTTTTCCAGCTCTTATTGTCTGGGATATCCAATGTCTAGAAATGTTTTAAGTGAAGATTACCTATAGTCTCCATGAAAACATCACAATAAGATGTTAAAATTGCATTACTTTATTGTGATCTTTATGGTGATCTCCCTGACCTTTGATCTTCGTCTTTTTCTCTGGTGATCTTATTGATGATTTTTCCGATTTTTTCCTCTATATACAGGCAAATGTAGCTTATCTTTTGGGGGCTTGTTAACATATATATTGTGTAAGGAGGCTTCTAGATTAAAAAAGCTGACTGCAGAGTGAACATTATCACCTATATCAGAATGTGAGTGTTGATTCAGCAAGAAACCTAAACAATTTCAGGGGTCCAACTGTGTAAAATCAATATCAGGCAATGACAATTGCTGTGAATAATCCATAGCAAAATCCTATAATTTTATTGTTCATATGTTTCAAAACATCTCAATTAAAGGTCTGAAATTAAGAGCCAGAGGACATTTTCTATTAAAAATGCAGATTTTGGTCACTGATTTTAGTGGATTCAGAAATCTAATTTCAATCTTTGTAAAGCACTATCTCGTGTATTTGAGAACATTGCTACACCTCACTTTTGCCACTGCCGTGTAATTTGTCCGGGCACAGCATGTCAAAGCAAGGTGGTTGCAGTCCTTCCAACGACATTGGCCATGTGCCAGGCCTCCACACAAGGTGGTTGAGCCCAAGGTAAGTGCATTTCTGTGTAGGATAGAGCAGGATTAAAAGCAGGAAATCCATTTGCTAAAAATCTGTCTCTCTGCCGTTCAGTGTCATGTGCCTCTACTGCTCTTTTGAAGCTCTGACTTCAATGGGACTAAAATTGAACAGAGCCTGGGCAAATACAGTGCTGTTTATTTACGCAGTATAATGTAAGTAAACAGCGCAAAAGTAATTCAGTGTTTTATCACAGCATGTGATAAGCCATTATCTCATGTTTTCTATGGAAGATAGTCTCAGCTGAAAAACTTGGTAACACAGTAGGCTATTAATAGGATGTAGAATGTGATTATGTTTTTTGGATTACTGCAATATGTGATTACTTTTAGGAGTCAGTAGAAAGAAACTCTATTAAATGATAATTATAGGACTGTATTCACTTTAAAGTTCTGTAATAGACCCAAACATTGGAGTTTTCATTAACTGTTCTCCACAGTTAATAAAGTCATTTTTCTTTGAAACTAGCAATTCCCTCTGAAAGCGGTGGCATGGTATATAGACTACTCAGATTTACAACTGAAAAAAAACCCCACTTAAATGATTATGTAAATTATTTCACTTTACCACTTGCAAATGGTAACACACTCTCTGAGAAGTTTTTTTTTTTATATGAAAGTACTTAAAATTTTAACTTTTTCACTTTGCTCTCTATCATAACTTACTTACAAAAAAACCCACAGAAATAGTTAAGTTAACAACATCACTGCACTGAGGATTGTACAAAACAAGGGAAAGACAGGATGGAAATGGACGGACTCCATTACACTATTCATCTCTCAAACTCAAAATTATAGAGGAAGATTCAATCGTTAAATACTGTCTTGTTGAAATAACCTTTTGCAGTATTGTTAGGTACAGTCTCTACATTCAACTGACATCATAATTTCAATTACAAAATGTTTTTATCTAGGTTAACTATGTTATTAAAAAAAAAAGAATGAATTTGCTTCATATGAAAATGAAGGATTAGTGGAATTGGCTGGAGTCAGGAATCATAATACCATTTGCCTGCAGCTTTATCAGAGCGTCTCAATTCTGACCTATGCTTCCTCTGTTAGATATAAAATCTAATCCGTTTACAGTTTGATATGGTGACCATGAAATATCTTTTAAAGAAGAACTTGGCCTCAGGGTCTCAAGCAAAAAAAGACATTTTTATTTACTTCTCTTTAAAAATACATTCATCAATTTTTCAAAAATTGTGTTTACTACTTTCAAGAGAATAAATATATCCTCTCTGCTGGATCCTTTATGAATTGCTTATGTATGTACAAGTGTCAAACTCCAGGCAACAGTATTACTTTGATCCTTTGAGAATAACAGAGATTTTGTTTGGGAACTCTGATGATAATTACCCTCGCTTCAGATGTTGATAGAGATAGAAAGTATGCCACAAGATAACACTTGAGAGAAAAAAGTTTTTACTGAAATCATGTATCTGGATTATGTTGCTTTTTGTACTTCTGGAAATCATTTTTATTCATTATTTAAGCCAGTTCAACTGAGTTCTGCTTCTCAGAAAGCAGTCAAGTTTCCTTTAGACATTAAAGCTTGCTAATTAAAACCGATTTCTTAGAAGCTGAAGCATTTTTTTCCCTGTACAGGAAAATAACAAATGAACATTGAATGAGAATATCTGATTATAATTAAATAAATAGAATAAATATGTATAGGAGCTGAACTTGTCTTTTTTCTGTTTATCCCCCTCTGGCAAGTTAAGTTCCCTGATGCTATTATGTTAGATGATCAAATAAGTTTTGACGCTCACCTATGCCTGTTTTTTTTTTTGCCTACAAATTTCTTACATCTTAACATCAATCTGCATGCAAGGCTATACTATAGTTCATGAACAGAAAACAGAAAATTTGCTGAGGGATAGGTTACCAATATCCTGAGACAGCCAATCTGTGTATGTTTCACAACAGAAATCCACATTTGTACTTCCTACAAAAGGTTAGTGTGGCAGTGATTTTATTCCGTTAGGAATCTAGTTCGTGTCTCTTGTGATCCATAATTTCCAAAAAGTAGCAAGCAGAGTAAGCGGAAAAAACACAAGCAACCTAACAATTTATCCTGCCTCAGCTAACTTTAGCTTAGCAAATAAGTTTTCTCTAAATCAAGGAGATCTGCCAATTACATTTAGCGAACGTTTTTGTCAGTGTTTTTTACCCTCTTCCTGGGAGATATAATGGCAGTGAATTGTTCATGTAGGGTATTATTATGTAATTTAAAATATGGATTCAAGAAAATTAAAGTGAGTTAATACGCATTACATTATTTCAAGAATATCCTTATATTTCAGCTATATTTTTTCTGCCTTCCTCCCCTAAATCTCTGGAAAACAGACACTCTGCCAAAGGTAATGAAAATGCTGTTGCATGACATTATGTTGGCCATTAGTTTTACTTTGGACTCTAGTATAGAGGGAATCTTCACACAAACCTCTGTTGTCTCTGAGTGTAAAATTTGGATTATGAATAATTTCAGGTGGTAAACTGAAGATAAATCTTGGTCCATTGGCCGAGTCATCCTTGTCATCAGCACTAATTGTAATAAATTGCTGTAAAAGAAAAGTACTCTGTAAACAAGCAGCTCCTTCTCCTGATGCATCACATATAGACAGCATTCTGAGAAATGTCTCGAATACAAAGAATCTGGAAATAGCAGAAACCTCCCAAATAGCAAATGCATGCAATTATAAACACGGAGCAGACCCAAAACTACAACAGGCAATCTTTATTTGCTGTTCCATTTAACCAAGACAGAATTATAGATGTAAAAGTATACACCTATATATATATAGTTATATAAAAATATGTGCTAATGATAACTTAATAGACTACACAGAATTCTGCAGAAAATTTAGCAACTCGGGGAGTTAGCACAATATCCTTTTCAAATTGCTACACTAACTGCAAAAGTGCAGACAATGTGTAGAGCCGTATTTCTGTACGATACTGACCTCTCTTCCTCACAGATTGTTCAGGGATAAATCTGTAGGCTAAACTCTACAAGCACTGTACTGTGATTCTTCCCATAAGATGTTGAGTACTTCTGTAATATCCAATACAGGCTCACAAATGGGAAAGCTGCTCCCAACCAGCTTCGTTGCCTGTGTGATGGTGGATACTCACAGTCGTCATCAGTCATATTCAATGCACGGAGCACTGTAACTATAACTGTTGACAGCAGTTCAAAATAAAAACACAGGAAAGTGTCTTTCTGTGTTCTCTAGGTATTTTGGCCAAAATTTCAAAATAAATGCTTGTTTGCTACCACTCATGTGAGCTGCCAACACAAAACTGGGCTAACACCCTGCAGAAAGAAATTCATGGGCAGGGAAGGTGGCAGGCACAGGCATACCTGATTGCTTCGAGCATTCTCACAGACAAACGCTTCATAGGCTGCTGCAAATTTTGGAGCATTGTCATTGACATCAACAACCTTAATTGCAACTGGAACTTTGGCTTCCTGGTGTTGTTTGTCTATGGGAGTGAGCAAAACCAAAATGAAGCAGAAGCAGGAAACCCCCTCAAAGCAAACGAATTCGCAACTGTATCCAGGTAAAAATGAAACAGGCTAAATTAATGCTAATAGGATTTGTTGAAGCTTATCAAATCGAGACAATTAGAAGACCACAGAATTTATACCATTGATTATAAAATATCTCAGTGAAATACTTACGGACTTCAACTGCAAAGACAGAGATATTATGCCAAGCAATTTCTTCCCTATCCAAAGCTTTTATTGTCTTGATATTGCCATCTTCTGCATTAATAGTAAAATATCTTTCAAGGTCAGTGTGTCGATCAATTGAATATCTAAAGATTGAAAGTCAGTAATTAGATAAAGAAGGACTTGCATCCAAATTTGCCCTAGATAATTATTTTTAAATAATCGTAAGTAGTACAGTTATTGTTACCCTTAGTATCATCGTCAAAGGGATGATATGCAGTTCTTTTAAAACGAGATTCATCTGGTTGGTTTCTACAGTTAGAAAAAATATTAAGTCAGAATGTTCGTAGCAAGTGAAAATTGTTGTTCCTGGAAGTCCCTATATTAAAGCACCAACATACTATTTTCTTCTCTTACAAAACACGATGAAACATCTACTGAGATATTTATGTTTTCTTCTGTTTCATATTAATCATTAAGATCTTTTAAGTCTTCAGATCTTTGAATTACTCAGAATGTTGATTGATCATAGTAGATTATTAAATATTATCTATTATCTACGCATTTGTAGAGCTTTATACAGCTCTTTTTTTTGTATCTTTAACTTGCAATTCTTTGAAATGTTAACTATACCCACAAAACAGCGTTTCATAATTTAATTTATGCTGAGAACATGACAAACAAAAATAAAGGTATACAAGACTATCGAATTTAACTGCAGGAAGGTGTGTGTATGTGCTTGTCATTAGCAATTAATGCTTAACAATTACCCAACATAATCTCTAAGCTACTACATAGAATTCTGTCTTTCAAGGAAAAATATGTTGTGACAACAGCGTAGAATATTTTATAGAAAATATAATTTAGAATAGAGTCTAATACAGATGTCTGTAAGTTTATTTTAGGTAGACATAGCTACAGTATACTGTCTCAGTGATACAAGCTTTGAGAAACTAGCAGCTTATGGAACAAGACACAAAAACAACATTCTATGGTTAAAGTTATTAACACTCTGTGTGAATTTAAAATATTACTATGCTACATCTATCACACTATCCTAATAACTTGCAAAACAACTCTAAAAGCTAATGCTTAGAAAGAAACAGCCTGCTCTAATGAAGCATACCTTATAGCACTGTTTGCAGCATCAGGGTCTTTGGCATGTACTTTTCCAACCACAGTACCAGATGCTGCATTTTCTTGAACTTCAAAAATGTAACTTGGCTTTAAAAATACAGGTGGCTCATCAGCATCTTCCACTGATATCTTCACAGTTACTGTGTCCTTGAATGGCCCGTTGCTGATGAACTTAGGATCAATATGTACATTGGCTGCCTCTACCTTCAGACTGTAAGACTTTTTGGTTTCAAAATCTAAGAGCTGTGAGAAACAAGAAGACAATGCATTCCGCGGTAAGGAAAACTAGAGTCTAAAAGCAGTAAGCCTTTCCCTAGTATTCGATGACATAAATCAAACGTGAGCATCTGTCAACAAGCTTGAACTGAAATGCGTGTATTTAAAAACATAAAGACTCAAATGGAAGGAGCTACATTCTATGGATGGAGCAGCATAGGAAGGCACTCAAAATACCAAACAAAGTCATTGCCTTGCTCTTTGCTTGCTGTATCACTCAGGAAATCATATTTACTGAGAAAATGAACCTTTTCTTCATGCAGCCTTCTGGGTACCACAAAAAAACAATGGATAGGAAAGGAGTACCCACAAAATGCCAGGCTTGTTCTATCCCAAGCTGGCAGAGGAATGGATGTGGCTTTAATTGCTACTGGATGTACTATGAGATGGGACAAAGAGAAGTTAAATTATTGAAGTAGTATGGGAAATACGAAGATGGTGTGCAGTGCTTTCATTTCTGTAGTTCTTTCTATCCATAGATCTCGCAGCACTTTACAAAGGGAAGGTGAAATAATGCCCCATGAGTTGAGTTCTTTTGGGAGCCTGATCAAAGTCACAGCATATCTGCATTGTCACTGACATGAAATGGCTGTGGTGTTGCAGTATTGGTAGCCTCACAATGATCATGCCTTTAAACACCTGAGAAGCAGGTGCCAACTGCAATCGTCAAAGTATGCTAACACCATAGACTGAACGGTGTGACAGTTTGCCCATGTTTTAAAATACACAAAAAAGTACACTCCCACCTCTGGAACATGTACAATAATTGAACCACAGCATAGTTTTGACTGGAGGAGACCTCTGTGTCTCTTCCTGAGAGACTGCCCGAAGTGCAGGGCAGGGCTAACTTTGAAGTTAAGATGCCCAGGCCTCCTCCTTTGAGTTTTGGTTATCTCCAAGAAAGATGAATAGCTATAAAGATACAAAGGGCAAAATAATAATGCTTAAATAATGAATAAGAGTTATGATATATAATTCATAATTTAAAATTCATGTCATAACACTTAAAGATCACACTGATGTATTATATATGAAATCACCTCCATATCTTTGCTGCTTTTCACATAGCCTGTGACTCCTTCAGAACAATACTGTGGACAATGCACAGCTGAACAATTCAAACTATAGGGCATGAGGCTGTTCAGACCGAACATAAAGTAACAGTGAATGTCTGCTACTTATCAGCTAGGCAAAACTTCATTAACAATGAAGCTGATGGCATTGTATTTTACCGTGACTTTTTATTATGAATTCATTTAGTTTGTGCAATTAATCCGCTGTGCAGTATTTATGTAACTCTTCTTGGTTATTTTCTTCCATTCCAATTCAGCTAATGGGGAAATGGAATATTAAGAGTTAATCACAGCTTTAGAAACAAATTCAGTGAAATTGCATTTACTGATATTTTAGCTTAGGTGGTAATCAGTTATTATCAAATATTCTGACAGCAACAAAGAATACTATTACCTTCTTAAGTTTTACAACACCTTCCTGAGTCTCATAATCTGTTGTAATTTCAAACATGTCCATGCCATCTCCATCAATGATGCTGTAGGCTACCAAGCCATTTTCCCCAATGTCTGGATCTTTGGCCTTCACTCTTCCTACTTCCTCTCCGGGGACAGCTGCTTCTGATACTGACATCTGGTACACACCTGGTGGAAGAAAAAAAGGTATTTTTCTTAAGTGTGCAGTCTGCTCTCCCATTGTATATTTACTCATTTAACTTGTAAGTTCCAAATAAACACAGTAATTTTTTACATTTTCAAATCCTGTGAAGGAATGTTATGTTATAAAGACCTCTGACAAGCTCTGAAATCTTAAAACACATTGCTAATCTAGACAACATTACCTCCCCACTGATGTTTCACACAACATCTGTGTATCTCTGTTCAGAGTCAGATTAAAAAGACAACCAATCATTCAGAATGCAGAAATTGTTGTGACATCAAGGTTATCATTCATATCAGAAATGTTATTAGAAAAATGGAAGGAAAATTCTCTTTCACATGATTCATGGTATGACCTTCAACTCTGTAGCATCCAGAAGCGTTTCTGCCCATTCTTTCAGGAGCCACGAATTCTATACAATGAATTGGAATAGATCTCTCTGCTGTGCTGGCTAAAGAATAAATCTGCTGCTTTCTATGGACTTAATTTGGAGTGTGAACATTTAGTAGTAATGATTATTAAAATTTATCACAACAGAGAATACATACCAATTTGTATGGGATTCCTT
This sequence comes from Tauraco erythrolophus, assembly GCF_009769465.1. Lineage (NCBI taxonomy): Eukaryota > Metazoa > Chordata > Aves > Musophagiformes > Musophagidae > Tauraco > Tauraco erythrolophus. Next base: position 13,880,174 of record NC_141479.1, on the reverse strand, counting down.
ACCAAACAAAAAACGGCTTTCCCTCAACAAATTCCAATAGGAAAACCATCTTCAAACATCCCACAGATGTGTTGCCATACCGGTTTTTCCTTGGATGTTCAAGGACAGTAGAGGAGAGGAATACTGTTCCTGCGTAAAGCTCTCTCCAACAGTTGTCCTTTAGGCAGCATTGATTCCAGGACTTTCCCAACCCACCCCAGAGTTCAGGTAATATAACCTGATCCTAAAGATACAAATCTATGTCAGCATTTTCTGCCACTTCATCAGCATTAATAAATTGGGGGAAAAAAAAAAAAAAAGCATGCGAAAATAAAATAATCTAATTTATCCCCCCTCTCCATAATTGCTCTTTGCTGGTACACAAGCACCCTAGGAATTTCAGGAGACTTACACCAGGCAGGGACTTGGCTCATTACCCATAAAAACAATTGGCACATGTCGTTGAAATAGGTCATTAACTCCAGTCACAAAGAACCCAAAATTTAAGCACGTAACTCATTAAGGGTTTGAGCAATGAACAAAAAAAAAAAAAAAAAAAAAGAGAGAGAGAAAAGAAGAATAAAAAGCCAATCACTTGGATGTTGTATAAGCAGGTTAAATTTTATATTCTGGTTTTGAGTTACAAAGCATGCCAAATTAAGGTTTTAAGTTGGGGGTGAATGATTAAGTAGAGTAACTGCTATTTGGCATTTCTGATTATTTTAAATCTTCTCCAAAAACTTCAGTAAAGTGGCTTGAATTTGTAGAAAAAATCCATCATTTATGAAGTTACTCAACCAAATATCATGTACTGGGGTCCCAGGTTATTATTTGAAGTGAAATGGAATGTTTACGAGGTATGGAAAAACCTGACATTTTTAGGATTTAATACTTGCCTATTAGAACGGTAAAAAATGCTAACATAGATTTTTTAAATTGAGGGACTGGCTATGTCATTTAATCTCTTGCATGAGGGTCCAGGAAGATGTGACATTGGAAGAAGAGCTATTAGAGAGATGGTCATGTCCAGGACATATTAGTGTCATAATGGTTGCTCAGAAGAGAAACAGGGTGGGCTGGGATGGTGTATACGCTTCACTCCAAAAATAAAACCCATGCAGACATGAGATACAGAACAGATGTGTGGGTCTATTAATGTACTTAAACCCAACTGTGAAGACTGAATCTGTTAGCGTCAGCCCTGATTAATTTTATATCTGAAAGAAAAATAAATAGCACAGGTATAAAAAATGGCTTGATTTTACCACCAGCAATACACTTCAGCCATCAATTTAAAAATGTAGTTGTACTAAATTTGGGTTGTATTGCCATGGTAAATATAAGCCTTGAGGAATATCCAGTCTTAACTTTTATGCTCATGGATGTTCATCATTCATTGAGAGTGTTTATAGAAGTAAAGGATGACGCATCAACACTTAAAATGAAAGCCTATGTGAAATAAAAAATGATGCTCACTCACTTGAAGGTCTGTCAAAGACCTGAAAGGGCATAATCAGGAGCTGCTAATAGATCATGCAACACTTTCGTCAAGGGCCAAGAAAAGCAAGAGCCTTTAAGCCTGAGAAATACAGCTGTAAGAACATAAAGTCGATCTCCTTTCCTTTGTCCATCATCGTCAAAAAACAAAGTAGAGTTATTCATTAAAAATGACTATTATAACTATGCCTGCAACTAGCTACGAACTTGGAGTACTGAAAGGCATGACATGAGGCCACTTGGAGACTTCTTTCAAACACTATAAATCTAAGTGGAGAGTTTCCTGCTGCATACATGCTCTGTCACTACTGCATACTGCAACTCTCCCAACACAGAGGAATCTGTTCCTGCACAACACCTGAGGGAATTTTTGTTTTAACCTCCTCCCATTTCCTTGCAATGATTTCTTAAAGTTCTTGTGGTCTGAGCAGAGTAGTAAACGCAGCTTGCTTTTTTAAAGTGTCTTTTGCATCCACACTATAATTATGAAAATGGGAAAGGAAGTAAACCAGCTTATCCCAGCGCTGCTGCAGGGCAGGTACATTTTCTAGTATTTTTGACCAATTTGGTTCAACTCACAAGAAAGCCCTCAAGAAATGTGCCTCCTTCATTAACACAGAAGTCCAGACTGTCTCCCTGATCACATCATAGACATAATTTTCATATAACATGTTCTAGTAGTTTCCAAACGAAGTGTAGGGTTAGGTGTCTTTGTAATCTAATCTTGACCTTAAAAAATGTCTCACTTTGCAACACAAAGCAAATAATCCAGATACTAAAGCTCAATATTTTACTAGCAAAAATGTGTAAATTATATTTATCTATTCACATGTGTGCTGTGATAATCCATCAGTAATCACTTTTTGAAGTTTTGAATATGTCTGATACTATATAAATATGGGCACTAGTAGTAAATGTGAGTAAAGATTTTCTTGTTACTTACTCTGTGGGAACTTTGGTGGGTTGTCATTGACATCTGTAAGTGTAATTGTCACTTTGGTTGTCCCTGAGAGGCCTCCCATGTGTCCTCCCATATCTTTTGCCTGTATTACAACGTGATACTCTTCCTTAGCTTCTCTGTCCATATTCGGAAGGGCAGTTCGGATAATTCCTATAAATACAAAGACAATATGGTATATACAAATTTTCACAGGTTCGCATTAGCAAAAATTTGATACTGCATTGATGCTTAATACGCAATATTTGCAGTGATGGTGCAGATTCTGTTTTCCCTACACTGTGCATCATGCTATGCAAGGAAAGGAGCCCAAATATTCAACACAGTTGAACACAGAATAACCCTGGAGAATTACAGTTCAGCACAGAAACTGCCATTTCTATCATACTATATCATACCACAAAAGAAATAGTATGATCTTTCTAGTGTGTACGCAGAAGCTCTACCAAATGCCAGGGGACCAATCTGCAAAAGAACTTAGCTAGAATCAAAAAAGACTGAAGGAAGATTTTCTCAAACACATCAGTAGATAGAGCCAACTGTACTGCCTCAGTCGATACGTTTAGTTCTTCATTTTAATGTATTCCAGTTATGAGGTCCTACTCAAATAAACTGCTCAATAATACCTGTTTGAGCTTCCACCGAGAAGTACGGCTGACCTTCAAGAATACTGTAAACCAATTTGGCACTGTTCCCATAGGTAGGATCATCAGCATCTGAAGCTGTAACCTGAATAACTGATGTACCTAAAAATGGAAAGCAAATATAGGAATACAGTCAGAAGCAAACATGTCTGTAAGAACCATGCAGCGATGTTTTCAGTCGTACAGTATAACTATCTCTTCACTTTATTTCCAGGTTTGGTGAATGAAAAAATTTACTTGGCGATTCATATATGACAAAATAGACTCATAGAATCCAAAAAGATTTGTCACCAGCTGTGATGTGGATTAATGTTCTAAACAGTGAAGATATAAGTCAGCAGTCACTCTGCACCGTTATGGGTTTTTTCCTCTGTAGTTTAAGCATTGTATTATTTTTGTCATTAGACAGCCACACAATAGAGTTTTCTATTTACGTTTTCATCAGTAAGTTTCAGAGAAATCATTCCTGTAGAAATTTCTGAGATAGACACAAGCTCAAACAGGAGATGAAAATGGAATAGATAGTGTGGCAGTAACTCCTTAGCTTTGTTACACAGCTCTGCCAAAGGAATGATCTTTATATTTACCCCAGAGGATTCACACTCCATAAATTCCAGGGGTAACTCACGTACCTCCTAGGAGGAAATAGTCCTGTTCTAGGAACCATCTAGAGACACTTCAACCATGACAGTTAGTAGCTGTGCAGGGTTTTATTTGGTCAGCAAATTGGATAAATTGATTGAGTCACTGGCTAAGCATGAAGTAAATTTTACTTCCCAAAATTCTAGACAATAAGAATTAAATAAAACAAAGATATACTGACAACGCAACATATTCCGAAAGGCCAGGAACTGAAGTGTGTTTATAAGTACTTACCTACATTCGATCTCTCTGGTACATGGCATGGTAGTTTTCATGCAGAAAACTCAGGGGGGTTGTCATTTATATCCTGAACTTTAACAATGAATTCAGAAGGTGGTTCCAAAGGTCTGTTAGTGTTCCTGTCTACGCTTGTGCCGTGAGAGTGTACTGAGCTCTCTCTTTCCCGGTCCAGTGTCTTTGTTGCATGGATGTTCCCTGATTTGTCATCAATGACAAAAAATTATTCCTGCTCCTTCACCTGAGAGAATGTATTAATGTTTCCATCTCCAGAATCAATATCTGAATGACGCTACAAAATAAGAAACAGGCATACCTTAATAAGATGGTATACATTTCATGTATGTGTTTATGAAACAAAAAAGTTCATGAAATTACCATCATTGCATAGTTTTCAAAAATTTTGTCTTACATCAGGCAATAATCCATACTCGGGCACACGCTGTGGGCACATCTGCCCCGCATTCTGAGAAGCTGCCTGCACAGACAGCATGCTACCAATGCAGGGTGCTACTGAGACCCAAGCTTTAAGATTTAAAGAAGAGAATACATGAGAAGATAGTTAAAACAGGTCCTTTATTTCAAATGAAGTTGGAAGGAAGAGTCATTTTTACAAAGATTTGTACACTTCATACTAATCATATTTCTACTAGGTTGCACGTAAAAAGCTGTTAAGCGGACAGATGGGATGTAACGATGTGAGCCAATCAGTGATGCCAACAAGTTTTTAATGACAATCTCTTTAGTATAAAAGAAGTAACAAATGCTTACTAAACATTCTTACTTTTGAAAACAAACGCACACTTCAGTTGATGATGAGGGAAACATTGAGCCAAACTCCAGATTTATCTATTTTATATTGACATCTACAAATTGTACGATACTAACCACTTTTAACCAGAATACTCAGAATGGGTATTGCCTGTCATGGATCCTGTTCTGCACTCTTTTGTTCTGGGGTTAAGTCAACACAGTGCTGCTGACCGTTTACAAACTGGCAAACATAGTGTATTATTTAATTATTTCCATTCTGTTAGTGTTACACAGTAACAGCATAAAAAATCCATCCAGGATGTATGCACATACACATGTGCACCACAGATATTTATCTGCCTCTATAAATACCCCTCATATATTTAATTTTACTGATACACATGAAAATGGAAGGATTAAGAAATAGCTATTGAGCAATACACTTTTACTGAGCTGCTGAGACAGACATCACATTTTTAATCACTATTTTTTTAAAGACTGAAGAATGATACCAGAATTCGTGAGACATACTGTTGCGAAGTGATTGCTGTGGTTCTTGCTGTCATGTTTAAATTACACTTTCATTCAAGTCTGCAGAGGTCAATGGAAAAATTTGTATTCACTTAGGGTAGTATTTTGTAACACCTTAACTGAACTACAATAAAACGATTAATCTAGGTGAATAAGTAGCTGTTGAAGAAGTAGCTAATACAACAGAAGGTACTGGCAAAAAAAAAAAGCCACTCACCCAATAATAATATAAATATAAATTAATAATTATAAATCAATGAATGAAAAGAAATTCTTTCTTACCCTTCCTACTAATACAGGATCTGGTCTGTATAATCTTCTATAACAAAGAATGATTCCACACCCAGCCTCTTTTTGAACGATGCAGAACTTGTCTTCTTTCCTTTTTTCATGGTGACCATGAAGTGATGGCCTTGCGTGTTCAGTTTTCTGTGGTTATGGCATGGCTGTAATACAGCATGGCCAGGCAGATAAGAGCGGCATGTAAACAATTGTCCTCCTTCATTTTTGGTTATTTTGTAGGCACAGGAGTATGCAAGAATCTACCCCTTCCACCTTGGAAGTCAAAAAGTTTGGGGCTACTGAAAAGCTTTAGACAGAGCGTTCTGCACATAGAATGCCACCACACATTAAACACATCACTTCAATGCTCTGCAGGTTCCCAACTTAATTCCTGAAAAAGTAAAATGAGAAGATTGTCAGTTCTTTTATGTCTCTGAGGTGCAATAATTTTTTTTTTTATTAAGCAAAATAAAACTAGGATCACCTTGGAAAATTTCAAGACAGGATGATGATTAAAATGTATGAATAATTATGAAATATTGAGTAATGAGCATATTTGGTGCTTCGTTACATGTAACTGCCACCTTGTAAAATGTCCTGACTTGCTGATTAGGGCACTTATTTGGAAGTTGAAAGATAGAGAATCATATTCTTTCATGATCCTTCCAAATGGATTTAGCTCAAGATGCAAGGAAACTGTAGAAATAACTAATTTATATCTGAGCCCTCTTTGGAGCTCAGATATAAGCTGTTAAGCCATAGGTTTAGATGTAAGATAGATACCAAAATACTTTGCTTATCAAGAATGGAATATTTCTACACATGCCTGGAAAAAGCTTTTTCATGACCAACAGATCTTCATGCTGAAAATAAACTACTTATGTTTTTTCTAGGCAGGAGCAGTGGCTGACAGAACTCTGAGGACCTACGTTTTCGATTTAGACCCTTGAAGTAGCCCTTCTGCCTGCCTCTGAGGATCAAGTCATCAAAGCAGAGAGCGGCATTGATGCCAATTCTGCTGTCTTTATGCTGGTGACGATAAACGCCATGAACCAATAAAAACATATTCAGATACTTTTAATAATATAATAATTGATTTGGCTATTTAGTCCTACTTTTCCTGTGATTTAAATTACCAGAATTATATTGATTTCTTACTTTCTAATAAAACACTAGATCAGAATTAATATTTGAAGCCAAAATTGCATAATACGGTGAAACCTGAACTAAGGTCTATACCTCCAGCAATCCATCATAAAGGCCACTTTGACTTATCCCTGGGGTTTCCAATATATTCTCCTTCAATCTTTACAGAACAACCAATTTTACAAGGTTCCTACAATGTTGGTTTTCAGCTTTCAGTGTAATTCACTTTACTCTTCTGCAAGATACTAATAAAACACTTGATGCTATATTCATAAAGGCATATATATAAATAAGTAAACAAATAAAGTAAAAAAAATAAGTAAACAAATATGACCATTACTTCCAAACTTCTTAATACTGTTGTGTAAATCAGTAAACACTTTCTGAAAATGCTTAACAATAATGGAAGAGCCAAGCTGATACATACGCTGCTTATTACCAGCTATTCAAGTGTGAAGTGCTGGAAACAAAACATTAATCACACATTCATGCCTAATTTACTAATAAGGATTTAAAGCAAAAGTTATTTGCTACCTTTTGTTTTATCCTCTGCATATATGCGTATAGAGAGAAAGCAGTAAGGCTGCATGTCTTCAAGACAATTCTCTTTCATCCATTACTTAGGCTAAAAAAAAACCTCGCTTAGGCTGTTTATGGTAATTGCTTCTGTTTTGAGTTGTTCTGTGAAAGGACTCCATGCTAGTAATACCAAGTTGGCTCTTTAGTAAGTGACCTACTGCTAGATAGGCTGCAATTCAAGCTAGAGCTGCAGGCAATGAGGGCTCCCTGGCCTCCTCGTGCCCCTCTCGCCTTCTCCCTTGCTGAAGTTCATACTCTCTGTTCAGTTACATAGTGGTTGCCACAGCGGTAAGCCCTCTGACTCCTATCGACATAAGAAAAGCTAATAGAATAAATCACCAAGGTTCCACTGAAGTCTATGAAATTGCTTAAATTCAAAACAGCTACAGTTTGGCTTTTTATAAACTACTTTCTTCCTAAAAGGCAAGGTGCACAAGATGCTCTTAAGTTAAGCTAAAATAAACTCCATTAAAAAATGAAGCAGTATTATTAACAGAAAGAAGTCTCTTTTTCTCTTTTTTTTTTTTTTCAAACAATCCACTTAATCCTTTCAAACATTTAACATTAACTCAGCTGCTGTAAGCCTACAGTTTCCTACTTCTTCAGCAGAAAATACAGAAAAACAGCTAAACTGTCTATAAAGCAACTCCTTTTCTCTTGTGGAAAAATACCTCATAATCCTGTAAGCATGGAATACAGATCTGAGGACGGCAATTGCTGCAGCTGACTGGACTGCTGCCCTGGTGAGTGTCTGCAAATTCCCTGTGTGCAGCACTTTTATTCAGACACTGCACTACACTACACAGATAGTGAACTGTCAGAATCATTTGCTGCAAATGTTTCTAGTCTTTTTTAAAAAATCACAATCTTAGAAATATCCTCAATGTTATTGTTATTTCTGTACACAGATTATATTCCTCTCTATGGCAAAGCAAGTCTCAATGGGCAGTTGACCAAACTGCAATATTCTGATTTTTTCCATTGTTATTTAGAACTGCACAACAAATAATTTTGAAATCCCAAGTTTTCCTAAGAAAGCTTTCAAAAAAAAACCCTGCTTCCCGCTTCCTTAAATGTAGTGGATGCCAGGTTGGAACTAAGATAGACTTTCCTTTCTCAAAAGGAAGAATTCCATTAACATATTTTAACTGCATACAAACAAACGTTGGCAATTTTGGAACTGAGCTTAGATCTATCAGGGATATAGGGAAAATTAGAGTTAACCAGCCACCACAAAAGATCAAATCACATCAGAAAGGCATATGAACACGATGAGATTCCCAAATGCTGCCCATGTAAGTTGATCAGGTGAGGTGTGCAGGACTGAGAAATGTTAAAACAATATCTAGTCCACACTCTGAAAAACAACTTACACAGTGAGGTGTATACACAAAATGTTTGCATAGAAATAGAAGACCTCCCTAAATATTTGTGAGAACATGCCTTCAGGACACTTCTAGCTACATAGATAACATGTCTAGTTTTATACTCGTAGAGCGCTACTTTGGTCTGGCAATGCAAAGCTAGGAAGATGTTAACATAAGAAAAGTCTGTTCTACCATTAGAGAACAAAATCCATCAATATTCCTAACAGAAACACGCTATTCAACTAATTAAGAACACATCTATCATAAACCTGAAAAATGATATAACTGTGTCCACAGACTCTGGGCACGGAGTAGAGCCACGGGCTCGACTGCTCCACAATGCGTCAACTCCACTCTCTCGCACACCCTTGCTCTGAGTCCACGAAGTGCAGAGCCTCAGCAGGCAGCACAGCACTGCACAGGACAACCAGCACTGCACAGCACTGCACAGTACTGCACAGCACAACACAGCACTGCACAGCACAACACAGCACTGCACAGCACTGCACAGCAGAGAGGTGGTGGTGCGGGGTTAGCCCTGTGCCAAAGGGCCAAGTTAAAGTCACCCTACACTGCACCACCTCACACACAAACTTCAACGGCTGTTATAGATGACTAATAGACAAAAACAAAGAACCAGCAAAGATTATTTAATGACAAGATCAGTCATGGAAATAAAATTTAGCCAATTTTAAATTTCTTTCATTATATTTATAGCAAAAATAATCCCAAATAGTCATGCTGACATCCTGTGTGTTATTAAATGACCATATGCCAAATTATAATAGACTAAACAATTTTTCTGATTTGTCTAGGCCATAACTTCTGGATGATACATTAAACCAGCAATTGTTCTCAGGAATACACTCAGCAGAAAACAGTCAAGAACACAGTGTAGCAATATAATAATGGATGATTTGTTCTGAATGTTTTGCAAAGTATCAAGTAAACATAGCAAACTCTCAGACAGATGAGATTTTTAGCTGTAATTAGAATTAGCTGAAAAGATGGATGATTTATTTTACAAAAATTTTATTGTCAGACAAGGAAACAAACAGTTTTTCAATGACAGAATAAATATTAAATCACATTAGTTCTGAAGTTAAGAGTGCCTAAGTTTGAGGTCTAAGGACGGAGAGGTGGGCAGAGCTGCCTGAGCCCTCGGCTGCCTGGGGAGGCAGGGAGGGACCTGCAGCTTTGCAGAGGCCTCTCCGCCGTGTAACGGCACAGCAAAGCTGGCAAGAACCTGGGCATTTCTCTGCTTTTGGGACAGGGCTGTTCTGAGCAGCCTCAGGGCTCATACTCCATGGTTTAACTTAAATGGTTAGCTAAGAGACTTTCTGCCTTGAATACTGTAATCAGGGTCATGAAAAATGAGCAGGTCATGTGGAAAGAAGGTAGGAAAAAGATTTCCAGATCAAATAATCAGCCGAGTCCCATTGAGCCCATACTGGTTAATCTTTAGGGCATATCATGAGTTTAACTACTTTGGAAGTTTTTAATAAAATACATGAATTGAGGTATGTAGAACAGTTCTGTGCACAACTGTTTCATCACTCGTGTTGGTGAAGGTTTGCACGGCAGTGTGAACACAGGAGTTTGGTCTGGCATGTATTTTCATCCTCTTGTACATTGCTGTACTCAAATAGTCAGTGCCTAAGTATTTTCAAGAAATTTATATAGACTAATATAAAAATATTTTTGAAGGATACAAATTCTTGCTGCAGAAAGCTATTCAGTCCTAACCAGCAAGTTTCACACATCTTGTTAACCTAAGATTCGGTTTTAACTTAATTTTTTCCTGTTTAACAAAACTTTGTTCTCTTCCTTGAGTCATTTCAAGAAAACGGTGCATAAAGGTAAACACATAGGCTGGTCCCTTTTGTTTATGAAGCAAGATAAAATACTGAGAATCAATACCTTCCACATTTAACTTGATTCTCTCAATTACTTTTTAATTTTAAACTGTTCCACATTATTAGACAAATCTTTGAATAGTTTTTAGCTTAGACAGCATACTTGTGGAAAAGAAGGTATCTCATTTTATTTACATGAAATAACATTATGCAAGATCTGCTATACGGTATATCTAGTTTGCACAACACAGACAACAAAGACAGTTCTTAAAATAAACCCTTTAGTCCTGAAAAATGTCAACCTTTCTGTGAGATTTAAGGTATTCTTAATCTAGACAAGACTAGAATTAGGATTATTGCATTTTTCCACTGGAACCAGAGTATGCCTGATTTTTCCTTGATAGAGCTACTTATATGATACACAGAATTGAGAAAGGTGCAACACTGGCGTATCATCATTTGCAAGGGCTACTTTCAATGGAACAAGCTGAACTGAGGGATGAGACAAAATCACATTTTTTTTTTTATTTTCAGTTGCACCCAGCAGTTAAGGGCTTTATGCATGTCTTTCCAGTCAGGAAATCATCCCATTAGGAGATGGATTTTCACTTCCTCAAATGAACCTCTTCTCTCAGGGCAGCATTGGGACATAAAGATCTATTCATACACCACCAGAGTCCCCTCTCTAAATGTCAGGACCATGGCCCTTATTCATCACATACAAAATAGGACAATTAAAAACTAAAGGACTCCATACCCAGCAATTTGACTTTATAAATATGATTAACCTCACGAGACTAGCCATATATACATATAACTACTGCGAATCACGCATTAAAGGGCAATATGCAGCAGTCTAATGTAAAACGTTTTGTTTAAATGACAAGAGCTCCAATCTCTGATACAGGACAAGATTTTCATGTTGTGTATGTAACTGGTAAATATCGTTTTTCCAAATGTGTAATTCTAAAACAGACCACCAGCAGCTAACTCCCTGTGAGCCCTTCTGAAACACTGAATCTCTCTTCTTGCCGAAGTGTGTTTCAGTTCTCACTGGAGCAAACAGCAAATAACCCTCATCTGAATGCAAATTGATATAAAGTCTTTTGTGTCATTCACAAAACTTAATTAGTCTTATGAGACAAAAGTATTTAGTCCAGAAACAGAAATTTTTCATACTTAAAGATACTTAGGAAAAAATTCTCCTAGTTATTCCACTGAATAATGAGAACCTCCCACTCCCCCAGTTCATATTTTGCTGTTTTGCATGGGAGCATGACGCAATTGTAAAGGTTCATCTAAGGCTGCAGTTCTGCAGAGCTAAGTATGTATATAATTTTACATATGGTGTACAAACAGCCCAGATTCTAAGGGTATCCTACTACAGAGGGATTCTAGGTCATGACAAGATTTGTATGTACTAAATACATAAATAAAATCTTTACAGAACTGGTAATTTTCATCTTTAGCAATAGAAGTTACCTTAAAAATGCTAAGTAAGTTTTGTAGAATCCTATTCTGAGTTCCGTAGAATCCTATGAAAGGAAATCTTAATCCTTTGCATTTTTAAATTATGTTTTATAGCACTGTATTGGATTACAGAGATATTTAAAGCCAATAATCCCCAGCTGCTCCAAAGAATAGTTTTGAAATGCAGCCATATTTTCCTGTAGCAGCTTTGAGACTCAGTATTAGGAAACCATAGACAAAATCATAAAATGATGGCTTTTTGAAAATAGAAGTCATTTCGCAGGAAAGAGGAAGAAAAATAACCTCCTCCTGACTAATATGATGTGATATATCCTTCAGTATCCAACTCTGAAATCATCATGGAAGGAAAGTATTTTCACCAGGCTTTGATTTAATTTGTACTCATTTAAGAAGAGTGAAATTGCCATTTGGTGCACCTCATACAAAGCAGTAGAAAGTAAGAAGACAACTTAGTACATTATGAAATGAATGACACAGAAATAAGCCTGAGAGAGTGATAGTAAAAGGCTTGGGAAATGAAAAATTGCTGTAAACAGCGTTTTACATTTACTTGCTGCCTTGGGGAGATCCACTTAAGATAAACGTGACAGAGGCTGTCTGTTTTTAAGCATAAACTCTACAGGAAAATAACTAGCATAAGAAAGGTAGTCTTATTAAAGAACACGGTGATTGATAGAGTCGTTTGAAGTAATGACTAAGCTCTTGGTAGAATTTATTTTAAACAGCAATTGTGTTCTTGTGCATCTCAGACAAACTGGAATTCTCATGATTTCCTGTATACTCAAAGGCCAATATAGCTGCAACCAAAGTCCATGCTAGCTTCAACATAGTTTGCTATTATGTAAGTGGCTGTAAGTGACATCCTGAGGAGGAAATAAATGACAACTGAAGCCAACTTACTTCCAGCTACTCATGTTGTACTTACACGCTAAGCCAACCCTGAATATTTTTTTTTCTCTAAGAATTTATCCTTATGAACAGCTAAGTAACACTTGTGCTGTGACTGATGGTCGAAAATGAGACAGAAAGTCAAGATTAAATAGTGATAACTGAAAAACTATCAAAAACTAATGACTACAGGCAGACCTATTCAGCTACCATACCAAACGAGAAGGAATTTCAACAAGCAACCCATTTCTGTTCTGATCTATAATCACCATGCAGTATGGGTGACAAACACGAGGAGATGGAAGCCATTGTGCAGCAGGAAAACTATGATACAGTTGCCATCATGGAAGCATGGTAGGATGCCAAGGCAGCCAATAGGATCCCTGCTTGTACCAGAAACAGTGCGGCAAGCAGGACTAGGGATGCGATCGTCCTCCTGTACTTGGCGCTTGTACGGCTGCACATCCAATACTGTGTTCAGTTTTTGGGCCCCCCACTACAAGAAGGACATTGAGGTGCTGGAGTGTGTCCAAAGAAGCGCTATGAAGCTGATGGAAGGTTTAGAGAAGTGGCTGAGGGAAGTGAGATTGTTTAGCCTGGAGAAAAGGAGGCTCAGGGGAGACTTTATCATTCTCTACATCTACCTGAAAGAAGGTTGTAGCAAGGTGGGTGTCAGTCTCTTCTCACAAGTAACAAGTGATAGGACAAGGGGAAATGGCCTCAAGGTGCGTCAGGGGAGGTTTTGACTGGGTATTAGGAAAAAATTTCTTCCCCAAAAGGGTTATCAACCATTGGAACAGGCTGTCCAGGGAAGTGGATGAGTCGCCGTTCCTGGAGGTATTTAAAAGATGTGTAGATGTGGTGCTTAGAGACATGGTTTAGTAGTGGAGATGGCAGTGCTAGGATAGCGGTTGGACGTGATGATCTGTTAAGGTCTTTTCCAACCTAAACAATTCTATGATTCTTGTTGAAGGGCTGAGCACCTCCATGCAATCAGAAATCTAAACTGAATCTGTGATATTGTACTTATGGCTTCATTTCTAGAGGCAGCTTCAGCAGTGCTGCGAAAATGCCAAATCATTACAGCATCTTGTGTGGTCGTTATATGACCAATGTGTTCCTCTACAAACGTTTTTCCACTTTGAATATAATTCTACTAGGCTATTCATTCCTCTGGTGCCCTTCAATTTGGTCTCCCTCAAGCAGGAAAGTTTCTGATAAAAGTTTGCCACTTCGGACGCACGTGCAAACCACTCTGACAGCAGTTTGTTTAGCAACCATTTTGACTCTCACTGAGAAAGGTTCACATAATTAGACTCTCTGTAACACCTATCTTTATAAAATTTGACAAGTTAGTGAATTACTAAGAGTCTCTTTCTTTTTCAAATACATTTGCTAGAGAAAGAAAGGTGAGAGCTACATTTCTAATCAGAGCCTTCTCTTTTTCTCAGCTTTCTTGGAGCAGCAGAGGGAAGAGTTCAGATCCTTCAGCCACGCACATGTAAAGTTCTTTTTAATGCTTGCTTAACTCTTCCAGTTTAGTGAAAATTTCTTCCATAAAGAGTATAAAAGCCACTTTGAGATTTTTGGAATGAATAACTGAATCAATAATTAATTTTTTCATAGGCAGAGATTGTTGGCTCAATAACATGAGATAATAACATCAGAATATTCAAACACATTCCTAATACAGTGTCAATAGTTCTAATAAAGGAGACCATTGCTGTTGAAGTGTCTAATGGGAAGTTACAGCTGAAAGGACCAAAGCTACAAATTTAAATTATTATTTACAACCCATTAAATCACAAGATTATAACTCAAACAATATTTGCATGCGTATCTTCTGAGATGTCTTGTTGTAAGTAGTCACCATAGAATATTTCCATTTAACTTAAAAAACAAACACACAAACACAAAGAAAAAAATCACTTTCATTAGATACAACCTTCCCTTTGGCTTCCTGTGCAGCGTGACCTGCTCTGAGCACAAATCAGAGGAACTATTTGTATTTTCAGTGTCTCAAAGATATAACGGCTAAGACATAATTCCCAATATTATGATATAAAACCAAAAATGCAACAAGAGGTGCTAAGGTGATGCTAAGCATACAAATAGCACAAAAGAGACAGGCTCATCAGCTTGCAATTAAAATTTGTTTTTCATGCAAATGATACATTTGCAAAACAAGGCAAATGATTCAGTATGTTTTGCATGAACATAATTCATTTTAAGTTAAACCTGTTCATTACATATTTCTAACTGATCATGTGAGCCACTAATACATCCCAGAGATTACAGATTGGCTCTATTTCTGACCTATAATTACAAATGATTGCAACAAAACACTTCATTTCTATTCTTCTGATAGGAACCATTAACAGCAATAGCTTTAAGGCAGTGCCTTGCTACAGTTGGAATGATGTTCGGCATCATGATATCATGCAGAACAGGCAAAATTTAAATAACTTGAACCTATAGTTGTTCTTGCATAAAAGCTCTAGTTCCAGAAACTGATGTTCCACAGAAAGCTGGTCATGAGAAATGGGTAAAAATGGGCATTTGCTCATTTAGATCAGCATTATTCATAGCTGAAGCTATGAATCAGCTATAATTAGGTATATTCTGGAAGTGCATTATATGTTTTGGAGATATAAGTACTCTACCTTTTGCCACCATTTCTCTGATGTCAAGGGCAAGCCTTGACCTTACGAGTGCAATAATCAGGACCTGTGGCATATATCTGCATCTCAGATCACTAATCTTAGATTTCTGCATCTTAGACCGGCAGTGTTACTTTAACCAATGGGAGTGTGAATGAATGTATGTCCAGTCAGGTAAAGCTTTAGCTTCCAAATCAATAACAGATAGTTTTATCCCTAATGAAGACCAGTTAAGTGTTACTTAAAACTGAGCTTGTGAGAAAGAAAGAGGAAAACTACCTGACGCTTGGTAGAACTGCTGGAGTGAGAGCATCATAGTCTCTAGATAGAATGACTGTAGTATAAGGCAAGTACAGAGGAAAGAATTTATATTCATAGAAGAAAAATAGAGGCCAATAACAATAACAAAAATAATTAACACACGTGTATATATATATACACACATCTCTAATAAAAAAAGACTGAAAGTTTCAGTCAAAAGAATGGGATTAGGCTTCCCCCTCTCTTAAATATACCCTTACATTCAGCATATTTCTAGCAAAACGTTCTTTTCAAAAAGTTGCCAGGGCGATGTCACTATTTCAATCCAACTGATTTCCTTTGAAGTCTCCCATAATGGTAATTAAATAAATTGCTCTTGGAGTAATTATGTTTTTTTTTCCTGGAAAAGAAACTATTAGGGTAAAGAGAGATGAGAGTCTGTCACCAAACATAATCTTCCTAAATACATTGGTACTTGTTACATTTATTGGAAGAAGGATGGAATACTTAGAAACTTCGGACCTTTTTCGTTTTTATAAAGGAAATGTTGACTTGATGGTTGAAATAAGAAACAAACTAAAATGACTGCTGACAGTACTGGGAGTGCATAGAGAAAGAAAATGGAAATTGTGTCAATAGAAAGCTTCTAAAGACCATATGTGTTAAGCCCAAGAGAGCTAGTGTGAACTAGAAGTCTAAATTACCATGTTAGAAGCAAGTAGCTGCTGGACAAAATAAAGGTGACTGAAAGCCCAAGACTAACAAGCAAGTGTGTTGCATAAAATGGCATTCTTCATGTGAGCACAAATATGTCATGCCTGCAAGAGCACAAGGCTTCAGAGATCAAGTTACTATAGTTCTATTAAAAAGGTTCTGCGTATGGCAAATCATCAGATCAAACACCTCTTATCTCTGTGAATTTTATCATCTTTGATAGAGAGAAACAAGGCTTTCAGAGTTCCAAGTAATTTCCAAATACTTAACTCTATGTTTCATCTGTACTTTTCCTCTCACTTACAAGTCAGGCTAAAATTTAGTTGCAGTGTGTTCCCCTATTATTTATGGAAATTTGCCATATACCTGCTAAGCAACCTGTAGCATCCACTGATGCAACCATCAGAAAAGGCTGATATAACGCTCTACCTTGTTCTCTGGTCTAGTCTGGTATCTCAGACTTCATAGAATTTAACCAATGCTTACTGGTTTTGTTCACATTACAAAGAATCTGGAGTTTCTCATTTAAAAGTCTATGTAAAATTTCAGTGGGTAGGTTTTCCTTGGTGTATAATGCTGAACACTCCCATCTTCCTTCTTCCTTTAAATCTCTGGTAAATAATATCAGGTTACATAAGACTAACCCATATGGATCAGTATTTGAATTTCTTTATGGTGTTTTTACAATATCACATCGAAGGATAGTGATATAGTGCTCTTCTACAATGCTAACCCTATATTTTCTTGCCATTTCAAAGACCAAAAGACAGTGTTTGCAACTCAAAAACTCACAAGAGTGAGCAAAAGGAAAAGGAATGATTTGGTACAATTTGTACTTCACATACAATCAAAAATAGCTTCCTGGAAATCCAGTGGTCAGACAGAATAAAGCACCAGACAGGCACCAGCTGGAGAAACTGGATCTGGGGATTCATCCAAGAACTGGAAACGTCTTTCTGAACAGACAGACATATTTCTTGTTCAAATGTAATAGCTGTCAGGGTAAACATTGCCTTAAAAAAAAAAATGTAATTTTTTTTAAAGTCTTTGTGCAAATTTTGTGGACTCCTTCTGGCTCAAGGGCCAGTAAGTGAGCTTAGAATTAGACTCAAAGAATGGCAAATATATATTATAAGCAGGAAGAACTCGTTACAAAGGTCATATGCAGGCACTTATATTATGCTATGCTATTTGTAAACACAGCTATAACTAACCACAACTATAATACCTGACACAAATTATTATGTAAGAATAAGATTGCTAAAATGAATGTTTACTAAATGCCTATTTAATAACGGGGTTTAATTAAATAGCGTAAAAAATAATTTTCTGTGTGTGACGTGAACTTCTTAAAGTTTCAGAGCTTCATAAGCCGGTAAAATGGTGCAACCATTGCTTGCAACTCGCCGAAGGCTGTGTGCGAAGCACAGACCTCAGGACCCATTAAGACTTGTTAGGCTTCATCAGGACTTGTTTTGGCCTGCCTGGGGCTTGGTCTTGTTTAACTTATTTGGCTGTAACAGGTTATTTAAGGATGAGGTGACTATTGCCTAATTTGTTTCGGCTTTTTGCTTAGCTTTGGATGATCGGGTGTTATAATACAGTTGGTTTATGTATATATTTGTCTGTGCTGAAAGGAGGTAACAGCATGTTGGGAGCAGAAGTAATATGGACAATGACTGGGCCAACAGATCACCAAACTCTGCTTAGGAGAGTTAGTTTTGACTTATTAAAAAAGCCATTACCATTCTACGCTTGGCTGGGAAGTTTTCCCAACTAAACATTTAATTGATCTTTATATTTGTTAAAGGAAAGCAGTTTTTAAGTAAATCAAATCACTACAGATCTACAAGGAGTCACTGTATGCGATGTGAAATTTCCTGAATACACAACTATT
The DNA here is from genome assembly GCF_009769465.1 of Tauraco erythrolophus. Lineage (NCBI taxonomy): Eukaryota > Metazoa > Chordata > Aves > Musophagiformes > Musophagidae > Tauraco > Tauraco erythrolophus. Next base: position 13,861,792 of record NC_141479.1, on the reverse strand, counting down.
GTATTATTCTGTTTATCCTGCGAGCAGCAAAGTAGCGGTAACCACTGGGTTTACTGCGGTAACCACAGCTTTACTGTAAACCAGCACAACACAGTCTTTGCTGAGCGTTGCCTGGAGTGAGTCATTGTGATTCACTGAAAGACTGTTCCCCATGATGGGGCTGCTCTCTCCTGTGTCTTATGCAGGGCAGACAGGGAGAGAAGGTGGAAGCAGGACCTTTGGACATGTAAACAGAAGAACATAGCAGCAAAGTTTGCTGTTAGTTCCTTGTCTTGAAATGAGCAGCTCATTACTGAGTGCTAAATGCTTGTGCAAACACGTTCTCTTTAAAAATTAAGAGAAATATTCTTCTCTCCAACTCATACATGTTGCCCACAGTGAAAGTATGAAAACAGCTCAGGAGGTCAAGGGAGAGTCTTTTGGTTGGTTGGTTATTTTTGCTTCAGTGGAGCCTCGGTTCACAAAATATAGCTTATAGCATGAAACTAAGCCAAGACAGCCAGGAGGCCTCGCTGAGGAACCAGACTTTTGAGGTTACATAATCCGTTTTTCTATTTGGGGGGAAAAGAAGAGACAATGGGAGACCAACTACCCAAGTATTCTCAGTGAAGTAGGTATAAACCTGTAAAAGTACAAGAGAATCAGATCCCAGAACTATGACTTTTCAATATTTTAGGCTGTTGTTTCTAAAAGAAGATCATTTTCATAAACAGAACCAGAGAACACCCTAGAGGGTCAGTCCTGTGTTTGATTCCAAACACTATATTGGCTCAGACTTCCCCTTTTCTGGCCTCTCCTGTTATCCTGCTGAATTCATTAGAAGGTTGTGGCTAGCGGCCAAAAGAAATGGTTAATGCATCCCAGAGCCCATATTGTTTGAAATATCTTGTGAGACAGGAATTTATAGCATTGCTATAATAAAACTCAGATTTCAGTATTAAAGTATAAGTCTGTGTACTTGCCACACATACCAGAATTATATAGAAAATCTGAACCATGAAACTGTGAGGAAATTAGGAAAATATGCAGTAACATCTAGAAAGAGGCCATTAGGACTTGGTTATACCTTTAAGAACAACCTTAAGCAAGAGATAAATCAAATATGATGTTATACAGGTACCGGCAATGAACCTAAAAGAAATGACACTGAATGGCAAATCCCTTGGTTTTGTCACACTGAAGTATAGCAAATTTAGTTTGGTCTAGAGCAGTTACTACCTTAGATAAGAAAAAATGGGATTGAATCCTGATTCTGCCCTGACTTTGCCCCTCCATGCCTCTGCCCATCTTCAAGGTTAGTTTTTTCTTTGATGTAGCTGTTTAGGGTGTTCTATTCTGCTCTTTTTTATATTATGTTTGCTATTATGCATTCAAAGTATAAGGAAATATGTGCTTCCCATCACAAAAGAGTACATATTAATCTTCTGCAGGAATTACAAAGTAGTGCTTTTACAGACAAGAAACGATATAGCTTTTTCCTGTAAAGGAATAGAAGTATAGACTTTGCCTAAAACCTTGGAACAAACTTTCATTTACGAGACAGGGGAATCATTTTTATTCCACTACATGAATTCAGTGGGCTGCCACAGGCCAGTCATAATCTGTTATTGTTTCCCTGCAACCTTGTACTATTAATTTTTCTTTTTAATGAACTGTCCAGTCTAGTTTAGCTATGGGAACTATGATGGAGCTGCAGTATAAATGGTTTATGTCATGCCTTTGTCAAAAGGCTTTCCCCTACAGCACTAGACTGTAATTGAAAAGCCATTTTAAAATAAAGTAACTGAATGGTTGCAAATGCAGGTTGTCAGGACTAAAGCAGAAGAATCCTGCATTACATTAGATTTTACCAGTCACAACTTGTATGACTTTATTAGTGTTTATATAGATTAGTAAAACCACATAAATTGCATTGTTTGCATGGTTATATTAGGAAACATTCCTGAAAGACACTGATGCATTTTTAAGAAGTGTTTCTAAACTGTGACTAACAATGCAGTATTTGGTTTGGTTAAATACTTCAAAAAAACAAAATACATTAATTTTTGTTTTATTTTATAGTATACAGAATATGACCATGTTTGAGAGAGCAAACTAGCTTCTGAGTGGAATTCAAGACAGTTTGTGCTGCACAGGAAACTTTGAATGGCTGAGTACGCAGTAATCTCTTTATATATATATGCAAGACACATAATTTCGTTTTCTCTTATTTTTTTCTAGCCCTGGATGTGTATGTTTGTGTTCTAGGAGGCATGATGGTGTATGTTTTAATAACCACTATTATTATTATTATTTCCAATATTTCCAAAGCTTTTTTAGCTCCAGCAAGTCTTGAAGAGCACCAACAAGGTAGAGGCAATAAAATTCAGACTCCATCTCGTTACATAGACTACGTGAAATGAGACTGACACAAGCAGATTACTCTTTTTAACATTTCACTCTCAGGTCTTACTTTAAGAAGAACCTAAGGATTCAATGTACTTTGGAGCATCATCCTACTAAAATCAAAGCTTTTGCCCTCATACATGAGCCTATTTCATTTAGACTACTAATATCCATCCAAGATTATATGCAATAAACTAATCCTGCAGATATACTAGGTGTTTGTTCTGTGTTGTAGTTTTGTGAGTTGAAGTCGAGAATTCAAAAATTCAGGTCTTAAAACCAATATAAATGACTACTTCTGTGAAAGGGAAGCGAGACGTAATACAGGTTCAAGCAGGCATTTGGGGATGTAACACTTTCTGTTCGGTTACGTAGGCGTCATTAAACATGCTAGCACTGTAATAAGACAGGGTGATTCTAAGTAACTGAAAATTAATCTTCTTTCCACATGGCATTTATGCAGAAACAAAACTATACAGCAATTTCCTTCCAAGATCTACTTTGTATATCAGGAATATCATGTTATTCACATTAGAGTCTAGGCTTACTATGTGAGAATTAAAAACAAACAATTAAAAAGGATGTTATATATGAACACTGATTTATATACCCAGTAAGTGAACCTAAGTTTCTCATCCTATATGAGAGCGATTGTTAAATATGGCAGTATTTATTTTAAATGGACCATTTATTCATATATACTACTTTTCCAAGTAATATAATTGAGAAGAAATGTATCTGTTGTGCCTACTCTCATTCCCCCCAGAACTTCGGTACAGAAAATCTAAGCAGTATAAGAAGGAAATCTCTAGGTAGGATATTCCCACTTAATGAAACCATGTTCCAGTGTGACTGAGCAGTCAAGCCTATGTTACAGCTCCAAATGAGCTCAGTAGTGTCTTTCTGTCTGTCGTGTTGTTCATTGTTCCTTTAACAATAGTTAAACATGAGTATATACCTTCTCAACTGTTTGATTAGCTAGATACTATAATAGGAAATTTGCATTCCTGAACAGGCACAGCTAGAAACAATTTAAGAAAGAAAGATCCTTCGAAGGAAGAGAAGAGAATTTAAGAAGCATATGGATGCCCAGGTTTACATAATAATCAACAAAAGCAGTGCTTGTTCCTCCTCTTTTGCAGGGAGGCACTTCACACTCCAACCAGAGGGAACATTCCACAGTCACTCTGCAGGAAGCTTTCTTTCAGAAATTATTTCCTTGAACTCTGAAATGTAAAACAGTCTATGAAAATAGACACAATAGTTTCTCAGATAAGACATGAAAAAAACTTGAGTAGGATTCAGTTTGTTAAATTCATTTATCTCATACACTAATGAGAGTGATGGTTATTCCTCACAGTCCTTTCATTTGTAAAAAATATATCTACTTGGAAAATTAGCTCTGAAGTCAAGAACAAGAAGAGTAGAAAGAGAGCTGAACTAAACCTTAAAGTGAGAAATGCCAGAAGAAGTGACCTGAAACAGTGGTGAGAAAATTCACACAACTGTGCATGGAGAGGAGACTCAGAGAAACTGAACGCATAATTAACTTAAGATTACCCATATACGAAATTGAAACCTAGTCAGGAAGTCTTCAGTCAAACCAAACACTCTACAACTACATTCTATTGGAAAGCTCTATCTGAACAAGAACTGAGCACAGTTTGCAAAATTTGGCCCGTGTTTAGTGAATGACAGGATAAGAAACTCACATGCTGATCTACAGCTCTTCCAAGGAAGCAAAGGAGCTTACACATTTCTCACCTAAATTAAATGGAATGCTGTTGGTATCACTGTCAAACACACTGTCTTTCAGCCTGATTCTAATTGCTGCAGTCTACCTTAACAAGTCTGTGGATACCATAAACATATATCCTATATAGCTGCTCACAAGGATGTCTAAGTATACGGCCCATTTGGCTGCCAGAAATAAGATTATCATCATTCAAGGACATTTCTACAGAAATGAAGCATCTGTCAAGCAGTACTTGAGTGCATTGAATGTAAAAACTGTGAATGAGTCAGCTAGACAAAGAGCTTTAATATCCTGGCTTTGTACTCCTTATCCTAGACAATTCAGATGGCATCATGCCTTTGATTCTGTAAAAATGATAGTATTTATATATTTATTATCCATTACATTTAATCTGTTTCTGTATTAATTTTTAAAAAGCATGGATACTCCTGTAAGTGGACAATTCTCACCTCTCTGGAATCACTGGTTTCAGTAACAGCACAACTGAAAGTCACGGAGGATATGAAAAATTAAAGGCATCAGAGCGGTAGATAAAACTATTTTTAGGTCCAGGATTTTCTGTACTGCACTATTTCCACACTTTCCACAGTGGCCTCCTCTGAAGCCTAAAAGTCACTAAATTATTCTTCTAAGCCAAGTCTGAACAATTATATTAAGCTCAGTGGTATTGCACAAAATATTGGAGAAATAAACCAAATATGGGACTAATCACTCACTCTTGTAGGTCTAGAATAAGAAAAGTATGAATCTTTTTAACTGACAAAACCAAGTTGGAAGCCTAAACACTAGAAAATTTCTTACATTTCCGCTCTTCAGTGCTACATTGCTGTGAGTTTTCAAGAGGTTCTCTGATGTATTAAACAAGAAATAAAACAAGCGTGGTCCAAAAAATTCACCTTATCAAACCATGTTTTACAGACCTAGAAGGATGGTCAGTGTCCTACAGCTTCAGCTCTCCTGAGTGACAATTAAGGCCACTGGATAAACTCTAAGATGCATGAGAAAAACTGGCTGACAGCTCACATCAAGCGAGGGATTAGTCATTGGAGAAACATTCCCTATGTTGTACAAATATTGACGATGTTATAGAAAAATTACACTAGCTATACATATCTGACATCACTCAGAAAATCCTAAGTTTGGATGTACTACTTACCTTCACCCACTGGAAACTTGTTGCCAATTTATGTAGCATATTCCACACATTTGAAATGTCACGTAATGAGACTATGATGACAATGCGGATGTAAGTTTCCTGCTGCCACTTATCCAGTACTTCAGCTCTGGCTGCAAAGAATGAAGAAGTTCATTTGAAATCCAATGCAATGTTGGTACCATAATAAAAGAACACTAAAGTCTAGCCTATAAACTATCACGGTAGCCTAAAGAGAGTTTAAAGACCAGCAATTAAATAATACTTATAACTCCAAGGAGAAAATTAATAAATAGCTTTTACCTTAACAGACTTACTACTGCAAGAATGTTCCCATAACTAAAATGCTGGAGGCCGTACCAAAATTCCTTCACATCTTTTTTATTATCTCCTGAAAAAATAGAGTTCTATGGAAAAATCTGTTCTGGGAACATTATCCAAGACAAGACACACTGCAGGGAAAAAAGTAACAGCTGCAGATGCCATTAGCCAACAAGATGTGCTTTGAACATTTCTAAGTGCTCTAAAGGCTTATTAGAAAATTAGTATTTTTACCATTATGATAGAGAAGGGAGTAGATTATTTTAGTAAGTAGAACTACCACTACAGTAGGGAAAAGATATCTAGGACAAGACATTTGGAGGGAGAAAATGAGCAAGAGTGCTTCTGCCAGTAAGAAGTTGTTTCTATGGTTAAAATTCTTTCATAAATGGAATAGTGAGTTGAGACAGTTTGTATAAAGGGTGCAGAAACAAAAACAAACCAGCTGAATCATTTCTTATGATGAGGTAAGTCTTTTCTTGAACTTAAATTAGTAAATTAAGAATGCTCACAATTTCACAGAGCAGTTCCTCGTCATCCTGTGTGCTTCTGACAACATATTTCCACACAAGTAAAAAATATATGTGATTGAACACAAAAGAAAAACTCAGTGTGATTTATTGTTATGTACTAATGTAGACACTGTATTTCTGATGCTCATTTGATATATTGATACTCTTAAGTGGGTACTAAATGACTCCTAGGACTAGGAAGCATTCTAGTCAAGGAAATCAGGCTAGATTACCCAGTACTTACTCATTTATTAACTGATAATTTCTAAGAGGCATTATTGCAAAATAGCCTCTGCAATTTGGGTTGCTACATTCAAACCAGTAATTTTCTGCAGTATTTAACTGTTAAAGCTGTCTCATCTATATCAATCCTCTATTTTATACCCACTTTTTACCCCCTTTAAAGCAATCAAATTTTACTTGCAAAAAATAGTTCAACAGCACGGGCCACATTTCAAAGTTGCTAGCAAAAGTGTTAAGGAGAAATGAATAGGCATGGACCGAATATTACATATTAAATATTGCAATGTTACGCAAACATCTTTCATACTCCATCAAAGGAAGAAATTAAATCACGTGGCTTCTATTGCCACTTGTGACTGCAGATATGTTGACTCATTGTTTTAAAAATTTGTGATACATGTTCAATAAAAAATACATTCCTAGAAAGAGAATTTTGCTAAGGTAAGCTCTATGAAGTAAGGTATGTTTTCTGTGATGATTGAGTCACTAACATATAAACCACTTTGTTTATAAATTACTCTACACATGCAACATATTAATGCAATTTGCTATGAAGTACATACAGCTTTTTAAAATATGCTCATTTTGCAAGAAATCAACTTTTTTTTCATAGAGTACCCTTTTGAGGAGGCTGAGGGGAGACCTGACTACAGCCTACAAATACTTGAGAAAAGATGGTGGGGAGGTAGGGGAAGGGCTCTTTACATTAGTGTTGGGTGATAGAACAAGAGGAAATGGACATAAGCTTAGTCAGGGGAGATTCAGGTTGGATGTTAGGAAGTATTTCTTCTCTGAAAGGGTTGTCAGCCACTGGAATAGGCTGCCCAGGGAGGTGGTTGAGTCCCCATCCCTGGATGTGTTTAAGAATAGGGTGGATGATCTACTTAGCGATATGGTTTAATGGGGATTAGGGACGGTTGGACTCGATGATCTCTAAGGTCTTTTCCAACCTAGAAATCTATGAATCTATGAACTAATTCACAATTCGTACGAATGAATGAAAAGAAAGACTAAAACTGAATAAACTTTCTCATTTTGATAATTTGTTCAATATCTTCACAGAAGACAACATCGTTACAGATGACACTGCAGCTCAAGATTCCTTTTTGCCCAAGACATTTGAAGTTGTTTAGATAAGTATTTCTCAAAATATCCTCCTACATACCCCTATGGTCTAATTTTGTCAAGATCTGCTTTAGATTTTAAAAGCAGCAAATAGTTGATAATAGATACTACCAGTCCCCAGTCTGACCTGATACACTCTTAAGCTTTTTTCTGTATATACACCTGAGCACCAGACAGTGAAGTGCCCATGTACATAATAATTTAACAGTTAAGTAAAGGCTCCCTTTTCCAGTTACACTGCATTTAAATGGACATCAGAGGTTACAAATCAATACTTTTTGGTAGCACTAATAATTATTTGAAGCAAAAAAATCTTCATCTGAACATCAAGCAAGGAAATTCCTCCAGATATCAATTTTCATAAAAAACATGATTTAAGACTGCTGAGTGATTTTCATCATTACTATAGCACAAGAAATAGTTTAGCTGATTAATTGATACATTGGTATCAGATATTACTTTAACAGCATATTGTGGTTTTACTTTCTTACTTTCTGCTGCAGATGAAAACAGCTTCAGTAATAAGGTTCTTCTAACTCTATCACCTTTACAAAAGAGAGAAAAGCCAAAAGAAAAACAACTGCTGTATTTACAGAAGGCTATTTCAAAGTCCAATTATAATTACAAGAAAACTCAAAAAAAACATCCATTAAACAGTTCCAACACTCCAAATAGATTTGACACTGTGGCATTTTAAATCAAATCTCCTAACCAGATTTTTTTTTTTTTTTAAATAAGCCGTGGCTTCAGAGTCGGTTTATACAAAGTGACAACTCCAACAATTTTGAAATGTTGCTAGTTAGAGGGGAAAAAAAACCCCAAACCCATTGTCACTATGGTAATTATTTCACAATGCCCGATGTTAAATGGGCAGTCCTGTGGCCTAAGAAGCAGCTGAATCCTGCATTGTCCTTGCATGATAAAAAGATTTGAAAGTCTGAAAAGCAGAGGAACGGAATCTCACAGCTTCTTAGACTTTGCTCTGAAAGGGCCATTGTAACATCATCATAAATCCTGGGCTCCCCAGGCACTTGACAACTAAAGCAGTGGACAATAGAATTCTTGTGTTGAACAAAACACTCCTTGTCTGCCAAAGGGCTTATCTGCTTCATTTACAAATGTCTTTCATTGTACCAAAATAATTCCCTATTAGAAAAACTATTAGGAACAGAACTAAATAAATATTCACAGCTTTGTGGTCTGTTTGGCAAAATGAATCAACTAATACAATCAAGGAGCACGCAAAATATGAGATTTAAATCAAGGAAACCCAAAACAATCCCAAACTTCTATTTATTTAACTCTCTTCATTTTCCCTTTTCCCGATTGCAGGGAATTACATTGAATACACATTTGTCTCTATAAAAAAGACCTAGGTACATTGCACTCACCAAAAGAGATTAAAACTATTAGAAATCTCAGATTGAAGCAAAATTGTATCCAATGTGCTTTTAAAGTTAAATATTTCCAGAAAAGCAATTGCAGAAATAAACTCGGGAACATATCTGAGAGTTTAATGAAATAGAGACAAAATATTTACAATCATAAAAGGCTTTAAACTGTGGATTTATAACTACATATGTCTAGGTCCTTGTTACTGAGAGACACAAAGGCATAGAGGACAACTTTCTGAAATGAAATGGTTGGCAGATTATTGCAACTTTTTCAAGCCAATGAAAATTCTGACAGTTATCATAGAAATGAGTGAAAGAGACTAAAATATTCCATATATATACACACAACTACAAAAAGCATTTCTAACAGAGTCAGAATTCTATTACATCAGGTTTCCAAATGAACAGTTATTTGATTACAATTTACTAGACAAGTGTTTATGGAAAGACAATTTGCACCATACACAATTATTAAGGAAAACCCCTACCAATCTAAAGTATTGCTTGAGCAATCAGTACTGACCATATTCAAAGTGCCAGAGTAATCTATATGGCTGAATTAAAACCTGAAGAAGTTGAAACTTCTTGACGGAATTATTGATCATAAACTACTTATTTGAATCCAATAAGGAAACAACGTTTTTACACAGCCCAGGCAAACGGGCTGAGTGGTTGAATAGCTTTTTAACCCATATCTGATTATTGCAAGCCTACAAAACACACAGGTAGTTCTAATCTGCGTATTAAACAGATATTCAAGTGGGAAAATTAAACATTCAGAAAGTACATAATAAACAACAAAACTGTTAGAAATGAAAAAAAGAGACTAGCAACATTTAAAATAAAAATAACGCAGGTTTAAGCTCACAATCACAAGACAGTATCCAAGATTTAGGAATATGTGAGCTTTCCATGGTTCCACCATGAATTTTCAGTCTGACCCTGCCACATACCACTTAACCTTGGAGCCATTTCTGAAAGTGAACAAAGGCACACTATAAACCATTTCACCTATGAAAAACGTACTAAACAGTATAAAAAAAAAAAAAAAAGAGGAAAGAGGCCTGATTTCAGACCTCCCACATGCCAGCTGAGTATCTCTACTGTTTGGGTGCAGAGCTTCACCATTTTTTCTCTCACCTTCTCTCCTCAGTGAATAATTAACTGTTCTAAAGATATAGGTATAAGTTCTGATTTAACATAAAGTTTAAACTTGTCCTCTCCTATGCCATTTTTTGGTGCTTGCTATTCTATGCTATGCATCGCAAGAGCTCCCCTCCTTTTGAAGCCATATCATCTGTATAAATATAATTTGCATAAAGTTATTGTCATCATTTAGGCAATTCATAATTCAGGACTCTGTCTTCAACAAAATCTGTTTCCTGTCAGCTCTCATAGTTTTATTCTAGTTCTTACTACACGACACACAACCACACCACATTTTTATACAGTCAGCAGTATCTGTTTAGGTATAAAAAAATGGATCTGCACTGAAATTTAAGTCTCAGTGCAAAACTGGCATTTAACCCTGCTAGAGAATATGTATCTGGGTGCCTTGACTAGGAGGGTAGTGTCCTTGGCTGTGTATAAATTGCTCCTGCAAGCTATTATCTTAGCATCTAAATAAGCTTTCACTCAGAATCACCTTCCAGGAGAATCTATCTTTCCCGCTTACTACAGGCAGCTAAGCCAAATAATGTGAATTCCCACATGCAGCAACCAGTACAGCATCCTAGAATAATTCAGGTGGGAAAGGAGCTCTGGAGGGCATCTGGTCCAACTCCACCACCGAAAGCAGCACCAATTTCAAAGTTACTTTTGGTTATTAAGGCGGTCACTTCATCAGCGTTAATAGCTGAAATGAACAGCATGACCAAGGTGTCCCTGTGTGGACATGAACACTTTAAGGGCTTTCCATCTTATGCTAGAAGACAGTCACATGAAAAGTAGCAGAAAAAAACAAAGGGCAAGAATTGCCTCAGAAAGAACAAAAAGGCAATCTTGTATAATCCACCTTATAAATATATACATATGCAATTACAGAGTCTATTGGCAGGTCAGAGCAAATAACTTTGATGACCGCCCTCATTTGAGGGTCTAGGGGATGTTTGCACAGCTCTGTGTGTGCTCCTGAGCACCCAGAGCACCTGCAGCAGACCTAAGGGATACCCTGGGGTGAGCAGCAGTGATGGAGGAGCACACATTTCCTCTGTTATTGGCTTCTACCATCACAATACTTCAACGCTTTAGCTTGCTTTTATTACCTTCTGGTTCTGAGGTAGGAAAGTGTTAACAGCTGTACAGCACGGAGTTCAGTCCTGGAGGAGCTAATTTATCAACCCATGATTCACATAAGAAGCCTGTCATAAAATGAGGCTTGAAAACAGATTTTGAACCAAATAGTTGTACCATCCTGTACATTCCTCCAGAAGGAAAGAACCACCTTGCCATGCCGGCAGATGCCCTGGGGAAGGCAGGACATGCAAGAAAAGAACAAAACCCAATAGCTGCAGAGAAGCTCTCACACAAACAAGGTTCTGTTCAAAGCAGGTAAACAGCCTGTTTCTCTTTCTTATGAACTATTCTGATCTTGTATTATACCCTCTATCAAAATATTTTCCCTTGGTGCTCCCATCCCTTCACCATGACATTGAGCGCCAACTGACATTCAGCAGGTTGCAATGCCACAAGCTGTTAGACCTGAAGGCCACAGACGATGGCAGAAATTAACAAACCAAAAAGCAGAATAGCTGCATGCTCTTCACAAGAGACAAAAATACATATTAACATTTTCCAGAATATTAACATTTTTCAGAACATTATCTCATCTGTCCAAGGCTAAATTAAACAGGAGTAAGAGAAAAGGTTCATGTGGGCTCACAAGAATAAAGTAGCTCCCCTCAAAAAAACCTCTTTACAGATCACATGAGCTCCCAAGCCCTGCGCTCACCCAATACAATATGACTTTATCAGTTTTTTCTTGCTTTTGGGTCACAAGTGCCTGAAGGTAGATGATAGGCCCTTGAGGAGAAAGTCTGTATTAATTAGCTTCATGCTGCTCCAGTCCCATCCTATCCAGGTACTAAGAATACAAGCGGATTGGGAGGCCTGAAGGCAGGTATGTTCTGTCATTTTAAATATCATAAATCAAGCCCTCCTTTTCGATGTTTCCAACTTCTCTGAGCTTCTTCTAAAAACTAAATTTGGAAGAAGAGGATCCGCAGCAGACAGACACATACTTTTTATACATACATGCCTATATATAGTACGTAAGTAAATATTAATAAAAATAATTTATACAACTTTTTCATGCATAAACAAATATTTCTTTGAGCCATGCTGCATATAATATGAATTCCCTGCATTTGGGAAAAGTCTTCATTTGTCCTCTAAAAGCTTGACTTCTTATATCTGTTGTCTAACAGATTAACATAAATAACCACCAGCAGTAAAATGCTCGTACATATTCCCTGTTGGATAAACATGTTATACATACAAAGCATACAAAACCAGTTACTACCATTGCAAGAGGCATATAGAACTGCTCCAAAGCCTTCTAAGTCAGGCTGGAACTCAGCTTCCACTATCGGCAGATATCAGACTACTAGAGTAGGATCATGTCATCATTGAAATATTTTTCTGGCAAATTTTCCCAGAAAATCCCTGTGGATTTTTTTTGTTGTTTGTTTCCTCCCCTTGCCATTTTCATATTCCTATTCTTTGGTGCTTTTCTCTCACTGAACACAAATGGCCGGATCCTTCCTCTAGAGCAGAGCTATAGCCAAGACTGTCTTCACTAGCGTTTGGTGCTCTGTTTATCTTATCTTCCTCTGCTGTCGATTTTAGTAGACTGTTCTCTATTTCTTTCCTCTGGCTTTCTTCTGCTCTCTTTTATCAATCTCTTCTAGTGACCTGAAAAGAAAACCTAAAAATTGAGAGCCACTGAAGTATATGCTGAATGCCCCCATTAGTCAAGCTGTAGGGGATACTCCACATAGAAAAAAAATTCAACTAACCTTTAAAAAAATCGTTATATAAACGTTCTACAAAATCATCCTGCTGGTTCCAGGTCCACTGGAGACACCCAAGAAAGAATAATTCTGAGACATCAGAGATACCATAAAGGAGAATAGCTCAGAATTTGTCCAAGAGACTCAAGAGAGACAGAGTTCTTTGGTCTTAGGGACATTTTTTCCTACCTGCTCCTTTTTATTAATAAATAAAGAAAAGAGGAGCTGTTCAAAGTCACCACAGAGATCTGACATTTCTGAATTTCTGTGTGCCTCATTCAACTCACTGAATATCTCTGTCATGCCAGAAAGATACATCGTTCATTCTGGGAAGCCTATCGCAAACCCAGCAATGACTCTTCAAACATTTGTAAAACTTTTTTTAAAAAGTTTAATTCAGTCTTATTTCTGGACTGAATACACTTCTTTCCATATTCCCCGCCATCCCCCTCCCAGACTCCCACAGGTCTAGATCTAGGGAGGGGTAGAAGGAAGGGAAAATGGATAGTAAATTCATTTTAGGTCAACCAAAAGGCACTCAGTCTCTGTCTTTTCTATTCATCTTTTCCTCATTTCCTTTTGTGTTTTCTCCAAGGACATTACACAGTTGGCTTCTCAATCAAGGACAAGGCAACGTTAAACACATTAATTTGTCCAGGAAACAGTCTTTAAGTGTTGACAAAAAAAAAAGCTTGAAAAATGAACATAGACAAGCTACCAATTCCAAAACCAAGCCTCTTTAAACGATAAGTTTCAGTTTTCAGGACTGAACAATACTGACTAACTGATGTTTTGACACTATCCCCAACAGTATATAATTTTTAAGAAACAGTAATTAGAGGTACAGCAAAATCTCAATGGGTAAGTATAGAACTTGGAAGATCTGCAAGCACCAAGAGCGTTTCATGATGCCTGGTGTGCACTTTCTACTTAAAACTAATACAGCTTTCCATAATTTCAGCAACATTCATAGCAAGAATGATACAATTTTCTACCACCTATCATTTCAGGATGTGCCACTCCAGAAATTAAAATATACTTCTACTTTTTATAGAGTTATTTTGTCATTCAGTAACATGCCTACCTATCGGTTCTTGAGAGTTGAAACATAAACACAGATCTGTATTTCAGCTGCATCATGTTATTAAGTGCTTGTAACACTGAAGTTCACAGCCAAAATTAACCAGAACATTTAACAATATTAATATTTAACATTTGTCTGCTATTCATTATGCCTCCCAAATACCACCGAGACACTAATTTTCTGTAGTGTAGCTATTATAAGCTACGAGCAAGTGCATTATGAGGTTTCTTCAAAACAATGATTGTGAAATAGAAACATGCATAACCAAATAATAACAGAGCAAGTGCTCTGCATATTCAGGAGAAACTGTATAATTAGGAAAGAATTCCTACTGATATCAATGGGAGTTTTGCCTGATGGAGACAGTCCTAGGTGCAATAAAGGCATTTGCTTTAAATAACAATAAATGAGCTCCAGAGTACTATACCACTAGCAATCACCTAGTAAAATCCCATTCAGCCAATCAAGTAGGTATATTCATGAAATAATAAGGATGATAAAAAAGTAAAAAAAACCCACACAAACAAATAAACAAACTACTTGTTGGTTGAAAGCTGAGAACATTTCTCCGCTGTTAAATGATCTCAGAAGTGCAGCTACTCTCAAGTTTTAGTTGCTTTCTTTTGGGACTCAGCCAGAAGTGCCCAATGTTAACATATCTAGGCAAAAAGGAAGACTGCATATGGAAATAACCTGATGTCTAATAAAAATCAAAGATAACTTCATAACAACGAAAGAAGTCACTTTGCCAACTGTGCAGAAATGTGACTCCCCAGTAATAATGGAAAGGTCTATTTGCCAAAAGCTTATTTAAAAACATATAAGTGGAATAATTTTCATAGAGTAGTAACTTTTTTCCTTTTGAACTGAATTGGAGAGGGACAGAAGAATATTCCAGGCCATAACTGAGGTCTCCTGGGTGGCCTTGGGCAGATTTGCTGGGAGTATCTACACAGTATATTGCTGGCAGATGCGAGCTTTTTCCGCCCAAGTTCCAAGCTGAGTTCAAGCTGAATAAATGTGGTTAGCACAGCACTGTGCCCAACCCACTAAGTCCTACTGCGAGCTGAGGCATATGAGCTTGTGATCAGACCTGCTAATTCAGATTTGGCACCGTGATAAACACGTTTGTGTAGCTCCGGTGGGCTGAGATTCCATCTGCCAACAATAGACTTTGTCGACATGCCCTCTGCTCCTCAGCTCCATTGCTAAACTGGAGATAATAATTAACGCCTGTATCTGAAAATTGTATTGTGAAGGTAAGTTAATTTACTCTCACAATGAATGTTAAGATGCTCTAAAACTAGAATTGTATAGCTGTGTATTTATCACTTAAGAGAGAAAACCTTTTCCATATGTATGTTACGGAAATGAGCCAAAATAAGGCTATATCCATCCTTAATGTTCCATTTGGTGAGCTCTCCATTTGGATAATATAAATAGATACTCAGGTCTTTGGTATTTTCTTCAGGTTCATGAGACTTACGAGTATTTGACAACTCAATATATCTAAACAAACCTGTCATTTTGTTTTCAGAAAGTGTCAGCCCAAGTAAGTTATATGGAAAAAAATCTCCTAATAAGTTTACCTAAGAATGTGGACAACTGTGCTTCAACACCTTGCTGATTCTCCAGTCAGGATTCACAGCAATTGTAATAACAATGTAGTCCTTTTTAACAGACAGTATTCTACATGCTAAATTGCAGCTGAACACTTCAGAAAATTCATTTGAGAAGTTTCAAATGACAATAATAAGCTTCCGCACTCTCTTTTCAAAAAGAAATCCAATTATTCATTCTGTCAATCTCATGCAAAATGTTCATTGTTTTTACATTATTACTGTAACTGTAGTGCACAGAGAAAGAGGCTGAGGAATAAACCACAGAAACTCCACTAAATGTTGCATTTTTCCTTTTATATTTTGTATTTTATTCATGTGCTGGTTTTATGCTTTTATTTTTCAGGGCACAGGAACTTCCCCTACCACATTTGAGAAAATAAATCTCAACAATCCCCCACATCAAGACAGTATAATTTTATGAGTGGTTACATAAATTATCTTCCAAAATACTTTGTGAAGAAATATCTTGTGGTATTGAGAAACACACAGTGCTGTAACTCAAAAGGTCAAGATTTCATGGTTTAAAACACTGCACATCCACAAATACAGTACAATAGACTGAAACAAAAATGATCAAAAGTTGCAAGTTTCAGAGAAAAATCTTGTGCTGCATCAAACAGATAAATTTAGATGACAGCAGGGAAGGCCACACATCTGCACAGCACCAGGGCAAAACATGCTTTCAAAATGCTCTGCAAGGTCCCCCACACGCTCGCACAGGCGCAGCGTGTAAGCGAGTCAAGGTGCAGACACACGCTGCTCTACTCTTCTCGTGGTATACCCAAGCTTCCCTGGCGCAGTCTTGGCCTTTACAGTCTCTGGAAGCACATAAACCTGCAAAGCTGTACTTTATACTACACAGATGTTAATAATTGCCTCAGAATCAGAAAGTAAAATTGCATAGTTTCAGAAATATGAAACACAGTTGGAAGTGGAGTTGTTGAGCTGTACCTTTTCCCTATAGATTCCTTCAAGTCTTGAGTTTCCAGTACTAAAGTTACCTCATTCCAGCACAGAAATATTTCAATTAATTAAAAATAATAATTACAGGAAAGGATACTTACAGGGAAGAAAAAAATTATCCAAAGCAAAAACATTTAGGAGCCTAAATTCTACTGAAAGTCTTAGGTTCTTATATGATTAAATCACAGTGACTTAGAAAAAACTTATGATCCTGTGCATTTGAAGATCTTCCCCCATAACAGCAAACTCAAACCTCATAGTTAAATGTAATAAACCCACACGTGCAAGGAAACTTAAGTGCAACTCTTTGGTACCTTTCAGCAAATGTCATTTATTTAAATTTCCAAAATCAGAGCCAGCATTAGGTTTATACTCTAAAGAATACACTTCCAGAAACTATCCAGGTAGGGAGGAGATCACTGTCTGAGCTCTTGCACGTACAGGGTGAATGACTGCCTAAAGATACTTCAGGGATAGACTAAATTCGGGAGCAGTCTCACGGGACATCACGTCGCACCATAGCTGCGTTTACCAATCTGCCACCTCTGGGAACAGACGTCCCCACTCTCCCACGGCAGGTCGGCGGCCGTACAGGACCCCAGGCTTGCTAAACTCAGCTCTGAGTAGAACAGAGCAACTTGTGAAACAGAAAGACAAGTTTAGCTGTCTTGAGAAGAAAAAAAAAAAAAAAAAAAAAAAAGGGAGCCTTAAGAATGAAGCCAGTAAGCTTTGAAGAGCCAGCAGGCTCCCATGTTAGCCATATGCCTTCATATGTCTGTTCTGTGGGAGTGTTACAGCTCCTGCTGTTCCATTCTTCACTTTTTAAAGAAAATGTTACAAGGCCACAAGGACTCACAAACATTTGTTGACATTTCTTCTGGGTCAGCCTTAGGAGGCCTGCAAGAATTTAAACATATGGCAGTATTTAGTTGCATGAGGGAATGGGTTGTTTCAGAGAAAAGCAGTATTTAGTTGCAAAACAGTTTAATCTGCTATAAAGGTTTTAATTTTTTGGCTAAAATCCAAACTTTTCCCATATTTTTCCCATTATATTTTTAAAGCAACAGCAGCTTATCAGTTGAGCTAGTATTATGAAATATTTCACAGTATTTTCTGCTGTCTTTCACACAAATAATATCTTGATCCGGGGTTCCAGGTCAAAAAGATTTGATGTGTGTTTAGATTTGAAAAGGGGGAAAAAAAGAAGGGATTGCTTGACTACTGAAATTAAGGTTATTTTCCAAACTTGTCTAAAGACACAGAACCGTGGCCATTTCGAACCACGAGATTACTCAAATTGAGTTCTCAACGTGTTTCAGTGGCGGCACATATGCATTTGCAAAGCAGAAAAATGGGACTTCCAAGGCTTTATCTTGTTATTCAGATGACATTGTTCTAAGTCAGTTGCTAGTAAATGCACAATAGCTCATTTGCTGGCGTTCTCTGTATCTTGCTGTTAAAAAAAAAAAAAAAAATCCATTGCACACAGACATCTGAGCTGAGGTTTGTCTCAAGCCATGAATAAAGGGCAGCCCAATGCTACACAACTCAAAACCACACTGGGAACACATCTGATACAGCGATATCAACTGAGCTGCAGAATCAGGTGCAGACCATAGCAACCTACCTCACAAGTAAAGGTGAAAGCCCAGTGCAGATTGCTTTTTCTTCAATGCTTATTTCCTTCAATACTATGGCACTCTAATGAAAGAGCTCCTGCTGCCCTTTTCACTTGCGTGATATTAAACAGGCCAAAATCTTGTCTATTAATTGCACAGCGCAGTATTTAAAATGAGTAATGTAAGGAGTTGAAATGAAAGGTCTTGCTTGGAAAAAAAGGATGCAAGAGCCATTCTCTCTTTAAAAATATTTTTATTTTTTCTAAACTATACAACAGACATGATTTTTAAAAGGTAGACCTGATCCAGTGTCATGGTTTGATGTGGAGGGGGGGGTGGCTCTGGTGGCAGGAGAGGGGTTTTGCTCCCTGCGACCTCCCCGGTTTTGGATCCGGGTTAGGCTTAGTTCTGGCCACCAGATCAGACTGCCATCCCCCTCGGGATTGAGCCAATAGGGCGCCTCTGCGAATTGCCCTATTTAAGTCAGGACAAAGGAACCGGAAAAGGTGCTTCGCCCAGGATCGAGCAGAGAAGGGAGGAGGGCACTGCCCCCGCTCCCTGGCTCCCGGCTGGGCGGCTGCCTGCGTCGGGCCGGCGCCGCCCACGGAGAATGGCGGCGGCGGAGCCAGCTGGGGAACTCGGGGGCACCCCACTCCCGGGGTGCCCACTGGGCTGAGTTCACCTGGAGAGGACTGAGATCTGAGAGAAACAGCCGCATCGACAGCAGGTCAGTGAGGATGGAGCGGGAGGAGGTGCCAGAGCCGAGTTTCCCCTGCGGCTGATGGTGAGATAGCAGGCGGCCCCCCTGCAACCAGGACGGCCTCGGTGGAGCAGAGACCCACTCGCAGCCCATGGGGAGAAGATGCCTGAGCCTGAGGATGGTCGTGTTGGGACGCACGGCAAGGCAGAGAGGCATCTGGAGTCTGCGTGACGACCCACGCCGGAGCGAGTGGCTACAGCTCCCTAAGTACCCGAGACTGTGGTAAAGCCCACACCGGAGCAATCTGTGGGGAAGGATTGTTTCCAGTGGGCTGGACTCACACTGGAGAAGTTTGTGGATTTTTCCTCGTGGGTAGGGGATCCATTGGAGCAGGGGAAAAGGGTGTAAGGACTCCTTCTCCTTTAAGAAAGAAGCAGCAGTAACAGCACGGAATGAACTGACCTGCACTCCCCCAGTCCCTGCCCCCTGTGCTGCTGGGAGGAGGAGGTAGAGCCGGGAGGAAAAGGAAAGAGGGGGGGGGGGGAAGGTGTCGGTTTTAAAATCTGGTTTTGTTTCTTTCTGTCCTCTCGAGTAATCGTTTTTTTTGTTTCCCTTTGTCCTTCTAAGTAATCATTAATAAACTGTTTTGCTTTGAGAAAGCCCTGTCTGGTTTGCCCGGGACCATGGTTGGTGGGTGCTCCCTCTGTTCTTGTCTCAACCCTCAGTCCCTTTGTTTTTTTTTTTCCCTCTCCTCTCTACTTTACTGGAGAAGGAGAGACTGTGTGAGTTTTAGTTGCTAGATCAGCCTAAAACCACGACATCCAGACATTATGCTTTTAAAATATTCTGTTAACTTATATCTATGTTAGTTCGATAGTATGAACCAGAAGCTGTCAAACAAGCTACTAGTTCTTGCAAGCAGCTACAGGTGTCAGGAGTACTCGTGCTTGTCCTTGCACCCATCCTTCCCTGCCTGGGGTAAGGGAAGTAAGTAATTGTAAGAAAGTAATTTATGAATGACTGAGATGACTAAAGGAATTTTATAGAAATTATAAGGGAAAAATCAAGCTTATCTAATTTTAACAAGTATACTGCACACATAAATAAAATATCTGGATGAGGAGTATGGAATATGCTTTTTGTACGCACTTCCTTGAGAGTTTATTAGCTGGCAGAAGGCAGTGTTGGGTGCATTATCTGTGGTGTCAGCCAGAAGAATAAAAGTTGCTTATATGTGTTATTTTAACCCAATTATAGACTGGAAAAGCATCAAACATTCTGAAATTTAAAATCAGTCAGAGAACAATATTGTTTTCATTACAAATTGTGTGGATGTATAAACAATGTGAATAAAATTTCAAGGTCAAGTCACTTTTATCTAAATTTCATACTCTCAACAAAACTATCACTCATATTTGGTAAGACAGAGAGCTATCGAAAAGGTTGTGGACTTTGCAGTCCTTAAGAAACAGAGCACATTACATGTCATAAAGCTTTGCAAAAAAAAAGGTTTTATAATTTTGCTAAAATAAATTTGACATTTCCCGAAAGTTATCCATCTACGTTTAACCTTTATCCAAAATTTCCTTTTATTCTAAACTGTTCAGTAATAAACCGCATGAGGCATTCTGATATTAAAGGAAGGTAAAACTGAGTTTCAGAATCCAATTATCAGCAACGATCACAACCAGGCAAAGATTACTATGACTAAGGACCAGTAACTTCAGAGGAAACAGTAAATCAAACAAATACTGACTGTTAGTTACCACATAACAAATCCTGATGACTGAGTGATGGGAGGATTTGTGCTCAAAAGCTGAATTTGGCCATGATGGAAGGTCCTGACTGTATGGAAGACAAGTTGCATGGTATGAAGAAACTATAGTGTCCTCAATGGAAATCAGCTGCAAAGATTTTTGGTCAAACGCACATTTGTTGCAGTAAATACAAATTTGTAGTGGAAAATAAATCGCCTAACACAGTAATGCCCAATCTTGCAGCTGAATTCAAAGCTTAAGAATATGTAAGCCAGATGGATCAAAAGATATATCAGCTGCACAGGAAAAATAACAAAATAATGAACAAAAGGGACTGTATGACTCACTCAAATGTCAGTAAGAAAATGGCATCAGAGAGCTGAAGCCATCAGCTTGTAACAATAACTAAAAGGTTAAAAATAAGTTTTATGTATTCAAAGAGTGGCAGGAAGACTTAACTACAAACTTTTCACTGCCTTCAATGGCAAGGCTGTAAAGCAATTAAAGCTGGGAACTGTAAAGAAATTTTTATAATGAAATTTTTATGCAAGCACTTGGCATTAAATTCACATTCTTCCCAACATCACGATAGAAGGCAAGACACACTAGTCCATTTTTATCTTATAGTAAGGCAAGCAATGGAAATATTTCAAGTACTCCAGTGTGAGAAAAAAAGGTATGTTAGATTCTTGAATCTACAAATCAATTACATTTTTCAAGGAAAAAAAAAAAATAGATTCAGTTCCAGATCTGGACAGAATATAAACAAATGCAAAAATAACAGTAGGCAGTATGGAACAGCAAGGCTGTACTGAGTGGGGGGGATCCTACAGGAGTGACAATTTCTTGTAGGATGCCGGCGGTATGCTAAGGGTTTCCTCTAAGGTTTAGGTTCCAAGCCGTGTGTGGTGCGATGCCTGGGTGGGCAGGGAACTGCTGCAGGGAGCCAGGGAAACTGTTCTGCACCGGCACAACAGTCTGCCTTGTGCTGTGCTGCAGAACCGGTGCTATTTATCACGGGTTTCACTACTGCAAGTCTTTGTCTTAGAAAGACGAGCAGTTGTGCTTTGGACTCTTGGACACGATTCTAGCTATCAGTTGTATTGAGAACATAATTCCAGTTATCTGAAATCAGAGAAGAGTTTGTTTCTGTGTTTATCTACGTACCCCTAAATCATTCCTCTTCTACACAACAAGAAATCAAAGAAAATCTGACACATCCATGAGCAATTATAAAAGCTATAAAAAATTAAAAAAAAAAAAAGTAAAACCTCAACTATATATACACAAAGTGTTTCTATATTAAATGGATTCATAATGCTTTATTAAAAGATACAGTTCTAGAATAAATAACTGAAAATTAAGTTGATGTGGTTTAATATTGTTCTTTGTACCTCCAGCTGAAATCAATGCAAGCCAGTTAAACAAACACTCTTGGCAGCTACTTGTTTGTGCCTTAACACATTAGCCATTCTTTTGATTAAATCAATTTATTAATGATTTTTTTTCACTTTTAAAACACTGCAACTGTTTTTGAAAGTCGCCAAATGCATACTGTCTTCTGCACAAACACGTAGACAAAAAAGCCTTGACAATCAAGTTCATAATTACAACACATCAACACATCTTCAGCTCCTACATTTCTATAATATTCTTCAGTCAATATTTGTATTCCTTTGCCTGCTCAGCATGAGATAATACTTCAGTTACTTGTAGAGAGTCTCATCCAGCAAAGCTACCTCTGAGGCAGCGTTTGCACTTATTGCTTTGTTTTCTTAATATAATCCATGCAGCTGAACACACTTCCATACTCCATCATCGTTAACGCAACCATGACAAATCCAAAATCTCAGAAAGAGTTGTACTGTATCTAGTCATATCTTTCATTTATATGAAGGGTTATGAAACACAAAAAGGCCTCACTAATATGAGATTGTTGTAAATCTTCCTTAGCTGTCTGTTTTCATTTCAACCATTTGTAATAAACTTCCCAAGATTTTTTTAAGCCAAACTCTCGATGGCACAATATGGGCTAACTCTGTTTCAACCTTTCATATCATAGCTGATATATGTTGTGAGCCAGACACTGTGGAGATACATAGCTATTGAGAAACATTGTAATAAAAAAAAAAATAGTAAAGCTCTGTCACATGTGAGATTAAATGTTGAAACCAATTGCTTGATTTTAACTTATAAATTTTGAAGAAAGTAGGACACATGACCATGATTTTATGGCAATTAGGAGCATCTGTTAGGATACACCATAATAATCACAGTTAGAATTTCTCTTTATCTATGTTCGTTTGAATGCCCAACACTTCTGTAGTCACATCTAAACAAACTGTAACCTAATTTTCAGCAATAATAAGTACAATTAGCAAACTTGATGGCTGCCTCAATTTGAAACATCACAAGTGAGGTTTTTTAATTCCCACCACTTGGGCTGAAATACAGATTTAGTCAAGATACATTCCACTGATATGAAGCTTAACAAAATTTATCAGCTCAAGCGACTATTATTTTTATTATCCAACAATATAAAAGGCTTTGCTGCACTGAAACAACAAATATGACAAGAGCTATTCAGATGACATCTGATTTATACTCAAAATTTAGTCCCACAAAATTAGGAAAAAGTAGATAAACTAAGCATAAATTCAATTCGCTGCTAGAGTTCTTAAGAGAGCAAGGCATCCTAATGTGTTACCAGTACTACTCTGTAATCCTGGCAAGATACTAGCAGCAGCTCAGTTTGATGCCTATATTCTTATTAGGAGCATTTCTGCAGTATTTAGCAAACACTTCATCCTCCTTCATTACCATTTAGTACAATCCCATACAGTTCCCGTTGCATACAAGAGTTCAAGAGTAAATTCTTCCTGCTCTTGGGAAGGAAGAACTCTAGTTCACCAAATTGATATTAAACTTTTTACTGTCTTACATTAAATACTAGCAAGTTTTCAGTAACAGTTTCAGTTCAGATCTTTCTCAGGTAGATCTGTTTAACAAGAGCTAAGGATCAACCAGCTTCAGTTGGAAGGCAGGCAAGATGAACTTGACTGTGTCTTTAAGAAGAGCACAACTTTTTCTGGATGGCCGAAATGCCATTGCTAGGATCTCCTCAGTACAGTTGCTGTGCCAACGTGTCACTCTCCCTTCATCCCAAGCTGAGCTAGTTTTATGTGCTTTAAAATTCACACGTTCTTTTAATTTGTCATTTTCACAACCTGAAGTATCATTTTAGCATCTGCATTGGTCATTCTTTTCCTGGTTTGACCTAACTCACCTTCTTATTCCTAAATCACAAAATAACATATTTTTCTTAATTCACGGGATTTTCGTATGTAGAAAAGATAACAAAAATAATAAAATCCAAAGCAGTCTATTAAATAGAAAGCAGTAACAAAATTATGGAACGTATAAAATTCAGTCAGAACTCTCTCTCACACACACAAAGAAGAAACCAAGCCTGCACCTCATTTTCATTAAATCTAATTTTTGGAGAAAGAAGAATAACAACAACAACAAAATAACAGGAATTCATGCTAAAAGGACAACACTACCAAAATGAATCTGTTTGTCAAGCATTTTTCTCTACCTACTGGCAAAGAAAAGATGTAGTGTCAGCTGATTCTCACTCTGTATTTCATTTCGATTTGTACTAAATCTCCACAGTATAACCTCACAGATGCACTGCATGTAAACTAACAATGGTGAGGAGGAAATAAACCCACAAAGACTTCCATAGAAAGGAACGCTCCTAATATTTGTACCTCACATCGCTTGCATCTTTTCTCTACTTGAACATCTTCTTTAGCGTCTTATTTCTGCTTAGCAGCTCTAGCACATCTTAACCTAAGGCAACGGTAACCCAGGACAGCTCTGACCTAATGAAATACTAGCCAGTCGATTTTGAAAGAATGAGAACTTGGCATTGATAGTTTCTCAGTTCTCTGCTATAATGAAGTGCTTTTTGCACAGCAGAAAAATGCTAGAGCGCCATGTGTGCTGCACTAATATTAGCTTTCTTGGTGGGCAAGAATCAAAAGAGCCATACCGATTTAGCGGTTTTATCCTCGTGTAACTGCTATTGACATACCCAAAGGCTGATCTGTAACAAAGGGGTTTGAGAACTTTTTAACTTATTTTTTTGTCCTACCTCTCCTTAAACAAACATATCTTCAGATACAGACAGAGAACACCACCCCAGGTCTGGAGTAAATATGTTTTGCCCTTTTCCTCTTACACATAGAAGAATGGAAAATGGGGCTTAACCGTAAGCACTAAGGATTCTCTTGTACTGCATACGAATGACACATACATTCCACCAGCAACCTATTAGTGACATTTCCAAGCTAAGAAGTGGTTCGTTTAGCTAACTGAATGTTGCTGTGTATAGTTAACTATAACTCCTTCTGCTGGTTCTGAATTGAAGGCCACCGTTTGCCATATTCAGTTGTACTCAGGTGGTTACATCCACGAGTTTTTAGTCTCTCACACAAGGCTTTTATGTAAGAAAACTCTTCAGACATTTTAGAATGCTTAGATTGGAAATTATTCCTGGTTTGACAGTAAGACCTATTTCCCTAAAGGTTCTTGATTTCTAAAACCATGTGCAAACATATTATAAGAGGTAGGCAGTCACCCGGCAAGTATAAAGAGACAAATGACCTGGATAAAGGCCATAAAACAAGTCATTAAAAGAATCTCCTACCTCCTCATGGTAGGAGAACTCCTCACTTTTTTTCACTAGACTAGAAAATATGACATTAACCCATATACTCAATCTATCAATCTTTTTTGTCAGTTTTTACAGTACCTGAAATCCCATTTCATTGATACTTTTTTCTGTTGGTGATAACAGTGTTTCTTTAAAATTGTGACTTTTGAAATATTTTTTCTAAAAAATAGCAGAAAATGTAGAGATGTCTAAATTAGCAATGTCTCACTTTCTCTGGCACCCTGAAAACATGGGTCCAGCCTACATCAGCCAGAAATGCATGGCTGCAGCCCCTCCTCACTGACAACGGTGTAAGACAAAAACCTGAGAATAGAAGTATTTCAGCTGGCAAAGACAAGTCATTTCTGCTATATGGGTTTTATTCATGAAGTGATGAAAGCATTCCTTTGCCAACACATGCTGTGCTTAAAATAAGGATTGTTATTGATATAGATATCCTGGCATAACTCTATTAGCAAACACTTTCTACTGCAGAACAAGAACAACACTATCATCCTCACTGGAAATTTTTTCATTTTTTGAATTCTGAACCACAAAAAAACTTAAAACTTGGAGCAAAAGGTTTGGAGAGAGTTAATTTCTTTAAAAGGTAATATCTTTTACTTTTAAAGGAAATTTTGTTTTCTGCTACTGTCTCGACTTAAAAAAGGCCACCTCTATATTCTATAGCTGCACAAACCTAATCTAGTGGATTTTCCCTGTTCTCATCATGCTAAACAGAAACAGCTACTAATGATGTTACACAAAAAGGGAGACTTTCCCACTAACTATACAGACATTTCCATGTATCCATACAACTTCCAATATATCCATATACTGTCTTATACAGCAACAAGTGTCAGACAAAAAAAATAAATTTGGAAACTAGTTTCGGTGGAGTCCTACTGATATGATGTGAGAGCTAGCAATTCCTCTTAAGTTCTATCTTCCATCTTATCAAAAGAAAGATTTGCTAATGACTTTGAAAACTCTTACATGAATCATTTGCTAAGAATACTAAGTGACGGAACTAATTTTCCTCTGAATTAAAAATTGTAGATTTTTTTAATTCCAAGGAAGAAGTATCTAAAATCACAGCAAGTCTATTGCTTTATGCTTTTTACCTATTTTAGCATCTGAGAAACAAAATAGTAAATGTCCTTTCTTTTCTGCATAAAGAACCCCAATAATTTGGTCTATGAGTGAAACAGATACTTGCTAACGTTATTCTAAAAGAAGCTGGAGAAAATAATAACAATTCAAGAATAAGAAAAACAATCTACTTAAATTCTATACGATAATATCTGGAGAAAATTATTAGCCTGTATTGATTTAATGCTCTTTATTTTGAAAACTTTAACAGTTCTTTGGGAGACTAATAGACTCAGATTTATCTGAATTTTGTCTCGTTATGTGATACTCTCATCATCTCCTTGAGGAACAGTTTACTGCAGAAATAAAATATTTGCATTTCCTCCATTTTAAATCTAAGGAAAAAATAATCAGAACTTAAATAGTAGTACTGAACTTCTTGACAAAAAGATTTGGAGAAGAGCAAATGAAATGCAGGGAACATCTTGTGATATGATATACTGTAAAGAATTTTCACAAAATTTATTTTTCAGTGGTAACGACAAGACTATGGATTTCAGTAGAGGTCAATTAATCAAATATATGGCCCTTGGTTTTCTCGGGCTCTGTGAGAATATAAAAAATACGTAATATTTAATTTGAAAGCGCACAAGAGTTATTTTATACAGAAAAAAACCTCTGAAAATAGAAGTCGTCTTCTTTGAACTTAAAGATGTCAAATAAATCTGAAAAGGATAATTGTAACAAACAACTTTAATATCATTATTTTCTTACTATCAGAATCTTTTAAGAAAAGTGTTGGTATTCCCTTGCTCAAAGTTCCCTACTCCAATAGTGTTTCTTCCAACTGACTTTAGAAGCAACGATTCACACCAGGATGTTATTGGGGGTAAGTTATTTAATGTCTGCAGTTCAGAAGAGCCAGTGGGTTCAGTCCAGGTTTAGGTAATTAAAGCTTGTACAGCTGAATGAGTTGGAAGGACTGTAGCAGCTTTATCTTGATCATTCAACAGGAGAAACTCTTCTGACAACCATTTAGGCTTAGTGCCATGTAAATATTCTGGCATAAGTAATTGAATCCTCTTCACTCAGCTTCCTTGCAGCAATCTAGGGCCTCTTCAAGAGACTTCTAATACTATTTGCTTCTGAGGATGATAAGATGCATATGATCTGCCTGTTTTAGTGTTTTGCAGATCATTTAGTACTCCCAAAATTTTGAAGTACATAATTATGCTTGCAATAATTAGAATTACAGGGTTTGGTGTTTTTATTTTAAAAAAAAAGGAAAAAGAAGGGGGATCCCCGTAGTAAGTGTGCTGGAAAATTCAACTAAGTTTGGGAATCCATGTGGCACTCTGAACACTTAGACCTGACCCATTAAAGTTCAGCAGTAAAATCTCCTTGAGTTGAAGGAGTTCAAGACAGTGGAAAGGAAATCCATGGTATTACTATATTTAAAAATGGGCAACAGAGACACAGGTTAAAAGAAGGATTCAGGCACTGAAAAGAGGAAAGACTAAGCAATATGAGGGTGAAAAGTCAAGAATAAGAATTCATTTTATCTCTGTCTTCTTTAATGCAAGGGGAATAAAAAGAAATTTTATTTGACAGAGTGCATATGGAGCAAAAAAGATCCATGTTCTTTCTGGCTCTGGCACTGCTTACCCTATCTTTTATTTCAGCTCACACACTGGAGCCCATAAACATAGCCTGCTCCAGAATAAAACTTAACCTGAAACAGAAGTTTTAAGTACAACACCACCATGATCTTTGCCTGTATTTAAACATATTAGTTCATCCTCAAAAGTACTGATGCCTTCTACATAAATACATACTTAAATTTCTTTGATATTCAATAATATACAAAGTTGTTTATCATCTCCCTTTATTACAATGTTATACTCTGCCTAAAATTCACTGATAGCACTTCAGAATAGAGAAACCAAATAACTGAGACCGGTGATAACCCTGCGTTGGTCATACTTAGAGTCAAGGGTCCCTTCCCCCCCAAATACTTAAAAATCATAGTTTCACAGATAAATTCTTTGGAAATTTCTCGAAGGAGCAATGATGCATGTCCTGTATTCAGTGACATAAAGCAAAGCTGAGAGATAATTATCCTGTGAGCACGGAGTCAGTGCAGTGTAAAAAAGGTGCCAAAAATTCCAATGCTGTCATTAACTGCTGCTGGCTGCTTGTCATCTCAGAGTGGAGGACAGCCCATCAGCCTGTACTGGTAGATGGAGAGATGAGAACATACCTGTACGCAGTAGGGTATTTATAAAATCTAATCATGCAGGAAAAAAATACAGAAATTGCCTCACAAAGAGTTGTAGCACTTATTTCAGTTACATGACATTTCATTTTTCCTCTAGAGCCAGCAATGTCATATTGCTGATCTTTCCCTGATTTAAGACTAAGTTTCCAAAAACCTATTAAATACTGAATTTTTGTCTAGTCCCTGAATTGAAACAGGATCAAGGAGGGAAAGAACCACTAAATTAGTGAAATATTTTGCTTATTTGCAGCTGATCTATTTCCTTTGAAAGGTGTCAACATTAATATTTTTAACTTTTTATAAAGCATGCTGCAAATATTAGTGCTTAAAACAAGCAGTTCCTGCTCTTGCTTCTGTGTTATCACTCAAATAAGCAAAGAAATTGCCTCTCTGCATATGGTGGTGTATTACTAAATAAAAAAGAAGAGGAGCACCAGATATTTTTAGTTTCTGACTCTACCCACCTCATGCAGGTGAAAAAGAAGTACTTTAGAAAGGTGTGTTTACTCAAAAGCATGACTGTATGCATGCACCACGCAGGTTTTAATGCATGCTATAGTAAAGACATGCCATACAAGATCAAAACCTTGTTAAGCATAACATGCCATAAGAAGAGAGCTTGAGAAATGAAAAGCTTTCACCACTGGCATAGGTTCTGGAAGAGGAACATGTTTATTATATAAAAGCCCCAGATGATACTACACAAAAAAAAAACCCACACATATTCCGTGTTACAGAAGAAAAGTACAAATTAAAAAACAAATCCAGTGAGTCTGATCCGAGGCAAACTCCTGTCCAAACTACAACATCTAAGAGAAAGGTGAACCATTCCCTTGTCCTCCTGCCTGGATGCCAAACTATCCCTCAGGAGGTTAGAAAGGAAGTGCTGTTGGTCTTCTAATTACCATAATCTTAGGCATTTCTCTAATTGGATTAGCTATAGCCTTGCCTTTTCAAACAAAGCCAAGTTACTGAGTTGATAGTGAAACTGTATTTTGGTTTGCAGAAAAAAGTGTTCCTGTTTATTTGTAGCACCACAGTATTTACCATAAATATTTTAATCTGCTATTGCAACTGATTAATGTACATTTTAGTTTATTTTACTGGCTGGCCAAGTTTTATAGCTGTTTAAACAGACAACTTGCTAAACTTCCAAAACATCTTAACTTTGACTTCTCTTTCATTTCTTATATTGAGTTGTAAAACAAATTTTTCTTATTCATAAAGAGTGCCACAAACACAGATTTCAGCTGAAGTCTGATCTACATGACAGAAGCCATGGACAAGAAAAACTATCTATGAAATTGAATGAAGCGGGATATAAACGATAGCACCTTCAGCAGTAGGTGCATTGCTGAACATCGCATCAGCAAAGCTGGTTAAGATATACTGCTTTGACTATCATATTTTATTCTCATGATAATAGCAGATTGAGTGTACTTCTGCTTAGACTTCAGCAGGTCTTATTCTCCTAGAAAGCTCACAGCAGCAGGACTAAGACAAATCTGAGGCGCTACTGTCTAAAGTGAAATTTCCCAAACCGAACTCTGTAGTTTAATTCACCTGTGCTAGATGTAAACATAGAGCTTCACTTGGGTCAATCAACCTCCAGGTGCAATTTGCCAGAGAGGGCAGGTCCTCAGATGGTAGAAACCTTAACTCTTCATATATTCCACCTTTCCTCTTTTCCTCTTGGGCTTTCAGAAACATCCATTTCCACCTAACAGGCAGGCAGCCTCCCCCCAGATGGCCAGGAGAAGCTCAGTTGCTGGACAGGAACAAAGAAGAGTTTTGGTGACATTTCCAACCGGCATGTTTTCAGCCAATGCTTAATCAACAGCAAGATGTGCTGATGTTTGGAAATACCAGAGTCCAAAACCAGGTGCAGCTCAAGTGAGATTTCGATTTGACAAGAATATTCTGCGAAGCTCACAAAATCAGTTTGGGCTTCATACAGCTCTCACACACTGTGTATAGAAAGGAAGTAATTTAGAAACTGTAGCACATTCCCTCACCCCCTACTCTACGGCTCATACAATCAGAATGGGCCCACTGTAAGAACATAAATACTGAGCATATGCATTGTTTATCTCTGAGAATAAGACTGGGCAAACAGACAACCGTTATTACCTTACTTGCCCTTGCTACATGCCTCTATCTGTAAACCTTCCCCTTTGGATAATTCCTTCCAGATTTTTAAACAATACTCAATGGATGTGGAGAAATGATAAGAAAATAGGCAAGTAAGAAAAAAAAAAAAATGGAAGGCAGGCAAAACAGTCCTTGTCAGAGGAACTCGAGAGCAGAACGAGGTGACATTTTCAAGGGCTGTGCAGCACATACCGTAACTTCTATGAAAAGCTAGAAAAAATAAAAAAGCAGCCAGTGTTACAGCTTCATAACCACTTTAATAGGCCCTTTATTGGTGAGTTCAGTTGCAAAATGAGTCTCTCCTTTCCCTGGATTTTCTTTCTCTCTCAAAGGTTAACTGGCTTTACATTTGTCTTCTGCACCTCTCTAAGCCTACCGAGCATTACCTGACTGTCTATGTATTAATATTATAACTTTAGTAATGTGAACTTAGTCACAGTGTTCACTCTCATTTTTATGTATGCAGCTGTTGCACCTACCTGCATTGACGTAACACTGTTTAGAAGCACTTTGGCACATGTTGGATGTTAAGTTACTGTATAAACCAAAGTTTCATTCTAATTTCCTACATAGATGGAAATGGTAAAAAAATGTCAGATTTGTGTCTGCTCCTATACTTACATAACTTGAAAATACAAGTCATCATGCATGTAACACACCTACACATCCTTTTCTTAGCATGGACTAAAATACAATTCAAATACAATACACCGTGACGGTTTTAAACTCTTAACATCAGATTAGGGATTTAACTATGTATTAGTAAGGTTACTTGTATGAATCTATCCATAAAGGACTGAAACATCTGCCCATATAACCTCTTACTAGGAGCATGACTGTCAATATCTAAGTATATTGTACATTTTTGTTAAGAGGTTCTGCAGAGATTTTCTTTGATCAAAGGAACACAAATCTTGTACTACCTGAATTTCTGTTCATGCTAGAACATGGAATATATTTGTTTATATTGTTGCATTATACATTTCAGTCTGAATATCCTTACTTGGGCAGTAAAAGGAAGAGGGGAACTGTCTGATGCATGCCACATGTAGAACTCAGTAAATCAAAGATCCAAAATTGCTCTGTGACACTCCATGGAGGACCCATGTATCTAAACCGATGGACACATTATATTCCTAATTTTGATATTATTTTTAGCTGCTGCATATGTTATCAAAATCCTCTATTTTTTCTGTATTTACTAAAGTATAATAATCTCCTATCAAAAATATCTTGTTAAGCACTTTTACTTTCATAAAGCAAAGGCTGGCCTTAACAGGTAACAATCAGTGATGGAGATTTACGTTTACAGCATATATTAGAATCATAGAATCATAGAATCATAGAATGGTTAGGGCTGGAAGGGACCTTCAAAGGCCATCTAGTCCAACCCCCCTGCAAGGAACAGGGATATCTCCAACTAGATCAGGTTGCTCAGGGCCTTGTCCAACCTGGCCTTGAACGTCTCCAGGGATGGAGCATCCACCACCTCTCTGGGCAACCTGTTCCAGTGTATTATATATATATACCTGTTCCAGTATTCTTAATTGCTTTTTAGTCTTTAACGTAGTTTTGAAAATTTTCATAGAATAGACTTTATATAGTAATTGCCACTAAACAAACAGAAAGGTACCTTGTCATTCAATCTGTGAATGTTTACCTCCGATATACAGCAATAGCATACACTGCAGTGGTTTTATACCAGCTTTCTCCTGAAATCAGGAAACACTGTCCAGTTTTCAATGCCTTCCCTTAGCACTTCTCATCTTTCAGTATGATATTTTATCCCCTTGCTTATTTTTATAAGGATACTTCTCCCTAATAAATGTTCTATGGAACGGAAAGGCTTGTGTAATTGCATTAACAGGTTTATAGAAAACAAGTTATAGCCAAAATTGAAAAGGTGGGGGTGGGGAAAGAAGGAATATTTCAGCAAGATGCAACCTATTATGTAAATTTGTCACCACATGCCATACATAATGAATAAACCTTGTGCTCTTAACACTTTGATTATAGACTATACAGACAATGCAAATTAAAATTCCTGCTGCTCTATAAACGCAATGAGAGGAAATTATGTAAATTTTAACACATTAGATTGATTTGGTTGAAATGAAACCTGTTCCACTTGATGTTTTAGGGGAAGAGCCACAATTACAATGACTGAGAAAGTGCAGTGTTAATGAAGTGTGTTATTGCTAATCAATTCCTCCTCCTCTGGTAATGGCACAGGCATGTGCACTGTCACCACATCATTCACTGGCAAACGTAACCGCTCACACCACCACATAGTCTATATGGCAGAAATTAAGGCTTCCATAAACTCGTGTATACAGTCCTGTTTAACATCAGAGATTTCACAGGAAAACTATGATAGACATTCAGGAAGGGTGTGTGTTCTCACAGATGCACATACAACATGTGTTTAATATATATACAAACACACACAAAACTTTTTGGCAATAACGCCTGGTGACTATAACACTGCTGTCTTGAACACTACCGTAAGATTTGGTGTGATACCAACCAAGTAACTTCACTTTGAGTGAAATAATGACCTTTCTACTGGCAGATCTCTTGGAAAATACAGAATGAGATTATCACATGGTAATGATTTGAACATATTTAGTTAATTGAAATTAAAAGCTAGGTTTTTCAAGCTTAAAAGAAAGTTTCCTTCCCAATTGAAGAAACTGAAAAATCAGACTCAGTGGTTTCAAAAGTTTCACACAAACAATGTATTCTTCCAATAACAGTTACCTGGGATTTATGGCAGGAATTTGGAATGTCTTTACAACTGAGTAGACTTGATTTCATTCTGTAATCTTACTGTAAGAAATTGCAGTGCACACAGCTGATAGAGCTGTTTTACAGTTAGCCCATACGTGAAGTAGATTATACCTTCTTTACACAAAGCGGAGGAGCATGTCTCTCCAATTATCATGTCATCATTTTAAACAAAATACTTTGTAGAGCTCCTCACCACCATGACAATGAATTGCAGAATACTGCATTGTTACCTTAATTTATTGCGTTGTATGAGATAATTAATTGGATTATTTATCATAATTTCACATTTTGCAGTCCTTCTGTTCTATAAAAATTTCCACAGCATTTTAAAGAAAAATTTTCGTTTGCAAAAGGATCTGCAGTATTAGAAATTTGTCGCACTTATTATTTCACAGGTAAACATGAGAAGGTGAGATGAGCCAATCTTTTTTATTTTCTTTGTATTTATGTAACTTTTATATTATTCTCGGAAACATTTGTCACCACATGAGGTGACTGCATTTGTTTCCTGTCTCTACTGACTTGTCTCCTATTTTATTTCTGTTCCTGCTAAGATATATGGAAGCACTCTGCACAGAGACCTCTCACTGGCTTCAACAGCAGTTTGACACACAGGATTGTTGTGGGTCGTGACTATACCACAGACAAAATCAGGACAACACAGGCCATGAGAGAGCTTTTATGCAGAAATGACAGAGCAGGTAAACATACAACACACTCTAAGACTGGCACTTACCATAAGAAATATTAGTATACTAAGTTTTGTTTACGAACATGGAAAAAGAAGGGTCGGGCCCCAGCTGTGAAAGGAAATCTGGCAGACCAAAAGAAGAAAATGCGAAAATAAAAATAAAAGGGAATAATACAAAGGAATTAATCTTTCCTAAAAATAAAGTGACGTTTGTTTTTGCAGGCTGAGAATCCATTCTTGAGTCAGCATGCACATCTCTGCCATGTTTAGGGTTTTAAAAACGCCAACCAATTTTTGCTTCATTAATCCTGAACTAATGTGACTGCCACGGATGGTGAGAAGCACAGAGAGCACTTGGGACTGAGCATTGTTCCTTCATATCACGGGCTTCTGTCACTACCCTAAAGCTCTTCTGACTTTTGGCTGGGCCTGCCGGAGGAATCAGCTATGAACTCTCTCCTCCGCATTAGGGTGTGCATTCTACATTACACTATGCTAATTAGAGTCTCAAAGCATGACGTGGTCGAAGAGCCACTTAGAGCTTGGCAAACAGATTTGTGAAACGAAACATGAAAAATCACGTAAAATTGAGAAAAAGGAAAAACATAACTAAGTGAACTTACAGGAGTAGGATCTGAGCATTTCAGTTTGCCAGATTTGGTACGGATGTTTAGTTATATAAAATCAACACAAAGAATCACAGTGGTAAATATCTCACCCCACAAGAATCAACTTAATTTCCAGCTCACAAAGATCCTAGAAAACCGAACCTCTCCACTTTAGCTTTTGCTTGAATTCTTTGACTTCAGTTTGCTTTGTTTATAGGAAAAAGCTCTCTTTGATGTTGGAATATTAGAAGGAGTGAAACAATAAATTTCCCATATTCTAATATCCAGACATCCTGAGCTTGTTCAAGGACCCCTTGATTCATGAAGGCAAATAATTAAATTACCTGAGCTTTGATCAAGGAGTTGCTGCAGTCCCTTTTTGATGTAGAATGTGGCTGATTGAAGCTCCAGACAGATAACTAGCCCGTATATTTTTTAACCCTTTTGCCACTAGCAGCAGATTTCATGCAATGTTCTGGCATTTCAAAGTGAGCACCACAGTATCATTTGGGGATGCTGCTCTGATAGAAATATAGTAGGTCCAATAGGATCCTTACACCACAGACTCAATGGGATGTTTATTGCAAGGCTGAAACTCTCCCTCATAAAAAAGTTGAAATTATTTTTCAGTCAAGTTAACTTGCCTTAGTATTATGCTTTGGAAGTTGCTCTTTAGATGGCATGTCACTGAGACACATAAAAATACTTCTGAGAAGCAAGGGGGTTGCCTTTGCAACACAAGAGTTTTCAACATGTTCCATGCTTTCCAACTATTTCCCCCAAAAGAAACATGAGCGGGCACACACTCATCTAGTCAGGTGAAGGAATAGGAAAAACAAATAAATAGATTTAAGTCTTTCATTCCTCCCTCTCCTTAAATGCAAGCACCTGGATGAAGTCATCTTTGCCATTAACAAGTCAAAGTCCTCGCCATGCCGCCTGCAAAACGCACAGAAACCAGAAGTCAGTACAGACACTGTCCTCCCAGCTATTTGTACTTTAGAATATGACTACTGAAAGAATTCCTCTCCATAAATGAGGAATTATGCTCCTCTCTATTCATTCTAGGATTCTTTCAGGACATAAGAAGGTTACTAAAAGTGCATAATTAGAAGGCATAATTAATGTATAGGGATCTCTTACTCAGTTCCCTATTCAGCTTCAACAACATAACCATATATATACACATCCCTAATTTTAGCAACGGTTCCATGGATTATGGAAATGACGCCACTGGGCTACAGAGAAGTGGGAAAACCCATTTTGCAGTAGGACTTTTTCTGGTATCATTCATGGTAGAAAGGCATCTGTCCTTCAAGGCACAGCTGTGGAAAGGATTCATGTCATTCAGACTGACATCTCAATTCATAAGGACACGGGCTTAAGAAAGCATAATGAATACGCCTGGCTTACCATAGATAACAGACAAATTATTTTAGGGCATGAGGATGTAGATAGAAATTCATGTCTTTACATTTAAAACACATGATACGTTATTTAAAAGTTGGTATGTTTCTAATTTGTTGGAAAATAAAACTTGGGGCCTTTTTTAAAGGCCAAAGGGAAAATGTGTATGATCAATTGGTAAGAATGAGAAAGGAAGTTAACGTGTATACATTTTTTGTTTGGGTTTTGTTTTTTTTTTTCTGTGAAGTCACAGGAGCTGCATATATAACCAGCATGTGAAACAGGAAATGGTCATATGAGTGACTCAAAATACTCCTTGAAGCATTACTGAAAACCATGAAAGGAGGAGCTGCTGATCTCAAATTCAAGAAGCAATTAGCATTCATTAACTCAAAGTAACAAACTGCCCAAGGCATTTATGGGTTAAATACAGTCTACTTTTAAGCACATGGAAACAGTTAAAACACAAGCTTTTCTGCACTTTATTTTGAATGATTTCACTTCTAGTAAAAATGGATTTAATTTCCAGATGGGGTATACCTCTAGGCAAAAACACTCCTCTTCTCTCCTCCAGTAGGCAAAATGATTTAATATCAATGGAAAAGTCTTTTGTACACATTATTAATTTCATTTACCTTACTTTCTTTTCTTAATAAAGTATCATTGACCTTCCCTAAATTTTTTGCAAAAAATAAATATAAACTAAAATCTCATTTTTGGTAGCTCTCACATTAAGTACAGCTTTCAAGAAACAACTTGCTAGACATTCATTTTCGAAGGGAAAGCTCACAAACACAAAGTTGTTCCACAGACTGCATACAGTGATAGTCAGCAACAGGATTTAACAGCTATGAGAACAAAACATAGATTTGCACCCAGTTCATCAGTAATCTGATACATATAGACAATCTGGTTCAAGTCTGCTGCAGAGGATGGCCTACAGAACCTTATGAAGGCAGTAATTACAGCTAGCATACTTTCTGACCTCTAGCTCATAATCAAAAATGCCAAGGTCATGACAACAAGCAACTGTCAAAATCTTGGTAAGTATCAGAGCTGGCACTTTCTATACAGACTTGATTGTTTCAGCCAAACGCATTTCTTGTTCAATCTGATTGGATAATTAAACAAATATTAGTGCAATTTCTTACACATGATGGTGTATTGAGAGCATTCCTAATGCTAGTAGGACTGAAAACCGGCTTAGCCCTGAAACGCAAACCTCCATCCAAACTCTGTTTAAAAACATGAGTTACTGTATTTACCAAAACCACTTTAAATCTCCGTATCAGGGGTATTGTTGATTAATACCAATGTCAACTGAATAACCCCATGGTGTCCAATACAGTTTCTCTGTATTGGATTAGGTTGATCAGACAGAATTTTAACCAGTAAAGTGCAAACGTCAGACAAATAGTTTAAACTTGTCTGCTCATCGAAGTAATTAAAAAAAAAAATCTGCTAACAGCAATAACAAAATTCTGAGCGTATATTAAAATAAGATGAATGTTTCCCTAGACTTCTAAATGTATAAATATATACTGAAGGTCAAACTAAGTGGTATTCAATGTCAACTCCATGCCATTCAAACAAAAAAAACTTAAGCTTTTGTAATTTGACTTTTGATTTTCATCATGTGTTTTGACTGCTCCTATAAAACCCAGACCAGCAGCCACTTACTGATTGGTGATGCTATAGAATTACAGCACATCACTACGTCATGGAGTAAATCTTTGTGTTTCCATTCTCAATGGAGTTCATCGTGTCCCAGTTACTTATGACATCTGCATAGTGTATGTAAATGGTCTAGTGAGGCAGTAAGGATGGT
Organism: Tauraco erythrolophus; assembly: GCF_009769465.1. Taxonomy (NCBI): domain Eukaryota; kingdom Metazoa; phylum Chordata; class Aves; order Musophagiformes; family Musophagidae; genus Tauraco; species Tauraco erythrolophus. The sequence goes on along the minus strand of NC_141479.1, from coordinate 13,823,583 downwards.
TTCCACCTCCTTTTTCATGAGATTGCTTAAGTATTTCTTGTATCACACTAATGTCACCTTAATAAATGTGGAGTTTCCTTTGTTATGAAGTAAATATATAGGAAGCCATTGAACATACTAAGAATGTTTTTATCATATCTAACAGCTCCCAGCAGTTTGACGTACACCTAGCCAAACACAAAGAAAGTAAGACTTCTGCTTATGGATCTAAAAAACTAAGTAATGCGTGCAGAAGGTAACTGGGCATTATTAACTACAAGATTGTAGTAAGGGGTATGATTACACCGCAGCTTAGGAATGGGAAGCCCTTGTTTAATTCAGGTAGAAGTAATAGCTAAAGGAGAAGGCAAGTGTTGGATTAGCCTGACCCAATCAATCAGAAAAGAATGTCTCCACATTTGAGGATAAGTGGCGATGGTTGAGTAAAGTAGAAATATGAAAATAAAGCGGAAGGCTAGAAGAATTCACTATACCTAATAAAATGGAGGTTATGGGAGGACAGAGCCAGTTTGCATTGAAAAGTGGGAAACTTTGAAGGTGAAAAGTTCACTAAATATTAGATTTTGTGCTGTAGAGGGAGAGCAGAAGCTAATAAACTGAGGCATAAGAAACATCATCTAAACATAAGCAAGTTCAATGGACTCAAGATGATGACACAAGAGCCTCAGAAACTGAGAGCTATGCCTAGGAGCACAGGCTCCATGTTACCAAGGTCAAATAGACAGTAACCTTAAATATTGTACATGTTCTAGTGTAACTCAAATAATGCAGCTGCCCTAATTAGCTCTGAAGTCTCCAAATCAACTCTGTTTGTACAGGTCAGTGGACCGTGAACTGCAGTACAGGATTGGCAATCACTGAGGAAGGGATCACCTTAAACTAGCTTCGTTACAAAGGTAGAGCCAAAGACTACACCATAGAAAACCACACATTAGAGATCTCCAAGAGGATTGTTAAATTTAATACTTGAAACATGACTACATACTCATAGTTTATGATTTTTTTCATCTAAATACTGCAAAATTCACAATTCTAAAGACAGAAAGAACTATAATGACCATCCTAAGTCTGACCTACAGTCACTTGTATCACTACCTAATCAACTCTTTTGTAGTAAATGATAAATTGTTTGTATGTAAATGCCAATGACTGCTATGTTTTCTTCTTGCTTTAGAAAAAGAAATGCTATGTAAATTGCCACCGTGCTAAAAAGAACTGAAATGCATACTAATCAGCCATATTCTCTGAGCTATATCAGCTATAACTGGAAGGATAACAAATGAAAAGGCAACAATCAGTGGTGGACAAAGTTTTCTATTTGAATCAGAGCCCCAAGTAAAATTATTATTCAACTGCTTTTCAAAATTTTGGAACCTCTTATGTCTGAAGAAATTAGGTTGAAACTGTGAATGAACAGAAACTTTCATTAATGTGAAATACCGAAGATCTTCACTGGAATTTCAATTGCAAGAAAAATATCCTGAACGAGAATGGGAAGGAGATGTTATCTTTAGAAATATCTGTTCACTGTGTGCACTGGATAAATGTTTGAGTGATTCTTCTGTTACATCAGTTCGGCAATCTCTGTGGTTAAATAGTGATGGTTACATGCAATATGAAACTGGAGGTTTTGATCACTGCGCTGTACATATTGAACTAACCTGGCAGCATTCAACTGTTTTAATATGGGTCATTCCTCAGAAAAAAAGTTTAAAATCGTTCCGCCCTGACCAGAAAGCACCCTGTAACGAAGAAATGCACTAAAATCTTATCTTGAACGGTGATCTAAAATGAACTGAGTGATACTTAGAAATACCTAAGTGCATCAATATTTGGTCAAGCCTGCTGGAAGGGAGGACTGCCTGTCAGAAGCACTGCTCGGAAAAGGACAGAACTTAATCCTAAAATTTCAAGTGTGTCTTCTAGTGCTAATGAGACTAGTTTTTTTATTTTGCAAATGCTATTCAAAGTCCTGTATTTACCTCAGGATTTCTCTCAGATAAAATTAAATTAGTATTTCCAAAAATTAGGTATAAACTTTTTGAATGTCAGTTTTCTCAAACACTTTAAAGGTTGTGGTTTTACATGTTGCCGCAATTAAAATTTTCCAGTAACATATAAAAATTAATTTTAACTATATAAATTAAAATAGACAAAATGCACATAAAGTATACATAAGATGTAGGCAGGTACATAATGTTATACGACTCTAAAAAGGCCTGAGAATCCATGTCTTAACACTGATATGGTTACAGGTATTCTGCTCTGGTAATGAAAATACATTTATTTTTGGTTCAAATGCCAGCCTACTTTGCACAAACTTTCTTTTGTTTGCCTTACAATGTCTACATAAAAAAAAAAAAAAAATAAAAAAATTAGTTGATGAAAGATGAAAGGAGCAATGCTGTTATTCATTCAGCAGCCAAGATCTTTAAGATAATTACTTTAAATCAAGAAGGGACAGACTATTTAAATTTATGACTTAATGCCGACACATGCATGTATTAATAAAACAGTTAGCATTAATGGAAATAGGGTTTAGTCTCCTGATTCAAATAGAGCTATCATTTCTGGTTTATACTGAACTAATGACTTCTCCTTGGCAGAATGATATGTACGCATGTATTTAACTATTTAACTTAACCACTGAGACCAATTAATACATTTCTGAAGTTTTATTTTATTTAAAAATATATATCAGCAGCCTCACTGGGATAAAAATTATGTTGAACCAGAGTTTCTATGGCACCAGTTTAACCTTAAATCCTTAAATGTAATACTTTCACATGGAATATCTGATGATTGCACTGTAAAAATGAAGAGTACTGAAACGCAGGGCAGAAGAAGCACCTCTTCAATGGACTGACATCAAGTTAAGGAACTTTTTAGCTTACCAAGCCAGCATAGACTGTGCGCGATTAGGAGCTTACATGAAAAGAAATGGTGTCTGCAAGAGGGTACACCATAAATTTAATTTCTATCCCGCTTACTAGTGTGAGGATAGAAGCAAGGAACAAAGCTGTGCACAAGCCATCTAAGCCAGGCTGTTCTCAAGCTATGGGGTAGTACCGATGCACACTGGTAGGGCAAGAAAACCTGCACTAGTTGCACTGTACAAAGATAACGCAGCTAAATGCTTGGTGCTGTGAAGCTCGCAAACATGGAAATTCTAGAAATTATATTTTAAAGGGTTACTGACTATAGCTCCATCTGCTCATCACTCTAGTCTTTGCCTGTGTGGGCCTATGTCTCCACAGCATCATTGGGAGTTCACTGGAACAGTGTCAAAACATATCAACACAATTAAATGAAAGTTTAAGTGTAATTACTGTTTCGATAGGTACTTCCTACAGCTTGCATGCATGTATCAAAGTTCTGTTCAATTTTGACTACTTTATAACACTTCAAGATCCACAATTGCATTTTCTGTTAGTTTACCTATAATGTAGCTACAGTCTATTTGTTGATGAACTATCAAATCATCATTATAATAATGAATTATATTTGGAAACCTATTGCTGCCTCGTTCACCAATTACTCTGGAAAATCCTGGCTCATCTTTTACATTCAGTTACTTGGTCCTTTCTTTTAGTCCATTTACATTGATTTCTACTACTCCAACTCTGCCTGCCATTGCATTACAATTAAGAATTCTGATGAACTCTTGCTGATTCGGAAGGGAGAGGGCTCTTACTCATTGCCAAACTTTGGAGAAAAACCACAAAAACCCCTTAGAATTTGCTTAAGCCAGCACTTTAAAATTGAAGAGCTAAATTATGGCTCATGAAGCCAGCAGAGCTCAGTGGGACTGAGATGCCTGAAAGCCACCGCACCACCCAAGCAGTTATGGAAGAAGGCCTTATGCCTTTGTCAGACAAAATTAACCATAATGTCACCTTCCCCAGGGGCACTGCTCAGCAGCAGGGCTGGCTGCTCCAGATACTTGTCTCTGAATTCCTGCTGGCATGCGAGGCACTGCTAATGTCCCAGCCATGCGTAATGTTCTCTGGAGAGCCTTGAACATGACTGGCAGCTCTAACTTTTCCACCCACCTTGAGTGCATCTAACAGCTTACGGGATGTTCCCTGCCTTGGAGCACAGAGGATGGGCAGTTAGCGGGTCTCGGACTGCTCTTTGCAACACCGTGCTCCTCAGCAAAGCGGTGCTCATTTTCCAGTGCAATAGTCACTAACTCTCTCACCAAGAGTTGTTACTCTAAGATAATTCTTAATTAATATCCTAAATGAAGTGATTGACAGAAAACTGTACAACTATTATGGCATTGTGTTGCCCACTTGTAGTCAAAGATACAGACAACAATTTATATTAGACACATTAGCTTCTCTGGCTGCGTATCTGCCCAAGTGGACTACATAATATTATAAAATTTTGCACTCTGTCACTTACAGTATGTATTTCTTATGCACAGGAATTTGATCAGTCTATGAGTCAAATCAAAGACCTGTGCAGCCCAGCATCCTGCCTTTAGCAATATCCCAAAGTGGATGGCTAGGGAAGAACATCAGAAGAGGGCAGGTGGAAACGGGACTCCTTCCAAGCCCGCAACCATTTAAAATCTATACTGTCAGATATGTTCTTATTGGTCAGCATTTACAATGATAAATTGTAACTATTTATTTTATATTCCAAGGGGCTATAGGATATACGGAAATGATTTGGACCAACCTACTTTTCTCAGTTCTTCAGTTCTAAGCTCCACTGACCTCGATGCGTTCGGGTAAAATTAGAACAATTTGGCCTAATATGTCTTTTTTCTATCAAGGATCTCTCAAGCATGACAATATTTTTGAAAGAAATATTTTTCGTTTCGTCATATCATTTTTCCTGCCTTTAAAGTCTTTCTCCTGGCATAGCAGGAACTGACACCATCTTCAAAAAAGGAAGAAAGAGACAGCAAACCTCTTATAAACCACCTCTGCCTGCGAGGACCGAGCTGTTTATTTTAGACCTAGACTCCAGCTGTGGCACTCTTCAGACAATCTGGAGTTACACGACTCCAAAACTTTGTAGTGAGCGCCAAGGCGGTAAGACGACGCCGAAGGTAACGGGATCCGCTGACTAGAAAGATGTTAATCCTGACAAACTGCCTGAGCATTATCCCGAACCACAGCGAGACTGCATCCCGTCTCCCCAGGGAGGGCCGGCGATGCTGGTGGTAACAAAACGGCTTTTCAGAGCGCCCGCAGGAGCCGCCGGGCGGGCGGCGAAGAGCATCAGCGCCCTCTAGCGCCCGCCCGGCCCCGGCCCCGCCGCGCCGCGCAGCGCCCGCCGCGGGAGTCCCGCCGCCGGAGCCGAGCCCCCCGCCGCCGCTCACCGCGCCGCCTCCAGCCGACCTGTTGCGCAAGGCGGAGCGACGGCGAGGCTCGGCACCGGGAGAACGGCTGCCGCAAATCCCGGCTCCTTCAGTAAAATCGCTCCTCTGGAAGCACCGCGCACGCGTTTAGTGCCCTTCGGTGACGTTTCAATGGCTTCAAGGTCCGTCCTTAATGAATAGGTTTAATAATTCGGCGAACGCAGGCTTGCGCTTAAGAGAATCAATAATTTCACAGTCTAAGAGTATCCTAGTCTTCAGCATCAAAACCCAAACGCAGGACTACATTTTCTCCTAAAATACCATAAAAGACTTTTAGACGTATACAACATTCCTTAACTGATAAGAAACAAAGTAAAATATACATATACGACTCAAAATGACAATACTTAAGCGTAAAGTAACTCTTCTTGGACAAAGTGCCTCATCTAAACTATGTTTAAATCAATGGCCATCTTTCCATTTGTTTCTCCAAGCTTTGGGTTGGCCTCAACAATGAAAACTGAAGACCCTTTTTTTTTCTTTTTTAAAACATAGCATAGGAAATTATACACTGATTTTTAGCTTAAAATGCTAGTTGAAAAACTCTGACTCAAAAAAAAAAGTCTAGAAAGTATGTTGCTAAACTGTTTCAAATTAATTGATTCCAGATGAGACCTTTGTTTCTCATACACTGAAGATATTTCACTAAACGTCCAGCTCACAAAATGGATTCAAAATTCTTTTAAAGGATTCACCAAAAAGGGGAGACACTAGTTTTAAGTTTGAAATTACTTTAAATTTCTATGATGTCTGAGCTGGAAATAACTTCTAAGAATATTGTGGAAATCTCAGCAATAAAACATTTGTTTCTCAACTTATGCTTTGTTTAGTTACAGCATTTGCAGAAAACAAAAACGTTAGTCTACTGAAACTCTGAACTTCACATATGTTTCTTACATTAAATTAAATATGTCAAATGTTGTCAGAATAACATTAATTGAAGCTGAAATCACATGATATATTTTAAGGCATGTTATCAAATAAATCACAGAAATTATTCTAATCTTTGTAGTTTCCCAATATTATTATGCAAAAGAAAAATTAATTTGGCTGTCCTGTCTCTCAATCAACCCTTTCCATACATATTTCCTACTGAAACTGCTGATGATAAATTGCAATGACTTATCTCATCTCTTGACATACCCTATTGCAGCAGCATTTCTGGTAATGAAGTAATCTAATTCTTAGTGAATTTTTTGGACAGGCAATACTTTAAATTTTAGGAAAGTTAAAGCTGATGTAGAGAAGCCTATAAAATAGTATTCTCTGTCCATGCCCTTTCTCTGATGCTGCAGTACAAGGCTAACATGAAAAAAAAAAAAACCCAACAAAAAAACAAACAACAAAAATACCCATCCTATTCCAGGGCCTAAGAACAAGAGCCTGCAGGAGAAAGATGTCTTTCAGGTAATTTTCCTAAAGAATTTGCAAATTATTTTACTGAAGATTTGTTTTTAGTTCTGTAACTTTATTTCATTGTTCTCCTGCAAGAGGAAGGAGAACTGCTTTAGAAGTACAGTCAGAAAGTTCTCTTTCCTAGAGGTAGTAGACTAAGAAATATGCTGGTAAAATGTTTTGTGTGTTAAGGTATGAAGCTCAAATCGGACCTTCCGCTCCCAGTCTCCCTACTGTTCTTACTGCCCATCTCCCCAGCAACATGAACTGTGCCGCTCTGCTATGAAAATGCTGTTCATAACCAAACATCTGCAATTCCACTTCCACATACTTCTACGTATCTCTCCATATAAAATCATCCAAAGGATTGAGTACAATCATCGATCTGTGTTCCAAATCTCAGTGGACAGACCCGACTGAGAGAGATGCCAAATTAATTATTGCAGAACTTCTACACTGAAAGCAAATTTATTTATTGGTATACATTAGCCAGTGTAGAAAAGGAGAACAAAGTATTTACCTGGAGAATCACACAGACTTTGGAAACACTGAAGCAAGCATAAGAGCAAGGGAGGGGGAAAGAGATGGACATTCAGTAACGTCTGAGCGCATGCTTCCCTGCTTCTCAATCTGTTAGTGCTGTTCTCATTCAACAGTTTCCTTGTTAAATAATTAAAAATATTTAATTTCTTAATAGAGGGGTGCAGAGTCTGTGAAATTCTTATCATATCACCATCACAAATCAATAAGAAGAAAGTCTTTCCCAGGGAGTTACTAGTCATTGGAACGTGAAAAAGAAATGAGCATTCTCCTTATAAAGGGCCAATTTCTGAATTAGTGACCTCATTTGCTAAAGAGGTTCCTTTGTCACAGATATCTTGGTAGGTAAATACTGTATTACCCAGCCACACTGTCCTTTGTAGCAATGGTACAAAGAAGATCTCCTAGCACATACTGGTTCTCCCCTCACCAAATGAATATTTAAAAGAGTAGACAATAAAGAGGGACTTCTATAGAAGGTAAAGGCATTTGTATCATGATGTCAGACTGCTATATGTGCTCCCCAAGGACTGCACAGGAAGCACTTTTATTCTAAAAGTTAATGGTATTTATGGGGACCTACAGCCTGATCTATTTTACCTTTCTTAGGGATGTGCTTATGCACGTATCACCCAAGAGTCCAATGCGTTTTGGACTAGCCCGTGTTAGAGACAGATACCATTTTGGTACCTTCTGAATAGTAATGCATTTGAAAGCCAGAAAGAAAAACATTTAAAAAAATAAATAAATATATACATAAAAGTCTTTCTCTTTTTTATTCTGGACAGAAAATCCTTCATTTCATGCACTCATAATTCCTGCATATCTATTTCATGCCTAGGAGCCACAGAGCAAGTGACAGATTTTCAGTTCGGGGCTTTCAGTATCTCCTTATCCGGAGGAACATTTTAAAACGGACAAATGCTCGCCCTCCCCCTCCTCGCCCCCTCGAGCAAGAGCCGAAGAGAAAAAAAAAATACCGTTCGCCACAGCCGTTCCTTTCTCCCTTTGGAGAGCCCATCCCGCCCCTCCGGCCGCCTCCGCGCCGAGCTGCGGCAGAGCCGCGCACCGCGCCCGGCGCTGCCCGGCCCCGGCCCCGCTCGCCAGCACCCCGCTCCCGGCGCCCTCCCCGCGGCTCACCTGCCCGTCCCTGTTCCTGTTCCCGGCCCCAGCCCCGCTGCTGCTGTCAAGTTTCTGGAGCGCACGCACGCATCCTCCCGCTCGGTCCTCCGGCTGGGCTACAGCGCGCCGTTCCCCGCGCCGCCCCGCTCCTTCCCTTTCCCCTTCCCGAGCCGCCTCCTCGCCCGGCAGCAGCGCGCCCTGCGCCCCGCTCGCCAGAGGCAACTCCGGCTCCGGCGTGCCCCGCTGCTCCCCGCCGCTTTTCCGGGGCTCCCTGGGGCACGCGGCTGCGGCCGCCGCTTACCTGCGGGTCCAGCGGGGCTGGCTGCTTCCCGCGGCCGCCTCCGGAGGAGGGAGAGGAGGCAAGTCCCATTCACAAGTAGACACTGAGCAGACACGGCAGCATCTTCAGCCTATTACACTCCACTGGCAGCGGCTGCTGAATGAGGCTCCGAGCTAGTGGCAGGAATTAGAAAGAGGGAGGGAGGGGAAAGGGGAGAGGAAAGGGGAGAGGGAGGGAGAGGGAGCAAGGGGGAGTGAAGCAAGATTAGAGGAAGGGAAAAGCTGGAGGCTGTTGCTTCTCTGTTTTCTTCTCCCTTCCCCCTACCCCACGAGGAACGAAGACCCCAGAGCCTGCCTTCCTGCAGGGCCCCGCGTCCCGAGCGCCCTCCGATGCCTGTGGGGGAGAAGTTGGGGTTGGAAGGGCAAAGCGAGGGGGCAAGGAGCCCAGGGCACGCTCTCCCCCTGCCCAGCCAGCCCTGGGGATGAGTAGGGTACGCGGTCCCCACCCCTCGGGTCGGCTCTGCACCCCCTCAGCCACACAGGCACCCACACGCACGTCTGCGAGGGGGATGGGGACACCCATCCTGCCGTGGCGGGCTGCAGGGAGGGATGCCCTGTCCCTTCCCTGTCACCACTCCTCTGCAGGCAGCCCAAGACCACCCCACGGCAGCATCGCTGCGGGTGGGCTGAAACCCCTGCCAGAGCCCTGGGCACAGCCAGCCACTGGGGGTCTCTGGCTTGGGGGGCTACCCTCTACCTCGTAGCACAGACAGAAATAAAATCATCTGAGCCGGACAAACATCATGAGCATTTTGTGCCAAATCCAGTCATGTTTCCTGTCATGATCAGACATTTGTCCAGGAAAAAAATGAACAAGTTCCCCAAGCATTTCTGGATTTGGAAAATCTTGATCTGCTGCAGCTCACAGACAGGGGCTGAGACCAGGCCTCTGCCCAGGCAGGCTGCCCTCCCTCTGGAGGTGCAGGGGTGACCCTGTCCTTATCAAACACGCCTGACCCCGGGGCTGCCACTCTTGCTCTCTCTGTTTTCATTACCTAAATTGAAAACCCCTGGCACAATTCCCAGGTGGGGCTGAGCTGTACGAGCCCAGGGAGAAGTGGCCTGAGTTGATGTACCCATCCAAACCCAGAGGTTTTGCAGTGCCGTCCTGGCATGCCCACCCAGGCACACGCGAGTCCCCTCTCACCCATCATCAGCTTTCCTCACAGTGGCCAAGACCTGAGCGCTCTGAGGTGGCTGTCAGCAGAGTCGGTGCCATCTGTGTAGCTGCGGAGCAGTGCAGAGCAGAGCAAGGAAGGACGCAACGTGCAGCCCCTCAAGAATAAGGATTGCATTCGCTGTTGGAAATAACTAGGTGCCTCTTTGTGAGGATAATCTGCCCATCCTCAGGCAACCCATCCGACCGTTCATCCCCCACGCCACAAGGCAGCACTCATGCTGCTCTGTGACCGCACCACTCGGCCCCAAAGAACAAGGCTTTTATATTCTGTGGTTAATTAGCTCTGCCAATAACTCCAGGCAAAGAAAAGAAAAAAATTGGCACAAAAGCTGCCACTGTACAAACAAAGAATTTGGAAGGAGGAAAGCTGATAAACAATGCATCCGAAGGAGGCCGAGGGACACTGAACTCAGCACAGTGGAGCAGCAAGTCCTGTCTGATGTCAGCCCCAGGGAAAGCGCAGGGGCCTCCTGGCTGCAGGGGGGGGGACCGTGGAGAACTGAGGCTGAATTTCCTTCAGAGAGAACTTGAGAGTTGACAATTTGGTTCGCAAACACACCAGGGGAAAGGCCTGCATGGACCATGAGGTGGAATGGTGCAGGCAGGGAGCTCCGAGGTGAAGGCAGGGGGAGGTGGCCGGGAGCGCTGACGCAGCACCCGGGACCCCACTCTGGGACCTGCTGGCTGAGTGTCGTGCAGGCGACTAAGGAGGGGAGCAGCTCGGTGTGCAGAACTCAGCTTGGGACAGGCAGGGGAAAACAGCAGCCAAACCCAGAAACACCCTGGGCTGAGCTGAAAGCATGAGGTAACGAGACAGCTAATTAATTGGCATTGAAGCACTAAAGGCTTTGTTTTGATAGGAAGAGGGCTGCAGTGCTAAGAAAACTAGTTTTAGGAGTGGTTTTCCAGAGAAAATTCAGGGAGTAATAAACTGCCATAAAGAAATAAAACATGTAAAGGATCACCAGAAAGTGTGTTTGGGGAGACGCAGCTGAGTAAGGAGGGCCATGCACATTAATTTGGAACAGTTTTGTCAAGAAACTGGTTTTGGACAGAAAATATGAGAGGAAGGGAAATATGTCTCAAAATAGTTCCATATAGTCCCAGTCCAAACCTATTGCCTTTAATGGACACCATCAGTCTCCCGTGATGATGCTATGAGAATTACCATTTGTTTTCTTTATGGATACACTGCAGTGAGTACTACTTAGTGCAGCTCTGCCAAAATTGCCACTTTAGCTGAAGTCCAGAGCTGGGCAGTTGGCTGAGAATTTTTTCCCCTCTCTTGCTGGCTTTAGCAGCACAATGGAGGGGATGACTTTTGTAATTCCCTTTTTTAAACTGCTGAGATCAGATTTTCTTGAATATAAAAGAAATGTGAAAGCAATTTCAATCTAATTAAGCATATACAATAGGTACCCATAATATTCTTTAGTCAAAGAGCATATTGATCTATAATGAAAGGTTTCATTAATTCCATTCAAGGAGGGATGTTAACAAATGAGTGTAGTAACATCTGATCTGGTGAGCGGCTTGTTTCCTCCCTTCCTTCTGCATTGAAATCTCGGTGTAAACTATATCAGATGCTGCTATTATTTTTCTCTCATTTGTTCATCCTCCTATAGGATCTATAGATAGATGGTTCTTATCTGCAAACAAAATCGAAGCAAAACTCCTGCTGAAATCTATATGTTTGCACCTCTGGCTAAGTCCCAAGTCTGATTACATTAACAACCACTGTGGAATTAATTTCACCTACCTTAAGCCTTTTTAAAATTGAGTATCTAACAGGTTATCAATAGTAAGAGTTCATTTAATGTCAACAAAAAGAAGCCCCTCTCACTGGGACAGGTCGCTGGCCTGTCCATATACCGAAGGGTTCTTAACAGCTTGCTCAGACTAGAAATCTACCTACAACCATCTAAAAGTCAGATTAGATGAGTCCTGCTTTTTCTGTTAGATATACAAAATAAGAAGTGGTCAAACCAAAATCAGAATGTGATGCTGGTAAATGACAATGTTTGATATACATTCCCTTTAGCCATTAAAGTTTATATTTAGGCAGTTCCAAACTACCCTGCCATCACTTAGGAGAACTATTGCACGAAGTGCTTGCACAAGAAATGACAGTGTGTCACATAAAAGAGAAGTGCAGGGAAGAAGAGTACCCCAGAACATCTGCAGAACTACTCCACTGAAGTCCACCCAGTGCTCATGCGCACTTTCACAGCACATTAGATGGGAGACATTCACTGACTGCCCAAGGCAGACCTTGCCATTCCTACCATATGCAAAGGCAAGGGAAAGGGGATATGCTACTGCAAATTTTTGCCTCTGCAGACTATTTCTACTGGTTGATGACTCTTTGTCTATGAAGCTTTAGACTAGATGATAACTTTATGAATAGCATGTTGAAGCCAATCTAAATTCAATGTGGACAGTATCAGATTAACTAGAGAGAAATCTTTCTAATTACATTTGCCTCCTCTCTTCACAAAATGTTAGATGGAAGCCAAAAAAGCAGGCCTTAGCTATCCTGCTGTCATGGAAGTCACGGCAGAGCAGCAAGGGAGTACAGGGAGGTCTAGAGTTAGCCTTTACAGCTGCTTGAAACCTGGTGTCAGAGTGAAATCAGTGTCAGACATAAATAAAGGAAGTTTATACATATTTTAAACAGTATTTGTTTTTGCATATCCATATATTTAGGTTAAGGACATCTGTGATAACAAATCTGTGAAACCTAAAAAAAGGTTTCTTTATCTGCTGTGGGCATACAGAGTCTGAAGTTTGTTAGAATCCTGCTCATTGCTTGGGAAGTTAACCCATTTATCATTTGAAAATAAGCTAGCTGTTTTGTTTTCTATGCATCTGAAGAGGTACATGCACTTCTGCTAATTGAATTGTTGTTCTAGGAAACATTGCAGCTGAATTCATGAAATAAGCATAAGCAGGTATATTGTAAGTTTAAGCTGGACATTTGTAGTAGGGTGCATGAAAAATCTTGAAACGTGAACTTCAGAAACTGAACTCCAAAAAGCCTTTCGCAACTGAAAAGATTTTATCAATGTCCCATGAACTTAATAGCTTGGGCACATCTATGCAGTAAGTATGAAAGAAGAAACTTCCTTCCATCTTTTGACCCTGTTCTCTCCAGGCCCTTTCCCACAAGGCTTCCAACAGACTCTCTTCCTTCTCACCTACCTTTAACAGACCTGCAATTTCCTTCACTTTTCTTCTCACCTGGAAAGTATTAGAGATTTAAAAGGCACATGAACAGCATATTGCTATCCGCAGGAGCTGGGAGTTTAGGAAGAAGCAACAGAGACAGTAGAAGAGATTTATAATAAAGGATATTCCACACAGTCTGTACAATTTTTTTGTCCAAAACGCCCTTCACTTTCAGTGTCGTTTTTGCTAATGAAACAAAGAAAAATATGACTCCTATGTGAAAATGTAAAGAGTGAGCAGAACTGAAGGAGAGAAAATTACTGGTTTTTATGAGTCCAAAAAAAAGGAAAATGAATTAAAACCACAATACCAGCACAGCGAGAAGACAAGCATGTAAGAAGAGTTTCACTTAAGAAAAGTGTGCACCTCATGGCAAGGAAACAAGGCTTCTACATAATGAAGGATGGACAGCGCAAAGCAGTTGGTATCTAAAGCTATTTTTCTCAGTAACAAATGTCTTCCTTGTAGAAATTTAAGAATATAACGACGTGTTTAGTCGAGAAAGGTTAAAACAAAGGTAAGACCACTGAGGTTAAAAAAACTCTACACAAAGCAACTGACACAGAAACTATCTTCGCAAAATTAGCAATGCAAAAATCTTTCTCTGGCTATACTGGTGGGTTATACTGGTATAGCCAGTATACGTAAACCTGGAGACAAAAGGAAATTTTGAAGCCAAAAGAGAATTACAGTAAAAAAACCTCTCAACTACAGAAATACTATGATGTTATAAACAGTGCTATGCAGTGGTTTGGGAGGTTTTGTTTTTTAAATTTCACATGTGCATATGGAGCTTCGCCTAAGTGCACGAGCTACACTGATAAATCACCAGCTTGAATCACCCCTTCCAAGTGGTGCCCAGAGTGGTACTTTCAAATACAGGGCTGATCTGCCTGGTATATCAAGGAGGAACCCATATTTTGGGTTTTGTTATCTCATTTCCCTGTTCACTACAAAAAAAGGTCTCATTCCTGTTCCAGAGTGAAGCAAAGCTCTTCTCATTAATCTGCCAGTGAAGCCTGGCCTTGATAGCATTTCACATTTTAACCCATTTTCATGATGAAGATGAAAATCCTTCAGTCAAATCCAAGTGGCCAGACTCAGACCACAGAATCAGCACCTGCCTACCTGTAAAAGACAACAGAATTGAGTCCAATTTCATTTAGGCTGCAGTAGAACAGAAGTCTATTTTTTCTTCAGTTTTCAGAGACCTTTTAAAGCTAGGTCAGTTTTTATTAAGACTTTGCTGAGGGGAGATAACTTGCTTTATAAAATCCAAGGAAGTGGTTTGTCATGTACTGAACATGGACAATTAGACGTTTCTGTCACTGAGCTTTGAGACCACCTTGCCCTGATACAGTCCTTAGAATCTTTTGGGACTCTTTTACTAATTTTAAAAACTGTTGTGATAGGCAAAGATGCAGCAGCGTTCTGGCCAACATCTCATTTCCTCAGCTCTACTGTGATGTACTGAAGATCAGGCAGGACTGGACTAGTCAGCTGTTACGTTCTGAAGAGTGCCCTCAAGCCAGGGAAATCTCCAGAGGCACTGAGACAGCCTTCCAGTCGCCTTAGGTTGCAGATCTGATCCAATCAAGGATCAAGCCCCAGGCCTGGGTGGTTCTTATAATACTAAAGTAGATTAACAGAGAATAACATTCATAAGGACATTAATTGAAAAACACTGTATCCAAAGGGTCTGCTGATCAATGCAGATTCACAACTACAGACTCTATTTATAGTTCCAACATAGTATCCAAAAATTACAGCGCAAAAGAATTCAGAGGAAAAAAAAGGCCTAAATGGCGAGTCAGACAGACCTCATAAACTTTTTAATGTATCAATGTCTTTTGCTAATGGGTTTTTAGAAATACAGATCAGAAAATTAAATTTCTCATTTAGACAGGTATTATTTAGTTAGGAACTTGAGACTCATTTATTCCTGACACTGTGCATTAAAAGCAAGAAATGCATTTATATGTATATGTGCATGCACACACATCTATGAGTACGGCACTTTCTGCATAGGCAGTCAAGAAGGATGAGGCCACCATATATATTCCTCTAATGTATTCAACTTATAGTTTATATAATCTATTTTATTAGAAAACAAATTTTGAAAAAAAATCATTGCATCTTACTGGAGAGCACACAAGGCTTGTACACACATTTGACAGTAAGATATAGCATAGCTAAATAATTGGTAATAATTATGTCTTTTAATTTCATTACTGTGTCACTTATTTTGTATGTTCAGGACATACTGTATAATTAATGATTATGCTGCTTCCAAAACCTAAGGAAAGAATACATTAAGTCTTCACAATTTTGCATTTTTTCCTATGTTTTGTTAAAAGAATACACATTTGGTTTGTTAGAACATACTTCTGCTCTGCTACAAATACTCTTTACATGTATACTAGGTACAGTTGTGACTTAATATTAGCCAGCAACTCAGCCCCACATAGCCATTCGCTCACTCCTCCCTGGTGGGGTGGGGGAAAGAATCAGAAGAGTAGAAGTGAGAAAACTCATGGGTTGAGATAAAGACAGTTCGACAGGTAAAGGAAAAGCTGCGCACACAAGCAAAGCAAAACAAGGAATTCATTCACCACTTCCCATCAGCAGGCTGGTGTTCAGCCATCTCCAGGAAAGCAGAGCTCCATCACCCATAACCGTTACTTGGGAAGACAAGCACCATCACTCTGAAAGTCCCGTCCTCCCTTTCCTTGTTCTTCCCCCAGCTTTATATGCTGAGCATGACATCATCTGGCATGGAAGATCTCTTCATCAGTTGAGGTCAGCTGTTCCAGCTGTGTCCCCTCTCAACTCCTTGTGCACCCCCAGCCCACTTGCTGGTGGGGTGGTGTGAGAAGCAGAAAAGGCCTTGACGCTGTGTAAGCACTGCTCAGCAATAACAAAAACATCCTTGCATTATCAACACTATTCAGCACAAATCCAAAACACAGCCTCATACAAGCTGCTATGAAGAAAATTAACTCTATCCCAGCCAAACAACACAGAATATCTAACATCAGTTTGCAAATAGTTCAAACTGTGCCCAAGAAGATTTAAAGGAGAATGATGTTCCTGTAATCTCAGCTGCTCACCCTTCTGTGCTGATGAGCACCAGGCAGTCATGTTTATCTAGGACAAAGATCTTTCTTCGTTTAATGCCCACAGTTTGAGATAGTCAATCTTGCCCCAGCATGTGCCTCAAGTAGTTTGGATTTTTATTTGTGATTTTTGTGTATGTCCCCATGCTATTCCAGGTACTATGAGTTGGTAGCTACTTATCTGACCATACGAGGCCATAACCAAAAGCATTTTTACATAAGTATATGAATAACCACGTTCACAGATCCAGGAGATCAATCACTATCATGATTGCAAGAGTTCAGTAAACGATTATAAATTGAGCTGTTGTATATAGACCAGCAAAATAGTGACAAAATTATAAACCTTTAGCCATAAATTCTACTTTAAGCTGTACATAATACTGAACCAAGTGATATGCTATTACTGCATTAACATCTATCTGCTACTGAAAAAAAACACTAAGCGAGTTTTCTCTAATGAGCTGGAGTAAAAAGGATATAAAAAGAAATATAGGTTTGCTTGACTATTTAAAGTCCACAAGATTATAATTCTTTAATATTACTTTTATCAGAAGATAAAAATATAACTAGACTTTACAGTTTGTCAGATGAGTCATAACTAAAGACATTAGATGATGCACACAATAATCAATCACAAAACATGAAAACAATCTCAGTTATTAAACTTGCAGAAAAATGAAATAGCACTGCTTTACTATAAATCTGATACGTGGTTTAAAACTCCATTGATCAAGTAAAATATTATTTTTTTAAACCTATGTATAATAAGGTATCACTTTGTTTGATTCCAGATAATTACTTAGAGAGTCTGGTGATATTTTTTTCTGTATTTCCCAATAACATAAAACCAATATTACATAGCATTTTTAGTTCCATAAACAAGTAGGCCAAGGGTTATAAATCACACTCAGAGAGATGATGAGAAGCTGATAGGCTTTACTTCAGGAAGCTCAGATATATATTTATCTTTAATTCATGTCTAGATAGATAATCTAACAAGCTTCTAAGAAAAGAATGGTGTCTTTTAGGCATCTATGAGAAATCAGTACAAACATTAATGTTCCACGCCTGAAGGAACATGAGATGGGAGATTCCAGTAGGGCATGTCTGATGACTACAGAGGTTGAGGAAGTCACTGACTTCCATGAGCTTTAGGTCAGGCCCTGTAGCTTTGCAGCATCCACACGTGGGAAAGGGCTGAATGAGCTCCTTTTATCCTTTGACCAAGCTGTGAGCGCTCACGAGATGATGTGTTGGCTGATCAGTCTTCAACTGCATAGCTCAACTCATCACACAGATCCACTATGCGTCTACAGAGGAGAACAGCCTCTACCACTGTTAGAGGAATAATGTCATAGCACCATCATGTAAACTAACAATTCTTACGTGACTTATGTTTTGGATGCCAATTTAATTTTTGATGTTTCCCTATTTAAAAAGTAAGATTTTTGTCCCCACTGTATTTTATCACACCAGTGAGACATACAGCTTTTTATAATGCATTTCTGTTGCTTGGTCATTTGATGCTTTTGGTTTTTTGTTCTGTATATGTGGTGATGTTTTTTAGGTTTTGAGAAAAAAAAAAAAAGCCCACAAATCTTCTGTTGATTCAATAGCTGAGATGTGTTATCGTTTGCCTTCCATTTTTCAAAATCAGAAGGTAGATTAACACAGATGCTTAAAGCATCGAACAATGTCAGGTTTTTTTTGAGTGAAATACTGTGGGTGCTAACAAATCATGGAAAACATGCTCAAACTGTGCTGCTGCATTGTCAAATACAACTGGAAGAAAAACATATTTCATCTGAAAATCCAATACACCACCCCCACTAATTTAACCAACAAAGGAAGAAAAACTGAATATTTAAAAAAGAAACTAATGCAAATTTCCACATGGACTAGGCCTCTTTAGCCTACATTCAAATTATGCAACACAAAGAAACGCTTCACATCACCATTTCATAAAATTTATCACATCTGAATGGCTCTTTCCTAGGAGTATTGGAGAAAATTACATAGTTCTGGATCTGCAGAGCCCTTAATCCATGGACAATGTTTTTGTTTCCATAAAACCTACTCAGAGAAAGCCTCATCTTTCTCCATTTTCCACTGCTGCAGTCTAGGAATGTGCAAGTAGCCCTTACTAAACTGTTTAGCATCTAGATGAACTCATTTCCATAGAAAGCAGTACCTGCAACCCTCTCCCACGTAGTAACCTCTAAGAGGTTCTCTGTAGTTGCTTTCTGCTTTTAGGGATGTATTTATTACTTTGACTCTCCTTAGCTTCTCTACGCATCTTCTTGGAAAGAAGTTGCCTTCTGCAGCATTTCAGAAAAGTTAATATCCACTTCCATTGCTGCCTACTCTGTATTCCACAACAGGCACTGAGACCTGTCCTGAATGGACCGAGATACTGGTCTAAAATTTCAAGAACATACCTAACAAGACGGTAAAAAGAGCCAGTTAGTAGATTCCTCAGATTTTAAAATTCAGCTATTTCAATAGAGTCTCATCCAGCCTTCTGCAAATAAATTAATGGATCTGCCTCTTACAACTTGATATTTTTTTTGGTGCCACACATGAAATACATAGCACTATATTACAAGCCTAGGCATTTTCCTTTTCAGTTTGATAATGCAGTTTGGCATTGTTTTGAAGATTTAATTGGATTGTACTGCTTGTGGTAGATCACAGTATTTGAAAATCTTGATTAAAGAGTACTAGAAACAGAGAATTTAAGAATAGTATTGATAAATAACACCCTTATGTCCTCAAGAGTTACATATGTTCACAGATTTAAAAAAGACTAGATCCATGGACCTTTTAGCCTTTTAATTGTAATACTAAAATTGATAGTAGTGATGGCTACAAGTGTCCAACAAAACCAAGATTAAAAAACATGCTCAAATGTTTGAAGTACCTTATCATGCAGGGAAAAGGGAGATTTTTTTTTTTTCTTTTATTGCAGTGATTCAGGAAATTAAATTAATACTGTTCCTGTACTGTTTCACTATCTGCCCTGTTGAAAAGTTAACAGAGAATGACTCTATAGGAGAACTGCAACATAAAAAACCAAACAGATGAAGTAAAGAAGCTAGAGAATATAATTGATTAATTATTCATGTCTTGATTAATTATTCATGTCATCCATCTTCAGATCAAGCTCAAATAAACCAAACAAACTTTTTGGCTAGTGAAGATGAAGAAGGAAGAGTACATGATTCAGAAACTTTTACACTTACTATTTCAATGAGCTGAAACATAAGGATGCTATGCCAGATTCTGTTCCTGTGCCATAAATCCAAAATAACACCATTGGCTTACTTAGATTTTACATCAACTTCAGGAGAGTTACTTTGAATTTACATCACTGTAAGATCAGGATCAAACTGCTGAGAGGATATTAAAAGGAGATTAAACATGATCTTAAACAGTGATATCCCAGGAGATCCAAGGATTTTCAATTTGCAAGATTTTACAACTGTCTGAGACTTGGATAAATTTCAAATGCAGTTGCTGATAAGAGCATTTGCAGCTGCCAAAAGAACCTCTTTAAAGGACCTGGAAGTTGGCAGAGAAACTGAACGTCATGGAAGAGCGTAACAGAACAAGCAAGGCTGTAAGCAAGCGGAAGGGAACTCCGAGGGCGTTTATGAGAATGTATGTATGTTACTGGATTCATTTGACTTCAGTTAGTGGATAGGTTTATGCTAGTCTTCTGGCCACTCATATAGTAACTTTTGAGTATAGGTTTCAAGTACAGATATATGTATTTTGATATAAAGGCCCACATTCGGCTACCTAATTCCTGTTCCTGATAGAATGACACTGAAATCAACTCAGAAGACATTTCAACATCTTGATCTGAGTTATTTTGCTTTTTCCTGGGCACAAGACGTATTCAGCAGTTCTAGTTTGTATATTGATTCCAATGACGATGCTTCATCTTCCTTTCCTTTGTTCATTAAACAGTATTCCTATAGAATTTAATGGGAAAATTTATTTTTGTCTGGAGGGCTGTGCTCTTAGATCTTCGTAGCTGTTATTTGCAGGATACTCTATGAGCATCAGTGAGATGAATGCAACAATCTGATCTGTTAAGTCTTGAGACAGAGGATGATTTTCAGTTCATTCAAATTAATTTCTCATCTGGCATAAAAGGACACAACATCCACCTTCTGATACTCTGAAAGTCATAGGCTCAGTTGACAAATTTTCCTGAATAAATGAGAATCCCAAGGAATTGATTAACAGTAAATTCTGTGCTGGTGCTGATCTGTAGGTAAGTCATTAATGCTACATTCCCAAACTGTGTGTGCAATTGTGTGTCCTTTCAGTTTGCTTATGCATGCATGCACTGGTCATGAAGTCGAGCAGATACATGTATGCTTTCTGAGTACAACTATAATAGTTCTGTACACCAAAGTATTGAATAAAACCCACACAAAGTAGACATACAGCTTTTTTTGCACCTTTAGCCCTGAAAATGAAATACTGTAAATCATCCTCTCCAGGCATGTGCTGCAGTAACTGAAATATGCAGACTTTAAAGATACTAAAATAATAATTTTCAATAATCTAAACTATGTATAGACATTATACAATAAACATGAAACATTATATAACAGACTAATCTGAAGAAGTCTCCAAATTCTACCGCCCTTACATTTGGATGAGGAAAAAACCTTAAAGAAAGTATCCTTTCTAATTCAGAAGTGATTTTTTTTATTATCTGGATGATATGACGCAACAATGCTCTAGTTCACATTTCATGCAATTATGTAGGAGTTTTTCTGAAATAAAATGGAACCAAAATGCACAGAGTAAAATAGTTTATTTTTATTGCCCAAAGCAATTACAGCCTGAAATCAGACATAAAGGCTGCAGAACCTGATATAAAAGACTAGGGAAAGTATTCAAATTTCAGTATAACTTCATTCTCTAGAAATGAAGTTGTCACTAGGAAATAGAATACTGGTATTTTTTATTTGTTATAACACCCCCCCCCTCAAAACATATACCACATACTGAAGAATGTCCTACATTACATTCCTGAGTAGTCTATGAGATAAAAATTATTTCTGCAGTACAGTAGTCCTAGTCTGTGCAGCTTGAGGTTATATCCATGGCCTCCATCCATTTTATCCCTCTGTCCTAAATCAAATAACCTTCAAACACTCAATTGCTCACCTTTCAAAGCACTTCAGCTGCTGTAAATCTCCAATTAAAATCCCAATTAACAAAAAGAATATTTATTTTCAGCACAAAATGTTCAGCACCTTATTTAATTTGGGCCTTAATTTGCATGTCTTTTTATCAGCTACAGTTTAGAATGTTCATTTCCATAATAGATTTACTCAAAGTTTTATTTGTTATTATTCAAAATATTAAATAGGAGTTTTAACAACAAGCTATTGGTAAACCGACATTAAATCCAGTGTGCAGGTTTGACTGAGAGGAATTGGGAAAGTGAAACATTTTAGAGAAGTCAAAAGATTGTTTTAATCTATTTTAAGCAAGATATTTGAAAACGTTATCTATAAATGTAAACCAAAACAAAATGTAGCTAAAATTAAATTTTCAAATCTAAATGGTTAAAGCCTAGCAGTAATGCCCTCTTTGAACAGAATACAGCATTTAGTTCAACTATAGAAACGTTTTGAGTTTCATTTCAATTAGAAAAACGAAAGGTTTATATTGTTTCATTCAGCTGAAAAAAAAAAAAGAAAAAATGAGTTCTCTACTCAGTTTGAGTTTTATGAGAACACCTATGAATGTTTGTATCAATTAATATGATAATGACATGCATAGAAGTATTCCACTGAACTTTCAAATTATTAAGTTGACTAGTTTGATAATAAAGTACTTCTATGACTTGTTGCCCAAAAGCTTATGGATGGGTTCTTATGATAACGTATCCAGTATAAATATCTTTTTATAATTTACATATTCCCAGAAAAAAACCCACCACACCTTCTTTTTATCAATCGTCATGCATATTAGATATGTAAAAGGTAATGAAATGTGAAAAGGTAGCAGTTAAAACGTGTAAAACCAAACATTTATAATGATACAATCAAGCCTGAGCACAAATTTCAACTTATTCATGGTGTAGATTACGTGACATCTGACAATTGATGAAGACTGTTAAGTGAAGTTCTGTTAAAAGCAGTGTGATGTTCAATATAACGAGGTTATCACATCATTATGCCTTTTTCTGGGTGGAATTAACAGGTAACCTCATTGACCATCAAAATATTGTATCGTAATCGAAGTCCTTTAAAGCAAATGTTTGAAACCCTATCTAAATGGCAGAGAGATTAGAAAATCTGCTGTTATAAACTGTTATATAGCTAGAAAATCAAGGAAATGTGTAAAAATAAGAGGAAAATATGTGTATTAAGTGTTGCTTATAATTACATAATATAATTCGTCCACAGAAAACAAAAGCATGATATTGTTTTATAATCTTATAAGGCATATTCAGAAACAAACAAACAAACAAAAGATTTGATTCTTATGTCAAAAATAGGCATTTACCCCAATTACAGAAATAGTTACACAAAACACAGGAACACTATTAAATACACTGGTGACCTGTGTTTTGTGTTACCAGCTTAAACTGGGGAAAAAAATAGAAAAGTTTCTGATGACGGCTAAGATCTGGGAAGAAACTTCATCTCAGTGAATAGCAGAGTTACACGTGGCTTCTTTCTAAAGAGGAAGACCTTATGTTCAAAATGAAGAGTAGTTTCAATGTATTTTTTGGAAATATTTTTAAATACTAGCAGTGGCAAGTGGAAAGAAAACAAGAACAGTAAATCTAATTAGATTTCTAACCACACTAATCTACAGAAAGATGACCCATGTCAAGAAAGGGGAAGAATAACTAAGTTAAAATGAAACATTGTCTAAAGAATCTACAAACTCGTCAATATATTAAAAACTTAGGTACTGCCTTCTCAACAAACAAAAAGCCGTAACTCCATTAAACATAAATGCTAAAAATCTGTTTCTGTAACAAAGCAATTATAATGAGACTTGTCATTCATCTCCTTTACAAGGGTGTCGTGAGGCATGATTCATTACATTTCTGAAGCGCTTTGAAATCCTGAGATGAAAGATGCCAAAGAAATGCAAAGTATTATCATCATAATACAAAGTGGTATTATCATTGTCATCAAACAAAGTGCCTTAGGAAAGGGCACTTTTACACATGCATTAATTTGTGATTTTAACAGCTCCCTTATTCCAACGTAAAGCTTCTGTTACTATTAGATCCAAACTTGGATCCAGGGAGTGAAACTATCAGGACTATATTCTTGCACTCCCAGCCCCAAGATGTCATTGCTATACAGAGAATTGCATCTGAATTACAGCTTACCACAGCACAGGCACATTTAGTCCATGTCTGTCAATTCAGCATCTACCTCGGTGAGCTGCAGCTGCAGCTCAGGAGCATCTCTCCTCCAGAAGACTGTGCATATGAGTTGAGTTCATGCAAGTGCTTTTCTAAAGAATATTGCACAGAGAGTGTGCCAAAGTAAAAATATATACAGATACATAAACTAAAAGAGTGAAAATAAAATTTTTTTTTAAATACCATTTTTTTCTGTATTTTAACATCCCCTCCCCCAATTCTGCAAGTAGTTTAACTTCACAAACACATTTTGTTCCTCAAAAATTTGTTAAGTATTAGCTGAAAATTGAGAAATATTTTTTTGCCATACCAGGCAGCAACACAGACTCACTTTGAGATCTACACCATTAAAATAACAGGGCTGTGCTAATTCCATTGAAGGAAAATTCTGGTTCCATATATCAACACCAACTCATCCAGTGTGATACAGCAGCAGAATTGGTAAAGTCAGCATCTTCACACACAGAGGGATTTGTGGGAAGCAGTGCAGATGGTCCCCACCAGCGACAGAGCTCTAACGAACCCCTTTGCCAGGCAGACTTGTGGCTGAGTTACGGCTTTTGCCACTGATGTTTCCTACTGATTAATTACTAATGATTCTTTACAAGGTCCAGCTATACCATGCTGATAATCAGCCAGTTTTATTCACTTATCTAAAAGTAAGCAAATTACATCAAAGTTTAAAAGGTTATATTTTTTTATTGATCTCAAACAGGTCTGACAGGTGTTATTTTCTTTCCATAGGTGCTGGTTTTGGCAACATTCCTCAGCTGAATAGCACTGAAATTAAATATTCCTGCTCTAGTTCATTAGAATATTCAGTAAGTTAATAAATTTATAAATCATAATTAACTACTCCTTTCTGGTTTGTTTCTCTCCTGAATTGTTTTGCATTTGTTTTTTACTGTTTCGGGGCAGAGAGACAGTATGTATAAAGATTTTGGACCTCTCCTGGATAAATGCAATTTTTATTGATTGTAGCTGAAGTCATTTGTTCCTGCTTGAGGAGGATCAAGCTCTTATTTTCTTTTTCTCCAGTTAAACCTAAACCAGTCTGCTAACTTCAACGGTGCTGTCCAGTCTTCAGATATTGGGCCTGCCACAACTTCTGCCTACAGCTGTTAAATTCTAGTATTGTTTTGAAGTCAATGGAGTTGTGCCAGTTTTCATGCACATCATACAATTATAGAAAAGCTTTACCAGACTGCTTGTTTTTACCAAGAAACGGTTGATTTAAATCTAGTGTATTGTATTGTACAACACTTTAGAAAAGGCTTAAAAAGCCAAGGGAG
Organism: Tauraco erythrolophus; assembly: GCF_009769465.1. Classification (NCBI taxonomy): domain Eukaryota; kingdom Metazoa; phylum Chordata; class Aves; order Musophagiformes; family Musophagidae; genus Tauraco; species Tauraco erythrolophus. The sequence continues at coordinate 13,798,574 of NC_141479.1, read as the reverse complement.
TATAAAGAGTAGATTACTGTATTACTTACAATGCGGGGGTGGAATAGCTTCATTTTTATGTAAATTCCTCTAAGGAATGATGGGTTCATTTGCCTTGATAACGTTCAAGGTAACAGTAATTCTTCTTGGAAACATCGTATCAGATATACCGAAAAGGTTTCCACTAACATGCTTGTTACTTTTAATAGAATAATAGACAGATCGGTTTGGGAGCAGTTTCTTTTGCTTTTTCTGATGGCTTGGAAAATAATTATCAGCATTCTCAGCTCTTAGCACAGAATGGTTCTGGGTAATTAAAGCGGACATATGCCCCCTACAAAGGGTGAAAAGCAGATGACATTGTTATTCAGTCTGACCCTGCCCAGCCATCAGAGCAAACTGGACATAAAAGCTCCTCATTCCGAGGAACGATTAGTATAGTGCTAATCCTGTCTGCTAAACGATGATCGTAGTGCTAATCCTGCAGGCTGAGAAAGCCTAGGGTTTTGTTCCTGGGGTAGTTCAGTATCACATCTCCACACCATAGGCATACATCTGTCTACCACAAACTGGCCTCGACCTGTTTGCGTACTAAAGTGGCTTGCTACAGAACAGTATCTGACTAATGCTTTCTAAAATGTGACTTCCAAAGACAATACAAAAATTTTAAAACTCCTAAAATCAATCTACACTCTGCCTTCCTCATACCAGGACGAATAAGGGGACAGATAAATCTCTGTGCTCTGCAGCCATACAAACTCTATGCCCCACCAGCAAGACCAGTGCAGAAGATATAGGACATATTCTACAGCTCAGAGGTTGGAGAAGACCAAACCATCAAAATCTCAGGAAGCTCTGACTGAGGTGCTAACTCTACAACTGCTTGTAGTTCCTATCTTCTTAGCAGCGTGTAAGAACCAGCAGTTCATTGGTTCTCAGCTTATAGATGACCAAATCTTTATGGAAAGGCCACAGGGTACACAGTGAAGTTAATGTTGCTTAAAGTACCATTTGCTCTCCACAACTACTTATTTAGATCATTCTTGTCATTTAGAATACGATTTCTCTTCTTATGCTGCTATTCTTCAGGTCGTCATTAAACTAATTTTATATTTATGCCGCTGGCAAAGAGAAATATTCTGTTTCTTCATACATATGTTGATCCTTGTCCCTCTCAAGTTCACAACATGATTAAAAAAAATAAAGTGTTGATTCTCCATTAAAACTTAGAAACCTATGAAATACTGTCCAGGAAGCCAGATAAAACAATATAAAGTGAAGAGAAAGGTACAAAAGGAAACTACATATTGCTGCTTGTGTTCAAAGCACAGACTATCTGAAAGAATGCAGTATGAATATAACATTGAAGTGACCTAAAAAAAAATCATAAACACTTGATATTTGAATCACAAGACAAAAAAACCCTAGGTAAGACATCAAATGCAGAATGAAACAGTGAGGATAACAGCTACAAGGCAATGTACAAAGGTGAAAGAAAAGAGATATTGCAAAAATCCTAAAATAAAAAGGTGCTAATTGCCATTCATCTTAAAAGTACGCAATTTTCCAAAGTACTGTAACTAGCCACACTCTTCCTGTTAGTATGGAAAAATAGCATGTCAGGTAGAACACTTTAAACACAAAGCCATAAAAAAAAAAAAGTGCCAAATAAGAGAAAAAAAACAATAGAATATTCTAAATAAGTTGCAGTAAAACTCACTGGATTTGTAAAAACAAAACATGACAACACAGTATATTGTCTTTAATCATTACATCATCCTTTATCCGTAATATCTTAGTGAGTAGGTTAACATGATTATCTGTATTTTTAAACACAATCATTTGGAAATACATCAAATATTATTTGAGCAGTCCCTGGGCGAATTCCTTAATAATGCTTGCCACAGTTTAAAAAAGAAAATGTTTGTTTTTTAACTCACTCTTATATTTACTGTTAAACACATCCTTTAGGTATCATGTTCACTTAGTCAACAGAAATTTGCAGGAAAATACACTCTCAGCTGCAGAGTTTCCATTCGAGGAAATATGGAGCCTATGGAAGCCTTGGAACTCTTTCTATGCACTTAGAGCCCTAATTAAGTGGCTAAAATCCCTTCTTAGTCTCAGAAAACACTAGTTGGAGTTCATTCCTAGTAGTCCCTTGGGGAACCTTTCAGGAACTAGTGAGACTCTACACTGCAGTCCAGCCATGCTTTTTCAAAGTGTTCCTGCACTTCAATGTCTTCTGACAGGAGAATTGGCTCTGTTTTCCTCCACTGATGCTTTGAATGTGGTAAGATGTCCACTAAGATAACGTTTAAAGTAAAACATTCCAAAAGATCAAGAACAGTAGAATTGATGATCAACATTAGTAAATCCTAAATCATGTCTGTGTTTTTCTCTAAGTAGATTAAAAATACTATGGTATGTAATGCAGAAACAAACATCATCTCTTGCTACTGTTTTTTCTCAGTGTTTCACAGATTTTGCCATAAAACCTTATTGTTCTCAATTCTTACACAGCCATTGCTCTCTTGTTTCTAACCTTTACTATACTCTCCATTGCACAAAAGGTGAGGTACACTTGACTCTGCCTTGCCTTTCATAACCTGATCTACATGAAATCTTCCTGTGTCAGGGATACTGAATGAACTTGTCTTCACCTTGAAACGTCCATTCGATTTCAGCTGAAATATGTATTCCAGCTGAAATATGTATTCCAGCTTTAGCAACTCATACAGGGTTACAAAATTTCATTTTTCCTCAATCCTTTTGGTACAGATCATGCTAGGACCTGAGTTATATACAATCTATGGAACTACAAAAACTGCACCATGGCCAATTTCCTCCTCTGAATTTTCTTGTGTAAAATGACTCATTTATTAGTATGAGAATAAACAGCACATGCCTCACAAGTCATGATTAAAACCTTCTATATCATCTTGAGGGTTTGTAGTCACAAAAGTCTTAGCATTTACAGATTCCCTAGAGGAAGCCAAAGAAATACTCAAACTTTGACAGCGCTAAGGGATTTATATGGACTAAAATATCCACCAGAACATACTAAAATATCCAGTGAAGAAATGCTTGGTTTAGACATTCTTATTAAAATCTCCTGTTACTCTAACTCCATCTGTGACTTGTTGATACTGACTTGCTCACTACAATATAGCAGTATCAACTAATCCAATCCAAAATCATCTCTATGTTACACGTCTTGTACTACTGCTATAGTGAACAGTGCTTCCATCTGGGAAAATTCACTGGGGAAAACAGTAATGGAAATTTTATGAAAAAAATGTAATGCTACCTCTATTTGAAAAGCATTTTGTTATTCCTTGAATGAAGAATGCAACATAAAAATAAATTGAATTCTACATTGTAGATGCAGAACTGTCTGGCTGCTAGATGAGAGAAAAAAGCTATTGCGGTAGCAGGAGATAATTATGGACGACGATAGGACATCTTGTAAAGTCTCTTGGGAAAACAAATAATTGATCCAGGCTATCAATAAGATAATTCCACTCTATCCTTCCATCTCTTCTTCTGCTTCTTTTTCTTCTCTTTCTACTTTACTACTACTCTTATTTAACCTTCGGCTAACCATTTAAGTAACAACTGCACAGCAGTTTATTACATAGTATTTAATACACAGATTGTATTAAATCAATAGCATGGTATACAATCTTCTTGATTTTGTATTAATGTCAGGAGGTTTTATTCTTTTTAACATCACTTTCTTAATGTTTCCAGTATGATAAGAATGCATTTTCTATAATTTGCAGTGCTTTAAATTGTTACTGCAACTACACTTATTGTTTTCCAAAATTACTGCAACTGCACTTATTATTTTCCAAAATTTGAAAAATGCTTCAGTGACAGGAACTAAGATTCTTAGCTTCCTGCCAATGACTTATTTTGGATCTGTGCATAACTCTACACCTGGTTGTACGACAGCAACTGTTCAGTTCACTGTATTCATCAACATTTAAATAAGAATTACTTAGAAGTCCTTGGAATTCTCACTGATCAGGTGACAGAAAAGTACTAGGATACTAGTGCTGATGTAGCCCTGCCAATATGGGAAGAAGCAGAAGCTTAAAAAAAACCCCACAAAAACCACAAACAAAACAATATACTTCTCAGGTTTTTTGCAATTCTAGGTTTCCTGTTATATTACCTATTATCAGGCGCTTTTATGATTTTAGTTCTGTAGAGTATAAACATAATCTTAACTGAATTAATAACTATTAGTATTATGGCTACTAAGAAAGTACTAGCAAAAATGTTGTAAAACATTAAAAATATTAGCATTTAAAACAAGCAGTGCATATAAATGAAACTGTTAAATTAAGCAAGAATCTGCTGGCTCTAGATTTTAAGGAAATACCTGAGTTTCACTCACAGAAATGCTATTAGGAAATACATTTAAGCTGACTATGAATGCCGAAGACGGAGTGGACTCCAGAAGATGAGCTGGCACAGAAAGATAACTTAGGAAGCATTATTCTAACCAGACCCCCACACAAAGACACTGAAATACGCAAGCAAGACCGGGATTTCAGGGTTTGATTTGTAGCGAGAACTGCACCAACAAACCGTCACTTTGTCTCAGCAATGTCACTGCCACAACACCAACTTCCGGTGACAAATGGAGGACGTAGAAGACCAAACACTGTTTTTTACAGAATAGTATTACATTCTTTGATGAATACAGTGAACTTAACAGATAGCAAACTTAGCTAGGGAAATCCTAAACACACCTGACATAAAACATGCTGAAATCAGATAAATCCAAACTTGGGCACATATTTGTAATGGATAATTCAACACAGCAATAATTAAGGAAGGATGGTGTCTTCATCTTTTCCCATCTAGATGCTTTTCTTGTTAAAATGCTTCTTCACATCTTGGGACCCAGTACAGTAAAGTAAAAGGGCAAGATTTATTGCACATAAAGGTCAAACCAGATAATCTAATGGTTCCACCCAATCCTAAAATTAAAAACACTTTTTGATTACTCGCTCTCTAAGCTCTATACATATGCATGTCTTCATAAATGCCTGTACTACAGAAGGGATTTCCTTCATACTGCTCCTTTACTTGCAATTACAATTGGTGTCTACATTGCTTTGGGGTTGTGGTTTTGGTTTGGTTTTTGTTTGCTTGTTTTTGGGGGGTTGTGTTGTGTTTTGTTTTGTTTTCATGGTTTTTTGTTTTGTTTTTAATGGAGAAGAACCAGGGTAGCAAAAGAGGTTTATTAACTTTTATTTTGTTTTGGTTTTTAAAATACAGTTTCTAGAACTAGTCCTCTTATGGCATTATGGCTGATATTTTTAACATTAATATTACTCATCAACATAGGGTTTGAATGTTCTACAATATGCACCAGGAAGTCAAAGACTATTCACACTGAAAAAGTGAACACTGTTCAAATAAAAGTTTAGATTATCTTTTTTTATGTTTATGAAAGAATCCCATTTTGCCTTTTTTAATGAATTTTCTTCTGAACAAAAGAATGTACCAGGATGTATTCAATATATGTTCTTAGTATGAATAAAACTAGGATTTAAGTGTTGTCTATAGAAATATTTAAGACATAAATTGCCAAAATTAGTTAATATGGCATAAAAGTAAATGGAAGAAACAATTTATATAAGTTTGGAACAAACAAACAAATAAACAAAAAAAAACCCACCACAAACAAAACCTCAACAAGCCACCACCAAGCCAACAAATCTAATTTTGAAATATCTAGTGAACATCTTTGTATAGCAGACAAATACATCAAACAATTTACAAGCCCCTTCCATCTCATTTTTTATGACTGGGAAACCTACAGAAAGCAGTATGAAAGGACAATATTCCCTGCATAAGTATATAAAATAGATACCAATACTACTTTTATATAAAAAAAAATTGTGCATTCACAACATGTTTCAGTCTTTTAGTAGATCACCATCCAAGCACATGTTGAAAGACTGTCAATTTGAGGCAAATAAAAATGTGTTCTGGATTAGAATGGCACATAATGAAGGAAGAATTCCAGTCAAAATAAAGCAAATCTCATATTACTTTCTTGGGTTGAAGAATCAGATACATTGTTTCCCTTTCTCTTAAAAAAAAAAACAACTTATGAATTTGAAAAATGTTTCCTTGTTAGGATATAATCATGAACATGTGTGAGAAAGATCTAAACTGATGATACTTTCAAAAAGCAATGAAACAAACAGATTTTAAGAAACAGGATTCTGATTTTGTAATGTATATACATAATTGAAACTATGAAGGTGAAAGCAAAAATTGCTACAAACACCTGCATTCAATTCACTTGAAAAAGTAAATAAAACAGTTCAAAAGTTCCATATTTAACCCTCTTAATATAATACAATCATGCAGGAAAAAAAAAAATGCCAGCCTTAAAATATATCTAAGTGGTTAAGTACATTTTTTTATCTTGCTAAAAAAACCTGCACAACAAACAAACAAAAACAAACCAAAAAATCAAACACACAAAAACCACTTCCATTGGATCTATGATTTAACAGAAGCTTAATTTAAGGATCTTATAACTCTTCCATTTTAACATTTAATTTGCATATTTTTCACCAACCATGTATTTCGTTGTTCTATCTAGAAGCCAATAACAATAAATCTGCCAGAGCATACCGACTTAGTATTTGTGTTGGGTACTACATCTAAATAATCTCTGATATTTTCTAGGAAGGTTTGATTTTGCAAGTTTTCAAACAAACCTCTATGGAGAAATATGGACAGCAGACATAGGTGGGATAAATTATCTTCCACACAGTATCTGAATCCTGAGTGAAGGAGGAGAAATAGTGTCATGTAAGTGAAAACAGAAAAAAAGAAACCAGGGAACAGAGCTAAAGCATCTCAATCCATTTCTGTTGATATTCACTTATATCTCCTTCATTAAGCCATATTTTATGGTCAACTATCAGCATTCAGAAGCATCTTGGTGGAGTTGGGGTCAGAGCACAAAGATGTGCAAGTACACATTTTCTAGCATACAAACTTCCTCCAAATTTCTCTTCAAGTTCTTAACTGCAACATAGTCACCTGTTGGCCATTCTTTTCCCTCTTTCATGCGTTTATTAGCTATCAGAATAAATAATTTTAGTCTCTCTTCTTCTCTTGATTCTTTCAGAACAAATTTGGGTTTTCTTAATCAAGTAAAGCAAATGTGATGAACATGTAGATATTGGGAAACTTGGATTTAACTAACTACATTGAGGACAGGATTTTCCGTACTTCAACTTTTTAGGGGATATGTACGAAATAGAGAACAAAAACACAATCATGCATCGGGTAAAGCTTAAGAAGATAAAAAAAATGGCTTCAAAGCAGTCGATATTAAGAATGCTGATACTTAGTTTCTCTTCTTGGCCTAAGTATTTCTGGAAATTTTCTGAACATAGATAAGATTGTGTTATGGTGCAATTGGAAGACAGTAAATCTGAGCTAGCTTGCTCCAGCAGATGATGTGCCCTTATAAGACAAACTTGAAAAAATCATATAAAAATGAACACAGTATGAAGGATGAACACAATTCCAAATGTAACTATACTGATGTAAAAACAAACAATAGTTCTGTTAGAAATTGGCAGCATTCCCAATAATAATATTTAAACAAGGAAAGACAGAATACAATATGCACAGGCATACTTCAACTATTTTTAAATGACATATTACTGTATACTTTATGAGAAAAGTTCAACTAGATTTGTCAAATAACTCAAGGTCTAGCTATTCAAATGCTCACTGCACAGAACAATTGCCTCTCTTTTCAAGAGTTGACTTTCTGCATAGTTATTTAAAATGTGCTTAGAAGCTCCCATGTGAGGGCTACCATCTTGATACCAGCAGGAAGATCATGCAAATTTTCTTGCCACAGTTTCTTGTGACAGAAAAGGTTTTAAATGACCGATACAATGTATTGCTATTATGACCTGACTTATACACTGAGCGGGCTGTGGACAAGCTGCTTCCTGTCTGCCTGTCTTCGGATATTTTGCTCGTCAGGGGGGGGAATTTTGCTTTCCCTAGAACAAAATGTCTGCTCTGGTGAAAAGCCTCTGCAAGACTGCTCAAGGACCTTGAAGCTTCCTGGGAAGCTGCTAAAGACTCAGAACAGTTTGTCCCAACAAAAACTTGACCAGCACAAGGTCTGTTAGATTTAACTCCTTGACACTGTTTGAGCCCCAGCTCATGGTATAATTGGAAATTTTTAGGCAGACACATATTTATGGGGTCTGTCTGATACTTAAAGATGTACAAGAATTATGGCTCCACACTGAGCTTTTCAAAGATTTCTTATCAGCAAATAACAAAGTGAAACCCATCAGTACAGACCCCATGGATGAGATTAGATATGTTTTTAGGTCGCAAGCTAAAAGCTTGCTAATGCTTACAGGCATTTCTTGTCTAGGAATGTTTGTTAATTTGAACTCCCCTCCCTTGCTGTGTTTCTTTAATCTCCCAACCAGCTGTCTCCCATAAAAAGATATTTCTGTTTTTAGTTACAAATCTGTTTAGAGATAAAACTTGCTCATAAATACACAACTGCATCCATGGTCTTTTTTTGCTGACAGTAGAAAACCAACTCCAGATGAAAAATATTAAACTTTATTTAGGAACAGAAAACGTATTCTACTTGCTCAAAGCATGGCGCACATGTCATAGACACTCTGGGTTTTAGGTCTAGCATGACACTGTGAAAGAACTCACTGAAACAGCCACTTTTGTCACCTTTTCAGATGTAGAGCTCATGAGATGGGACAAATTAAAGCGCTCCCTGTACCTGGTAGTATTTTTACCTGCAGAACACCTAAACATGTGACACAGACTTAGTGCAAACAACAAAAAAACCTCCCCCAAACTCCACAATTTTTTTTTTTTTTTTTTTAACAACAGTAAAACAGTAACTAATTTCTAACTTGCTTTCCCTTCCCTTGGTTTCTAGATTTTAACTAAATAAATTGCACCTATTTCTTCAGTGTATATTCACTATAGTTACATCAAGTTAGAGTTCAACATTACTGGGAACAACAGTTTTGAGTAAAATTAAGGATTGTGAGCCAGAATCTCTAGTTCAAATACACACATTTTAGATGGTTTTTAAGCATTTTCACTTGAACGTGTTAAGAGTTCTTTAATTTACCTCTGCCCACATCATATTCCTCTTAAAGTAATCTCTATCTTCTGAATAGTTCTGGTTTCCACTAAAATGATTATCAGATATTTTATTTGACATAAATTGAAATACTACTTCTCTCTGTAGTTCAAGCTAAGTGTAAAAAAGCAATGGATTTCTGATGCTGAATTTTACTGCTGCAGAAAGCAGCACTTCAGTGATACCCAAGCAACATTCTGCAAAATGCTTCTACTCATCATCCTTTACATACAGAAAAACATATACTGCCCCAAATCTATCATTCCTCCATTTGTCATCTGCTAATTGAGGCTCTGGAAACTCATCTTGCAGTATTACTTCAGAATTTAGCCAAGTATATTTTTGTATATATAATACTCTGGTATTACCCAGTATATCTTCGTTATTAAAAGATTACATCAAATGTATTTTCACTAATATTTTCTTTACTCCTGCTGCAGTTCAGCATACAGTGCTGTGGAAAACTGATTAAAAATACAGTTGCATTAAATACAAAAATTAAATTCTGCAAGTCTCAAAGTATCAAGATTTTACAGATAATGTGCCAAAACTCTGTGTTATATTGTAGAGTACAAATAGTTACAATTGAGTTTGTATATTAGTAGTTAAACGTTGTGGGACGTATTCATTCTCCCAAGTGAATTCACATCTGAAGAGACTCTGCAGTCTGTCAGTTAGTTATTTCATGCAGTTATTTTATCTAAACTGCCTTCCATAGGAGGCCCATGCCATTTAGATCCTGAAGCGATAGGTATCTTACAAATAACCTGAGACAGATAAAGGTGACTGACAGGAGCTAAAAGGAAGCAGCAAACTACTTCAAGATGAAGAAATAATTCCTTCGTCTTCATCTCAGGAACATGCTTTTCAGACACAGAAACTGCCCTTTGCTTCTGCCAAGGGTCGTTCACCAAATTTTCTACCACAGCTGTGTTTCCACTTGTTTGTTTCTGTGCAATGGGTACACAGTTTCAAGGGTCAGAGCAGGAACAAGGAACTTCAGCTCTTGAGTAGATGTAAAATTAATTGAACTTGGAAGATTGGGGCAAACAGCAATATTCCAGTCCAGCTTCACACAAGCTATGCGATAACCCTGGGATTCCAGCCCCCTCTGAGAAGCCTGTGAAAGTATCTGGAGGTCTACAGGAAGCTAAGCTGAAATTCAGTAGCAACAAAAGAAATTACCCTGGCTACTACCATCCATCTGGTCATGTTGTGCTTGTACTTAAACCAGAGCAGAACCATATAACTCTCAGTTACTCTGTGATCGTAACAAGATTACTCAGTGCAGAATGCACTCTTTAATAAAAAAAGCCAAACAAACCCTGACAAAATGAAGACTTATCCAAAACTTACTTTAAAAGTAATGATAATAATAGTAGGTAACAAAATTGAGCTCCTAAGCACCCATCTACAAATTAATTAAAGAACTTGTTACAGAGAGAATAAATATCACACACGGGCCTGTGTTGCACGGTTGAAAAATGATCTGACAAACATGATGCCTCTAGAGGAATAAGGTAGCAGTTAAACAAGACAGGTTAATACCCTACTTAGATCCACAAGCCATTCACAATGCTCCCCTGTAACTGCTGTGACTTGAGACTAAAAGCTTTAACCAATAAAACCCATTAAACCTAGGGAATAAAACAATGCCAACCACACCAGACCACATGGCTATGGATCAATACACGGTATTTCCTTTAGAAATCATGTCATAAGGTTTTCAACTCTGAAAATATTTTTTTCCTGCTTTAAAAATGCAGAGAGAAAAACAAAATTTGGTCAGGTTTATGTTTAAAGAACTAAACCCAGAGGGCAACAAATAGAAGAGATTCATTCACTCGCAAAATGATAACAACGAAACATGGACAACTCACAACATTTGTTCTCATGAGTACGTCTTTGTAGGGATGGACTCATATATTCATCCACAGCTACACTGAGTCTCCAAGAAGATATATATATATTTCAAATAACAATCTGTCAGATATTCTATAGAGCTTCTTCAACTTTTACCTAAGATATAGTAGCAAGACTAATATTAATGAGAGCTGGTGTCAAGTAATTCCTTTCCAGGATTCAGGTATTACGTAAAAAGAATCACTAAGCCAGTATTGTGCTACGTAGGAAGGGAAAACTACCTTGACATTAGGCAAGATTTCCTCTAGGAATCAGGCCTCTTGGTTTTACACCACTGAGCTCTCAGCACAAGGCAGGGGATCCAGCTAGAGCTTTCTCAGGATATGAACTCCTCCCTGCCTATAAAAAGTTGATCAGAGATGGAAGTGTTTATCCTTCACCAGATCTTCATCACTGTGCTTTTGACTTGTATGTTTCTAATACATTATTTAACGTATTTATAAGGTATTCTTCATATCTATCTACTTCTTAAGTATCACGTCATATTCTGCAACGAAGGATAGAGAGCTCAAGACAGAGACCAAAGAATATCCATAGAAGGTTAAATAAAGACTTCTTCCTTGCACATTTTCTATCGAAATCTCTTCCCCTTCTCACCCTTTTGCAACATCTCTGATAAAAGCAAAGCCTCCTAACTTGACTCTCTACATTCAAAGAAAATTGAGGGTGAACTTGCCACACAAATCCTCTATGCCAAACCTCAGGAGGGCTTCTGAGCTAACTTCCCAACTTTGACAGGCTGCTTCTGTGTCTTCAGGTAAAATGCACACACTGCCTTTTAGTTCCTGGGAATCACTGTGTTGTTCAGTTTTCCCTTCTGTAAAAGGAGGATGATCTGTACTTACCTCTGAAAGCTGCTGCAAAGCTTCATTTATGAAGTCTGACAGAGATGGGAAGATAACACAGATCCCTGGACACTCCAGACCTGCGATTTTCCAGTTCTACAGACCTTCCCATCCATGTTATTGCTACAGGCACAGGGGTGTTATAACTACGCAGTCAGTACGTTTATCTTACTTGAGTCCAGCTAGGCAACACCACATTTCGTTTCTTTATGAAAAAGAACAAAAAATGATTTAAAACTATGATGAAACCTTAATTCTTAACTGAATGACCCATCTGACATCAAATTACTCTGATATTTCAATTCTTTGTGCCTTAACAGGGTAGCAGCTTTATCTCTCTCAATGTTAAAGGCCTTGAGAAGTTAGATCAGCAATCAAAGTAATAGAAAAAGCAATACAGAACGTATATAAACTGAGCTGAATATCCTCAAATGTTTTCTCAGCATGTTGGCTGTTACGAGATCAGGCACCTGGATAGTAAATTACTGGAGTTTGATTTGTGTAACAGGTATTTTGTGTGTGGTTACCAAATTAAGAGAAACAATCCAAAAATTCCCCATGGTTACTGGCATCCATGTCCTGTTTTTGAAATGTCATTGCAAGTTTACTTGGGAAGGAGCTTTGAAGGGCAGTTTTCCAGAAACAACTTAAATATATTTTCATGGGTCAGTTTCTGAAGAATATTATTGTTTCTATTCTGAATTGTTTGACCTTCATGTTATGAAAATCAAAGTCATGCAAAGCCTTTTTTATATAAACTGAAATTAAGAAAATGTCACTTCTTACATTGGTAAGAAAGGCTCAGAAGCATGCACACACACATATACACACTGTATTTCAACTCCTAGCCAATTTTCTATTTCAGTAAATAGAGAAAAGGGAAGATTTATGGCAAGAATAGTTTCCATTTCTTTCTCCATGATTTGATTTTTTTCTCCGTTATCCACATTTCAGAGAGAATATATTCAAGTAGAGTAACCACCAAAAAAAAGTTAAAACTTTATCAAGTTGTGGGAACAAATCTTCTGGACCTCTTTCTTGCTTTTTTTTCCTTTGTAGATAATATATGACTTTTATTTTCTTCTGGGGCGGGGCAGAGGTTATTAGAGCACTCCTTTTGAGCAAGCACGAAAAAGTGAGGCGAGAAATTTTTCCTTCTAGAAGAAAGTATCAGGTCAGAAAGAAGACAAGTCATGAAAGGAAAAATCCTCCTCCATGCTATCTTACCTCCTTGTAAAATCTGATTTTCTTCTTCCATGACTCAAACTCAATAGATGCAAGAACATAATGATCAATTGACCTTAATGAGTAATGAAAGACTTGCACTGCTTCTTCCTGACACTAACAAGTACCACAAAGTCTTCAGGCTTCAGTATACTTTCCCTCCCTCTTTCACTGCTTGTCTTGCAGTGTAACTAAAGGTCATCTCTATTGAAGACTGTTTAACTGACTATTTCTAGTTTGAAAGTTGGAAGTCAGTTAATATATTAAAAAATTCTACTCCTACTGTTGTTCTAGAACTACAGTCATGGACAGGTCAAATGAAATAGCATGGAAAGAGAGAGAAAGAGAGACCAGAAATAATATTGCAGAAACCAAAGGTGAAGATAGGAAGCTACTTCCTAATGGCACAAGTGCTTCGCAGCGGTTACTTTCCCAGAAAAGCTTGATTTTGCACATACGACACTATAATTACTACAAGCCAAGTGAGGTAAGTCTTTTTTTCAAGATATTTTAAATGTTTATTGATTTGTAAAGGCAGCATGACTCAAAACTGTACTGACCTTGGAAAGGCTGGGAAGGCAGGAGTTTTAATATTTTTACAAAATGACCTCTAAAAGCTATAATGAGCATTACATCACTGACATTAAACACCTGGGAGACCCTGTGCAGCACACTCTCACATTTCCAACTTTTGATCAACTCTTGGGATACAACATCAAACTCATCAATCCAGAATTTCATAGAGTCCAGATGCCAAGAGCTCGGAAGGAATGCACAAATGGTCCATCTAAGAAGACGGAAAAAAGCATTTTGTGGCAGAGAAGAGGGAGAGGGAAGGTGAAGGAAGAAATGTTGCTTCTTATACGGAAGTTTTTGTTTCAGTTTGCTAGATTAGTTGCTGAAGCTCAGATATGGGAGTTTAAAAGCACTCAAAATGCACAAAACCACACGTTTCCAGACAGCAAAATTAGGAGTGAGAAACGCAGAACATTCCAAACAAGCACCAGTAAGACTTTTGTACCCTGAACCAGCTTATATGCTCTGTCAGGAAAGTGTTTATTGAAAGATAAAGAGTTTTAAAATAGATTATTGAAACTATTTTTGTAGCCTGTGCCCATAAGACCAAGTTCTATACTGAGTGCCAAGACTGAGGGCTCAGATGGAGAGAAAAAAATGCGAACTAATAAATTCAGCTTTGCTCTTGTGAGTAAGCCACCCTCTCCCAACCTCATGCTGATAAAACCTTTATGCCACTCCATCTCATATTCTCTCTCCCTCAATTTCAATTTGAGTTTTCCCACATCATATGTAGCATATGCAGAATATGTGATGGTGCTTGGTATAAAGGTTTCATTAGCACTCATTTGGGATGCAGCATAACTCCCTTATGATTTCACAACATGGAAGTGAGGGAGCCATTCCAAATACCTCCTGCTGAAACATTTATACTGCAACAAGCTCTCACCCACTTTCTCTTTCACGCCACATCCACCCTCCACCCACTCCATTACAAACTCAATTTTGTTTAGTTTCTAAGACCTGAATAAACAGACCACTACCATATACATGCACATCCACTCTCTGTGTTTTGTTGTATATTAATATCATTTAAAATCCTCTATTTGTCTGGTTTTGGTGATGGATTGGAAGAAAATAGCTAGAATGACTCTACTAAAAAAAAAATATAAAACCTCCGCCCTTATTTTAATGCTCTTTCAATTTTTGCCTTTTCCACAGAAATACTGCTGAAAGCTACTGCAAGAATATTTAGCACTATATCTTTAAATACAATATACATTCTGAGGAATCAGTATATTAGAAAAAGTTCAAAAAAAAAGCTGAAAAACTCAATGTTTTAGCATGATGCAGTTGTGTGTCTTTAGTTTGCTGCCCATGGAAATTAGAAGGAAATGCGTATTTATTTTAGCTAATCAGTAAGTAAAAATCTCAGCAACATGTCTTTGAATGTATCTGTCATTTTTAAGTTAGGTACTATACATAGTCTCTAATTGTACTGGGGAAAACTGTGTTGGCATGAAAAGCTATTAGGAAGAGTAAGAAACTTTTGGGTGGAATGCAGTGTTAATGAGAGCTCATTACTTTACTGCAAATTTTGACATACTGCATGTTTTCCTTACAGTCCTATCTCCCCAAGCAAAATAAGTTTTATTTCTCTGAAAAGGTAAAATAAAAATATGCTACCCCTTTGTCTCCAACAACAACAAAAAAGCAGAATAAACGGATAAATAATTTAGATCCCTATTACCTGAAACTACTTAGGATAAATCAATTTCTGACTTCCAAATAAGTAAGGTTAACAAAATAAAGAATATTTAATATCTGCCAACACAGAAAACAGCAAGGAACTGCCTATCAGGGGAAGATGAATCTGCCAGTCCTTGGCACTAGGCTGCAATCCTTCTGGCATTGCTTCGCCACCTGAAGCCACACGACTCATTTGTTCAGTTTTTGCTTTTCAGCTTCACCTACTGCAGGAAACATGAGACCATTACCTTTTCTGATCTCAAAACTAACAGTGATTTAAGAATGTAAGGTATTTTTATTAGTTTTAGACAATTGTAATTGTCTATGATAATAGACAATGATATGATTTACAGAGGCTATTTTCAAGTGTTAGAAAAATGCATACAGATTTCTATGTGCAGGATACACTGGCCCTGAGTAGCTTTGTAGTTACATGTTCTGTAAGAAGATGGGCCTTTCACACAGATTCACTTATAAGTTGAAGAACCTTGATACAAAGTGTGAGGCTTCTATGTTCTTAGCTTTTTCCAATATTAAATAGCATTGGAACAAAACAGATTTTGTCTTCCATTCGAATCTCTGATTGAATTTGCTGTATAACAAAGTGATAAAATTGTAAACAGAAGAAAAATTTCACTAATATGAAATTTCCTGATCTACATTTTTGTCTATTGTGAGCTCTTATGGTAAATAAATAAAATTAAAAACCAACCAAACAAACAAACAAATAAACAACCAACCACACAAAAAAAATCCCAACAGGTAGCGTCCCTCCTAGGACACATCTTTAGATCAGACTGTGCTTCTCTCCTTACTTTCAAATATTTGTATCACTTGCACGGGCAATGCTGTATTTCCACCACAGATTACAGATAATTATGTTAGACTCTTCTTAGAAGGATACGCATCCTTTCTGCACCTGCTGGATGACTAAAGGAAATGATCTCATTGTTATAGCAGTAGCATCATAGTGACAAAGTCGAGACTGCAATCTGATAAAAATTCTATTCTTCCTGTCTTACAGCTGGACAAGAAATGAGATCAGATCTGAATTCCAGCTTACAATGTTGGTTTTTTTTTTTTTCTGCCTATTTGTATCCCTTAGCATATTTTACAGTCTCTTTTCCCCAGAAAATTATAAGTGATTTAGTCCATTTCTTTTTTCTTTCAATACTCAATTTAAGGCATTCTTGTGTGCATAACTCTAGCATAAGTTTGTTTTGGAAACTTAAATTCACTACTCTGTACATTCTAAATTTAGTCTAATTACTGTTGCTGTCTAGCAGATAATGTGTGACACAGAAGAATACCAGTCTTATAGAACAGTTTGGGTTAGAAGGGACCTTAAAGATCATCTTGTTCCAGCTCTCCTACCATGGGCAGGGACACCCTTCAGGTTGCTCAAAGCCTCATCCAACTTGTCCTTGAACACTTCCAGGGATGGGGCAGCCACAGCTTCTCTGGGCAACCTGTTCCAGTGCCTCGCCACCCTTGTAGTGAAGAATTTCTTCCTTATATCTAATCTAAATTTACCCTCCTTCAGTTGAAAGCCATTGCCCCTTGTCCTATCAATACATGCCCTCTCCAGCAGCTCTCTCCAGCTTTCTTGTAGGCCCCTTTAGGTACTCCTCTGCTGTACAGAGATGAACACAACAGTAGAAACAAATACTGCATTACACAGTTACATATGTTATAAAAGGAGGCCACACATTTTCCCACATCATCTGTACTGCTTGGCATCCAGCTTATCTTCCTACAGTGTGCAATGTATTTATAAAGGATATACAGCTGAGAAAAAGCTGTAAAATTTGTTCTAGTTCATACAGGGTCTAACACAAGAGGAATCTAATTCTGACTGGTCTTTGTGGACACTAACTAAAACCACTAAATGCTAATAATAGCAAACCATGCTTGCACCCACCAGTTTTTACTCTGTTATTTATTTCTTGTGCCCTTCACAGAGAAGATAAAATATTTTTGTTAGGAAATGAAAATTTCATTTTGTATTGCAAGTATTTAGGAGAGGAGTGCTGGCTGATGTTCCTAAACTGAAATTCCTTCATTTTGTAGGCCTCAGGTGATGACACAAGTCAATGTCCCCTCTGGATAGAGATGCTTTCCACGTAAATGTAGGAATTGCTAATGCAACCAAGACAAAAAAATTCCCCAAATCAAAACCAAGAGAAGTCCTCACAAAAATCTTTGGATGAATGAGTTCAAAATGTTTAACAAGAACTGTCTTGTTACGACACTCTTTAAATTGATGTCACTGGGCCAGCATCGTGGTGTTTCCTTCAATGACTCCTACAGGCCTCAAGAGCCATCACAGATTTCACCACCTGTGCTCCAAATGCAAGGCACACTCCTGTCCAATATAAACGGAAACAGTTTGTACATAAAGCAAATCAAATAATAAACCCTACCAAAACAAAATGCTCCACTGCACACACCATTCTCCCTTAGGGAGAGAATCAGAGAACAAAACACACGAGACAGATGTAAGTCATGTTGCTTAATGCACTCCTGGAAGGCACTCATAAAAAGCCTATTTTAAAAACATAGTAATTTTCTGCTCTTACTCCTTTTTTTTTTTCTTTTTTTTTTTTTTTTACATCACAACAATAACAATTCATTTTGAAATTGAGGATAAAGTTTAGTACAATTACACTAGGCTCATCCCATGTCAGAAAAATAAGAACCCAATGTTTCCTAAAAGGATCGAAAAAAATTCAGGTCAACGAAACCCGTGAAAAGTCGCAAGAGCTAAACAAGGTCTAGCGCTACCAGAAGGAGGAAACATGAGGCCTCTTACACCTCACACATTATATTCTGTTAGAGGAGGATGAATTAATTTGAAGGAAATATTTTGATTATTTTTCTGCACAAACACAGTGGAGCTTTTATTTACATAGCCTTAAGTATAGAGTAGCATACATTTACTTAAATAAATACTACTTTTTAGACCAATTTTGTTTGTTTATTTATATTTTTGCCACTAATGAGCAGAGATAACAGCAAAATAAGTCACTAATTTGACTTCAAGCCCATTTGCTTAAATGATAAAATACACTGATATAGGTATTAGCTAGTTTCACCTATGGCTAATATATTTTTTAAATGTCTTATATGTACCTTGGGTAACTATGAAAGCCAGTCACTACTTCTACATGTTTGTTCACAAATAATCAAACTATAGTTTGGAAACAATATAGTAAATCTAAAAATCTTGTGCTGTTTTTAGACTTATCGTAAGATTTATAGCACTACGACCTAGCATGGCTAAAGGCTGAATTCCCATTCTGCCCATTCATCACATGCCAAGTCAGTTTTGAGAGCATTTACCTGACATAGGATGAAAAAACAGGTGTGAATTGCCCTACTGAATGGCTGCAGTGCAGTATAGTCATATTCTGCCCTCATTCTTGGCACAAGTCACCTGCATTTAGCTCTCAATCTCTGCATTAATAATCAAGCCTTCCATTAAGAGGAGTTTTTAGAGGAACTCCTACAGATTGACGCATGTTACAGAATTTCAGCCTAAAAAAGGAAAGCATGGAGAGAAAAAACCCCTTAGAATAAAAACAATCTATAAATCGGCAAAGTTTCTGTTGTTGCTAATTTAACTGGTACTACACATTACTGTATGCCAAGCTTCCAAATACTGCCTGCAGGCACATGCAGTTATTGAAAATATCACATGGGAGCCAGAAATCACCATTCATGGCAGTATGTTTGGGGCAGGGGTGGGGCAAAAAGAAAACACAGTCCATGAGGACCCCTTGTACTTTAGCAGCACGATTAGCATGAACTATTTCTCTAGGGTATGAGTTGCACAATCACCAAATCTGATCCAGAAAACTGTCCATTTGCTCAAACTGCATTAGTCAATACCAGCTACAATGAACATTAACATGCTGTGTAACATGCAAAATAACTGATGTGTTCTACTACCACAGTCAGTATTATGCTTTGTCTGTACAAAAAGCTTAAAACACAGTCTTTCCTAATTTGTATTGCATGCAGGCACGGTGTTGCATTAAACAGTTCTTGATTTAGGGATTAAAAATCAGCTGGACAGGAATGTGGAAATTTCTTCTGCAAAGCATTCTGTTTTTCTAAATAAATTAACACGCTTTTACTTCCGTCAGAGAAGAAACCACAGAAACGGATGTAAAACGTTGGCATGTTTCTGAAAGCATAAATTGAACAAACTTCATAAAAGTTTTTAAAATGCAGATGACAGTTGCGTCGTTATTGCTCAGGGCTTTGTCATGAACTCACATTTTTACTTTCCCTATGGCCATCCTCTGGGTAATCTGAGTTTTGTCTTAATCATTAAACAGATGATTTGCAGACTGCATCTCTTTCTCTCTCACACGTCTATTCTGTTCCCAAAATAAATTTATCGAAAGTAAACTTCCATGTCATACTGTATTAATCAAATAAATATAATTATTCACACTGGAATCACAGATCTGTATTTAAATATAACCAGTATAATATAAATAATAAATATAACAAATCTGTATTTAAATAGAAACCATTTTTCCACTGGAAAAATGTAGATTTCTTGGAATATAGAATGATGAGGAAAAAATTTGATTCCAGAGTACTTCTAGAGCAGCTACCGAGATCTTATTACTATACCTAATTGTTTGTTCTCAAGCGATCAACAACAGATTTTTTTAGCCAGATGTGTCACAGGCTTCCATCTTGCTCAGCTGCTAAAAAGGAAAATCTCAGGCCATGGAAACGAGGCAGCACAGACCATAAGCTCAAACTGGCTCCAGAAGATAGAAATTCAAGTTTTTGGCAGAAATCAATCCTGAAAACCCAATTTTCTGACTAGAACACAGAATAAAATTAAAAAAAAAAAAAAATCATTTAAACATTTCCAGAAGACCCCTCTTTAATTTCACAGGCACCAGGAGGATTAGTGACACAATGACTGCTTTGGAGAAGGCCTTTGCAATGAGGTCTCATTAAAACAGGCAGACAAATCCAATTGTCTGTCATTACTATCGGTGATCATGTCACCAACTGAAAGCGTCAGTTACAGCACTATCAAAAAGGTAAAGACACCCTTAATCTGTCAATTAGAATAAAGAAAATCTCTCCAGCTGCAGTTCTCAAAAACTTGTCAGTCTCAGTCTTAAACCCGTGATTTTAGATCACATCAGGTATCCACAGAACACAGAGTCTCTACTAACATTAGAGTCCTGTCCTCAATTACAGCAGACCTTTGCAGTTTGCATCCAGTCCAGAAAATGACAGACACCCTCAATCCCACTAAAAATTCAGGAGTCCAAAACGCTCCACACGTTGCCTAACCAGGCCATTTGTCATCCAAATGACTGCTTGCCCACGGAGCAGCTAAGCGACATGCCACTGGATAACGTCCGTGCCTTTTCAAAGGCTATTTTAGGCTCACAAAACTCAACCGCCTTTGCAAGCTCTGCCTCTGGGTAATTCAAACCATTTTACCAGGCTAAGGTTTTTATATTGGTTTTATAAATGTCTTAAGGGATAGAAAGATATCTTCCACTAGCTAGAGATTCACTGAATATGCTATGATGGTAGGCTCAGCTTAAAATAAAAGCGCTATAATTGGTCTCTTGTCCATATTTAAGGAAAAACAAGTGCCTACGTTTTAAGAAGTGCAGAGTTCAAATCACTCATAGTGAATTTAGGAAGTGCTGAATAATTTTGAGAATGAGGACAAACATTTTTTTCAGCCTAAATATGAATGAGAATCTAACCTGAGGCTGCAGTACTCTGAAAATCCTACTGCCCTATATTTGTTTTCTACTTTTCTTGTTTTCACACCCTTACACAGGAAAAAGAATCTTCTCTTTCTGGTCTCCATCCTGTTCTTTGTCAATTCTCTCCACAGTGGAAACTGAATATGAATATGAGTCAGCCTCCCAAAGCCATGAAGTTGAGTAAAAACTTGTAACTACACAAAGGGAGTTCACCCTTTCCTACCTAAAATGCAGATATGATTTTACAGAAAAAGTCACGATAAAAGCAGGGTCTTTGTATGAAATATCCACATCCAACAGTTACAGCTCAAACTTAATTATTTAATATTTCGTTGGGAAGCACATCCTATTGCCCATGCCCCTATGTTTTTTATTTATTGCTAAAAGAAAATATTAGCATCTGCAATAAAGAACCAATAACATTTTAGTTATAACACATTTTCATTCTGTATTTAAAGCAACACCATTCACCCAGGAGTCTGAATGGCTGCTTCAAGTCTTCTGAGATGGGAGTTCTAGAAACTTGAGTTTTCAATTAATAATTTCAGCTGAACAGGCACAATAAGTGACAACTTTACAGCTTTTTAAGCTTGCCTGACCATAATTACTTTATAATTGTTAGAAATAAAGATTCATCTACATGGCAGATGAATCTGCAGCATTCTTGTGTTTCACAAACTGTCAACATCTTTTTATATAATCTCCTAAGGACCTTTAAATGCACAGCTTGAGGGGGAAAGACACAGCTCTCCAAGCTGTCTGTGTACATAGTAGATTCAACTCCACTTTCAAACAAAAGATGAAAATCAGACCAGAAATTTCCCTTTGCCACTTTTCAGAGCATAAATCTTTGTCTTACAGTATTATGAGAACTGCCGTTAGTTATCCATTTCTGTAAAATTTCTCGACGAACAAAGGAACAGAGTTATTCACTTACATTCTCTCAGAGAGACAGAGTATCATGGACACGATTGTGCTACGTTACTGTCACCATTGCAGGGCACAGAAGCACTTGGCAATAGACACGGCCTTATCCTTCTAATACTGGTTAGACAAGGCATATTCCTTCACACTAAATCCTGCATTTGCAATGTTATGTAACCCCATTCCTGTTATACTTTCTTCAGCATCTGATGTTGCATTTTAAAAGGCCAGCTTTTTTTGTTTGCTTACATAAACTTCATGTTCCTATGTAAGCTGAATTAAGAATGCAAGACATTACACATGCACCTTGCTGGTTAGAAATACATAGGTTCTCATTTCCTGATACGAGTTTTCTTCCCAGTGTTGAGCAGAACATTAAAAGTACCCAGGAATTCAATAGGGAATAGAAATTACATTGAACTGAAGTGAAAGGGCACTTTAAATGACAGAATAATTAAATCAAATTATTTCATATCTGAAAATGCAGCAACTTAACATCAAACTGATTGGAATTTGTAAGTTTTGTCCCACGAAAAATTATCGGTTTTCAACTCCTCCCCAAGTGGGATAAGAAAGCTAAATATCAAGTAATTATGGAATCAAATATTAACAATGAAGTGCCAGTTCTAGCATGGAATTAGATGTTCTAAAAATCGCTAACATAAGAGGCACTCCCTTGAACTCCAGGATTCTGGATTAGGCTCCAGTTACAGACCTCGGAATGTCTTTTTCCGAGCTATGCTTCTGCATCACCAAGTATCACTCTGGTAACAAAGTCGGTTAGGCAAATCACGTGAATATCCTGGACAATTATAAATCTTGAAGCATGAAGAGTTTAAAAAGAAAACACAAATGTTGTACAACCCTTAAGCAAACTTGTAATTGTATGTTTTTTCACTACAGCTCAAGATATGTATAATTACCTTTAAACATTTCTAAATTTAAAGTGACAAGCATTGTTGAATACAGACTAGCAAGCGTAAATTAATTTCTTAAAAAAAATAATGCTACCATTATAATGAACTGTCCCTAATTACAATAAGAACATCATAGATATTATGTTGGGGAAATAATGAGAACTATTCAGGTGGTTTACTATGAAATCAAGGTTATAAAATACTCAATAATGTTCCTAATATTTTCTAGTCTTGGGAAAACTAAAAGAACATAGGATTGTGTTTAATACAGTAATAGAAATTAGTGTTTATAAGAAGGCAAGTATATGCATAAACCTACATTAATTCCCATTGAACTACTTATTTAGCAACTAAATATTTATGTGCTGAAATTATGTGGTCCAAAATTCTAAAGATTTTTAAATCTGTAAGGGTTTTAAACACCCTTGCTGCTCAATACAGTTGTCAATCTCTACCAGGACCTGTAGACTGCAATTAAAAAATATTGATCTAATAACTATTGTATTGAAGTCAATAACAATTAAGTGGGATTTAGGCTTAAAATGGGTTTGAAAGAGACAGAAGAAAGGAAAGTTATGCAGTTACAGATGATAAAACAATATTAAAGCTAGAGACAAGTGAATGTCACCAAGCTCAGTGTTTGAGTTTAGGTCTGATAAGTATTCAGAAGTTCAGGGGCTTATCCGGGCTGATCAGAAACAGCTAGATCTTCTGGGTTTGCAAAAGTGAGCTGCGCATCTTGCAAGAGATCTCAGTCTCTGGTTAGAAACACTTCATAGATTATTTCATTGCATTTTAGCACTTTAATGATCACTGTGATTGAGACTTGGTAGACATACAAAAGCTAAAAGAACAACAAGCAGGCCATTTTTAGAATTTCCATAAAGATTCCTCAATCAAAGTTCAAATTTTCTAAAAAAAAAAGCCCCAACTTCAATTTTGGAATTGGATCTGAGATGAAATGCAGGTTTTTGCTTGCTTGTTTGTTTTTTGTAACTCCATTTATTATCCAGACTTAGTCAAACTAATGAACCTCAAAATAGGATATTAATTTTAGAACTCACCTAGAATTGTTCTGGGATCTGCTGAAAATGCCATCAATAATAGAAAATATATCTAGTGTGAAGGCAGCTTGTCAACAAGATGACTGAGTCTTGCACTCTTAAATTGTTTATTTTAGCTTACATAAGCTCTTATTGACATGGATATATCTGAAACAATCCCCTCGGACACAGACATGAGGTTTGGCAAGATCTAAAGCCAAGATAAACGATTGAGCCACATATTTCCAAAGGTCAATATTATTTATTTCCTTCAAGAGAGGAGATGGTGATGAGCAGGAACCTGCTGGAATTTGTGTCCTGGACATATCACACAAGCTATCCAATAAGACAGCTTTTTATTTAGCACGTTCAATATTTTGGTCAGAAATTTTAGTTGCTATTTGTTATTACCCCAGTTTGCCATTGAAGGAATTTCTCAAGGATGAAGATAAATAGGGTTTCTAAATCACACCACCTGCTTTTTCAGCAGATTGCCTTTAAAACCCCTCAGAAGTTCTGCTTAGACAGAGCCACTGGCTTGACATCCCTTGCTTCATCAGACTCTGCATTAGAGATACAGACCTGACCTCTCACTCTCTGCCAGCACTGCCCGTTGCAAGACTTCTGTCAAGACACACATACTAATATCACTGGAAGATGGAAATTGTAACTGTTGCTATCGCTTGTTTTGAAGTTCTTCCATCAGACACTATTGCTGTTTTCTTTCTTCTAAAAGCTCTTCACTAGGCTTAGTTCACAGTAAACCACAATGCATACCTTTTGTGCATATCTTGCCTTTCCCATCTACTGCCTTCTCGCCACAAGAAGAATAAACATTGTGGGTTCACAGTGAGATTTCATTTAGCAGCTGCTTCAATATTCACTGAATCCAACAGAAAGTTGCTGTTGACCTCAGCACACTTTCATTTTTTTATTCTGCAACGTAACAAAGTTGTACAGGGAATGTTAGAAGACTGTCTTTTTGTTATTAGTCTTTAAAGACACAGAAAAAGACTGAGGTGTTACCAGTAATTCGTAAGTCTAGCATATCTTGTAATATCTTACGCAGTTTGTTACCTACAAATAAAAGCACGATTGCAAAACTTTGTATCTCACCCACCACTAATTCTAAATAGTTTCATGGAAACAGCTTGAGGCGTCTGAACAAGTGTTATGCACTGAATGAATCTCAGGAACTTTAATATCTACCCCAAGCTTTGGATGGTGGAAGTCTGGGGGAAGAGACTAGTTATAATATTCCTAATACTCCCAATGCAAAAATAATATTCTTACCACCATATACCACCAACTGCTCTTGGGATTATAGAGATGAGAAGCAAAACTGAAAGAATTTTTAAACGCAAGGGGATACTTTTAGGGACCAGCACTGTCATGAACATTTTGGTAGTTAGTACCCCATTGACCAAGCCCAAAATACAAAACACACATGTGATTTCAGACCATGGCACCAATTACTACATTGAGAAAGTTCTGACCCTGTCACTTTGAATACATTAGAAACCACTGAACTGTCTCTGCGTTCATATACAGGTGCTTAAATGTTCCCTCTTTCAGCATTTTTCGGCCAACGAACCTTAGCTAGGACTCAGAGGTCATTCTGGCATGTGAACATAATTCACATAAAATTATCATTACTCATTTGAAGGAAGACAAATGATTGTACAGAACTGTGCTTTTCATAGGAATTCTAAAGGCACAGAATATGAGCTGAAAGGTCCAAATCAGTCTAATTCTATTGAATTTTCAAGATACAAAGGATATATTAAGCTAAAAAATCAAACCCAGTGTATTTTATGCACGGGAACTATGAAGATTTGCAAACAGCACATTGGTATCAGCTGCAGGTCTCTCTTTTTTTTTTTTTATTAAAAGAAAGTTCTTACAGTGATTTTAGAGTGAAAATAGACATTTGTTTTCCCAGTCATAGCCAAGTGGTGTTTTCCCCTATGTGAACCAATAGTAGGGGGAGTATTTTTTTATTTATATATATATATGTATATACACACATATATACATATATATGCATAAATATTTATGCATATGTGAGTATATATATTTATACTTGTGAATATGTACATAAAATAAATGCAATATATAAAAATCATTTCACTTGAAAGTCCAAGCACTGGCGTTAAGTTCTCTATTGAACAGACGCTAGACTGAGAGTGTGAGTAGGCACAATACCGACTCTCTTGTAGCATATTCCAGTAAAGGCTGACCTGTAGACACTCTTCTGTATGAGTGGGAGGTAAATCTGCTTCTATGTTAACTTAATCTTTGGCCTTTCTCAAACAGACACTATGATTGCTTCACTGAGCTGCATTTTTTTACATTTAATATCTTCGCAGGAAGACTACTGTTCCAGAAGGACCAAGTCTAAACCACCAAATAGATTTCACACTGGACTGGACCACCGATTAGATGGAAACTCCAGTCCCAGGGGCACAAGTTTAGTGCTTTATTCATTCCTCTGTATCTATTATTTATTAGCAAGGAGAGACTGAAGAAGAGATGGAGAGAAAGCAAGATCTTGCAGTTCAGTGCAAAGTCTTAATCTTCCAGACATCAGAGTTGAAATAAGCTGAAATGAGTGACTGAAATGTGGTCAGTCATTTTATCACAGCCCTCACTGGACAGTAGCATGACATCAGACTGCTTTTCCCTCCAAGGATCACTTAACCAGAGGAACATGAAAAATTAATTAGTCCCTTCTCAGTGGAGCACAGGTTACAAGCACACTGCACAAATCCACTGAAAAAACAGTATTGCCAAAACTGAACTTTGAAAGACTTGTTAGACAGAAAATTAATCTCATTTTTACCTCGTCTTAACAAAGATCTTGTGAAAGAATAAGCAGAAATGGCTAAGTTTAAAAGCTTCCTCAACTGAAAGGATAAGCAGGTCAGAAAGGAAGCAACAGACAGGAAGAAGCGTACATTTCAAGCATACTTGCTGGAGGAAGAGTACAATCCATGTACAGAACTGATGACATCTTGCTATTAGTATTCAACCCTGTATTAAAGAACTAAGATTCCAATAAAAAAATCCAGGGTCCCATTACCTGCATCTATTCCTCCCACTCTGCTATAGAAAGAGATTGAATGTTATGCTAACTGGAAGCATGAAATTATTCCACTAGCTGGAGTGAAACTTTCTGCAACTGTTCCCCTGATAACTAATCAATTGAACTCCCATGATGGCCACAAAGCATCCTTCAGATATCTGGGATGTTCATGCTCTTTATGAACATCCTGAATTATACATGGAAGCAAATGGAAACACATCACAGTTCTCCAGCTGGTACAGTATATTCACATCAAACTAATACTACCAAACATATTGGCAGCCTTATTTTGCATCAAGTGAACTTCAAGTAGATTTCCATGTAATTGGACTTGTCCCAACTAAACCATAGATCTATATGCAGAGGCAAAGATTTAATGGAGGAACTTGTAATTACCTAGCTGCATGCAAATACAGTACATTTCCCCCCAGGCTACTGTTGCTGGCTATCTAATCTCAGCCACAGGGCGCGTCCATAAATCCTGGAGTTCCCTAGTCTCTCTCTGAGAGAGGAATCTAACCTTTTTTTCACTCACTTAGCACAGATTTTCTTTAAGTAAATCTAGTCCAACAGTCAGACTTTGAGAGTTATCACAAACTATAACATGCAAACATCTCTGGATCTGAAATTAATTCCAACTCCTACCCACCACTCCACCAGCTCAATCTTTCCATCCCCAGAAGAGTTTATTGCCCTCCCCATCTGACTCTGGAAACAGAAAAAGAACCGATTCATCTCCAAAAAAACAGTTTTCAGCAACTTCTCAGCATCATAAGGAATCCTGGAAATCAAAGTCCTTCTGGATGTGGATGACAGGAATATGAATTTGTTACCCAGAAAGAGATCTGCATCTGTACTGCCTGGCTGCACAGAACCTCCATCCGTATGTTTATACAATCTCTACTGGGGGTCAATAGGAATAACAGCGAAACAGAGAGTTACTGTGTTTTAATACATGGTAATCTAGATATTTAACGCGACGAGACAATTAATGTACCCTATTCTGTTTCTCTTCTTACTTTGAATGCACAGTTACTCTGCATCTTACACGTTCCCTAGGAGAGTTTGCTGTTTCACATTAATATTAATAGTTGTCCCTACCTCCTAGGATTTAGTGTTCAGACTTTAAGATTCTGTCTTTGGAGTAACATCTTCACACGTAAAAGCCTTGTTCTTCAGCTGCGTGAGCACGTCTACTGTGCTTCAGTTCTTTTCACGTGATTTAATCAAAAGCATCCTAACTTTATCACTTCTAAAAAATAACCAATTGCCACTTTTACTGTCCTGCTACCTGCAAGCTGCTGCTGTCTCTGAGGTGAAGCCTCATGGCAGAACATCATAACATGAGAAACCTCCCGGTTCTCTGCAAGAAAACTTCGTCCTTCAAACTACTCATCATTCATCTTTACTTTTTCTGAATCTGGTGGCAGTCATTTAAATCTTCACCTATAGGCTAATGAGGCCTCAGATGAATGATTTCCATCCTGGCTGAGCGTATAATGCCTTTCACTCTTTGTAGCCTGGGGGCAGAGTGAAGCCTGCATCACCACTGAGTTTGGAAAAGGCAAAAATGCTTGGGACAGACAATGTTTTCCCCCAATTTTTGTAAAAGAAAGTTACCCATTATTTTCTTTAGAACAGATCCAGAAGATATACTCCTTGAGCCCTCTGACATAAAGTCAACTAACTGGAGTAGCTTACCACATAAATATGTGGCTATGAAAGAATACAGCAACTGTCATACACTTGGTCCCCTGGCTTTCAAAAAAATTAAATCACCGTTGTTATTATGAATTGCAGCGTTGTATTTACGACACGATATTGATCTCAATTTTCTCTCCTTCACATTGAAATAATGCAATTGCTTACTTCACTATGGGAAATCAGGGGACTTTAAATCCTTTTGAAGAATAGCTGTGAAATCTTCAGTTTTACATAGTATTAATCAGGTCTGAAGTCAAGTGACAGAAAACCAATAGTGGTGTTTTAAAGCGAGGTGGGGAAAACTGAAAGTCTTATCAGATTCTCTGCTGTAACATTAGCAAAACGTTTGCCCCCAGATTCTGGACAGGAGCAGAGTATCTGGTAGAAAAACCACTGGGAATGCACACAAAGCAAATACCACTTCCCATGGGCTCCATCTGCAGTAGATACATGCAGAAGGGGAGGAGGACAAACACTGTCCATAGCAATCACCTACAACGAAGACTAGGTTTTCTGCCCACAGTCTCATATGAAGCAATTATAGAGGGATGATCACTGCTTTGCTCTTCAGGACCACACCTGAAAGCAGCAGATGGGAGCCTACCTCAAGAGAAGTGCAGCTGTGAAAGTTTCACCTGGAAGGAAGGCAGGGAGAAGAGATCTTTCACTGAATCACAGATCCGTGTGGCCTCAGAGACTTCAGTCCTATGATTACAGCAGAGGCTGTCCCTGCACACCTCGTCATGCACCATATCTGCCCTGCTCCTCAGAGCTCAACAGGCAAGACAAACCTATAAAGATGCATAGTTGCATTCTTATCACCTAGCCCAGTGAGGTTTTGTTTCAGAAGATAGTAAATGTACCAAATGTATTTCTGCCATTAGCATTTTCACATTGCATTAGCAAACAGTGCTTGCAAGGAGCAGAAAAGTACACAGAATTCATTAAAAACTTCTGGGTTTGGAAAACTGAGAAGTGGAAACGATAATAGATCCGGCAAGGAAGGGAGCAAAATTTGCTACCTGAGACCCGCAGAAATCTCAAACAAGGAGCAGGAGGGCTGAATTTTTTACAGAGACATTCAGCTATACAGAAGATCACAAGTAGCCTTTGAATTTTCAAACCAGCAACAAAACTCCAAGGAATACTTTCTTATGATATGTAGCAGCTGCAGTGGAGGTTTTTCATGCCCTTTAACTAGTTTTCTGGGGGAAAGAATGAGCATATGTGCTCTGATAGTGTGGTAAGAGAGCTGCAGCACCATCAACAGCTGACATTGCAGAACAGTTTTCATCATTTATTTAAACTGGTCTGAAAATCTTCTGAAAGCATATTCCACTCTCATAGATCCAGCTGTGAAGATACTTATCATATGATTCAGTATACACGCTTGCTTTGGTCAGCTTCTCCCCACACATCCTTGAACCCATTCCTGCTTCTCTTCAGTGTTTACAGTCTTAAGATTTTTTGCAGATTGTTATCACATCTATTAAGCTATACAACACAGAACTGCAGGCAAGAAAAACACTGAGCTGACCTTCCAGGGGCTCCATATGGCCTCTTGAATGACACAAAAACCACACAGAGTCAAGAGAGCCAGAAAGTTAAAGGGAAAGGAGTACAGGGAAACAACAGTTTAGATAACTGTGAACTGCTTACTGAAAAGAGTCCTGTAAGATAGAGTCATTAATTTCATGGGACTGGGGAAGGAGCAGAATCAGTGATCAAGTCAAGAAGCAAATACTAGAGTTTATGAATAAGGCATTCATTTTGATTCAAACACAGCAGCTAAACAAACAGGCCTATTGGATAATATTGGTTTATAGCTTTACTTGTTAATCCATACTAGATTTACACACACGTTTAAAACAAAATATGATAATAAAAGAAACAAAAATATGTAGAATGGAAATTTCCTTACTACTCTCATGAGAATTTTTAAGACTAAAGCTTTGCTGTCCTTTCAGTTCTGCAAGTCCAAATGACAGAGATCCTGTACTCGATGAAACTGTGAGCACAGCTTCTTCTCTGCAGCATGAATTCACAACAAATAGGGCTGGAGGGGAACTCAACAGGTCAGCTAGTCTATCCTCCTGCCCAAGGCAGGATGAACAATACCTACGTAATTCCTGGTAGGCTTTTGCCTAATTCTCTCTGAAAACCATTAGTGATGGAGGTTCCCCTAGCCCAAGGCAATCTATTCCAGTACTTCACCTTCTTTGCCATTTGCATGTCTTTCCTGACATCTAATCTACTTCTTCTGTGCTGCAATTCATAAGTGTCTATGGCTTTTTTCCCTAATCAAGAACAGAGCAGCTTTCTCCTTTCCTCACTGCAAGCACCTTTAATAAACATGAAGGCTGTGAATATACACTGCACAATCCAGGAGGAGATACGGTGCGACAATCCTGACGCCACCTGCTCATGTGCTGAGAGAGCGTGTGTTTGGGGACAGGCAGAAAGAAACCTGATGAGCAAAAGCTATGCTGCTATTGAATTTTGTATTTTTCAAAGCATGGGGAGATGGCAGGAAATTCCACAACAGAACAGACTAAGCACTCATCAATTCCCAGACCTCCCAAAACACTAAGAATAAAACCTAACAGAAAAAATTTAACCAAGCATTAAGACAGAATATATAAATAGGGGTACTGGTTGTTCCTTTTGAGGATTTTTCCTGTGCTGAGAAAATTAGAAAGTGATTTTTGAAATACAAAGTAAGGGGCAGGATTGTGCTTTGGGGAGAAGGTTTGTTTTGTTTGTTTTTTTTTTTTTTTTCTATATGTAGATATTAGGAACATTTTCTTCAGGATCTCTATACCCTGCGTGAACTACAAGTCTCAATATATCAACTCTGCAGTCTCTAGGCATATGGCTGTCTTGTAATTCCTAGCCAGGGAGTCTGCTAAGAAATCTGACAGTGATTTTAATAAGAAGGTACCGAGCCCTTCAGTAGTCTGTGTTTGTTCCTTCTTACCTTCAGAAGCCTGGGTGTATGATGTGGATGTGGGTCAGTCTTTAGCAGGATTTTCATTTTATTGTGTATAGCCCTTTCATACAATTTGCTGCATTTCTGCCCTCTATTTAATAACCCATGTAATTAAGAAATGTACAGAAAGAGTAATCTCGTGGGTATAGAATTAGCAAAAGCTGACTGCTTTGTTCATCTGAAATCAAGCTAAAAGCAACCGTTACGGGAGACCTTCATATAGAAACACTCAGAGGAGCAGAGGGTATAATTCTTTAAAAACAAAACCTTAAGAGCACTGGAAAAAAGAATTTTCATCATGACTAAAATAACAAGCCTTCAAATTCAGTATTGTGCCTCTACAAGTAGTTAGCTGAACACCAGCATGCTAACTCCCTTGGCACATTCATGCCTTATTGCAGAATCAAATATCTTTCCAAAGAGAACACAGACACTCAAGCGCACAATATTCATTCTAACATCATAATATTATAATCCAATCAATATTTTAGTAAATAAGCCTAATCTTTGAACATTGCTGAAACCCTGCAGGGCCAGGAATTTTCCTCTATGAAGGAAGGGCACTTGAATAGCGCATTTTTGAAGTTTTCTGTATTTTTTGAATCACTATGTTCATTATAACACTCCTGTTAGCTTAATTTTTCTGCTTTATACCGAGCTGCATTCTTAACTCATGTTTCCATAAATGAAAGATGGAATCGTCTTACATTATAACACTTGTTGCAATCAAGAAGATGATGGCCCCATTTTCATACTGATCTTGCTTTAAATCAGATATACAGAGCTTCAGCAAAGTCTTAATCATGTTTTTCGTTCCCATTGTAAGCCACATGGAGTCTTCAGGCTCAGAACAAAGACAATGGAATAAAAAAAATGTCTTCTTAAAACATCTACATCCTTCCGCATCTAAATGTACTAACAATTTCCAGGCACATTTCAACCTGTAACGGTCATAATTACCAAACACATCAGACAGGTTAGGGTCAAGCCACTTTATGGGGTGAGAAAAGAGGCCCAGCTATGCAGAGATTACTTGCTCCTCTACTGGATAATTAAAATCAGAATAAGAGGTGCGATGATATTAAGCATTTCCCATTCCATTTCTCTCCCATCCCTCTGAAAAAGCTTCAAATTATATATTAAAAAAAATGGTAATGTCAACTATGAACTTTTGGACTGTTTCCTACTCTCTCTCTCTGTCTCTTTAGCCCTGTTTTGTCCAACAATAGATGCACACTATTCTGCCTCCCCATAATTTTTTACCATTTCCACTCCCATCTTCAAACCTTAATCTCTCTTCTCCTGCCTGCCAAAAACTATTATAGTCATACTCCCTTCTGATGAACAGCCTACATACAGCTCATTTTTCTCCCAAAAACTCTTTGGTTTTTTGGTTTGTTTGGTTTCTGAACGACAATTCTCTCCAGTGCATGCCACCTTGTGCACACACAGATATTTCACAGCCTCACTGCTCCTGACCACAGGAGATCTTCTGTCTTCCACAATGCCATCCTGCCCTCCTGCTCCTTCCACATTATATACAGCCCTCCGATCACGTTTTAACCATCCTCTGCCATAGCTTTTGCATCTCTCTAATGTCACAGTCCTTGTATAAAACAGCACAGGTGGAGCATGGAAGAGAAAGGAACAGCCCTACTCTGCAGCTCTTGTGCTGCCATGAAGCACAGGACCCATTCTAGCCAAGGGTGCTGCTTTTTCTCTTCCAAACCATGAACCAGGACAAAGGCAGAAATGAGGACTATGCTGCACGTGGAGTGATTTGCCTGTGCTGGTACGTGGAAGTCTGTCTGTGCCAACTGTGCTGTTCTGAGGTGGAAGGGTTTTACTAAGCAGAGGATGCTGCATACTCAGGAAGCAGGACCTGGAGAGGTTGAAAGAGGAAAGAAGAAAGCATATACAAGAAAGTAAAAACAAAGAGTCATGAATGCAAGCTCCAGCTACCAGAAGGTGTTAGGTGGTTCCCAAAGGAAGAGCCCAGTACTACACTGGAGGGAAGAAGAGAAAACTTGGCTGGCTCAGCCCGTGAAGCCGGAGTGGAGCAAGAAGGCAGAATAGCACAAAATGAGCTGCTGTAGGTGCTAAGGAAAGTTAACAGACAGTTGGACTTGTGCCACAGACACACGAAACATTTGGTGAGAAGATAAGCCTCATCCCTTGTTTTCGCCGTGGATTATGTTCACAATTCTCTTACGCGGTCTCGGGGTTTTCAGCTTTTAGGATGCATGAGTTCTTTACACTTTGCTCTGTATCTGTATCACTATGACACAGGCTTTTATTTTCAAACTTCATCTCCGGGATCTAGGGTTTTAAAGAACACACCTTACATTGCAAGCAATAAAAGTCACCTAAGAGAATAATAAAATCACGAGATCTGGCTGTAGGCCAGTACCACATGTTGACAGCACTACAGCAGCAATGCAGAGAAGTGCTCTGGGAATTTGTCACCATGCATTCTTTGTTACAACTGCCATGAAGTAGTTTCCTTTGGATTTAAAAAGGCCACTTTTGTTAACTGTATTAAATACCAGTTTTGTGGCACAGAAGTGATATAACCGACTGGCAGCACAAGTTCGTGACATGAACCCCTATGGAACTGTTTTGTTAGCAACGTATTATTTTGTGACGGTTGATGCAGCAGCCCTCAACAACAGTGATCAAAATAATTTTCAACATATCTGAAAATACTGTAGCTTGCCCTGCACGTCCTCTGCTTCCCTGATCCATTTGAAGAATGATTACTTTAGGGAAGCTTGGGTCATTTCAGCTGCCTCCCAGTGAAGTGTCTGGCCTTAACTGTTTTACCAACAGACATCCCAAACATTGATCTTTCTTGCTGCACTGGCTCGTTCTGAGCAATAGCACATGCTTTGCCTCTGAGCATGATCTGTATGTTAAGCTAAATAGGGGTTTTCACATTTTAGCAAGTTTGTGCAGGTTTCAGCAGTTTCTCCACTGAAGTTGGCAAGGAATCCCATGGTGTTTGTAAAGTTTCAGTTTTGCTATGAAATGAAAATTGACGTTTCAGCACAACACTAAATTCCAACAATTAGGCTTAAATTGAAGTTCTACTATATCTCCTAGAACTAAGGTCTCCAAAATATAAGGGAAAGGAATATTATGCCAACTACCAATTGTGTCCTCTCTCATGTAATAACCAGTTTTCAGTCAGGCCATTCATTCTAATGGCTTTGCAAACATTTCTTGTTAGGACTGTGGCATAAAAGCCTTACATTAGAAACCAAGCAAGTTAGCTACTGCTCTCTAATTCCAAAGGTATTCAGAAACACTGGGACTAACTGAAATGTATTTTCAGGACTCGATGACGCAGTTAATTTCATTACAGTTGATCAGGGAATGAAATACCACACACAATAAACATAACATACACAAAGACCTCGCTATTAAGATGGCAGCACCAAATGCTTTAGAGTTAGGAAGTGCCATTAATATTACCATGTAACTTGAATACTTGTCCATTGTGTCCATACATACACATGACAAATAAAGATATAATTTACAATTATGTGATTTCAAAACATATTTCCTGCAAGGCCCCTGACATATTGACACAGTGGAATAGGCAGTGCTTACTTAATGAAGATATTCGATAATTTGCTTTCTCATCACTGCACGACTTAAATCTTATTTCTTGCTCCCTGATTAAACCTTGCTCTGTAGACAATTATTCTTGAGCTTTCTATTATGCCTGTCAGTACAGCACCCACTACAGAAACCTTTAGTCTGTGTAGTTAAAATTTTGGGAAAAATCTTAAGCAATGAAAAACAATTATGAATGGAAAGCATCACTTGACTTTAACAGCAGACAGTGCTACTGGAGCTGCTTATAAAATGTGAACTCTTGAGTCACACATACACACTTTTTCATATTCAGAGACCTCA
Organism: Tauraco erythrolophus; assembly: GCF_009769465.1. Lineage (NCBI taxonomy): Eukaryota > Metazoa > Chordata > Aves > Musophagiformes > Musophagidae > Tauraco > Tauraco erythrolophus. The sequence continues at coordinate 13,762,797 of NC_141479.1, read as the reverse complement.
ATATCTCGAGGAATATATACACTTTAAAGACAGCCAATTTCCACAACAGTTTTGCACTGCTTCAACACTACACAGATTAGGACAAATTAAATACTGATCTATTCTACAAGAACGCATGATCATGCTAGTATGTTTCAAAGAAAATTGGAAATTGCCATACAAGTATCTGTGCACTTGGAGGAATGCAACAGAGAAGAACAAAAGGTGGAATCAGGGGAGGAGGGGGAGAGGGGGAACAGTACGTCTGCACATGCTAAAACACACAGCTTTTACTGCAGAGCAGCTCTGCATGCCTGTGCTGGGAGGGCTCAGCATCCCAGGAATATCCTTTGGTCTTCCTTATTTTTTAGGCAGGCAACTAAAATGTTCTGTCCAAACTTAACAAGGCAACTGAGAGAAAAGCAGCTCCCAAAGTTTGCTATCACATCGATATCAAACTTCAGGCACCCCATTCTCCTCCCAGTCAAAAAAACAGACCACAGCAGTGATATTCTACATAACGTCTCAGTACCCAAACTGCAGCACTGGTGTAAAATAGAGAAGACAAATTCAACTCTCTCTTAGCACAAAGTTTCCTTTGCTAGAAAACTGTTGTTTTTTACAAGACAGGTTGGAACACTTCTGCGTTATTCTAAGCCATATTCCAACCCTCCGCAGATCCTTTATTCAGTCTCAGAATATTTCCAGACTCCTAGAAAGCTTTAGAGCTTGACATGTCAAAATACTCATCGTGTTTGGGTTTCTAGAGGCTAAGGATGATCCTAGAGCTGAGACCAGGGACTACAAGACTACTAAAGCTTTTACAATAACTTTACAGCGCAGGATCTGCTGCAGGAAATCGAGGATAAATAATAGGATGTCTATTCCATGTAAGCATGTATGTGCGTGAACCCATCTCTTCATCTGTGTGGACAAGGTACCAAATAAAATTTAGCTGCTTCCCTATCAGTATTACAAAGGTCAGAATCTTTTAAGAACAACAGTAGAAATCATATTGCAAACTGTTTTAACTGCAATGACCACCAACAGGAAAACTGCTGAATAGAGGCACACAAAAGAAACTAAAATTTTTGATGCACAAGAAAGGCTTCTGAAAATACAGATTGATTGTGTATTTATCAAATATAATAGATTTCTACATGCTTTAGCATAAACCACAAAATGCTATAAAAAAAGTCTCTAAAAAGCTTTGGAGCCTCCTATGGCTATACATAATCCAATAGGAATAATTTGATCTACTTTTTGAAAAGGATATTAGTTCGTCTTAGAAACAATATTTGTAGAAGAATGCATGGAAACGCATACAGTAGGCTAATTCACATGATAGCAGGGATAGCATACGAAAGCATGTTTTTACAATAAATCTGGGAAGAAAGAGTCCAGGTTAATTTTTTCCTATGCTGCAAAGCGGAGATCTTGAAACCTAATTTCATAACCAGCAATGATAATGGATGGAAAGGTTGCACTGATTAGAGGAGCTCTGGATTAGTTTTGCAAAAATTCAGAACTTTCAAAGGGCCAGACACAGGTTGCATCAGCTGAATCTAGATTCAGGCATCTATATTTGGATAGCTAGAGGCTAGTGGCAGTTTCATCTAGGCATGTGGAAACACACAGAACAGCATGAAAGAGTGCACAATGCACAGCCCCACTCTGCTCTTTCTGTATATAACTTGCTTGGAAGGTGCAGGGCTATTGTATTTATTTTTTCTTGCCGTACGCCTTGGGGCAAAAGGTGACATTATCTGTTTCTGTTTAGGTTCCACATGTATTCTGAGGTTTTGGCTCCCTTCTGATCATGATTCACACAGTAGTTGTCTGATATCTTTCCTCTGTGGTGTCACTTACAGAGATGGGAAGAGCCTTGCTTTCCTTTGAAAAGTCAGTCAACCACCACAATGGACTGACAATTCACAGCACCTTTCAAGATGTCCTTTACACTGGTTAAATATAAATAAATATAACAACATCAAATGCTGTTGTTGAAAATACGTCCTCTCTTTCATGTTAATACATTCAATCAGTTTAGCATCTGCTCTATAAATACCACTTCCTCTTTCCGCATCATCCTAACAAAACATCAGTGTTTCCATATGATGATGAATACTACTGCAGGGAACTTTGTAAGAAAGGAATTTTCTGCGTTATAGGATCGTATAAAACAAAGGGCACTTTATGCTGCAAAGGGCCAGCTAAAAAAATAGATCTTAAGAACTGCACTGTTCTGACCACTCGAAGAAAAAAAAGACAGCATTGTTCAAACTTGGAATCTTTTGTCTTTAGCACTGTGAAGTTTTTATATTTTGCCTTTGGAAGGCATATATCCCTCTGTTCTCTGAATTCATCTTACACTCACACAGATGAGTAGCACAGAGAGAAGTCTGAGATGATGCATCAGTTTGCTTTCCTCTCAGATAGATTAAAAGGCGGGGATGCGAGAACAGTGCTTATGGAAAAAAGCAGCAAAGAAAGGAAAACCCTTCCAGAGTGAAAATTAAAAGAGAAATGCCATTGTAACGGCCAAATTAGAAATAATTAGGCAGACAAAAAGACCAAGAAAGCAAAGATCTGTTTCTACAATAAAGTTGTGACAATATAAACCAGACCGACCAGATGTGACGCACAAAGGCAGCAGATCTAACCCGTCAAGGTTCACCCTAGTACCAGCCTTACTTTGCCTGAATCATTTTCCTTGCAAAGCACACGCATTTTTCTGATCATTTAAGTCCTTTTCCCTTCCTGTTGTTAGCTGCCTCTTCCAAAGATGCTAGGATTTCATTTCCACAGCGGTCTGGAAATATTTTGTTGTACTACGGCAGGGTTCTCTAGGAGCTAGGAATACACGTGCCTTCCTCTTTTTTCTTTTCTTTTTTTTTTTTTTTCCCCTTCTCATTGAGGAAGGCCCTGAAGCCATGTTCTCATTAAATCTTTATGGCTTTTTAAAATAGGAAACTATTGTCCCATATAACTCCTTAATTATGCACCAATCAAAAAGTTTGAAAGAACAGCTCTGCCAGTGACAACTAGGAGGCAAGTGAAAGGAAAGAAACCTTACGTATGAATTACTGTTTTTTCCCTGTAACACAGGAACCTATATAAGCATAAGGATGGCTTAGCACATGAAAGGGACCAAAGGCTTCTGAGGGAAAAAAGTTCTATCTAAGAATCTATTTTTGGTCAAATTTATATTCTTATTTAGAGGACACACACGCTATTATCCATTGCCTTAAGTAGGCTTCATGATACCCGTAAACCAAACAGATATTCAAAACAGACTTTTGAAAAACACTTTAATTTCAAGTGTCTATTTTGAGACCCCTGGAACTCAAGCCTTAGAAACAAGTGACTTTAGAAATAAAGCAACTAAGTAATATTTACCTAGCCAAATTATGACACATCCTAAGTAATATTTAACTAGCTAAATTATGACGTGCTACATACGTGAATTGCCTTAACTTCAGTGGCAGCTAGACAATGCAAAAACCAAGAGAAGAAATTTCTAAAATAATACCAATAGTATGACCAGGAACATTTCTGTGTCTAATTCCAGGTTAGGTTTGCATTGATTCACACATAAGATTTAGAAGCAACATTACTGCTTCTCACAGGCTTCCCTAAAGAAGCTTCTAGGCAAATTGTAGAAATCCCTGGAAGACGAGTATTCTACAACCTTCCGCTGCAGAAGGAGTAAATGCTGCTAACAGTCTCATGTGTCGGTTTTGACATCATGAGCTAACACTCCGGGAGAAGTCAAGTTTTTAAGCCTGCCTGACAAAGATTGGGAAAAAAACACCTCATCTGGTTTTAGATCTGATCTGGAACTAACATCAAGAGTTTAGGTTTCGGCTTCTTCACTTGAAGTTCAAAGGAAGGTTTGTAATAAGGAAGATTTCCATCTGTTCTCCCACAAACCACGAGGCCACACCACAACACGAACGGTACTAGCAAGCAGGGTTTTTAAGTGGCTCAACAGCTACCTCCAAATCTCCAGCTCTGAAGTTGGGCTGTCCAGAACTCACCGCTGAGCTCTTTGAAACACCACTCGTTTTCTTTGCAGCTATATTCACAGTTTAGGAAATTGCACCCTGGGTCATGAAGCAAATATTCTCTGGGGATTAAATACTTTTCCAAACGCAGATGATACTAGAAATAAATTAACATAATTATTCAAATTCATTAAACCGTTAGCATTTACACTCAAATTAGTATCACTTTTTGTGCATTTTTACCTATTTAAACAAGGACTGGAGGCACTGTATGAAGGGTTATCGACTACAGCAGTGCTGAACACAGACACTTGTGGTATGTCTCCGCATGAAAAAGAAGTGGTGAAAATGCATATAGCAGCCTCAGATATGTAATCAAGCACAGTGAGAAGAAGAACAGATCTTTGGTTCAGCTGCTAATCCAAGCTCTGGCCCTCTCTGTCCTCAGTCATGCAACTCTTCCAGCAGTCACAGTGACAGATGTTTCACACGGGTAATCCTTCATCCTTCTAATCCCAAGCGAGGGTTAGAATTGATGGACGCCGGGTACACATAAACAAAGAATTTGAAAATACGTAAGTTTGGGCTTGAATAAACAGTATTGAATAAACATATTAATAACAATATGTCCTTTAGAGTGAGATTAGCTGCTGACACAAATAACATTTATTCGCGCTACAGGGAGTGATTCTAAAGAAATAACATGAAAGTGCACAGACAAGTGCTGTTACATCAAAAAAAGCTTTACACAAAGCAGCAAAAAAAGAAAAGATACAAGCAGAGTGATGACGTTTCCTGTTTTTTAACTGCATAATGAAAAATTAAACTGCTATAGTAGCTACAAGTGCAAAGTAGAAAATGAGGAGGATCAAGTCAATATTTCTTTTCAAATGTTCATGAGTAACTTTTTCTAGCATTAGACCTGAATAGAGAAGGCAACTGTTCAGTTATACACAATGTCACAGTTCACAACTAAAGCCAGGTACCATTTCCCTTTGTGGCACAGAATTACCTCTTCAGAAATGTCACAATAGAAATAGATTATCTACCTTCTGTTTTCTCTATGTGAATGCATCACGTTTACTTCTGGACATGTGCTTAAAACGCTCTAAATTTGTTGTTTAATGTTTGACTAAACATGACTGACAGAGTCAGGGCGTCAGTTACTGTTGGAAGCATCGGGCAGGTCTGATTTTTGTCAAGTTTGATTCCTAAAAATTAGATTATCCAAAGGGATCTCAGCATCTAAAAATCTATTCCGGTGACTTGTAATTCATATAGGACACTGAAACATGGTTTTATCTGAGATTTCTGCTCATAGACTGCAAATTAAAAAAAAAAAATAGTTTATGAGTGGACTGGAACAAAGAGTTGGGAAATGGTTGGTGCAGCAGGAGTATAACATATGTGATGGATACAGAGATGCCAACTGGGCGGAAGGGCCTGATGGAGCCATATGTTCTGAGAACTACTTAGTTTTTCTGCTTGAAATGAAAGAGACAGATGGATTATTTTGACTGTAGAGATTAACCATTGTGCAGGTAAGTATTCAAAAACATCAAAACCCAAAAATGCATCCTGAATTGCAAAATGCGTTTTGTTGCAATAGCACTGAAAAAAAGCTGTTGGGCATGCTCAGCTAGGAAAGGAAGGACAGAAGTGTAACAATGGGAAGTAATTATGAAGCTCTGTATTTTTTTTTGCTCTTTCTGTTCCTAATTTTGCTTTAACCAAGCATCTGCCATCTAATACAGTCTTCATATGCAACAGATACAGAATTCCATGCATTTAAAAGGACTAGTGTAGGGTTTCAGTGACAGTTCTCTGAGCAAAGCTTTTCATTATTTTCATCAAGACACAGTCTGAGTCTCGGGGTAAAATCTGACTACTGACTTCATAAAAACTGTATATGAAGTTCTTAATTTACAGTCGTTCAACCTCACCTTTTTTCCATTGTTTTCCAAGGCAAAAAAAGAGACAGAAAGAACTTAGTGGTAAAATACCAAGTACTTTATCCTTGGCACACCTTATGTTCTGACAAGTCAAGAAGGAGATAGAAAGCCAGTGAAATTTCCCACATTTAACTGAATATTCCATGCATTCAGCACAAAGCAAGGACTTTTTTCTTCAGTGGTCCCATAAGAAATAATGAAAGTGAGCTCTGGTTACTGAAGTGTTTGGATACCGTACAAGCAGAGTTGAGTAAACTGTCTTTCTCTGATAGATTTAGCCACGAGTCAATTGGAATATTCTTACCTCCCAACAAATTGTTTTTATTGACATATTTCAATTTTTCATCACGGAAATGCATTCTCCGTGATATAAAGGACATAAAATCTGAGTTTCCTTAGATAATTCCAGTCAACTCAATACTGACAACAACTTTTAAGATAAACCTGATGTATTATAAAAAGGTTCAAGCACAGTGTCCTGCTGTCATTCCTTATTGGTCATGTAGTTGTCAGGGAATCACATAAAACTTGGGAGACCAGATCTCGATTCTATCCTTTGTCCACAGGCATCCTCGCTAAATTTGGCTATGGAACATACTATTTCTGAGTTTAAAAGACAGCTATAAGATGGAAATAAAAGTCCTTTTCAATTTCTCAGGGATACTGTAGAAAGGACGTGTACAATAAAAGCTTACCAGACTCTCGGTTGTCAGAGATGAAGACTACACATCTGAGATTGAAAAAGATCTGCCATATTCTGATTCAAGGTCTAGCACATCCCTAAGAACATGCACAACATAACAAACATAGAAGCATAAAGTTTCTTCAGATTCTGAGAGCCAAGAGCAAAATTATTCTCATCCCACAAACAAAAAACACCTTCCCTTTGGAATGGGGTGGCATAACCTGCCTTCTTGTTTGACAGTCAGAACAAGGTCCAGGTGTAATCCTCATTACACACAGAATGAATTTTCCACAAACTGCCAAAATCTGTCAGAAACTTTAGTGCATCCACCATAGCTGGGGGAAAAGATAGTGCACTGCTTCCAGAGAAAAAAGTTAAAATACAGTAGTAAAAACTCTGCTGAACTGCAGTTACTGGAGGGATTAGGACAACTAGACTCTGCTAAAGTACAAACAAGTATCATGGTATTCTTCTTGTCAGAAACCATAATGCAAGGAGTGAAGACTCTGAATCCCAGAAATGTAACAAAAATTGATGCAATTTCAGCTGTACAGCACTGTACACACCATCTCTGCTAACTATCCATTTATGCCTTCAAGAACAACGGTAGAAAACACAAAGAGATTTTCAGATAGTGGGTCTGTGAGATAATGTAATGAGGTTTTTTTTACATGCAGCAGGGATCTGTTCCTATTTGTGATCAAGTTCAAATTGGCATAGAAGGGAACAAAGCAGCTGTCTGCAGCAATGCTGTGTGGAGGGGGAACTGCTTTTGCAGTTTAGATTTCTGTAATATTTGCATCCCAAATAGGCCACATAACTTAGTGCTAAATTACTCTCCCTATGTTCTCCAGGTCCTAATAGAAGTAGTAAAAAAAAAAACATTTAATGAAAAAGAAACTGAATGCTTTTATGGAAGGTCTCAGAGTTCAGATCAGAGAATGGCAAAACTCCTTTCATCTCTGGTGTGAACCCTCCCTGTTCTCATCATCACTGCTCTCCTGTCAAGTGAATTTCACATGCTGAAATGTGAATTATGGTCCCTAACTAGCTGTGATACTGCTTTCCTTAAGATGCTAGCTTTTTGTACAGTTTTTCACTAGCCCTATATAAAAGTTACGGCCACAGCAGCAACATCCAGCCTACTCTAAATCTAGGATGCTTAATTAGTTTCCAGAGACATTTGAACACAGTTTCCATAATGTTTTGATTTTCTCCCTCTGCAATTTTATTACTAACCTTCCTTCATCATTCAATAAGCTCATGACAATCTAAACTTTATAAACAAGAAGAAGAACAAAACCTCTGAATAAGCCTAGCATTTCACACGGCTAAATTGTCAGGCACAATCCTTATGTAAGCACCTAAAAGCAAACCTTATAATCTAATTTTTCTCCCTTATTTGTAACACTAATTATTTGATTGTGAAACACATGCATATGAATGAGCTTTTATATAAGGTCTGATTTTAATTAAAAAAACCCAAACTAATCTTACAAACTTCAGAGCTAGAAACAGTGGAAAAATCAGTGGCAAGTGGGGCAGTAACAGTGCGATTGGTATTGGCTATTGAACAGTGTTACATTGCTATAATTTTATGAATTCTGTATGAAACCACAGAGAAATATACATTATCTGCCAGAGGAAAGATAAACAAGATTGACGTAAAAGTAGGAGTTCAGAGGTTACTGAGAAAAGATGTTTCAAAGAAATTGGTTCCAGGGAAAGAAAGGTTTTAGGAGAAAAGAGCAGGCAGCCTATAGCATGCGTAGGGGGAGGTCAAGACTGGAACAATACAGACACTAGGAAGACTTGAGACAGAGCTTGAAAATGCTCTGAAAAAATGTCCAACAGTGACCAAAAGTTCTTCTGTAAACAGAGATTACTAAGGTGGTTTCTCCCATGCAGAAAGACACAAGTTGGATCTTCATCTCATTGACAACTGATATTAACAGTTACTTTAGGGGAAAGAGGTATGGCTTCATACATATCTATGTATTTATAAAATTGAGTTTAAATCAGGTTCCGGTTTGTACAATTACAAGATTCTTGATCACAGTAACCTGCACGTTCTACTTGCCTTTTTAAGGTCTAGTAGAAACAGTTTATTACTTGGTTTCTAATGAACAAATTCAAACAAATACCTGAATAATTCTTCGAAGTTTTTTTAAATGAACAAAGTATGAACAGAAGTCAAAAAAATGAACATTTTTTAAACTGTAGATCTCAATATTTAATGAGGCTAAATTAATAGTACACATACCATTTCAAGCTTTTAACTTTCTATGTTTTTAGAGAGAATTAAGAGTTCCATTAAATTTAAAATTAAGTCATTCCAGTCAGCAGTCAACGGTAGTGAAGCAAAGTCTAGTCTCTTGATAAAGATTCAAGCATTTGCTCACTGTTATCTATGCCTTTAGTGGACCCTAACTGCCCCGTGCTGCAGTTAGCTTTCCCATCTTTTCTCCAGAGGTGGCCATCAGTGCAAATATCCGCAAAACCACCTGTATATCTAATACACTTAATCAGGTACAGTTGATGAAAAGATGAAAGCAGCACAAACACAACTTTTATTTATTTCACTGTAACGCAACTGTGTTTAAAAAACCTCTTTTTTAATTTCCCTGCAGAGCAGGCTGGCGGTAATATCCTTCTCAAAGGCAAAAAATATCACTGGGCTCAAGACTGTTGACTACTGCTGTATTACCTACCGATTTGCTTCAGTGTATCACTAGAGATGTGATCCTCAACCAGTCTCATATTACTTTTACATCCTGATTCATGTTCCAAGGCCAGCAAGTTATTTAAACGACTGCGCAGCGATAAGTACACAAGCGCTCCCATTGGTGAGAGAAACAGCAATGCATTTCCTTTATTTATTTACATTTTCCTCTAAGTCCATCACAGTGTTGGTCGATCAGCTCTGATCGATGCTAAGGTGTCAGTTTAGATGTAAACCCTTTAAAAAGCTGCACTTCGGGGCTTAACAGTAATCGGGAGGTCTCCAACCAACATATTTATTGAGCTTGAAAAGCATCAGCCAAACCAAACCTGTTTGACCCTTCATTCACATCACTGCAGCAGAACCCTAAGCAGCCTTTTGCACTAGAATACTCCTAAATATCACAACTCCAGAAACGCACTCCTTGGTAATTTGATTGTAATCTTCAGCTTTCAAGGTTTTCCTGCTTCCTCGTGTGCTGCAAGCTAGGCTGCTATATAAACTATAGGGACTCTAGGGACCACTCTTTCCCCCCAAATAATACCCCAAAACCAGAAATCCCATAAAAGGTTTTTCCATACAGTCCTTCAAGGCACACCTGCAAAACTTTATTTCCTTTAATGTTCTCTAGAGACTTTAATTAATCAGTTATCAGGTCACGAGCCTGGAGAACATTACAAAAAGAATTTTCCAGGTGCAGGGTTTTTAGCTGCTCTTTGTGCTTTCAGTGCAAGTCTTTACTGACATCATTTTGCCCTAGAGTAGAACACATTTGATTCTACTTAGGTGAAAATCTGTCATGTCATAAGCAGTGTCATAGCCTTTCTGAATATCCATTTTTGGAAAACAAGTTTTGTAAGTTCACTATTTCTTTTATGATGGAATCACAGATATTCATTTGGTACAATAAGGTCTCACTGATCCAAAAACTTAAAAAACAGATTACAGGTGATTACTGAGATATCTCCTTTGCATTATCCAAGTATCTGCATTAAAGAGGATTTGGCCACGGAGTGATACAGAAATTCTACTCTAAATAAGCACTAAGTGTAACCCATCTTTGAAAGCATGCAGAGCAAATTAGTCATCTAAAAGCTTACATTTTGGCATGGGGAGAGGTAAAATCTTACACTGATTTCCCAAGTGTCTAAAAAGTAGATCGAGTAACACTAAAATGAAATTGTCAAACTGGAAAATGATTTCACTGAGATAATCTTTATACTTAGGAAATAAATATTGCAGATGATTTCTAGTGCAGTCCAACTCTGATGTGCCAATTCTTCCCTGTTGTCATGTACTCATTTGTCCCCCTTTTTAAAAGACGCTTACAATCAGTTGATAAAGTGATATTCATTAGGATCTAGTGAGGATTTGAAATGGTAAGATTTATGGTGAGTGAACCAACGAACAGATGCAGAACATTTTGCTCCTGACTTTGTCATCTTGATCATTCCCTGTACACTTCATCCTATCTTAAACCAAATTCCCACTGATGTTCATCACAAGTTGTAGCAAGAGCCCACTCTGAAATGCACGCTGCTCCTCTGCTTCTATACATTTCACGTTTGGTTGCTCCAAGTGGTACAAGAAGTACAAAATCCGAGAAAGTACTGTAGAAAAAGCCTGACCTCTGTATACTTAAATCCAGTAGGAAAACCTCCAGGAAGGTTCTCCATTTGGACAAATGCAGTACTTGAACATAATCTGCACTGTCAAACAACTGCTACTGAGTCTGCTCCTGAAGAAGCAGAAAGCACCTTGTATGACAGCGAGAGACATCTGGGCTCTTTGGGAAAGCTTGCAGCCCCGTGAGCTACATCAGCTACCTGCAGCCTACAGAGGAGCACAGCAACACATGACTTGACTTTTATCCTCTGGGGTTTAATGGTTATCTCTGAGATGTAAGCATTTTCTTCATTCTACTGTACCACTTAGGACACTGAAAACATAAGAATGTATTTTTCTTCATATCTTATGATACAATGATATAACATCAATGCAATGTCCTGGAAGGTGACCAGTTGCAAACATGAATGTTTCACTTGTGATTTCCACTTCTCTGTGTCCTTCCTGGTACCTGCAATTTGGGAGACACATTTGGTCCCCAAGCACAGGAAAATAGCATTACATTTTCAGAATGAATGACTGTTGCATCTTATCATTAAGAGAATATGGGGGGTTGACATTCCAAAAATTAGAACATCTGTGCTAAACAGACCCTGGGCATCACAATTTGAAAGCAAGTATTACTTTAACATCAAAGCAAGCATATACTAAAGACAAAACTCTGCCCTTAAATCTACAGTCTTTCTCCACACTTCACTTCTCACAGGATCTCACATGATAATTAGTGATGTTTCAGGTTATTGAAGCATTTCCGAGTCTCCCATTCTGCCACAAGACGGAATGACAATCTGAATCAGGATTAGAGAGAAGACAGAGAAAAAAAACACTCTCCATTTCAATCTTGTTCCTTCCACTCCAGAACACATGCACATGCTGATCTAGAGACCGCGCTGCTTGCTTACATGTTATTCCATCAACAAGAAAATACTTCATAGCATCATAGTCCATCTGTAGGAAAATTTTCAGTGGGACTGCTCAGTGAACAAAGAAATTTACAACCTGACTTGTCGCTTTTATCCTCTTCGAATTCTTGGCAAGCTACTTAGGAGAACAGTTTGGTTGTCCAGGTTTGTTTGGTTTTTGATATTGCACTGTGTGAAATGCTTTCCTACTGCTTAAAAGATCACCTTACTGCTAACATTTAAATGCTAGCAGAGAACAGTTACAGTGGCCTCGATTCTCAGCTTGGTGCCCACTCTGCCAAGGCCAAGCACATCTGAGTGCTTCTTCAACTCTGTTCCGCTTCTCTGCGGATCAGGCTGTAGTCACATCACCCCTCCATCTCACTGAACACGGCTCAATTCCTAGGGAAAAATCAGGCTTTAGACTTCTGGAACCTAGAAACAATCAAGATGGGCATTGCAACATACAGCAAGGAAAGGAGATGGGGTACCATTTTCAGTATCAGATACATATTTTGTACTTCGCTGCAATTTTCCACCTGTGTTGCTCTTGAGTCAACACTAAGATAAGAGCTACAGGGAGCCAAGAACCTTCAGTCTCCAAAAATCAGCAGATGAAGAAATAGTTTCCTTTCCTTCCCTGCACCCCCTCCAAGTCCTGTGTCAGAAAAACCTAATAGGAGAAGCTGATCAGACTGAATGGGGGTGAAGCAGTAAGATGCTGAGAAATCGGAGGGTTTACTATGGAATGTGCTACACCAGCCAAGCTCTATGGCACTGGTTCAGAAAAGCAATTACAAACATTCCTAACTCCATCCCTCCTCAGGAAACGGCTTAATAAGGTACTTCTCTTTAAAAAATATACTGTGCACTGGGATGTATGTTTCCTGAATTGAGGACTGTGTCTGGAGATAAGATCCATATGGAATAATGGGTCTCTCAGCAGGTCTACAGAACAAAAAGTTCTTTTGGAAAGTTAAAAAAAATAATTTAGTTAACATTTTTATATTTCTGGCAAAGGAACATAAGAATTGTGATACAAAGACAACAAAATAGGTAGCCTGTACAAATGCTTTTCAAACACAGCCTTCAAAAAATTGTCAAACACTCTGGTCTGAGCCTGCACTTTGGCCTGTGCTAGCATGCATGTACTGGACAAGGTGGCCCCAAGCCTTTCTCCTTTTATTACACCCTCACTCCAAGGCCCATTTCAATCAGAAAGCAGAAAGAGGATGTGTATCTTAATGCCTGAAAGCAGCCCCTAAAATAGCCTGCAAAATCTGTACCATGAGTGAGGCTGCAGTATTGCACTGAGAGCCATTTTTGAGTGAAGCACCAGGGTGATGTGCCCATCAAACTGAGCTGCTTGGAAGAACACCACCAAACCAGTTTTGAGTCTCTTTAGATCTTTACAGTTTATTCATAGTTAAATTCACTTCATGTGGTACAGCCTGCAGCTCCCTTAAGCTGTATTTTACTGTGACCACATCTGTAAAGGACAAGATGGCTCCTAGCCACGTTCATAAAACTTCCATTAATTGTAGATTTAGTGATAGAATTTCAAAAAGCTACAAAACAGTCAGTGCAACATCATCTGTCTGCCCACTCCAAATTTTTAAAGGGCGTTAGGATTTTTGATGTTCCCTGAGACACCAATATTATTTCTACCTGTCCTGGATATAGGCATAACTAGTCACAAACTTTCACACAGGCACTAAACTGACGAGTAAAGAGGCATCCAGAGAGAGGTTCACCCCCCAGCACCACGTACTTGAGAGGAACAGTAAGAAAAGTAAGGGGAAAGGACTGAGACACATGGTACCCCACAAACAGCAAGTTGTTAGCTGTAGGCTGTATGAGACCTGCCAAGCTGGTCACGTCTCTGGCCATCTCTGAAGAGGTCCAGTGCCAACAGGCCCACCGAGGTGGGCTCAGCAAGCTCTTCTCTTTGCCTTATTTTACTCCTGTTTTCACATAGACAGTCACTCTCCTTTATCCAACAAATCTTCTATCACTTCCAGTACAAGCAAAGGCAAAGAATTCATCATGAGAAATGGCATAACAATGCTTAGATCAGTCATCAGCAAACTCCTACCAAAAATAAGGATGTGAAACAGCAAAGAAAGAAACAGCACTCAGAGAGACAGGTTTTTAATGGGGCCTATCTCCCAACAGAAAAAAAATGAGAATAAGGAATCCAGGCACTTTGGAAAGACCTCTGACCCTCATTTTCAGCTGTGTAAAGGCGTAAAGGAAAACATCTTGCAGTAGTGGCTTATTTATGGCACTGCATCTAAACGCACAATAACTCGGTTCCCTTAATAACTGAGGATTTTGGAAAAGGCTGATCCTAGTCACTCAGATATAAACACTGTTCCTCCTTTTAATATAATGTGTATACAAAACGAGGATGAGGACTGAATAGGCAGAGTGTACATGAAAGCCATTCAAGAATTTGCAGAGGCTACTGCTCTCTGTGTGGGTGGGGTGGATTATTTAAGCCAAAGAGTCTGCTTTGGAGCACACCAAAAAGGAAAAAAAAAAAAAAAAGCTGAGAACAACTGCAGTTCAGTGAACAGCACAGGCAATGAAAGAAGATTCAGCTAAAAATCCAAAACTCTTGCAAATAAAGTTAGTTTCATCAGACAGTGTGCATTTTCATGAAAACAATAAAGCAAAACAAGCAAGAATAAACATGCATTTTATGGTGTGCTTTTGCTTTTAACTGTAAACAGAACTTCTGATCTGTCTTCTGCTCTGACATGTTTCGAGAACAAGCAAATAAAAGGAGGAAAACGGAAGTCAAAACGAGAAAAAAGGCTGACTTCAGCCTGCAACTGAGCGTTACAAGAGACGGATGTGGTGTGGGCATAAAGTCAAATTGCAGCAGAATAATGAAACAGGATTTTCATCTGGATATAAACACTGGAGGAGGAATTCGGGGAAAAAAGAAAAAAATAATAACTTTACAGAACAGTTAGACAATGACTGAAATGAAACATTCTTGCACAAGAAACGTAAAAACCCTAATGGCCTTTTATATACTTATAAAGTAAGCAACAGAACAGCTAACCAGGAAAGTCCCAGTGTTGCAGGCATATTCACACTGTTCCTATTAGCTCTGTTTTCCCACACTACAGTCTTCAGGGAAATTAACACATTTTCTATTGAGAAAGACTAAAACAAGTTGGTTCATTTATCTGTAGGAGCATGCCCATCTTATCACAGCATCTGAGCAGATCAAAGCCTCCAGACACCGCCAGTACTACCACCAAAAACTGTGGAATGTCTGAAGAAACTCTGCATTCCCATATGTAAATTAAATGGTAAAATTAAAAAAAAACAAACTCACAGCATCACTGCCCTTAGCAAGGTTTTGCTGCAGTGCTGACACAGTGGCAATGAACCTGGTAAATGAATTAAGGTGATACTCTTACCATTAAAAAATGAAATGGACCACACAGACAAGTCTGAATCCATACTTGCATGACATACTGTGCTAAAAAAATATGTGGAAATGCTTAAAATAAATGATCCTGCTTGTCACTGTACTTTTCAAACTGTTCTAATGGACTGCATCTTGCTTGACAACTTTCAGCTGAAAGAGATTCCATAGCTTTTTATTTTCCACATAAAATTCAGATATATATTCATATATATATATAAATGATTTCAAAATTGTCTGGATTTTCAAGGAGTCCTAGGAGTGTCAAAGTCGATTTTCAGAATGACATACAGGCTTCTCAATCATGTGAGCACTTCCTAAAACATGACTCTGACTTTAACAACATCTCCACAAAAATTCTCTAAATAAACTTCATTTTAAATAAACCCCAGAATTGCCCATAGGCTCACCTTCACCAAATGACAAAACCAGGCTTAGTATACTCAATTAGCTGTGTGTTTGAGAGACATTTGTAAAATATTTGTAAAATACCCATCATGAACTTCAAGCTGTGAGGTTTAACTACGTTAAATATATCTCCAACTCCTATTATTTAAGTATTACTTCAATGAAATAGGAATAGCAATAGTTAATTAAATTCTCTGATTCTTTGAAATATGCAAACCCGGAGATTAAACCTGCAAAGTGCTAGGCATCTTCTCCTCTGACTGTAGTCAGGACAGTGTCCCAGAGACCATTAGGTAAATTTGAAGTAATCTGACATAATTAATGTAAAAATCCTGTAACTTTTGGACAGTAGGTAGGTTTATGAAAAGGATCTCGTAACAGCACCAGAAGCCAGTTGAGAGATTACAAGTGCCATAATCTGCTGTAACGCTCCTTCTTTAACTCCTGTGTGCCAAAATTCTAACCAGGAAATGAGATGGAGGTATGTCTTAATGTCTTTTAAATTGTCATTTGATTAAAAGTAAGCAGCTGCATCATCTGATACAATACAGTGCTCACGCTGGGAAGTCACGAATGTAAACTGCACGTTATTAAACCAGTTAGAAGCTGTTAAAATGCAGAATGCTGCTGGCACACCTTTTAGAGCAGATACTAAAATATGCATCATGTGGGCACCTTAAATGAGTCACTTTTAAAAAGATTTATTTTTCAATCACTCTATAAACAAGAATAAATCAAAAACAATTCAGTCTTTCACCCCACTGAGATAAAGTAAATGCAAATGCTGTTTCAAAGTTAATTGTCTCTGAAATACTGAAGCCTGGGAAAATAATTTTGAATGACAGAACTTTTGCAAAACTTCTCTATTTTTTTCTATATCCATCATATTCCTTTACATTTATAGCTCGTGAGGCATAAAAATATTCTTAATAGGTTAGCACAACTACATGCAAATGCAAGGAAATGTATTATTCCTCATACGAAATCAGGTTAATATTTGCCCTTATTCTATTGCAGAAATAAAATGCAGAGACATGAATAAAAGTGAAATGTAAACGGTATAAATGTGGCTGGTGACAAAAATTAAAGCTTTGATCTACTGCAATTGAAGTGGTTTTATCCGGGCTATTTTGGTTATGCTCATGTGTACCGTAGGAGCCAAGTAACAAAGCATGAACTAATCTGTCACCTTTGAAGCAAATTTTCTAGCATGGTTTGTACTCATTGACCTAGATTAATGTTGAACATTGATCCAAAACCAGTAAAATATAACGAAATAAGCTCCGGATGCAGAAGGCAGTCGAGGGGCAGGCTGGCTCCCCAAGCACGTTGTGCCACACGCGCTGCTCCTGCTGTTTCGCCCCGTTTGGCACGCTGTGCCAGGAGGAGTCTGCTCCACTTCCACAGGGCACTAAGGGCCACCCAGGCCCCGCCTGGCACCAGCACGGGCACTGGGAAGGTGAATCCGCCACCCGGAGCGCTCTGCCCAGAGCGGGCAGGGCTGACGGCCGCTGGCCCACGGAGAGCGATTTGCAGGGCTGTGGCGTACACGCTTGGTGCTCCGAAACACAGAAAGTGCCTTGGACTCTTTGTTTGCTTAATAAGAGCAGACAGTGAATGGCAGAGAAAATAAGGATAATTCTGCTGATATCTTTCTCTAAACTCTGTCACCTGCATCGCAATGAGCTGCAGACGTTCGTGGCGGCTCTTCCGGACAGCCCTGAGATTGTGCCTGTCTGCTCTGTCTCTGGTGGCAGGGACAGGTTTCTCGCCTTCCTCCTTATGCTAATTAGAAGCATGCATGCTCTGCTGACCAGACTATGATTGAATACAAATTCTGCCTACATCCCTTCTATCAGTCCCTGCCTGCTCTCTTTCTCTCTCTTTTTCCTTCTATCCCCAGTCACAAGATGCTTCAGGCAAAAGGCAAGAGCATTGTAATAAAATGACATCTCCAAACAGAGAGGGTTTTTTTTTCTCCGAGGCCCCTGGCTATCTCAGTTTCATTACATGTCTCAGGAGGGGGTATCACTCCCTGACAACTAACATCTGGCCCAAGAGACCTCCTAATTTAAAACAACAAACTAGTTATTGTCACCTACCCGTTCTTGTAGCTTTTATCTTTATTTATTTTTTCCTGGAAGAAATATGCCAGCATATTTTTCATTTGAACTACTAATGCTCTGGGTTTTTTTTCCCCATAAGTATGCTTAACTTTCTTCTAAGGGGAGGAAATCCATATTTTATCAATCAGTTTCAATTACCTACTGTATTTCACTCCGTGGTGTTGAATTATGAGTTGGAAGAATGTCTTGATTAAAGACCTTACAAACATCGAGGTATCAGAGCAACCAATCATCCTGCCCGCATGACATGTTGTATGGAACACTGTGAACTGACATTATGTTAGATTTTGTTTATTATTATTTCTTTTTAAAGCTGGAACTATCGGTCTTTTTGTTAGACCATTGATATAAGCAATAAGGAGCTACAGGCACTTCTTTAAAAAGTGGTTATATTTTATATTTTTTTTTTCTCCCAGAGTGCCCTGGAAGATATTACAGGGCAGTTTAATGTCTTTTCTGGTCAGGGAAGAGCTACAGGGGCTGTATTCTACGGGAACAAACACTATATTCATGACAAGTTGTAACCCCTCTCTTGCCACGGCTCTTTGGTAAGTTATTTACCAAAATTTGCTCTTCAGCTTTCTTACCTTTAAATTGAGATTCATAGTACTAAACTTACTGGATGCAGAGTTCTTCAGTGCTTTCAAATCCGAACAGTTTTAGAAAAATTGAGCATTTTTTATTACTGCTAGTGACAAATTCCATTACTGCACATAATAAATATTCACCAAGATTATTTTTTTTCCAGGTTTGGTGGGAAAGAGATCAGTGTAAACAGGATGTAACAATAGAAAGTGAAACCATGGCTCGTTTAAAGTTAATATAAGTTTTTTGATTGATATACATAGTATCAGGATTTTAATTTTGACCTAATATAGAGCCACAATCTCAATTTCTAGAATGCCATGGACACAGCAGCAGTTTATGCCATTTGGTTGTTGGGTACATATAGTCTACCAAAAAAATTTCCAAAATAATTTGGCAGTTTGATAGACTCTTTCCTCAGGAACAATCCCTCCAACCCACAAAACACCAGATGGACACAGCTTTGGATTACTCTGAGAAAAATGCTTTAACAACAAAAAAAAATCTCTTACGAAAAAACTCAACCAACAACAATAAAAAAGCACCTTTTAATATAAGGCTAATCACCATAAACCAAAAGTTTTACAAGAAAGAGGAAAAGTTCTTCTCTGTGAAAACAAAACATCTGACAAAAATGGGCAGCTTAGGAAAAAAAGGGGAAGAGAAGAAGAAAACTAAACATTGGGTTTCTAAACCTAGTGGTAAAAGAAAAGTGAGTTGATCCAGTCTTTTCTGCTCCTGACTGTTGTCACCAGAACAGCTATTGATCAACTCCACTGCATGGCTTTGCATAAACTAGTTTGGGGGATGAGAAGGGGACGCCAGCCAGTCACCATCAGTGTTCATTAGGGCTGATTTATTTATTTATTATCACATACCGAAGTTCCTGGCCTTTGATGTAGACCAGAGCTGCTTCCATAGGCAAATGCTTAAAGGGAGACAGAACCAGTAAATACTTAGCCTCAGTCTGCTCAGGCTCAGTTAAGGTTGAAAGATAGTTACAGACTTCTGAGGAAGCAGTTGTATTTTGCTATCCACACTAATTCTGCAACACAGAGCAGGCTCCTTTCCTCTGTATTTTTATAATTGAGAACATGCGGTTTTCAGTAGGAGATGGTGATGATTCCAAAGCTATTTTTAATCTAGATATGTTGTTCTAAATAAAAGTAAATAAATTAAAAATACACACTTTTGTTTACCTCCATATTTTCACTGCAGGAATGATAATGAAAGACCCAAAACTAAATTGTCTCTTTTTTAAACTCACTGAGTTTATTGAAAGTGAGCGAGCTCCTCGCCTTGTGCTTTGCGGAAGAGCAATAAAGGGCTCATTTAAGTTTAAATTGGATGTAGAAGCCTTTAAAATTATTAATATTATTCTTCTTTATGAAGAGCAATTTTATCACTGAATTTTTATTCTAATACCAGGAGATGTTACCTCAGGTGATTTTAACATTCCTCAATTAGGCTGTTTTCAGTTCCCACACAGCGACGGCACAGGGCTGAATTACCTACTGCAGCCTGACTTTTATTCAATATTTCTACATCCCTTTAGTAGAACACGCTATGTAACGAAGCCAGGATGGGGGTGAAAAATTTTGGCAGATCACTCCATCAATCACTCTGGGGCCAGGCTGAGGGGGTGGTTCACAGCAAAACGAGTTTTGGATATGATGAGGGAAATACAGAATGTTATTTTAGGCCCAGGAACTTCAGCTAGGGAGAATTCAACAGGAATCAGGGGCTGACCACATGGAAGCCAGATGAGAGCAATTTAGCCAAGGCTTTCAGACTCCCCATGACTTCCATTTAGTGCCAGCGGATGGAATACTGGTTAAAATCAGATAACACAAGGCTTGGCAATGCCTCCATATTCACGATCTTCCCACCTTTTATGCTCATTGTAGAGTGGATTGTAGCATGGGTGGACCTAAGAGTTAATGTGGCCTTATTGTTATTTATTGTAACATGACAGTGAGGAACTTCACTGTTCTAAGCACCTTAGGGACCTAGCAAGTCTCTGCCCCAACCTGCCGTTTAAATATCTTCTTTTTCTATTCCCTAATTATGTAGTGACAAGGGCACAACACTCCCTTATCATCCTTACACCTTCATGTAGACCTTGGATCTCAGGGAATGAAGCTCTATGCTAGTGCCAGGGAATGATCCAGCACACTAGTGCAGGCTCAAAATTCTGATTCTGCTGGGTTGATATCTAAGCACCCAGGGACTATTCAGGACAAGTGAACCAGATTTCCCTCATGTATATTTGAAGTCTAAGCTGAACTGAAAGGCAAAGTGAGAAAAGACATAATGCAGTTGTTTACTTAATATGTTTGAGTGCAGGAAGTAACTTTATCATATCCTGAATGGTGACATTGAATTCCCCTGAGCTCCCAGCACACGTTTGCCTTGCCTTTGTCTGTGTGATTTGGATGTAAGCTAGTTGTCATTTGCAACACACCTACTTAACTGGCACACACCAAAATGATCTTTGACTTTTTTTTTTTCTCATGGGGTTTGCTTTTGGCTCTTAACAGCATGACCTCGATGCAGTTCCAACAAACTAATTTAAAATACTTCATGGTGCAAGTTTAAATGGATCATTACTGTAACTATTGTGAGAGTACAATTAAGCATCTACTGTCACTTCTTTTAGAAGGAGAATTGGAACATGGCTGTTTCAAACAGCTCTGAGCTTTGAAATATACTGAGATTCATGTTGTTTATTTTATGCAAACTAAGGGATAGACAGCAGGAATCATATTTTAAAGAAATAAAATCAGAAAATCTATGCAATCAGAGCATTTGCACTCAAAACTGAGAAACCAGTAAGAAAATTCAATAGGGTCTGGGTTGCTGCTTCTTTTTACCTGAGAGGTGCACAGATACTGGAGTTATGAGAAGTCCTATGATGCAGAGAGAAAGGTAGAAATAACTGCTGAATATTCAAAGAACTCCATTTCCCCTTTTCCTATAATTTCCTGGGGTCAGATTCTGAAAGGTGCTTAGCAACCACTCTTCTGGATAAAATGCACTTCCCATTTTCAAGCTTTATTAAAATAGCTCTGAATAGAAAACATAACACACAGCAATTAATTAGCTATTTAATGAACATGGTTATCAGTAAATATAGCATGAAAGCTTTAAGTGGCACCCTTATTTTTGCATGTGTTTTAAAAGGAGGTGAGAAACACTAGTTGGCATTTGAGAATAGTGTTACTTCCAGATTTACGTAGACCAGGCAAGAAAGAGACCACAGGGAAATGAAAAGAGGAGGCAAAAGCAAGAAAATTAGGGAAAAAACCCACAAACTCACAACATGGAAATCTTTATCACTTCCTACAGATTCTCAATTCGCACACTTTCAGTTCACTACGACATGCTATATGAGTCTACACAACTCATACCACATACTATGTGATACTTCTTTTAGAATACACTAAAAAAAAAAGATAGTTGAGAACCACAGTGAGGAAGAGGAACAGTAAATTAAGATACTCATTATCAAGGTCCCAATGCTTCTCTCTACGGGTTTAAGATGCTTCCGACACATATTTAGAGAGATCCACAACAGGACTGCATTCGCTATCGCTAGGGCAATACTACGGCATAAGGAGGCTAACAACCTCAAAGGGACACAGAGATCTTAGAAGGACAGAGTGAAACGATGATCCAAGAATGAAGAGTTGGTTTGGCGGTCTCACTGTAGAACGGATAGTCAGGGGACATTTGTAAGAAAGGAATTTCTGACTAATCACCTTGGCTAACATCTCAACCATTCATGCCTTACCTATTCAAAATTATCAACTTTGCATTTTCTCTCACAACCCCTTATTCACGTAAACAAAATCCCACTTCCGGAGTAATCCCACTGCTCTCAACAAGAACTTGCTCAGTACAAATCTTTGCATGGTGGGCTCCTAAGTCGCAGAGAAATGCTCTCCACCATTTCAGACACAGGCTCCTCTGCACTCCCTTCAAAGGACTCTTCCCTTTTGGGAGCAAAGCACCTCATTCCACTAAAATTAGCCGACTGATTTGTGGTAAGCATCCCATAGCACGTTTAAACAATCTCCCCTCATTCTCTAAGGAGCCTCTAAAAATAACCTCTTGAGACTGACACATGGGGAAATTATTTTGAACAGTAGCTGATGTGGAAAAATCAGTGTTTGAAATTGTGTCATTCAAGAGATTATGGCTATTTAGGTATGAGATTTTACTAGTATAAAGGTACCTTAAAGTGAAAGGTGGGAAGATGATTGAAAAATAAGCTCAGTTACGTTCTATGGATTCAGAGCTGCCTGAAAAAGTGAGTTGTTTAAATCTGTCTTGAAAGTTTCATTTTAAGGAATTTTTATACTACTTTTGATTCCTGCTTGTCTGAGTATATAAGGGTTCTCATCATCACAAATTACAATTTAAAGTGGACAGTGGCAGGAGACTACCTATCATCTTTTGAAAATTCCTGGTAGGGCAGACCTGAACTCCTGTAAGCTGCCCTGGTCTGCCTCTTCTTTCCTTTCCCCTCCCCACTTTTTTCTTTCACTCCTTGAAATTCTGATATTTGGAATCTATGATTTTTTTCAGCCCTGACACAAAATACCGAGACACTATTTTTGCTTTTTTTTAAAAAAAAAAAATCTTTTGCTACAGTCAGAGAACCAACAGAAAGTAAGGTTAATCACTCTATTCTCTACCCTCTCTTCCCCACATCAAATTACAGCACTATCCTTTGGGCTTGATACATGCCTCTCACAACAAACCATTTGGCATAAGAGATTTCCTCAGTATTTTTGAGCTGATATTGAAATTTACATCCCTCATTGTCGTCTTGTGCCCAGCCCCATCCCACCTTTGCTGAATTTCTAGAGTTATACTTTTTTTGTTTTCTCCTATTTTGTCCTTTTAAATATAACATCCTTATTCAACTCTTTCCTTTGCGGTAGTCAGTTTTGGTAGGAGATCGTTACTCTGAGAGATCACTCCTAAGCTATTCGGTGTCTCTCCATTTACTGGCATTCAGTCACCTGCCCTTGAAGCTCCATCCTGTGTGGTACCATTTGCTTTTTCAAAGCAGCTATGAATTCTCTGGTGTTAGGACTACTGGGGTATTGTATAACACTTGATGCCATCACGGCTGGCCCAAAACCTTTATTGAACTTAGTCAAAAAAAGGTCTATGGCCAGCCAAGTTACAGTTTCAAAGACATTCTTAAATCAACTGTGGATTTTGGAAAATTATCTTCTGCATGGGGTTTTCAGGAATGTCTAGGTACATTTGTAATAAAAAAAACCCCAACAAAATAGGTGACAATACAAAAAGAGTATTTTTAGTGCAAAAGTCCTCCAATTCCCCACTGACCTAAAACGATCTAAACATCTTTTAAATCACTCCATTAGGAAAAAAAAATGAAAAGGTTGGCTTTCAGGTAGGAACAAGGCAACTAAATAGTAGCCTGTCAGACATGCAATTCACCCCATCTAGTTCAAAATCACCCTCAAGAACACTAAAAATTAATTGATGGCAGAATCTGATTATACCTGAATCTATGCTTTCTCTGACGAAGAATGAAAGACATAGGACCAATTAGAAACTAAAATGAAAAAAAAAAACCTGTGATTACAACAAATCAGTGTGGGTTCACCCAAATCCCATGTGCTTAGGCATTCTTGTATGTTTTTAGAGATAAAGTTTATGCAAAGCACAATACCCACCTTTTTTTTTGTCACTGAGTTATGGCTGCAAATAGGAAGCCAAGCGTTGAGTTTCTTCCTTGCTCTTTGCAACAGCAAACTGCAATTTGCAAAAGGATTTTGGTAACATTTGTTGTTAATTTGACTTAAAAATATTACTCTCCCAAATCACTGTGATATTAAAGACACATGTAAATTATCTCAGTGTGTAAGAGAGCAAAAGCTCAGGTTGCATTGAACTCCTCAGGATACAGGTGTTCTCATTGCACAGATAAAAGATATCAGGGTGATTTACTGTTCTTGATCTTTCTTTCTTGTGTGAAAATTAACAAAGAAAGTATACGCTGTATTTAACATACATAGATAACATAGTTTTAGATGTTGAAAACAAAAATACATATTTTCTAACTACAACTATAGTAAGCGTATTTTTGCTTTCAGCCCCAGAGAACGATCTCCTTCCTTTGCTTATCCACAAAAAGGTGGATACTTCTTGGTATAGAAGCTGCCCTCCGTCACGATACACTAGCCATTTAACACACAATAAACGTGACATGGAGAAATAGTCAGTATCATAAGTATTTTGGGTTGATATTCCCAAGAGTAAATGAGAATTACAATGGTTTGTTACATGGACCTTCCCTCACTAGGGTCCAACCAAGGCTACCTACAACCCAATTAGCACAATTTCATTGCAGAGAAATAACGTGGCTTGTTTAGCTGTTTGTCCAGTATAATAGTTATGAAAACAGGATCAGGGTTTTTTCTTTTGCTTAAGAGAGAAATGCACTCTCCATTTTTTGCTGATCTCTGCACAGGCTTCCATTCTAGCAGAACTTTATCTGTTTTACCTATTGCTCTCAGTCTGTCCAGTTTAATTTCACTAGCTCTTAATCAACTTCCTAATTAAATATAACATATGTACCATCATTTGGGAGATCCACACATATTTTTCCATAGTTTTCTACACTGATTATCACTTGCTATTTCACAACCGTGCTCAAACGTCAATGTTTATTTTCTATACTTCACCACAACCTTTCTTACTTTAGCTTCTTATTACCGTTTCTAAATTCTGTCTCCTCCTATTTTGAAGTCACCCTCAAAAAAGCACATATTTCCAACAGACACTATTGCCTGGCTATAAAGCTGCATATGCTAGAAAAACAAAGCAAACAAACAAAGCAAAACCCCAACCAAGCCCAACCAACCCCAAAAAAGGATATATTAAAAAATAGGTTGGCTTGGAATCAACTCAAGATAAGCCCAAACTGTAGCCTCCTCCATCTATCCCTAGAAACCACTGTTTATTCTCGCCCCTCACAGATCTACCTGAATACAGATCCCAACTTTGCCATGCTTATTGACATTGAGAAATACTTCACTTTCTATACAGTCATATTAATTTCTGTATGGCATGACTGAGGTTATAGAAATGGTCCTTTACTTAATGTTCGTGCGAAAGGTTCACAAGATTTGATCATCTCTAAAACGCTATGTTTGCTCCAGGTAGTAGGATAGTAGAAGTAATGACGACTTTAGGTTTCAAGAGCTAATAAAAAAAAAAAATACTTTAAAGTTTCAAAATTAAAATCACATAAACTGAAGCAATTTAGAAATAACATACAATTCACTCTATCAAGAAACTTTTCTTAAATTTTAGTTTAAAAGAGAAAAATATCTGAAAACATTAAGGTTTCTGCAGATTTCCAGATCAGATGTATTAATGTGGAGCTTGGCAGATAAGCAAGCCTAAAAATCCTCTGAGATTCTGAATTATCAGAGGTAGCTACAGTTTTCATAACAGAAAAACTAAAAAATATATTTCATGTTACAGATATAGTTCAGATTACATATATTTAAAGTTAAATATATTTTTAAATATTATACGTTTTTGCAAAAGACCCAGGAGCACAAACTGTAAAAGAAAGGCTAAAGCTAGATTTACTCAGAGGCTATAAGCACGTACGTGTGAAAACCAGAAAACTGCTGAAGAATAGTTCTTCCAGAGAGAATATTTCAAATTAAAATTAAGAAATAAACATCAACAAAGATGTGTAGTTAACCACTGGAACAATTCCCCAAGAGCCATAGTGGATCACTAGGAAAACATACAAACAAAATCTGCATGTCTCAAATTGTGACCTCTACCTATAGTCCAGGACTTCTGCCATACACACAGCTGCAACTGACAGTCCAGCGGTCCAGCTGGTTTTACAGTTTCTCCAACATACAGCATACTACACAGCCAAATTGTGATGAAGGTGAAGCCTGTTTATTTAAATTTTCTCATCTTATACAAAATCAAATTAAATTTAGATTAACTAGCAATATTTTTATCAGAAAGATGATTTGGGTGTTACTTCAGGAATTTGATAAAAATAAGGCCACAATATCAATCAGATTACTGGATTCAACACACATTATTAATTTTGACATAATCAGCTACAGTTCAGATATATTGATCCTAGGACACGGTAAAATCCATATGAAGACAGTGCTATAAAATTATGCAAATCATATGATACCATCTGTAGCAAAGGTTGAACTAAGAAAAAAAAGTCTTCACTTAAATGCGTTGACCAGACTGCGTATGGGGCACATGAAAAATTAAGCATATGCTGCACAGGCAGAGATATTTTTGTGACTTTGGTCATTATAAGAAATAGTTTAAGAAAATAAAACTGGTGATTTTAAAACCTTTGTATCAAAAACAACATACCCACATGCAGAAAATAAAGGAACAGGCTGCCTACTAATAAAAGCTTAAGTTTTATCCGTTGAGAAAAAAATCCAAGAGCTATTAAAATGATACAGTTCTTCAACTATCCCATAGGGCATACTCAGATTTAATGTGGATACCTGACCTAATGTACTGTACAGTTATGCCAGGTTTAAATAAAGTTG
The DNA here is from genome assembly GCF_009769465.1 of Tauraco erythrolophus. Classification (NCBI taxonomy): domain Eukaryota; kingdom Metazoa; phylum Chordata; class Aves; order Musophagiformes; family Musophagidae; genus Tauraco; species Tauraco erythrolophus. The sequence goes on along the minus strand of NC_141479.1, from coordinate 13,735,757 downwards.
CTTTCTCTATTCCTAAGATGCTATATTGGAAGAGCTAAGTGAAGGAACCTTGCACACAAATCAACGGCTTCTGAGGACATTATGGTAACCAGCAAAGAAAAGCACCGTTGATTTGTCACATCATGAGAAACTCAGTCTGTGTGTGCACTAAAGTATATCACAAATGTCCACCACCTGTTACAACATAATAAGTCAGAAATCTGCTATGAAAATACTAGGTTTTATTTGATAGGGACAAAAGTTTGGCCTAAAGGATTAATCATCATTTTCATTTACTTATGAAGCTGGCTCCCATGGGTCAGTACTGCATGCATGATGTAAACATTCAAACGCAATTAGCCAACTGAAGTGCCAAATTCTGAACTAAAAAAGCAAAGATACAAAAACCATTCACAGGTTGTATATTAAGCCCATGCCAAACTACTGCAGCAGGCTTTAGAAAAAAAGGCTCAGATTTCCCTAAGTGTGTTCAACCATTACTTGTATAAACAATTATTTCACTTGTGTGGGTCCACTTAATGTAAATGCACTTTCAAGAAGCCAGCTAAGTATGTAATTGGTCTTTTGTACATATAATTACTGTGATGTGTACACTGAAGAAGCTCTCTGAAATACAGGCCGTTAATAGAAATTATGGGAGCAAATACTGTGCACCAGAGTTTTAAAATGAGAATCCCATTTTAGAAATCCAAATGCCAATATGACTGTTCAGATACAAAGCAGGTTTATAATCACAATACTCATCTTTAAAAATGGAATTCACAGTACTATTTAAAATAAAGCAATAAAACAGCCTCGTAGTCTATCAATATTTCTTGTTTTCATTTGTATTCTGCTCATTTGTGCAGCCCCATTTCATGTTGGCTTTTTCTCCATGCACACAGCCATGCTAATATCTTCATGGATTTGTTTATAATAACCTTTAAATCCTTTCCTTGTCATTATGCTGCATAGCTGTTCCGTTGTATATACACTCTTTACTTCGGTTCATTGCCTACACATCGATTATTTCACATTTGTCTACGTTAAACACTGAACAGTATTTTCCACTTACTAGTCCAGCCACTTAAAAATATCCAAATCCATCTGAATAAACTTGCTTGCTTTCCTTAGTTATTAGTTATACATTTAATTTTGACAGCATTAGCAAAACATCAGCCGGTCACAGAGGATTCGGTATTTATCAGAGAAGTGATCACAAAACCAACCTCCTGCTTGAATATTATCACTTTCAGTAGTAACGTTCACAAAATGGTAATGCTGAAACTGCTGAGTTCTCTGTGCTGACTTTAAAAGACATCTCGCATCCTGTAAGAAGTGAAACTAAGAGGTATTAATATGGAGTAACAGTACAAGATTGCAGAACACCAGTTACTCTGCAAATAGCTCTGTATGCAGCTCTTGTCCTAGTGTACTTCAAAGCAAACAGGAGCTGGCTTTCCCCCTCTCATTCTTTACATGGCATGGAGAACTGGATTTTTTTTTCAATACTTGATTCTATCTGCAGTAATTAAAACAGTACTAATCTCACAATTCCAGCAATAGAGAAAGAAAATAACAACATGCCAAAACCCCTGTTGGTCTCTGCTGGTTCAGTACCCTATCTCTGAGAATGCTGGACTGACTGGGGCATGGATAAAACCTGGGCTAATCTGTGTAGCACTTTGCATATGAATCGAGTAATATTGAAATACTGTATTACCGTATTCTGTGATGTCTGAGCACGATACTAAGGCCCAACTACCTTTTGACTTCCCATAGCTTTAATTTGTCAGTAGAAAACAGCCTCTTTCTAATCTTCCTGGGCTTTTCATAATCCTGAAAGAGATGTGAATAAAGCCTGGTCAGCTGCGTCTATTTTTTTTTCGATTGCAGCTATATTTAAGCTGCAACACCTTTGGAAACCAATGAGGTAGGGTAGCCTGTGTATAACATTAACTACAGTTTAAAGATCAATCTAAGTATCTCCCATCTATTTGCTCCTAGACTTTCAGTATGAACTGGTTGAATTTCACCTTTCAGTGGTAAAGTCACTGGGCACAGTATTTTTATACTCTTCCTTGTCTTCTCCCATGTTTCAGGCAAAGGGAGGGACTATGAGAGAAACGAATTAAGGTCATGATAAGATGCTCTGAACAATCTGAACCTCTGTGGCGGACCCAGTTATCTGTTGCAGGTATAAGGCAATTTTTAGGAGACAAGTGTCCTCTCTATGTGTGCTACCCTCAGGTTTTCCAGAATCCCAGGCCCCATTTGCAGCCCTCCCAGTTACTCAGCAAAAACATCCACTTTGCAAACATAATGCCCATAAGCATATTGCTTCATCCATAAATATTGGCATCATCTCAAAATTCCAAATTTCTTGTGTCCATTCCCAATACTACTTCAACATTACCCTGAATGTTGTCAAATTTATGATAGCCTTTTTAGTGTTTTTTCCTTTCTACTGCATCTCTGTACTATTAACCACTATCTCTTGCACCTCAGCTGAGTAACTAGAATTCAGGCAGTTCACTGAGGCAGTTTTGCATCCCATCCTTTATCTCTTTGAAAGGCAAAACCAAACAATTGCACCTATGCTTTTATCAATCTTTAGATAACTTATTTTTCTCTTTAACAAAGATACGAATACGTGTGGAAAAACAAGAAGTTAAATAATACAGAAATTGTACTTCTAACATTAAAAATTTAATTTGTAAGTATTGCCTTTGGGTTGACAGCTTCTGTATGAGGAGTACAGAGTTACAGATAAACCTTTGGAAGAGTCAGAATTGCTGCTTGAAGCATCACCATTTAGTAGTAGCACTATTGAAGGAGTAATTTTTGTGCAGTCTGTGTCATCTAACATATTTCTAATGCAGACCTTAGAATTTTGGGGACTGAGTGAACAGAATAAGGTAGCTTAAAAAAAAATCAACACACACCCCAAAAAAAAAAAAACACTACAAAAAAAAAGCGCTTACAAACATTTTTAAAAACCCTTTAAAGATATCAGTTCTCTGCCCTCCATAATTATTTCTCAATTTTCTTCTCTTCTCCACCCTTGCTCCTCTACAAATATTCAAGTCAAATGTCCATCTTAAAGAACTGCTTATTCTAGGTAATATGATCATTACAAAGTAATGCATTTTCCTTGGTCATAGTAATAGTGAAAAATATACAATGAAATTTAGGAAACACTTGGAACACTGACAATCATCGCACTGTACCCAGAATTAGTTACTATGACAAAGATACAGGAAAACAGACAAAGCAGAGAAAGAAAAGATGAGACCATGCAGGTGAATTTGGCATCTATCATTTGCCTTCTGCTGTTTTTATTTCAGGGTCTTGGCTGCTATTGCGCCATGCAGTGCACCCCAGCTCCTCCTATTTATAAAAAAAAAAAAAAAAAAAAAATCCTTTAATGCCATTTCCATTCTTGCTTTAGCTCTCTGAATGTTCTCCATTGCCCTTTCAGCTCTCAGAAAAACTTCAACCAGCCATCCAGTATCATCCATACCATTTTTAGGTACCTAATCTTCGCATTACGGGCTGACCACTGAATACCACTGTGGTACTGCATGAATGAACGGGGCTCAAAGTCCGACAACACAAAGTGAAAAGCTGACTAAATTCCACTCTACTAGTGTAGAATATAATTTCAAAGCAAGAATCATTTGTATTTTATTTGTATTGCCAGCCAGAATGTTTACTGGGAACAGAGGTAGGAGGAAGGAATATTTTGTCAGTGATACAGGAAAATAGCAATTTATATTTTACAGCTGATGAATATTCACCCCCAGAGGTTATATGACAGTTGGATGAGTTTTCTTTTAGGGAAAAATAAAATCAAAAGACAATTCTGCAATCAAAAATATGTTCCCACTGTGAATTACATTCACCTTGTAATACTCAAGAGAAAGTATTTTGCTTTTTCAATTAATCTGACCTTTACCAAGAGCTAGAAGAAACACTCTCACAGAACTCAGTACTTGGAGTCAGAGTGAGAAGCACTGTAGATCTGTACACTGTACTATTCAAACTGATGTCTAAAAGGTATCACTGTATGTACTGTGGAACTGCTGCTTATTTATAAGGGTGTACATAGTTCCTGACCAAACTGTTCACAAGAACCTTCATGCCCAAAAGCAAGTGACATGGAGAAGTGCTGAGGAAGCCGTCCCTGGGCAGCATGCCCCTCAAAGTCACGCCTTTCCAGGTAGGACACGCTTAAGCCGCAGCATCAATTTTTATTTTTTTTTTTCCCTACTTCTAGGAATCTGAATTACCAAAGAGTCTGTCCAAGAGCAAATCCTGTTGTCAGTCACACAATGTAGTCCTGGCTAGGCAACCAGACTTCGAAATGTTTGAAAAAAAAAAACCAACCCAAGTTCACTCCAAAACCCTACCTGTGGCTACATGTACTAGAATGTCAATAATGATGTTTTTTTTTTATTCCCTTCTAATAACAAACAAGAGTGAAAAAGGTAAGGGCTAAGTCTGAGGGCTGATTGCTTTCACTAGCTAGGACCACACTCTCAACAGAATTGGAGGATACTGGGTTGAGAGGTGTGAAAATGAAAGGAAGATCCAGACAGAAAAGGAAAGAAGGATCACTGGACCATCATGAACTCAGAATTGCCTCAAGCTAAAACACAGCCTACAGTGTGTTCTGAAAGCACACTGATTGCTCTGAGAATAGAGGGACCAGTCCTGAGAAAAGGAAAAAGACTAGATACTGATTTCGCTGTAAATGACCCAACCTTGTGCTCCCTCAGAGAACTAGGTTATTTTTTACTTAGCTGTTTTCAAGTAAATCTTATCTTCTCTCTCCTCAGCATCGCCACGATTCTCTGGTTTGCTGATGTGCAACATGGACATCTACCTCCACCATCAAAATGTTCTCCTTCTATTTGAAAACCCTCTTTTATTCCAAAAATGTCATAAAGTCCTAAGTGCGAATTTCACATAACCTCACTTGTGTTACATTGGCAAAGACAAAAAGGTTAAGTCTAATTAGGTTACTTTTTTTTTTTTTTTTAAATAAAAGAACCCTAAAAGGCTGTTCTCTTAAAAAGAGAGCATGTATTTCAGTTTCGGTCATGCTTTACTGTTTCAGGAACACCAGATTTCAGTACTAAACGTTTTGGAAAATTATGGGAATGCAAATTCTACTCACATTCATTGAGGGTGCATACGCTGAAGTAACAGATTTTCCTTTTGTACAGGCTGAAATTATCTATCTGAAAGCCTATTTAAAAAGTGAAATTGGAAAATGAGAAATTCCACCAGAAATTCAGATTTTTTTTTTCCATCATTAATTCTTGACTGCAACCTGTGTGACTGATTGTAAAAAAGATAGTATCTAGGTAGAGGAGCAGAGACATATTGGAATCAGGTATCTGCATCTATGAGAAGGCTATTAAGCAACAGGTCACGCTGCATGCTTTTTGTGAGTATATTGCCTCCCATTCAATCTTACATTAGATTTACTTTACCATAAATTGAGACTACAGGATTCTGCAGGATCAAACCCTAACAGCAAATGTATAAAAGCATGTGCAAATGCTGTCAGTACCATAGTTGCCAAGTCTTTTTTGGCTAGAAAGCCTAAATTGACTCATAAGTACAGCTATTCCCAGCCAAAAATAAGTGTGTATTGCCTTACATTTTCCTTTTCACATTTCTCATAGACATTTACATTTATATCAACACATAATGAGTAGAGGAAACACAAAAGACATTTGAACAGAATTTCCTTTAGCTTGTCAAAAATTCCTTTTTCTCCCTTTTTCCTCACATTAACATTAATTGGAGCTGGGCAAAAATCCTCACATTAATAGCAATAAAAGTAGCACTAGTACACATTAGATTTAATTAGCATCTAAACTAAAGATCCTACACCCTGCAAGCAATTTCCTCCCAGGAAACATTTCCAAATGCAGCCAGTTTTGATGTGGCACAGGGCAGCTTTTCCAGATGAACAAGAAAAAAGGGGAGAGAACACAAATTCAACCAGAGGGCCAAGGATCAGGTAAGTAGGTCACACTAAGACTAACTAGGAAAGCGGGGCAAACATTGCCCTCCTTATGAAAGCAGCCTTCCCTATGAATAAAAATCAAAACATTTGTCAAAGATAATTGAAATCATGTTTACTGCATAGAGTCAATAAATCTGAAGTGTAGAGCTGCACAGATACCATTCAATCCTGGTAACATCATAATAAATCAAAAGACCAGTAACTTGAAAGTCTTTTATGCTTTTTAGAATAACCCAAAGACTTATTCACAGCATTTGTTTTTTCTAGCCTCCTTTATTTTTCTGTCTTGTAGGATGTGTGTTGTCATCTATATTTAACAGCAAATTCAAAATACAGACAGTCTTACAGATCAGAAAGGCTAAAGTTTTTCCTTGTTCTGTTCCCTTCAGCTCACTCCAATACCTCCACCCCCTCCCTGGCTCTTGTTTTTCTCATCTCCATGCTGTTTCATTTATCCTCCCTTCCTCAGTCTCCGCAATTCCCTGTTGTTCCTCTTTCTCGTCTTTCAGCTCCACCTCATCTCATTCCAGCCTTTGTGTTCTGATCTCCTATTTTCAAAAATACCAGACAAGAAGGTACTACAAAAATCAAAAGCTCTTGGTAAAGCTGCTGTTCTCTAAAGTACCTAACCGGACATTGTGTTATTTTTATTTTAAGATTATTTTTTTTTAAGACAAATCCAAGCAGCTCTCCTTTTTCTTCTAATGTAAAGATTTTTTGATCTAAAGATTTTCCAAGTTACAAAGCATTATTAATCTTTTTAAAGAATATGGACATTTGTAGCTCTGCTAATGGAAGAAGATAGAATAATTCAAAATAACACAACTTTATCAGTAATTCATAACCTTTCTAGTTAAGCCATGTCCATTAATCACATCCCATTTTTTCATGTTACAGAACTACAGGGCTGATTTGACTCTGGGTCAAAACTGAACAGGCTGATATTCCCAGGTCACACTTCAAGCCAGATCTCAGGCAAATAATTGTTTTAAACTTGGTTCTGGTTCATTTATGCTCTTGGTTTAACAGCCTCCCATTCTACTTCTTGATAAACGATCTCAGAATCACCTCTTGGGCTCTCGCAGTAAGAAAACAGGACAAAGTATCCCATCATAAAGGATTTCAAATGGATTTAGCACTCAGCTGTCTATAAGAAAACATGAGCACATTTGCACGCCTGGTTTGGAAACGACACGTGTCAATTAAGGGAACCGGCCTCTTCCACATACAAATGCACAACTTGTGCATGCAGTCACAGTAACTGCAGAGCTAACTTGCTTGCAAAACCTGGCTTAGTTTATACTTCACCTAAAAGCACATCTTTTAAAGCACATCTAAGTATAAAGTTTTAATGACTCTTCTTTAATAGGGTTTGAAGTTATTTTTTAAAAGTGGTTGCTTCCAGGGATACATAAACAATTCTATTCATTGTCGCTGATTAGCATCACACCAGTATTAACCTCCATAGCCACGTTAAATCACTGTGATCTAAGAAAAACTTTATTTCCTATTAATTTTTGAGTACTCCAACTAATAGTCCTTGAGGTGATCAAAGTAATGCAAGAGGAGAGGTAACTGAAGTTATGCTTAAAAAAATTAAAATACCCACAAACATGGAGGAAAAATTCTACTAGTCTGCCTCAAGCTTTTTAGAGAGCTTGTGCTTCTCATAATGTATATTGTGTATGTCATAATTTAAAAAGTACTAAACAGAAATAAGTAGCAAAAAATGATTTCAGAGTATTTTTAAATGGACATTGAAGGTTTCTTGGATATATTGTACAGAATAAGGTTGTGGACTGTTTTTTCCTCACCATCCTGAAGTAAATGATGTTTTTTCCCAGGAGGGGGTGTGGGGAGAAAGTATGTTAAGAATCATCTACAGCTGTAGAGCTGGCATTATATACTGCAGCTCTTTGTGTACTGTCAGTTCGCTATGACAACTGATATCTTGGATGAGGATGAACTGTGTTTCCTCACTGCTGTTGTCAGACAGCAAGGACTTGAGTTTGCACAGGCTTCTGCCACTATTTGAGACAGATAAGATTAAAACTGCTGTGATTTTGTTTTGATGGGAGCTACTGTACAAGTGCACTGCATTGTCTCCAGGGCAGGGCTGTGCATTCCTGGGTATGATGGGGGAGGACGTGTTGTGGTACAGAGACACTTTTTCTAAAACTGAACTCAGAAGCATTGAAGAGGTGGAAATACTATGAATGCAATCATTTTAAATGCATGGCATTAGAATTATGTACTGGCCAGTGAAATTTTAAAGTAGCCAGGCGAATGGGATAACCAAATAAAGAAAAGCATGAGTAATACAAAACATACGTAAATTAGGATGTTCACAAGAACACAGCATGAGAATATCTGAGTGTAACAAGAAAGGAAAGGTCCTGCTGACCATGCAGGGAGCAGAGATCCCCCAGCTAGTGCCAATCTCAGCCAGAAGAGTCAAATACCACCCTGCCATAGGAATGTGGTTATCCTGTTTCTGGACAGCCTGCGGTACCAGCTGGCTGCCTTTGCATGGTGCAGCCCATTAATCCACAGTCTCGATACCTGAGTGTTGACAGTGCATATACATCATTATGGCATATTGTATCTTACCGAAAGCACAGCAAGCAAATTGCGAAAAGAAAGCACTAACACTACCTGAGCTCTGGTTAATCTTTTACTAACAGTTGCACTCGTCTCTTCTCAAAGAATCAGGTCCGAAAGTTGTGAAAAGACTAGCAGAACTCCAGAGAAGTCAACAAGTATTTGAATGAATTCACGATTATATATACTGCAAAATGAGGAGCAAGCTTATTGAGACTGGTAGGATTAGGCCAATTCCTGTTGCTTTAATGTTTCTCATTCCTTTAGCTATCCTAAATGATCTTTCCCTCATTTATCTTTTTCAAGATGGAAAAAAACACAGGACTGGAGGGGATTTCCTGAGTAACTAAGTGCAATCTTCTACCACCCATGGGAACAATAACAGACAACCTTTTTATTCCCATTTAGTTCTTCCTGATAGGGACCGGCCACTTTTTCTGAGGAACACTCTGCAGCTCAGAAATACACACCAATGTCAAAAAGCCAGAGCTGATTAAAAAAAAAAGGATGGAGATAAATAATACAGATTGTCCAGGCTGCCCACTCCAACAACTTTATGGCCTATGTCACTTGCTTACAGATTACTTCAAATCTCTTCTCTTCGTTTCTGTGGCTAATGGCCTGGAATAAAAAATTCCCATGTTTAGGCATAAAGACAACAAGCAACCCTACAGAGAAAATTAGTAGTCATGTCTAAGGCTTCTCTTCTGGACTTCCCTGTGTCAGTTCTGTAGGTTTTCTACGTTTTTCTGTTGTTACAAGTGAACCCACTTACAGCTGCTTAAGGAACGGCTACTGTGATCCAGTCCAGCATTTTGAGAACTGCTCCCGAGTGAAGAACTATCAGAAAGGCAATGCTGTACGTCAGCTTCAGCTGCTGACCTGAGAAAATAACCCATTCTACTGAACAATACCTATGGCTGTCTGAAGCTTCTTTTGACACTTATCGAATAAATAAATGATAATCAGCTCAGAAGCATTACTGCAGACCTCACAGTCACTAAAGCCCAGACACTTGTAACAGGCTGCTTAAGTGCCATCTCTCTCTAGCCTATGCAAGGAAAGGACAAAAACTATTATTGCTATTAATATTAGAAATAGTGCTGCTTCTTCAGGTGGTTGTAGCTGAGATGTATGGTTTTGTTCCTACATGTCTTAGGTTCTTCTGCTAATGATTTATGGTGAGGGGGTTTATGTAGGTATGAAACTACTCACTATGACAGAAGATTTTCTAGATACGACTGCCCCAACTAAGGACCATTACAGTGTCAGTAATGTTTCTCTGTACAGTTTACAGAAATCTTTTTTTCTAGTTATTTATTCATTTATTAGCTCCCAATACTACATCAGTGCGTAAGAAACCCAAATCTACACTGAATGTATACAGGTAGATTTTTTGCTTGACAAATGGTCTGCAGTTGTTAGAAAAACATGTTAATTTTTAAAGAATTGAGAAGTTGGCTCTGGCAAGCTGTGGTAAAAACACAGTTTTTTCTGCCTTGATTTTTCAATATTTAGTGTGTATTCAGAATACATCCTCAATGCCATGCTATGCTCTATAGAGGTGATATATGATTATACAGCTGTGACTAAGAAATGATGTATGAAATAAAAATCTCTGAACAATGCATTGGGAACAGAGAGTCTGTAAGCTACCGCAGGCGCTGGTAGCTGCTGTTTGCTGCACTCGGAAATAAGAAGGGAGCCAGTGCATTTCAGTAAGGATCCCAACATCAACTATATCAAAAACCTTTCAGAATATACAAACGTCCTCTTTAATGTGCATTATGCATTGTAAGATAAGCCTGAACAAGAGAGTCATTTGGGATCTTTGTCCAACCTGGGAAGGCAGGGTGCTGAGTATCTATTCTAATCCCCTGTAAAGGGCCGCGAGCCGGAGGCTCCCTGCCAGCAGCGCTCCCCAGGCCAAGCCCAGCCCCTCCATCTCGTACCCATGTTCTTGCCCATTTGCAGCAGTAATCAAATCAGAGGGACAATGCTTTACCTACTTCTAGTATAAGCCTAAAATGCAGAGCAATAAGAAATTAATTTCACTGTGACTGCTGGCACATTACTGCAAGTTTGCCAATTTACATTGTCAGGAAAAAAATAAAAAGAAAAAGGGCAAAAAGAAAACAACCCCTGTCTCCCAGTCCCCGTCTTCCAAAGACTGAAATGAAGCTGCCATAGCAGTGCCTGCTCTTTAGGTATCAAAAGAACAGCCTTACCAACAGCATCCAACTTGTTTATCTCAACCATAGGAAAGAAAATATTGAGCTTCTGAATTTTTTCATCAGATGAGACATAACTGAAGTTGCTTATGCAAGTTTTGACTTCCTTGAAAAGATCCCTAAAGTTGCTCTTCTGAGACTTACATACCTTCTCCTGCACTGTCAGCAAAACACTGCCCAGGCCTTGTGACTATGCTGTTAAAGTTTACCTGCCTTTGCATTATCTCGGTGCTTCTTTTAAGAAATACAGCAGCAATTTCTGCCTTCAGCTTTAGCTTATACATTTCTTTCCACCGAGGAGACTTCTACTTGCTTCTGTATGCTTATAACACCTGTAGAAACGGTGGAATATTTTCATTTCTGTGAAACAAGCTGATCATCCTGCCTCTGCTCTTCCAGAGACCCCAAACTGACAAAGCCCTCTCCTTCCACCCTTATCCAGCAGCGAGCATGGCCAGACCTGTGCCAACCACCCTCCAGTGACGACAGCCCCACTGGCAGCCCAAGTGGGGCAAGTACAAGTGAGGTGACAAGTCGGGTGCAAGGTCAGCTAAGGAGCCCCAGGTGCTGGCCAGGGAGCCGGGCCAGGGGTGCCCTGCGCCAGTGGCTGCATGGGGCAGGGAAGGACTCGCGGTACCATGGCAGGTATAATGGCATGTTTTCTGCATGTCAGCAAAGGAAGAAAATGCTTAAAATAAGCATCTCCTAATATAATCAGATGTTAATTGTTCTATCGACGTTGTTTAATGGATGTGATTCTAAAGTCTAAACAAATATAAAAATTATTATGTATACTTACTACACAGTCGAGCTGGAAGGGGGTAAGTAAATGCACAGTGCTGCTGCACAGACTTTATATGCTGATGGAAACATGGTTGGAAGTTCAGCAGTGATAAAAATACCAAGCTTCATTAACAGCTGCTTTTATGAACGAAAAGTTTGTATACAATTGTCCACCAAAAACCTAGCACCTGCAGGCAGCATGGGAGAGGACCCTGAAAAAGGATTAAATCAAGGGCCCAATCAGTGTGTGGCTATTAAACCAGACTCTCTAATAATCTGTTGTGTATTGAACCCCACCATAATCCTTCACATGGTCCTGCTGGAAGAGCCAGTTTATCATGTACACCCTCTTTAGCAAAGGCTGCCTGTTGGAGAGACCACATCAGTTCATACTGTGAACACATTACCGTGATTCAGATTGGATCAGAAATGCACAGTGTCATTGTTATTGTTGTTATTGTTTTAAAGAAAACTTTTCAGGATGCCATTAATAACTGAAATAATAGAATCAAGTCACATAGTCCTGCCAGCAGCTCTGTACTGGGATCACTGCAGGAATGGCCCAGCAGTGCATCGTGCAAAATGAGCCCAACACCGAGTGAGGGAAGTCACAGTGTGAGCTCTGCTGTACTGCCCACACCCACCACTGCCCCTAATCTGTTCACCCAAATTACAGAGTAGAAAAAAAGCATACCTGGTACTTCAACAGGCCACTGCAGACTTGAACGGATTCAAATATTTTGTCTGCAGACGGGCAGGTAAAACAGAACAATTTTAAAGCTCTTTCCTTTTGCTAATGTCATTCTCTGAGCTCTCATGTAGCTCAGCAAATGGCCAAGATCTCGGTTTTCTTTCTCCATAAAAGATCTATTAATTCAAAATCAGAGCAGACAACGCTAATTCTGTCTGTGGTGCCATACAAAGGGAGTTTGGCTAACCTTTCTCTTTACAGGGAAACCTCTGGTCTCTTATTCTTGTGCCTCAGGAGGTCCAAGTCCTCTTGGCCGCTCTCTTTAAGTTTCTGTAAAAGGTTTACATCATCTTTTTCAGAACTCTACCTGAATTTCTTACATCCACTTCCTCTCACAGTAAAGCACAGATCGTGCAGTGGCACTGTGTGGAATACATTTCTAATTTTGTCTTCAGATGAATACTGCTAAGCTGATGAGAACTTCTTAGACATCGGCAGCTTCCACTGACGTCAACTGGAATTGCAAGTTCGCAGTCAATTTAGTCCACTGCAACTAAAAGCACCCTTGGGCCACTGATCTCTAATCTTCTTCCTCCCTCACCATTTTCCTGCTCAAATTGCACAGTGCATTCTGCATTTAGGGCACACTAACTCCATATGGTGATGTGACTCATAATACATATGCCGATTGGCAAAATTTGTTTTTAAACACTTGTCCATTACAAATTGTGACATTATATTGATAAATTACAAATATTGTTAAAAGGATTAGTAAAAGACCAGTCATTGTTATTTAATTATTTTAATATCAATCAGAATCAGGCTTCCAAATTCAGATGAGTTATGGAATAATAGCCATTAGTTACTCCATTAGGAAGCTATTACTGCATGCCGTTGTTGCATTCTAATTCCCTAAAAGCTCTAATACAGTGTCTGTATGCAAGCAGATAGAGCAAAGGTATGTGAAAGAGCAGCACAGTTGTCAGAAGGAATACTAAATTAACATAATGATGGGCACCTATGTTTATGGACAGCAGCTTAGAATCTGGAAAATCAAAAATTGAAATTCTTCTTTCAGTAGTATTGGAATATACATGACTGAAAAGTCCCAAATGAAATAATCCATTAAAATAAAAAGAGAGATCAAGTAATTTGTGCAGGAAGCTTGACCCATTAATCTGAGAAAATTGTGTATACAATATATAGACCACATAAGTACAATGACATTCACAATCCAGAAATTATACAGCAAATATGAAGCCACTGAGATGAGAAGGAAAACGATAATTCACTAGGAGGCTTCAACAGAAATAGAATGATATATATTTGTAATGAAACTTCACGAAACAGCTCGGCTTTAAGACCAAAAACTGCCATTCAGTGAAACGATAAAGAAATATAAAACAGAGAACTAATTCAAAATATGCATGGGGTTTGGGAACAGAGCTTTGTGATGGGTACGATGTATGAGTGTCAGCCTCAGAAAAGAAATACCAAAGCAGTAATGGGAGCTGAGGCTTAAGATTTCTCAGTATGTCCATTTTAGTTACAAAAGATTTTTATGCTTCATTTCAGTCATTATTTAAACATTGTTATTTCTGCAAACATGCCACACTGAGATAAGGTTTCACGCTGTACCGCATCAAAATGCAGATTGGTGCAGAACGTCGGAAAGCGCCTTTATTGAGGTAACTGTTTATTAAGCCATAGAGGAATTGAAATTGCAAATTCTTAAAGAAAGAGAGGCAGAGGGAGAAGGAGAGACACGTTACATTCTCTTTAATCGTGGGATTTGCACAACATCAGTACAGTTATGATCTAAATAAAGTTTCTAGAGTCATGAGGATATTGTACTGTAACTGCTTCATTTAATCTAATGGTTTCCATTTATGTAATTTTCATGCATTTTAATGTATTTAATGATCACCTTCCCTTGGCTGATTTACTATCTCTGAAACTATATTGTACTTTATCTGTAGGATTTGGGATTCCAGACAATGATAAGCAGAGAAAGACCTAGAAAGTTTAGTGAAGATGGTATTTTGCATTTTAAATTCCCATTAATCATCCTATTTTACTAATGTAGAAAAGCCTGAATATAATTTCAACCTGTAGAAAACAATACTCAAGAGATTTACAGAGTATGAACTTGACCTACATTTTGGATTATTTCACTCTAACAGAAACTGATCAAGTTTCAGACCCTGACAGCACATGAAAATGAGCAGGAATTGCAATTCTACGTTCAGTATTTAGCAAATACGAACCCTTGCTAGGCTGACTGCCTGTCTCCACAGCAGCCTAAAAAGAAGCCCATTCTCTGAATGGGCTTTGGCTTACCTAGAGAGGGGAGCATGTTCTAGGTGTGATAAGAACCAGTACCTGGGTTATCATGCCACTTTTAGTGCTCTGCCTCTGAGCTGCTGCTCAGCACAAACCCATCTCTAGCACAGCAGCATAAGCAGTGCAGTCTTTGCACAACAGGCTGGAAATACCTTGGAGGCTCAACACGAAGAAAACGTCTTCCTCAGCAAAGATCCTCCTTCCTCCCCCTGGCGTCATGCGATTCTGGATTGTCCTGACCCAGCAGAGCAGTATCCTCTAACCACTAAACACCAACCAGCTCTCCAAACCTGTTTTATTACTATAATACACAAAAGTGTTGTCTGAATACACAAAGTGAGGGAATAACATTACACCAGACATTTTTAAACTAATTAGAATGCAGAGCTGCTATGACTGCATGTGCAAATGAGGTAATTACAAATGCAAATGACTAATTACATTCACCTGCTTGTGCAGTTACCCGCTTCTTGTTGGGCAGTTGAAATAATTGCGTGTGCAAATTAGACAAACAGCTGGGTGCAGATTTTACACTAGTAATTATACATTGAAAGTTGGGTAAGGATTTGAAGAGCTTTTGAGTTATATTTTGGATTTGTATTTTAAAAATACAAATTTAGGTTTGAATATGACATAATTCCACAGGCACTTAAAAAAATGTCTGAGTAGTGCAGGATACGAGGAAGTAGTAGATACGTATTTTGTACGCACACTTTAGGAAAGGACAAATTTTGCTAAAATTATGAATGGGAAAATGAGAGAAAAGAACACCAAATTTTGAATGTCTGGATAGATTTAGCTAGTAGCAGATAATGAGATTGCGAAATTCACTCTGTAAAATATATGGTAATTAGAAAACTCAAAATGTCTTAGGGAAGTTTTACATTCCAAATAAGTCTACTGTGGGAATAGAGATCAGAACACTCTACAGCTAAGATAGCAACAGCATGAGGGTTCAAACATACTTAGGTAGGTGATTTAGGGGACCAAGAGTATAAGAAAAAAAATGTTGCCCGTCATATGCGTAACATACGTATGGATAAAGGTTTGCTGGTTTGTTGTGGGGTTTTGTTGGTTTGTTTTTTGGGTTTTTTTTTGGTGGTGGTGGGGTTAAAGTAAACGCAGTGTGCACTTTTAGACTTGTAAAAAGGGTAACTGTAGTAGTAACTGAAACCATTGTTTGGCTTTATGTTTAAAGTCCTTCTAGATGCTCTCCACTGCTTGCTTAGACACTGCAGTAGTTCCTGCAAAGGTTTTTCTTCATTCTTAACCCTTTGGGCTCTCATATGCTAATCTTTGGTTATTTTGAGTCCAGCTAATCAGAGAGCGCACAGAGTAGTGCTGAACAATTGCCTAACACGGTCCTTGAACAGGCAGCAGTGGAGCCACTGTCCATCCATACCACATCCCATTGAGAAGTCAGGAACGTTGTGCAGTCAGCAGCCTCAAATATTGCTACTTACCTTAGCAGCTTCTTTAAAATTAGTATCTTGTTTCTTGATGAAAGCACTATATTAGACGTGCGTATTTTAAAACAGGCTGCAAGCGGGGATTTTCCTCAGCTCTAACGTCTGCCTCATGTCATCTCTCCCACATGCACACCCACCATCAACCATAATCCATCTCCCTTGAAGATAAGGGGTACTGCATAAAATGGCCAAGGGCTGGCAGCATGGGGATGTTCGCTACAGGCTGCATGCAAGCTCTCGGAGCGCTGCTACACATCTCACGGAGCTTTGTGAAGCGCACAGAGAACGTGCCATGCGAGGCAGGTAGTTGTTACCAGCAGCTCACTTGTTTCAGGGATCAGCTCCAAAGAAAATACAATACCAGTGTGTGTCGCAAGGATGTTTTATTGTTCCTTTCTTGCAAGGAAATTTTTATTTATGTATTCATTTTAAAAACAATAAGAAACTAAAAGGACTGGATTCATTCTTATCTTCATTGTAATAGAACATAATATATTGATAAAATAATGCTGGGTGACTAGTTCTTTGGTAAGCAAACTTACTGGTAAATTTGTTACAAAAATATACAACATTTTGGACGAAAAAATTTTAATGCTTTGGAAAAAAATCAACTATTACTCAGAGAACTAGTTAGACTGAAAAATTTGGTTTGTCATCAGAACAGATTTATTCTGAGTTTATGAATTTCTAATAAGGCTGCTTCTCATAATGATTAATGATAATTATCTTTTAAAAGTTTAATCATCTACCTGAGTACTTCCTATCTATTAGATACCATGAGTAAGTAAGAATACTTCTTGCAGCAAAAGTCTCCTAACTGTCTCAACCGGCTGCAAAGACATAGGAATTAATCTTGGAAACAGTAAAAAAATTTTTAAACCACACTCACAAGTGTTAAATATAAAAGAACGGACAAGATTCCTTCATACCCCACATCCTACCAAATAATAACAGAGAATGAAAAGAAAAGGAACATTTTCCAATACAAAATCCAAAATAGGTCCCTTGTATAAGTCTGTAGGAAGAAGGAGGAATCAGCAACTTAGCAATTTAGGACAGGAATCAATGTGAGCAGATATCCCATGCATTCATCTCGCTCCTGCACCCTCTTCTGCTGTGCTGCAGCCCAAACTAACCTAAGAACTGTAGAAACAGAAGAGAGTGGTGCATACTTGGAAGCTGTTCTTTTGTTCCCACTAAAACCAATCCTTCTGCTCACAGTGACAGCGAAACTGCTCTCAATTAGGAACAAGAACAAAACCAACAAAAATAATCCAAAATTAGTTTATCACTGGTTTAATTAATTGCATTCAGACATTCCTCTCTTCCAAACAGACATAATAATGTGATTAGTACAAATGATATCAGGCTAGTTATAGGACATTTAGGAATATAGGACAGTATTTATTTCACATAGTGCAATGTATCTTTCTGGTTTAGTTATCCCCAAGCAGCGTTGTTTTGATTGCAAAGATATGTGCTCTACTGTCTTCCTCTCTTTCCTAAATATTAGAATTTTTCTTATTTTTCTTCTTTTTTCCCTTTTTTTTTTTTTTGGCATGTGAGAGAACATTTTGCTGTAGGAAATGGGTATGTTTTAGTAGTGAAACAAGAGATGTATTCTCCTGGAATAAACCGTGTTTTTCTTTACTCTCAGTCTTTGAAAGGCCCGGAGAACTATTTGATCTCTACACTTCCCTGAGTTTTACAGTAGGTTTTTCAAAAACTGCCGAAGAGCTGGAACTAGGAGACATCTGATTTAAGGCAAATAGTTTTCAAAGACAGCACTCCTGTACTTACAGTGGTAACTCCCTGAGTGACCGTTCAAGCATAACAACAGGAATACACACTTGTGCCTTTCCAAGATCAATTCTAGGATTCTTAATCATACGTATTTCCTTATTTTAATAGCAAAGTGCTGGACGCACACTTCTTCACAACTTGTACACATCAAAACCATATTGAAATTGCTAACAGTATAGCATCAGAATTTGCACTCCAAGTGATCCAGCAGGATCAGAGTATAAACGGATGTGGTCGAAGTATTCAGATGAAGTATTTATGCAAGCTATCTAAGAATAAAACTGAATGCTTAAGCCTAGGTTACCAAAAATATATAGATGAGCTATTTAGCAAAGGAATGCTTTAAAAATACCAATTATATCTAAAAGTGGAGAAAGATGCTGTCTTAACAGAAAAATGTACTTCCTACTTAAAAGACTTAGATTAGATGCACTTGGGCATTCTACTTTTTTGAAAATTGGGCTAATCTTCAGAGTCACTTGTTTCTCAAACAAAAAATTCTTTCAGAATGGTAAAGCGTTTTAAATTTACTCTTAAACTGACTGATGAATGCCAGAAAAGCAAGTCAGAGAGATGTGTGAGATTGTCTGCGTGTATCTCAGTGGAAGAAACAACAAACTGATAATAGTTTTTGCAGTACAATATGACAATGTTTGTGAGACTTGCAAAAGGGATAAGCACCCACAACTGTAGCTGCTAAACTAAAAGGAAGCATGCTTAGTATAATCTAAAATTTAATGGCAAGAACATGGTCATGTTCTGGAGCATACTTTAAGTTGGATACAAATTAATTTAAAAGACAGTAAGATCAGAATAACTCCTTTGGAAATCTTTTCAATAAGGAGAACAGAGGGATTATATTCCATTCCTTACTCTTAGAAAATGTTAACAGATAGGTTAGATGATTTAACAAATACTGTTTTAATGAGACATCACTTTAATGCTTGCTGCTGCTAAGGTCATATATGTTCTGTGTGTCCACTGCTCAGATTTCTTACACAACGAGATTTCTCATCTTTAATGAAGCAGCTACATGAATCTGTCATTTTTTTTTCTTTCATAATTGTTCTCAAGCATGGGAGATCCAAAGTACCTAATGATCTCTACCTAGCGTTTTTTTTGGAAGCAAAGAAAAACTGCTAGACTATAGGAAAAACTACATCCTCAAATATGCTAATGTAAACCCGGGGAAAAGAAAACAACCACAAACAAAAAACAACCTCTAAAAGAGATTCTGAATTGCATTAGCTCAGTCAGAAAAAGATATATGGTCAAAGTATTGTACCAAAAAACGACACACCTTCATCTCACTCTGCATCACAGGTGAACCGAAGTAACATCAAGAGCAGAAAGAATTCATCCCTGTCCAATTTAACATCATAGAAATCTCATGTTTCCCATGCTCAGCAACTACATGGGAGGGCTTCCACACAGGCAGAGCAACAAATGAGGGCCCTCTACAACTGAGAGGATGAGACTGAGGTTCTGACAAACTCAGATGAAAAGTAATAGCCTGGGAAAAAGTATCTCCTTAACCTCAGTAAAGTCTGGATCAGGTCCAAGTAGGGCAAAGAAAGGAAGAATGGCACAGCCAATAGCACAATAAATTCAGTTCAAATTCCTGCCAAAGACTGATTAGTTCTAATTGCTATGTGAAAATAAAAGTTTGCTGTCTTTCTACTTCTTTAGAATGAAAAAGGCTGGTATAGCCCTCAAAGGCTCTAAGAAAGTCCTCACGACTAAGATTTTGGAGTCCTGTGGTAAGGAACATTACAGTAAAAATGCCTTGCAGTAAGGAAGTGCTAACCATCCAACCATATGCTATATTTGCTCTTTTATATTTCTTCCTCTCTCAAATATTACTTTTAAAAGATTATGCATATTGCATCTTTTTAAAGTTCAGTGACTATCCAGACATTCTGTGAAATATCTTTCTCAAAATTGCTCTAGAAATCACTTTGTCATATGGATTCATGTTCAAAAGCACCTTTCCCATATCCTCAGTAACTGTAAGTATCCCTTCAAGCTTCACTTCTTAGAAATAAACACTCAACTTTAGCTTTTTCCCACATCTTTCCCAGGAACTGACTCCTTAAGACAAGCAGGAGTCTCCTTTTACTGAAGATCATTTGTCAGAAGAGCATGATACTCTGCAAAATAGGTAATAAAACTGAAGAATTAAAGCAAAAAAAGATAAGCTGCCATTCAAACTTAAGAAGGAAAAAAAGACAAAGTAGCACAATTCATTTTAGCACTACTAAAATAGCACTTTATTTCAAGGGGTTGGACTACTTTCTTATATGAGATGCTGAGTGCCACCTTACCCATCTCAGTGTCGTTCCCCTAACATACTGTGCCCTTTAAGAACATATCAAGGATATATAGACATAAATAAATGTCTTCACAGACCCACAGAAACTGGCAATAGTACAATTCTGCAACATTATTATGAATTCACAAGGGCTTGGGCTCTCTTGCCCAAAGCTACACTGTTGCACAGTATTATCATACAGAGTTCTGAGAGGGCTCTTTAATCTCATTTTCTTGAGAGGTACAGGCACAGGTTACTATACTACACTGCTGACCTTTTTTGAAAACCCAGACTGGTTCTGCCACTGCTTCATCCCAATCCCATTTAACTTCTCCAAAGCCCTAATTTAGTTCTAAGCCTATCCTGATTTTATGCTTATGGCATCATTTCTTCATATTGATCTCGCTTTTCTACATTCCTTCCTATTCAGCAAAGAGGAACACGCTGGCATGTATTCCTTTGAGTCTAATACACAGGCTATATACGGACGTGCATATAGACATTTTGGAAAGCAGACTGTCCCCTTAACAAGCACAACTGCTGAGCATTTGCAACAAATATGATGGAGACCTGAGTGATCTCAGAGCACTGTAGTTAAACAGTTTTTACCAGAATGATGTAGTCAGTACATATCTGGCCTAAATAATCCTTTAGCTGTTGAAAGGCTACTTATGATAGAGTATTGAAATTGCAATAGCTGTGGAGACACAGTAGCAGACAGACTCCAGGCTTCTATATACCAGGATAATTGAAACATCTCACAACTAATTAGCAAGTCAAACTACTTTTTTGCAAGGTGACCTAATAATGCAATCTGTCCAGACAGCAATATGTGCCATCCCAATCTTTGGCCCAAAATCAGAGTTTATAAGACCACTGCCACATATCATTGAACATCTTATGTTGTTCTTCTCACTCTTCCCTTCTTTGTCTAAACTAACATGCCAACAGATAGGAAAAGTATTTAAACAATGTCACTGAACAAAATTCTGGCTAACATTTAATTAAAATTACAGTTTATCATAGCTCATCATCGAGGTGCACAGTGCCTTTAAACACCACGATTACTGTGCTGGATGATTTAATCTCAGCCTTTTAGTGTAAACATGAGCCTATAGCATGCGTGACTGAAAGATAAAAGCACTGTACAATCCAAAGATACATCATCTGCATGAGAATGAGCAATACCCCAAGCTGAAAAATTCATAGCAGCGTTCCCAGATGCAGGTGACAATAATGACAAAGATGGAATGCAAAGAAAGGAGAACTAATCTTAAACCTGAGTCAGGAGCTTTTGGATTTGTTTTTATCTTTTTAAACACATGATTCCTTTTAATTAGGATATCTTATTTGCAGTATTGAAAGCTGCCCTCAGAAACTGAGAGGAATATCTGAACAGATTGATGAAGAGTATTGAAAATACTCAATGCAATTCCAAGAGTCTGCTAGACATCCAATAACTTGTGACACTGCAAGAAGCCAAGAAGCATCCATTACCATAACAAAATACATGTACACATTGTTCCTCTCTAATTTTCAGAGGCATCCTCTTTGAATTGCAGTTCAGAATACTTTGAACTCTACATATTCTTTGTTATTTCAGAATATTAATCACATCTATTTTAAAAATATATCAAATCAGCTCCTAAATGTAAATGAACAGTATATTCAGACTACCATTCTTAACAAAATACTAATCCAAAATTATCAGTCAGATCTGCAGAAACAGCAACAGCATAAGCAATAAACCTAAACTATTCCACAGTTAGTTTGCTCTACTAACATTTATTTTTATTTTCCTTTCTGAAGAAGTTCCCAGAATTTTCATCAAAACTTATAGTAGATTTATATCACAGTAATAATATTCTTGCTATACACCTCCCAAATATATTTTAATGAATTAGTGTGACTTTTATGGAGAATTCAATACATTTCTTATACGAGACATATTTATGAATCTGTTTTCAATACAGAGTATAAAGGGATTTGTCAAGAAACAGTTGCAGTATCAGTGGTGCAGAAAAACTACAGTGCTATTTGCTGAGCTAGTTCTATGACCAGGTTAAGGATATAGCTATGATTTTTCCTCCACTACATTGGCTATGAGCATCTCAAACTTTTCTTCTTTGCTCCCTCTTCAGCACACAACCGTGGCTTTTTTTCCCCATTGGTTACCAGCACTGTTACTGTTTTAATCTGAAAAAAGTGATAACTGGGTACATGAGCTTTGTAACCTATGTAACAAATCTTAAAGCTGCCCTATCAGAACATAAGTGCTAAAGGGTTTTTTGAAAGTCTATGTGAAGTATAGAGCCAGATTAGACCATCTGATAGAGATTTAGATCACAGTATACAGCTAGCATCTGTGTTTCAATCTGCACAACACTAATGGAAAAAATTCTACATATTTCATTGTAAAATACCCTGAACAAACCAGAAGATCCAGCTAAATATTTAAATCCACTCGCTGCATTCACAGCATACTGATGTCATGCACATTTGAAAGGGGATAGGCAGGAAAAAATAATAATATATTGAACTCAAAATCTAGGAGTCTATTAATTCATCTCTCTAATAAATCCAGGCTCTAGTTCACCATACCCATATGTTAACGAATATTTTGAGTATTACTGACAGGTCTTAAAACAAATCTGCTATCCACAAACAAGTAAAACTGATTACTGTTTGTACCAGCACAAACAGTACTGCATTCCTTTATTAGCTGAGTGGAGCAATGTTCCTTCAGAGGCTGTTTGCAATTGTCTTGTGAAACTGAACCTCCTCCTCTCCATACAAATACAGACACACAGCACTTCTATCACCTCTCCAATGCAGACAGAGACTGGCTTTATTTCCTTCATCACCAAATAAACCTTGACACACAATGTATCTTGGCTAAAATCTGAATTATTTAACAACTCATGGTATGATGCTGTGCAAAAAACACACACAAGCCATACTCAGCATTTCTCTGACAAAAGCACTGCTGTTTGTTTCAATTTGTGCTTATTAATTCAATGTTGAATTGCTTTGTATGTTAACCACTCATGGCTAGTCCAACCTCTTGAAAAGAACCAAAACTTTGATCTCATTTAATAGATGATCACATTGCATTCTGCAGGGCAGTGGAGAAAAACTTCAGAAAATTCTAAAAAAGCATTTTCAGGTACCAGTAGTAGTCCATCTGAGATAGGACAAACAATTTCATTTCTTTGCAGGGAAGCTGACTTTGGTTTTCCACGTTTTAGCCTGAGAACACCAGGATGAAGGAGGCAAAAAAGTAATGAATACAAAAAATAAACAGGGAAGGATTGAAAATTTGTCAGTGTGAGCAAGAGAGGAGCCACACTGCAGGATTACAGAGAAGAACAACAAAGATTGCAAGTGAGACAGCAAAAGAGGTAGGATAATACCAAAGGTAATAACACATTGTGGAATAAAGACAAATGTCTTGAGGGCTTGAAACAATAAAGTAATTCTTGAAGAAATTTTATAATGCTACAAAACTTAACATAAGGAAAAATATAGAAGCTATAAAAGCAAGAGAAATTGTAACAGAGAGGATAAAGATGAGACAACATAAAGATCAAAGAACATGATGCTTCAAGCAATAGACAGCAATGTCAAAGATTTTCCAAGCTCTGAATAAGTAAGGAAAAAAAAACCAAAAACCTTAAAGCTTGTCTCTGAACTGACCTGTGCTCCTCTGAACACTACTAACTATTTTTCTTCAGATGAGTTTACAGCTATAGGAAACTGGATTGCAAGACAAGTCTTACAGTTTCCTACAGTTTTAAGGTATGAGCAGTTGAAGCCAACTTGAAAGCCTCTTGAAATCTATGACTACAGTAGGATGTAGCATGACTCAAAAGGAGCAGATGTCTCAAGCAAATAAATCAGTTGGTGCTAAGTATCCGACTTTGACACTTAGACCACTCCGCTACATGAAGCAAAGTATCTAGGTGATTCCTTCCAAATCACTCTTAGGTGATTCCTTCAAAATCACACTTCTGGCATGAGCTACAATACCGATGCAGGCACACCTTGCAATGGTTGCATTTATGCCTCTTCAATGGTCTTAAAACTCAAAGAAATCCATTTTATTCAGCTAAGTCTATTGCGTGTTTTTGCCTCTATGCACACTCTTTTATTTAGTACAGTACAAAGATACATGGAGTTACAAAATATACCATTCTAGCTATGTTAACACATAATGCATAATAGATTTTTATTTTTTTTTTTAGAAAGGGTAAAACTTCACAACAGATCGGACTGAGACAGTGACAGCTGTAAATCTACTCATTCAATCAAACGAGAAGTGCTCCCTTAGGGTTTTTCTGTGACACCATCTTTCAGAAAGGAGACCTTGTTATCATTCCTCCAAAAGGTTATCAGGATCTTAATTTCATTTTTAGTTTTACAAAAGAGAATACCTTCACAGGAAAAAAGAAAGGGGGCAGATGAAGTGCCCTGGCATTAAGATAAAATCAGCTTGTACAATAACTGCCTCAGAGTATGTGCTTCTCAGAGAATATTTTATTGAATAGTATTCTGGTCTACTATACAAACACTGTCACCTTCAAGAGTTACAAAACAAAAGGTTGAAGAAGCGAGTTAGTGTATTTCCAGTAGTTCTTGAACAGCGAGAAAGATGTCTTATTAGACAGTTGGGCTAAACTTCTGCAAGAAAATCTCTGATATTTATTCAGTATCTATATGATGCCATGCATAAGTCAACAACAAATCTTGTAATGATCTGGTAAACTGTCCAGCTCCTTTACTTGTAGGTTTATACTGCACACTAGATGCAAACAGATTGCATGTAATAATGTCATGGCTGTTACTGTATGCAATATATATATATCAGAATAAAACAGCATCTTGATCAAGACCCCTCATTTTCTGATATGAAAAACGTGCTTTATTTTGAATTTCACATATTCATTAGAAAAGCATCACTAGGCAACCCAGCGAACACCACCCTTCCTGCAGAATTTCAAGTAAGTCTGTTTTAAACAAATACACTGGAAAGGACCCTCTAAAAGGCTGGAGAAATGTAGTGCCTCAGACCTCCTTTTCTTCTTTCATACAGCAATCACGTCTCCCTTTGTAGATTTGTCCAAGTCCTACAAGTTTACATTACTGTAAGAATGCATTTGAAAAGACTTCAAACTATACTGCATGAGAACTAAAATTATTCTGCAGTCAAAAAAAAAAAAGGAATCTCCTTATATCTTTCAGATATGTATCTTTCCAGAACCATTAAGTTATCTGTTGGACATAGGAGGAACATTGGAATCAGCCTTTGAGATATTACATGATACTTAGCTATATATGATGTCAGTGCTGGGCTGATGATTAATCACACCTGAGTTAGGCTCAATTTCCCTTAAAAGGCAAGCCAAAGACTTTATCAGTTTTAATAACGCTCGTAGACACTTCAGACTCATGTAACAAAGCTGCTCTATCTCTGGTACACGACTTGAATTTGAATGGATTTCTCTGTAAGAAAGGAACTGAGGCCAAATGCTATGTTTATCATCACTGAAGTTGAAAAACATGTAACAATGACAAAAATTCTTGAAACTTCAATATATCGGAGATATCTTTGTTTTAATATTGGAGATCTCGCATAGATGAACACTACACGCACACATGGGCACAGTATCCAAACTGGATCATTGTCCTGTGATCACAGAATGGTGATAAACAGTACTGGCTTCAAACTCTGAATTTCAAACTGATACAGCAGTGATTTTTTCAGTCACGTGCCAAGACACCCAAACGCATCTCAAGTTGGTTGTTTTTTTGTGATTTTTTTAATTTTATTTATTTTTATTGAGCACTCATTTTCTCCTGCAATGATTACTGCATAAGCCTTTTCTCTCCTAGTATCAGTCACAGTACTGTGTTACTAAATTTTAGGCAATAAAAATATCACTGGATTGAAATATTTTAGATTATGTGCTAACTGTTATCTTGATGGACCAAAATACTAACGTATATGCATAAGTGCTGCTCTGGATTAGCCTTTATACTTCTAGTGTTTCTCTGCCTGCTTTAGTCAAAGTTTTGGGCATTTTACACTAGAAATAAATCAAAATTAAGATGTATACAAAATATTCAATTGGACCACAGAAAAGCTACAGGAAATCCATTCTGTTTATGCAACACTGCATAATTTTGCATGTTAAAATGTGTAGTTATCATTATACTTTGATCTTTAGAAGAATTGCTACTGTTCATTATAATTTAATTTTTCCTTGGCTTATCTACTGAAGATATAAGAGATAATTTGATTACATACACAGAAGCACCCACGCAAAACTGTCACAGATAAAGATATCTTGTAAGTTAAAAGGCAGGAAAAACTACTGACACATACTGGGAAGACTTGTTAGCATGAATTTGAAAAAAAAAAAAAAAAGGGGGCGGGGGAGGTGGGAAGGGAGCAAAACAATACTCATCTTCAGCCACAGCTCTGAAACTTTGTTTCATAGGAAATTAGTTGGAAGTTCAGCACATCCAGCCAATATCTTTGTAAAGTTTCAGTCTTGTGCGGCAGAGAACTACATTTCTATTTAATAAAAATTGTTTGTTATTAATAATGCTTGTAAAAGATTTCAGGACTAATCTGATGTGTTTCATCCTCTCCTTCAGCATCGCTTCCCAGGGCTTTATAGAGACAGTATACTTAGGAACAAGAGACACACATGCTTCCTCCAACCACGGCAGACCCAAGGTTAGTTTTCTTTGTTCTCCCCACTGCCGGGCTATTCAATGACTGCACAAGCTCAACATTTTGGAATGTCTTAAAACCACATTAAGCAAGCTGCACTCAGCTGATCTTTTGTTTCAAAACCATATTTAGAAATATTTCGTCCAACTACAGTAATTCAAAACACTTAGTACACAGGTTTTGACTACAAATATTTGAATCTGAGCTTCTGGCATTCTCTCTCTCACTAAGGGCAGATTCTGAAACCCTTTTTCTTCAACTACACTTAAAAAAAAAATCAATATTTTGTTGCAAAAGTTTACAGCAGTTCTCATAAAAGGTCAAACTTTTTTTATTTAATTATTATCTATGGCTACTAGTATGAGTACTTGAGAAATTGACTTTGTATTAGAAAAAAAACTGTTCACCAGATAATATAAAATTAAACGGAAAGAGTTTTATCAGAATCTGGCCTTCTAGGAGAAGCTGTTGTACTACTGACTTCACGGAGAGCAATACCATCGCAGTGGCACTGATTCATTTTAAATGTCACTACTTTAAAATGCCATCAGTTGAGAGCACCTCTGGACAGACTCTCTGCTAGTATAAATCAGCTTAGCTTGGTTGACTTCAGTAGAACTACGGTGATCTAAACCAATTGAAAATCTAGTCCTTTGTGCTGAGCCTTCATTCTCAACAGGGAAAGGAGAAAAAAAAAAAAAAAAAAAAGAGCCAGCACTGCACAGCCCAGTAAGTTTTTTGCAGATTCTCATACTACTTATTATCTGTGAGTGCAGTTCTACTGCTGTTAGCAACAATGAGAACGACAGTACAAACCGGAGTCACGACTTCTCTGCACCATGTTAAAAGCCCCACTCAAAGAGGAGTTTGATGACACAGCAGCGAAATCCCTCTGGCTGGCATAGACCGTACCGACTGTTAACACCGATGCATTTCCAGTCATCGCTAATAACAAGTAAAAACCTGCTGGAGTAGACAAGGCCAAAATGGGCCTTTAATCAGGACTGCTGTCAGGTCTGTATTACTGGAGGCTCCCACAGTACCCAACTCTGTAAAAGATAACATAATGAATTTTTGATGCGAATAGTACTGGAGAAGTGGAAGCAGCATTAAGAATACTCCCTTTAACTGCTGGATCCTCCCAGCATCCCCTGTTGCAACCTTTATTCATAGCACAGCCGAGCTATTCCACCTGGAAGCCAGCAGACTTTTAACCTAGAGATATTTTCAACTCAAGGAAATTTAAATAAGACCAGTGGAAAAACTAGATTAATTTACACTTCTAAATGGCATCAACTGATTGTAACCTGCAAACCAAGAACAACAAGAGCAGAAAACAAAAATTAAGGTTGGCTCAGAAACTAACAATATTTTATCAGCTTCCCTTTAGCATTTGAGCCCTGTGGTTCAAAACTCCACTTATCCTATGGAATTCTATTTGGGGCTTTATTATCTGTACACAGAGAAGTCAAAGAGACCGCTATGATATTCCTATCAATTATGGTTCATATTTATTTTTAACATGAATTTCCTTTATTCATCTTTGTGTAAATAATGTTACAATTGTAAGGTGTTCTCTATGTAAAAAAATTAAGGAGGTATCTACTTCCAGAAAATCCTATCAAATAGAGCTACGCTTTTAAAGGCAAAAGTGACTAGAATTCATCACAACATCCATTTTTCTGCAAAATTCCAAAACGTTTTCCAGATGATTGTCCTATATTCAGCCATGAACAAGCGTGTTTAAAATCATGTAAAACTGGGCATTCAAACCCTTAATCCTGAGTTAAGGTCCCTGGTTTAGGTAACTGAATGCCATCAGTATTGAACTTCATGACAGATACAGAAATTAAAGTTTCCAAGTACACCAAGGTCATGTACCACACTGTTTCTCAAATAGATCTAATATATGGCTCACACCATATTGCACTGACAATAACCATAGGATTTAGCTTAGCTTTTCAGCCCTCCCATAAACTCTTTCCTCCAAAAGAGAGAGAGAGGGGGGATGCCTTTCCAGATCTCATCATGTCAACTTTCCTCGCAGACACTCAGCAGTATTCCCGTCTCCTCTACTTTTAGGAGCTGGCTCTGTGGCCTTTTACCTAAACAAATTACTAGCTGTAACCTATAGTGAACGAAGCTGAATGTGGCATTTTTAATTTCTTTTCTAATTAACCTATTTGCATGCATTCCAGTAATTATACAGCTTTGCATACCTAACAAGAAATATCCCACTGTTCAATGCCAATGGTCGATACAGCACAGTAATGTGTCTTCACCAGTGACACAGGAGATGATACTTAGGGAGAGCACAGAAACGTGGCCATTACCTGTGGCTGTTCCACTCATACTCCTCCAGCACCCACAAGCTCTGGATGAATATGTCAGGGAGAACATCCCTGCTCACACCTGATAGTATCTACTTTGAATCTCATCCGTAAGTTTGCCTACACTCTTTCTGAAACTGATGTTACTGTTAATCTCCCTCCTGTGGCTTCAAGTACTCGCAGATCTTTTACTATGGAAGATGCTCTTTATTCACCTGAGCTTCTGCTTCTGTGACTTTGCAAAGTTCAGTCATACTATCCCCCTCCTCAGGCTTCTTTTGTCTGAGGACTGAGAAGTCTCAGTCTTTCCAGCATCTCTTTGTTCAGAAAAAGCTTTCTATCATTGACCATTTTACTTGCCCTTCTCTGCTCCTTCTCTAATTCCACTCTATCCTTCTTGAGATGCGGAGATCAGAACTGCACACAGCACTCAGAATGAGAGTGCACGAAAGTCTTATATGCTATATGCCCTCTGTCCTCTGTCTTCCTCTTACAGTACTCTTTCTCAGGATGCTTGACATTTTATTGGCCTTTTTTTTCAGGCTACCACTGCACATTTAATTGAGGATTTCAGGAAACTGCCAATGACTCCAAGATCAGTTACTAATCAGTTACTGTCAGTTACTAATTCAGCATCATGCTATCCTAGTTTGCATTATTCTTTTGCAGAGTACAGTCATCTACACTAAAGTTTTTTTGCCAACTGTTTGCCCAGTGACACCGTTAGTGTTACAAGATCTTTCTGGTGTTCCTCACCATCAGCATAACATTTAACTACCTGAAACAGCTTAATACTTTGTAGACGAAGATTTCACACAGACGGTGCATGCATCCCTTCTCCTGGTGTTGATGAAGATGCTGATTAAAATTTGTTCTCAGCACCATACCCTTGGGAGCTGATTTCCATTCATGACACCCCCAAACTGGCAACAGTGTGCATAGCTTTTCTTTCACAACCAGAGTTTATTCTTGCCCTAAATCCTCCACCACTGCCTCTCACCCAAGAGAAGTATGACCAATTGACCTCAAATTGGCCACTGCATACCTTATTCAAGTGTCTACACCTCAGTAAAGAAACTCCATCAGGACCATAAGTGTCTATGCTATGTTTCATACTTGGCTCCATTAGCCTCACTAGCAGACACCAAGCACTTGAATATAGAATATTCACCAAGCACCAAGAATATACAGTATTCACTTATAGCCAAGTATTCCTTCCAAGATCCTCAGGAACTTGCCCCAGACAGCCCACAATGCTGCTGTGTCAAAACGGCTCCTAAGGCCTGAGGTAGCTCACACAGAGTACAGTTAGCCATGTAGTCAAAAGACAGATACATGAAAAGCAATGTAGTTCATTCACATTTATTATGAGAAAAATACTATCTACCTCCCAGTCTCCAGCCTGAAACACTAAACAAGTCTTCTCACCTTTTTATTGACAAATCACAGGATTTTCCTTTCTGAAATGTATCACTATGCCAATGCAGCTACTTCAGGTGCATCTAGCATACACTGCGTACAGTGGGCACATGTGTCAAGAATGGAGAAGATGAACATTGGGAAACATTTGACAAAATGCCTATGGTACAGATAAGGCTTCAGAGGGAACTTTCACTCCAGCAGCTCCCTCAAGCTGCAGCATTTGTTTCGTAGTAGGTATGCATGAAGCGCCACAATCCAAAGGGATTTCAGCTGCTTTTGCAGAGCCAAAGCCTACAAAAAAACTGGGAAAAGAGGGTGGGAGGGGAACAAGAGAAAAGAAAAGTGAACAGCAATATGCTGCGCTAATATAGTTTTGCTGCACTACAGACTAACTGCAATGTGCGAAGACTTAAAACAGACTACTCTCCTCTCCAACACTCGGCACGGCAGAGACTAAAAGGCTGAAAGCTGAAAAGATCACTCTTTATTCCCAAAGCTAAGAAAGGGAATCAGAATTTTTTTGGTGATGACTCTTGCATCAAACAAACATTTTGCCATTAATCATTCTGACTCTTATGAATTAATCTCTAGTTGGACCTCATTTCTGAAACACTTTGTTTTCTATATTGGGGGGATTTCTAATGAAAAATTTTAAAACTGATGACCGAAACACATGACAGTCTATAGTATTTAGCAGTTACCACTGATTGTTCTGAACCACCTGAAAAAATGACCTTCATGAATGTTTTTTTCATTTGTTTTATTCTTTACACAACCAAAATTAAATGAAAATGGAAGGACCGTAAGGGCTTACTCTGCTCTCAATCACCACAATGCAAAGAGCCTCACGTTTTAATTTGGGAATGCTACATTTCAGTACTTTGAAACTTAAGTGATGGCTGCAGTGTGTGAGAAATAGCCAGGCAAACTTTGTTCCGCCATTCCTGAAAGCATAACAGTAACAAAAAAACCTCCCTGCTAACAAGGCGGTGCTTTGACATGGCTATCAACCTCCCTCCAATCTGACTGTCCGTTATTGCATTGCTTTTACAGCAAGTAGTTAGGCCTTTCTAGACTTTCAATGACAGCCTGCCACTGCCAGTTTTAATTCTGCAGGACAGGGTTATGAATATACTATTGTAAGTTCCTCTCAGAGGTTACAGGGCATTGATCTCAGGTCATTCAGCAAAGTAGGACCAAAGAAAACAGCATGAAGGCAACAGTTTCTGCTCACATCTTATTCTACATCAATCCAAATTGTGACCCAAGATCATGAGACCTTATCCCACAAGACCGCAACATAACAGTATATTCACAACTCCACTACTAGGAATCAAAACACAAATGTTTGAGTTATAGTAGTACGTAGCTAAGCCTGAATGATCTTGTACAGAACAGAAGAACAAAAATAAAGAGCTAAACTGAAGATAATAAAGACAGCAATTATATATAAAACTCTTTAGGATATGACTAATTTCACATCCTAATTATAATACCAGAAAATAACATAAGCAAGTATTTAATGAGAATTAAATCTTAGTAGATTCAGTGAAGAGAAGGCTCCAAGTTGACCTTATAGCAGTCTTTCAGAACTTACTTAAAGGGAGCCTACAGGAAAGACTGAGAGGGGCTCCAACAGGGGCATAGTGATAGGACAAGGGGTAATCGTTTTAAACTGAAAGAGTGTAGATTTTGATTAGATCTATGGAAGAAATTCTTCACTCTGAGGGTGGTGAGGCACTGGAACAGGTTGCCCAGAGAAGTTATGGATGCCCCATCCCTGGAAGTTTTCAATGCTAGGTTGGATGGGGGTTTGAGAAATCTGATCTAGTGGAAGGTGTCCCTGCCCATGGCAAGGGGGTTGAACTAGATGATCTTTTAAGATCCCTTCCAACCCAAACCAATCTATGAACATGCTGTTAGTACATCAGCTGAACTAGCTTCGTATCCACTGAACCAGCCAAGCTTTGATTTGCAGTTTTCAGATTTTTATACGTTTGTTTTTCAATGCAAATGAAGTAGTATTCCAAAGTCTTTTTAGATTAAGATGAATTGAGGATGTATTAGCAAACAATTAATGTATCTAGTGGCATATGTCAGTGAGACATCACTGAAGAAAAAAAATTATTATGCTAAGTAGCAATAAGGCACTCTAGAGCATGGCAAATTGAAAATACTTTTTTTATCATGTGACATCAAGCATATGGTACATTGCTGACTGGTGAATGACAAACTTTGAAAGGTTATTATTACCCTAATGAGAAAAACCTGACATAAAGGAATTAATTAGCTTTTAATTTATTTAGTATTAAGAAATAGCACAGACTCCAGATGGTAGTTTCTAAGGTTTGTAAGCAGGGTGGGGCAGTTTTCTATTTTTTTCCTGGATCCTGGTATTTCATTCTAGGATGGCAAACCAGAAGAAATTGCACAATTCCTTCAATTCTTATTTGCTACGTGAAAAAATTGCAATAGATCTGCTAGATTAAGGATTCAATCCTAGTGGGGTATTAGAATATTTTGAAGGACAAGATGCTCATTCAATAAAAACTATGCCTGGTTCTTCTCCTTCAGCAGCAGCTCATAATACTTGCATAAATGTGACTTTCCAAGCCTTCAGGAGATTTCAGACATGCATAAACTCAGTCATATCCCTTTGCAAAGGATCAGTCGACTGAATGATCAAGGAGCTTGGTTAGTTTTTTTTCCTGAAATACACACCAATACTATATTGGAAAATTGTATGATTTTTGACACTTTAGATAATTTGAGCATTAAAATTAATTATAATTATATAAAGACAAGTAGTATTTTTAGTATATTTCACAGCTAACTCATGACGTCTCCAGACATCTCATTCTGTATTTGAAATACATATGAGCTTACCAATACCTTTCCTAATATAAGTACAATCAGACAGAGAATACTAGATTAGCTGGCTGAGCTAACTCTCCAACAAAGGATACCGGATTAGCTGGCTGAGCAAACTCTCCAACAAAGGACACAGACAAATACAGGTTTATTAGAAAAGAGCGTAGCCCCAAAAGTAGCACACAACTAACCGTATAGTAAAACAGACCATTTAAGCAGTGAAAAGTGACTGTTCACCCTGTGGATGGATGAGGACAAATTAAACTATCCAACAGTGCAATCACATCAAAGTCAGTATTTTCTGTAGCACTAACCACAAAGACGCACCCATACAAACACGAAAGGAAAAAAAAAAAAGGCACCCCTAATTCTTTTCTCCATACAAGTCTGCAGCCTCAAAATCAATTATGTTATTACAGCAAACGGCAAGTTTTGGAATTTTTATATCCTTGGGAGGTTGAAGGTTAGGTACAAGGTTTCATAACTACAACTTTTCCAAAACTTCATTTGCCATCACAAGGAGCTCAGCTTTGCCTTGGTTCCATTCTGACTAAAATACCTCATGACAGGTTTATAGCATTAATTTCCTCTTCTACTGCACTCCTTGTAAATGTTTTCTTTATAGCATAAATCACATTCCCAGCACTAGATAAGTAAAGACTCACATAGATCACTTTCCTGGATTTTATATCTCAAGCATTCTGTAACAGATTAGTGTTCTCTCTTGATTATTCACAATGACAGGCCTTAATGACCTGAGCCATTCTAGTGGCCAGGGAAATGAAATGGTGATAAAAGGTAAAGAACTTTAAATTAAATTATTTCTTAGGACAATTACTAATATAGTCACAGGCATTTCTAAGGGATATTGCTGGTTTTCAAAGAGAAGTTAATCCTGCTAGTAATATTTGTTTTCTTTTGGTTTTAGTAATGTACTTTCAGACACATAGATGAGCCTAAGGTCTATTTGTTTTTCAGAATGACTTTATCTCCTGGGCTCTTAAATAAGAGGTACTAGCTTTGTGGATCTGGGAAAAAATTCTGCAGAGTCTGAAATCAGTCTGCTCTACCTACATCTTTTTTCAGCCTGTGCTACAACTCAGATTGTTGATTCAAGACCCTGAAACTAAACAGCACCATCGCTCACCCTTGTCATCAGCATCAATGCTCAAATACAAATCCAGCCTCTGCAGGAATCCCCAGGCAGCTGTGCTAGGGGAGGTCAGGTGCACAGACAGAGCCATGAATCCCATCCTCCCCTACGACATGCAGCACCCAGCAGGCAAGTGAGACCCACGGACTTGAGGTGGGAGTCAGGAGCTTTATTCCAAATATTCCACCAGCAGCTGAACTCCTGCCATTTCCAGGATATCTATGTTTTGTTTCTACTCAATACCCTCTCTGACTGACTCAGCCCTCGTGCCTCAGCACAAACACAGAAGTCTCCAACACACCGAAAACCATACAGCAAATTCAAAGCAACTCTTCAGCCAAAAATATTTATTTGTAGTTATTTCTGCTGAGGTAAATGCATGTGACTTTTGGATGAAAACCATGGGACTTGATAACAAAATATAAGTAAACCAAGACTGTGGCTGTACTAATAAGAAAGGGTAAGTTTTATTGCCTTTACATGAAGCAGACCCAGTCCTCTCTCACTGACCTTGGTGTATCATTTGGAGTCAACCAGGAAATCATAATTAGGAGAAAAGAATTTGTTTAGCCTGTTCTTTCAGCTCCTTGAAAAGGTTGAGGAAAAGAGTGCTCTGTCAAGTGTATCATTTAGTGCTTCGTTTGCAAAGTGGTTTTGCTCTTTTTCCTTTTTATTTCGTTTTTTCTCCTCCCCCCCCCCCCTTTTTTTTTCTTTTCCCTCTCCTTTTTTCTTTTTCGCAAATTCTAATGGATTTCTGAGATGGGGATCAGAGTCTCCACTGGTGACCTCCTCAAACAAAGAATGTCATGCAGTTCCCAGAAGTGCGAGATGCCAGTTCAGTACTTGTTCCCCTGCCAGCACAGCTCTGCTTTCATTGAACAGGTCATTAGGAATTCCATGACCCATAAGCCGACATATATGATCTCCACGACCTTTTTACTTCTTCCTGAGACATAAACTGTGAAGCTTGAATCTTTGTCTAGACCTAACTTTCCCACGTGGCCAAGCAAGCTCCATTTATTCAGACTTTTAGAGGATAAAGCATGCGTATCAGCCTCAGGCTAAGAAATGAAAGCAGCATTACAAAAATATGAAAATAAAGTGTTCCATTAAAAAAATAATTTCATTACAACTCAAACCTATTCCCTGTTTCAAATTGGGCCTAAGACTATAATATTTACTTTGCATATTGCTCTGTTGAACTGAAAACTTTTATTAATGATGTGCTTCTGTTTTTTTCAAATTATCATAACAGATTTATAGATCTAAAATAGTAACAAATTTTAATAATGAAGTCATTTAATATTTATCTCAACCTCTGACAACTTAATACTTGCTTGAAAGCAGTAGTCCCCAAACTAATATGTTTATATCCCAACGTAAGTTGCACGTATGTGCTCCCTTGCTAGCTGCACATTGTATTGTCCTGACAGTTAAAGCTGTTCAGCAGATTCTGTTTCTTTACTTCGTTTTGCAAATGAATGCTTAAATCATGAAAGAAATTAACAATCAAGATGATCCTAGAACATTTGTAATAAATAACACAAATTTTAAATTGTTCCCTGATTCTTTGAAAAACTATGGAGTTCATGAAATGCAGGTCTACATTTTCACAGAAATGGAAATACATATACGCACAAACCCATTCACACATCCATGAGATATTTATAAGGTATCCCCCATTTATTCTTCATCAGATTGAACTTTAATAAATTAAATGAACTTTTAAATAACCCTTTGTTCTAACTGGATACTCTCAAAACTATAACATGTTGTGTTGCCCAAGACCCCACCGCCAAGAGTCAGAAAATGGCCAGACAGTAGAAAACACTGCAGTTCAGAACAGATTAACTTTAGAAAAGTATTTTTCATCATGGAAATATAAAATAATCATTTAAATTAAACCGTTAACAGTTTCAGAGCAGAGAAAAAGGACTGAAATCTGCTTTCTGTCTCAAAACTACAATTCTCATTTATTTCAGGGACTACACAGCTGCAGCCAAGCATCACTGTGAGCCCAGCAGACAACACAAATCAGTGGAGAGAACAAATCCATTTCTGGACACGTTTATCTCCTTCAAAAGGTCTTTTCACCTGAGCTGCCTCACAGCTCTACAAGCTAGGGGATCTCTCACAGAGATAGAGGCACAGCGGTCATTTTGGGACATGGCAAGGGAAAAATTTAGAGAATTCAGCCAAATGAGGAACAGTCAGTTAAAGAGATTAAGACTGATTTCATGGAAGTAATCAGGTGGCTTTAGATGCTTTATTTAGGATGCTCTTGTGGAGCAGATACACAATCAAGCATCACAAACTTTATGAAACAAGGTCTGTGTGGGCAGTATCCTCTCTAGGACAAACTAAGGCAGTTAAAAAACCCAAACTG
Source organism: Tauraco erythrolophus (assembly GCF_009769465.1). Lineage (NCBI taxonomy): Eukaryota > Metazoa > Chordata > Aves > Musophagiformes > Musophagidae > Tauraco > Tauraco erythrolophus. The sequence continues at coordinate 13,698,602 of NC_141479.1, read as the reverse complement.
GTCTGGAGTATGCAAGTCTACCCAGTTTCTTCCACTGGACTATGCCTTGGTCTATCCTGAATACTTTGTCAAGATCTGAAGATCAGCATCACACACTGTCATGACAACACCAGTAATCTGTCAGTCTCAACATTGTGCAACACCAACATCCATTTTAAGTAACTTTTTCAATTTTTCAACCAAATTACTGACATAAGTCTATTTTAATTTGGAACTGAGGGCATCAGAACAGACAGTTACATCCCCTGAACCTTCCAATGACACACAGATCAGGGCATCACATACAAAAAATCTCCCAAGAAAATCTGAAGCGTGTGATTTTATCAACTAACCAAATTTGCAGGCACTTTTTGAGTTTGCAAGTAATTGCACCCAGAATTCAATTCTGGCACACAACAGCCAGTGGAATAAAAATATTTAGGGCAATCCTAAAATAAAAAAAAAATATTTCAAAACAGGTCTACAATGATCACTTGCATTTCACCTTACGTTTCTGCTCCTCACTGAAAACTTTCGTGAATAGTTTTACTTCCGTTTTAAAGTTATTATAAAAGTGTGAAATTAAAAATATGCATGAGTGTGCCTTTTAGCAGTTACATACCTAACAATCATTACCAATGTTTAATATCATAATTACATTTTTAAGTCTCAACACACATTTGCAGGGCTAAACTTTTGCTCCTCTCATCTGCCAAAAAGACCTTGGCTACTGAACCTGGAGCATGACAGGGAGGGTACAACTACAAGCAGAGATTGGCACAAATTAAAGTGCTCAAAAATGAAAAGATTGAAGTCTTGATCCTTCTCCCTGACGTTCCTGTGTTACACAGCAATTCCACTCGACTGGAAGCCTGAATGGATAGACAAGTATTGAAGAGCAGTATCTCTTGCATCAGCCAGACATGGCTTCCATTCCAAATATTAACTGCTTTAATTTATTTCAGTTTAAACTACACATTTAGTTGCTCCAAGTTCTGTAAGCGAGGTATTGACATGGATATCCACACAGTCCTCCCCATTGCCAGGGGTGACCTCATGTGAGTAAGTGACACGGGAACTACCAAAGCTGAATCAATATACATGTTTCAGCTACGTTTAGTGCTGTTTCAAAGATACAGAAGTTTTTACCATATTGCAAAGGCCAGCAAAAGATTTCAGTCTTGTTATATTCCAAAAATAAAGGTAACTGTTGTCACAAAGAATAATTTGACTGATACACGTATACAAAAGAAAAAATATATACCAAATGCATATGTACACTCACAGAAACTATGCAGGAAAAGTCAAACGAACCAAGTTTCTGTTCATAGAAATATTGATATATTAATTGATAATGGCTTTCATGGTTTACAATAATTACTTTTGCATTTAAAACCCCAAAAGGCTCCTTTTCTGGTATCCTTCTTTAATATATTCCTCTAGCTTCATGACTACCTAACAAGACACAGTACTATTGATCTCATATGCTTGGCTGAGTTGCAGATTATGATGTACTGAAGAAAAATTCTGCTTCTGATACATTTTGCTTTGTCCTGGAAAACATTTCTCAAGCCAAACGTATTGATTCACATTGTAATAAGAGTAATTGGGACTTCTCTTTTTTTGTTTTCTTCTTTCAATAGACTCTCTAACAGCACAGTTCAGTTGAAAAACACCTTAAGGACTTCAGTCCTTCTTTATTCCATTTTTAATACTCAAACTATAATAATAAATTAAAAAAAAAAAACAGAAGCAGGAATTAATTTTCACTCAAATGAAAAAAAAAACCACATCAAAAATGAACAAGCCATATCACCTGATAAAAAAAGTCACATTTACTTCATAACCTTCCAAAGGAATTCTTTGTATTCAAGAACATGGTAAACCTCTTCTTCCCAGAATTCATTACCTTACCTGAAGCGTGAAGTCTCACCTGATCACTACTACAGACAATAACTCTTTCACAAATAAGTTACCCATTGCATCCTACGTTTAGATTTCAAAACTTCTTCTCTTAGTTTAATATTATACAATGAGAAAACCTGTGCATGTTTCATCTTAGATTCTCAAAGAACATATATACTCGAAATACACTTACAATTCACATTTTGTTTCAGATTCATTATTTCCTGAATAAGATATTCCTAAACATCAGAATATATATTTATAAATAAAAAAAGATGAATTAACTTGATTTTAGCTCCTGAAGCATTCAAACATAAAAAAAAATTGCACCACTTTCATTGCACATAATAAAGTTCAGTGATGAGGAGATATTAGGAGTATATGCAAATCACTACAAGTTTGATACACATACATCAACTAAGGCATAGCTGAAGAGATAATTCTGCTTACATGGAAGCAAACTTTTTTTCTGTTTAGAGAACGATCAAGTTACGGATATTGCTGAATGAAGCAAGAGATTGCACAGTGAACCCGGCAAACCTTGAATCAGATTCTTAAATCTGATTCAGACTATAGCCTTAAAGTGTCAATCAGTGGTGTTCTTCATAACGAATCAATACAGATAGCAAGCATAAGAGAGATACATATGGATTAAATGTTTTGAATGTTTCTCCTTTTCTGCAGTTACATCTGGGTTTGGTTTTTTAAACAAACAAAAAAAGACCCACCTGCCAAAAAAACGTACACTACTTTTGCAAGTATGTTTTTTTCTGCATGCTAATAATTCTAGTCTGTGCTAATACAATGTAAAATATCCTTTAAAAAGAGATTTGAGCTTTAAGCATTAACGCATTACAGTTACAGTCATAACAAAAGAATCTTTTCTCTTTCTAAGGATTTTCTAATATAATAATATTTTCTAATATTATTATAATATAATAATATTTTTCTAATATTATTATAATATAATAATATTTTCTAATTATATTAGAAATTATTATTATTATAATTCTAATATTTTCTAATATAATAATATTTCTATATATACTACTTATTGCCCCAAACCATTAATCTTTAACCTCTGGTGTTTTTTTTTTACTGGGCTTTCAAACCTCCCAACAAAATCACTCTGCTTTTAACCATTCATTTAAACCTTTTGTTCTGTAATTTACGCTCTACTACTCTGTCCCATCTTTTTCTGTAAATTGAACAAGAGCCTTACATTGCAGCTTTCGCTTTCATTCCGACTATGAAAATGAAGATTCTGCTATTGGACAAGCCTCTAGCAAAACTCAGGAGACGTTCAAGCTGTGCTCAGAGAAGTATCATGAATTAAGCTGTACTATACAAGGAAGAGGTAGTTACACAAATTCCTTTCATCTGTTAATTAAAAAAAAGTATGTCTGATAATGAATTAGAGCACTTGTATACTCATTAGGAGCCAGCAGTGAACTGATGATCCAATGGAAATTGGAAACCAGGAAAATTTCAACTAGGTCATGAATTTACCTCAAATCTTTGCACCTCTCACAAATTCTAAGTAAACCAGATCTACTTATAGAAAATCTGAAGGAAATAAGTTCCTCAAATCTGCCATTATCAACAGGGTACAGGGCACTGAGGAAACAAGATAGAGTAGTCCTGGCTCAATATGCTGAGTTCCCATCTCAGGAGCATTTAGGATCTCACCATATGGGTTACAGTTGACCAAGTGGCAACAGTACCTTGGCCAGGCAGACCTGCTCAGGTCTCCATTGCTGCCCTGGGCTTCAGCAGCAATCTTTATACATTACAGCTGCACTTGTGAGAGCCTGCCTCTGCGGTGCAGCTCAACTTCAAAGACACACAGACATGTTTCCGATAGCAGTTCAACCTTTTGCAGAGATCAGTAGAGGAGCTAATGCACAGCCAGAATCCCACTTAGTTCTTAACTACTGCATCACTTCTTCACTGTCGTTATACACAGAAGTGAATGTTATCCCTTAATGAAAACTTCCTATACTGATAAAATAGCAGAAATTATTTAGGGAGGTTTCTGCTTCCAAATTACTTCTTATTTAATGTTATTTTAAGATACTGTATTTACATAGTAAAATGAAGCAGTTTTCAGTATAAAGTACCTCTGAAAGGTGAAGAAAATATATTTTCTTACAGGTGATAAAAAAGAAGGTCATTCTGTGCATTACTGTTTAAGCATTCTGTTTTCCAAACATCACTTTTCTGATCTCCATGTGCACTTGTTCAGCATTCATCAGAAAATAACTGTAGACTTTTAACATCCATGTATTCAAGTATAGTCATAGAAAACTTATTTTTGTTTGTTTAAAAGCACATGCTGATTAATGCTAATAAGTATCAGTCTGAACAAACTCAAGATCACTTTGCACTTGGTATGTCAGACTTTTTCTTGTGTCAACTCCTTTCTGTTCTGCCAGAAGCGTGCAGTTGTTCTTTAAAAAAATATTCCCCAAATGTTCTTCCTTTATTTCAAAAAATGAAAAGCTTCTTTCAGGAATGTAAGCTCAGAATATATTAAAAATGTCACATTGAATCTTACCGCAATAGATATAGTTAGCAGCGGTTTGATGTATGTTGTATATTCCTGAGAAGGACTGAATCACTTGAAGGACATCAGGATAGCAATCTGCACATGGGACTGTGTGTCAGGAATGCTTAAGGGTTAATCTACATGAAATGCCAGGTGATAATAACTCTCGACTGCAGTCAGCATATGGAACTCGATTTCACAGGATCGCAGTGTTTCCCAAGTACTTTAAAGCAGCTAGAACTATAGCAATTTTGTAATTTCTTAAATTTGGGGACAGCTGCTTACAACCCTGTTACTGAGCTTGTTGCTCATGGCATGTAGCCATTTGATTTGACCATGTTAAGATGTGTCATAATCTTTTCTAACTTTTCCTGCCTGTATGTTTATTCAGATCCTTTCATTGTACTGTATAATAAAGTCTTTGCAAGAGCTGGGTTATGTCATCTTACAGTATTTCCTCTCATCCCATTCAATTACCAACAGTCAAATCATATGGTTTGACATAATTTAACTAGTCAAATTGTTCATTGACAATTCCATTGCTTCAGCTAAATCAATCAAAACATTTAAGACAGTGTAGTTCTATTTTTTCAGGCAGTGATACTTTGAAGGAAGGAAAGGTCTGTTCTCGCCACGGTTAAAACGATGGGTATCTGAACCACTCTGTTCAGTGCAGGTGCAGAGAAAGAGGCACGCAAGCGATGTGGACCACTCTGCACCCCCAACGCTCCTGTTGAAGCTGTAGGAGGATATTCTTGATCCCAGCGGTTGTGGGGCAATGGCAAGTGCAAATGACCCAATGGATCACTGAATGGAAAAGTGCAGAAGCACACATTGGACACCAAATAGCTTAAAATGTCAGGAATTGCCACATGTCTTCTATACATGCTTTTGCTGGAGTAAAAGAAAACAAGAAGTAAATGTATATGGATACTGGAATAATTAAATGCAATCCCTAATAGACAGAAGCGTATTTTCCCTCTACCATATTTTAGAACTGTTAGATTTGTTCAGTGCCACCAACTGCACTCTGATTAAGGTGACACCTCTGTGAATTATACATTGCATCCAGAAGGGACAATGATGACATGAGTCATGCAGAGATGCACATAAAAAAGGAACAAACTTCACATTATTTAAGAAGAAAGGCTACCAAAGTCACAAATCACTGTCAGCTAGAAAAGCTTCAAGAATGGTTCTGGATACACCAGATAAACTTCTTTAATTATACTTGCAACTTGTCATAATTTTGTGTGTTATGTATCTGAAATCGATGTACCTGCCATAACGCATTAAGAGCTACATCCTCAGAGGGAGCATCACAACGCTAAGCACTACATCACCTAATTCTTCAGTGAATCCAAGGCATCTGGGGTAGATGGCCAGGCTGCTATACAAACAACAGGGAGACAGGCATCTAAGAATGAAATCTACAGAAACCATTCATATATCTGTGCCAACACAGTAAATACAGTAACAGTAAATCTCAAGAAAATAAACGCATCCGAAGCTATGTTCTCCAATGACTTCAAGGCTATTTCAGGGACTTATTTTTTTTAATATACTGAAGGCATCACGCAGGAATGGAGAAAAATATCTCCTCTCTACTTCTGTGGGGCCAATCCAGTAAACAGAATCTGAAAAAGTTTCCTAGACCAGATAATCAAGTGAATGAGCATTTTGTGGTCTGAACAGGACTTAGGCACTTCTGTCTCACACTACCAACACTTTGGAAGTGCTGGGTACGAACAGTAGCAAAGCTTTTACACCTGGACAACTTTCTTGGCAAAAAAACCACAAACTCCTCCAGAAAGCAACTGAAAGGACACACAAGGGAAAGAGTTGCTCAGGATTTGTAATTCTGCCTTAGTTACCTAAAAGAGAAACTGTGCAGTGCAATCAAGAAAGCTGCAAAAGAACTGAGCAAATTAAACTAAGCTAATCTCCATGCTGGGTCAACTAGACTATGACCAATATCCAAGTTAGCCAATTTCAAGCTAACTCAGAAATCTCTGTTCTGCTGTAACCGCACTGTAAACAGCCCCAGGAGGCCCCTTGCTTATTCAAACACAGAACACATAAGCAATAAAACTTCTAGGTAAACTAGAGCAATAGTATAGCCAGATTCTATTTTATATAGAATCATAGAATGTTTGGGTTGGAATGGACCTCAAAGATCATCTAGTTCCAACCTGACTGCCATGGGCAGGGACATCTTCCCCTAGACCAGGTTGCTCAAGCCCCATCCACCTGACCTCGAATACTTCCAAGGATGAGGCATCCACAACTTCTCTGGGCAACCTGTTCCAGTGCCTTGCGACCTCCAGAGTGAAGAATTTCTTCCTTAGATCTAATCTAAATCTACCCTCTTTCAGTTTAAAGCCATTAATCCTTGTCCTATCACTACATGCCTTACTATATATACCTATGATTTAAATTCTACCTTTCAAATAGGTCCTATAAAATATCTATAGACTTTTCAAAACAATTACATTGAATTTGAGCAGTGTAAGCAATACTTTGAGAATCCATTGTTTAGGCTGTATCAGCAGTTACGTTTAGAAACATAAAGGAATACTAAATTATTGATTCTGAATTAATTTAACTCAAGGAGTATGTGGTATTTCGCTAGGTTTTCTTTTAATTTACTTTCAAAGATAGGCTTAAAAAGGGCTGTGATGCAAAGGTGGAGAAAAACAATTAATTTGTGGACTTGTTATAAATAATTTTTGAGCAAAACAGCATGTTAGAAAGTAGTTTTCACAATAATATTCCCTGAGATAGATACCATGTGAACTATAGCATATAGCCTGTTTTCAGAAGTCAAGCAAACCTGAATTTTCAAACCTTTGGCCTAAACGTGACAAGTGTTGCAACATTTCTTGCTTCTTGTTCAAGAAATCTCACTGGAAAATAAACAGTGAAAAAGATAAGCTATTAAGCTGGGCTCCCGATGCTGCTAGCTCTTTCATCAGGTCTTAAATCTGCTAACCTTTCATAAATGTCAGTCTGGAAAGAAGGAGTTGCAACTACATCCCAGTGTCAAAAATTCCCATACTCATTCTGCTAGACCACAGGCTTCAAACACAACTGTGTTACTCCTGCAAAGAACTGAGATATGTAGGAAGAATAAGTAGTGTTCAATCTTCTACTAAAAATCACTGTCATCATCTACTGTCTCCCAAAATTTTCTTATTGATTTCATCTATCTGAGCTACAACAAACTTAATAAAACTCCTATAAAATAAAAAAATTTGCCCAAGCATTATGACGGACCTACTGTAGTTACTGGTTTACTATTAGTGTAATTTGTAAGTTAAGTTGAAATGCAGCGAGTCTATGAAGGTTTTCCTACTTATTACAAAGTAAAGGACTGTTTAATGAACTTTTAGTTCCCCACACTTGTTATGGTTACCTGCTCTCAGAATAGTCTGCCTCATTCATCAGTACAAATTTTTTAGTGTCTATGGACTACAGTAAACCAACTATCATTTGCAATTAAGCTTCTATCCTTTCTATCCCTTCAGTAATAACGTAATTTTCTCTTCTTTCAGGAATAGAAAACTATTCATGCTAAAGGCCTTTCTGAACTATCATTTCCATAGAAGCAAATAGCATAGGTAAGAGCTAAACCACGATCTGCGCATAAATGGGTACACACTCCCCAGTTCGTAACTTCAGAGAGGAGAGAACATCAGATAAGAATGTGGCTATTTCCCCAAAGTAGTGGCAGGATTAGAAATACCTTCTCCTACCTTTGAATAACCAATAATCATTTTAAACCCCACTTTTAAGTAATGAGAAGAAAAACAGTACAAGCAAATTTCAGAACAGTAGTGATAACCCTTCCATTTTTGATTAGAGCAGACACATGAGCTTTCTCTAAGTTATCATGTCTGCAATACACTTCGCACAACGCTAGCATCAGAGTCCATTCAGTGTTGAAGTATAACAAATTAAACTTACTAGTCAGGAAACTAATTATTAGAGCACATGCCTGAGGGTCAGCAAGAATTTTTCTATCTGCATCTTCCCTCCTTATAAGTCTTTCAAGAACCAAGATATTAGAAAATGTCGTTTAATTTCAGGGTTGATGTATCCATGTGGTTCAAACTCAACTTCTTGAGAAGATGGTCAACACCAAGTAACATAATTCTTTGTTGTTGTTGTTTTTTTTTTTTTTTTTAAAAAAAGATGCAATCCATTTATATATCACCCTGGATTTTTAACGCTGCCATTACCTCCTCCCCTGAAACACTGAAGAAGTTAGGAAGACAATGTAGGGAATTGCACTCATTTGAAATGGAGATTTATACCCAACTGTTACCCTGGCCTACTACAGAGTTAATAGTAGGTGTATACGACTCAGTGCTATTCATACCTTAGAGCTAAAATAAAGATGTCTTGAAATTTCCTGAGCTCCAGCTCCTCAGAACCTTACAGCTTTCATCACAGTTTGAGGATTTTGTTTATTTCATGTGGATAGCACCTGCTCTAAGTTGTTCTCAGAAAATAATATCCACCAGGAAATCATTCCTTGGGCAGCAATTTACCCTAATAACAGTTCTACTTTGCACATTCTTTTTTGCTCGTCAGGTTTTGCTGTGTTGCTCGAGTGCTACAGTACCGAGAGTAGCAGAGCTCACCTTGAGCACTAAGAACGGTCTGAAATTGATTTTCTTGGTTATTACAATGGTGGCAGGAGCTGACCTCACATCCAACACTGTGCAGAGTGTAATTTTTGCACACAGTGTTGAATTTGTCCTTGTTATGGGATTCTACTGCTTTGTAGGAATCAATGACATTTGAAAACGACAGTCCTGTGTTACCACAAAGACAACAGTTTGGTTTTATAACATGGATGGTAATAACTATTTTTGCTTCTTATGCAACCAGATCATGTCGTTCAACATTCCTGACTCCATGCAGCGACTTGTAATAGTCATAGCCCAGAATTACTATATGCATATATTTATGGCAGCACATCCCTGAGAAGTCCTAAGGAAGTAATCACAGCAGCTCATGCAACTTCAGGCAACAGGACAGCATATGTAAGAAAATGAGGTCTCAGAGAAAGCATCTTTATCAGTTTGTCTTCCATGTAGAGAAGACCATGAAGAGTGGTCAACTGCTCCAGCAAAATGGAATAGCAATGAAAAAAAACCAAAACCAAACATAAATTATTCTAGATCTGTAAAATTAGAGACATACATTCCCAAAAGCTAATCTTCATCTCATCAAAATACTTCCCTACTATTTAAGTTCATCAGAAAATGTTAATCAAGAAACAAAAACATTTCTGTTTGACTGAAACGCATCAGGGAATACCAGATTTCTAGCGAGTGCTGAGTGTACTTGAAACATTTACAGCATAAAAACTCAGACTCATTACAATAGACAAGTAAAACAGGCAGTGTATACCTGTGCTCTTTCCTTGAGCAAAATGTCTAGATGAGTACTGTGGTTCGAAATGCCTTAATCCACTAGTTCTTCCAGGAACATAAATTATTAATAAAAGACTTAAAAGTGATTTCTACTTAACTATAACTAGCTATAGTAATAACAATGAACCCAGTTTAATATAAATAACATTCTTACGTGGTGCTACTTACTGGTACTTAGTACTCTTTTTTTGTTGTTTAAATATTCATTTCACTGTTATTTTGTAGTAAGGAAAAACATAGGCACTATTACAACATTCCAAGTTTATAGTCTTAGTATGATTTAGACAGAAAAAGATTGATTTATGTATACATAACTGGCCACCAACTATGTTGAAAAACACAACAAAGTAAAAAGATGTATTTCCGCCACAGGAATTCAATGCTTAACTATTCCATATTTGTGGCTCTGTACTTATATTTGACGATGTGAAAAACTCTGTACTGCTCCCCCACACAGACAACAAAACAAAGACATAGATTAAACAAGAAATCTCAGCTTTATTTTGGCTAACTGGCATCTGACAACACTGTCAGCTACACCCACCTATTCACAGCCAGTTGCCACTTGGGACCTCCTAGTGTGGAACTCAAATTGCTCACAAGGCCTGAAGCATACCAAGTAATTCCCAATGCCTCTTCGATATCATGTGTTTCGGACAGTCAAAAGTCATTATCATCTATCATTATTAAATCACTATTTACTGGACACAGTCGTACCCAAACAACTGACATTTCTCCCCTAAAAAGTTTACTACTGAAAACTAATTTTTGTAAAAGATGATGAAGCAGTAGTCTGGTAAGCAGGCAAATCGAGAGAGAGAAGATAAGATTAATCTTGATAAGAACAGGTTATGATAAAAGTGAACGTAATGCTTAACTTAGCAATTCTGAGATGTCTGTAGATAAGCAGACAAACAGCAGTTTGAGGACAAGAGTCTCTTTCCATACAATCAGATAAATATCCACGTGTTTGTTCAGTATCCTAAATAAATGCAAATGTCACTAAATGTAGATAATTCTCTGTCTCCTCAGAAATACTAGTAGCTTGCTTATATATCCCACAAGCCAGTGGTTCCTGAGGGATAACAAAGGAGAAAGAGGATACAATAGCTTCTCAGCTCTTCTGAGAGCTCATATAGAGAAGACACTAGGGTGTTAATTGCATCCAATATTCCTAGGAGATTACATTTACATTACATCAGTTACATTTTGTAGGCTTCCTCAAAGCTAAACCATTGCAGTTATTCTTAGTCGCAGACATTGCCAGAATTTTGACATGTTTGAAAACCTCCTTGCAGACATAGGCAGAACCAAAATTATTTTTTTTAAATACAGCCTCAGACTTAATATCTCAGACTTACTATAACCTTTCCATTTTAGGGTGTCTCAGATTCAAATAATCTACAAAGTACAGTTAAGTAGAAATCTTACCATTGTTTTTAGGTTCCTCACCTCTCACTTGGTTCCACAAACACATATATGATTTTTACTTTGTGTTAGAAATTTGATACATTGTTTATTCAATTATCAAGCTGCTCTTTTCCCGTACATTAGCCACTGAGTAGTATCAGACTGAAAGACATTTAATCAAATGGTTCGTGAAAATGGCCAAGCAGAATGTTTCTATACAGTTCACCGAGCAAAGAAGTGAAAAGGGCAGGAGGAAGAAGATTTATTAAGTTGGACTTTATATACAGAAATAATCACCATGATATGTACATACATCAAGCTAAGTGCTGTAATTCTGAATTCGTCTTCCTACACAATGACCTCCTCCACATCATCGCGCATATCTTTCCAGGTCATCTTGAACCATTATCAGGGCTGTACAATTGGTAGCTGAGAACAATTAGTTTAATAGCACTGAGATTTTACAGTGTTACTGTCATTATGAGAAGTCTAAAATTAATAACGACCATCCACTTATTGCATTAAAAATATTTTAATAGAATTTTCTGGAAAAATATTCCATTTGAAAAGAAATTTATTCTGGTTCCTGTTTCATACTGCGCTCCAAGAGCGAGCTGTCAGATGACACCTTGGCCCACCAGTTACGTGCCTATGCTGCTTATGTTCCTTTTGCCTGTACTAGAAATTGCCATTTCTCCATGCCAACCTTTGGGCATAAAACACTCTACAGGGCTCTTTTGTTCCAAAGAGGAACCTTTCACAATCAGATGCCAGCAAAAATCTTTGAAATAGCAGCTATCTGCTACAGGAAAGCTTCATCCCTCTTGGTGTAGCAATTCCCAAATTACCTCACCCTCTTCCACCAGCTGCTGAAACTGTCTCTGTCTGGCAAGATCAGAAAGAACTCAAAAACTGAAACAATCTACTGTCCTCACCTTCAACTTCCCTGCCATAGCCATGTCTCCGTACAATTAAACCACAAACTATGCAGTAATTGGAGTAAGTTAACTCCTCACAGACACAAAATTCCTAAGTTGTGGCTGAAGCCACATCCTTAACTCGCCAGGGCATCGATCAGTATTAAAAATAACAACTATCTAGCACAGCTTTAAAGAGCTGCCTAGTGCTGTTAAGACACTCAGCCCATACTCCATTACATTTACAAATGCAGCCCTTAAATTTCCACTGTCCCTCCGTCATTAAAGCTTTGAGTATAAGAAAGGTTTTGTTTCCCACGGCTTGCCCAGGAAGGCATAGTAGATTTTACCTTGTAAAGGTAGTTCCCATTTAGGAAAGGAGGAAAAGTAGGGAATAGGTCTGACCCTCACTCATTAACTCTAGATGTTCATAGCTTTTTTCCCCCGCAAGGACTTCACAGTGAGATTCCAACCTTTGATTAAAATAAATAAATACATATTTTTTAAACAGAAAATAAAACATAAGATTGGTTTTTAAGGATTTTTTCCCAGGATACCCACAACTTTGTCTCTTGGACCATAAATACAACTAAACTTTTAAGCAATTCTAAGCAGAAGAAGTCACTGTAGAAAGGTCAGGATCAGCTGGAACAGGAAAATAGAGTTTCAAGGTCAGCCAGTATGTAGCAATGGTAATTTCAACCATGACTGCAGTGAACTGCAACCTGTTACAAACTGGTGGAGATTACATCCACATACTGCAGCAGAGGGCTTGTTTCTTCGGCTTTTCTTACAACATCCCAAGTTACAATATTCAGGTTTTGCACTAAACAATATGCCTAAGCTAGGAAGGACCTCTGACACTAACTTTTGTGTGTCATGAAATTTTCCATCTGCAGCAAACACCATCTGCATGTGTTGTGAGAAGCCTCATTACTGATAATGTTAGAATGGTCATCTAAGATAGGATTTTGGGAAACAGGCTTTCATCTTAACTCCTGTCATTCTCACAAACTTTGAGAGGGTGGAGTTTTTTAGTATTATGTAGTTACAAATGTCATTCCTCCAACACTTTCTACTTACATTAAGGTAAGAGAAACGAATGTCACCAGATTGGGTGATCTGTCCTTCACAGAATATCTTTCCAGGCACCTTATTGTTCTTCTTGTTTTGTATGCACAATTATTATTTTATACAGAATCACTTCTGTGTGCAATAATCCCATTCCCTAATTGATCTGTAAAGAATACAGTTGCATGGATTATGCGGCAACTCAATGAATTAAGGAGAACAGTATTTCTCCTGCCCTGTCTCTGAATACTAGTTTACTTCAAGAGCTTTTTGAATTTAGTGTGCCCAAATAATACATGAGATGTGTACAACTAATGTGATGGTAAGAAGAACATGAAGCTTTGATGAAGAAAACTATACACCATTTCTATAAACTGTAGCTTTTACATAGCTTGAATTAATAGATTTATTTTTTCTTTTCCATTTCAAAACACAGAACTGGCTTTTACTGAACAATACTATTGGCTTCCCTGGTATAAACATTATGGCAAGGAAAAACAAACACTAAAGAAACTCCACTGAATCCATACGGTCAGTAAATATTGACACTTTTTTGATCTATTCTTCATTTTTTTTATACATTTTTAAATCCTTTTCTTGGAATTCATTTTGTTTCCCTTTTCCACATTTGATTTTCATATTGCAATCTGCAAGAAAAATAATTTGCTATCTAAATGAGAATTTATGAGTAGTGCATGTCTTCACCTAGGCTGCATCAGACTACACGTACTTGAATGGGTGCTAGAAAGACGTTCCAGGATCACAACAGGATTGTTGATATGTTTGCACTTAGGCATGAACAGAAACGTATTGCTGAACAAGGGCCATATTTCCTTTTGGACTTTTTAATTGTTCTATTTCTAAAAGTTTTACCACAGCACTGAGGATTTGATTCCTCCTCTTTGCAATACATTATAGGCTTTATGACTACCATAACTTTATATTCACTGGCGCCAAGATATACAGTGCATCAATTTTCTTTCATTTTTGTTTCTCAAACACTACACACAAAGACAACACTGTAAATATGTGACATGACTAAACGATGAAACAGCAGCTTCCTGCTGAATTTTAAAGCGAGATAGACATTGTTTTAAGCTGAGGAAGCCATTTAGATACCAGCTGTTCCCACTGAAAAGATGTGGCAGCCATCAGCAGAAATAAGAAATGCTCTCTCTGTACATATTGAAATGAGTTTTATCCTCCTTACCATTCTATTTGTGTTCCTGCTGGTGAAAAGACAAATTCATTTCACACTCAAGTTCCTCGCAAGCACGAATGTTAAATGAGAGGAATCTATATCTTTGCACCCATATGCACTTAGGTAAGATCAAAACCAGACCTAGGAAGCATATTACTTCTGCACAGTAATAAACTGATGAACAGTCTCAGGGATAGAATTGAAGGTAAAAGGAAAAACTTCTGTGCATCTCCCAGAATTAATTTTCCATATTATTTGTTTCTAGGTGGTATTTAATTTTATATTCTAATTAGAAGAAATAACATGGTACGTGTCACGATACCACTGCGTGAAATCCCAGAATAAATATGGATAGTTTAGGAACACCTGAAAATAATCTTTCTTTCACTGTATCTTAGAATTAAGATTAGTATTAATCACTACTGTCATATTTTACAAAGTAGCATAGTTACTCAATTGTTCTAGCTTGAAAAACATCAGACTATAATATTGATCGCTAAACTTTTCATTTCACTATTTATGTTCAGAATACAATCTTCTAATTATCGTGACAAAATATATGTCGTGCTTTGCACCCGAAAAAGAGGTGATGCAGTTGACAGAACTAACATCTCTCCCCGGAGATGGTACAAAAGTCATTATATCATATTAAAGATTTTGCTTCTTTGCCATAGGCAATCAATTCCAAAAAAATTGATTAAAAAAGCATTGCATTAGTGTGGTATCTCAAGCTGCTTCTTATTAACATTTAGTGTTGCATACTCTAATGACAACCAGGATCAGCTCCCATTATTCTAAATAAAGAGTATAGTCATTTTCTTCTTAATAACTGAAGTGAAATGCGTCCACAGGGACATTTTAGTTTACTCTCTCTTACAACGTAATATTGTCATTATTAGTGCTTCTTGAAGACAACTTGTAGACTAAAGTTATCTTTGCAGAGTCACCAGATTTTAATTTTTACATATGCGCAGTCTCAGTCACACACAGAAAGTTTGATTCCTTGAAATAACACCAACCCTTCACACAATATACATTTAGTTCCTTGAAATGTTTTAGTGCAGCCATAAAACAATTCACATTATGATGCCTGCGACAAAAGAGACCGTAAGAAAAAGCAGCAAATTAAATTTCACATACTTGAGAAGCAGGTAATTGCTGCAAAACTCAGGTAAAGAGAGATTATGGGATTTGTCCATTGCTATGCTAACCAGCACGTCAAATATAAAATGAGGACTATAACAGAAGTTACTCAGACTATAAACTGCATAAAGACAGGAACTTCCATTTTGGTCAGTGCTGAAGGCAACGAAATCCTGAAACAACTAGGATGCTTCTGTACATAATACTTCAGTATAAACAAACAGGTAAGGACAAATACAGTTATTTTTCTACACTTGCAAAGCAATGTAAGAAAAAATACCTATCACCTCAGTGTATTAATCAAAGATCTGGTTTTACAATCAGAGCAATTTAGCAGTGACCAAAGGAGCTGCCCCAGTTCCACTAATTGCTCCAGCCAAAACTCTAGCCCGTCTTCATAAGGCTTGTTCTCACTCTGAACCAGGTCACTGAGAGGCAGCTGTGTCACTTCCACCCTAATGGTTGATTTTCAAATTAACTGGCTACGTTTAATTTTTCAAAGGCACTTTAGAGCCAAAGGATGCAGAGATATGCTTGGGGGCATAAGGGAGTGTTTAAAGGAGGTTGGCATTAAGCCCAATTGATTTCCAATCTAGACAGGTACCTGCCCAATACCTCTGCATCAAAATAAATCCCACCTTGTACCTATTTCCATCTTGGGTGTGTGACTAGCACTAAAATCTCTTCGCTACAAATCTTCACGAAATCAATAGTTGCTCAGGACTTCGGTAAACATCAGTTAAAAGCATACATTCAGAAACTTAGAGACTTAGGAGTCTGGCCTCCCCATCTGGTTAGTATTCTTGCCCTTCGTTTCAAGTCACATGCCAATATTTGCAACAGAAGATGGTTATTTACATGATAGGTTACTGGTGTAGCCATTAGCTTCTTAAAGGGTTATACATACAGACAGAAACAATAAAGGACTAATGGCATTCAAAGTTCAAAAATTCACCTTCTCAGTCAATTGCCTGTCCTTCTGCTAAGTAACCTCTTGTATTTTAGTTCTTGGTCAGACACAGTGACTCACATAAAGCACCACCTACAAAAGCCATCTTGGGTGGTGGCTTTAGGAGTCGCCAGCTATCTTTCCCCATTTACCCATTTCAGTTGCTGCTTTCATTAACCCTGATTGACATGCATAAAGCCTATCATTCTCTCTAGATCTTACGTGCTTCACAGTAGCAGTTACCACCACCTCCTATAACAATATCTTTGCTCAAGTCCCCACATATTTTGTACCAAATTCTGGCCTTCCAGGGGTCATGACTCCTTTTGCTAATATTTAAATTAAAAAAAACCTTTGTATCCTCTGAGCAAACAAGTTTAACTTTTGGGAAAAAAAAAAAAAAAAAGAAAGAGGACCTCATCATTTAAATGCCAGGAGACGGCATTCCCTTGCTTCATGTTATCCCATGGTGTCCAGTAAGCATCCTAGTGTGTTAATCGTCACTTTCTTTGCAGGATTTGTTTACATTTTTAAGACTTCTTTTGGGGGTTATTATTGTGGAACTACTACAAGACTAAGTAAACTCAATACATATTTTTATAAAACTTGACAATGTATGAAGTACATCTACTCTAACACTGAAGAGGAAATAGAGTATGCACAAAATAAAGAAGGTGGAGCCAGAAAGCAAAATTAAAAAAAATAAAGACCAACATGATAAACAAAGAGGGTCATAATTGCAAAAAGATGCTACAGGAAGCAGTGTATTATATTTTCTGATACTAGATTAAATGTATTTTATTATCAAATATTAAAACTTTTAAGTGTCTAAACCCTAACTAATCTGTGAATCACTAGCTGAAGAAAGCTTCTTTAAAGACCTGAGCCTACAAGATTAACTTCAACTCCTGTTGAGTAAACGAGTGTATACTCTCATCAACCACCATACTGTACTGCTATAAAATACAAAAATTCCCTTCGGGTTTAGGGAAACATTCACAATTACAGGGTAGAGAGCTGTTGCAACTAACGGAACATAAGACTTTACACTAAACGATCCCAGACTCAGGCCTTATCCCGATCACACAATGAACAGGACTTGCACAAATTCGTATGGAAGCAGTATTAGGCATTGCATCTTTGAAGACCAGCACTCTAAACAGCTTTGTGGTTTTTGGGTTTATTTTTGTTTTAAAACCATGTCCACTAACTAACCAACTAGACACCTGGAAATCAATAACTGTAGCAGAAATCATGGTTGAATTCTGAGATTTTGTACTGCTTTCACTGTGTCTGAAATGAGACTTTAATTTGATTTTAATAAAAACTAACTGAAAGTAATTTAATACCAGTTGATTGTTAAGGGGATACATTTTACAGTTTATCAAGTCTATAGAAATGCAGTATAATTAACTCAAAACTGCATAGGCAATAATGTAATTATAATCTCAACAACTTTAAACTATCAAGCAATGTTTAAATAGTTAATTAGAATTTTAAAAGATCGGGCTATATTACATGTCTATAATGTTAATTGCTTAAAAATGCTAATCAATATTTGTTAAGTAATCCAATTAATTGAGCAATCTAATTTCTAGCATCTCTGAAGTTAATAAATATAGCTTCATACACCTGACTTACAAACTATATAATATCCAGATATTCATTTAAGATAAATTAATAATCAATTACATATTAAATGATTGCATGTATTTATTAGTTATAGACACAGAGTCAACTTGAAAGCAACTAGATTAAGGTCCTTACTGGTTTATTATTTTTCAACACACTCTACAAATACAAATCTTAGCTAATTGCTCTGACATCCTACTTCTGAGTATGATGAGTGAAAACGTCTGTCTTTGTTCGGTTTGGTATGTTGGATGTACAAGTGCAAACTCAGAGCATCTTTTATGTGACCTTCAAAACGTGTTAACTGTGCTGAAGCATAGAAATTATTTTCCTTAAAAGGAATAGATACAGGGACCACATTTCCAGGGTTGCTGTCAGGGGAATCCTCTGTGTCCAGGAGCTTCTGGCACTTTTCATTTTAACAAGACTCCATTTTCAGGTCCCACTCCTGTTACTCCTTGCCACCAGAGAGCTCCAAGTTACACAAAGGACTCTTCCCAGCACAGCAAAATATTGCAAAAGCTACTTTCAAAATTTCTAGTTTTCTACTTTGCTGCTAAATCTTCACTATGGAAGAGAAAACATTCCTTTGACATGTCTCTGCTTGCTATAAAGATACATTCTGAGATGGTAATTTATCAAGGTAAAAAAGCTTTATCCTAAATGAGTTACCAACTTGTCTTTACCAGTAAGCACTGGTAGCTGTTACTGCTATTTTAAACATACTTCAGATAAACCATAATTAAATCATTAAACTCTCTTACTGTTTTTTTTTTTGTGTGTGGGTTTTTTTTTTCCTCTCTCATCAAATTCTGTATTTGTAACACATGGAATACAGCCAAAACCACCTCTTTATCTGCTACCCCAATTAGGTATTTGCTCATTATACCTACATAAGCTCTAGACTGAAAACTCACAGGACAGAGACTATCTCAGCTATGTTTGCAGTTCTCAGCATAACGTCAATATTCTCAGAAAACTATGGTTTCTAAGTAGCATTGTACAATTCAGTTTTAATGGATTTGACAAAGCAGTGCATCAACACAAGAAAGAGTCAGGAGATATTTTGCTGGATCAATTCTCAAATAAATATGTTGCATAGGAGAAATAAAGAGCTGCATGGATAAACATAGCAGCACAGTAAGAGGTGACATTTTATTTCTGAATTTCAGTTTTATGTTCTAGCCACGTTCACCATTTACACACTTCTCTTGAGGTTCAGTACTCAAGGATAGAAATTTGTCATCACAGCCTCTTCATGTAAACAATACAGATAAAATTGGAGGGTCAAAATGTATGCGATGGCAAGCTTGACAAAGGTGCCCCAAAGTTTCCATACTTTAATTTTATTTAAAAGGAAAATGTAAAAAAATAACAATATCTTTCTAACCCTTGGGCTTGTTCCAGAGGCAAGACAGTAAATAGATTACTATAGCATCTTGGCTTATTGATTCCTTTTTTATTATGATTATTTATTTTTAAATTGCTCTTAATGGCCAAGAGGTTAAAAAAAAATTAAAGGTGTGAAATGAAATGGAAAGTAAAAGTGTACCAAGGAATAGTGTTTAACACTGTCCACAGTACAGACATTTCAAAGTGCATGCTGTCCACATTGTATGAGAACTACGGCTCTTTCTTTGACAGGCTTTTCTAAAAACTGTGTGACAGTTTTTACTGTAAGCAACACTGAAGGACAGGAACTTGATTCCATCATTTCATGGTTGTCAGCTCTATAGACAGGAAGGTATATTTTAGGACAACACACTTTTCAGCAGCTGCTTGCATGAATAAGAACACACTTCCATCATTAGTCATTTAACCCCATATAATATGACAACAACATTTATTATAGAGGCTTGGAGATTCGTGACAGTACCAAGAATTCAGAATTGTTCTTCATCTTATTTGCATGTGTTGAGCAGTTCAAGGAGACATTGTATTTGAACATCAATAACATTTGTCTTTCTCCTACCCTAATTTACTAGGTAAAGAAGTGCTGACATAGGATAACTTTCCCACACTTCAGAACCTTGTGAAAAGCCACCATTGGGTCAAATACCTCACTGTGAATGCTACAGAGTCCAGGAGCAGGTGACTCATGATGCTATCTCCTTGAAAAAGTGAAGCCAAAAAGGGCACAGATTTTAGCATAAAGCTGAAAAATAATAAACAGTGATCATAAAGATTTAACTAGATTTATATATGACATTGGAACAACCCTGATGATAAACAAACCATCCCTCATTCCACCCTTACAAAGGCCACTCTGCAGCAGCTACCATCCAGCCTTCCCTGAGTGCCTCCTCGTGATAACTGGCTTACAGCAAGCTCACATGTGTAGCCATGCCTCCTATGATTTCTCTTCCCCTTGCACATCTGTACAGAAGATGAATGACTCAACTCTAAGCGTACACTGAAATCAAACTGCTTTGCTGAAGTCTCAATTCCATGACATAAAATATATGAATATGCTGTTTGAGTTGATGCTGTAATATTAGAACACTGCAGCTGAAAGACACTTTGATGAAGAAAGCCTTGAGTAAGAACTGAATGCTGCAGAATTAAGGTAGCAATTAAAGTTTATAGACTTGTTAGTATTTACCTTTCAGCTTCCCAGCATTCATCATGAATCTATGACAGCCTGATAAATACAGACCAAGCACTTGGAGATTCTTGCGTTTCACAGTCATTAAATAAGGTAATAATGAAAGCAAAATTGAATCCACTTTCAAGTCTGGCACTTTCCAGACTACTAGCCAAATAAAGGGTAAGAAGCTGGTTCAGCATTGCAAAGATCAACTTTAGGCTGAGTCTCAGAAACTGCATCTCCTTTTAACATCCACAGCTCCTTTGCATATAATGCTTGCCCACAGGAAATCTACCTCTTTTTCCCTAAGTTGGATGGCTAACCATCTAACTGAAACGATTGTATAAAAAAACCCACCCCAAACCCCACTAAGATTACTCTGAAAACACACAATAGGTTAACAATGAGAACAATCCTTGAGTCCACATCCATATTGTCCAAGCCTGGCATTATCTGCTCACACCATTCAATTAGGTAAGAGAAGACTTTTAAAGACATAAATAATAGAATTTATACACTTCTTTTAGAAGTCAGTTGCTACCTAAATCTTAGTTGTGCCTACGAGCATCAATCAGTGCCAAAGCACTGATAAATTTACATTGCCTCTCACACACAATTCAAAATATGGTTATAAGTCTGAAAACAAACCACACTGCTTGCCATGTGCTACATGATTTTCTGTTTGTTTGTTTTCAAACCATTTATGTCAGAGATGCTTCAGGCCTACCAGAAATTTCTCAACATTTGATGCACAACAAAAACATTTAATGCAGCATTAACTCCTCTCCCCTTCCCCCCACTTTCTTAAGTAGTCATAATCAAAGCACTGCTTTTCTATTATTGTTTGTAGATGAACAAGGACTGGTTCCAGCCAATTGCTTTCTACAAGGTCTTGAAACCAGCTCCAGAGACTTCCTACCCGAAAACAGAGCGCTGACACAGTTCAGCAAAAGGACCCCAGGTATTGGTGCAGGAGTTCAGTGTTCCACAGAAGTACAAGCTATAACCACTATAACATTTGGAACACTAGAATTTCCTCTCCAGAGTGCTGATGTCCAGATTATGCACATCCCATCTAACTACAACATCAAAGTTGCAGTCCCAGGTGATTTTCTTCTTCATTCCAATCATAAAGGAGAAGGAGCAGTAGCTGATGAGAAATAAATAACTCACTGCCAATCTTCAAAACTTCTCCAAAAGGCATGCAACAGAATCCTACATACATTTTGCACATAAACTGCCACAGTGAATAGCTATATTTATAGAAAATTTGGGACCCTTTATGCAGTCTAGAGCAGAAAAAAGTTTAACTGACTTTCTAAATTTTTTTCTGATTTTCTCAATGGCTTTTTACTGCACATAATTCCCACCTAAGTGTTTCATAAGATAAGAGATCTCTAGCTACAGAGCTTCACAAAACAGCATGCTGCCACTCAAAGACAAGCAGCACGGGTTTTGTCAATATAGGTAACAATGCTCAGCAGAAATTCCTCAGCAATACGTACATACAGAACATTCTACCAGGACTGAAGAGCACGCCTCTGAGGACAGCAGATACAGACACAGAAACTGTGAAACTAACACTTCATCTCACTACTGCAGCTAGCCCACTCACAAACCACACCAGCCACTACTGTGGCCTAAAGATTTGAGGTAACAGTAAGAAGCACATTACAAAAAGGATAATCTACTGGTCGGAGCTCCAAACACAATGTAAGAGCTTGGGCTTCAGTCTTGTGAACACGCATGTTAACTCCTGTTCAGTTTTTAGGACTTCAGGACCTAAGTGGACTGATAGATACATTCTCCACGATGCCCTAGCAGTTCCACTTCAGAGGCAGGGTTTGAATCTAGGATCCAGTGCCCCAAAACAGTGCACATTTCCCTTCTAATCTTCATTGGACTGCTTCCAAATGAAGACCTGCAGGTCCAGGCTGTCTTTCAAAATGTCACATGCCATGTGATTTAAAAACAGCTCGCCAAGGTTTTTCATGCCTATGACTGTCATATTAAAAAGCAATTTCAAAAATTCAGCGTTCTAGTGACTTATATATTGTCTTCTTTTTAGAATGCACAAGAAGAAACATTAAAGAAACAGCTACATAAATATAGTTCATTTAATAAAAATGTAAATAAGATTCATAGAACAGACTTAGAAACCTTGAAGTATTTATTATAAATGAAAGGGATTAAGTCCTCAAGGTAAGATTTGTTTCTAAACTTGTAACTCCAGTATTGTAAGGCTATTGCGTTCTATTTTTTTTAATTAAAGAGACAGCTCTTATAAGACAAATACTTTAACCTACTCTAGCATACTTACTGCTACTTTTGTTTACTTTCTGCTACTTTTTATTTACTTTCTGCCTTCTAATGTCAAAGTTTCATTGAAGATTTAGGAAAAATAAAGAACTGATAGGATAATTCTAGGAAATCAATGAGGTAGATTCTACCTTACAGATAAACATTGTGAAGATTTCTGAATTATAACAAAATTTTACTACTTTGTGTCCCTCAAAACGTATTGTATAGATGCAAGTAAGCAGTGACATATAAAGATGTGTGCTGCAAACAAACATGGCAGATTTGTAATAACGTGTAATTAATGTCAACAAATGGGTGCACTTTGATTAGGATAAACTAATCCTTAAGACCTTCATTTCCTAAATCTTACCAACCTATTCAGATATGCAACTTTAAAACCAACTTCTTACGCAACAAAACCTCAAAATCAACATAGTGTTTAGCTCAAAGCCATTGTCACACTGCAGATGCAGGAGTAAGGTGCTGATGAATTCGAGTTTGGAAATCACCTTTGTAGCATATCTCCACACCAGTTTGAGCCTATTTCCAATAGAATTGGGAAAGCAAGAAACGAGAGAATTGCAATCACCTATCCCAGAAAAGAAAAAGACTTGAATCAGAACTTCAGGATGAGCAGGAGACAGAACTAATGCTGAAACTTAGAAGCTATGTTTCTCTGGTGGTACTGAGAGACGTTAGAGACTTCAGCAACATGAAGCTTGAAAGCTGAGACAAAAATAACCTGAAGCTTGCCATTAGCCTCATCGTCATAAACTGCCGGCCATTGAAATCAGTGTTTGTGGAGTGGCTTTTAGAAAGATGTGTGGTACTAAGACCAAATTATCATAAACATTGTTTCCCCAGAACTGCACCGCAGGTAATTACACTCTTTACTCTAGATGCAATGCAAGCACAAAGACTGTAGTAAAAAACGCACATAAGCTTTAAAATATTTATAGCAGCAGTATCATTTATATACATGATGATAGTCAAGTTAATGCTGTATTTTTAATTAGAAATAGTGTTTTCTGGAGAAGCATTTATTAGCTACAGGAAATTAAAAGTAATTATGAGCAGGTACAGAAAAATTGAATAGAATGTTGAAACCCACAAATAACTACCAGTGACAAAAGTCTCAAACTCCTTTGTGCAAAAGCAGAAATTTAGCGGGTTACAGGAGACAAATGCTTCAGGTAAACTCTTCTCATGCTCCTTTTTTAGGTGCTAAAAGGACACCTCAAACTCTTAATATGCATTTGTTTCTTAGCTTCCTTCCTCAGAATATCAACAAGGTGGGTAATTTATAAAATTTTTGGCAAAAATTTGTATTGTGGTAAATTAGGACTATCTAGTTCAATTGCAGCACTTGTTCCATTAGACAAGTAATTCGACCTGTCTCAATTCAATTCAGAAAATACTACATATTACAGAACAAACCAATACACAAAAAAATTAAGTTCATTCACTCAAGTTTATCCGATAGAATGTTTGATCACCAGATTACATTTAGCTAGATATATGCAGCTATTAGTTAATAAAGTTTATTGCTACATGCAACCGACATGGAATGGCACATGCCACACAGCTATACAGTCCTCTGTGCAATTTACAGCCCTGTCCCTGTGTCACCTGTTCTGGTTAAGGGTGAAGTGGCAACCAACTAGCAGGACAATCAGAACCTAGAATAAAACGGAGATTCCAGCCAGATGCTCCAACTGGATCACTTAACTCCTGCTGCTGCTAGGGTAACAGTTGTCAAATTTCCCTCCCCTCAGAAGCTCAAGGCTGCACTGTTACAGTTAATTTTGCACCTGATATAACACCTGGCACAACCCCAGGCACAGAGGGAAGAAAGGGCTAAATTCTCATCTGGTGCCAAGCCACAGACTTCTGTCAGCTCTCTTGAAGTCTTGACAGCCTGTACCAGCTGAAACGCTGGACCGCGCTCCAAGAAAAGTGTAATTCAGATTTATGAGAAGACATTTTGTATCCAACATAATTTATTACCTACTGTAATGTGAACAGAACCTAATTTGTACTAATGAACCCTATGCATAATACAGCAAAGCATTTAATAATACGAAGACCACAAAATGCCAAGCCAGATGTCATTGGTGGTGATAACAATTTTCCCAGATGGCTACGTTTCCTCTCACTTTTTGCCGCCTTCAGGTTTGAGAAGATGGCATTTAACTCAGAATATAGCTCTGATATTCTGTGTCTATTAGTTTTGTGCCATCACAGTCTGTGTACTATACCAAGACACTATCCTATTACAGTTATTGTTATAGTATGGAAATGCTTGTCTGCTCTGGCAAATTTTGATAAATGTAACATCAGATTAAAAAGAATATAACCATACATGGAGAATCTAATCAAGATTGAAGCTAACACATCTCTTTGGGTCTTTTACAGAAGAAAAACAAGATTAAAACTCTTTAAATTTTAAAACATTCAGTTATGGAACTGATGTGGAAATGAAACAAAACATATACGTTATACCAATACAAATAGGCCTTGGGGGAGGGCGGGGGGAACTGCATATTTTAAACACTGTTCCATCCATTTACTTGATGTTTCTTTTACATACCAGGATCAGTGATAAAATTAAACTGCAGAGTCTTTCATGCAAAACAGTAATCAGCGTGAGGGCTAGCCGTGAATTGCGTACGTTTGAAACAGAAATACTCCTTTCTATCCTATTTGTTAAAACTACAAAGCCTTTTCCTAAATGTCAGGATGTACTGTAAAAGGACACAGAACTGCTCAAACTATAAAATGAAAAGCTGCAATTCAGCTTTATATACCAGAATGCAAACCTAGATTCAAGTCAGTAAGAGCCTGTAACACAGATCAGCATGGTTATTTTGGTGGGTTCATTACCAAACACAGGTAACTCACTAAATCAATTATTTTTTTTACAGAAGACAGTCTGCACACAGTCTTTCCTGCATATGCAATCAATCCTAGTGAAAATTATACAAAGTAGGTTGTAAATAGATCTTCTCCTGATTTTGCAGGCTTCACCAAATTATAAACTAATATGTAAAAGAACAAATGTAGGAATGGGTAGCAGATGAGGCATTGCTATTAATCAAAAGACAAGTATTTAAATTGAGAAGACATCTTGATATTTTCTATGCAAGCTGAATAGGAGAACATAATAGGAAAATAAAACAGCTACCAGACAAGATGAATAGGAATACATCATCAGGGTCTGTACAGAATTGGAATGGTGCAGCAAGAGAAGAAAAGTCTTTAGAAGAATATACTAAAATTTTTACTTTGCATTATAAAGTCATCTTAGAAACAGATGGCAAAATGCCACTAGAACAGGAAGATGTCAAGAAATAATAGTGTCAGCAGCTATATAAAGAGCTAAAAGATGCTTCAGACTACCTTATATTTGTGAGGTCATGCTCTACAAAGCCTTAAAATAATTTCATCTATGCAAGCAAAATAAGCAAAGACGCTGCAAACCCTTGCCTAGCCCACCAGTCACTTTTAAAAACAGAATCTGGGTTCAAGATCAACCCAGATTCAGAAAACCAGGAGAGTGTTTTTAACACGTCATAAAGAAGCAGCATTGTCAGGGCTTGTTATACACTGTACATGGTTCAATACATGCTTAGAGTTGCTTATTATACTTGTCATGACTAATTAGGAATAGATAGTAAGAGGTAGTAGGAACTCATCTGGGAAAACATGCTTTAAATGTGAAGGCCATCATCAATGTCAAAAATAAATCCTGTGTGATCTGTAATGAGTTGAAGATGAACTACAATGTGGGTCTAGTAGCACATACAGATTTAAGAATGCTTTATAAAAGACAATTTATACAGCACTATAAGTCTCAAAACATTAAAATGCCTTCCTTACATTCCTGGGTAAGCCTCAAATGTTTGTTTTGCAAGGAATAGCTCTTAGTGCCACATACAGTGGAATTCACTTACATTAAATGGAGAGAAAGAGGAAACGAGATATGACAAGGAAGGGAAAATGTGATAGTAAGCAGCTGTATATGCTAAAGGAGTTCTGTTTATTTAGACAGCATTTTGTGGGAGGACAGCTTTTGAAGAAACTGAGGCAGGAAAGAGACAAAAGATGGAGAATGGACAGAGCGAGAGCTCCTAGAGCCAACCTGCCTGGCATGTCAAGGTTGTAAAGTCAGATGCCAGGTTAACTTTAAAAGCGGATTCTAGGAGGCCTTGGGAATAAAGATGAAAAATCTTCTCAATTCTATAACCAGAGTGTGACTCCAAGAAATCCTACACAGTACAGAAGAAATAGTCAAATATGCTGTAAGCACAGACATTTTTTGTTTTCTCTTTATTCTTTGTAACTTTGTTTCCAACTTTGAACAATCAAGAGCTTATCTCAGACTTTCTCAGAAATACTACTGTTAAGGCTTGAGCTATCCTTAAAATTAACTGAATCTGTTGTATGACAAATCTCAAAAAAAAATCTGTTTTATATTAAGCCGCACATGCAATTCTCAAGCTTTTATTGCATTACTGGAGTTTTATAAATTAGAACACATCTTCAACTGACTGCCAGATGCACCAAAGATGAGTGCCACGGGCTCAGTGCAGGCTTGGGATATACAGCAAAGGGCAACCCACAGCATCAGTGACAGCTACCTAAAAACTTAAGTCTGGTATGAAAACAAAAAAGCTGCATTACTGGTGAGTGGAGTAAGAAAAAAAAAAAGAAAATTCAGACAACAGTACAACAAATTCATTTCAGTTGTTAATATTTTTCATTTGCATTTTTTTGTATGTACATATTTATGTATTTGTATTTAAACCAACTATAAATAAGTCCTTCCCAGTTGTCTTCGGAAGGATGGATGTCTCAAACTGCAGGGGAATCTGCCAAAATGAAGGTAGAAGTGGTATTTTGCTGACTTTAGCAAACAGTGGAGCTCTCTAACTTAACCATTTTTTCATTTATGATATGGAGGTTGTTAGATCATCCGAGTAATAAAATACAGATTGTTAGACAGATCTGTTATTTTAAGGATATAGCACATGGAGAATATGTATTTCAATTTATTCCCAAAGGCTGTAAAAGCAGCCATAAAGCAATCAGAAAGCAGGTAAAGAATGACTTTTATGGCAAGATAAATGAATGATAATTAGGCAACAAAATAGGAGGCATAAGTAGCTGGAAACCTTTGTTTCCTTGTGCCATCAAGCTTTTAGGTTTAGAAGTCCTGCTGACAATAGTGAAGAGTTTGGGTAAGTAACTATTAGCAGTGACACATTGCCAAAGCCAGTATGTTATATTTTGACTATTTAAACCAACCATTACATCCAGTAATGACTCGTCAAGGCAATAAATACTAGAGGGGAGATCGAGGAGGGAAGTTCCATTTACCAGCTCAATTCTCACATTCAAAATGGAAATTCATATTGCTCTGTAATACAGAAAACTGAAGGCACATAAGTATTGAAACCCTTTAAGTATAAACACATAGACATTTTTCTAGCCATCTCTGTGAATCTCAGACAGCTACTCAGATTTCTCCTACCCCTTGACTTCTTTCCCTGCGCCTAACACAATATCTGTCTGTATGAGTGGTGGAGTACAACACTGTGGCTCCAGACACAAAACAGAGACACTTCCACCACCACATTCCCACCTCTTCTCCACCTCAGTACCTGGCTGCCTCAACCATTCTCACTCCCAGCCCATTCTCATCTCTGACCGCCAGGTATTTGCAGAAACGTGCACCTTCAGAGCTTTCCATCTATGGTCATCAACAAGGTGACGTTTATTCATCCACACTTCCATCTTTCATTTTATTGTACAGGCTATGCCAAAGTAAAAACAAGTCTTTTGAGTTCAAGATCTTTAGATGTAAACTACCCATTTGAAGCAAGTTTTCCATAGCAGGTAGAAGATCGGAACATATGACACTTCTAACAGTCATAAAAAAAGCAAGAAGTTAAGTCACTCCAATAGATATTTGCAGCTTGGTCATGAACTAGACAGAATTCTAAGAGACATTTGGACCCTTTGCACAAGAGCTGATCTAGCAATTGCTGTATAACATATATAGTGCTCCAGCAGTATGGAGTCTTTGCCTAATATCTGTACTAAATGTATTCACAGTGAATTCATATTCACCTGCACGAAATGTATTCAAAACAAGTCCAATTTGCTCTTGTGCTAACACTTTCTCTTAGTTTACCCAGGTCTTTTCTCCCGCCAGCAAGGAGGAGGCAGCAGTATCTGCTGGTCTAAGACTTGAGTATAAGGTAACAGGGCCTTCAGTGGCCTTGCAGGTGGGCTGTCCTGAGCTGGCCAACGTTTCATACCCTCTGAACTTTCCTATAACCCAGGGTCTCAGCTCCCCATTATCTCCATTACAATTAATGTAATGCCTTCTTCTATGGGTAAACCCACAGACATTTTACTATATGACTTTCCTTTCTTCACTATTTGTTCTAAACTTTTGCAAACTGCTGCAGTCAGACTAGCAGTTTTGGGTCACAGGTTTGAATTAGATGCTACACTTGCTGTTTTCTACTACGCTCAACTTGATAGTTGCACTGAAAACCTTTGCTACTGAAGTATGCATGAAAGCAAACTTCTGCATCAGCTCTTTCAGAGGAATTCTTCCCCTCCGCAGACAATTCTAGTTCTAGAGTTTCACTGCTGTCTTACATAATTTTACCACAACTAATAGCCTTAAAGCCTAAAGTGATTTTTATTTTTAAAATAAAAATTAATTTATTGCAGCATCCTTAATTCTTTTTTCTAAAAAGAGAGATTAAAAAAAATAACAAGCATTTCTAAGAGTCAAGGCCACAAAAGTGAAAAACACA
Source organism: Tauraco erythrolophus (assembly GCF_009769465.1). NCBI lineage: Eukaryota > Metazoa > Chordata > Aves > Musophagiformes > Musophagidae > Tauraco > Tauraco erythrolophus. Next base: position 13,668,682 of record NC_141479.1, on the reverse strand, counting down.
GAGACCTTCCATCTTGTAATTCAGCCAAAGTGTGGTACAATACATTTAAGGTGTTTTGCTGGACACAGAAGGCATCCTAGGCAACAATAGCTTTTGAAAAAGTAATTTGCACTGTATTTCACAATATAATGAAGACATTTATTTGTCTTGATGTCTTCAACACCACAGAACATGTCTTGCACATAATTGCACTCGACTCCTCCTCACCTTTTTTGTAATAATGGGCAATAATTTATCCTACACAGTTTGTACGGGTTTATTCTGCCTCTGACACCTGTGAATCTGTATCAAACAAACCAAATTGGAAATCCTTGCATCATTACCATCAAGACACTGGGCAAATCAACTTTAAAGAATGTTTTACTCAAGATAGGTTTGACCTCTTCCTACTCTGCCACTCAGTCAGATGATAAAGTCAGCACAGCTGGAGAAACTGAGGATGTGGTTGCCTCTACAAAAGAAATAAAGAATGTTCTGGCAGGACTGTCACGGCTACATGATAGTGACTATCCTTCCCTATGCAACATGATCTACTGAGTCACGATTTGGCAAAGCATGTTTATGAATTTGTTTCATATTGTCCTCACTAGTGGGTCGCATGCTTACTTATAATTTGTTATTGCTAATGACCACGCTAAGAATCTACAAAAACACAAACTTCACATTTTTAGTGTGATTGCTTTATTTGTTAGCTTTACGAACAACTGACATGTCATGTAAGAGCAGCTGAATTTGAAAACTTCTCAGCATCAGGCAAGATTATAATATTCTACAATGCCTTGCATGGCTTCAGTGTCCCAGGTGGAAAAAACAAAACCAAAGCAAAACTTGATTTGTGACTCTACTTCCATCTGTCTTGAGAGTTGTGTCAGCATGTTTCATTCTCCTGCTAAGGTCCTTTAATATCACACAATTGTTTCAGCTGAATTATCTGAGTTCCTTAAAGCTCTGCCCATATACCCTTGTGGATTTATAGCTGTCCCATAAAAACTACTCTAACTCCTAAACTGGAGTGGTTGCTGTGTACAGACCCACTTAACTTTTCTTGGATGTCCACAAAAGCAAGAGGGATGACAGTTTCTCTAACTGTTTTCCTAATTATGTGATCTCCTCTTATTTCTGAGAATTGCCACAGAAAAAGTAGTATGAAAAGTATATGAGTGAACTCGTATTTTGCTAGAGAGAAACTTTTTTATTTTAAGGCTTCTAGTGGCAAATGGAATGGAACTTGAGCACAGGAAACAAGTCTTAGTCGCTAAGGACAAAGTTTTAAAGAGAGATTTAAGTGAGTTTAAAGAGATGAGAATGTTGAATAACTCAAGGGAAGGACATAGAGCTAGGGGCAGTCAAAACACACATGGGTCTTGTCAAATCCATTTGACACAAAGGATGGGACCACTGAATTTACAGAGTGTCTCAGTAAATACATTAATGCTTTGAGGAGCAAAACCTGAAATAAGGGAGGCGAGAGATAGATAAGATACTATCACATTAGTATCCAATTATTAACCTACACACAAAGGAATGAGAACTAGAAATATGTGGGAAAAGTTCTGATCAGTAGAGTAACTCAATCCATTGAGAAAGACACTAAGGGAATGAAAGAAGGACCTACATGAGGAAATCAGAGAGGAAGGACAGAATAAACTGGTACAAGATCGCAGAAGTCAGCAACATGCAAGAGGTGCTAATTCAAATAGGGTGATTCTTAGAAGGAAGAGAGGTAGAAAGGGCAAGCTAGAATACATGTATATTTACCGATTCTCCTTCAATATCAATATGAGAATTATAGCTAAGCTTCCCTTCCCTTTTGCTTTTTTAAAGGAACTTATTTTTCGTTGAAACATGAAAACGTTAAGATGGAGCTGCAGGAAGGCTTTGTGCCTAGCGTATGGTATTCAATCATCTTATCTCTTGACATTGTAAACTCTGAGGGTGGCAAGGCACTGGAACAGGTTGCCCATAGAAGTTTTGGATGCCCCATCCCTGGAAGTGTTCAAGGCCAGGTTGGATGAGGCTTTGAGCAACCTGATCTATTAGAAAGTGTCCCTGCCCATGGTAGTGGGGGTTGGAACTAAATGATCTTTAAGGTCCCTTCCAACCCAAACCACTCTATGATTCTAAAAATAAAACATTGATGATATACATTAATCTTACTTCATAACATCAGCATTAAAAAGATCTCAGAGCCTATTGAATCACTGTTGGATATTACAAATTGAACAACAGTGTCAATCTATCTATTCATCATCATTAGAACTGTTTCGGAGTCAAGTGTATTTTAAGTTTTTTAATTTTAAGAAAAGGTGCTCTTACCATTTTTTTGTGGTTTTTTTTTTTTTTTACTTTGCTTATACTCTACAGAGTACTGAAGGAACATAAGAGTGAGAACAAAAAATAGATTCAAGATGAGTTTCCTTTACATGTAATATTTTCATGGTGTTATGCTGGATGAATTTAGCATTATAACAGAGGTAGGAGAGCTCATGCACTCATGCAATAAAGGCACAGGGAATTACTTTTGACTAGCTCACTACTATCCAAAAGAAAGCAATTCCCAAGCTGAGTTTTTAATCTGCTATCACCTGTATTCTTGAAGTTTTAACATGTCATAAGAAACGGTGTAATAGATAATCACTGACTTGTAGCTCATTCTGTCCCCAGCCCTTTTATAAATCACTGCCGATAATAAGTTGTGAAACATATTTAGAAATACACAGAATATGGTATTGATCCTCCTCTCACATTGGATCACAAACAACTCTCTCTCCTGCCTAGATAATCTTTCCATCTGATATTTGCTTAAATCCACTTCTATATGTTCCTTTGGTGACTGAAAGAGTGAAAAAGTCCTTTTATTTCAATAATATCCTGGTAATACTTTTCCAAACATTTGCATTGAATGTGACTGCTTTACACAGAAAAATCAGTGAACACCAAAGTCATCTAAATACAACAGCAACAGTACTGCTGTAGCTGTACTACAATACCAGGTGTTTCATCAGCAACTGCAAATTACTTCAGTTCTTTCCAACTTTTTTCCAGAGCTCTTCCAGTTGAACCTATCTGCATATGGTGACCAGAATGAAAAACAAGTGTATTTCTCTGAAAAATGACTTAAATATATATACACATATGTATGTGTGTATATGTTAGGATAACAGTAAGTATATAGCAGCTGAAATTAGCCCAGATTAGCCAAAAAAAAAAAATCTTCTGAAGAACACTGTTAAAATGCATTATTAGAGGTAAATTAAATAATAAGAAATTACTAGGTCCAGCTAGTATTTACCTACGAGTCCTAACACAAGATAGTTGAACTATGGACTACAATGGGAAGCATCGTTTAAGCTATGAGCAATATTAAAGAGAAGGTGGCAGACAACACCAAACTTAAACAAGACCTCCAAGAACCATCAAAGACTAGTAAAAAATTATTTCATAATTATTTTGTATCTACTTAAGATGGTCAAGTGCAGACTAAAAACAAAAAGAAATACATATAAAAAAGATATACTGAAAAGTCAACATTGCCGTGTATAAAGAAAAAGGGAATAAACCTGTTTAGGTTTTATCATTAAGGGAAAACACTAAGTGAGATATTGAATTGCAAATAAAGAAATGCCTCTGCTCTGTATATTAAAATTACATTATTTAAATTTTTGTGTATTAGGTTTTTTCAAAATTATGACTGTCACCTCACTGAAGATCTGTAAGAAGAAATGCAGCTTCGTGATACAATGGCAGGTGAAAATAAATGTAAACAAACACAGACTAATTGCCTTATGAAAAAACAACTTCTAATTTTGTGAGTTGATGACTCTTGATTCTTTTTTCCCAAAACGTGTTAAGGGCCTATCACTTTTTATGCAATTTTAGTAGCTGTCAAGATGTTACACATTATATTAGGAATGATAAGGAAAGGAATAGGGGATAAAACACAAAACTTCATTAGACTCCTAACCATGGTACCCACATCTCAAATACTGCATATCATTTAGGCCATCGCCACTCAAAGATTACAGTACAGAGCACAGAAAAATGCAGAACAATGAATTTGATCAGAGGAATGGAATGGATTTCATAGAAAGAAAACTACATTCAGTAATCTTGGAAAATAGTGGCTGAAAAGAAATATGATAGAGGTCTATAAAACGATGAGTAGTATAGAGATAGTGAATAGGCAATGATTTTTCATTATTTGCCATTATTCAAGACGTAAGTGGTATAAAATGAAATTATGAACAAGCAGTTCAAAACAACCAAGAACAACTTTCTCTTCACAACTCATAATTAAATCATACAGCTCATTACCCTGGCATGATGCTTTTGCAAAGAGCATAATTTTTTTCAAAAGGAATTAGATAAATTCCTGGAAGGAACGTCCACCCTCAAAGCACTAGAAGCAACTATTCCATATATTACTGGAGCTGAGAGAACATAATGAAAAAGGTCAAATCTGCAGATAGATCTACAGAAGTATCAGATCTTGTCATCTGCTGTTGTCCACACTGGAGACAGGATGCTGTACAACACCAGGGTTAACCCATCGATACAGATCTTGTGTTCTCAAGTAATCCTATAATTACATGGCAGGCCTTCAAGTCTCTTATCTCATAAAAACTAGGAAGTGAGCCTTATAGTGATATGACTGATTTCTAGGACTTAAACTTACATTGTTCTACGTATGCAGAAAATACTATCTTTGCTCAGGGTTACATTACCTTCCCAAAAAAATACAATGCCACCAACCTGCTAGGATATAGAAGTGGATTTAAGAGGGCTTCAAGTTCACAAGCAGTTTGAGATGTAAACTAAAATATTTTTTAAATTAAAATTAAATATCTTTGTATTAAATACCTTAAATATAATGTGATGTTTGTGGCAACCTGAATGAACTGAAAAAAAAAGCATTACAAAGGCATGAAAAATCCCTGTCTCATTTCATGTTACCACATGTAAAAACATACATTTTCACTGATTTTTCAGTTTGTGTAGCAAAACAAGAAATTAGTAGAAATTAGCTTTATTTGTAGAAATTAGCTAGTACTTGAGCAATAAAATGCTCCAATACTTTGATTACAGAGATTACTATGACTCCATACTCCATTAAGGCAAAATACAGTTTATCACTCAGTGTTACCACATTAAGCTTCACAGAGGTAACTCTCCCAAAAAAGATTCCCTCAGCTTGCAGTGGGACTGTTCTGATCAAGAGTACAGAAATGGACCATCTATGCACTAATATGATAAAACCCTACTAATAGTACAAGACCATAAAATAATCTGCTATAGTTATAGACCAGAAACCTCGAATGCAGAGCTATGAATCTCAAGACAAATTCAGCACAGGATGAAATCAATGGATCTATAACCTATAACATTCCACTCAGTTTTAGCTCCTACTGCCACCACTGCACTGATAATCTCCTCCCAAAATGTCAGCTGCAGGAATATTGTGAATCTAATGATACACTATTGAATCACAAGTATATCAAATGCACGGAAAGGCTGACTGGGCTGTCAACTTCTGCCATTTGAATGCACAAAAAAGGGAAAAGAAGCGTGATAGAACAAGGAAACAAAAAGCATTTGCTTCGAGAAGATCTCTGGTTCTCTGTAGCACTTTTCTTTAGAGGTTTTTATTATGATGACCTATTTATTGACAGCAAATCTTGGGAGTTCAGGATATGTAGATTAATTCTGGGAATTGTCTGCCTCAGATTTCTTGTTCTATTTTCTCTTCCTTTCCCCCTATGTTTCTAGTCAACTACTTTGGTGTTTCTGTCAATGACAAAAAGATTAAAGTAAACTAGAGTGTCCATTTTCCAAATTCACTTTGATTCCAGAGAATAGTAAGTACTCCCAGAGAGAGAAAATCTACCAGATTGATTAACTAATGTTCTTATTCATTAACTGACTGTTACAACAAGAAAAGATTTATACTATCGTTATGTAGTAATATTGCCTGTAGTTAGCCTGCTGTTGAGGAAACTCACCAAGATTAAGAAAATATGCATAAAAGATAGTTAACACCTACACAAGAATAAGACTAAGATTAACAAAATAACAATGATATCACTGATTCCCAATACATTCTTTAATTCTATAGTATCTAAGACTCTAAAAACACCCTTTAACAGCTTTACTGCTCCTTATGTTAGCTCAACACCAGCAATCTATTAAATTTGCACATGGTAAATTCAACATGGGGTATTCAGTAAGAAAAGTGCATAAAATTTCTAATTAGACATTTCAAAAAATAATTGTAGATGTGCTTTCATGATCAAACAATGGAGTATAAAACAAATACTTAAAACTTATCTTAAAACATAGCTATCCTGATAAGCATAATTCAGAAATCTTTAATGAATTCACCTCAATTAGCCTTTAATTAAATAGCTCATTAAAAACTGATCTGAATATTGCTCAAGAAGAAATCCTTGCTCAACTCTTACGATAGACTAGGAAGTCAATGAAGGTGAGGTTAAACACATATTTTGAAACAATCTGAGTCATGTTTGTTACAGGGGAAAAAGTCCGCAACTTCTTATGACATCCACAAGATAAACTAAACACATGGCAGATAAACACTGGAGAATGTAGGGGTTGGTTTGTTTTGCTTTAATTTTGTTCAGAAGAAAAACAGAACTAATAATGAACTAATCCATCTTGAATATGTGTCAGCTGTCTTCAAAACTGCTTACTACCAACTCTGTTCCAGCCATTACTTTCAGAAAAACTACAGTTAATTTTGAGTTCTCTTTTCAGTGGAAACATCACCTTACAAATTCCCATACACACAAATGTAGATGCATGGAGACATTTAAAAGAGCAAACACACATTCAAAGGTGCTTGAAAAACATTGCATGGGGAAGGGAAGTTCAGTGCAGAGGTACAATTTTTTTTTAATTAATGTAATTTATCAGATCAGTGGAAAAATTCCTCTAATTGCCTACATGTTACTTCAGTTGATCTAACAGATTTTTTTACCTCTATGACCTTCCCTTCAAATATAGCTTAGGGCTTCACACCTTTTCAGGTCAAGTTAACATGAAAACTTCGGTTAACTTAAAGCGGAACAGAATCAAGACCCAGAGAGAGAAACACAAAAGAGTAGGACCAGGCTGGAGGCAAGAACAATAAAAAGTAAAAACATATCTTTACATGGTACTTTAATAAGTGCACAGCATGGAAGCACTCTCGTTTTTTCTTTCTTCACCGAGAAGGAAACTAATTCAGGGACATTATGTCATATTGGCATGGCCTTGTGTTGAGAATGTTGTTTTGTTGCATTACCTGGAAGAGGTCACTGAACAGCTGGATTTGAAATTGTCTAAATCTAAGCCACATTCTGTCATTCACATATCTTGCAAAGTGTACAGAGCCAACAAAAATCATTCTCCATCCACAGAAAAATAGCTTAGGAGCAGTTTTTGCCTGTAATCTCTGGCATGGTGGCTTTAGGCAGGGTCTTTACTTCCCACTGTATTGCTATGCTCCCACAGAAAGGTCAGGAGAGATTGGCCTCAAAACAAGAGTTGACAGCAACTCAAAATCTTCATGTGCATGAAGTAGCAGCATTATTAGCATATAAATCCAATACAATGCAAGAGTAAACACTAATAATATTGTTGCAAATATTAATAATTTAAATCCAATAGAACAAGCGTCTCAAGAATGCATCCATATGTTATGAACAGCACTAATTCAGCTGAGTCCAAAAATAAATTTTTGAATTATTTTGTTTTGTTCCATCAATGATTAATACATATGGATAGACACTTAACAACTTATTCATATGGAAATAAGTGGTGACATTCCAGGCCCTCTAAGCAATCAATAACTTTTAACCAATATGTGCACTTTCTTCTCTGTATATCAGAATTCACAAGGGCTCTCAGAGGCACTAGAGGCTAGGGAAACAAACGTATTACAGTTATTATCAAAGACTGTTAAGCACAAGCATATCACCTCTGACTCAGAAAATCCATGGATCCTAGCAGGCTCATGAAAAAAGCCGAGGAAGTGTCAATGCATTACTCTTCTACTTTCTACAACACTCCTGATCACTGTAGAGAGATATACTGGTCTGATACAGTCCAGTGGTCTCATTTGCTGTTTGGAACAGAAGCAAATGCTGAATACCTTATTTGAGTAGAGACAAATAAAAATAATCAATTGACAACATGTATTATCTCAGTAAGGTCAGTGCTACAGGGCAGATTAACCTATCCCTTACATGACAGGCTCTGCATGCTTCTTGCATCCACAGGAAATATTCCTAAAACTCCAGCCCAGTGCTTAAGCAGGACTGTCTTGATTGTATGCTGTTCCCATGAAAGACACTCACAAATGTGGCTCTTGCCACTTCATTCCACAAAGAGTGCAAAAAAAAGCCTGTAAGGAAGTACCTTCCCTCTCTTCTTGTCAAGGTCAAGACTGGCACAAACAATACATCACATCGCTCACAAAATTCACCTTCCTTGTCTGTTCCTCCTCTCTTCCATGTCCACTGCATTCAGGGAACATCCAAGAGTATGGAAAAGTGCTTGCAGGCAGCATCATTTCACAGAAATCAAACCTCTACATTACAACAATGTTGCAGATTTCACTTTTTTTTTCCCCGAAGGGTTCATTACTTTAAAATACTTCATATGTATTTGATATTTTCCTCTTTAAAAGACCTTTAGCTAGATATGTCAACAATTTACATTGGAAATAAGAAAGGAAGTGCATTGTTAATATTAGAAAATTACCTGCTGTCTGGATAGGCTTGACAGAATAAGATGTCAAGTTCAGAAAGAAATTCACAGTGCTCCATCATGAGATTGAGCTCAGTCATTCAGACGTAGACACAGATTTCTTTACCTTCTGATCACTTCACAAATCACATTACCATAAATCACTGAAATTTCATCAACAATGAAACACCTTATCAAAAGTTATACAAAGCATAGGCCAGTCAAACTGATTCTAATGAATATTGCTTTTCCCAGTAATGAAAACTTCAGATTACTACATGCCCTTCGCTGAGTGCAGCACTTCAGATAGAGGCGGCAGTTACACGACTGAAGACCACCATCATTGGCTACAATGAACATCTTCAGAATTGTGTACATGCTTAATTAGTTATTTTAATTCATACTTAATTCTACTTGCAATTCTGAAGAGCTGTAGTCAGCTGTGTTGATAGCAAATTCATGCTGCGGAGCATTTTAACACACAGATACGTATCTCTTCCCCAAAGCCCCCATGCACAACAATAAAAGGCTAAAGGCATTGGAAAAAATAAAATAAAAAAATCACAGCATGGAAATTACTTTAAAATGAAAATAGACAAGCAAAGGAATATTCTTGACTCTTCCATGACATAGAACAATATACAGTAATCTTATTTTGCAACCTTAACAGTGAATGAGCAAGATGACAATCAAAATACCTGATAAAGCAGAGAGAAGCATAGATCAATACCCAGACACTAAGAGAGAATCTATATTAACCTTAGGGCTGAGACAAAACCTCTATCTACAGCTCTCCAAACACAAATCTACAGGGAAAAATAGGCAGAAAACACAATTAGTTTCAATATATCTTTCCTTTTCATAATTCTGTAAAATAATTATGGGTTTAAAGTATTTTAAATTCGTAAACTAGTTTTCTTTTACCACATACTCTTTTCATCCAGTGCACTCAAATACATCTGCTGCTCTGTTTACATTGCATGACCTTTTGATTCCACACCATCCCCAAAAACATCTTTTTCTGTCAGAGTTTTGTCCATGAGGATTTTGGATACTTTAAGTTTGCATTCAGGAAACAATTCTGTCCAATTCTTGGACAGAAACAGTAGCTTCTGCAAGGGAAGAGGCTTTCATGATTCCTTTTCACTTCAATCTGTTTTGTGAATGAGCCCATGCCCAGAATAAAACCTGATATGGGGTGGGTGGTGTTTGGCATGGGAGGATCGTAGCTGTAAGGTTGGAAAAAGCAGGCAGAAAAAAAATGGGAAAATAGTTTCAGGCCAGGGTGGAATTTAGGAAGTTGCCACAACACGCTGCGGGGGCACACGCTTTGGGGCAAAATTGCTGCTCCTATTGTAGTTTCCAACCTGATTCCTCTTCTTAGTGTCTGATATGCAGAATAAAAACTCTACACTAAATCTATCAGGTTTATGTGGCTACATTTTTATGTTTCTGGATTAATAAACAGCCTATATCTATTTAGCAGTAGAAATTGACGCAGGTCTTGGACACTCCTTTCTTTACAAGCCAGCTCTGCCTCAAAGGAAAAGTTAATAAGGAGCAGTAAGACAGTCTAAGTGGGAGTTGTGCCTATCATTAAGGAAAACTAGTGAGCATTTTAGGAGGAGACATATAACTGCACTGGGAACTCACTAAAGGTTATTTCTCTTACGCTTTGTGATAATATACTACATGTACAGCTCAAGAAGTGACCTAAGTGACACAAAATATAATTTGATGGATAGAGGGGAACATACAAAAAGTGTGCTCCATAGTTGTAAGTCTCCCATTACAGGAGAAATTACGCATAATCTCCCTATTATCACCACTTTTCCTTGTTAAAAAGAAAAAAAAGGCAGTCTTCCATTTATATCTGTTAAGTGCAAGATCCAAGAAATCCAGGCTTCATTATTCCAATACTATTTTTAAAATATCTTGAGAAATTTTATACGCGCTTCTAGGACAGGCAGCTTACTTTCCAAAACACAGATAAAACTGAATCAAATTCCTCTGAACAATTATGAGGAATCACTACACTCACTCATGCAATTCCTTCAGCCATTTCAGAACCAAATCCATTGTGACTCCACCAGCAGCTCTGAGGTGATGCTGGAAAGCAATTTCCATTTTATTCTCATTTTTCATGTTATCATACATAGAAAATATGTAAAAATATATGCACCTACATTGCGCTGAAAATAAAGGACCGCATTAAAGCATTTCTGGTTGAATTTATTAGTGGAAGTGCTGAAATTTCCTGCTAGTATCTTCCTTTTTAAATATTTTTCATCCGGAGTTTTTTGCTTTTAATTTTCATGTAATTCAGAAGACAGATGAAGAAGTATCCAGTGATTATGATTCCTGATGGTAATCCAAACTAAATAGGACCCATATAACCTGAAGCATAAAGTCATCTTCTTATGTGTATTAGTGAAATTTCACTGGCACGAGTGGAAGTATATTACTGGGGCTCAGAATTTGGTCACACTTTTTTTCAGAGCAGTGCAACTAAGCTTGTTTTTTATGAAGCTTGTGTACATGAGGCAGTTGTCATTTTGTGAGGCAAAAAAAATCAATACACTATGGAACAAATGGAGACTTGCACATTCTCTAGTTATCGAGGTTTTACACATCTCCTCTTTTCTACTTCTTTTGAAATTGCTCCCACTTGCATCATCGTATTCTTCATGACACAAAAAATTATATTCCTTTTCCCCAAAGTTCTGTTTAGTAGTAAACACCTCCAAACAGTTCTTTAGTTTTAAAGAAAATATAGTGCCTAACTGACATATCTTGGTTAGAATATGTCATGATCAGAGATTAAGTTCTCATCATGAAAAAAGCAGTTCTTTGTTAGATGTTTAAGAGGATAAAACTTTTTGTGTGACAGATGTCACAATAAAACAAAGTAAAACCGTAGGATCTAGGAAAATATAAGTCTTTTATTCTTCTAGTCACTGATGATAAATGGGGGGAAGAAAGGGAAATAACTTATATGTATTTATCTTGACACATCAGTTTTGGTGCATACAGCACTTTAAGCACTCGAAATTTAAAAAAAAAAAGAAAAGAAATCTTATCAGGCCTGTATCAAATGGATTTGTCAATGCTTAGTTGAATTATATTACAAATTACTGTTGCATATTAACATGTCTCTTCAGATTTACTTGTGTATCTGCAAGCCTCAAGGAGTGAAATATTTTACTCTCAGCATCACTCAACTCATAGCATAACAATGTTATTTTTACTACATTTCACTATCCCCAACTTTTACTGTCTAACACCACATTGATATCATTTTCACATGAACATAGTAAAGCTATTGAGACTAAAACCAAGGTGAGATAGTGGAACAATCATCACCTGAACACAGCCTTGAAGGATTTTCTGTTCCTTGTCCCCATTCCACCACCAAAGTTCCCATTCTCTGTTCCTCCCGTCTCTTGCCTCCCACAGGGTCAAATGCTCAGAAGAGTAAGAGATGCACGGCTTGGCCAAACACCTTTTGCATCTTCAAAATCTGTCTTAAAACAGTCTTGGACCAAGTAAGTTTAAAGAGATGAAAGCAAAATGTGTGTTCAGTAGGGAGGCAGATTGCCACGAAATGGCCATCAAACCCAGGTCAGGCACTCTGCCAGACTTTAGATATTCAGTTCTGCTTTCTTGACATGCAAGTGCAAGCTTCAGACATAAACTTTCCAAGTTGATTTCTAATGCACAAAATTCTAGTTATACAAATACTAGCCAAGTCCATACAGGTTATAAAACCTGTGTGCAAATATGGAAAAAGAATTAATGCTAATTTCCTAAACTATATACTTCAAAAGAAGATATATAAAAGAGGGTTTAAGATTAGGAAAAAAAAGTTCCAGCAACAAAAGCATATGATTCCAGTGCAATACATTAACAACACTTGCACCTGCCATTTTAAAGCCTAACTTCTTGTCTGCCTATCTTTCAGTTTCCAAAAATAAAGGATTGTAATATTCTTACACATCAGTTCCTATAACGGAACCAATGGCCTTCCCTTTGGTTTAGAACTAACTGTCCCAGCAGAAACCAGGACACGCAGAAAGATGGAAGATGCTCTTTCATCAGACAAAACATATCCTGAGCTTTCTCCTACGCTCCTATATTCAGGTCACAGCAAACCAGATAGATGCAAAGTAGTACCTTTCTGTGGGAAACACCAAGGAAAACCTGCTCATTCACAAAGAACCACTACCTTTTTGTGCCCTCTGACTAGCATATGCATAAACTGCATAACTAAGAAAATTATTCAAAGGAGTTTTTCCTCCATTCAGATGAAACATTTAAAGCAATTAGTTGCATGAAGGCATACATGACCACAGCAAGGGAGAGAATCTGACCCTTTGAATTTAACTCAAGATAATATGGTTTATTGCCACTACAGAACTAGAGAAATTTGCATTCGTTGCACATGTCTAATTTTATTTGCACTTTTGTATTTCATGACATAAACACAAGGTGACTTTTCCACTCACTGAATGGTATCTTTCTCCTCTGTGTTCAGTAGCTATGTGCGTGCAAAAGGATTTCTTTCAGGAGGATTACTTAAAAATGGGGGACAAGACAGGGTGACTATGGTTAGAGGAACTTGCCCCACCAGAGATCACATAATGGCTACATTTCAGACTGTTCCACTAGAGTATATCAGTCTAACAAGGTGTTTAATGCATCCTACAACAGGACCATTAGCTTTAGCTAAAGATCTGTAACAGATCCACAGAAGGCTGAAGGCAACAGGAGGCTCTCACTAATGCATTAGTTAGTTGATCATCTCATGAAAAATTGTGCCGAACCAAAGCTCAGACCTCACAAAATTTGCACTTTTCGCCATTATGAAAAATACAATTTTAGGGACAGCTCTAACAGAAATTCTAGTGTATTAAAGTAGATCTACTATCAAGTATTAAAGGTCAGATGCACGCTTTAAAACACCACACCTAAAAAGCAGGAGAGAGGTGATGTTCATTTTCAGACCTATTGACTGCAGCTTTTAACTCACCTCTCTGTGGTCAATTGTATGTGTTTATCTCTTGAAGTGTCTTCTCATTCCTAGCCAAAGAACGTGAACAGTGAACTTGGGACAGGAAATACAGAACTGAAGAACGTGACTAGTGTCTGTGTTCCTACAAGACACCTAAAATCATGTCATCCCCAGAGAGGCAACATGCAAACACATCCAAGCACTCCTCAGATTTGGGAAAAAGATTAACTAGTCCCTATATTGAGATTCAGATCATCACTTATAGTGTAAGTATTAATAATACAACACCTCTAAACCATGCCCAAAAATCTGTTGATCCGCTACTGAAACTTGTACACCTGTGAGTTGAAATACAGCCTGTATTTATCTACAATTTAGGATAGGAAAACAAAAATTTGTTCTGCTAAAACTCTTGAAATTATGAATACAAAAGACTGCCTGCCTTAAAAAAAAAAACAAAACCACAAACAAATAAAACCTCGTTTTGTCTTAGTACAAAATTCACCTTTTGAATATAAAACAAACGTTTTCTGTTTTTCAGCAGTTGAACAGCTTTTTTTCCCATCTTTCTTTGAGACCTTTCCTGTAATTTTGAGTGCCTTAAAATGCGGCTTTTGGTCAACTTCTCATTTTCAGTGATTTACACATATTTCATTTCCTGATGTGCGTTATTCCTGGCGCTCATCTGAGGTGAGGCAAGGCAGATAGACAATAGTTTCCCTCTTTTTAAATATTGGTAGCGATTAACTAAAGGATTAGATTTCTGGTTCTGTAATGATTTAATTTTAAAAATCTATTTGTATGTTCAAAACCCATGCTTAGGGAACGGTTTTACTTGCTAAGAAACAGTTGTGAAAAGAAAACATTGACAACTCACTTTATTAATATTAATAGCACATGTACATAGTGGCTACATTCCTCAGGTACAGCTAAACTGCATATTTCACTGAATTCTATAGATCAGAAAATTGAAAACAAACAATACTTTGTGCTCTTTTAACTTCGGCCGAAGGTAGAGCAGCCTCAGAGCTCCCAGCACTTGCCATGCTGTTGCAAAGCAGGGTTCAGTGGACTAATTAAAAGCCTTTATGAGTTTGTATCATAAATTGGCCCAGGAGAATCTCAAGAATTATTCCACCAGAACGGTAATATTTCATTGTCTTGTGTAGGAACTTCCAGCACATTCTTATCCCAACAAAGAATAAAGCAGAATACCACTTGGTCCTCACTCTATTTGAGAAGCACATGAAATGGCCTTCATCAGTGCAACAAGCACATCAAAGACTTCACCCAGCAGTTACGGTTTCAGAGCAAGACTTTCTTAGATTTGTACCTCTTCAAGAAACCAACAATTTCAATTTGGCAAGAGGAAAACATCTTATCTTACTATCAAGTGAAGTCTTTTTCAACATCTTACCTTTAACATCACCAGTTTTCCAAACTAGGCAAAACATTCTTTCCCATCCCTCAAAGCACCCCGTTTCACCTCTTCTTCCATGCAGTGAAAAGCACACATGTAGCTCCTAGAAAATTTTACAGGAAAATACAGTTTAGAGAAATTATAGCTTATAACACTTTCTGACGTTCATGTAAGAAAAGAGATCTCCCTCAAATCTGGGACAACCTTCTGTAAACCAGGATGGTTTCCCTGAAATCCAAGCCATATGAATTCACATTCATAGGCAGGACCACAATTCTGATTTGAAAAATAATTGCTAATGTGCAAAACTAGCTTTGCCATTAGTTTGAAAGTAACAATTACAAGATCTAACTCATTTTTTTTAAACAAATCATAATGCAACACAAACAAGGTTTAATAAACAAGAAGCAAATTTTTGAAACCGTGCACACTTTCCTTACTGAAACAACTGCATTACCGTTATGTCAGAGATAATCCTGTTTACTCGGTTATGGAAGTTAGATGTAAATAATATAATGCAACCAATAGGCAGAAAAAATATACTTTTCTGCCTAGAACACACACAAACTTATTTATGATATAAATAAATAAAAACCAGAAAGTAATCTTGGTGAATTATATACGTATAAAATATATGTAATATGAAACGAAAAACATGAATCAACATTTAATAAGCCTTAGATATCTTCTCAAAAAACAGCTGATAAACATTATCCTCTCCTTCCCTCCCATAAAAGCTTTAAGCTTGAAGTGAGTAAAATACTTCTGGACACTCAGTGGTTTGATCAAAATCTCCTGAAAGATTCTCTTGTGTCTCCTCTGTTTCCTGTACTTTACATCCAGCACAACAAAAATAAATGACTTATGTTATTTCAGCTGATAATAATTTAACAGTCGTCTTGTAAATTCTGTGAAAACTTTGAGAAACTATTCTTTCCTTTAGCATGCTACAGTCATCAGCCATCCTTAGTATTTATCACAGTCTATTGTTTCTAATAAGTAATAATAATGTTATCGTAGAGTCACACAATAGTTAATGACCAAAATAAATGTGAGTAAATAAGAATCTAGAACAGTTCTTATTATGTTTAACCCTTAGCCTATAAGTGCTAAGTATCATATTATCTACAAAATATGACCAATTTGGGCCCCATCCAATAGAAAACATTTCTAGGCTCCTTGACTATGGAAACAGAACAGCTGGCTCAAAACAGGTCTATTTTATTCATGGTTGCAGATATCAAGGTATAGGCCCACATAGCAGCCAAAAGCTGGGAAGCAGATCAGGTACCAGAAGGAACAAAGCCCACAGAAGTTCTAATTCACTGCCATCTAATGCCAGATCCCAAAAAAATGTGAAACTATTATATTGCTAGTCTTCACAGCATGCAGAAAACAGAAAGGATTATTTTCTATGCTGCTGTCCTTACATGCTTCTAAATTAAGATCCGTGACCAAAAATATTTCTAATTTTTTTTTTTTAAATCTCTTTTTCCATTCAGTTCTGGTTTTCCCCCTTTAACCAAGTCACTCAAAATTTTCAGTTACAGGCATTAAATACGTTAACAGTTCACTTCTAGTCCCCCAATCTCAAGACAACCAGATTTCTTTCCTTTGGACCACACAGCTGCAGCTATTAGATGAAGGCCAGTTATAATGCTGTCTTATCTACAAGCTACAAAAAAAATCAAGGAAAGCAAAATATAACACCATTTTCCAGAGAAGTATTATAGCCCAATAACCTGTAGAGACAGGAGAAAATGCAATACATTTCATCAGGTAATTTGGTATTTGAAAGGAAGCGTTGATATTCTTATGATAGTGTTATCCCCAGGTTTTTAAAATGGAACTTGATAAATACAGTATAACTTTCTGTGATATGATAGCTAAATAGAAGAGCATCAGATCTCATAATACCCAAATATTCTAGTTTCTGGTTCTATATTTTCATTTTTCATCTTTAACTGGTCACCCTAGAAATAGCCTACAAAATTATTTCCAAATAAATTTCTGGGGAAAAAAACAACCAAACAAACAACAAAAACCTACTGGTTGGAAGAGGCTGTGTTTTGGAAATCTGTTCTGATCTCACCTACTAATAAAATCTGATTTTGAACTACCAGTGGTATGAAGTCATACATTATGGGAAAAACCTTCTGAAAATTTTGAGTGCACTGAGTGCACTCATTTAGCTACACACTAAGATTTAAACCAAGCATTACTAATGATTTGAAACCTTGAGTGACTTTTAAATACTCTGATTTAGTTATGAAGCCAAAGCCTAGGAATATTTTCAAAAAAATCCAGAGATTTGAGATTTTGTTTCACTCAAATTGTGAAATAATGTGTAAACACACACCCATAATGGGAGCTAAAAAACCATGTGTGCAAAAAATTTGAAAGGCACAAAGAGTTGTTTCTGCTAAAATAATACAGCCTGCAAATTTCATACAACTTCAGCTTCATACTTTCAATAGAAGTAACTCTAAATTAAAGAGGCACAGAAAATTTGCACACAAAATTATCAGCAAAGGAATGTACAGAGAGATTACAACAGGTAAGATAAAATACCTTTTTTAATTTGAACTATATATTAATGAAATACTATATTCCAAAAACATCCAACACTTATTAAACAATGATGACACATGAGAAGACTGAAAGAAAGAAGGATATGTAGAGACTAAAACTAAGGAGAGCATGTTGGACTCCCACAGACTACAGAGGTAACTGCAGCAGTTCTTCAGTGCAGAGGGAAGGTTGCTTTAGCTTATGGGGGGGTATCACCAAGTTCAACACTTTCAGGAGGAAGCTGAGCAGAGATGGTGTAAGCTCTGCTGCAGGATCTGCAGTCAGGCTTTGGAACAGCTGTGTTTGATCTGTGACTCAACCAGCTGGCTCCTACAGCCATGACAGAAAAAAAAACCCTCAACAAACTCAACTCAAGAAAAAAAAGAAGTGGCTTCTTACATTTATTTTTGACTGCCAAAATTATAATTTTCTGAGTATTTAAAACAGATAGATCTCCAAATACAACCAAATGGTGTAATACCTTCTAAAAATTGCCAAGAATAAGAAAATGTCTTTAAGACTAAATAAAGTCAGTAATGACAAAAACATGAAGCAAAACTTTGTAGAGGAATATGGTGATTAAATTTGAGTACTGTACTTAGCTTTCCAGATAACTCCAGTGCCCGACAGTGTGGTTGGCATCCTTATGACTGTAGGCTTTAAAAATTATTTCCTTTGAAGAGGATTTCTATTCTCCATGTACCAATAAAGATGATTCCTTCTTTTCTCTTGCTCCTAATGCAGTGGACTATCCCTGCCAGAGTACTACAGGTGGTTGTAGAGAGCAATAAGGTCTTCCTTCAGCGTTCTTTTCTCCAGGCTAAACAAATCCAATTGCCTTAGTCACTCCTCATGAGAGTTGTGCTCCAGACCCTTCACCAGCTTCATTGCCTTTCTTTGGACACGCTTCAGCACCTTAATGTCATTTTGCACCCAGGGGCCCAAAACTGAATACAGTATTAGAGGTGCAGCCTCAACAAGTGCCAAGTACAGGGGATGATCTCTTCCCTAGTCCTGCTGGTCACACTGTTTCTGACACAAGCCAGGATGCTATTGGCCTTCTTAGCCACCTGGGCACACTGCTGGCTCCTATCCAGCCAGCTGTCGACCAATATCCCCAGGTCCTTTTCCACTCGGCAGCTTTCCAGTCACTCCTCCCCAAGCCTGTAACGTTGCATGGGGTTGTTGTGACCCAAGGGCAGGACACAACACTCAGCCTTGTTGAACCTCATACAATTGGCCTCGGCCCATCAATCCAGCCTGTCCAGATCCCTATGTAGAGCCTTCCTTCCCTCAAGCAGATTGACACTCCCACTCAACTTGGTGTCTGCAAACTCACTGAGGGTGCACTCAATCCCACCGTCCGGATCATTGATAAAGATATTAAACAGAACTGGTCCCAGAACTGAGCCCTGGGGAACACCACAATATCTTTACTAACATTTAGCTAATAAACCTTGCAAAGAAATTCTTCCAGGAGTTATGAAGCAGAGCTCTCCTCGCTTCTTTGTTTCTCTGTAGTCTATTAATACGACCCAGAAGTTTCAGCAGGAAATAGCTCTTAACAGCCTTTACCTAATGAGAGTAACAATTGAACATAACTTGAACTTCCCAAGTTTCTGCCATTTCTTCCCAAATTCCTGGAAGTTTGTATTACAAGATACTCTGAACTGCATAGAGCATTTTCAAGAACACTCAGACTTAAATACAAAAGGGATCTTTGCTCCCCCCCCCCAAAAAAAAAAAGAGAGAAAAACAGCACAGCAAAACCATTCAGTCCAGGCATTTTCTGTGCACAGGAGAAGCCCTAGAAAGATCATACACATACCAACACAGAGAAAAATCACTGTGTGACACTTCAAAATGATACTATCCTTTTTTCTTGGCAGCAGTCTATGTTCATGAACAGGACAAAAGTTATTGAGGGACTGAAGAATCATATTTGATAAGGATTCAAATACTCAGTATGTGCCATTGCTTAAGCAATGGCAGAAGAAAGAATGGTAATCTAAAAAAAGACACTGTATTAACAAAAGTTGATAGAGAAATGTTACGTTGTTGAAGATGAGAATACAAAAAATGAATTGTATGAATTATTTAGTTAAATGAACAGTTACTAAAAAGACACACAAAATGTCAATTAATTCTAGAAACATTTCTACTCTTTTAGCAATTTTATTTTTAGGCTACAGGATTGCTTTTAGTGTGACGCAAAGATCATTACTTGCTGCAAATAATATAAGATTGAGTGAGCAGTCCAAGATTGCACTACACAACTATAAAATATAAATTTTGAATTTGGCATAGAAAACTTCCTCCACCTTTTTTCTTTCTTTAGTCTCTTAATGTTTTTGTATTTTTTCATGTGTGTTGGTGTATGAGAGAGTATGTGTTATACAAAATATTTGACTCACAGTGACTAAACAGAACTCCTTACAACCAGTACACAATTAATAGGCACAGTCCAGACTAGAAAATGACCTGTATATCTTACAAGTCCATTAACATATGCCTTTCTTCATTAAAGAGGAAACCGGTTATGATAAAGCCAAACAGAAAATCTGTTCAAGTCGGTCAGGTGACACTATTTTAGTAAGAATGTAGCAAAAATCCTGTTGAGCTATTGCAGAGAAAAACTCCACAGCTTCAAACGAGTTCGGCTGTGAGATTCAAGATATGCAGAAATTTGATATGATGCAAGGGCTATAATCATGATTAAACAAGAAGTACACTGTTTGACAAGTGCTACTGTAGCAATTCTCGTTTGATGCTATACTGTATTTACAAATTATGCAACAGGCTGTTTACTATCTATATCTGCTTGGAAAAATGCCCAAATCATCAAGACCAAATGTTCTGCTTGTGTAAATTTGTGTAACTTCATGAATCTCTATTTGAGCATATCACTACAATTCATTTATGTTTCCTCAGCAAATTAGCCTAAAATGTACAGGCTTCAAAGGACATGGATGACTCGTTTGTTTCTTAGCAAGAGTGAACAATATGCAGTCCCTTGGCTGTAAAAATGAGTGATATAGCATGTGTGCATGTGAAACAGTTCCCCATGAAAGAGGCTCTTTGTTTTGTGATGATTAAATGATTAATGGTCACAGAACTGTGATATGGATCACTAACATTGATTCGGGACATGTTTTAAATCAGTAAGAAAGTTGTTCACACTTTTAGCACCATAGTGTAAATCAGGGCTGTTTTTCAAAAGCTCTTTTCTAAGCTAGAGTGCATCAGAACAACCCCTGGGAGTGGCTAGGCTTTTAAGAGCAGAACTGTACAATTTAAACCCATACAAGTAGGGTTACAGTCTATTGGCAGACGTGCATACTATAATGTAACAGAAATAACTACAAGTTTCAGCAGAAATCGTCTACAGTTTCTTTTAACCCTATAATAATTCCACAAACAAATGGATGGCACTTCAAATATTAGTGTTTCTTTTAACTATTACTTTGATAACATACGCTATTTATGAATTACTTCAAGATTCAAATTATTATTAATCTTCATTCAGACATTACCTGATTGGTTTTAAGCAGAGGAGAAGAAATTAAGCCCATTTATAACTGCAACGTGGGAATTGCAATGAAGAAAAACACTGGCAAACCATGATCCAAGAACAACTTTTCAGTGAGCTTTTAAATTTTGCTAACAAGTTTTCTGATGGAGTGAAGAGATGCATCCTTGGTCGGTCACTCCACCAGGCTCTCAGTTCTACAGTGTCAGCTCTAACTTTTCGAGTTTTCTAAATTACTAATGCAAGGCAAGGTTCTATAGCGATTTCGCCTGGCAATCCATCTGTAGGCTGATTGACAAACAAGATTTGGCAAGTCTTGACTACCTGTGCTCTCCAGCCTTCAGTGTGGCATGTGCAGCAGGAGACGCAGACACAGGAATGAGCGCTATTAGTGC
The DNA here is from genome assembly GCF_009769465.1 of Tauraco erythrolophus. Lineage (NCBI taxonomy): Eukaryota > Metazoa > Chordata > Aves > Musophagiformes > Musophagidae > Tauraco > Tauraco erythrolophus. The sequence goes on along the minus strand of NC_141479.1, from coordinate 13,647,011 downwards.
GGGCTCACAGATTGACAAGAAAACAAGGAAGAGGCAGAGCTCTCGGTTTTACTCAGCATCCTTCCGCACCTGAAACCTGAAAAGGAAATGCCAGAGAGTCCAGGATAACATGAAATATGTAAAAAGCACTACTTTATCAGCGGCCTTATGTTCCATTTTAGGAGATTTATTTGATCTGTAGATTAGATGGCAGGTCTGGAAATCTGTCTGCCGCATTTCTGTGCAACACCAGAAAACAGAGCAGTATGTAGCGACAGTTTGTGTTTTTACCCCAGCTACAGTGTTCCTGACTTTACGACTGAAATGCAGTTTTTCTTCTCCAGCCCCAGCTGCTAGCACAGGCCAGTTATCATATTCACATATACCACCACAGAACATGAGGGACTTCTCCCAGTATGAAAGAAGTCACAGAACAATTATCTCAGTCTCTGATTACATTAATAACCTACAAGTTGGCTTTGCTCTGAGGAGCATAACTCTTCTTTATTGCCTGTAGTTCGGAAAGCTTTTTGGATCTGGAGTAAGTGATTATGAAGTCAGACAACCAGGTTTCTGTCTGGCTCAGCTGTATAAGAGTTCCTAACCAGGCTGCTGGTTTTGAATTATAGTTGGTTTACCCCCTCTCTTTATATCCTTGTGGTTAACTTTGTGAAGGTTGCTTTATTAAAGTATTCACAGAATTGCAGATGGTAAAAGCACTTTTCTTGCAGTACCTTTTCATGTCCTCCTACCGAGATGCTTCTAAGCTTAGGAAATATGAAACAAAGGACGAGTCCTGTTGTTGATTAAATAGCTGGAATTTAACTAGTAGGAAGTTTGCACATCTGTTTCTTTGTCTCCATTTTTGCTGCTTGTACTGTTGCAGAGATCATGCACTGTGTGAGTCACATTGTAACTTCTAATATTAACAGCCTGATTTCCCCACATTTGTTTTTTGTGTTCATTTTTGCTTTTGTTTTTTTTTTTTTTTTTCCTCTAGAAGCATGAATTACAAAAGATTTCTCCTTCCCCTTCACTATTGAAAGCAATTAAAAATGAACTATTTAACAAATCACTAACTGCCAAAAAGTGTTCAAATTAGATCTTTTATTTTCATGGCCTTCTTGTTTTTGATTTGGAAAGGAACCAATCGGCTTTTGGATCTCTCCTCAAAAAGGCACTTCTGCTAACATTTCAATGTATCGAAATCAGTAAAACAAGAAAACTTATAATGTTTTATGGTATGGCTTTAACAAGCAAGACAAAATTCTAAAGATGCATTCTTAGACCAGGTATTGTTTGCATTTAATTCAAATGTCATGTTACTAGACTCTAAAAGATAGATGGAGGTTTGCTAATACCATTCTTTCCTCATTATTCAAAATAAATGTTGATGCAGGGCAGAGGCAGGAAAGAAAAGAGAACAGAAGGGAAAAAAATAATCACTTGCTCCCTATTTCTTAATAGTCTGGATAAGATGGATTTGTATGTTTTGGCTTTCAGTAGCAGAAATAGAATTGCTATATAAATGTCAGTTTGAGCAGAAAGATCCGACAACTCACTCCCCAACCCCCACCACTTAATTCTGATTATTGCCAGACAGGGAACGACTCCTTCCAAATACCACTTTTAGAATGGTTTCATTGTAAATGGGGGTAAGGGGCTCACTTTTCCAATGGAAATGCTGTTATCTTGCAACAGCTGTTTATAGTTAACTACAGCCATACTTAAAGCCTTTCAAGTCTGTTTCTTGTTTAGTCTTGTATGTATGAGAAAGGCTTTTTGGGAGATTAACCCATTCTCATCTGTTCAGACAGCACTAAGCAATTGAATCAAGAGCTGAAATAGTCTTCATATTTGACATGGCACAGTGCTCTAACCAAACCTTGTGAATAAAACCTCTTGCATCCTGTTTGCCTTGCTCAGCAGTTAAAACTAATGAAAGGTTAAAATTTCCAGAGCTAAGCCAGTAGAAGCCTACCCAAAACCATTTACACAACCCTAAAAAACATACAGCGTAGAGCATTCTGATACCAAAACACGGGAACTAGAGGAAGAAAAAAAAAAAAGGAGTTATTTTGAGTCATTTTCCCTCCCCACCCCCTTAGTAAAATAAAAGGCTGCCTTTTCAGGTTTTCATTCCTTTTTATGTTGAACTATTCTTTGCAGACAAATAACAATAGTTGTTTAGGATTCTTTCAGAAAAACGGAAGATTTTTTTGCCACCAGTACTTGTCTCCTGTTGTTTCTTACAAATCTCAACAGAGAATAGCATCACAAGTCAAACTACTCCACGCCATTTGGCTGAATTGTAAGAATGCACAGAAGGAGGTGGCAAAGGCTTACTGTAATTAAAATGTGCTGCTACTAATGGAACACAACAAAGAGAACTGGGAAAGAAAAATGCTTATGTGCTCACTGCTATAGATCTGCAAGGAAGCTATAGTTTAACTGACAGTATGGAACACTAATACCGCCCAATTGCCACTAACAAGTTCTCAGTTTTCAGCAGGGCTGAGCACTATTAAGAAACTGGGTTTTTAAGTGACCCTAATTCAAGGTTAGAAGACTCAGTATTCCTTATAGTATTTCAAAAAAGTGCAAGTTGCTCTGTGAAATATTCAGTGTGTCTGACTTCACCCCCTAGCAGCTTACGGCAACTTTCAGGAAGATGAATGACACTTGATGACTCTGCTTCCAGCATAACCTCTGCAGCCATACACAGATGGGAAGAAACAAGAGGTTTAGCATGATTTAGTTGTTCCTGTGCCATCTCTTTCCATATTCATAAGTTACATTTTCCAAATGATGTATTTGTATCAAGGAGACCTTGTGTGACGCAATACGCCTCAGAATTTGGCCCACTCCTGTTACTGTAATAATTTACAAGTTATTTTGAGCACGCAACTGAAAACAAACAGTAAGATACATTTGTTAATCTTGCAAACTCTTGATATGACAAATAAGGAAAACTGATTAAGTCTAGCAGGTTTTTAAAAACTCTTTAATTATAGTATTCAACTGATATTTAACATTCTTCAGTACTCCCTCCCATCCTCTCCACTACAGCTGTCAGGCAAAGAGGCACAGATCTTTTTGATTAGATTAGAACAAGTTATTAGGCTATACTTTCTTCATCTGCTCTACTCTCTAGAAGAGCATTGTGATACAGTTAGCTGAGTTTACTAGTCAATTCTGCCTTTGTTTTTAAGTTTATAACTATCTTGAGCCATTTTGCATTGCTTATTCTCTCTGAGAATTATGTAATGGGGCAGCAAATCGCTCTGAACACCTAGAACTCATCTCTTTATTGTTTGAAAGTTTTCTTTTACAGCCTGGGATTTACCCAGAATAAAATTCTTGGGTTATAAGATTTTGTAGAACTGGCTAAGCTGCAATCAGACTAGCTGCATATACCCATCGCACCACAGCAGTGAGAACACAGAGGATGTTAGAATCCATATAGTAGACTGACGAGCTGACGTGAACCATGGCATCCCAGCCATCTGCTCAACAAGTATGTTATATTTTGTGTTGCCAAAATAATCCGAAGTGGGATATGTATGCCTCTAAATGAGTCTAATGCAAAAGAGTGGTGAGCTTTTTCCCGTTCCGGTATCTTCAGTTGTAGCTGAGCACGTTTTAAGCTCAACCTTCAAATTTTAAAATTACATCTTTTACTATTTACTGAGTTAAACAATGGAAATTCTTTAGGGGGGAGAGGGGGGAACACAACAAACCCATGAGCATATTTGAGTGCACCTCTATGCAGGAAGAGAAATTCACATATCTATTCGGAGTTAAAATAATACCCAAAAACTGACCTCAGGTGTACAGTGTGGGTTAGTATTAATGCAGAACACTGGCCTACACAGAGAAATGTGTATTAACACCTACAGGCACATTTTGTGTTCACAAAGGATTTTTGAGTTCATACCTCATTACTAAAACCATAGCAGAAACAGTACCTCTATTTAAAGAAAGTAGCAATCTCACCAGCCTAAAAACACAGCCATGACAAAAGAAAAACTATCTAGGGCAGTTACAGAGCTATGAGCTATAACATATCAAACAGAACTTCCTTTCTTCTGTGGCCTTGCTCTTGGGTTGTCCCAATTCAAGAAGTTGATTTTTGTTCTGCTGTTTTCTTGATTTGGTATCAACTGAAATTATCCTATATAAAGGAACGAAGGGCTGTCTTCAAACAGTGCACAACTGAAGAAAGTGATTTCTGATCCAAGAATCAATACCAACTAACGCTCTCACAACTGAGTCTAGAGAACACCACAAGTAAGCCAAGATTATGCTAGAACATGGACTTCCAAAGATGTGGGTAAAAGGCATAGCAGATTTTTCTTTAAAATAATTATTTAATTAGAGAGAGAGAGGCTTTTTCTGAGCACAATGAGAAAGATTTGAAGACTTTGCCTTCAGCATGACAAAGAGCTGAAATACATCATATACCCAGAGTACAAGCAATTGAATTGTTCCCAGAAATTTCTTTCCCGAAGATAATACTAAGGCTGCAAGACAGAGGTTTTCCTTTGGCTTTACTTAGAGTAGTTAGACTGATGTCAGGCACGCAGATGGCAGGCTCAAGAACCAATTTATTTTCACAGGCTTTCATACATTAAGATCACATACGATCAATTAATTGCAGATCTGAATATCCTCTGAAAGGAATGAAAAGGTATCTGCTGACTTCACCGAGTTTTACACTCGATCCTTCAGTTCCATTGTTGTTGCATAATGAATGCTGTTTACAAGGCAGGACATATTTTTAGTTTATAAACGCTGTTCTTCTCATAATTACATGATTTTTTTAACATTTAAATGGAAAAAAACAATGAGCTAGATAATCACTGCAATGTTCACACAGAAGAACATGACGGATGTCACATAACGTTCTCCTTACCTTGATGTTATAATACTTAATGTTTTATTTCAAACATGACATTCATTCTTTGAAAACATTTTGCGCTATGGTTAATGAAATTAGACTCCAACTTTTTGCACTGTAAATACACCAAATGAGCACACACCATTTCATTTCACATACACAAATATTCCAACCCAGCTTCTCCAAGCTTTGTAGAATCGCTATGCTTGTTAGCAAAAACTTGCTGTATTCAGAAGAATCTGATGACAACCTCCATAGACAGCATGAGTTACACACCCTCATCTAAAGAACTATTCTTTATAATGTTGGAAGACAAAGTTTATAGTCAGCTTGAAATGGAAACTGAGAAGCGCGTCTGAGCTTATTCCTTCATTGTGAAGGAATTTCAGTATGAAGCCAGCACACAGGAACAGAGGATCAGATCTATTAACTAGGTGAGAAAACCCTTAGGTTTTTTTTTCTAACCTAAATCACTCACTTGTTTGGAGCTACATGATGAGAGGCCACATTATTTTCCACTGTTGCCCTAGCGAAAATCCAAGGCAGCTCTACTGACATCAACACAGAGTTGTACCACATTTATATTAACATATTTGTAAGAAGAAAAGTAGCTCAAAGTGTTTGCAGATTAACTGCTTTACTACTCACTTACTCATCTTTTTTCTTTCTTTTTAATCACTGGGTGATCTGAGTTCAAAAACCGTAGATTGCATCATTCTGTACCACACACAAAGAGCTTGGAGAGCGTGAAACATTTTTAAGACATGCAAAGATTTTTGCAAAGTTTAAAGCAGATGACATTTGAAGCCAAGATAATGGAGTACATCATTTGGAAATAATGCATTAATTAGTAATTACATTGGGCCTTAGATATTGGTAAAAACTTACAGTAACACCATAAGACATAATCACAATCTTCCCTTCTTTCCATACAAAGAGTTAAGTGTACTACTCTCAAATCTCTGAAGACATATTTTGCACTAAATTTCAAGGTGGGGGAGGCAGGGGGAACCTATCAGAGCTACGGACAGCAACAAAACCAAGAGCGGAAAAGATCTCTCAGTGCTTAACTGTTAAGTATTTTGAGTGTTCTACGAGAGTCTAACACACAGAGCCCTGGCCCACTGGAGTTAAATGAGTCTTGTTATGGATATTATTTGACCCAGGATGTTCAGTTTTAGGGACCTGATACTTTGATCAGTAGTTTAAGAACTTAAGATTTAAGTTAACCCAGCTACTCTCATGTGTTTCTGTTCCTTCACAGAGCAGATAGGCACGTGTTACAGAGGATCAACAACTGCCTTGCTACCCACTTTTCACCTGGAGTCTTCTAGCTGTTTTTACTGAATACAAGGATTTTGCTTGCCATTTGATATTTCTGTAGGTATAAGCAAAGATGGGGCTGCTGTTCCAACTTCAACATCTGGATCATCCTTTGATCAGTGTTTTCAAGCCAATGACTGTTCTGCCATTCCACAAGCACTTGGTATATACACTGCTGCAGAGCATCTGTATCACTCCTCCAGTTCAAAGCTACCTAGTCTACATTCAGCTTTTATTAAAAAACTGTGTGGGAATAGTGACAATTAATAGGTAACAAGAACAAAGCAGGCCTTGCAAACGTCTCAGCACTAGAGAGAGGAAGTCTAATTCAGGACTAAAAGAGAACAGGGAACAGTTACCATTCACACGCAACTATGAATGAAGATGTTACAGTAAATATATGATCTAAAGGTAAGAATGATCAATAGCTGGGACATTATGACTGAGGTTTGCTTGATCGTACCAGTATGCAAGGTCAAAAACGGCATCTGCAAAGAAAAAGGAATCACTCATGATAGAATAGAATACAATACAATGTTTCAGTTGGAAGGGACCTACAACAATCATTTAGCCCAACTGCCTGACCACTTCAGGGCTGACCAAAAGTTGAAGCATGTTAAGGGCATTGTCCAAATGCCTCTTAAACACTGACAGGCTTGGGGCATTGACCACCTCTCTAGGAAGCCTGTTCCAGTGCTTGACCACCCTCTCACTAAATGTTTCCTAATGTCCAGTCTAAACCGTCCCTGGCACAGCTTTGAACCCTTCCCACTCATCCTATCACTGGAAACCAGGAAGAAGAGATCAGTATCTCCCACTCTGCTCCCCCTCCTCAAGAAGCTGTAGTGAGCAATGAGGTCGCCCCTCAGCCTCCTTTTCTCCAAGCTAGACAAACCCAAAGTCCTTAGCAGCACCTCATAGGACACTGCTTTCAGCCCTTTCACCAGCTTTGTTGCCCTCCTCTGGATGCCTTCAAATACTTGAACATCCTTAAATTGTGAGGCCCAGAAATGCACACAGTATTCAAGGGGAGGCCACACTAATGCTGAAAACAGCAGGATAATTATGATCTCATGATACTTTTAAAAGAGAAAATGTTCTTTGGATTGCAATGGATAGTTATTAAAGCATGTATTTTCACATCCAGTTTCATCACTTGTCTTGTTTGTCTCATACTTCTGTGTGTGAAAGAATTGCATATTCTATTACAAACAGTGGGAAAGATCAAGAGAGCTTGAAAAATCCTAAAAGCTTCACTTTGTATATTACTTCTCTACAAGAATTTTAATAAGATTTATCTGAGTTTGACAAGATTACCAAACTCTTTTAGCCTGTGTTCATCCTTACATAGCCACCTTTATTCATAGAGAATCTGAGAAATTTAATGATTTAACTCTTTCACAATACTTATAAAAGTTGTTATAACAAGGAAAATATTTTGAATAGAAAAAGCAATTGTACTTGGTAAACAACCACACTGAAGCCCAGCAGTCACCTTAACATGAAAGTGCCATGCATTGTAACAGCCTCAGTCCCATCCGTTTCAGTTCACATGTGCTCCCTCCCCCATGAACTACTGACATTTATCATCAGCTGAATTTAAACCATCCTTGTTATCAAGAAGTCATAACGTCTTAGAAAGGCTTTCTTCGCTGCTCATTGTTTCTGCCCACACATACTCCCTATTTTAGACATTTGCATAACCACAGCATCTTTCAAGCAGGCCCACAAACTCTGGCCCGTTGCTGGATGTGCTGCCTTTCCAATTATGCAGACTGAACAATAAGCTATTTTTTTCCTTTTCCAACCCAGACTTCTAACAGAATTCATTTAAATGACTATGTAAAATGTAATCGGATTGGTAATAGGTCACTTACAGAAATATGATTTTGCTTTCAGGATCTCTTTCCATTATGCTAATTCCAAACCTAAGGTCCATGAACATTATTAGACCACACTTTTTATTTCTGTAATGTTGTGCAGTAAGGCGTTAAAGAAAGTGTCAGTTAGTACTGTGAATGTAGGGAAGTTACAGAACTAAAAAAGCACTTTTAATAATATTATAATGATCAAAATGCTGGTCATGACTGTAGACTACAAGTAGTTATTAAAGCAGCATCAAGCCATTCACCAATGCTTTACTTTTGTGGTGTCTCTGCCCCTGTGTTATGTGTTTTGGTTCTTTGGTTTTGTGGGGTTTTTTTTTAATGAACCTGAAATTTCTTGTTAAGCTGGCAGTACATAAAGAAATTAAGTTTAGTTATACTCTGTGCCTTTAAATAAGTAACATTCAAATTACTAAAAAAAAAACCAAAACACAGGCTCCATGATAACATTCCCATTAAAAAAAATTCTCTGTTTTTAAAATTCTCTCTGACAGAAACTTAGCCCATTTCTTCTTAAAATAAAACATTTTCTTAAGCTTCCATTCTATATCAGACAGTGACATAAGAGAATTCTGCAAGAATATGGTTTGTCTTTTTTCCAGGGCTACTTTCAGGATTAGAAGCCTCAATTAGCAACTACAATATCAGAGTTGCAGTTCAGTCAATTTTGTTTATATGATACTTAGCAATCTAAAGCAAAAATATACACTGGGGAAACAGCTTCAATGGAGGAATGTCCACTAATGCTTCTAGCTTCACTGAATCATCAAAAATGAGGACAGACAGGCTGATATAAGAAATGTGTCTCCATATAAAAAGTGCCTGTTTTCCTCTTTAGACACAGATTTGTGTAATCTTGAAAAATGTGAAAATAACCTAATGACTTGTGATGTATTCTGGGATTTAACTATTCAGAAGTGGTAAAATATCAATTAATATTTTCCCAGCTGATTGTGTGTGCTGGCCCTTTGTTCCCCTATGCTGGCCTAAGGCAATCCGAAGGCAAGAAGAATTTCCCAAGTTAGGAAGACGGATGGAGCATATTAATAATAAGGTCAAGATTAGAATGATTAGAATAGGAAAAAAATATTGCACAGAGCACTTGCAAAAAACCCACACCAAATATCACCATTATTTGTTGAAAAGAATATTGTACTGCTTAGATTGAGTTACAGAATTCTGATTTGCTGCGTGTGATGGTGAATTGTAAAGGAATACATAAAAATGTAATTCTCTTAAAAGAAATCAAGAAAGGGAATGATACAGATCAGTCTGTGGCATCTCAAGAATTTATCTCGGATACAGAAATATATTTAAGTAGAGTGGCACCAGCTGTATCCTAATGCAACATGAGGTGAGAAACTGGAAAAAAAAAAAAATAAGAGAAAAAGTCAACTTCACTTCCAGTTTGACTGCAACATTTCCGAAACCAAATGAATAGAAGGAGGGGATAAAGCTCTTGGGTAAGTTCAGATTTCAGAGTAAGTATTCTTAGTGCACCTTATGAAGGAGCTCACGTCCCAGGAGAGAGATCCACCTCAGAAGCTTGATAGCTGCCTACTGTGTCTTCTCAGATAGTTCTTCAGCACGGAGGTCTTAAGAACATACCCTCCCTTTCTGATGCACGATTCACCAACATAATGAAACACTCAGCACTCAGTCTTCGACGGTTTAGTGAGCTGAATGTTTGGAAAACTGCCATTCAGGATATATCCCTGTGACTAAAACAGCCCACACGTACAACAAGTGATCATCCTGACCAAGAACAGCATTCTGACTTCAAGTGCATCAGAAATACAGAACAAATATATGTCATTGTCACCTCGTATATTCCTACCAGCCAGAGCTAATCCTGCCTGCTTTTCTTCCTCCAAATTGAGAAAGCACTAACTAAAGGGGTAAAAAGTCCTAAACAAAATGTTGTTTTTTTTTTTTTTTTAAAAAGTGGCATGGGGAACAACAAAGCTTATCATTCCTATATATCTAAACTTGATATAGTGTGTTGCATATTGAACATTGACAGAATCATAAAAAACAAATTTGTGAATGACTCTACAACTACTGCAAAAGACCACACCCCAACACACTGCAAATCATTCATTCTTGCTGGAGAAGAACATTATGTTATCATACTAGGTCCAAAATGGTGGGCGTAAGGAGCATTACAGCCTAATCCCAGCAGCACACTGTCTCCTGAAACCTGTGGTCTTATCTGGCACCTGCCTTCCCTTTGAGATAATTCTACATTACTCATCGGATTTTGAGTAAATGAATGCTTCAATCTTTTGAAAAAAAAAAAATCAAAGTATATACAAGTATGTTTGGCCTGGCTTTTGCATCTTTTCAGGGATGCTTTTGCTGTTACATCTGCAGAGATCAGTGCTTCTAGGCAGGGCATTAAAATTACTCCCTCCCCCATCCCTGTGATATCATGATCTCTAATAAGAGCTCATCCAGGAATGAATCTGCTAAACATATAATCAAGGTAATCTCACACATTAATCCCAGAGGACATATATACTATCTTGACTATGAAAAACTGATTTTGCTTGGGCTCCCTTCCTAACTGCTGGGGTGTTCATACAATAAGCTCTTCCTTGTCCATAACACTGAAAACAAACTATGAACACAACCACTGAAGTTGTTTCTCCCTGACATTTTGCAATTTATTTTTTTTTTTTACCACCACACAAATTTATACAGTTGTCCTTGTAAAGCAAAAGAGGCAGAATGGATAGCCAAGACCATTGATTTTTCTCGAGAAAATAAAAATCACCGAACTCCAAATATGTAAAAAAAAAAGAAAAAGTGAAATTACAAAGTTTCAAGTAAAGATGTAAAGAGACAGGGGAGAAAGAGAAGCTTTGGGTTAGAAACACTGATTCAAGTCGAAAGAAAAGTATCTGCATGCACTTATTTGACACCTTTCATGGCACTACACTTCCTGAGGAACATATAGGGGTTTTAAAATTTTATTTTTTTATAATAAATTTACTGGTTATAGACATGGTCTGACAGGTTTCTGACAGCAGTCTTTCAACTTAACATATAGTCAATAGCAATTTATCTTGCCATATTTGAATCTTCTCTATCCATTCTTCTAGAAATAACAGCCTTCAGATTTTGCTTACACAGAAATTTTCTGTCCTGAAAAGTCTGGAAGCGCTCAACTAATTAGCTTTTACACAATCCTGTCTTGTTTCTGTAAATTATTTACAAGATGTGCTCTGATTGTTCTTTAGTATCTGACATATTACTTTCTACCCGATCGTATTTACTGCATTTAAATAAAGACATGAAATTATATCACAAGTAATAAGCCTCAGCTATCAACTTTGCAACGCACTATAACACTGAAATTCTTGCTCCATTTTGCATTGGTTAACTATAAATGTTTTTTTTCCAATTTTTGATACTAATGAACAGAAGAGACTCATTTTTCATACAAGGTGACAGCAATCATCATTAGATGTTAAGCGGGCATCTAAAAAACAGTTATCAACAATAGGACTATTAAAAATTTAAAGGATATGCTTTTTTTGAATGAGTATCTGTTGTAGCTGCATGTTTAAAAGATTCCCCACGTGAAATGTATTATAGGCAGCCTTTTGAATTCTCATTGTCATATATATGCAGATCATTGTGGTCCTGTCTTAAGATAGCATGCAACCTCCTGGCTAACATATGCAGCAAAAGATATTTTGGCAGATGTGACCCTTTGAAACAATTAAGAGCTTGAAAGAAACCATCCTAAAAGCAGATCTGGTGATTGCAGACAGATCTGTGTAAAACAGCAGTCACTGCCTCCTAATGCTGAAGGATCACTTTTGTCAGAATTAGGTGCAAAAAAAAAGTCAGTCTCAAAATCTAAAAAGATACAGATAAGTTAATGAAAAAAAGAAACTCTTATAGACAAGCTCTCTACCACTACCACAAAGAAACTGCTCATGTTTTTATGTACCTTGTACCTACATCCAAGCTTATGCTCAAGCAATCGCTGCAAAAAGCATTTTCCTGCTGGAGCCAGCAGCAATGCTGGCCACCTGTGAACTGAAGTTTCCTGAGGTGAGGCTTTGGTTACTAGCACTGGTTTGGACAACTGCTCTAACCAAGACTGTTGTTAGCAGGTCTAAAATCCAGAAGGCTATAACGAGTAATCAAGTCCCTAGATTAAAAGTAGCTGAGCAGAACTAAAAAATTTCAGTCTAGAAAAATGTATAGTTTTAAATCTAGTTTAACCCACTCTAGAATATCAAAGTTACATTTGCTCTAGATTGGCAGGGATAATAGTTTTTTCCACCCTATATCCCTGTTCCCAAATTCCAAAACTAAGCCTTAAATCATGCCTGCTCCTGTTTTACCAGCAAAGAGTATGCTTCAGAATTACGTGTATTTACCCAAATCTGAATCTGTCATCATCACCAGATCATCTCTCCACTAAAAAGACACCACCGTTTTTACAGTGAGAAGATTTTTAGAGCATAAACCTGTATCCTGTTCCTTACAACAATACATAGCTGATCTAGTGAAAAAAACAAAAAAGACATATAGGTTTCTGCATCCGGCACTAGGTCAGTACCACCTTACAATCAGTAATTGCTGTTTTACATTTACAGATCATGTTGGTGACAAAATCTATGTTTATGTAGTTTTTGAAATGCTTTTTTAACACATCGCATTTATCAAGGAATCTCCTTCCATTTTCTGAAACAAGAAGCCTTAGTTTATAACAGAAGTAAACATTTGTTACCAGCACATAAAGGCAATGACCCACCACTGCATATAGAACAGTAAATATCCAGCTGTAACAACAGTTTTCAAATCTCCAAGAACTATAATTGATGGATTTTGTAGGTAAGGTTTTATTAGCAGAAATCAGGGAACAAGACAAAACCTCAAATCCTAGAGCCCACCCTGCAGTAATCCTAGAGATATTCTGATGGTGTGATTTGAAAGCAGCATAGCCAAATTCATGCTCCACAGAAACAGCAATCTTCTAGCAGAAGCAAGTAACTATATTGTTTCTACAACACATTTGACCCTTTCATGCCTGCAGACAGTGCACAGTGGCACAGCTACGTGCTGGTTTGGTCTGGGATAGAGTTGATTTTCTTCATAGTACCTTGTATGGGGTTATGTTTTAGATTTGTGCTGGAAACAGCTAATACACAAGTTTTCAGAAAGTACAGCAAGACAAAGAGATCAGCTTCATTTACACCCACTGTGATCCCCAAAACTAACAATTACCACTGAGCATGACCAACAGGAAACTAGTAACACCAATCATTAATAAATTAGCACACGTTCCCTACACTGCAACTGGAAGTAATGTATTCTGAAGTTATACCTACAGTCTCAAATACATATTTATGAAGGAAAGTTAAGAAAATAATACATCATCAGTTTTCCAGTGTTTTTACACCAACTATTTATCCCATTAACCTCTGGTAATTTATAACAAGCTGTCATATCATTAACACAAGAAGTCAATAATTGCTGTCACTACATTTTCAACTCTATGCTCGCAGTGTTCTCCAGCTACAGCAAGAGATATGATTAATGAAGCTTTTGCACAGGCAGTAGTACTTATACGCACTTTATCTTTCAGCAAACATTAAGTTTGGTTGATCACAGCACATGTTAAATTTTCTTTCTTTCTTTTTCATTCGTTGCAAAGAGAATCAGGATGGCCATACTTGGAAAGTTATTTCATTTCATAGTCTAATGGAACAGGATAAGAAGAATCAAATGCCTCCCCAGATCTTTTTAAATTAGCATTTTCTTCACATATCTGTTTTCTGTCAAAACAAACCTTCATTCAAAAGCAAAACTAGCGCTCTTCACCACAGAAATAACCTTCACAATGCAAATCAATTCACTTTTCCAACCTTGCAAACAAACGCTCCCAGAAGCAACAAAAATAGTGAGAATCTTATTACCAGCTTTCCTGCTCCTTGCAGCAGAGTGGAGGCTTTGTCACCTAAAACTCTAAATAGCTGCAACAAAACCATCAAGAACAAAGTTCGCCAACTTTGAGCACTTTTGAAAGCCAAGGTGGCAGCAGTTTTCTAGCTCAATTCATTCACTGCTTACTTTTAAACAAACAGAAAAGTTAAGAGTGAAAGCTTCTCATCATTTCACTGTCCCAACAAGAAAAAGAAAGTCAGATAATTTACAAAAAATTTTAAAAGCTAAATAAATACTGAGATTTCTTTACTACAGGACTCTGTCTTGTTGTTCTTTCAGAAGCTGACTTTATAACAATCAACTGAGAGACAGATCTGTTTTTCATAAAGATGGTTTTACTTTTATATTAGGGGAGTATTTTATATTGTTATGAAATTTACCAGATTCACTGCTTCAATGCAATAATGTGCTATTTTTAAATGAAAATTCTTATCTATCATGTTAAACTAGTAGACCTGCCATGAACCAACTTACGCCAGCGCTTTAAGCAAAGCAATCCTTCAGAACAAGTACTTGATAGATGAATTCACGTATTAGAGTAAATTCAGAATACACCAGTATGCTCTGTGGCAAAGGACCTTCAGTGCAGAGTAAAGAATCAAATCCATCAATGGTATAAACCAAACTGTCAACGTGGAGTACAAGGCATGCAAACACATGCTTATATACTACTATATTTACTGGTGGACCAGGATTTTATGCAAGAGGAAATGTCAGCTCAAAAAAAAAAATTGTTACAAAAATTTCTGATTGGTAAGTTCCTTCTTTAGTGGGACATATAGCACTTAAAAATACTCTGCATATGCAACAGTTAGATTAAATATCCATACATCCTAACACTGCAAATTCCCAGATTAAACACCTTTAGATTTTGAAACTGAATTTGACTTCTACTATGCAGGTGCTGGTTAAATGTAGATCTTTCAAGGAAAAGAACATCACCTACACATATATATTTTGGTTTTTAACCTGGTTTGACTGTTCTTTCTTCAGAGACTGTTTAAGAAGTTTTCATTCAAACTTGTATGAAACATTAATGTTAACTAGTGTAATAAAAAACCCAAAAAACAAACACCCAAGTCAGAATTAGCCATTCAAAATTTCTCTCTAAAAGCCAAAGTTTTATTTATCCATTCAAAGATTTTTAAAGCATTACAGAAGTTCCTTTCCTAAAGCATGAAATACAGTATCTTATATTTGATGATTTGACAGATTTTAAAAATACTTCACATTCACATTCTAAAAATGTTATTAGACCATTCAAAATATCTGACATTTCTGCAGACACACATTAATGAAATACTTCAGACACATCTAAGTCCTGAAAGTCCTGGCCTAAGCTAGGGAAGAATGTTTGGGTTTTTTTTAAGTAATTTAGAATCACTGGTGTATCTGATGTGTACAGGTGCACATATCTGTAGCTGTTTTCTTTCACTTATACTTGGGTAAATAAAGAAAATAATATGATCTGTCAGGTATTGACTGTGCGTTTGTTAGAAGAAAATTAGCTTGTTTTCCCAAATACAATGAAAACATTTTAAACAAAATTATTTTATATCTCGATTAGCTAGACAATTCCGATTCCCACAACAGGTCTGACATGTGGATGACAAAGGTCTATTTTCACACTGGAGAGGGAGTATTTTCACTAACATTACCTGCACAGTGCAGAAAGTACATGCAAAGAAGTTCGAAACAATTTTTAAAAATAAGAAACCAAGTATTCGTGTTTAATTTTTCCGTGTAAAAATAACATCTCTAAAAATCTTTTCAATGCCTGTAAGTAGAACACAAAAAAAAATGAGTAGGTATTCAGTAGGCATCGTGCATCACAACCTGTACCTCCCATTCTGTCAGTTCTACTATGGTCCAACCAGTCTGTTTCATAAAAGTACTCTGAGTGAACGATCCAGTGGGAAACTAAATCAATGCCTCCCATGAGATTAATTTTATTTTCAATGAAAGAAGTAATTTAAGATGCTTATAAAAAATTCAATTTCTCTAAATTTCCAAGTCCAGATATTTTGTATTTTTTTAAAGTCACTGTAACACATCTGTTTGGAGAATGAAAGGGAAAATCCCAGAAATTACTTAATACAGTCATCCCATAAATCAAAGCAATAGAAATACCCTTTTACCTCACTAGAGCACCTATTTCAACCTTTCTCAACCTCTCACCTTCCTGTCCTTTCTAAGTCCTACAAGACAAGATAAATGCTTTCTCTGCAAGCAAGTCTAGAAGTTATTGAACTCACAGTATTTTGGAAAGAAGGACATTATTATCGATGGTCCTGAGTCTCTCCCAGAGAATGTGCTGCTACTGCCTTCTCTTTTGTGGTTGGGAATATCAGACCCGAGGCACCCTGCCAAATGTTACCTTGAGGTATGGGCAGAAGTTGTAGACATGTTACTCAAGAACAAAGAATCATCGTATTAAAAGCTGTTTTTCTGAAGATTTTGTGTATTTTGCAATGTAATAACAACCCACCCCCAACTTCATGTTACTATTTTACATGCCTACTTTTAGGACTAATGACATCAAGAGACTGCCTTAATTATCTGCTGGGCTCTGAACAGTAGGATGTCCACCTACATATTGCATTTTAAACCACAAATGTGGGGCCACAGAATTATTTTTTTTTTGCTTCTTTTTAGGTTTACAAAGCAAAACAGTACTAACATTTGTACCTTCCCAATATTATAATCTGACATAGAATATTCCTCAGAATCAAGCTGTCATTTTTTCTCCCCTAAACATCGACTACAGTCACACTTTTGAATCCACTTCAGAAAATACTACATGTTTGTGTGGATGATGATTTTATAATACCACCACAATAACTGTGCTTATGCTAAAAAAAGAAATTTGCTGTATGGAGGTAAAATAATCATGTCTGAAGTTTGATACAGAGGAGTGTCTATTTCTGTCTTTACATAGGGCACAGCAATAACAAAAGCCCATATTTCCTATGCAGAATGATAGCTTCCTTTAATACAACCCCGCTCGAGTTTTTAATAGGAAATTGTAATAGTTGTTAACCTCTAGGTCACCTTACATACAGAGAATCCATAAACTGCTTTCTAAAATAATAAAATCATTCTCGAACAGGATGTCTACTCAACACATAAATGCTATGATATAAAATAACTGCTAGTTAAAGACAACTCTTTACTTGACTCCACTATTAATTACTTAATTGTAAATATTTCGTATTCCACTTTAGGGCAACAAAATCGAAAACCTAAGAGATCGTGTGAGAGAGGCATTACCTTCCATTTATTTTGGGTAAAATCTACTCGCCAAATGAAAAAGATTTGCTTTTTCTTTTCTTTTTATAACTGTTTCCCTTTCAGATATCATATGCAGGAAGCTTGCAAAAAGGCACAGTATGTGAATTATCTTGAAAAGAGGCTGTCGTCTTAGGTTTATGGAAATGGAATAAATCTCAAGCTTAAATAGAACTGGAATAATGACTTCCTTTATATTCTTTCAGCATAGCCTTAACAGCAAACACAAATCATCCGGGTGATATTTAAAAATCAAACTGAAATAAAGGGGTATACATTGCAGTCATCGTATAGTTGAGAGGCTTGTACTGTTCTTTGAAAACATGATTAACCAAGTTCAACAAGTGAGCAAAAAGCCAGCTAAATAAATACAACTTTCCCTCCAAGTAATACTTGCTCAACTCGGCAATTTACACACTTATTAGAACTGCTGTTTTTATGCCCACAAGAGTTGATGTGACCACAATTTAGCAAAGGCAACAGACTTGCAGCATAGGCACAGCAAATAGGGTCCCAGAATAATTTAGAACTTGAGAGCTGCTAAAGATGCCTCCTTCCTTATCGGGAACTCCACATTAGGCACTTTACAAAGCATACACCAACATGAATCCCAACAGTAGGAGCCATGTTTTAGTGATGTCAATGATACAGCTACACTTCACTTACTGAAGTCAGGATTACATCCAGGCGCCACCTATACAAAGGCTCTTGTGACAGAGCACATACTTCCTACAACAAAGGACTATCCCTTTAGGAGGTCCCAGTCCTTAATGGAACTAAAACTTTCAAAACAGTTTGAGTACTGAGCAAGTGGTAGCAGTGAGGATCAAAGCGTTGTGCTGCTTTTCCAGAAAAAACTTGTTACTGCAGTTTAGTAAGCACAGAAATTACAGAATAAAGTCTTTGTTTTGACTACTGCTATCAGAAACAAATCTTTATCTTTGAGAAACTAAAAAGCTGCCATATGCAAAAATACACATAATAAGATGTCTGCCAGTCAACGATGCCTCCCTGACCCTCAAGGCTGAGCACGGCCTCTGGACAGGCATCCTGTCATCAAGCATTTAGGACAAAAGGGAGACAACACAAATTCTCTCACTGATGTCCCTTTTGTAGTCATATGAGCAAGACTTCTGGTGCCTGCAAAGTTAGAGCTGTTGCTTTTAAAATAAACCTAAATAATGTATCTGTTGCTGTTGCAAACAACAACAAAAAAATCTACAAGTAGTTGCTAAATGAACTGCATGCAACAGTTCATAATCCCATTTAAACTGTTTAAATAAAATACGCTCATCTCAAAGTACTGTTTGGTACCACAACTGCTATCTGATAAAGATATAACCAAAAGACTTCTGGTAAACTTAAAAGCTGTGCCACTCTCAAAGTATTCTACGGTAATGGCATTGTACATAGAGCACCAATTCTTAAAAATGCCATTTTAAAATATTTTTAAGTGAACACTTACTTCCACTTTAAAGATTACACATGGAAGTGTTCTCACTCCGTGATTTCCCATGCACTGAGAGAATTTGCATTGCTTGAGGTGATTTCCACTTTGAAGAACTTTTAAATCACAGAGGAGCTGTCCCTGACAAAGATTTTTACATCTTTGGGTAACTGCTTTCCCTTTGAGAGTTTTCTTGTTATTGTGTAATTCCCCTTTTGAAGATTTGCATATTGATGAAGAAGCGCCTTTGAAGATTTTCACATTGTTGAGATGGGAGCAACCCTTTGAAAAATGCTCTCATCATGGAAGATCTACCTTCAGATTAGTGTGCATCAACAGGGTATTACCGTTCTCAAAAATAGTTTCATTGTTGTCTTAATTTAGTGAGACAGCCTGTCCTTTCTTAATGCACATAAATCTCTCACTTTGTAAAGCTCTTGGAAAACACATTACAAAAAATTTAGTTCTTTGTCTCCAGAAGTTCTAACAAGAATTACAAAATAGGAAATAAAGCTGATAAAAACCTTACAAATTTTTACACGCAAAACAAGTAGCCTGTCTCATTCATGTAACAGTGCACTGCAGGATGAGAGGAAACGTCTCAGGTGAGAAAGACACAAGGTCAACTACCAGTTGGTGTTATGCAGGCTACTAACTGGAGGGAGTATTTGTGCTCTGATCCTTCAGGACATCAACACTAAACTACCACTCACTTGTTCAATTTTGTCTTACAACAACCAAGTGTGTTTATTTAGACACCTACACTTTACTCAGTCATACCAACCCATTATAAAACATCAGATCTTAGCATAAATACAGCTAAATAACTTGGCAAGCTTGACTTAACCATATTGCACTTAAAACTCTACTCACAAGGTGTTTTTCATTTCCAATTAAGTGTGAGCATTCACTAGAATTTCCAAGTGGAAAAGCAGCCAGAAGACTCCTATTTTTCAATACTTCATAATGTATCTAATATTCTGCACACAGTAGTTAAATCTCCTGGCTTGTTTTACATGCAAATAGAACAGTTACTTATGTAAGAAACTTTTCTTTTTTTATATATACCATTGTGGAATTCTAAAGTCTTCATTTAAGGAGTTACAACAGAATTTCCCAAAAATTACACAAAGAGTCATTCTCCCTACAATGCACATGTCAATGCATTACACCAGTCTGAACTTAGTAATGCCTGAAATAAGTCAAAGATAGCAATAGGAGAATCCTCTGAAGAATCATCATGTATCTTAATGCCAGAGTCATTTTTCCAAAGCCTTCTAAAAATCTAGATGTTTTCATTAGCAGAAATTTTGCAGTCATGAGATCTGTTTGGTAATGAGAACCTATAAGGGGTTTATCTGTGTGTCCTAGTTTCAACTGGGACTGTTAGTTTTTCTTTTTAGCAGCTAGAAGAGCTCTGCATTTTGGATTTAGTCAGGGATTCGTTATGAGAGGAATGTTGATAGTACACTGATGTTTACAGTTGTTGCTGAGACCTCAAGGACCTTTCAGCTTCCCATGTTTTGCCAGTGTGCAGGAGCACAACAGGCTGGCGGGGAGCAGAACCAGGACAAAGGGCCCCCAACTTCCATTATGATTTGAACTTAGACCTAGGATTGAGTGCTAAATTGGTCAATGGAGTATTCCATATCATGCAACGTCATACCCGGTATATAGATGAGGGTTGACCATGAAATCAAAATCTTTTCCTTTGGGAGGACTCACTTGGTCTCTGCAAGGACTCTCGGAGTGCTATCTCTCTCTCCATCGATTTTCATGCCTCTCGCTCATCTGGGATTGTGGAGTCAGGACACACCTGTTTCAGGATCACTTGCTGGGATGGAAAAAGGCAAAAGCCCACTAGTACAGGAGTGCAGAGAGGAGGCAATGTTCATGAAGAGAAGAAAAAATTGGAAAAATTTTGTCTGTTGACTCAGTAGGGAATGAGGATTATGATGTCAACTGCAGCAAACATCCTGGGCAGGTTTCTTTGTAGTGATTTTCCATAAATCACCATCAGGCGTGAGTAAATTAATTGCTATGAAAAATAACATCATTTTCATATGCATGGCTACGAGATCACTTTGTTACTGTAAGTACGAGCTTTGCAGTCAAGAATAATTTCCTGAAGGCCTCTGAAGGCTTCCTCTTGCAACACAAAGGAAGTCATTCTTATGGAGCAAGGGAGGGCAAGAGAAGTGAGAGAAACGAGCATTAACGATCTCTGTTCATTAGCAGGAAGCTGTTAAAGGTTTGTGGTGATTAATCATATTAAGTAACTATTGACCAGCTGCAATTAAAAAATATTTTGTGGCCTGTTCTAGAAAGTTTAAGTAGATACTTCATCTATGTTCATATAAATGATTTTCCTTGGGTTTATGCAGTATATTTGACCTTTAAGCCTAAACTCTGAACTTTTTAGTAAAATCTCTCTAAGTGCATGTCAATTTAATTCAACTACCATTATTTGAAGACCCCATCCCCATCACAACCTTGAAATTCTCTCTCTGAACAGAGACGCACCTATGCGAAGTTTAAGTCTTTTTCCCCCAGCATCTTGAATTACCAGCTCCCACTATTTCATATCCAGATATTTCTGAATGTTTCAAACTCAAACACCATATAACATTAGTTTGAAGTGGTTTCCCACCAAAGCTATGATCCCTACATAACTTCTGACAAAAAAAAAAAGAAAAAAAGAGTTTGCAATAAAGCCTCAAAACAAGGCAAATTACAAGAACTTCTGGAAATGTTTCATGGAACCCCAGGTTTCACTTACTCTGATCAGTCATTTAGAAAGTAGATTTCTGTTTTCTAATCAAAAGCCACTGTACCTCACCCTGCCCCTCCCCGAAAAAAAAAAATCCATCTTGTAAAAAACTAAGCTTTTAAAGCTATGTTATACATACCTTTGGCCCTAGTAGCCAGCTGAGATCGCAATAAGCTCTTTCATTACACCAAGTCAAGCTTTGGTTCAAGCACATTTGCCCAGAGGGGGCACATACCTTTTCTGGACAAGCTGAGGTTCTGTTGCAGCCCTATAGTCCATATAGCAAAGCCTCTCAAAAACAGGGAAACCATCATCAGCAAGTCCTGACAATTCCTAGGCAGGTAGCAGGGGAAAAATACCACACCAAACAAAACAACAAACACACAAACCAAAAAGAGGTGGAGCTGACAAGAAAGGATTCTTATCACTCTGGGTATTGTAATCTCACCACCATTCCCCAGTCTTTTTCAACCATTTTATACTCTCTACCTATTTCAGAGGAAGAAGAAAAGTACTCTCATATTGCTCCTCTAATGAAACCTAAACACTCCTGTCCCTTGCTCCCCAAATCCAAACGATTATCTCTAGTTCAGCAACATCTTACATAAATCCTTGTTCAAAGCAGTTCTGCCTCTCACTTCAGACCAAACCAATTCTTTCAGAAATAGCTTGCTCTTCAATAAACTTAGTTGCGTTGCATATAACATGCTGACCTCCAAGGATAGCAAGCACGTTTCATCTCCCTAGAGATAAAGCACTACAACCATTTCATTAAATACTAGAGCTTTTATAATTTACTAGTTTATGCTTTAGACATTAGTTCAGTGTTTAAACTGCAATAGCTTCAAATGTGACTGCCCCCTCACAGAAGATCATAATGAGATCTTATGGCTCTTGATTGCTATGAGTCACCTTCAAGGCAGAAGGCATCACTCACATCAGGTGCCAGGGAGCCTGCAATAGGTGAAACTAAGCTGCGCTCACTCCAGCAAGGTTTGTAATGGTATGCTTTTTTTTTTTTTTTAAGATATAACAGTTCCCTAGTTCTTAAACAGACATTGTACTCATAAAGCACAGGTTATGGCTTAAAGCACCCAGCAGCTGAGACTGACCATAGATGTTACTAGAACACGTAAGTTACTTCATAATTAACAATAAATGCGCAAATACTGGGACGGATTTCAATTTCCCCAAAAAACATCCTCGTTGCATCTCTATCACCAAGAGTCCCTGCTACAGGCAGACTGCATAGACTATCCCTACTAACAGTAGCATCCTCTGCACAAAAGGAAAGCAAACAACTGGCTTTAGATTATGAGTGAACATAATAATCCTTCTCACTTCTTATTCAGATCCCATCACGTCATGTATACTACAGATTTCCATCTTCTTTTTAAAGTACAACTCCATGTTGCCCTTAATACTTTCAAACATCTTTGTATGCCCTTGCATGACAAGGGAATTTGCGGATGTGTTTTGATTCAGGTATTGTTGAAGAGAACATTTCAAATGAATGAAACCCTGGACACAGTTTTATGATTTGTTATCCTAGATATGTCTGGAAATTTTTTCATAACTTTCATAGCTTTCCTCTGATATTCATCATTATTTTGACAGAACCAAAACTTTGTGTGCATTCTCTTAGTTTTGAGTGAAACATATTCCAGGAACAATTCTTAGGGTCACAGTGAAACTTATACTGGGATAACTGACAGAGAATCACTACGGGGAAACTGCTCCACTGCTAGGAAAAAGAAAACCTGAGGTTTCTCAGGTTTTAGTCCATCCTGTAACAAACAACTGAACCAGGAGTATGCAACATCCTATATTGCAAATGTAGATGTTTTGCTACAAAACATTGTAAAGTTTGTAGGTATGTTTCATGCAAGTACATTTTTCACGAAATTGAAATATTTTTTGACTCTTATTTGACTAAAGAAATGAAAAAAAACTGCATGAAAGGCTTAATTTCCAACATGTTCAAGTCAGTGAGCTGAAATCAACATTGCAAGACCTGGCCCTTAGTCTGCATCTTAAAAAAAAAAAAGATCCCTTTAGTCTAAACAACATGTATTTAATTGTTTCCGCCTTGCTTTCTTGTGCTTACCCTTTAAAAAAATAAAAGGCCATGAAAATAATTAACTATTTACATACCCACCTCCTCTCCACACAATTACATAAACAGGATAATAGAGCATTCCAGGTTTACTCACATATTCGCCTTTTGCAGAATTTACATACCAGTAAGAAATGAAAATATTTGAAGTGAAATTAGTTTTGTGCTGACAACTCATACAAATCACGGGACTTCAATTTGAGTTTGTTTAGGGGATGGAGAACAGCACCTAACCTTTCAGCTCTCCTATTCTGAAAACACAGCCAACGCAATGAATTGCCTCTTTCACTGAAAAGAA
This sequence comes from Tauraco erythrolophus, assembly GCF_009769465.1. Lineage (NCBI taxonomy): Eukaryota > Metazoa > Chordata > Aves > Musophagiformes > Musophagidae > Tauraco > Tauraco erythrolophus. The sequence continues at coordinate 13,623,037 of NC_141479.1, read as the reverse complement.
GGTTATTTACGTTACTTGGGGCTGAGGCAGAGCTTAACAAACTATTACAGAATGGTATCTTTGATTTTAAATTAAATGTCAAGCATAGTTATACAGTGGTGAAGTACCCTTAGCTGTCTGGCAAAAGCGTAACATATTGCACGCAAAACGTAAGGAGATAAAATAGAAAAAAAACAACCACCCAGAAAACCTGAACAACAGAAGGAGCGATCCCAGACAAGCATCGCAACTCCAGCTCGCTCCAACGCCCTGTCTCAACGCGGCCGGTCTGCTCCCGGGGAGCCCACACCAGCGCAGGAGGGAGAGAGGGCACGAGTTCAGAGGAGCGTGCACAAGAAAGGGGAGATTTAAACACAAGCAAGAACCTTGGAATTTGTGCTACTGAACAATTCATTCAAAACCCAGAAAATTTTATTTGCATATAACTCACCGAATTTACCCAAATCAGTTCCAACACCCAACCGTTTTTGTAGGCTATTTGGTGCGTTCAGCGTAACGCAAGAAGCAGCACGAATACACTTGTCCGCAGGTGTGAAGATCAGCTTTTAGAAGCCAAAAATATATTACGCTGCTTCACGAAGCCACTGCCAGACTGTGCACACTGCCACTGAGGCAGCCCGACGCCAAACCCTGCGTCCCACCAGCCGTAGGGGTGTCAGCGCCCGGCATCAGCCACGGTGCGGAGAGCGTGGGGTTCCAGCTGGTTCCGCCGCAGCGGAGCCCCTCAGCACCTCTGCAGAAATACACTTAAGAATAGCAAAAAACTGCAGAGCAGTGAGGGGAAAACACAAAACCCACAACAAAACAACTCTGAAAACAGCAATATCAGAGGAGGAGAACCATATTATCTATCAGGCAGAAGACAGATTTGACACAACAGACTACAAGTTGGACTCCAAGTAGTGGCAACGCACTGTGTTATTAATGGCCACCATGTCTTGTCAAACACCACAGCAACCGCAGTCCTTATGTCACCGCAGAAAACTTGACGTCAGATAACACCCACTGCTGAGTGGGAACGGGTATGTTTTGGTGTGATGGCATTCCAACCTTCCACCTTTTCTTAATTCTCTTCGTACATATGGGCCAATAAGTGATCAGGAGCTTCAAATAACAACCAAGATTTCATTCTCATGATGGTCTAGCTCTCTGATTTGTGCTATCTAAAGATGTCATGTAAAGTGTTTTACACAAAGCTAGTCTTAATAGAAAACGATACTAAGAGCAAGGTGAAAACCTACTGTCATTCTCCAGCCTTGTTTCAGAGGGTGAAATGGAGGATTTAATCAGCCTACAAAATAAAAACGAGTTTCACGCGCTTGTGACTGATCTATACAGATTTCATAGTCTCAAGAGTCAGAGCAGTTTAAATTTTTAAGCATATGGCTTTTACAGCTTCAGTTAAATTGGGTCTTTTTACTATGAAAACGTTTAAAACACTTGCCATTTTTAATTTATGAAATTATTACAGTTCTGCTAACAACATAATATTGCATATTACTGAAATAATTAGTAACTAATTTTCTCAAAAGGCTGAATTTTTTAAAAACATAACAATAAGTCCTTTAATCTTCATAAACTCTTTCAGGATCCAATATTGACAATTTCATTTCCAAAAGTCACAGATGACAACCTGCTACAATCTCACCTTTGCCTGACAAATTACTGCCAATACCATGAGAATGCTCATCCAGCTGCTGATCTGTTGCTTATTCAACCACTATAGTTTCTAATTGGAGTCAAGTACTTAATATTTTCATACCGAATCTTGAGTTAGTTATTAACTTTCCTTCAGAAAATGGGTAACAAAGCTAATAACTCTCAGAGCTCTCATTTCACTTAACAGCAAACTGAGAAACACAAGATTGCACTGCTAAGCATCCCTTCATTGGGCAGAGTTTCCTGTTCACATCATACATATTCCTATTTCTGTGACTGTATTGACATTGTCTTTATTATAATCACTCCTGATCACTTTACCTACAGTAATACAGAATCTCACTGGTGTTTAGATATTTCAGCAGTATGTTTGTCCTACTCTGCATTATGTATCATGGCTTACATTTGTAGCTATAAATTACATCCCATATTATTTTACTGTATAATATACTACTCTTATCTAATTGTATGCAGTGCATAAATTAGATTTATAAGGTGTATTTCTGGCCCTTATAAAACATGTTAAAGCTATTATCACAGCATTCCTGAACTTTTAGAAAATGCTCAGAACAAACTTTTCTACAAACCTCCACTGAATTTGCAAAACCACAAGGGGCACCATTGATTTTCAGTGAGGTTTGGATGCACCATGGTGCAACCACCTGTGCAGCATGGACGTAGTCCAGATAATCTCTGGGGACATGGTTAAAAGTAATATGATATTCAAAGTAAATAAAGTGGAAGAAAGTTATTTTACCCAAGACTGAAAAGAGAACTAAAGCCAACAGCAGGTTGAATTCCTACTCACCAGAAGGTTTCTCTTCCCACTGTATACCAAGAAGGACAAGACTTGGAATAGATCCCAAGCACTTTCTGAGAAACATTTAATTGAATAACTACTTTTGACACAACATGACCATATAATTGATAACTTAGAGATATGAATGAGAGTAAATATAGATATTTATATCTGCAATCTATACCTAAAAGCATTATTTAAAAACTGTCAAAGTATTAAAATCAAGGAAATACATATGAAAGCCAACCTATCTTCATTCTGAGATACTGCCAGGCAACCTTTCTGAGGATCTTTTAATAACACACTATATTCTTCCTCTCGGTGAGGGGGGAAATCATGCCTGCAGGAAAACTTTGGTGCATCAAGAAACACTAGGAGGTCATTATGAAGGGGAACATGTGGCATTGTATAAGTATTTCAGGATCAAAATACTTACAAATTATTATTGAAGGAATTATGATAAATTTAGTGGAAAAAAAAAATAAAATCAGCCAGCCCCCGTTAGCATCCTCCATGCAGGCTGTTTGCTTCAAGAGGTAGTAATGTCCATTTGAAAGGAATATTAAATCAATGCTGCACAGTTGAGCAGGGAGAGTCACATTATCGAATTTGCTTTTTTTCCAGATTAACAATAAAATTGCTATTTAAGGACGCTAAAAAAGAATTCTTCCAAGAGATGTTTGTACTGGCTCCTAATTAAGTTCAGTTTAGGTTACTATTCACCGGTTGGCTTCACTCCACTTGTTTTGTTATTCTTCAGTTTCTAAATTCTTCTGCAGTGTTACTCTTCAGCTGACCAGCTCCTGAACACATCAAGAGGTTGCAGAAAGTGTCTCCATTTGCTCATTCTCTCTCCCATAAGCAGGTGAAAAGATGTAACAAACTGCACTGAAAAACTGAAACGTTGAAAGACTGCTATATAAACCCAAGTTTTGTATCTATTTCCTTTTAAAAAAAAGTCAATATAATGATTTTCCTTGAAGCAAATAGAGCCCAGTCAGTTAGGGGATAAAGACTTTACCCTTTTTAAGTTCAAACCATTCAACTACTATCTCCCTAATAACTTCTGGCTATAGCAGTGACTTCTAGATATTTATATACTTAATCCTACTCTATCCAACAGGCTTGGCAGCTAGCATAATTTTGCAGGGAAATGCAGGCCTCCTCTTAAAGACACACTGTGGTAAACAAGATCAATAACTTTTCATTTCTTGCAAGACCCAGTGACAGGGCACGCTGCAGTCAGACATTATTTACATGTGAAGCAACGACTGAAACCATGACGACTCCGGATATGTTAATAGTCCTGTCATTAAAGTACATATCCACTGCACAGCCCCAGTGGAATCTAAACGTGCATCGTGTTAGCCCTGCATCTGATTATTTGATCTACCAAGAAAAAAAATAGTAAAAAGAGACTTGAAAACAGGAAATGTCAGAGAATAGCAAAAAAGCCACTTTTAAAAAAAGCCACGATTAAATTTAACATTTTATAGCTTCATTACATAACTATGTATTTGAGATTGCAGCGCACAGACAGGTGTAAGGGTGCAAGAAAGTTGTTTTGTTTGTATGAAGACATTCACAAGAGTTTCCCCCTCTATATTAAGGAATCACAAAGCCGCTTGCCACCTGTAAACAAGAAATTTATAATATTTATTCTGCCCCAAGGATGCCATTTCTAGACAGTAAAAAGAGAAAGTCTTTTGCCTTAAGAATGGGAAAATTTCAAAGCATACACTTTGCTTGTTAAGGACCTATTAACATGTTGCCCATAGTAGATTACACAACATGAAGGTGTAGAAGAGAGGTTCCTAAAAAAGACAGGAAAGATTCAACAGTGAATTTAAGTGGGGATCTAATTATTCTGGTAACTTTTGTTTAATGTACTTCAAGACTAAGACCATAGTGGGAAAGAACTTGTGTTTAAAAGCCTTTTTTTTTTCCTAAAGATAATCCTCTAGAGGAACTTAAAACAGCTTAAAACTGTGCTTGGGGGGTGGGGTGGGGGAGGTGGAGAAAAAAAGTGCAGTTTTTAGAAGCTAGATTGATTATATGCAGGGACATCAAACATTCAGAAGTTGCTACCACTGTCAAAGTAATTTTAGAAATTATTTTATTATAGACTCATTGGTCAATTAAAACACCTTTATCAAGCATTTTCTGCCTGAAAAAAAAAAAGCCACTTGGGAAGCCAGAATGTTTGGAAAGTAACAATTAGCAAAATGGAACATTTAAAATGCCTGTAACGAAGTTTTGGTTTGTTTTAAATTAAAAAGTTCTTAATGAGGCTGGTTTGCTTTGTGTTTTGGTTGGTGTTTTTTGGTTTTGATTTTTTTTTTTCATTTTGATTATAAGGACCCTGTTCCTCCTATCACTGCTATCCTGCTCACCACCATAACACTAGCCTGGGAAGCACTTCTGCTGAGAAAGTTAAGCTACTGTAAGGACTAATTACAATTTTCAGGCTGAAAATAGGCGTATACTACTTTCAGTAGGCAGTTGGCATTTCATTATTTAGGGATGACATATCATTACAGTGTTACATCTAAAGGTTAAAATTCTAGCATGCTGCTGAAAATTTTAAGTGGTATACTGAAAAGCCACTATCATTATTTATAATGGCTTTCCCAGCTGCAAAGTGTGGTGGATGGCACAAATTAAACGTTTGCTGGGAGAAAACCTTCTCTAATAATAACAAAGTAAACAACAAACTGTAGATGGTTAGTCAAAATTAATTGAAGTGTAACCTGAAATGTGTCTGGAAGGCACACACCCTTTTAAGGGTCATTCCACAGACTATCCATAAAAGCAAGTCGGAAATTTCTCATTTCGAAGCACCATCTATGGAAAAAACACCTCATACCAAGTAAGCTGTATTCTTCCAGCTCTGTACCTTACTTTTCTTATCGAGTACAAACTTAATTGCCTCATTTGCAATCATTTGCAATTTTGTCCTTTACAGGCTAGCACAGAGAAAGCTGCTGTTCAAAGAACACAACTGCTTCTTATAACCAACACCCATAGTATGAGCCCTGATGGAGAAACATGCGAAGATAAAAACGTACAACATTCAGCTTCTGGGAGACAACAGTGAAGGGCTGACCTCATTGGGGAAGGCACACAGTTTCATTTATGGGCTGAGTGACAAAACAGAACAAACTCAACAGAAAATAATACTTATGCAATGACTAAGGACTGCATTGTAGCTCTATGCATAGTGAGGAAATGCAGAGAGACTCCTCGCCCTGGAAATCATAGTCAAACAATGACCTCATCTTTATTCTCAAAATAGAGTCTAAACAGATCCATCTTCAAACATAGTACTTTCACATCAACAGGTATAAAAAACACCAACGCAAAACAAAACCCAAACAAAAAACCCAAATTCTTCCTTGTAGTCCTCTTATTTGACTGTCTTCTTGGAAATGAAAGAGAAAATAGTGATGTAGAGTATCTTAAGACACTGAATAGCCAATACAATCCTAACTGGGCTGAATTATCAGCATCTGTTACTTCCACAGAGAGACAAATCGATTTAAACACCTCTCTCTCTCTAACAAACATGTTTGAGCAATAATTTATTTGATAAATGTTTCCCTGTCTGAGAGATGCAGTCTTAGAACAGGTATTTAGAAAAAAGAAAAAACCCAACCCCCAAAAAACAACAGTAATGTGGGGGTGTATGGCAAAAAAAATTGTCTAATTTCTCCCCTTGACATTCTGATCCAATATCTCTTTTTCTAATTAACTACTTCACATTTAAGTATCCTTAAAATACTGTAAAATAAGACTGTTCTATTTTAGCAATAGGCTCTTTAGACATTGGAAAATTGCACATGTTCTAGGGAAACCTCAAGTGTGTTTTGACACACACTGAGCCAGATAAAATGATTCTGCCACTTGTTTACAGAGCAAGTGACAATATCATTTCTAAGTTCTAGAAGAAGTGACAGACAACTGGTAGCCTCCAGGAAGCACACAGACTTACAAGTAGTACAGTATTTTGGCACTATACTCCAAGCTGTGGACAAGACTGCCACCTCACTGATAGCACTCATCAACTCTAGTAAGAACTCAGATCTTCCATCATAGCAGTAACTCACTGCTTTGAGAGAGTACACATACTCACATACTTTCAGATACTCGCCCTTTGTTTGCACGTTCTTTACTGTTAAATCAGCAATGTCAGGTTTGTCTATCCTCTGCTCAGCGTTACACCAGCATGGTAGGAAGTTTGTTCTTGTCCATTCAGCAAGCCAGTGGTTTGAAACTACTGTTTATACCACAAAGATAATGAAGCTACTGAGGAAGCTGTAATGAAGATTACCAGTAGCTCAGAGAAACTTAACTCTCAGATTTCAGACTTGCTTTGGGATTTGTGCATGTGTGGTTTGAAAAGCAAAAAGAAAATTAATAGTTTTTGAGCTTTTAAAATTCCATTTACACGAGCCAGTATCTCAGAATTTGACCAACCAAATAAATGAAGTATTTAAAATATTTCCATTTCTAAGCACAAAGGAAAAGCAAAAACAAGAAAAATTCAAAGCCCGCTAGAAGTCCTCTAAGTCAGATTTAAGAAACTGCAATTAAGAAAAAATACTATTACTATACTGTTTTAAAGTAGAATAACTTGTTTCTTTTTTGAAATAGCAGCACAATCAACTCATGATGTTTTTGAGAAATCAGCTGCAGCTGAGGTCTTTGAGTCTGCAAATGCAAATATGACCCGAGCCTGCACACAGCAGGTCTGTCGCACCTAGAGTACGTACGAAGTACTGTACAGAGCAAGTACTTCTGAGCTCAGTTTGAAAAACATGAATTTGTATAATTTCTTTATTTTGCAAAGGGCAAAGATTTTTTTTTTAATTACTTGAAACAGAGCCATTTTTGTCTCACACTGTTCATTGTGAAAGGTGGCAATTTAAAACGTAAACGTTTAAGCACATTCACATTGCTCCTTCGAGATGCAAGAAAGAAGACAGCGTTTGTTTTTCAGAAAGCTCACAGATGCACTTGACTATACATTTTTCATAATTTTTAATTTCTTTTTTTAAACAAAGTTTAGGTGGAATTTTATTCTGCTTTCTCACATGCAAACCCACTGACACATGAATAACAAGTAACATGACAGTACTTACTCCTTCGAGTGGGACATCTTTTCCCATTTGTAAGCTATGGGTAGCTTTCTAGATCCCACAGATCGGCGTGGATTTCCAAAGGACTTTATTGGAACACCTAAACTGAATTGGACAGACTTTGAAAACACTCAGCAGTCAACAGCTCTTGTTTACAATACTTGACAGTCAATAAGCACAGAGATAAAATGAAAATATTTTGAAAATTCACTAGATCCTTATGCTGGGACCGTTCTTTTTCCTTTGCATCTATTTGCCCTTTTAGTTTTTTAGCATCTGAGCTGTTTCTTTTAGCATCAGTTTCTTCTTAGAAGCTTTTTTCATGAAACTTCTGTCAGCTTGGAGTCATCTGTGAGCCAGAGTATTTCAGGTTCACATATTGCAATTTTGTCACATATCTTGATATTCTTTCACTCTTTAATGCATCCTTGATACTTCACAGATTTTCACTAGCTTCTCCCCAGAATGATTTCTTGGACTCAGCATGTAGCTAAAGAGCTGATGCATTTTGTAGATCATGTTTGGTGTCACTACACTTGGGCAGGCAACATTGAAAGAAGTTGACTCTTACAGTTGTTGTGTTTTTGTTTTACAGGAAAGTAAGTTCCATCTAGGTTGAGGCACTAAGTGAAGGAACAAAACAGACTACAAGAAACATGACAAGATCAGGATAAAAGGCTTTGAGACATGAACAATCTCTCCCTCAACCTTACTGAAACTCTTCTTCATGAGACACCTAAGCCTCGATGAGCTACAGTTATATTTACATTTTCCTTTTGTTTTTTTTTTGTCCAAGTATGCTACATGCTTAGTAGCATACCCAGTTCTACATCAAGATCTACCAAAGACTTAGAGGGACATAGCAATGAAAAGAAACACAGAAGACAGAAGTTCACAAACTGTAAATTATCATAAATCAATCCAATTAGGAAATATGAGGAGTAAAAAAACTTTTCAGAGCTGAAAGAACATATCTTTGTTAATAGAAAATTTCTAACCTGTGGTACGAGGTGGTATGTCAAAGTAAGGAACAGGATAGGTTATGCTCAGTAGGTTGAAACAAAGATTTCTAACCATTACTACTAATAAGCTACACATACTCTCAAGACATGTTCATCAGGTTGCATTTAGACATGACTTAGTGTCTAAACAGTATAGAAATGACCTTTATCTCCAAAGCAACTAGCAGAAAAAAAAATACAAGTTTTTTTAAAATTACAACTAGTTGCCTTATGCAAAAGCACCACTTAATCACTGCTGAATAATATTTAAAATACTCTGGTTTAACCACACTTCTTAAATTAAGAAAATATTTGCAGCCATTAGTAGATAATTTAGTTGGAAAACACTTTAAATGTTTTTGTCTTCTACCTACTTCAAAGTGACTGCATTCCAAGTGTTCTTTGCTTCAAAATTTCTTAAAAGCACAGTTTAGGAAACAAAGGTTTGTAAAAGCAATTTTAAAATTTTCAGCCAGAATAATTTTCAAGCAGCATCTAAAATGATATAGAACAACAGTCATTTTCCGAAATATCCTTCTCCCTCTGCTTGCCTGTCATATTGTAAGAAACAAGGAAAAAAAAAAAGAGTAAAGCCAAAAATCAAAAGCATTAGTCACCATATGCAGCATTCAGCTTATTAAGAACACAAGACGCCCTGTTTTCTGAAACCTTTCCACTTTTTGGTTTCTTTCATCCTTACAAGCTAAACCCAGAACTTCTGAGGTTAAAATAAGCCTGCCAAAACTCTGAGTCAAATAATGCCTCCGACTTTAGTAAGAGCTGCGCATGTATGTTTAAGAGCAGAAAGTGCACTGCAGCCTGTATAGCACACTGTGGGGCAGGAAAATGAGCTCAGGCCTAAAACTCTATTGCAATGTGTGCCCTGAGTGTAAGTATGCGACAGGTAAGGCTTCGAGTCCCTGAAGATTCCTTTCCTGCAGAGATCCTTCTGCAACACTTTTCATTTGCAAGATTGCAATATATAACACTCTTCCCTGCACACTTGCAGACATAACAATAGAAGCCAAATAAGCTGCTTAAATTAATTTCTACAATTATCAATACAAAGAAGATAACTCACCATGCTACCTGACTTCAGCTATACGAAATTTTTCCCTGTTTTGTGAAGAAAGTAAGATTGTTTGATATCTCTTCTATTCTTTAGTCATTAAGAATGCATACATCAAAGCTGGCTTATAATTATTTTTCTAAAATCACAGCACTCAAGGGAAGTGTTACTAAAGATCACAAATCTTCAGAGCCAGTATTCATACTGCCACACTTAGACACCTCAGAAGAGGGTTTACACATTTTAAGATTCTTTCTCTTGTAGTACAAAGGGCTATTCCTCAGAACCTTATAACCTAAACATGTAGCTTAGTCTACACTAGTTTGACCACTTGTCTAATATGTTTGCTACATTGATCCCAACTGTTTCCAAGATCAAGCTACAGCGTGTATCCTGCCATTTCACTCTCTCCTGCCTGGTACTGCATCTGCAGCTTCCAAAAACATTACATGCAACAAACCGTTAACCATATGTTCCACAGTTCCTTTGTTAAAGGGGCATTGTTTCAGAGCAGATACAGGAATTTAAGATGGGAAGCATTAACACAAACATCTTTTCCTGTGGCTATATAGTTCCTTAGATCAAAACCAGCAAAAAAAGATCCAACAGAACAGAGTGAAGATGGTTGAGCACCCAGTATCAATGAATAATCTGTAGTTCAAATTCTCACCCAGGTGGGTTACTAATGCACGCTCCTCAAGGAGTTGTTTTCAGAGGTCCCTATTCAATTTGAAACACCACAATAAGGAAATTCATTTCAATTATTGAGTCTAGAAAGGTTTAGCACTAGAGCTCAGCAGCAGCAAAAGCAAAGTGGCCCAGTCAGGAACAGACAGCGATACACAGGTTAAGCTTTCTTCATTCCTCCACT